>NC_137587.1:71468809-72668809 GCF_963210335.1 Falco punctatus
GGGTGCTGAGGATGGGGGAGCAATAGAAGGGGTATAAAACAGCAGAGGAGGAGAGCAGGGAGGGAGCCTGCAGCTGATGGTCAATTCAAGAAAATCATCATCCAATAAAACCTTTTTCCAGCTGCTCTGAGGTCTGTAGTAATACACTACCAGGCTAAAAAAAAAACCCTAAATACAAATGTACAAAGCCGTTTTTACCGAATAGTTATGTCCCAGATTGCTTTGCTTTCCCCTGGATTGTTCACCCTGAGGATCAAGCTTTAGGATAGAAAGTTGCTGCCAGCTTCCCAAAAGCCAGAGATTTCCATTTCTCCTAGAAACCACCCAAAACCCACAGGATTTAACAGTCTAGACAACCTTTATCCCGGCCACTTTCAACATTTAACTGGGGCGACCTAACCTGGAGGTACCTGTTTCCCTCCCCGCCCAGCCAACATCCGCCACTGCCTTAATACTTCTTTTTATACTAAAAAAGAAGCAAAACGCTATTAGTATCAATTCCCCTCCTGTGGAGAGGTTCATTGCAGATTCAGATGGATCAAAGAATTCCCAGCAAGAAACTGGGACGTGCTCCCATGCTGGGATGGCCCCTCAGACTGGCCAGTCCCTGTCCTGTGAAGCAAGGGGATGGATGGCTGCAAGAAGCAATGAGATGCTGTCACAGGCTCCGATGATCCTGCTCTCCTCATGTACCGGCAGTTGAAAATCACCAACTCATGTTCTCATTGATGGAGCAGGCCAAGTGCTTGCAGGGTGCTGAGCCCCAGTGGCTGCATAAAGGCGCAGAGCAACCAATGATGATACTGGCCCCCCATCGCACATACATGGAATAAAATGTAATAGAAAACAGAGGAGCAAGGCCAGTATTAGCACAGCGGAGGAACTTTGAGGGCTGAAAAAAAGCTGGGGCAAAAAGAGTTACCACCTGGAGGGACAAGGCAAAGGCAGTGTGAGTTATTGCACCCATCCAGCAGTCAGGGAGATGGGGGAAAACCCCAACTACCTCTTTCCAAAGTCCCACAGAAAAACTGTAGGAAATCCCAGCCACTCCTGAGCACCCTTCAAACCCAAAAACTCATGAGGACCGAGCCATGTCTGAGACATGCAACCAGCCTCAGGCTTCGCCAACCCCTGCCTTGCTTCGATGCTGTTGACACACAGCTCTTAAGTCAATCCGTGCACAACTAATATGCTACATCTGCTGTGTATTTTGCTCAGCATTTGTTTGCTTTAGTTCTGTTGAATCTCTTCCCGCGCTCCCTGGTAAGCTCTAATGATGTGTGGCGGCTGCTGTTGTTGCACCATTACGCCACGATAATCTTTGGACAATTATTTGCTGGATTCACCCCATTGCTGGATGAAACGGTGCTTTCACCAGCTGTCAGTTATACATTTCTCCAAGCCGAAGCCAGACCACAGGGAACTGTCCTGGCAGTAAATTAAGAGTTGCCATGCCAGGAACATCCTAGAGAAGCATCTCCAGCTTCAGATGCTCATTAGTGATTAAGCATGCGTTGGGTGAGGTTGGGTTCTGACACAGCAGGTGATGCCTATGAGTGATGGAAGCATCTGCACCCAAAGTGAAGGTAGGGATGGGTGCCGGGTGCTTGCACACTTGGCTCCTAAAGACACAATTTCTTCTTCAATTATTCCAGTTTTTATTTTCCCTTAACTCATAGGAAAAGCAAGACTTTTCTAAGCCAGACTCACACAAGAAAAGGCAGCAAGAGGCCACAGGCTGATTCCTCACTATGGTGTCTCCGACAAAGGTCACCATTCCCTGGCCCCCCTAGTCCATGCACTGCCCTGCCATGCTTGTGGAGCTCCCCAGGTGGAGCAGACAGCCCATAAATCCAAAACAAATTGTCACAGCAGAGGGGAAAACCCATGGAGCTGGTGGGTTGGAGGGTCTGGCCTCTGTGTCAAACTTGTAGGGGGGGAAATGATCCAGCAAAGCTCCAAGGGGAGCCTTGCAGGAGAGGGAGGGATGTTTCTGTACTGGGGAGGGCTGGGGAGATGGCTCAGGCCCTTGTGTTTAAAGCTTTTAGTCTCAAAGATACAAAAAAAGGGATTTTTTTTTCATGGCTTTTATTTTAAAACAAACCCTCAGAAGCTAATTTGGCTTGGGGGATCCTCCTAGAACATCTTGGAGGTAACTCGATTGCACATCAAAACACCTGGTACTTTACAGGGAGCTTTCATCTTCCCTCACCGCCTCTGCTGTTCCTGTAATTAGAGACAAAGGTCCTTTGTCTCCAGCTAAACCTCCCTTTTCCCTCTCTCTTCCAGAAGATACGAACTCCAACTGGGTTTGATTTTTGATGACCAGCCTTTTTTTTTTTTTTTTAACAAGCTTACTCCTGTGTGCCCCATTAGCCTGGTTTCAAGCCATTATGGTTGGGGTTTTTTTGCAGCATCCTCTTCCCTGCATCATTAATGTTGTTACACATCAGGTCCTAAATACACTCCCTCAACCCATCCACAGGCGTGCTCAAGGCTCGGTGGCTTTCTAACTAACTGCTCCGGTTTAAGTGATGCCCTCCTAGGCCAGCAGCAAGCAGACATCCTTAGGAGCTCGGCATTTTTTTCACCCCTCCTCTTTTAAATAGGGTTTTCCCTTCCACTCCTCATCTCCAGGTCAGGAAGGAGAGAGGAGGCACTTCTCATGCAGCCCTGGAGCTATTTTGCCCTAGGACATGTATTAATGGATTACAGAGATAAGCAGCTGCTTACATCTGTTCTCCCATTAACTTCCCATCAATGATGCATGAACCCATCTCCACAGGCTCAACCTGTCCTCAAAAACCCAAATTAAGATTGGGATTAACAGCCCCCCCTGGACAGATATTACACCGTTTGCTTTCATTACTCGTGACTAAATGCATCACTCCACTAACCATCTCCAAAAGGGGATGGTAGGGCTGTGCTGAGCACGGGTCATGATGCTCTCAAACCCCAGCAGCAAGCACAGCCGGGAAAAAGAAACCAAGCCAGGATGTCATGCAGAAATATCTGATGGGATAATAAAATGGGAGTCCTGAAGGAGAAACCCAAGCTTGCTTTCAACAGCGGGCACTGGCCTTCAGATGGCCCAGTAGTTTGGGGAGCTTGCCCAGAGCCCCAGGACTCTGTAGTGATGGATGAGGGATGTATGTGGTACCCAAGCTCAGTACTCAGTGTTTTCCTTGAATACCCAATTATAGTGCTCATGGGATTTCCAGGGAGACGCTACTACCTCCGTTTTGTTCTCCATGGCTGGCAGAAGCACTCCTGCCAGTGGTACCTCCCTTCCTGTTTACACTCATTATATTGAGAAACGAAATCAAATAACACGGGGTCTGGATGTGCTACAGCCAGTATCGGGATCTGGGTAACACACCGGGTACCCGCACACAAGGTTTGCTCTCTCAACGAAGGCTGAGCTGGAGCATCACCTTTATGAGCCTGAAAATAGGATGCTGCTTTGAACAATGCTGCCACGAGTCCAACCCCAGGGGTGCCAGGAGCTCCTTTCCCCTTCCTTAGCTATGGCCACAACGCGGATCAAAATCCTGAAGAACCCAAAAGCTCAGGAGCTGCCGGGGTATCCTTTGCATGCCCCACAAGCCCAAGCCTTATTTGTTTGTTAGGAAAGGATAATAGAAGAAATAGCTGGGAGAAAAACAAGCAGGGAGCAGCAGAAAACATCCGATATATTAAAACAATCAAGAAACCACCACAATTAAATCCACTATTACTCTCCGAGGGGCTCGTAACCCGCGTCCTCTTGCAATACACCAAACCACCCCAAAACCTGCACTGAGAGATTCCTACAGTTCTTGTGACCAGGGGAAAAGGGAAACAAGGTAAATACATTCACCCCTGGTCCAGTACAGTCCAGGAGCTACACACAAGCCAGATGCTTTCTGGGTGTAAATACCACTGCTTCTGTACAACCGGCATTTGCTCCCGTCCTGTCTCCAGCAGGATAAGCCAAAGCCAGTAAAAACCAGGGAACAAAAGACCTTTTGGTTGTTAGCCTGGCTGCCTTTCTAGGAAAGGAGAAAATACAGCAGTGAGTTTCTGGAGCAGCAAGAGTTAAAAGGTTCTCCTCATCTGTCAGCACCATCCAGTCTCCTATGAAGTTCAGGAAGAAAAAGAAAGGGGGAAAAAAACCCAAACCCTGACATCAAATTAAAATGGCAGCCATCCTTTTCTCCCATTACTTTAAACCATGAGCTCACACAGCATCCTGCTTTCAGGGAGAATCAAAGTGATTTTATTCCCCCGCAAAACAGATGCTCGAGAGTCCAGCATGTGGCAGGAGGACATGGCCACAGCAGCATCCTTTGGGCAAGGCACCCTCACACAACATATCAAACAAGCATCACCATCAGCTGCCTCCATCCACAGTTAAATCAAACCCAATTATGACAGGTGCAATTTTATATCACCGTTTGGCTTTTATTGCCATCGTAAACGGTCCAGCTGGCACCAGGCTGGCGGTAGTTCATAGCGAGCGATGTGCTGAGACAAATAAAAGGAGGAGAGGGGGGTTTTCTTTCATGCTGTTCCTGAAATCAGTCCCTGCATGGCTCAGACCAACCCTGGGGCCAAGGCTGGCTGCTTCCCTGCTGGCTTGTCTTTCAGCACATGGGGACAGCCTTCTCCTGCACCTTGCAGATCTCCTTCTGAAAGGGTGTCCAGCCTTCCTGGACCCCTTTGCCCTTCAGGGCTGCCTCCCAAGAGACTCTGTCAGCCTGGCTCCTCAAGCAGCCAAAGCCTGCCCTCCAGAAGCCCATGGTGGCAGTTCTGCTGATCCCACTCCTTACTTCTCCAAGAATCGAAAACTCTTATCATTTTGTAATCGCCATGCCCAAGACAGCCTCTAACCATCACATCACCCACAAGTCCTTCTCTGCTCACGAACAACAGGTCCAGCAGGGATCCAGGAGGTCCAGGATCAGCTGAAAACCCACCTGTCCCACCAGTCTTGAGGGGCACACCTTCTCCTGGGGGAGCATCACCAGGGATGGGAACAGCAGAGTTTTAAGAGCAAATAGCAAGGGCAGCTCCATAAACCAACTCCATGATCTCCCCATGGTGGGGAGGGACCCGGAGCACCCCAGCAGGAGATGTAGGGGACTTCGACCCTGTTTTAAATTAACTTGAGAGGTTTTAAGTTAACTCCAAGGGCTAGGAAAGGCCAGCTCACCCTCTCCCCAGCTATTTAGAGCCAGTTCAAGGAAAAAAAATAAAAAGCAAACGTAGCAGGAATCGCCCTGTTTACCCAAGCGATCACACAGCTCCAAGTAAACCCCGGAGGAGGATGAAGTGTCTTGGCCGCTGCAGTAGAGCATCACAGCAGCTGGTGTGTGGAAAGGAGGAAGAGATTTACTATCCCTGGTGCGTGTGTTTCTCCTTCCCCACCTCCTCTTTTTTGTAATAATAATTGTAAAACGGGGAAAAAAAGAAATCTCCTGCACCTCCCCATGATGCTGCCTTATTAAAAAAAGTGACAATTAGTCATTTGAAGAAGCAACAAAGAGAGCCGTCGTCGGAGAGGCGTGATTTGAATTTCAATGTGCTATGGGAGGGATGGGGAGCTGAGGCTCTGGGAGGAGAGCTGCCAATCTCCCTGTAAAACCCACAGCCACCCCTTTCCACCCCGGCTCTTATAGCTTGGGGGCTCAAATAGAGCTCACAGCAAGCACCCTGCTTCATCTCCCCCCAAATCCACCCTGACTTGCTCCCCTGGCTCAACTCTCTGCCAGGTTTAAGCACAGGCGCTTTGCATGGGACACTGCGCAAGGGAGGGGATTAGCTCCCCTGCAAAGATGCTTTGCTACTAGACACCATGAGCAGAAGGACTGGGGGACCCAAAAGTCTCACCCCGAGGCAGCTGGACCCCAACAAGCCTGACCCAGCAGCCCTGAGCAGCTTTCTGGGTCTCACGTCCAGGGATGCAAGCTGGGGTGGGAAGGGTGGGAGGGTGGACAGATGGGTGCAGGCTGGGGTGGGAAGGATGCAGGGGTCCTCTTTCCCACACCTCTCCGTCTTTCCCCGTTCAATCCCTCCAGAGGGTTTTAATGGAAAATTAAGTTGACGGGAGCTGGAGATTTAATATAAAAGCTGCATCTCACCTTGTATCTGATGAACGCATTCATCGTCTCACTGATTTCGTGCATCCCATGAACCCCTGGCTCTAATTTGCCAGGAAAAGCCCCAGAACATGACCCAGGATCACCCTGAAGACTCAGGATCAAACCTATGAAAACAGAAACCAAACACATTTCTGACCCCAACCAAACGCACCCAAGGGGGTTGTAAGGGGTTACATCCCCCCCACAGCCAATGCCCCTGGCACAGGTAAGCCCCCAGACCCCATCTGCCCCAGGGAGGGTCCCAGCTGCTAGTCCTTCTTTTATAGCACATTTCATGTTTTACCCAGGACACGGCTCTGAATTCAGAGGCGGAGAGCCGCCAGACGGAGAGAATATTAATGCAGCCCCGCAGTCCAACAAATGAACAATATCTTTATTAGCATCTTCCTTTTATTATAGGTTATAGCGATACTTTTTTTCCCTTCACTGCCTTTCTCTTCCTTCTTTTATTCGCACAAACCATGACATTTATGGGACCAGACAAGCAGGATGTCTTTGCCCAGTACCCCCCAGGGAACATAAGGCCATCCTGGGGGCAATGATCCCCTTTCAAGGAGGGCAGAATACAGGTGTGGTGAAGGAATTGCAAAGGCTGAGAAGGGGCTGGAGCATTTCCCCCATCATCAGCAAAAAGGGGGGGAAAAACAACCTCCCAAAGCTTTCACTTCCTGACGAAAACACTGAGCCGGGGGCTCACCACCCCGACGAGCCAGACATCGCAGATGGAGGAACAACAGGCAGAGCTAGACATGCTCCCCAGCGCCAAATATAGGAGACCCATCTTCTACCTCCTTGGAGTCAGCCCATTTACACTGCAAATAAAAACTCCCTGATTATCAAGCTGGAGCATCCCTTTGCCGGTGCATTCCTGACACCACGTTCCCCTGGGGACCTCCCATGTCCTCCAGCATCTTCAGCTGCCACAGTGAAAGCTCCCTCCCACCCATCCCCACAGGCTGCTCTTGGTACCCTGCATCCTGGGGGAGACAGAGATGCTCGGTGACGTGCTTAAAAGCAAGCTGACCTCTTTAGCCATGCATGGATGCTGCTGAACAGCCGGCGGGCCAGGGAAACATCTGTGGCTCCCCCTCCTAGGGGATGCAAACAGCCTCCGGGTGAGGCTGGGGGGCTCGGCAGGATCAGGTCCAGCACAGCTGCTGGAGGTTCAGGCAGGAGGGTCATGCTCAAGAAAAGGGTGCCTATATAATAATAAATATAACGACTATGTGGCCACCCTAGCAGAGCTGTAGGCTTCCTAAAACCATCCCAACCTGCTGCCGAGATCCCCAACGAGCAACACAACTTGATTTGCAGAGGAGCAACCCCGTGGTTTAATCTCAGTCCATCCTCATGGAGTGAAAATGGATTTTTTTTTTATTATTCTTTTTTTCTCCCATCCTGTAGGTGAGACTTTGCATTTAGAGGAAAGAGCAGATTGTAGCTTTTAATTAAAAACTCTAAGCCTTTTCCTGCTTTGAGTTGCACTAGAAGCAATCTCTACACCACGTTCAGCAGAGAGGAAACAGCACTGACTGCTGCTCTGCTTTAAAAAAAAATAATTAAAAAATAAAATAGCACAAGCCACAGAACAGGGAGTTCTTCCAACAATCTGTTTTCTGTACCCTGGAAAATAATAGCAACCCATATGGAAAGCCCACACAGCTATTTTCCAGGTGCTTTGTGCGACGTGAAATCCACGGAATAAATTACCTGTGTAATGGGGGGGGGGGGGGGGGGGGACGACACACTGGGGCTGTGTTTATTTGCTGCATCTCATTCCCTTCAGATGCAAACATGCGGCATGGTGCAGGATTTCCTCCTCCATGGGAAATGTCACCCTAAATATCAGCAGCATGGGGCATCATCACAGCAGAGCCCTGTTTCCAGCCCAGCTGGGAGTAGTCAAGGAGGAGGAAAAAGAAAAAGGCTGAGAAATACGTTCCAGGTATATATGATCACAGAACTGTCAAATGTAATGTTTTTCTCCATGTTGCTTATTTGAAGTGTTTATAGGGTGCCTGGGTCCTGCAGCTGAGCTGGCATTGCTGGGTACCTTTATGGGGCTGGGGCGAGGGAGAAAACCTAGCACTAAAAGGGACACTGAGGCACTGTGACAGCAACAGATTTGCTTCAGGACGATGCTTAAGTCACATACATGAAGGAGACCAGAGCAGCCAAATAAGTGATGAAAATATTCCGGTTGTGGAGATGCCAGCAAGATTTTTGGCTGGTCCATGAACACAAACCTGAAGCCCCTTGCAGGCACGTTCTCACATCCAAAAAAGCCCCTCAGCACTCCCCTGCACAGCCAACGAGCCCTGCTATTCCATGAGGAGATGAAGGACATGGGGACATGCTCCCAACGAGGATGGTCTCCTTGGCTGGACATTTCCCAAACACCTTGGAAAGCTATTTTCACTCAGAAAGCACCAAAAGGCATACGGTAATTCTGTTCTCCTTCTGTCTCAGCTCTTAAACTGTTGGGGTTTTTTTATTATTTTATTTCTTTCCTGGCCAAAACAACATCAGTTTGGGTACATGCTGAGGCTGCCTGAATCTCCCCTTCAAGGACGTGCAGGACCTGCAGCAGGTCCTGGCATGGGGTCACCACCTTCTTACAGCATTGAGCACACCCTAAAAATCCTCTGCATCTCCCTTTGAGCCCCCTAAACTGCCTCTGAAAGGTGTAATCCCTTCTTCCTCCTGCTTTTAACCCAGAGCAAGCAGATCTCCATGGCTGGAGCCTCCAGGACAGGCTCTGCTCCAGGTCCTAGAATGGTTTCATCTCCTGGACATCAGACATGTATGGCAAGGACAGAGCCAGGCTCCCACATCCCAAAAATTTATTAGGGTTACCCCCACAGAGACTGCTCCGGTGGGATGCAAAATATATGTAATTAAACTGGAAATCAAAGGCTTTTCAACCCAATGGGAAGAAAAATAAGCCTTGCTTTCTGCAGAGCAGGTGCCAGCATCTTCTCAGGTGAAGATGAATGAGATGGTTTGATTTCTTCCCTTTCCTTGAAAGCAAAGCACCCAAGAGACATCTCAGCAAAGACCTGCACAAACTGAACGCAGAGTCTCGAGCTCCCACTCCTCCTCCTGAACTGCATCGACATGTTTTTCCCACCTCCCCACCCTTAAGCCGCTTACTTACGGAAAGATGTAAGCAAATCCAGACAGAAAATGAAAATGCTGTAAAAAAAAAAGTAAGACTAATTAAAGCTACAATCATTCCACGCTGCAAAATCATTTCAGGTTTTCCTAGCCGATAAATCAGAGGGGGATGGTGCCTGGGATGCTCGTCCACCTGGTTGAGCTCTTAGAGCCATTTACCAAGCATTGCAAACAGATTATGTGATTAGGAGGGAATAATTAGGAAGCTGGACCATAAACTTTTATAATTTATGAGCTCTTTTCCTCCCTTCATGTCTGCTTCTACCTCAAAGGCATCGCCCAGTGCTACCTTTGATCCCATCTCCTCAAGCCCTGGATTTTTCTTTTAAACTCTCTACCCCTGGCCTGATAATCCATCCTTGCACCGAGTCAGCTCCGTTCTCACCCTCTGCTGTTCTTTCAAGCCTTCCTAAACTGCAGGCAGAAGAGCGGAGCAGGTGGTTTTGTCCCTCCTTCCCCTCCTCATAGGATATCACAGTCCCTGCCAGGGCTAAAATGTGGGGGGGGGGGGGCATGCGCAGCTCCAGCATGTCCCTCGGGCCATGCTTTTGGGGAGCCCTATCTCATTGTAAGGTCTACAGGGAATTAACAAATCCTCCAAAACCTGGCCAGCAAGGAGGGTGTTCTGCCTCAAAATGGGGGCAACTATGGGTACCCCAGTTTGTTGCAGCAGGATGCTTATGGGTAGGATGCCAGGCTCAGCCCAAGCCATCCTGGTCCCTCACCCCCATGCTGCCTGCGAGCGGGTCCTGCCCCATCGTGTCCACCCTCCCTAGTTCCTTCCTGCCACAGAGGCACAGCACCCAGCACCATGAGGAGCATCCCTGCAGAGCTGGCACAGGGCAGCATCACCCTGCTCTGTGCCCACCCTGACTATCTCAGCCCAGCAGGCACCTGCTTAAGCAGGGACCCCACTCCCACAGATCCAAATTTGGGGTCCAGTTCCCACGTCCCAGTCAGGAAAGCCATGCCCCAGAAGTACTAATAAGCCCCCGTGCCTGGCAGCAGCCACGTGTGGGGGATGTTCATCCCCAGCCTGCTCCCCAGGGAGATGTTAGTAACACTAAAGGGCTCTCTAAGGTCTTCAGACCCCCCCAGACAGTAAGAAAAGCAGGTTACAAGGTCAGCCCACACCCAGAGGGAAGAGCAGGGCGTTCCAATGCATCAGGGTTTCCCCCCACCCCAGAGGAAGGGATGCACAGCAGCATCAGGACAAGCCACAGAGGGGGACATCCCATTCCAGGGTAGGGCTACTATCGGGGATGCCCAGCAGCCTACAACCCACCACCACCCCCAACCCAACATGTCCCCGCACCCCACAACAGCCAGCACCAGCCCTGAACCCCATCACCTACACCACACTCACCACATGATGTCCTGGCTTTAGGGGATTGGTGATGGCCCATGGGGGGTGGGGGGTGGTCCCTGCAAGGACACACACTCCTGAGGTCACCATAGCACTACAGTTCCTCCAAAAATACAGCTGCCCCCAACTCCCCCAGCCCTCTAATAAAGCCTCAGCAGCACCCACAGGTGCCAACAGTTGTGGTCCTGCCTCAAGCCCACCCCAGATGCCCTACCAACAGCAGCAATTAGAAAACCCCAATTAGAAAACTCGATTTCAGGGTATTAAGCGAACCAACAGGGATGTGGTGGCAGTGGGATGAGCCTGGGTCTGCATCCAGAGAGGCAAAGCTGAGGGATGCTGAAAGCCCTTGCACGAGCCAAGGACCAGACCAGAGGATGGACAAGGACTAAGTTTTTTTTCTACTAAAGTGACTTTTTCTGTTCTTGATGAATTGAAAATGTGTGAGTGCTGGTTTTTTAAACACAGGCAAGAGCCTGTACCAGCCCTGAATCCATGTGGAAAAGGCTCAGGTGCATCATTTTGGGCACCACCCCTCCCCGAAATTTCTTCCTTTGGAGCCATCCTGCTGTGAATAAGCAGCACCCAAGAGCCATTTCTCCCTGAGATACCAGCTTCTCTCCTAAATTTGATTAAAATCAGGCAGCTGAATAACCTCCCAGATGGGAGGATGGGACAGACAGACGGATGTATGCAGAGCACCCTGTTTCTTCCAGAACTCCCCCCAAAAAGCCACTAAGCAGCCCCTGCTCCCATCACCTCACTGGGGACAGACCAGCACGTATCTTCAGGGTTAATATTATTCCCATTTTTGGGTGCTGGCTACCAAAAACACATTGTTTGAGCCTGGGGGGACCCTCCAAGCCCTCGCCGTGAGCAGACCCTAGGGAAGACGCTCATCTCCAAGTTGCCTGTCAGCCTCAGCACCGAATTTACAGAATAAAACCAGCCCAGGGTGTGAAGAACTTAATAATACAAGCTGTTGCATGACAAAGCCTGGAGAGTAATATCCATATTATGGTTATTATTAACTCAGAGAACTTCCTATGTTTTGTCCTGCCTGTAATTTAAACAGATCGTTGGTTATATTTGGGTCCTTTCACAGGGGAAAAAGCCACAAGTTATACCCAAGGAACCACTGGAAGTGTCTGATGAGCAACATTTCTCTTTCTAGACCAAAATCTAAATATGAAAAAAATGTATTTAAAATATTATATAGGTTTTTTGCAACCTCCTAGCACTGGCAAAGGCTTTACCACCACCTTGCTGGGTGTCCTTGGCCTGGCAAAGCAGGCATGTCCCCATGCAATGGGACATCTCACATGGGGATCGGACAGTTTCACCAGGGGTTCCCCTGAGACATTTCAGTTCTCATCTGATGGAATTTTTTTTCCTTTTTTTCTGTCCTTTCAATGTCCCTGCTTATTTGCTCAGCTGTTGCTCCTGAGTTCTAATGGCTGGCAGCATTTGATGAACGACACAGAGCTCCTTCCTCATTAAAATCCGAAGTAAGTAAGTAAGAAAGTAAGTAAGAAAGTAAGTAAGAAAGAAAGTAAGAAAGAAAGTAAGAAAGAAAGTAAGAAAGAAAGTAAGAAAGAAAGTAAGAAAGAAAGTAAGAAAGAAAGTAAGAAAGAAAGAAAGAAAGAAAGAAAGAAAGAAAGAAAGAAAGAAAGAAAAAGAAAGAAAGAGAAAGAAAGAAAGAAAGAAAAAGAAAGAAAGAAAAAGAAAGAAAGAAAGAAAGAAAGAAAGAAAAAGAAAGAAAAAGAAAGAAAGAAAGAAAGAAAAAGAAAGAAAAAAAGAAAGAAAGAAAGAAAGAAAGAAAGACAGACCCCACCTCACCGATTCCCCCAACTCCAAAGCGCTTTTGAAGATCAGTTGGGAGAGCACCAGTGGAGTTACAGCCTCTCCCGTCAGCCTTCCCTCCTGGGAAGCGGTCAGTCCCCAGAGCCGGTGGGTGATGGAGCCGGATCAGGGGGTGCTCTGCAAGGGCCACAGGGTGCGGGTTGGGCTAGATAACATCACGCGACAGAGCCTGAAGTCCACACTTGGCATTTGCAAGGGCTTCGTGGCTGGCTGTGTTTAACTGTACCTATTTCACCTTCTCCAGTACCAAGGATGCTGCTCCTCGTGGAGGGTGCTGCTGCAAGGAGCTGGTCCCCAGCACTTTGCTTTCCCTGAGCGGAAAAGCACTCTAAAATTCAGTATTCCATGCAAATACTGTGCAAAGACTGCAAGGAAAAGGGAAGTTTTCTTTCTGGATCACTGGAAATACCTCACTCACCAGGTCTGATGAGGAGTTGACGGCCGCTGGCTGCAACAGTGCAAATGCCTGCGTTGGGCAGCTGACCAGGCTGGCCCGGCATTCCAAGCCAAGGGTCAACACCATTCCAAGTCAAGGGTCAACACCATGCGCTCTGGCGGTGCTGAGTTAGCAAATCAGTGCTGAATTAGCAAAGTGGTGCTGAGTTAGCAAAGCCGGGCTCAGGGCAGAGGCCACGACTCGGCACAGGAGCCGGTGTGACAACACCATGACTGTGGCCAGGGCTATTTATAGAAAAGCTGAACTTGGCTCTTCCCTGGGCAATTTTGCAGAGGGGAAATAACTTCTTGGCTTCGCTGCCGGGTTTTTCATGGGGAATATCAAACAGTGATGTGACAGCTGGGTCGGAAACGGGGCTGGTGGTTCTGTGCCGAAGCAAGCTGCTGCAAGGGACCACAAGTGAAATGAATTGTGTTGGGTCCATGCAATTTCCAGCGCTGGATCGCCTGTCCCGCTAGACCAGACCCTGGGGCTTTCACACCCCTTTGGGGGAGTGGAGCCCTGGGGCTGGACCGTCCCCAGTGTCAGGGCTGGGTTGTTCCCACTGGGATGTCTGAGACAGCACAGACCAGGTGCCACCCGACCTCCGTGGTGACCGAGGTGCTCCTGGCCTCGTGCTTCAGTTTTCCCTTCTGCTGCAATGGTGCAAGCAATGGAGGGAGTTGTTGATACAGGAGCTCAGCTAAGCAGGAACCATACCAGGGGAATGATGCCTGCCTCTACACACGCCAAAATAAACCTTAAAACACAAGAGGGGACCTAAATAAAATTAAATGGAGATGCTGCATGATGAAACCAGGTGAAATGCCCAGCTAGGGTCCTTGGGCAGACTTAGAGCCAAAGCTAATGGAGCCCTTGGGCTGGCTCCAAGGCTCTCTGAAGGGACTGGAGAAAAGCAAACAACTCCCCTCGAATCCCTACACAGCACTTTGCAGGATCAAACTACCCTCCGGAGCCAGGCCTGCCTCTCCGTAAAACACGCAGCTCTCTCAGCCCACCAAATTTAAAAGAAGAAAAGAAAATATGTTTCCCAGTAGGTGAAAATGAGTTTGCTTCTGGGAGGTAGGAATCACCTTTTCCTGGTAATTATGAACAAAGAGCATCATTTACTAAATGCCTGCAAGGTGGTTAATTAGCAGAGAAGTGAGTGTCTAGCAATTAAGAGGCATTTTTCCAACAATTCAGGGTGGCAGGGTCAGGAAACAAGAGAAGCAGAGTATCAGAGAGAGCACTTGGCTTCAGCATCCGCAGCTGTGCAGGGACATGGAAAGCTCAGCCCCAGGGGCAGCCCTAGATCCACACTCCAAAAAAAAAAAAAAGTAGAGTTATTACATGATTTTGGGTTGGAGAAACCATCTCCATGCAGTCCTTATGCTGCGGGGCTGCCCTGTGCCTCAGTTTCCCCACCAGCACCGATAACAGGTATAGATGCTGGGGACATGATGTGTTGGTGCTGGTCCTGACTGAAGACCATCTGCTTTGAGATATCCCCTTCCCCTCCCTGTGAGCACCTCCAGCCTGACTAATCCCCCCCACCGAGGCTCTTCCCTGCGGACACAGATGTCACATCCTCTCCTGTTTGTCCTCAGCATCCCCGGGGCTGCCTCGGGAGTTCAACAGCAGATGGATTTCGGCAAAGCCCCAGCTCTCCACACCACTGGGGCCATCCCTATTTAACGGGTTATTTGCTTCCCCTTTCTGCTTCACCACATTTCAGCATCTGCAAATATGTCCAGCACTTATTTTATATCGTTTTTCAGCTCAGTGACAAATATAGCAAAGAGCAAGAAGAGCAACGCTGACGATCTCTCCATTAACCGGCTTTTAAACCATTTAACACAGGCTGCGCAGGGCTGGTGCAGTGCTGGATTTTTATCAGACTGGGATGCACGATTAAGTCAAATGCCTCACAGAAGTCAAAGTGCATTAAGTCAAGTTATCTTTATCAGCTGACCTGATGATCTAATAAAAAAAATAGTCTCGAGGTTGCTTGGCAAAAGCAGGCTCCAGCATTGCTGCAGGTTTGAGGTAGCAATAACCCTCCGTCCTCCCTGCTCTGGGATGGAGAAACACGTGCTATACCCTTGCCTTCATCCCATGGTGTGTTCTTGTCATTCAGCAGCATCACTTTAGCACAGGGAGAGGATTTAAATAACCCTCTGGGGAGAAAGCAGCCTTGGAAAGGGAACTCCTTCGGCCCCATGGACCAGGGATTGTTGAGCCAAGGAGGTCCAGGATGCTGGGAGAGGGCAGCATCCCTGGGGGAGCCCAGGAGGGGACCAGATCCCCTCTCCTCAAAGCCATACAGGCTGAGGACAAAAGGTGGGTGGCAGATGGGGACACCTTGGGTACAAGAGGAGGGCACAGTGCTGGCGGGAGCTGCTGGGGACGTCCTGCAAACACCATGGGTCAGGATGCTGTGCTGCCCATTTGGGATCTCCAAGGATGTGTAAGGGGTACCGGTGAGCACACGAGGGGGGCTGTGGCTGCAATTAGAGCTGACTGTGGGGGCACTACCTTCCCTCCAGCCTCCCCATCCTTGCTGGAGCAAATTGAGGCCAATTCTTATTGGACGATCCCACAGCACCTGCCCGTGAGTCACTGGTTGCCAGTCTGTGAGTCACCACATCCCCAGAGTCAGCAGCCACCCATTTCCAGGGATGCACAAGGATCCATTTCCAGGGTCACAAGGGTGACCATACCACCCTTGCATCCCCCTCAGGAGCCTCCAGGTGTGGCTGCCCAAAGGGCCTCATCAGCTCTAAACCATTCTGACTGCCAGGACTCTCCTTCCCCAGGCTTCCCAAGCCCTGAGGATGGCCAGAGCAAGGAGAAGGGGAGGGATGAGAGAGGGCAGGCTATGGAGGAGAAAGCAGGTTTGTCCTGTTGGATAAAGCTGGGAATGATGAATATTCAGACAGGAGATGGGGACACCTTCCCATCCCAGAAGGCTAAGGTTTCTGCTCTGCCCTAAGAAAACAACACCAAAATGTGTTGTTCTGGGTGGTTTGAAAGTATTAAAATTATGAATAAACCCAGGATGCACCAAAGAAAAGAGGAACAGCAAACCCATGCACTCTCAGTCACGTTTCTCCAGCTTAATCTCATTCCTATGTCATCGCTGATACCCTCCCTGAAGTCCTCCAATCCCCAGGACAGAGCAAGGACCAAATCCCTTTTTTGCATTTGTCATCTCAGCCCTGCCCAAGCACCCCCAGCTCCCTCCAAGCACATTTTTGCTGGTTTTGACTTTTTTTGTTTACTTATTCATAAGCTCAGTGCAGAGTTTAAGCTCAGACTGTCAAGAGCAGGAATTAGGGGGTAAGGTAGGTACCCTAGCAGCCCTACCTCGGATGGCATTCTTATCTGATCATAATCATTTGAAACAGATAAAAGTTGATGCCTGGAGTGTGACGATGACCCTCTGAATGATATTTTTTTCCCCCTTCCCTTTTTAAATATTCCACTTTAAGGAAACATGTGTGCATAATGAAATCAAAACAGCTCTGCCTGCCCATTGAAGCTGGGACATAGCTGTTCAGCTGCAACCGGATTTGCTCCGATGGGCCTCTCCAGGGCTGGGTACCACAGCAGCGGATTTGGGCATCTTTATGTTGGGTGGTCTGGACTACTCTGGGTCCTGTTTTCTGAGAAATGGGGACAGCATTAATTTTTCACTCTGTTATGGGGGAAAAAATGGTTAGCCTGCTGTTTCCAAAGTGCTTGCACGGCTGGGTGCCTCCACGTGCTAAAGGATGCTCAATCATTGTACGATGCAAGCAGTGCTTTGAAGACCATCAACATGCAGCCAGCATCAACCTCTGAACCAGCTTTTAGTTCTTTCTTCCTTCACCGGCCAGATTTTCTGTTCTCAAGAGCCCATCACGAACCAGAGAAGGTCTCACACTGGTCCAGCATCAGCAGAGCAACCTGATTGCAACCACTGGCAGCAAACAAGCCATTCCTTCAACCCCAGCAACCCTGGCTGAGATTCAGAGTCTATTTCCCCTTGCTTGGTCCTTGCAAGAGCATGGTGTGGGACTCTGCACAGACCTACCTCAGCAGACATAGCCTCCTAGGTGCTCCTATGGCTTGCAGTGGCTCTGATGCAGACGATGGATGGATAGTGGGAGCTTGAAGAGCAGGGTTTGAACATGCAGCATGGTGGGATGCACAGTTGTTCTTCATGTTCTTCAGCTGGGTGACAAAAGAGAGAAAGTACCAGTGAAGGTCTGTGTCTGCCCCTACATGGAGCAGGTAACAGCGTGGAGAGTTAATTCCGGGAACAAAGCAAAAACTTGAGAAAAAAAATATTTAGGTTAGTGCAAAACAGAAACTTTTGTAGAAAGCTTCAGCAAAATCAAAGAGAAAAAAAAATGGTTTGAGGACAAGCAGAGATATTTTCTTTGCCTTGGAACAACGTGTGCTTTTTGCCCCAGCATGGCATGTGTTGTTTCAGGCTTTTATATCCTCTATCTAGATCCATTTTTAAATTTAAAAAAAACCACCAAAATTTAAAAGGCAAAAGTCAAACCAGTTGTTTTGGTTTTTTTAATTAGCAGCGTGCCAGGATGCCGGAAACAAAGATATTTCATTAAAAAGAAAACAAAAAGGCAAAGTGAAAGATCTCAGAAGTTCCTCCTTCACTTCCCCAAGGGGGAAGGTGGACCCAGTGCTCCCCACACCCCTGAAACACCAGTGCCCACCTACCATACTCACGGAAAAGCTGCATGGATGGCCACATACAGGCTTTTCTGAGCATCCATCCCCGGGGTGGGACCTGGCTGGGGGGACCACTGCGAGGACGGGCACCCAAGCGGCTCCCAGATCCTGCTCCTTGGTCCATATGGTTCTTCTAAATTGTGCCACCTCCACCCAGGCTCAGGTTTGCAGGATCCTCACCGAGCAACATCCAGGCCCCCTTGGGAAGGGCCCAGGACATCACCTCTGCTTGGTTTTGGGGTAAACCTGGAGGAAGCCCCTGCCCTGGAGCAGGGACCGACTCCTCCGCTGGAGGCCTGGCAGCTGGGAGGGACCTCACCCCTCACAGGGACGACATCTGCATCTCACCAGCTCCCTTGTTTATCGGTGAGTTTATTGCGGGAAATCTAATCACCATTTTGGAGTTAATCCCTCTAACAAACCCTTGCAAATCCTTTCATCCAGAAGTTTATTAATATTAGCTCCTCTCGAGCAGAAGTGAATTAAGCGCCTTTACCTCCCGTTTGGCTTTTTGTTCCTTTTCTCCTCGCCTCTGTTAACGGGAGCAATTCAATTAAGGAACAAACGATTTCCCAATAAAAATCCCTCCTTGCCGCCTCCTTCCTCCTTTTGCTCAAAGACTAATAATGTTTAATTGGGGAAATGAGCTTGGCTGATGGTGCTGGTGGGGGTGAGGACAAGCCCCGGCAAGTGCAGCCCCCGCAGGCTCTGGGTATGGGGCAGAGGGGCTCAGCTCATCCCAGGGAAGGGGAAACACCTAAAACCCCATCATTCGCAAAAGAAAGATCTCCCAGCCCCAGAGAGGCTCTCACAGTGCCCAGCTGATGCCATCCTGCTTGAACACGATGGTTCATGGAGAGGAAAACACTTGAAAGCTGAAGAAAATTGGGACTGAGGATGGCAAGCAATGCTCTCCAGCTGCCCAGCATCTCACTGGTGTTCAAAAAAGCCCTGAGATTTCCTCCACTTTGATGTAAAACCCCGTCCATCTCAGCAGGCACTGCTGCAGGTCCACTGGAATGCAGGTGTGAACCCAGCACCGGTTGAGCTCACTGCAGTGGGGGGGGGCTCAAGACCCACGTCCAGCACTGAGCAAATGGGGAAAGGGGGTAAAAGCAGCAACAAGGCTTGAAAAGGGGACAACAAGGTATGGATGTAGTTTGCACCCTGTATGCAAAAGTACAAGCCCCATCCAAGGGGGGCTCCAAGGGGTTCCAAGCCCCCCTCCAAGGGGTCCAAGCCTGCCTTTGCTGACTCCATCTCCAAGCATCATGCCACTGCAGGCACGGTCCCTGCCGAGCAGCGCTGGAAGAGGAGGCTCAGCCTGCCCAGGGAGTCGTGCCGCCCGTCAGCTCAGCTCCATCGCAAAGGCCACGGCATTTCCCGGCTGTCAGAAAGGATTTGTTCAGTGCTGCGCACTCCCTCCTCCACCTCCTGCAGTAACAGAGCAGCTCGTCCCTCAGACCTTTGCATTTGAGAAGGTTTGGGAAGGCAGGTTGCATCTCTCTGTCCAGCCCAGGCTCCTTCCATGCATTCGGCTTGTACCCATCTGCATCAGTGGCAGGAGGACAGGATGGACCAGAGATGCTCAGCCACAATCTGAGGTACCACCTGCAAGAAGACACTTGTAAGCAGGGACACGAAGCAGATCCATGGCACAGAAAATGCATCAGCCTGGGAGAGCTGGCTTGGGGGGAAACATTAAACACCAGCTCCACTGATATATACCCATCATCTCCCTAGACCTCCTGCTGAAGCTGGGGACAGCCAGACCCAGTGACCCCCCTCCCTTTTGGGCTGCCTCTGCCATGCCCACTCCAACTGAGACCCAGGAGGCTGTACCACACCTTCGCCAGGACTGAAGCTTTTTAATGAACTGATGTGAGAAAAGTCATGGCATGGTCTGGGGTGACCTCTTGATGTGCTCCACTCACACATCACCCCAGGCCCTGCCTAGCAACCCAGCAATGGAGACCATCCCCACGCTTTCATCCACATTTTCCCATGGTTTTCCTTCCAAATTATCCCCTTTCCCACCCTTCTGAGTCATTCATCACAATGCTTTCTTACCTTGCCCAGGGATGTGTTGAGCAGCATCCCCCTGCCCTGACTGCCAGCAAGGGAGGATGAGGGATGGGCACCCAGCCTCACTGGTGGCCACGGTTCAGCAGCAGCAGCTGAAGTGATCCAGGAATCCCTTTGGGAAGAAACGTGCTACTGAAATGTCAGTGGCAGTTATCCTAATGGGGGAGATGGGTCTGTGGCCAGAGGAAGGTTCAGACCAGGATAGATACCTGTGGGGTTTTGACAAGGGCGTTTCAACCCAAGCAAAGATCTGGTCCCAGTCTCGGGGCTGGTGGCCCTGCACCCTTACCAGTGGACTTTGGGCTGGCAGAGATGGTACTGCCAGCAAGGAAAGGGCCATGGGATGCTCTGGCAAGGGTCATGTCACCTGGACTGAGCCATCTTTAGGCAGGAAGACAAGCAGAGCTGCACAGCTCCACCTCCAGCTTAATCTTGTTGACCAGGGACCCTGCCTCTTCTTGGAGCTGCTGGAAAGCCTCCAAGACTGGGCTGCAGCAAGGACAGAGCTGCTTTAAGAAGATGATTTCCATGAAGCAAAGTGGATTGAGCATACTAGTGATGAAAAAGGTTTCATTTCCCCTCCCTGCTTCTTTAGATTCCCCAGAAGTCACATTCACAGTGGTCACATCATCACCAGGATCTGCACCTGGGTCTCCCCCAGACCCACGTTCCTTCCAGACTATTAAGTTTGGACACCAGAGTTACCCACACAGAGAGGGTCCCATCCTTATTCCATCAGGGTTGTCGCATCCAGCCCAACCCTCCAGTAAATTGGGTCGGTCTCACCTTAGCATGGTCAAAGTGATGGAGTAGCAAGTGTGTTCATCCAGGAAAGTCTGCACAAGGGTCATCATCTGAACAGCAACAGAAGCTTGAGATTAATACACCACCAAGCATACAATGGCATCCTTGGGGGGATGGGAAAAGGGACTATCCCACCTCCTGAGGCTGAGAACAGTAAAAAAAGCCCCAGGGATGAAGCTCTCTGCAGGGACATTTTTTTTCTCCCATGCAAGTAGAAGACACCAAGCTGCTCCACAGGGCGGGTAATACAGCTAACACCCCCCCCCTTGCCCCTCCTCGGGCTTTGCTGAAGGGATAGCTGCTCATTAGTGAGTGGCATTAAGAGGAATGAACCTAATTTGCAAGAGTGGAGCGAAGAGCCTCCACCTGCTCTCCTTTGCACCTGGAAGCAGCTTTGCAGGGGATTATTCAGCCACTGCACCATGCTGAGGGCAGTAAATGCTGGACACAAGTATGTCCCACCTAGGGTGAAACAGCTCCTCTGGGGCCCACAGGCACTCGCAGACCCAGATCACAGGAGTTTCAGCAGAAAACAGACTTTTTTTTTTTAATAACACTCACAGAAAAGCACAGTTGAAAGTCTTTCCAAACCTTGATGTGCCTGCCTTTGATTTCTTCAAAACAAAATGAGGTTTCCACAAATAAATTAATTTCTTTTAAACAAAGAGTTTCTTGTCAGGTCCTCTGACACCTGCTGACCCAAAATGTAAACTCTAAAAAATGTTTTTTCCCCAAAAAAAGATTCAGTTCACATTGACCCAGATTTGGAGCTTATTATTAATTTTTACTCCGGACAGTGAATGGAAGCATCCAGCACTCTCCCATCACCAGAGGACACCCAGCTGATGGTATCAAGCATTATGAGAACAGGAATGTTATAAAACTTCCAGGTGGGATCAGTAATTCCCACCTCCAAAGAAGACCAAGAGGAGATGTGGAAGCTTGCAAGCAGCAAAACAAGTGTGCAGAGATGTTCTTCCTGGATTTGGACACTCATTTCTGGCTTTTAGCATGCCCTGGGCACAGGGATGCCAGAGGCTGAACACAGACAGTGCTTAAAAGCCCCCTGAAACCTCTTCTCACAAGCTGGCAAAGCCCATTTTGTCCTCCGGAACATCCTGCAGCAAGGAGTCCCACAAGTGAACATCCCATTGCAATGAAATGGTATGAAAAATCAGGTGATTTGGGTTTTCTTTTAAATTAAATTAAAAGACAAACCAAGTTATATAGGACAAGCTCAACCTTGGACCTGCCAGGGAGCTTGGCAAGACCTGGCTTGCAGATGCAAATGGGGAAGGAGGAGAAAGCTGAGCCACCAGCGGTTCCTTGAAGCTCTAGATTTCACCTTTAATGTATTTCAGTGCATGATTCAAGCACATTATCTGCATGAAATGCTGCATTAGCATCAAAATGAGGGGAGTTCTGTTCAATATATTAAAGTGTCTCTGATGGGTTTGAAGGTAGCTTAGCACAAGAGAGGCATTAAGGAAGTAAATGCCACATTTGTATTCAAAAGAGCTTTCTTTTTTTCATTTAAAGCCATTGATGTAAGAAGTGGTGCTTAAGACGGGCTTATAAAAGCAAGAGTGCATCTTTGCTATGAGACAAAAAGCTGTGTTTATGGCAAATGGTAAAGGAAAGCAAATAGCCCATTTAGAAAATATATTTCTTTGGAGTTTTGTCACATCAGCTGGAGGAGGGAGAGCTGGCAGGGACAGGGCCTTCAGGTGGCATCTCTGCCTAGAGCCATTTTCTTCCCTGCTACCTCCTGTGATGGCTTTTTTTGGTTTGAGCTTGGATTTAGAAATGGCTTGTCCAGGCTGGCCACCGCCACCATCCTTTTTCGTGGAAAAAAAAAAAAAAAGGAGATTTATTGACCCAACTTCCTGGCAAACACCCAGTTTGCCTTTTTCTGCTAAATTTCAAACAAAACAAAAAAATAGGGCCTATTTAGGCATTTTATTATTTTTTTTAGGATGGCTTTCTGCTTGAAAAAACAGTTTCAAACTTTTCATTTGAACATTAGAAATTGAAGTCCCGTCAATGCAAACAGCATATCAACTAGGACAATGTCAGTGGTCTTGTTCACCAAGAATTCTAACAAAATAATGTTAATTCTGCTTCAGAATATTCTTTATATCTTTATGACACTGAACTAAAAAAAAGTCTATATTGCAACCAGCTCTGAGAAAAGCAGGTTTTGCTCCCCCACCCCTCAAATAAAAATAAAATAGATTAAAAATGTCAGACTCCACACCACAGTCCTGCTTAGACCACAAGGAATTTTTACTTGCTCTTAGTGCTAGATAAGGAGAATTTTAGCTAAAACCACCAGGATTTCTGCTAAGTTTGGGGGATCAAACTGGTTTAGTTTCATTATCTGAAGCAAACAGAAACTCTACTGAAAGCTCAGGGCAAGCGTTAACTGGCTTCATCCATCTTTGCCACCTCCAAGGGCAATTAATAATCCCTTGTCTTTCCAAATGGAGAAAGTGAGGGGTTAAATTAATTGCTTCTGACCACTTAATGAGTCAGGGAGAGACCCTGAGAAGCTTGTCTTGCCACCGCCTGCAAATCGGCTGGAGGAAAAATATACTTCTCTTGGCCGAGGAGCATCACCTATAGAAATATTTATGCCTTGGAGCTGGCACAGGCGCTATCACCCCCCAGACATGGGTCTGCTGGAGGTCGTCACCCTGTGAAATTCAACCACATGTGGCTTCCCTGGCCCTCGAGGTGAATTGAATAAATCAGAATATTTGTTCTGAGGGGAGCTGTGAGCAGCACGGCTGGGGAAAGCTGCTGGCACTGTGAGATTTTGGGGTTGTCCAGCCTAGAACACACCTGAGGCTGGATACCCACCAGGACCTCCAATGACCACGCTACCAACCTGTCACCAATGTCATCCCTCCCTGGAGAGCCATGCCAAGAGGAAAGCATACCAAAAAAAAAAAAAAAGCTGGACATCTTGCAAGTCTTAATAAATTAACAGCCCCTTCCTGCCAACGGCACTAAATCACAGCCTGGAGGATGGTTGGTTTTAATCACTCAGCCTCCAGCATTCCTCCCTGCACCCATCCCTCCCATTCCTCCATCATCCTACAAGCAAAACTAGGTGTCTGGGGGACATCTCAGCACTCTCCACCTTTCCATCTAGCTCCCCCAAACCACAAGCTGTCCCAGTGGATACCCAGCCCATGGAGCATCCCCCGAGCCCACCCATGAGGATGGGCTGTTAGCTGGAAAAGCATCACCCAGTCTGGGAGGCAGACCCTGCTCCCACTCAGGCATCTCCCACTCCCAACTTTCTTTCCCATCACAGCTCATTTTCTCCCTCCTCCCCACAGCAGACTGACATGTCGCAGAAGAAGGGACGGAAACAATGCAGAGAAAATTGATAAGCATGGCTTGAAACCCAGAGAAAGGGAACATTTGCCTGGGAGAAGCTGTGATTAGATGTGTGTGTGTGTGTGTGTCCTTTGCCAGCACTCCTAAAAATAGAGCTTGGCTGCACAGACTGTCACACGCATGCAGACATGCTCCCGCTGCAGCTATATTTACCAGTCTCGGAGACAGCCAGATTCCCATATATGAGCCGTACATCCCCCCCAGGACTGTCATGCAGGGTTCACGCAGCCAGGCAGAGACCACAGTGGTGGTGAGGGACGTCCCCGAGCAACCCTGGGAGTGTGGGGACACAAAGAGAAGTGAGGTGGAGAGCACAGGAGTGGAGAAATTAAATTTCTGGAAGGTCCTCAAGACCATCTAGAAAAGCAAATATCTCAATTTGGAGTCACGCATGTGGGGCAAACACCAGAAGCCACCCAGATGGCCAGCATGCTGGTCTTACCCCTCTGCAGAACTCCCAAGGAAGCAGCCCCCAAGAGAGGCACCTATACCCCAACCCATCTTGCCATATCTGCCCAAAAGCCAGCACTCATGGCCCAAAAGCCAGTGCTCGTGGCCAAGCCCTCCAAGCCTGTTCTCTGGACAGCACAAATATCTACAGCCGTGGGCTGAGGAGGGTTCCGTGAGCTCCACCGCTTCTCCAGTTCATGCTGCCACTGCTCGGTGCCATCAGGCACGGTGCTGCATCCCTGGGTCGGGGACTGAGTAGGTTTGGAAGGAAGAAGGTCCCACAGCTGCTTACTGGAGAAAGAAAAACTGGAGCACGACCTACATCGCCTGCTGGAAACCAGCTTCTCCGCCCCCCCACCACACTCATTAGCCTCGTGATAAAGCAGGGAGTGTTTAAAGGGACAAAAATGATGCATTTTAGTTATATTCATGAGTTCCGAAGAGGATATTTGAAGACCAAGGTATTATTAACTACATATGTCTTCACAGAGGTTGTGTGCAATTAACATTATTCAGAGATGTGCAATTAGCATTATCCAGAGATATGTATTTTGGGTGGGAAAATAATTGGGTTTCTTCCTGAACTTGTTTTGTGCTCAGTTTTCTCAGCTCCAAGCATTTTGGTTCAATTGGAAAAGTGCCAGCTGCCCCAGCTTGCCCCTGGAAACAGCCACCAGCAGCAGAGGATGGTCCTGTGACTGTGGCTTTTGCTTAACTAGTGAATTTTGGACAAGCTCAAAGTGCCTGCAGATCCAGTGGGCACCTACGCTACAGATTGGCCCAATGCCACCTGCAGCATCACCCCCTGGTGACCAGCACCACATCCCCAGCAGCTTTGCTCCTCATCCTGCCCAGTGCAGAGCATCTGCCCCAGTCCTGTGCTGTCTCTGGGAAAATGAGTCTCGTCTTCAGATCAAGGACCCGAGTCATGGTTTTGGTCATGACCCCCACCCTCTGGGGGTGATGCTTGGGTGGACCTGGGCTGCAGGTGGGTCCCCATGGGGGGAGCAGGAATGGCAGCTCCAAGGGTGGGTTCATATTCATGGCCTCTTACCAAAATAAAACGATCTTCCCACACACAGAGAGCAGCAGATGCCTTCTGGGACTCATCTCCAATTTTCAACTCAAATATCCTCTGTTTAATCAGATGGTTGTAATATCATCTTGTGAAATGTTGTTAGCAGAGGGTGAGAGGTGAGCTCCATCCTGTTGTTGAAATGCGGCCATGGAGGGGTGGCTCGTCCTGAGCACACAGGTGTGGGTGCCTGGGGCAGGTGTGGGTGCCTGTGGGCACAGGGAGAACGTCTCCCCACCAGCCTCACAGCACAGCACTGAAGGTGGCAGCAGAAGAGACTCTCCAACAGGGAAAGATCGACTAGGTTCACTGTGCTAACAGCCACTGGGTTTGATAGCGAGCTGCAGTACCCTAAATCATAACAATAAACACTAAAACAACAAAAAAAAAATCAGCTTTGATTTAGCTTGGTGAAGATCTGAGCTGTATATAAAGAAGCACTGTGTAAATCAGGAATTTGAGGGTCATTTAGTGAGGACAGCTCCATAAATCTAGTCTTTTTTCCCCCTCTAGCTTTACATTTCAAAGCCTAGGCAAGGGCAAGGTCTAGACCTACCCAGATACTCCCAGCACAACTTCACCACTTGCAGGAGTTGTCCTTGACACGAGGACTCCGGACAATCACTCACTCCCAACCAGGCTACAGACACCACCTGTCTCACCTCAGGTAGGTCCTTCCTCCATCACTGACAGTTTGGTCCCTCTGAACTGCCAGCTGGCCTCTGGAGATGTTAGTGCCCTCAGGAGCTGACTGACCCCGGCAAGTGATGTTTCACAGAGCTTTTTTGGGTGCCTGCCTTAAAATTGCTTGAAGGGACCAGTCACTTGGACATAGCAGAGTACCTTGATATATAGCAGGTGGCTTGAGATGGGACTGCAGAGCACAGCCCAGGAGCACCCCCCGTCACAGCCACGCAAGGCTGTGGGAGAACTCATTCCCAAATCCTCCCCCCATCCTCCTGGGAGGCGGGTTAGCCTGACGACACAAGCAGAGAGAAACCGCACCGCAAGGTTAGACATGGGCTGATGGCCAAGCCAAGAGCAGACCCCAATGCCCTGACCCCACCACGAGCTCTGAGAGCAGCCAGGTGCCACTGCACATCCAGCCCTGCTTCTCAGCTCCAAGGGACCACCACACAGTCCTGGTTTTCATTTCAGAAAGAGCCCAGCCCTGCAAAAACACCTCATTTGTCACCAGCGGTGCCTGCTACAGGGCATCCCATGCCAGGTGGCTGCATACGGTGCTGGTCCCCAGTGACACTCCCTGCTCTCCCTCACTGCAGCCGAGGACCTTTACAAATAAATAATGTTCCACTCCAATCTGTTTGAACAAGCTGGCCTCCTCGATGCCACCGGGGAGGGTAGCAGATGAGAAAGAGTTGAGAAGCTGCATGAAAAACACCTGCCTATTGCCCAGAAATGCTTGTAAAAAGCAAACAGGCTGCCTGGGTGCTCTAAAAATATCAGAAATTAGGAAATCTTGACATTGCATATATTGGCGTTGCAACCAGCACCAGCTTCCAAAACATCGCGGCAACCCCAAGAAAGACGCCAAAGAGCCCACAGCCTCCTGTTAAGGGCATGAAGGCTTTCCAAGGGCTGGTGGCTCAGGGTGAGGGGTTGCTCGCAGTGGCTGGTGGCCAGAGGCAAGCGCCAGGATGAGTTCAGCCCTGCTGCAGAAGGAACTGTTCACTCAAGGCAGCTCCAGGCTGGGCAGGCGCTCGCTTGGTTGAGCACAGATGGCTTTGCATCCATCCTCAGGGCTGATAAACCCCTTCATTTCCCCAGCAAGAGCATCACTTAAGTGTAAGCTACTAGCAAAGCCACAAGTGGGCTCTGGAGCTAATGCACAAATTATATTTTGAAAGCACTTCTCCCCAACACCAGCTATGTAATACAAGGAAATTGCTGTAATAAAAAGCCATGCTCTCTAGACGCAAAAGGGGGCAAGAGGGGAAGGAGGGAGCAGGGGCCTCACTTGCAGGGCCAGCAGCAGGGCAGTCCTTTGGAATGGGATTACAAAGCATCCTTCACCTCCAAGTACCAGGTGATGCTCCCCCCCAGGCACATGGCCAGCACAGGGCTTTCCCAGCATGATTGCTGAGACATGGAGATACAAAACTCTCTGGACAGGAAGGAACCAAGTGTGAGGAACCCACCCTATTAAAAAAACCCACAGGGTACAGGTCCTATTGCTATACCAAAAAACTCCAGGGTGGGCTCTGGGGCAGCACCCCCAGGGCACAGTTTTCTCTTTAGCCTCTTTCTGCTGTGGGCTTTCTAAATCTGAGGGTAAGCATCTGATGATGCAGGTCATGGCTCTATGGTCACAGGTTAAGCATGTGCGATCAGTGGCAAACTAGCACAAAGCTCAGGCTCACTGAGTCTGAGAGCAGAAACCTGCTGCTGGGCCCTTCATGGTGAACCCAGGCACTCCAGAGCAGGGTTGTCCCAATAAGTCATTTATAAATGAGCACTAGAAAAAGGATTACTCATGCAAGAAGAGTAATTTCCAAGAGCAGGGTGCACTGCTAGTAACACTCACTATCTTTTTTTCACAACAAGGTACAAAACCTGCTGGAAACGAGCTGTTCCAGCCAGGACCCTGAGATGAGAAGGTGCAGGGTGAGACATCTCAACCACTTGTTCTTGCTTGGCCATGATGCCTCACTGCTGACTGCCGCACCCAGCCACAGAAGATGTGAACCACTATGGCCCTCCTACACGTACAACCTAGTGTGGCACATCATCACCCCAGCAGAGCCAGCCTGGGGGAGCATCTGGAGAGAAAAGCAAGCTGGAGGACCCCTAATGCCCACACCCCCCCTAGGCTGATACCTACAAAGGTCACTTTTCACGCTGAGGGCAACTGAGGGGCTGCAAGGACCTGTCACCCATGCTGATAACACCCCCCTCCTCACCAACTGGTTACATGCTACGATTTGTCATCATTGGCACAAATCACCCCACAAGCCCAGCTTCTGAAAAACCGCTAGTGCTCAGGAGGGGCTCGCCCTGCCACTCCCCCCAGGCAAAGCTGAAGTGCCATCAGTCTGACATGCAGTTTGATATGATCAGGCTGATTCTTGTTTGGGTTCATTTCAGCCCAGAATTGGACACATCAGTGTACAAATTTTCAAGACAATCAGCCAGCCACAACCATCCACCCACTCAGAGCTGGCGAGAAGACACAGGAGCCCCAGAACCCCCATATTTGCTTTTTTTTTTTTTCTTTTTTTTTGTGCCTATGCACCATGCTCTGCTCCACACACAGGAGCCACGGCTACAAAAGGCTAAAAGCAGCTCCCTGCCCTGACTGCTGCCACTTCCAGCAAAGCAATGTTTAAACTTGAGGAAGCAAAGAGGAGGATCAAACAGCATCATCAGTGTTAACCAGAAAGCCCCTGCTCCTCTCCACCCTGTTCTCAGCTCATGTTGCTGTGCAACCCCTCTGGTTTGGGGATTGCTCTGCAATCACAGCTGAGAGTCGGAGAGGTGCGGAGACGATGCAGAAGGCGGTTGCAGCAGCTCTCCAGCTCCCAGCACCTTCCCAGTAGCCCAATGGAGGAGTCCAAACCCCTTCTACTGCCCCCATAACACATGGGATCCCTCCAGCCCATCCTTGCAGCATTCAGAGATTGTGCTGGGATCCTTGCTCCCAAAAAGCCTGGAAAACACAATGTGGATGGACTTTCAGGATGCAGGACAGAAACCACCCAACATTTTGGCAAAGTCTCCAAAGGCTCAAGAGGTGGAGGAGAGTAACTCAGCCAGGGCTTGGCAGAGCAGAGCTGCCCAGCTGCAAGAACAACCAAAGACCCATCTGAAGGCAAACCCATCCTCTGCTCCGCCCCATGGGGCGCAGAATCAGGTCAGCCCTTTCCCCTGTGGTTTAAGGCAAGGCCAGCAGGACACCCCAGATAAGTCCTGCAGGACTTGATGCATGGGGAAAACCTGATGAAGAACGCCACCAGGGACCCCACGCACATACCATCCAGGTCCTGTGAAAACTATCAGAGAACTGGGTTGTCTACCTCAGATAAAAGCCCAGGGCACAAAAAGACTAAATTGTCATGGAAAAGGGAAATTCCAAAGCTGCCTGAAGGTCATAGTGGTTCTTCCACCCAGCTCATGCTTCCAAACTCATTAGCCACCATCCAATTCTTCCCCGACAGCAGGATCTCTAATTTTGCACATCTTAAAATAATATTTTCCAAGCAGCACTCCTCGCTATGATTAAAACAATATCAGGCACTAAAAATATACAGCTCCTGGGGGAATCCTGCCTGCCCAAGACAACAAGTTATTTAAGACACATCAAGGAGGAGCTTTTTCCCTATTAAAGGCAAAGCGGGTCCATGGTCCACAACGGGGAGATTGGGGGGCTGATGGGCAGTGAGGGAGGGACAACAAGGGGTGGAAGAGGTTGCTTCAAGCATGAGATACCTGTGACGGGAGAGCCAAGGCTGGGAAGGGTGTAGTGGACATCCACCAGTGATGAAGCCCAAGACCTGGAGATGACCCCAAGTATCATCTCAGTACTCTCCTATATGGCTCCTGTCTGCAGGTGCTCCCATCGCTTGTCAAATCGCCTTCCCAAATAGGTTACACTGCTAATAGCTCTTGCCAGCTAATGGATAAAATATCTATGTGTAAGCAGTTCGTTATTCAACCAGCCTCCATGTCCAGACACAATTCATCAAGGCAAATATTTGCCTTTTTATTCCATCAACTAGCAAATGAATTATCAGGCATACCTTCTCCCAGTCCTCAGCGGTGAGGAAGCATTTGAGAGCATCTCTCCATCGCCGCAGCTTTACATGTTTGCCAACCTGTCCACCCTCTGTACATTTGCTCCCCATCTCCAAGACATATTTCCCATTTGGTTTTGTGCCAATATTGTCTTTTAACTTAACCTTTGCCCAGTCCCTTGGTCCTCTTCTTCTCCAGGGCATTTCCCAGTGCCTGTGGGCTGCACAACCTCCTTGGAGCAAACACTGTGTTTCTGGGCCAATGCAAACCACGATCTGCAAAGCCCTGTGCCCTTCCCCAGCTAAATAATTAATAATCACTTCTCTGATCCTATGATTAGCATGGCTGGCAGCCAAGGTCACACCACAGAGTGCTTTCTGGTGGAGATCAGCCTCTGACAGATGCCCCATCACCTCCGACAGTCCAGACGACAGCAAGGACCTTCTCAGTAGGTGCTGGGGCAGGTCCCTGCAGAGCAGTCCCCACAGTGAGCTCTGGTTTTGAACTCAGCCTGCTTGCTGCTCCCTTTGATCTCCCCTTCATTAGTCTTTCTCCTTTGCTTTCGAGCGTAATTAATACTTCCCTGATCAAAAGCCCCAGTGCAAGGAGAGCTTTAACAACTCTTGTTTCACGGTGTGTTCCCATTAAAGGAGAGCTCGGGCAGAGGGGAGGAACAAGACCTCATTTGAAGCCTCAAAACTGCAGCCGTTTCCCCTCCCTCTGCCCCATCCCCAGGATCTCGCTGCCAGGACTATCAGCAGAGCCGGAGCGCACCATGTCCCAGTTCTTCCCAGCACCCAGCCACCGGTTGTCCAGGTGACTCAGGACCCCTGTGATGGCTGCGTGGGATCTGGCCAAATACCCACCCAACCCGTCAGCAGCTCCCAGAGGAGAGGACCAAGGAGACGTACAGATTTCCCCCCAGCACCCAGGTGCTCTCACCTCACTCCCAAGCTGGTGGAGGACCATGTCCTACATAACCTTCGCCGGATTTCTACATCCAGCCCTGGCCTGCCCCAGTTCTTACCACTCAGCATCAAACTCCAGCCCAAGCTCTGAGTAACGCTGATCTGCCCCCAGCACCCTTATAACTCAATCAACAGCTTTGCTGCTGGGCCACTTGACCCACAATCAGATAATCCAAGAGCCACATGAAAAAAAACCCTTGGTTTAACCTCTTCCACTGCCATAAACCCCCAGCAGACATCCCATAACTCTTAACTGGCTCATGGGGCTGTGAAAAGCAGCCACAATTTTTGACATTGCAGGGGGGAACAGCGAACAGCACAGAGCAGGAGGTGGTTTCTGAGATAATTGAAAGTATTGAGCACTCACAAAGCCCAGCTTGGTCCCTCCATCCCAGCGCAGACCTTCTCTGGACCATTAGATGCTGTTTGCAAGGGCCACAACACATTGCATGTCTCTTCTGTCGGCCACATGCCTCTCACTGACCAAAACACCCACCCAGGATAAGCCAGTGCTGAGCTGCAGCCTGAGGCACCGGGAGGAAGGTGCTGCTCCAACCCCCATCCCTAACTGTGCACTGAGGGTCTCCAGAGCCCCAGCTCCTCCCCACGCAGGGTGAAACAAGGCAAGCTGGGGAAGGAGTTGCAGATCTTACATTTTCATCCATCAGGTCTCAATTTTACAGAGAGGAAAAGAAAACAAAACCACCATCCAACTCATGTTCAGCCCTGGCCGGATACGTTTTCCCCAAGACACATGAATTTTGATAAAAGGGTGTTGCCTGCACACAGCATCCCCTGCCACAGACTCCTCCCCTCCTGCTTCCCCTGCAACTCAAAGACAAAAGGAACCAAAGACATTTTTTACATCAAACGTTGCATTTTGGCCTCGCCAGAGCTTTGCTAACCTGCTCATGTCCCAGCCTTTGCACCAGCCAGGACAGCAGTGCCTCATGCAGGGATCGGCTGACACCAGAGCCAAGGTCACTGCACCCAAGTGACATGACCCAGCAGGCACATCCAAGGGGTTGGCTTTGCTCCCTGGCACTGTCAGCCTGGCCAGACCTTGCAAAGTCACATAAGGTGAGATTTTCCAAAGATTTTAACTCACACTGTAAAAAAGTTGGTTAAAAATTCCTCCTGTCTGTACATATCCCTGCAGGGAAATCCTGTTCTGGGGGAACAGACTGATTTTACTGGCATTTACTAGGGGGAAGGAAAGGAGCACTTCCCAAGGTAGGAACCACACCAGAAGATTATTTCCTTTGAAAAGGCATTTGGTTGGGCTTTTTTTTTATTTATTTTGTGTTGCAGCAGACACAATAATGCATGTCTGTTCAAACGCAAAAGGAGAACACAACGCTCTGATCCTCTCAGACAACTCCAACTGCCCTTGCCACCCCCCGTATTCATGGTTCAACTTTACTCTCACTGAAAACATTGGCTTTTATTCCACCTGCAAAGGAGAAGGAAACCGAGCAGCCAAACAGCCGGTGATGCTGACCCCTGGCAGCCCTCAGGCATTTTGGGACTGAGCCTCTGCCCCCTAAGACATGGAATATTTTTCCCCCCTCCTTTTCATCCTTGCAGCAAGCAGGAGGAAGATACACACTTCAGGGTAAAGAGCAGGGAAAAGACTGAAACTTCTCACATCAGGGAAACTACAAAAAAAGTGTTATTTCAAGATGTTTTCACAACCTCCCCCTTGCCTAAAGCTGCTGCCACAGACACAAATCACAGCCTCCTGCTCGGGCAGGCCAGCAACTGGAAAACATGGCTTAGGAGCAAAGATTTTATTTGCCTTGCCTTCGCCTTGCGCTGTTAACAGAAGAGGGTGGGAATGGGGTGATGTGGCACCTGGGGGGTATCTCCTGGGGAGCTGCCTGCCCAGCTCCAGGAGCTCCCATGGCTGGAGAAGGGTCTCGGCGGGGCTGGTCCTTATATTTAGCACAGGGAAGGAGCAAATTAAAAGGAGATGCAGTATTCATGCTGAGGACTGGGGAACTCAAATGCAAAACAAACCCCAAAACATGGAAAGAATAGACCAGCAAGGCAGAGGGGCGCTGGGTGCATGCTGCAGCCCAGGACAGTCTGGTCCTGTTGCCACCACTGCTTGCCCAAGCTGTCCCCTCCAGCAGAGCAAGGATCGAGCCCAGTGGCCACAAACACAACCGGGCAGCCAGAATCTCACCCAGCCCTCTTGCCAGCAGAGGATTACTGCAACAGAGGGGTTTTTGTCTGGCTGGTTGCTCTTGCATCCCTGAGGACACTACACCAGAGTTCAGATCCCAGCCCATACCAGGTTCCAGCTGCTTCGCTCCTGCCTAAGCTCAAGCTGCCAGCAGCAAATGCCTTCTACTACTTAAAAGCCATTTTAATACCACATAAGAGTAATTCAGAGTTACTCTCAACTTCTTTACCAGTGAGGAAAAGTACCTTCTCAAAGAAAGCCCAGGATAGCTGTCCCCATACAGGGCAGCCTGTTCAGCATCTGTCCCAGGCAAATTAGCGCCTGCAGCAGGCTGGAAAAATTCATCCAGCTCTGAACGCCATCAGGAAGCATGACCGAAAAAAAACATAGAGACAGATTTAGTGTCTTTGGACAGGGAAAAACCTGTAAAATTTTTATATTTTTTTTAATGCACCCAGCAGCAGAAACTGGGGAATATTAAAACAAGTAGACTGAGCACGGGACATTAGGAAGAGTTTTTACAGGCTCATTTTATTACAGTTCCTCTTCTTACTGTCCAGTACATTTATTTCTTGCTGTCCCACTGTGCCTTTTGAAAACAGGGAAGGCATGACCTCAGGATAAATCTCCTATAAGGGATGCACAGAGATGGGGATACAGGCTCAGGGAATTACCATCAGAGTCAGGGCTGGACGCACTAAGTTATGGAGGTTGCGCAGGTTGTGGCTTCCCCCCCCCCCCCCTTTTCTTCATTTTCTAGTGGTATGACATAACCCTCTCAAAGCTATTTTTAAGCCCTCATGACTTTTTTTCGTCTCAGGACAGATGCTGATCCTGGTAGCTGGGGGTAATTCCTGCACAGTGGTATTATTCTGGGAGAGATGGCACAGCCTCAGCTGGTCACCTTTTATACAGGCTGAAACAGTTTCTAAAAATACCTGAGTTTTTTGTAACAGAAACAAGGGAGCTGGAGAAGAGGTCAGGGGGAATATTCCAGTTTGGCTTTCCTGATGCATTTCCTCACCCCTGAGCTCACCAGAGGACATTGCTGGGTTCAAACAGCCCAATTTCTCCTTCCCAGAGCCCATCCCAGATGCTGCCATTTTGGGATGCATCACCAGAGCTGAGGGTTCTGACCACTTTTGAATAGCAGAGAAGACCAGGACTGCCCCTTTCTTGGGTGCCCTCTTCCCAGGGCACCTCTTTGAGCAGGGAGGAGCATCCTGCATCCAGAGCTACCACAGGGGCAAGAGATGGGCAAGGACAAGGTTCAGGAGGCATCTCACAGGCTTTGGCCCCAGGGTTGCCACAACAGCAGGAAGGGCAGCATGTCCTCTGAGGTCCTCCTCTGCCTCAGAGCTCCCGTCTCTCCCCATCGCTCTCCCACTTCTTTGCATGAAAGAAGTCTGAGGGATCACAGCCTCAAAAACCACACAGTGAGGGCTGAGGAGGTTTTGTGGGACATTTCCAAACTCTTGGATTTGCAAAGTAACTGTACATTTACATCCTGGGTACACCAGGGAGCATGCAAATGTTGCTGGATCAGCCATGGTCCCAGCATCAGGGTCCAAATGGAGGCCGTGGCGCTCTGCCCCACGGCCTCAGCATCCCTGGGGTGTCCCACTGGGCAGATGTGCCTCCAAAACAAAATCAGCCCTCCTGCCTGGTCTCAGCACCTCCTCTCCCTTCTTACAGCTGGGAAGGGAGGGTTTAAGGTGGGGGTTTCAGGTGGGAGAGCAAGGAAAGAAAACCCTGGGGAGGTGGCAATCTGCAGCCAAAGCCAACCATAAGCACCCCCCAACCCACCACCCCCAGCCAGCACCCAAACCCTGTGGAAGGATGGCTGTCCCCTGTCATGCCCAGGTGCATCCCTCCAGGGGATGCAATGCTTTCAGGAGGGGATGTCATACCAAGGTGCAAGACCCACCCATAGCACCTAGGGCTTTACGGGGTGCTGTGCACACCAAACAACAGAAAACTGCCCAACCACAGCTCCAAAGCCTCAGTACATGCTGGGGGGAGACGGGGAGGGCACAGCCTGGAGCTTGCAGCACTGTCACAGAGCACCAGCCAGCAGCTACACACACAAGGGTTAAATTTGTCTGACTCTCAGTATGAGGAAAGCTGGTGCTTTCTCTTTGCTGTGCAGAAGTGGAACAGATAATGCTGCTACAGGGTGGGGAGCGCATCCTCCAGATGCACCAGCAGCACTGAGACCCCACAGCAGCCGCTCATCACCCCAGAGCTGAAGCTCAGCCACAGCCAAAACTCGAGGTGATCCAAGCACACGCGCTTGTGCAATTTTACACACCCACCCCACAAGCGGGAGCTCAGACGCTCCAGCAATACATCCCCACCTCACCCAAACACACAGCACCCTCCCTCGCTCCTGCCCACGCACCCGCAAAGCTGTTTAAACAAACCATCTTTTTTTTTTTTTTTTGTCCCCTGATGAGCTTTAAGGGAAGCAATATATATATATTGCAGTTGCTTCGATACTTAAGCACTTGGCTCTTACCAGAGAGAGGGAGCAAGGCAGACAGCGAGGGGTAATCCCAGCCTTGCAGCAGATGTCTTTGAGTCAGAAAGGTTGAACCTGTGTAACTGAAGTGATGCCTTCTGAAGTTGGAGGCATGGCACACGCATCTCGCCATCATCTCTGAAGCAAAGAAGGTTTCAGGAAAATTTGTCTAATCCTTTCCAAGTTATGAAGATTTAAATCTTTCGGATTTCCATCAAGTGTATTCCGGCTCACAAGAAAGAATGGATTCTCTCTAAGCACACTGAGAAGAGCGGAGTCAGGCACGCATGGGGTTCAGAGCACTTTTTCCATAGTGTCCTATCCCCATTCCATCCCTCACAGGACTTTTCAGGAAAAAAAAAAAATAAAAAAAAATAGTCAGTCACAGAATTATTTATGTCTATTTTCCCCAAAGCTCAGGAGCAGCCAGCTGTATTTTGTTCAGCCTGTCCCAAAAGGCTCTTAACAAAGAGGAGCCCAAAGCTGGAGTATGTGCCAGATGATTTTGAAAGCTATGAACAACGGCAGCAGGGAAGCAGCTGGGACGTCCCCAGGCAGACACAGCCCATTGGGGTGCCCCATGCCCTGCAGGGTCCCCGTTTCTTCTTAGAAGGAGTCATGAAGAGGGAAGGAGAGGGAGAAGAAGCCACATGTTTTTCTGGTGAGCTCTTAGCATCATCTAGACCTGCTCATCCAGCTCTCTGTCCCAGCCTCTCCTCCACAGGCAGTGCTGGAGTAAGAAAGGCTTTGAGACACGTACAACTCTGGCAGGGGCCGTTAAACCCTCCCAGACTCATCAACAGAGGAATTAAATTCCTCCTTCGCACCGTTCATGGAGAGCACGCATCCTCAAGCAGCTCACCTGGCCCCAGGAACACCAGCTTTTGCTTTTAAACCAACAAACAAGGGGCAGAAATTCTGGGTAACCACAGCCAAGCGAGCGTCGAGACCCAACAGCAGTTGGTAGGAAGGATCTACTGGTGGAAGAGCTGTAAACCCAGGACAAGAAGCAAAGCGAGTACATTTAAAGCCCATTTTTCTGGTTCCTTGCCAAGCTGAACTCAACACAACCCTGTCTGCACCTCTTCGTGTTTTTTCCAATGGGCTGAGGTGACATTCTTTGCCACAGACCTTGCCTAGGAGCACCCCACCAGGGCAGAGGACACCCAAATGAACAGTTCTTAGTGGAAGGAAGAAGAAAACCATCAACCAGAAGAGGAACTGCAAAAAAGCAGCAAAATAAAAATAATAAAGAAAAAAAAAAAAGCCCTTCAAAGCCAGCTCCTCAAGGTTTGAAGGAACACAGCCTTAATTTTATCAGCTGTGAAAACCTATTAGCATCTTACTAAAGTCCATTTAAAATATTCATCTGGAGGATATTTTATGCAAAACTGCCGCTGTGTCTGGAAAGCTGCTGCAAAACATTAACAGCCACACTGAAATTCCCCCCCTGCGGCGGTCACCTCCTGGTGGGTTTAGTGCAAGTGGCAGCAGGGACAGCAGCATAACGTTAGCCAATGGAAGGGACAAGCAGTGCAAGCAGCACCTTGCCAGCTTTGGAGGGATAAATTCCAGAGCAAAGTTTGGCCTCACCGATGCTGGTTTTCCAGCCTGGTTGCATCCATGGGTCCTCCCAGCATGGTGCAGGGTGATGTGCAAACCCTGCAGCATCAAAAGGTCACAGCCCAAATCCAAGAGGGATGCACAAGCCCCTTCCTCCTCCTCCTCCTCACCAGCTTGCAGGAGATTTTAGGGGCAATTCTTGGCTTTTTCTTCCCCCTCAAAAGCACCACGGCTACTTATTCAACAAGCCCTAGCTCTGCCACCGCAGGGAATTAGAAGGCAAGAAGCTCTCTGCTGTGGCCTCTGATTAACAAAATATATTATTAGCATCCCAAAGTGAGCTTTGCCAGTGCCTATAAATAAAAGCCAGCAGTGACTCAGCTAAGCTGTAGCTATTTCCCCCCTCCTCTAATTTCCCAGGTAGTTGCATCTTGGGGTATGCATGTGTGAGCAGTCCTGGCTCCCAGGATGCTGCACAGGTCGTCATGGAAACCCAACGTTACTGAAATCATCCCTACTCCAGGAGAATCCTGCGCTAAATGTCCCCCCAGCCTGGCCAGGGATGCCCCAAGCAGATATGGGACCAGGCTGTGGCATAAGTTGGCAGCACAGAAAGGAGAAAAATGGGGCTGGAGCTTTTTTGTTTAAACTGTTCCTGGTCTTTAAAGCCACCCATGCAGAGGGAAGATTCTCTGTTGTATAAGGCTGTGCTGGGCACCCTGCCCTTGTTCAGCACCCAGCTCACATGCTAAGTCACAGCCAGGGCATATCATGCCCTTTTTTTTTTTTTTTAATTACCAAGTTTACCTGGGCAAAAGCAATCAAGGGATATGACATGCAAAAGCACGTTATCACATGGATTTTCCACTGCCGGGCAGTTCTGTCTACCACTAACTAATCCTGCCATGAAACCCAGCAGATTTAATACATCTAGCCCCAAAAGCTATCAAGGAAAGTAACATTTGGGGTTTCTAACAGCCTTTCATACATCACATTAGTGGACTCACCCAGCCCCAAGGTACAAAATCCTTCCTTGTTACTGAGCTTAAAGGATTTTCATTTGCAAATTCACCATGCTAAGCAGGGCCCTGGAGCAGAGACAGCCAAAGTTTTCCAGGAAAAAAAAAAATCAGCCCAAAACCCCCACAGAATGCTTGGCAACCCCCAAATTTCCATGCTTTTGTCCAAGTTTCAGAGTTGTTTGTGCCTGGAGGATGCCAGCACCATTTCACTGCAGCATTTAAACAAGCCGCTGCACAGAAAAGGAGATTTGCGTTTGGAAACTCCCTGTGATTGTGCTTTTCCGTTCCTATTGCAAAAAAGATTTAGTTTGAAAGAAATTTTGATAGAAATTTCCATTTTATCTAACCAGTGAATCACAACTGGAACACCACAGGACGGCTCAGACCCTCCTGGACCAGATGCCACAAGGACAGGAGCTGCTGGGTGGGACGGGAGCAGTAACCAACTCCATTAATATTAACATTTCTAAGTAGGCAGCAGCAGCTTCTGATCAGTGAAGTAAGGAGGAGGTGGTGGCCAAAATGAGCAGCATTTTCCCCCATCCTAAGTCCTGCCCCAGAAGCAGCCACATCCCTGTGCCCGCAGCCAGCTCTGCAGCAGCCCATTCACTGCACTGCCGCCCTCTGGGGCCAGAGGTCCCCCTGATTAATTATTTATCATTGCACACCATAAATCATGAAGAATTTGAAATGGAAACCTTCCTATGCAACATAAGCAAGGTCACCTTTCCCCTGCCAGGGCTCAGCTCTCACATTTAACACCAAGGTACCAGCCTAGCAGGAAAAGATGCTGTAATTACATCCAGCCCTTGTGATGGTCACATATAGCAGCTGGAGATGTGGTCTCCCCATCCCAGCACCACGATGATCCAAACAAACAAAGAACCAAATGGGATCTGGGCTGAAGTTATCAGGAAACATCAGGAAAGCCTTAAATCCAAGTTGTCTCAACAGGCATTGCTGTGGCTGGGCTCTGCCAGGACCGCTGGTCCCAAGGGATGTGCAGATGGCACTTGCAGACTTGGCCCTGCAAATCTAACTTTGCTTTTCCAGACCCCCTAAATCATTCGGGGTCTTCAAAGTCAACAAGGCAGCACATCCCCAATCCCACTGATTTTATCCTTCCCATTTACAGCCATCTCCCCAGCCTGGCCATGCCAGAGCATCTCTGAGCACTCACCAGCACAACTTGGTCCCCACAGAACTACAGAAGACGGATGAGAGCCAGAGACTCGGATAAGGTCATGGACAAGGCTTTTAAAAATGTAAATGAAGCCCAAGGAGTTGGCCTAATCCTGCAGGCAGGCACTCTGCAACATGCAGAAATGAGATTAGCACAAGGTCCCCTTGGCATGGGTCAGGTCCATCTGCTTGGTATTCTCCTTGCAGAGGGTCTCCCCAAGGACAGGACCAAGCCCAGAGCTCCCAAGGACGTCTCCTGTCCCAGCACTGTACTACCCGGGTGTAATTGTCCTGGCAGGTGTCAAATGGAGCGCGGGGAAAGATGCAGTTTTGGGCCAAATCAGCATTTCATTCACAGAACATCACTGCTGATGCTGCATCCCTCCAAGGGAAAGGAAAGTGCAAGAGAAGCTGGAAAACCCTCTTCCAAAGCTTTGGGGAAAGGCTTATTTTTCCTTTCAGCATTTATTTGGGTAGGTTTCTTTTGAAAAGCAGCTGGAAAAATCTGCTTTGCTGTCGAGCTCCAGCACTGGCCCACAGCCCTTGGCTGCTGCTGGGGCTGCTCCAAGCCCAGCCTTGCTGCATCCCTGGTACCTCCCAGCCCTCCCCACCGGGCAGCCCCAGAGGAGCACAGAGCCTGCTGAGCCACACTTCTGACTGGCCTTTATGAAAGACTGCCACTTAAAATATGGCATACCAAACTCAAACGAGACAGCCATGTACAAGCTCAGGATGGCAGAAAAAGATGCTTTAACGCTTAATCTCAGCGGGTGCTTTCCAGGGGCTCAAGTCTGAGCCCAGGCTAAGGCCCAGAATAACTTTTATTCACCTCAGTCCTTGGTGCCACCTGCCTGCTGCCCACCAGCCTCTCGATAGCTCCTGTGCTCTCCTGGAGCACTTTCAGTCCAAACACAGAAACCAAAGGGAAACTGAGGCACGGAGCATTGATGCCACCTGCCAGCTCAGCAGGAGGCGTCATCCAGCGGTTCTCAGCCCCATGCTCCCCAGCAGACACCTCTACCCCTCTAGCACAGCCAAAAATGTGCATTTTTAAGGCTTCCTATTTGGGGAAGCTGGCACCCCCAGCTCTGCAAGACCCCAAGCTCACTCCCCACACGAGCTCCAGCACAGATGGTGGGAGGTCTCCCTCCTGCTCATTTCCAGTGCTGTTTGCAGACAGGAGCTATCCCTGAGAAGGCTCGGCATCCCTCGCTGGGGTGATTAATAGCGGTTTTGCTAGTAAAACAAAAGGCCATTAAGAACGCTAATATTTGCTCTCCCTACTCCCTGCCTACTTCATTTCATACTTCAGTGCAAGCCCAGCGCACTTTCCCCGACAAGAAATTAATAAGGGCATGAAGCCACATTGATTTCCCCCGCTACGGGGGATCAGATACGTCTGCCTGAACCCAGAGACATCCAGATCCACTGGCTGTTAAAGCAACAATGCTCCTAGCTCCATCCATCCAAGTAACCAATAAATCCCAGAACAAGATGGAAACGATAGGGATGCCCTGTCTCCACAACCAGGTTTTCTAATATTAAAAAGAAGAGCAATGTTTCTACAGGGCTTTTAGCTGACCTAGTGATGGAGAGGATCCCACATCCATCCCCATCCCAGCTTTGCAGCAACAGGGAGCCCTTTAACATAGAAAAGCTTCATTAAAAGCACCTCCAAGCTGCCCAGAGCTCAGCCTCTACAGTTAGAGAATCAGGATAGAAACCCCAAGGGGCCAAATCCTGGGGAGAAGAGCCCTACTTTGGGGTTAATCACTGCTCACCAGTACCAGCTCCTCCACAGCTTACACGGGGACAATCCCCCCCTTGCCAAAACCCTCAGAACCAGAAGAAACCCCCTTACTCTAAAGCCCTGTAGATGGCTGCTGAGGCCGCTTAAATCCTTCTATGATGGTCCCACCCTCCCCAGGTGGGATGTAGCTGGGCTAAAAGCCCTGGGGAGGGAGGCTGAGTGCCTCAGGTTTATTTGGGCTGGGGTGGTGACTTCCTCCAGTGCTTTGTTCAAGAGCTGGATGGGTCAGTATAATGCAGGCCAACAGCCCCATGTGATAGGGTACATATTTTCCATCAGGATACACAAGTTCATTAAAATATAACCTTTTTCTCAAGGTAGGAGCAGTTTCCCGTTTTGAAAGCATCTTTGGAAAGCAGTTGTGGGTTTTCCCATGTCCCATTCCCAACAAATTGGATGGTTTTGCAGATCACACCTACACTGTTGCTCCATTTTAATAGGCTTTTTTTCTTCCTACCCACTTAAGAGCTGCAAGTTGTCCTAAAATTCCCTGTCTTCAACACATGGCCTGAGCACTCTGGCTGAGCAAAACGAGCACTGCTCAACACCAGCAACAGTTTCTGCTCCTTATCCTCACCATGGCCAGGCTGTGATTCGAAATATCAGGATGCTCTGCTCACTGGGATCAGTAGCCACTGGGAATTTGGACCCTCCATGACATGACTTTGAGCTGGAGCAAAGTGCTGAGGGTACCAACTGCAACACCAACGCCAGGCAGAGCAGGCAGCACTGGAGCTGCCAGGCTTTACTGGCGGGCAACAGACTGAAGCCCCCCAAAAAAGCCTGTTATGGTCCATCTCACCAAAAGATCCCTAATTATCACCGAGTGAGATGATTTTGATTTCACCCCAGCCCTTGCCCTGGGTGGCTGAGACCCCAGCAGGTAAGGGAGCCCCATTCTCCCCCAGACCATGAGCTGAGCATCAAGGACCACATTTTGGAGCACCTCAGATGAATTTCCAAGTCCCATGTTTCAAATGTCCCAAGGATAAAGTCCATCCAGGAGAAGGATGTTTCATCATGAGCATCCCGTGGGCTTTCCTCTGGAAGTCACCATTTGCTGCCACCAGGAACGTGGCAGGATGGGACTTGTGGGTCCGCAGGTCAGGGAAGGGCGATGGAGATGGGGAAGAAAACAGATCTTCAGACATTGCTCTAAACAGGCTTTCTCAGGGATTATTTTCTTTCTCCTTCTCAGTTACTTACTGTATTCTCTGCAGGTTTTCTCAGGGTGGCTGGGACCCGAGGCGCTCCCGGGCTCGGCGCTGCTAACATGTATTTCTGTATTCTCACATCTCTCCTCGCTAATCTTTAGGGAAAGAGGAATTGACAAACTGGTGAAAAACTGACTGACACTCCAATCAAAATACAAAAGAAACAGAAATAAATGGCTCTGAAAAGAATCGCTATTTAATTAGAAATTAGATCTGTGCCAGTGAGTCACGGCAGGGAAGCGATACATCAGCGGGCTCGGCAGCGAAGGGCACCTGCCAGCAGCATGACAATGGGGACCGGCTCCATCCCAGGGCCGTGATGGGAGATTTCAGGGGGACGGAGGGGACTCCCCGCTGTGGGGGTCCCCTGCTAAGCCTTGCCAAGCCAAGAGCCACCCTGCAGGAGCCAGCCTGGCACGACCCTGGAAAATAAAATGCCTGTGAGCCTGAAAGCTTTGCAGAGAAATCCCCTCCCGGCAGTTTTCCTGCTGGAATGGGAAAATCCCCAGTAAATCAGATCTAACGAAAAGCATAAATAAAGATTGCAGAATGAGGGAGGGAGTGATATTAGGGAGGTGGGAATAAAACCGCTCCTCTCTCCCCATCACACTTCAGCCGTGTCTCTCCTGCCTGGAAACCCCAACCCTCCATCAGTGGGGTACCAAAGCTAGGCAGCATTTGGGGATCCCCCCCCAACTCCTCTGGGAGACCCTGAGGAAGGTGGGATGGGATAGGAGAGGATCTGGAAGGGAGGTGGGGAACACAGATCTGTCACATGGATGCTGAAAGCGGGGTGTTCCATGACCCCCCAGACCTGGGCTGTGATGCACAGGTGGGAAGCAGCATCCTTGGGGAAGCTCCTGTTGAAAACTGTCCTTCACCGAGTCCTTCATGGGGAAGAGTTCAGGCTTTGCAAAACAGCAGATAAAAACGGAAAATAGATTTTAAAAATACCAAACCACCCTGTTTCTAGTCTTCCTCCAGAAATGATGAACGCACCAGCCGCCAGGTTGCCCACCAGCAGCCAGAACATAGTGGCTTTCACAGCAGGACCCAGGCAGGACAGATGGACATCCCCCCCCCCCCCCCCCAGCCACTGTCTTGTGCCCATAGAGGGGGGGCTCAGGGCCAGGGGTGCCCCTCAGCACAGGACCAGCTGAGGATGTCCATCCAGGGCGTTGGAACATAGGTAAGCTGGAGCGAAGGGTGAGGGGTGCTGCAGGCTTGGCTTCTCGTGTGTCTCGTAAAGGCTGAGCCTTTCTGTCCCCTTTTCAGGGTAAAGCTGACTGGCACCCCTTTATTTCACACCCTCAAGACACCATCCAGAGGGTTTCAGAAAGTCATAGGAAACACGGCTGGGGCCTCTCACCTCATGATGGAAGCTTTGGACGTTCCTGCAGGGCCATTTCTGCTGCTTAGCTTCACCGTCATGGACAAGACTTTCCAAAACAGGCTTTTGGCAGTGCCGACACCCAAGGTCGGGCTCTCCAGCGCTGGCAATGGGTATTTGCGAGCATCTGTTACCAACTGGCTCAGACCAAAACTTGCGGGGCTGCCGTTACCCATCACAGAGGTGGCGAGCAGATTCTTGTGGGAGAGGGGAAGAGCAGGTCATGGATGGGGCGTGTTTCCTCCTCAGCCCACGTCTTGTCTTGGCCACTCATTTGATCCCCCACTGTAGTTTATTCAGGTCCTCCTCTGGCCAAAATAATTCAAAATCTTTTATCACCTTTCCACGCCAGATCCACTGCGCGTGTTCGGAGACGAAACCGCATCACTGGTCCAAGGTGGATTTCCCAGGAGCAGCACCTCCATCTCAGTTTTACCACCTCCACTCTTTCCCCAAATTACTGTCCTAAGCTCCCTGATGATTTTCGGCTCTGCCTGCTTAATGGCAGAGGCAGAGCAGGAGCTGGCATTAACCTGCTATCAGAGGAAATCAGAGCCTGGGAGCAGAGGAGAGAGTGCCGTGGCTGTCGGGAACCCAGGTGGCCACGTTGTCCCCAGCTGAGCTTCGGGTGCAAATTATTGCATGGAGCAGGTTCCTGCTGAAAACATCCCACCAGCCATACGGTTACCCTGGAAAATATCATTGCAATAAAGCTGTGCACGGCGGGATTGCTCGCCAGTGTCTGCCACGCGCCCCGGCGCTCCTGCCATCCCCAGGATCCACCGCTGAACCCCAACCCGACTGTTCCGCGAGAAGCAGAAGAGCCCCCAAAGCGTCATCTCATGACAAGCTGCTCACTTAAGGATGAGTCAGTTCAGGTCCACGCCAAGAAGTGTGTTCAGCACTTTTGAACACACCCGGTAGGAGGCAATAACTAACACGTAAGCGCACACGCCGCACACGCCGCACACGCCGCCTCATCTCCTGCAGACCTGGGATTGCCACCTATCGTCACGGTTCAGCCCTGGGACAAGAATTCCTCCTTGCTCCCAGCGCTGACAGCCCCACGCTGCATCCCTGCTGCCGGCCCATTGCCTCCCCGTGTTGGGGGGCCCCCAGAGCAGCCCCCCACCACACACAAGCACGTACAGGCCGTGGCTATTGTTTTCCTACTGCCCAGGCAGGTCCTGCAGCAGGGCCCTTTGCTGAGGTGCTGCTGCTGCACCCCGGGGGCTGGTGCCTTGTGACAGATCCTGCAGGAACTGGCCCCAGATATGACCCCCAGGACCGGGAGGGGCTTCTGCGTTGGGAAGGGACCAGCCTTAATAAGGCTATTATTTTTTTGTGGGGGAGATTGGGGAAACTGAGGCAGAGACACCCCCCCAGGCAAGCCCCTCCCCCCCCGGCGCTGCCTCAGTTTCCCTCGGCGCTGCCCCCTCCCCGCTCCGCGCCGTGCGAAGGGGCTCCCGGCCCCTTTAAGCCCCCCCCGCCCGGCGGAGGCTCGGCCCCTTTCTCTGACACAGCAGCCGCCGGGGCGAGCCGAGCCGGGAGCCGCGGGGAGCGGGGAGGCTGCGGCCGGGGCCGGGGGCCGGCGCCCACCGCCGCTCCGCCCGCCCCATGGCTCTGCCCGGGGCGCCGGGCGCCCCCCGCCCCGCTCCGCCCGCCCGGCGCCCAGGGGGCGGCCGGCCCTGAGCCCGCACCGCTGCCGCCGGTCGGTCCCGGGGGCACGGGGGAGGCTGCGGGGGTGCGGGCAGCGGGGGCACCGGGGAGGAGGGAGGAGGGAGGGGGAGGAGGAGGGGGTGATGCGGGCACCGGGGAGGGAGGATGCGAGCAGCCGGGAGGGAGGGTGCGGGGAGCGGGGATGGAAGATGCGGGTACCGACATCCTCCATCCCCGGTGCCCCGGAGGATGCGGGTACCAGGGATGAAGGATGCGAGCAGCGGGGATGGAGGATGCGGGTACCGGGGATGGAAATGTAAGCATGCCAGGACCCTCCCTCCCTGTGCGCACCCCTGAGCTGAGGGGATGCGCCCCCCCAACCCCATTCCGCCTCCATCCGTGCTGTTTGCCCCCCCCCGCGGAAAGATGGGGGGGGCATTTGGGGGCAAGGTGGGTTTTTCCCCCTCCTGGGCCAAGGCGGGGTTGGGGCTTGAGCCCGGGAGGAGGTTGGCTGTGGGAAGGCCCCTGCGGGGGGAAGAGGCTGCCTGACCCCCCCTCAAAGCAGAGGAGTCCCCCCGGGACGTGTCCCCCATCCATGGCAAGCTGTCACCTCTGGTAACGTCTCACCCCTTCCAACAGCTACCGAAGGAAAGTGGCCCCTGGACTCCTCTTGTGCCACACAAAGCCCTGAGGGAGGAGGAAGAGGAGGAGGAGGACGGGGAGGAAGTAAGAAAAGAAGAAGGGGAAAAAAAGGACAAGGAAGAGCTTGGAGTGAAGCCAAGGGGGGTCTGGATCGTGACGGTAAGTTCCTGAGCAGCCACGGCTCCCTGGCTGTCACCTATCCACCCATCTGGCTCGGTGAGACCCCGCTGTGCCCAGTCTCCAGGTCTCAAACTGGGGGGGGGGGGGGGGGGGGGGGGGGGCGGGAGAGGAAAGAGGGGGTGCCAGGAACAGTGCCAGGCTCCACCCTGCCCCCCCTCAACTGGGGGGGAGCACTGTGGGGGTACCTGGGGGCTTGTCTTCATGCTGGGGTTGAGATCAAGGCAGGGCAGGAGTGGGCAGAGCCCACCCCAGCTTTCTGGCTCCAGAAGGGATGGCACTGTCACATTGCCTGTCTGTCTGTCCTTGCAGGAGGGGACTCTGGGCTCCTCAGGACACCTGTGGCCAGCTGGGAGACACCCACCCCCACCACCCAACACTGGAGCTGGTGACCCCAGAGTGAGGGCCCGACGTGGGGGGCAGCATCACACCCTGGGGACATCCAGCCCCGTGTACCCCTCCCCAGCACCGGGGAGCAGGCAAGGCGTGACCTGCTGGATTTTATCTTCCTGGGACATCCAAAGGACTCTTCCTCCTCCTCCTCCCACTGGCTTGACCAGGCAGCACTTGCCTCCTTCGCTCACCCCATGGCCACCCCACATCTCCCCACTGTCACTGGCTAAGCCCTCTTTGCAGCACTCCCAGCTCCGCATGCTGCATCCCAACCCTGCTCCCCGCTCCGAACCAGAGCCCCCCGACCTTGCAGGGAGGCAAGCGTGTGGCTGGGACTTTCTTGGAGGCAGGGGAACGTTAAGATGTTGAAAGCTCCCCAGCCGAGAGGGGCTGCGTGGACGCCAGGCCACCCGGCTAGAGGGGAGCAGGATGGACAGAGCTGTTGGGGCCGGGAACCGAGGCCGGTAGGGAAGGATGGACTCCCGGACCTGCCAGGACAGGCAGCCCAGTGACCACCCCAGCAGCAGCAGCAGCAATTGTAGCAGCAGCAAGAGTAATTGTGAAAGGGAAAGGATCCGGAGTCGGATGAAAATGGTGATCGGGCAACTGGAAGGCATCTTACAGGAGCTCAAGGAGGTGGCCAAGGAGCTTCGGGAGGTAGGAAAGCCCTGGGGGGCCATCGCATCCCTGCGCGGGTCGTGGTAGCTGCTGGCCCCAGAGCGGGGTGCCCTGTCCCTGTCCCTCTGCCTGGTTCCTGCCTCCACGGCCAGGCTGGAGGAGCAGAGCCAGCTCAGCACCCGCAACCCATCAGCTCCAGGAGGAACTTGGGGTGGCAGAGCCCAGCTGATATGCAATAGGATTTTCAAAAGGAAAGGGGAGAAAAACATAGACATGGTTTGCAAAATTGCTCTTGACCTTGACACCAGGGTTTGCTTGGGGTCAGGGGGACCGGCCGAGGCATCGTCCCTGTGGGTGCTGGTGGTGGGAGAAGCACCATGGGATCACACACTGGGGCTGGGGGAACTGGTGCCATGGGCACCATGCCACAGTCAGCTCTGCTCTCCTTTGGTGGGCTTGGGGCTGTTTTTCAGGCCCCTTTCAAACAAGAGGGGTGGATGGAAAGGGGATGGTGGGTTCCTCTGGCATTGCAGAGAGCACCGAAAATATGGCATCAGCCTTGGGTGTGATAAGGAGGGGGGTCCACATGGTGCAGAGGGGGCCAAAGCGACTGGCTGTCCCATAGCCTGGCTGTCAGGGTCCATTACTCCCGGAAAAAAAAAAAAAAAAAAGTATATATTTATACACACACATACAAAGTGTGGTTGGAGTTTCGTTCCAGTGCAGAGGCATGGCAGAGTTGGTTTGGTGGGGAATTTAATATCTCTGTGACTCAAGTGTTTGGGCCACACATCTCCAAGGTAGGGGGCAAGGGAACCTGGCTGGGGCTGGTAATTTAGGACATCTCTGCAGGTGGTGGGAGAAGTGATGGGTGGGAAGAGCATGGTTGCCTTGAGTGCAGTGCGGCAGCTCGCTTTTGCAATAGGGCAGGAGGGTATTTGCGTCCTCTCCGTGGCCTGAGCTGAGCATGGAGTTCTATCCAGAGCCACATGAAACCTTGTCTGCCCCCAGGAAGGGCAGAATTCAGCGGAGGTTTTGCCACGGGGCCACCATGGAGCAGCTCCGCATGGGTCGGTGACATTTGCCTGCTGAGAGTGCTGATGCAGGGGGACCAACGTCATCCTCAGTGCAGACACGGCAGTGGTCAGGGAGGTGACATCTTCTAGCCTGAAGCATCCCTTGGGATGCTGTGTCCTCCTTTGGGATGGCTCTGCTCTATCTGGGAGATTTTAGGGGGGCCATCCCACCGGGAAAGCCGGCACCGGGCAGATGCCACGTCCTGCCACACTGCCCCACTGGGTTCCCGCAAGGGCTCAACCTGATGGTGGCATCCCTAGAGATTTTCCTTTCTCTCATGGCCTTGCCGGTCTTTCCTGCAGCAGAAAACAAACCTGGCCACCCAAAGCAAAAAGCCCCCCCCGATTCCTGCAACGCCAATGGGGGAGCCCAAAACCCCTTTGAAAAATCTCTGCTGGATTAAATAGTCATAATGGTAATAATCAGGAGGCAGAGCTATTTTCCGTTTAGCCCAAGATCACTTCGTGCTCCTCCAGGAGCCTAAAGAGGGCTTTAAAATGAGGATGATGGCAATTGTCCCCCTTTATTGGGCCCATGGATTTAAGGCCAGGTGGGACCACTACGAGCATCCCTTCTGCCGAGGATGTGGAGGGATAAGGACGACTGGGATGGGGTAAATCTCTGACCATTTCACAAAGAAGGCTGGGTTGTTCTTTCCACCAAGCTTCAGGTGGCTGTACAAGGTCCCCGTCCAGGTCCAGCTCTTGAGGCCAGAAGGACCTTGAGCATCCCTGCAGCATCCTTGGTAAGCTGCCCAAGTCAAGCTCTACCAGTGTGTCTCAGAGCAGAGAAGAGGAGCAAGTGGCCTGAGGGCACAGGGGAGGGGTAAAGGGCTCCTGGCATTCCCTGGGGACGGGTTTTGGGAAGCAGGTTCAAAAGAGGAGTAATAACTTTGGAAGGTGGAAGGGCTGAGCTGGGCACAGCAGGACCCTGTGCCTTGAGGAGCAGAGGGTGGCCAGAGGACACCCATCCTCTGCCCCTCACCCTAGGGAGACCCTGCTCTTGTGCCAGGGAGGGGGTCCATGCCCCATGAGATGGTGAGACCCCCACCGTCAGCTGGGTCCTAAACTTCGACCCTTCTCAACAACTCCTACAACATACCCGTCTAACTTTGCAGCAATTAGTTGAATTTATACAAAACGGTGTAGAACTCAGTACAAGAGCAGGCTCCAGAGCTAAAATGCTGCTCCAACCGGGCTAAACTAGGCTCCAGAGACTCCAAAGAAAGAGAGGTCCAGTTTTCCCCAAACCAGGCACGTTGGGTGTTAGAGGCTTTGCAAATTCAACTCCTTGTCCTCTGGACCCCTCAGAGCAAGCTCGATGGGAGCACGTTATGCATAACTCTCTTTCGAACCCACCCAGAAAAGAATGTAGCAGACACCAGGCTGGCAAATCATAAGCTTTAGGATATCGGTGAAAGAGAAGTAAAAAAAATAATCCCTTGTGGCAGTCTGCCTTGCACGTGGTGGTGCTTCTCCTTGGCTGGAAGTGCGGGCTGGGACATGGGGACAAGGCTGGCTCAGGCAGCCCTAGGCAGGGACTGATGGCCCCGAGCTTAGGTGGGATCATGGGTGGGGGTACGAGGTGGGGCTGCTTGGGGCCATCAATGCCCTTCAGTGCCACCAGGGCCCTGGCACTTGTGATGTTGGTGTATTCTCCAGTGGAGCCACCACGGGGGCTTTGGAAATGTCCATCCCTGCAGCCGTCTCCTCTGCTTGGGGCTTTGCCAGTGGGTTGCGGCATGAGGTTGGATGTGCTCAGGGAGGACAGTGGCGGGCCCGATCCTGCTGTGCCAGACACACCCATGGAGCTGGAAGACCTTCACAGGATAATGCTGGAGGGTACTGGGTGATGCTGGACCTGCTCCTTCCAGGTTCTGCTTGCAAGAGGAGCTGGGTACTGGGACTTTACAGGTCGGAAAGAAGGAGACAGGTTATAACCACCCTGACAAAAATAACCCCCAAAGCCATCAAAATCCCTGTGCAGGCACAAGGGCTTTCACCCAGGGATCATTCCTGCTCCAAAACCGGTCACCAGCTCCAAGCACAGCCGGCTCTAGCTCACATAAGGCTTTTCTCTCCAGTTGTCCCTGCTCCAGCAGAGATTTTGAGTCCCTGACTCAGCCGGGATTGCAGGATGCTCAGGGGAGTGGTTTCAGTGGGGGACCCCAGGGCATTCCAGCTCTGCTGGCCCATCCCTGGGGATGTGACATGGGAGCAGACCCTGGTTCAGGCTCCATCCCCGGCTCCCTGGAGCAGTTCCCACCTGAAGGCTGTCATTCCAGATGTCCGTTTGATTCAGGATGCTGTTTTACCAGTTTCTCTGCTCCCACTCTCCCTCCCTCCCTCTTTCCCTTTTGTGTATATAATTATTCCCCAGCACTCCAAGACAGGGCTGTATTATGTGAGGGGAAAATGATTATTAAAATCTTTGATTGAAATCACACACTGGAAGTAGAAATCAGGCAGGAGGTAGGCAGGGAAGGCGCTTCCGCCGAGCGCTTGCCACGCTGCCTGCCCTCCCACGCGCCTCCTGCCAACCCTGCCCTCTTCCCAGGGATAAGGATAATGCCACAGGGAAGAAAATACCCCAGGAGATCTTGGCCATCTCACTGCAAGGCTGAGCTCCTTCCCAACCTTGTGTGGGATTAGTGCTGGGGGTCAGAAACCATCCATGGGTTATATTTGGAGGTGGGAAATAAACACAAGTATCTATGCAAATGTCCCTATGTGCAAACCCTCCAAAATCCCACGGGAAGGGTCCTATCGCCCCTGCATTTCCTGACATGGGAGCAGTGGGGTCCCACCACCAAGGGAAGCAGCACCAAGGGGTCCCCTCCAAGCCTTTGGCAGGAATAAAATCCTCCCTGCAATCCTTTATGATTATAAATACCTTAATAATGTTGTAATCAATAGGTGATTAGCTGGGAACGCTTGGGAAAGTTCACGGCAAGAAGGCAGCTTATTATTCTAATAATAACATGTTTTAGAGATCTGCGCGATGATTTTGAACTATTTAGCAGCTGATGATCTAGCAAATGATCCCGAGATCCACGGCACGCTCATTTATAAGCATCAGCTCAGGGAAGAGAGGCCCCTGTAACCCAGCTTCACTTTGCAAGCTCTAATTAATCATTTATTCCTTATTAAATATTTACTCACCTTGCCTGTGCTGGGAAATGGTTTGGGAGATGCAGGAAGGTCCCTGCTCCCGGAGTGTTTGGCTGTGGGGTCGTGGGGTGGCTCTTTTCCCCCATGGAGGGAGGAACTGATGTTCAAGGAAATGGTGTCAAATGCCTTCGGGATGATTTGATGCTTTGGGAATAGGGTTGGGGATTTTTTGCATGGGCTACCTGGTCCCGTTGCACATCCCCTCCGCGCATGAGCTGGTAGCAAAGCACAGCGCAGGGCCAGGCGGGTCGGATCCAGCAGCTGCCTAACATGGGAAAATCCCTGGACCCCAACATGTGCTGCTGCAGGTGCGCAGCGGCGCGCTGGGGATCCGGCCAGCAGCTGAGGGAATGTGGGGTCTGGGGAGGATGCACGAAAATCCTCGCTCTTCTCCCAACCCAGCTGGGGATGAGATGTTTGGCTCTGGGTGGAGAAAACAGTTGCATCTTGCAGGAGGGCAGCTGAGGGGACACACACCGGTTTCCCCCCAACATTGAAGCAAAGACAACCCTAGGCAGCGCAGTGCCCCATCCCCCGGCTTTGATCTTCCCCCCCTCGGCCCCCCCTTCACCCAACAGTACCTGCCCCGAGCGCCGATCCGCTTCGCCCATCTGCTTCAAAGGCCGCGCTGGGATGAAGGGGCTGTTAGATTGCACCACTTTGATCCCAGCATCTTCCAGCTCCTTCCCCAGCCTCGGGAATATGCATTACCAATTACTGGCCACGAAGCCTTTGATGTCCCCTCTCATCCTCCCTCCTCATCCTTCGCCTCTCCAGCATCTTCTCGAGCTTCCAGGAGGTTTCACTCCTCGATAGGAAACAGCATGGCCAAAATGTGGAATCTGGAGCCACCAATCCCAAGCCGGAGCCAGGGATCTCGGTGCTTCATTTGCAGCCAATAACCAAAAATCTCGTTAAAAAACAACGATGTTCCAGATGTTCAACATCTGCCTTAGCTGGGGAGGTAAACATCTAATTTGGGGCACCCAGGCTTTTATCTGAAAAGCTTCTGGCTGCCAGCAAACTCCACGGGTGCGGGTGACCATCTGCGGAGCGAGGGGAGCACCCAGCACTCCCAGCTGGGCTGAATGGTGGGAGCTGGTTTTTCAGGTGGGGGTGAATTGGTCAGTACCGTGGTTTAGCACATCCTTGCTCAGTGCCCACGTGGATGTGGGCCCATCCCACTGCATCACTTCAGTTCATCCACTGGCTGCTCAAAGCTCATCCCTTCAGGCAAGAGCTGAGAACCCTTGGCCACCCAGCACTTGCTTTCAGGGCACTTGGGCACAGCAGGATGAGGCCCCTCAGTGACACCACACATGAGGTCAATGGGAATTATTTTTGCTCCCTGTTTCCCTGCTGCCAGGTATTCCTGGTTTGAGCAGTGATGCTCTGCTGTCACCAAAAAGGTGGCTCTGCGCACCAGGGTCAGACCTAAAGGTGAGGGAGGATGGGGACACATCCTCTCTTGGTCACCCCTGTGGCACCTCCAGCACATGCTGAGGACACCCCAACCCTCCTCACCTGCTTATAGAGGGACAGAGCCATCCCCAGTTCACGGGAGTGATGATGGCAGCATCACCCCACACCACCCGATCCCAGGTCTGGTCCATCCCTCCCACTCTTACCCCGGCTCCCTCTGCCAGCAGTGATGGCCTCAGCTAAAAAAAGCTTTGACAACCTGCCTCGGGAAGGAAAAAAGTCCAAATCCTACTTTACATTGAAATCCTCAGCGGGTACCAAATGTCACATAGGTATTTAACACCCCATCACCCACCCACCCCCCCCCCCCCACCCCCCCCCCCCCGCACCACCACCACCCGTTTAAAATAGAAAGCATTCCTAAAAATAGCCCGGAGCGAGCCACCGCTGACGTGACACTAATCCCCATGTGCTGCGATGGGGACGAGGACCGGGATGGGGATGTGCCTCCTGCTGGCACCAAGCAAGCCCAAACTGCAGCAGGTCCCTTTAATGAGGATGAGGGAGAGGAAGAGCAGGGACCCTGGGTGACAGAGACCCAACTTGAAGGCCAGGGAAATGCTGGCCCTGAACCCTGTGCTGTAATCACTGAGCCTTTGTGAAAACAGAGGTGATCTCATTTCAGCTGAGGGTTTCAGCAGAATCATTTGCTGCCTTATTAAAAAATAATAATAGCCGGGTGTTTCCCAAAGACAGCTCTTTTCCTACCCTTTTTCCTAATTCTTTCTTGTCACTGAGAAAGAAGAGCTCACATCTTATTTTTTCCTCTTTTCCTTGAGTTCCGCCCTTTCTCCCCAGCCAAAAAAAGAAAAAAAACAAAAGAAAAAAAGGAAAAGTGGGGGGGAGGGGGTGTCTGGTGGTGCATTAGGAGCAGGCAAAAGCATTTCTTCTAATTTCAAGACTTTCTCACGGATGCTGATGCAGATGCTCCCAGCTCACCTTCTGCACCCTTCAAAGCCAAAGCTCAAAGGATGGATGGGTCCCTGCCCACCCTCCCTGGAGGCCTCACGTGGGCAGAGAAGCAGGAGCAATAAGCAGGAGATCATGGGCGAGGAGCTTAGGCAAAGCCCGTTGCGTTCTGCTGCCTGAGGTGAGAAGCGCCCAGCTCACCATCCCTGGCACTCCTCTGGGGACCCAAAGTCCCTCCAGGAGACAGGGACACAACGTAGGCACAAGGTCTATCCTGCAAGCAGGACCAGAGCTGGGCTTCAAGGGGTCCATCCAGAGACGAACAGCCCAGGGGGCCACCGCATGGAGCTGGGGACACGCTGTCAGGCAGCACAACTCAGAAAGCAGCTTGCAGCTCAGGACTGAGCTGATATGGGCTCCTGGGCCATGGGTGGGGTGGGGGTCCCAGGTGGGGCTGATCAGGGCTGTTAAGCTGTATTAGTGTCCATCCCTGTCTGCTCAGGTCTGATGGTGGGAGCACTCGTTTCTCATTCAGCTCTTTTTCTCTGGAAAGTTGTTTTTTTGTAGTTAATGTGTCCAACATGCTCCTGGGCAGCAATCCCCAGCCCTTCCACCTGCATTTTCCTGGTGACACGATCTGGTCCCATCTCAGAAAGGGTCTCCTCATTCACAGGTGTCCCTGGTTGCTCTGCTCCATGTTTGCGTTGGGCAGCAAGCGTGCACATCCAACCCCACCACCCTCACCCAAATCCCATCAGACCCCTGTGCCCTTTGGAGTTGTGCCCCCATGGAGGTGACACTATTTTGTCCTCCAGAGTTGCCCGTCCTGATTGTCCCCGAGTTGTCACACAGCATTTGGTGGCCCAAGAAATGGTCCTGTCTGCAGCCAGAGCCTGGAGATGTCCCACAGGGATCTGCAGCTGATTTAAAAGGGAGGGTGCTGAGTGCCCGTGGCTGGAACCCCCTCAACAAGCAAGTGGGGGTTGGGGTCCCTCATCCTTGGTGTTGCCTCCTCAGGAGCTTGGCAGGAGAGCTGGATGGGCAGGGTTGTCAAAGAAGTGAAATTTGGAGCTTGGATATGGGAGTTTTATTAAAATTAGGACAGCAGAATGTAACAGAGCAACTTTGGCTGCTGGCAGCATAATCATCCCCGCGGGCTCCTGGTTTCAGATGCCCAGACACACTAAATTACCCTTAACTCTGCCCACGCGTCCTCACCCACAAGGGCTTTGTGAGGAGCCTGCTCTGCTGAGCTCTAGTTTATGGTGCCTTTAGTGATTTATGGCGGTGACCCACACCTCTGCACACCAGCATCCAGCAAAGGGATGCAGAGACCAAGGGCAACCCAGCACCGTGACAGCAGCTTTGAAGTGCCCCCCCCCAGCCACCCCATAAGGATGGGATGAGGTGTCCGGGCCTGAGGACTCAGTTTCCCCCAACAAAATGGAACTCAAAAAAATGGAGTTCTAGAATAACAGCAGCATAAAAATGACAGAGAAGTGCCGTGCTTAATTATGCTCGGTGGCTGAGGAGGTCCAGCACCCGTTGATGACCCGTGGGACTGGTGGAGATATGGCAGGTCTTTCCAGTGTCATGAGGAGAAGGGAAGGAAACATGTCTGGCAGGATGTTGCCCATTGATTTTTCTTCCCTCCCTCGTTTTGGGAAATTTGTGGCCGATTTCCACGAGGAAAGGACATGTGGAAGAGCAGTGGAAGGAAAAACAGGTAGAAAATGGCAATAATGAAAAATAACCAGGAAAAACCATTTATGCATGGAAAAAACACCTGGAAAAAAAACAAGCAAAGGGGAGATTTTTGCTCCCAAATGCTCTGTGTGCAGGATGTGGGGGCCAGGGGGAGGTGGAAAGGACACAGCCCCGGGGTGCCACAGGCACCCATGCCCACAGATGCCCATGTTGAGGGCGGGGGGGAGGGGCACAAAATGCATCAGTTGGGTGTACAAACAGGTACAAGGGGTATTGAGGGGTTCCCCATAGCCGCACCCCTGCCCCGTGTCTGCCGCTGCCCACCTCCTGCTTGGCAGCACCGGGGCCGGTCAGGCCCTCTGCCAGCTCCCCCAGAGAGGGGGGGAGGCAAGCCAGCAACCCTGCCAAAAATACACACTTCCAACTGCTGCCGAGTTGAATTTTTGCGTCGTGCTCTGCCTCCCACATAAAATAAAGCCACACACACCCCCGCACACGTATATACACGCAGAAACATCAGCCAAGAATACCACAGGGAAACAGTGATGACACCAGCTGGATGCCACAGCCATGGGTGCTTGGGTGGGATTGGGGTACCCTGGGCAGGATTAGTGCTGTGCTTGGTGCCGGGCAGCTGTTTTGCTGGATGGGATTAAAGACTTGAAGGTGGGTGATGAGCCTCTTGGATCTGAAACCTCAGCAAGGTCATTAGAAGTAGACCATGGTCCATGGGAGCCATAGGAGGAAGGAGACCCTTCCTCCCTTCCTTCCACCCCTGACAGTGGCTTGAACATCAGCTAGGACATTACATTTCTTATTTTTAACTTTTTTAAGGGCTTGTTTTATTCATGCTCCATGTGGTGTCCATCCCCTGCAGTGTGCCGGGGCCATGACCCTGTCCCCAAGCCACCTCGGGTCTTGACATACTCAACACTTTGGAGGAGATGAAGGATTGGGGACCAAGCCCATCAGCATCCCAGTCAGGGCAAAGATGTCCCCACAGACCCTGCACCTGCTTGTGTAGTTTGTCCCATGACCACGGGACATTTTCCACCCCCTGCCTCAGTTTACCCACCTGTGGAGCTGCCTTTTCCAGGGGGAGGAGGTGGCAGTTGATGGTGGGTCCCCATGGCCAAGTGCAAGGTACCAAAGGACACCACGTACATGGGGATTTGGGGTGGCATTCATGGTCCCAGGGGACAAGGCAGACCCCAGGGCCACCCTTGGGAAGGCCCATCCTGCTGCATCGAGCACCCAGGGGCACCCAAGGCTTCACCACCTGCTTGGGACCCGTGGGTGCCGTGCCGCCGGGTGGGCTTTGGTCCCTGCCAAGGGGCTGCCGGAGCAGTTCCGTTGAGCCGAGCCTGCCCAGCTCATCACACTGGTAGTGCCGGGGGAAGTGGCAGTTATTTAGGGATGTGGTGTTATTGCGGAGCAAAAGCAGGAGAGCCCTGCCCAGCAGCTCCTCTGCCCGTCCGTCCATCCGTCTGCCCGCAGGTGGTGAGCCAGATCGACCGGCTGACCTCCGACTTCGAGTTCGAGCTGGAGCCGGACGACTGGACAACGGCAACAGCCAGCAGCACCTCCAGCAGCGAGAAGGGGGGGGGCACCTTCGAGCTGGGACCCCTCGATTTCACCACCTCTGACATCCTCTCCGACAGCTGGGAATTCTGCTCCTTCCTGGATGCTTCCACCCCCTCCGACCCAGGCGATGGTCCCGAGCCCCACCGGCCGCAGCCGCAGCCCCCGCCAGCTCGCCAGCTGGATTACCGGCTGATGAACGGGGGGATCCCCATCACCAACGGTCCCCGGGGAGGAGGGACCCCGGATTCATCCAGCGAGGAAGCCTTCAGCACGCCGGCCAGCCAGAAGGTCTCACATCACCGGCCGGCTGGCACGCGGGAACGGGTCCGGTTCAGCGACAAGGTGCTTTACCACGCTCTGTGCTGCGATGACGACCGGGACGGTGACAGCACGGCGTCCCCCGGGGATGATGGCCCTGAGGAGCCCGGCCGTAAGGTGCTGGCGGGGCCACCCTCAAAGCATCCTTCCATGAGCGGCGGTGGGGGGGGCGGGGGCGGACCCCCGGCACGGCGGCTGATGAGGAACAGCAGCACCCAGACCGTAGCCGATAAAAGCACCCAGACGGTGCTGCCTTATATCCCGGCCAAGCAGAAAATTAAAAATAAAAACTGATGCTGGCTCCGCCACACGGATTTGGGGAGGGTGGGTGGATGGGGGGATTCCTGGGGAGGGACAGAAAAGAAAATATATAAATATATATAAATATATATTTAAATAAATCAATACTAATAATAAAATCAACATGAAAAGGTGGCAAAGAAGACAAATGTCCCAACTACCTACCCGTCATTTTTGAGGCTCAGGGAATTTTAAACTGTTGTGTTTTTTTTTTTTTTTTTTTTGTGGACAGACGCTTCAGATCAATAAACCGTCCATCATGGAGAAATAATAATAACATATATATATTATATGTATATATGTACCAATAGAGGGAAGCCTATATGAAGGGGAGAACCAGTGCCTCTGAGGTTGTGGCTGGGAGATGGATGGTGACATGGGGATGCTGGAGAGGGGAGGTGGCTGGACCAGACAGGACAAATGTCCCTCCCTGGGACATTTGATTCCTGTTTGGCTTAAAAAGATCTGGTGTGATCTGCTTTGTCATATCTGATGTCTGAGTGGAGCAGGGATGTCACCAGGATTGTCACTCCCTTGGCCAGCATGTGGCCCCTGAGGGCTGGAGAGGGGTTTGGAGGGAGCCAAAGCACGCCAGTGCCAAGGAGCTGGGGTGGGGACCTGCTCCCACCCCCCAGTTTCCAACCTTTATACCAGGTCCAGGGGAAACATTAGTGACCTCCAAGTCTTGCAATCACCTTAAAATGATGCAGGAAATGTCTCCAGCTTTTCTGTAGGTACCCACATCTGGTTTTGCGTTTCAAAAGCCTCAGCCCCGATTTGGGTGTAAAAAAAAGATGGATTTGCTCTAAAAAATTAAGGAATCTGGACCTCCAAATCCACCCTTGGCATTTTTGCAGCTTCCAGGTTTTGCCAAAGCCTTCAGCATCCAAAGGGGTTGGTGCAGCACCTGGTCCTGGAGGCAAACACCCCCATGTCCTCCCCATCGGCTTTTCTTCCCGCAGAGATGCATTTGCACCGCCAGCCCCCAAGCATCCCTGGCATGACAGTGTGTTTTTCCAAGCCTGGCAGCCAAACAACACCGCCTTGACTCCTTTATTTTCAATCCAGGTCAGAGATGCTCTGTTTCAAGCCTTTTCCCAGAGTCACCCTGAGTGCCTGCCCGGAGGCAGGACCCTTGCTGCCTCCCAGCATCACTACCATGGGCAAGGGATGCTCATGAAAAACGCCCACCAAAGAAGAAGCGGCAGTGATCAAAACACTCTGAATCCAACCCAAATCATAGTAGGAGAAAAGTCTTTCACCCAAATCATGGGTGAATTACTTTTTTTTTTTTTTTTTTTTTTTTTTTTTTAGTTTTTAGGACCCAAGGGACATGGCATCACCTGGGTGATCAGCGTAGGATTCCACCATGTGCAGAGCCTGGGAGGGTTCAGTGCTTCTGATCCAGAGAGCATCCATCCGGGTCCCCACTGCGATAACCCAGCTCTGGACAAAGCTGGGAGAAGGAAGAGTTCTGCAGAAGGGACTATGGGGGGGGAGAAGATGGTGTTGATGATGCTGATGCATCATCTTCCTCCACATCTCTCCCTACCCCAAGGCTGGGACCCCAAGGGGAGCACCAACCCCTGGTTTTTCACAAGGGATGGGATGTCCCCATCCCACATCCCAAAGAGGGGGCAGCCAGACTCACCTAGCACCAGCACTGAGGGATGTGGGATGGGACAACTCCTCTCCACTCCCTCCATTACCCTGCATGTCAACAGCTGGTTATTATTTATTTTTATGAGCTTTTTACAGCCTGGCCCCATTGTAAAAGCATGATTAATAGATGTAGCTTTGTTCCTTAATAACTCCTCCCAAAGGATGCCAGGAAGAGCACAAAGCAAAAATTCAGAGCAGCGGGAGCTGCTCGAGGAGATGCTTTTCAGCTGATCCGGATTTGGGGCACCTGCAATGCCTGCAGCCCCAGAATGAACTGCAAAAGCAGCCAGAGGGAAAACTGAGGCACGGCTTGGGGATGCAAAGCTCCGGCTCCTGCACAGCTCAGGGCAAAGCCGCTCACCTTGGGGCCAGGGATTTAAAGCCAACTGCTGTAGCCAGGGCCATACGGACAAGGGGTAATAGCTTCTTCCCTCACGTTTCTATTAAGAATGAGTTTACAGCCGTGCGAGCTTTATTTCCTACTCTCCGATAAATCCAAGTGGTGGCAGCAGTAAGCACTGTGTGAACCTTGCGGGCCCACGGATAGAAAACCTCCATAAACCAGGGGTAAACAGAGATGGGGGCAATTCCTCCACTCCCCTCTGCTCAGGGTAAGGGCTAATAAACCCCAGCACTGATATATGGAGAACCACGGATGCTGCCCTTGCTGCTCCTCCGCACACCCAGAGGGGTTTTGCTATTATTATTTAGGGGGAAAATCTGCTGGTTTGGGGTTTTTTTAGTGTAAAATTCAAGAGGATGGGAATAATTATTGACACAAATACGGAGAAACCCTTCATACTAGTAAAAGCGGCTTTGTTACATCAGTAACAAAGTTATTAATTATGTTATTAATTGTACCACCAACGGAATTATTAATGATGTTGAATTAATGGATTTTGTTCTTGCAGGGACAAGATCCAGCTCATCAGGGTTAGCCCACGGCTGCGGGGAGGGTGATGGTGAATAGAGCTGGAGCTGGCCTGGGAAAGCACCTCATCTTTCTCTTGACATTATGTAGTGAAAAATTAACAAGGCTTTCCCCCACAGCATCCCAGCAATGTCCCTGTCCTCCCCCCCCAAACCCCTCTCTGGACCCCAAAACCTGTTTAGCAACACCTGGAATGGCAACCAGAGAGCCACCGGAGCTGGCAGAGGGCTTGTGTTTCCTCCAAGAAGCAATAAAGAAACCATCAGCAAATAAAAAGAGGACACAGCCCTGCCAGCAGCCCAGAACGGCTGGTACCTCTGCCACGCACCCTGCTGATCTTTGGCTGGGAAGGATGCTCAGCGGCTGCTCCGGCCGGGGCCAGGGTTGGTGAGGTTTAAAGCAGAATTTTGACTTCACATTCGAATCCTCCAGCTCTTACCCTCCCCACAGCTCCTGTTTGAGTTGACCTGAATTACAAGAGGCTCTGCTGGGGTTTGTGTTTTGAAGAAACTCCTCCGAGCTCACCCAATCCCTCTGGCTCACTAAAATCCAGCTGGGAAGTTTCCCCCCAGATGAAGACATCTTGCTACATCTTGCTTCATCGAGGGCTGAAAATAGACCCCGAGTGCCTGGAGACTTCACTTCTGAGCTCGCTGACATGAAAGGCAGCCATCAAAGTGGGTAACGGGATGTCATCCAGCCTAAGGAAAAGCTCTGGCTCGAGGTCAGGCTTTGGGAAGACCAGTTCTGCAGGGGATGGGATGTGCTCAGGAGCCCAAACTGCACCTGCAGGTCTCTGTGCCCCCCCCCAGCTGCCCCAGGAAGCCAAAATCCATGTCCCCATACACAGATGCATCTTCTTTGCTCAAATCTATTACAATCTGCTCCCAGAGGACTGCGGCAACCTCTCCCCCCGCAGAGATGGGCTTTATTTCACATAGCCCTGGCTCAGACCAGGCTACAACCAGCCCCCTTGTAGCTCATCAGCCAGTAAAAGCATCCCTGGGCTTTGGTTGCCCCCCCTCGCCCCCCGCACTGCTTGGGGCTGGTTGCTCACTGCGGCTGGAAGACAAATGCTTTGTTTTCAAAGGGAGAGGCTATGCCTCCTGCCTCTGCTAATGTACAGCATCTTGTCTTATTTGTTCCTCACTGTTCCACAGCTGAGTTACTGCAAGCGATGTACCAGCGCTTCGTACGATGCTGCTTCTTTATAGCTGCAGGAGGAGTGCTCCTTCATCCTCAATTTCCAGCTTTCAGGAGTTAAATCCATCTTGTGTCCCGCAAGGGGACCTTGAAGGCCCTTCCCACCTCACCTTCATCCCTCTGGCCAGGGTGCTCCACTCCATGGGGAGAAAAGGAGCATCTCCCCCAAAAGCTACAGTCCCCACTGGCCAGTGCAGCTCAGCTGCATCTTCCCAGCTTGATTTTGCTCCATGGTGCAGTGAGCAGGGGGTCGCATCCTCCCCGCCTCTGCTTATCTCCAGCCTCGAAGCCAGATAACTTGCTGGCGGCGCTTATCTCTTTGCAAGAAAAGGCTGCATGGGGAGGAGGCAAGGAGCTCTGCACCAAGGAGAGCAAACCCAGCTGCTCACAGCACCCTGAAACTCTGCCCATCCCAAGTGCAAACCCAGCCTCCCTTCCCCGGGGTGTTACTGCAGCATCCTGCAGCATCCCACATCCTTCACCTTCCTGGCCCTAGCCCAGGACATCTCCACTGGAGGAGAAAGACAGGTTCAGGGGCACCCCTGAACCAAGGGTCAGGGCACTCAGTGGCTCAGCGCTGGGTTATGGTTTCACCCCAATGCAATTTGGCAATAAAACCCCAACCAGGGCAGCTCCCCTTCTTGTGCTCCTCTCTGTGCTCTGCCAGGCGAGCCCTGACGGCAGCCACAGGATGGAGATGTATAAGCCGAGCCTGGCCAGACATGGGCCTGAAACAGGTGCTCATGGCCATGGAATGCTAATTAATCCTCATTTGTGCCTGGCGCTTGCCAGCCTGTAATTTCACAGCTTGCTGGAGGCCTCCATACCACAGGATGGCTGCCAGTCACTCCTTGGCCGGGGCGGATTCCCCATGCTTATGGACAGAGCGGTGGGCTCCAAACTTTTCCAGGGCTGATAACCCAAGGATGGAGTAGTGTTGGCTGGACACCTGAAGAAAACCTCCTCTGCCAGGAAAAAGTTGGGGAACTGGGATGGATACTCAGCTGTGGGGCAGGAGCTGTCACCCCATTCCAATAAGGGGGAATGAGGGGCTGCTGGTGTCAACAGGGAGCTCAGAGCATCAGACAAGGTGGTGAGGATGAGGTAAGTCCAAGGCAAGGTGGGAATAAGTTTGTGGTCAATGGCTGGAGAGCAGCATCCCTGCAGCACAGCTTGAGCAGGGACCGATAACCACAGGCTGAGCTTAAAAGGGCTCCTGGGGCCGTGCATAGGGTGCTGGTTGGGGTCCTAGGTGAGGCTTCCCAGGCGATTTAATGTCCCCAGGGTGGTGGGAGGCCAGACTCAAGGTAAGGGTCTCTGCCTGACATGCTGAGCTGTGCTGCAGCTCTACCACCTCCTCCAGCCCAGCAAAACCCTCTTCTCCAGTGGCCACCACTCCAGGAGCTCAACCCTCCAGTACCTGGATATGGCCCTTGCCATGCCAATGGGAAACATATATTTATTTATTATGTCATCTCACCTTATCAAATGCATTTGGCTGGGTGCTGGCTGGGTGCTCTCCCACCACTGGGTGGCAGTGGGCACACACACGTACACACATGCACATGCACACGCGTGCCCCACGCAGGGGCTGCCTCCGTCCTCGCTCCCCTTTTGGAGAGCGGTGCCAGGCACCGAGGCCACACTGGCCCCACGTCGCATCACCTCTGTGGGTAAATGTTGTCATCACCCCATGCTTGGTGGCCGCTGAGGACATGGGGACCGGGCAGCTGCAGCCTGGCTGCATCCTGCTCTCAGGAGGAGAGCATCCACCCCAAAATGCAGCCAGAAAGGGCAAATTCGAGACCAAAAGTACTTCTTACCTCCATACCCTGAAGGCAGCAGAAATCTGGGTCTTGTCTTGACCCTGGGACAAGGGGTGCTTTGCTGGAGCACCCCCTGTTTGCAGAGCAGCACCCCCCCAGGAAAGCCCCAGGCCCCCCAGAGCCGTCGGGTCCAGCTGAGCCTGCCGCAATACAGCCGCGCTGAAGGAGCCCTGGAGGTACTTGTAAGACAAGGGATGACATGCTTGATGGGACTTCTTAATTAGATCTTGCTAAACCAAAATGTACCGGGGCTCCCCTGGCAGAACAGCGTCAGACAAAACATTAATCACGCTCCAAATAAATAATTAAAATGTTGGGGCTCTTAGAAGGGGAAAAAAGAAAAAAAAAGAGAGAAAAACCAGGAAAAATCAAAAGCATCGGTGCCAGCCCATAATAAGTAACATTGTGGCTGGGTCCAGCAATTCCCTGGCCTCAGGAAGGAGTGGAGCTGTGTCCCCAAGACCACTTGAGCCAGGTGGGACCCAACATGTTCATTGAAGTCGGTGCCCAGAGTCCCAGGAGGTGTCAGGATGAGGTTTGGGACCTTGTAACCTTATGCCTGGAGTTGTGAGATTATATTCCTAACTCAGCTTTGCATTAGTACGTGTCTTTTCACAACTAACACCGATGGACTAAGCAATGGATTAAAAAAAAAATTATTTCCCCACTGGTTGGCTTGTGCAGTGCCCTGAGACATCATCCACCTTTGGGTGGTGCTGGACGACGCCCAGAACTTGGGCTCTGGCAGGTGCCTGGTGCAGCGCGGGAAAATCTGTTCACCCAGCACTTAGGAAACACTTTAGGGAGAAAACAACACAAAAAAAGGCTTGAAAAAAGAAAGCTCTCCCTCCCCATCCCCCCTTAGCCATAGTGGAAATGATTACTCAGTGTAAGCAACACAAAGCTTAAATTATGCATGGAGTCATCTGCATCAAAGAGCACGACTGAGGCAGAGCCAGTCCCAGCTCCCCGGCCATGAGGCAGGATGGCTCCTTGGGACTGCGCATCCCCCATCCCAGCATCAGCCTTGGCCCAAGCCACTGGGGCAAGTTTATGGGGGAAAGAAGATGAAAAAGAAGTGTGAGGGGCTGCAGAGCAATGTTTTCCCCTGCATGGCCATCAAAGCCACTTGGGTACCAACCTTCAGAAATGTGTCACCTGTGCTCTGCTTTCTTCTTCTGTACCTTTCCTACAACGTATTTATTAAAAAACAAGCTGCATTTACTAAAAAGCAACACCAGGGCTGTGGTGGGATGGAGCTGCTCCCCTTGCTGCACCAATGATCCAGCAGCTGATGATGGATTTAATGCAATGACAATATTTTTAGGTTCTGGGTTTCCCCCCTGTAAGACTGCAATACTTCAGGGAAACGGGGTGTTTTCTGCCAAGGACTGGGCAACCACACAGCCCCTGGACGTGGTCACCAAGAGATGATGCTCCTCAGCCAGAAGTGGATGGGAATAAATCCTCACTGTCGGGCAGCATCCCTGACCTTCCCCCCCTTCTCCTCCTCCCAGCTCTTCCCCAGCACATCACCTGGGTGCAAAGCTCACTGGGAAGGAAGGACTCCACCAAAACCTTCTTTATTACATTAATATTTGCCAGTAATGAAGCTACCTAGCACTTAGAGTTCCAATCAAATTAGGAAAGCTATAATGAACAAGAAGCAGTGCATTAATTCATTAGCAAGGAATTACACTAAATTATCTCAGCAAATACAGCAAAACTTTAATTTACCGTCGGTGTTTTCAAATGGCTTTTGCTCCTTCGTCTCCATTTACACCATGGCGTATTTTTTTCTGGCAGCAAAAACACGAGAAGTGAATTAACTCCTGTTCCTTGGGGAAATGCTTTTGTCTCTTGGATGCAAATAAATACCTGTAAGAGATACCACAAATTTTCCTTTTCAGCTGCTTCTCTAAGTCTGCACAGAGAAAATGGATATTATTTACAATAAACAACTTAAGTGCTCTGAAAACACTGTTGCAAAGGTCACTGCCTGTAAAAGCTCCACCAGCAGCAGCCCAGGGTTTAGAATAACGTGCTGCTTTGCTGATCATCACAGAAAGGGGAAAAGGAGGAGAAAACGGTATAGCAATTTTCTTGAACATATGCAGGCAGCATCCAAGGTTTAGAATAATCTTCTGCTTTGCTGATCATCACAGAAAGTGAAAAAGGAGGGGGAAAAAAATGTGCAGCAATTTCCTTGACCATGTACATTAATAATGTACATCATTGGGAAATTAGCCCTGATACTCAACTGCCAGTTCGTACATGCTTAATGCATAAATTTGGGCGGCAAAGTTTAATGGCCTCTAACGTCTGCATGCAGAGGGCTGAGAAAGGCCACAACTCATGTCATGTCCTCAGCCTGACACGACTCAGGAAATAAATCCCTGGACCCTTCACATCCAAGCACATCACACCTGGGCGGTGCAAGGGGCAGCCCCCCCCCCCCAAACATCGGCAATGGAAATGCCCCTCTCACATCCCCTCTTCCCAAACCTCTTGGCTTTAAGAAGAAAAAATGAAAGATAACTTTTTCAAAACACCAGAAGGTGTTTTTCCTGGTTTTTTTCAGTACAGGGAATATTTGCTTTTTAATGAGCCCCCTGTGTGTTCACAGGACTCCGGGAGCTGCTGGTGCTACCTCTGCAATAGGAGAGCATGGCTAAAGCTACCGAGCTGGGGTCAAAGTGCAGCCAAAAAAGCAAGATGAGATCCAGAGGGCATTTTGGGGCAGAAGTAGCATCCTTGGGACGTCAGGGAGCTTATGCACAGGGGTAAAATGAGGGTAGAAAGGAGCCCCTTACACACAGGGCACGGGTATCAGCAGCCTCCTATTTAAATGGCCAGGTTCCCAGTGATACACATGAAACATTTAAGGGAAGAGGGCTCTTGGATTGGGGCGGGGGAGGGGGTGGGGTGGGGAGGGAAATATCACCAACTAATAAATAAGGCTGGGAAGTTCTTGGCCTGGCAGCTGTGCCTGCCTGTGGCTGCAGGGCTCCGTGAACCAGGTTGTGTTTGTGTTTAATTGTAAGGCAGCATCTCAGGGGTAACAGTGGAGGCTCCTTCCCTTCAAAACTGGAAAATAGCCCCCTGCAATGACACCCTGGCCGCAGCGCCCCAGAATTTTCAATCAGGTTTGGAAATTTTGGCTGCCGCTTTTTTTTTTTTTTTTTTCTTTTTTTAAGCTATCTACATTATGGACCAGGAGTCTTTTGCAGAACAGTCCCTCCTGCTGTAGGATGGGTGGCAGCGCTGTGAAGGGGACAGTCCCATGGAATGAACTGAAGCACCTCGAGTCTTGCCACATCAAATACCCTCCTTAAAAATAAACTGCAGCCCTTGGAGCTGGAGGAAAAGGATCAGAGAGAAGGATGCCTGGCTGCACAAATTCTGTGGGTGCTGTAAGAAGACATTAAGGAATGGCTGCGGTGAACACCTCCTTTCCCCTCAGTTTTCCCTTTCCCTGGTTGCTGCTGTATCTCTAAAGGTCACCTCCAGCCCACCCTCAGATGCCACAGCAGCACAAAAAGCTTGTGCACCCCTCCCTGGTCACACAAGCGCCTGCATCCAGGCTGGTCCAGCATTGCTGCTGTCTCTCCAAGATCAGTCCCGTGGGGATGTGGCCAGGCCACCCACCAAGGCACAGGCAACAGGACCCCCAAATCCACCCAGACCCCCTGCAGGCTTGCAAAGGTGAGCTGTTACAAGCCTCAGCTCACTTCTTGGGAAAGTCTTCCATGAATTATTTGGCCCTGTCTTTAATTGTTCTTACTGTCTAGTAACAGATGGGCCATGCCCAGAGAGGGACAGGGCAGAGCAGCTCCTGCTGCACAGAAAGGAGGCGGGCATTGATGTTCGTGCCACTTCCATGGGACAGTGCAAATTTGCAAATGAAAATACCAGGCAGCTCACTTTTACCCTGAAACTCCTGTGAGCACCACTTGATTGCTCTCCTATGTGGTAAATTATTTTTCTTTTCCTTAATTGCTTTGAAGGCCACGTATAGCATATCACCAACATCTCCATATAATGGGACACTTACAGCAAGCTGGAGACACATGTGAATAACCACGATGCATCCTTGTTCACATTATTAATTCCCACAAATTGATTGTTCTGCCAGCATCTTACAGCTTTCTAATTAAGTCTTTACTCAGATGCTCATGTGTGTGAAGTGAATGAATGCTAATAAAGTCCAGAAGCAGCAGTTACAGGACTGGGGTTGATGAGGCTCACAGGTGGGGCAGAGCAGGCAAGTTGGCATCCCCACCAGCACATGCCATGCACTTTCTCTCTTCATCCACCAAGGAATTGCACAGGGCTGTGTTAAACCAGGCGGGAAAAGTGAACCAGCAATATCACCTACTACAACCCCAGCAAGAGGTCTCAGTGCCCTTGGGGACAGTAGAGCAGCATCTATCCCTGCCCAACTCTTAAGAGAGCATTCAGTGGCAAATTCCTGCCTGGTCCCATAACCTGATAACACTCCCTCATCCTCCATGAGACACCTTTCCTTCCCCGGCTCCTTAATCCACCTACAGCCAGCCCAGTTTTGGGAACCTTAGCTCAGGGCTGGATATCTGGGAATCATTTCTCCACTGAGACCATCTCCTCAACCCTCCTATCAAGTTTTTCCTGGTATACAAGGGAAAAAACAGATTGCTTTAGGATTAATAATTTATCAAAGAATGAATAGCCATTTCAAGGTACAATACTAAATTCCACAGATACGTTGGTTACCACGGGGGAAGCCAGTGTTGTAAGTACAACAGTAGCTGATGTGCAGCCCCTCCTGGGCTGGAAAAGGGGTTGGCAGGAGGGGAGGACAGCCCAGAGCACAGCATCTCCCAGCACAAATCCTTCCTGCTGAAAATAGGCCTGGAAGGAGGATCTGAGCACAGGCTGGGGGAATCAGTGCTCATAGGACCAGATCCAACAAGGCTCATAGCCCAAGTCAGGCTCCTCTCCCCTGGGATGCCCACCGCTTGGGCTGCTGCCGGCATCACGGGCACAGGTCAACAAAAGGCAAAGAGGGTTCAGGCTTTGGGCACAAATTACCTGCCAGCTCACTAATGAAGGTTTGGGTTTTTTAACTGTGATGGAGAGAAAACAACTCAAGAGGGCATTTCCAACACTGGCCAAACTGAATATATGGGTCAACAAGCATCACACGCAGCCCTGCGTTTGGCACAGCTCAGAGCAATGCCTTTGCATACTGGCATGAGCCCAGCAGCTCCTCAAGTGCTCCCTGCACATAGCATTTCTGGGAAACCACCATGGCAAAGGAGGACTTCCATGCCATAACTCAGAAAACCCAGCCACATTTCCTCCACACATCCTAGCCTGGATACTGAAGTCCTTGGAGGAGACAGGAGACATCCCATAGCTGATGGCTGCCTCCTTAGAGCCTGTACCACAGGGGATCACAAGTCCATACCTTGAATTAAGAAGAAATAACCACCAAAGTTGACTTGTTTATTAAGCTCCCTATGGGTCCAGAAAGGGTGGTGGCACTGGAAGCACCTGCCCAGCATGGGACTGGGCTTTGATAGCTGCAAGAGCTTGCAGGAGAGATGTAGTACCCAGAGAAGCACAGGTCTCCATCAGACCCCTGTGGCACAGGACAACAGCGACAGGAACAGCAGAACCTGCTCAGGGGCAGATTTCTTTAGAGGGTGGGAGGAGAATGGCTTTGTAAGTGAATAAGCCTTGAGACAGATTGTTAGAAGACGACCATGTATGTGGGACTGCCTGTGAAGGAACCTCCAGCTCCCACCCAGAGGACACTGCTGGGTCTCCCTGCCCTGGGGAGGAGCACCAACACCCTTTGGGAAGGGTAGCACCACAGCCTGGCCACACACTCAGCCCAGCCTCACCGTGCATGTCACGCTGTCAAGGTAAAAATAAGAAAAAAGGAGGTTTTAATCTTCTGTAGCTCCTTCAGGAAGGAGCTTGTGCATAAAACATGAAGGCTGACAGCCTGATCTGGGAAGATTTCAGCCAAAAAAAAAGCTTACATGGCTGCCTCATTTTTCCACCTGATTATTTCAGCTCAGCTGCTTAATTCATTGAAAACAGAAGCAGGAAACATTTGCCCTAAGCACATCATCCCTGGGCTTTCAAACCGAGCTTGCCTGGGGAGGGGGGTCCTGCTCCACACCCTGCCAAGCCCACGAGTGCCAAGCTGATTTCTCAGTCAGGGAAGGGCCATTGCAGCACTGTAGCTGCACGCAGGCTTTGTTGGAGTCTGTTGTGAGAAGAATCAGCACGGTGAGATTGCAGCCTAATGGCATGGGGATTGCAGCCCAAGGGCTTCAGGGCAGAAGCGCTGCTTCCAGCCTTCAGCTGCCAAACTTTGGTAATGTCTTTAACAGCAGTAGTTTTCAGAGGGCACAAACAAAAGCAAAGCACCAAACATCTGAGAATTGGGGCTGCTGGCACTGCTTAAGGTCAGCCGTACTGCTTTTCCCCCTTTTTACTCTTTATCTATGGCCAAGTGCAGTTTCCTTCGCTCAGAAAAAGCGGTTGCAAGCATCAGGTCTTAACTTCTCCCAGGTTATAGAAAGTAAGAACATGAGGCATAAGGTCACTCAGAGTAACATGCTGGGGGATTCTCCCTGCAAAGCCCACAAGGGGTACCAGCACCAGCCAAGGCATATTCACGCTTCGAGGAGTCTGAGCCCACTGCTGTGCTCAGCCAGGGGTGTGGGGTCCCACACCACACAAACCAGGGTGATTAGCCCACCCAGTGCAGAGCTATGATCTTTATACCAGGTAATGCCTCAAAGCACATGGCCCTCCAGCCACAGGGTAATGAAATCCTGCAGCCTCCGGGTTGGACTGGAGGTGACCACTGCTCCCTGGGGCACATGGCTGCAAGTGGCACACAGCCCCGGGTAAGCAAGCCAGGGAGAAAACTTTTGAGAAATACTTGTGCTACTCAAGCTCCCGAGAAGTGCAACTGGTGTTCAACTTGCCACATCAGGAGTCAAGACACCAAGAGCCCATACCCAACTGGAATTCCACCAGGCAGAAGACAACCCAAGCCTTCAGCAGCCTAAGCCAAGAGGTCGGGATAAGCCTGTGTATGTAGGAGGGAAAGCCACAGAGCGAGGAGAGCAATTTAACACAGCTTTAAGGCCCACCTCGTGCCTATTGACTCTCAACTCAAGCATGATGAGGACTCCTGTGCCCTATAGCACAACTCCCCCAGCACAGCAGGGACAGAGCCCCTGAGGCTGCTGCAAGGGGAGGTGATAATTTAGGCAGGCCTACTGGCTGAGGACATCCACACTATATTTACAAAAAAATATATAGATGTTTGGGGTGGGTGGACCAGTAGCTTTCCCTATTTGTCCTCATTCCCTTGATTAGGCACTAGTTCAAACTCCCCATCCAGCCATTGGCCCCTGCTCTCCATACAGCTAGAAACAGCATCCATCTTCAGCCCATGCTCACCTCCAACACCAAGCTTTTCCCAGTTCTCCCAGCAGCAGAAGCCATACTCAGCCCCAGCACCCACAAAAGCCCCAGAGCTAGAGCTGCTGTGTGTCCTTCAGGAGGCAGTGCCTCCTCACCCAGGCAGCAACAAGCCCAAGACAGACCTGTGTTATCATGTCCTCCAGCATCACCCCTGCTAAGAAGGGGTGAACAGGACTTCCTGAGCCAGGAATCCATTTAGCATTTACTCACAGCATCAATTCTTTCCTCATTTACCTGGAAGCAGGAGCCATACGTTGTTTGCAGCCAGGATTTCAGATTCCTTGCTGTCAGGCACAGCATTGCACGCCAGGCGTACGACAGCAGGAGCCTTGACAGCAGTGCTGCACATTTGGAAAGTCCTCCTGCAGGGAGCCACCTTCCATCCCCAAGTGCCATGGCTTGGGAGATGCTCCGCATCTTTGGTCACACCACCAGCAGCTTCCCAAGGAGCTGTGGCCACCCCAAGAGATGGCTTCGTTGGGAGATTGAGCTGTGTTTGTGCACAAACTCCCATCCAAGCAGACCAGAGCAAAGGCCTACCACTGTCCCTCCTCCCCACTGAGGGCACAAGGGGAGGACAGTCACGTTTCTCTTTATTAGGACTGGAGGTTACAAGGACACCCCAGGAGGGCAGCTACATTTTCCCACACAGAAGAAACAGCCCCAGAGCAGTTAAGCTCAGCACAGTGGCTGCTGCAAGCATGGCAGCTTGGACCAGCACAGGAAGCCCTTCAGCAGCACCTGGAAGAGACAAGAGCCACTTACCACACATTTAACATCTTTCCACCATCTGTCAGTGAACAACCTTGCAGGCAGCTGTGGAAGAAGTCCCCCAGACTGCCTGTTGGTGATTATATCAGGAGGTCTGTCCAGGTGTGAAGTCATGGGGGATTCACAACCAGATCAGCCTGGAGTCACCTTCAATTGAGACCTGAAGACAGTCAAAAACCCCCATCACATACCATGTGATGTCTTCCCTGCTGGTGCAAAACCTCCTGAGGAGCTCCATAATCCCTGAGCTGGATCAAGGATCAGTAGCGGCCCAACTGAGACTTCAGCCTCTGCTGTCTTTGAGGACCCACCTAAGAAGAGATGGACATGAGTGAGTTCACAGGGGGGGGTAATTCCTGCTTAGTCCAGATTTCAAGGCTTACAGAAAGGTGGACTCTGAAAAAGCAGCTTTCTAGTAGTTTTAGATATAAGGACACAAACACAAGGACATTGGAGAAGAGGTGGACTTGCCCTTAAGACAAGATGCATTTGCTCAAGACCTTCCAGCATCTTTGCCATCCCAACCTGGAGGGCCACCCTGCCCTGCAGGTACATCTTGGGCACAGAGCCCTACCTTGCTTGGAAGGGACATCTCTCTTCAAGCGCCTCCCTGACCATCTGGCCAGAGGATTAATTCTCTGTGAGTATCTTCCATACAACAGACAGTTGCCCGTCTCACAGCAGCTGCAGATGTCTCCAGTACCCTCCACAGGAGCCCACCTGAAACAGAATTATCTATAAACCCTCTTCTCCAGGCTGGTCCCCTCTCTACATGCACCAGCTACTCACAGGCTGCTGGCTTTGTTGAAGGAACAAGCTTTGTTCAATGGATTTGGGGCTTGGTCAGCTGGGGAGACCTTCAAGTGGCAGGTGATGTAGATCTGGAAGGGAAATTAAACCAGCATCCAAGGTTTATTACATCTCAATGCAGAACAGCTTCTGAACACACTGTGGGAGGAGGGGTGGGCACCACATCTCACCAAGTTTCTGTCATCTCCTGCAAACTTGAATGCATCAACCATGAACTGCAGTGTTTCCTGCCTTGGCCTCGGAGAGATAAAGGCTGAAGTGGTGTCATCTGATCTCCCATCCACCAAGCACCTGGACGAGGGTCAGGAGTCAGGGACACCCCAGGCAGCTACAGCAGCAGCTCCCAGAGAGCACCACACCCCTTACCCGCCGAGGTCAATCAAGGCATACTGGGGAGAGGAGCTCCTGCCTGGACTCAGAGTAGCAACACACTCATCCACGAAGAGCCTTAGAGGTACATGGTTCCCAGAAGCAACATCAGCCTGGAGGTGCAGGCTTTCCCCCAGCTGGAAGCCATTGGAGAGTCTCTCAGCACTCCAGTCATCTGGAAGGTAGACCCAACACTACAGGTCACTTTGGAGAAAAGCACACAGCCCTCCCTTGCACGTGGGACCTCTTCACTGAGCCGAAACCCCATGGGTCCCTTCTGCAAGATTTGCTTTCAGCTCAGACTGTGGCTCCATCTGGGCTCTCAGCCTGTGGCCAGGAGCTGGCAGGAGCAGGGACCAGAGGGAAACAGGGCTGCACCCACCATTCATGAGGCGCAGGGAGAACATCAACTTCTCCTCTGCCGACAAGGTGGAGTGCAAGGGAGCCCACGTGGGCTGGACAGCATTGCTGCTCACATTGCTCTTTCTAAATAAAGAAAAGTGCGTTAACAAAGATGCCACCATCACCTCAGGTCCGTAGGAGGAGAGCAGAGCCCCCATTTGCTTACCTGGGATAGTGACACTCTATGGGAACCACAGCTGGGCTGGTCCTTACAACAACCAGGTTGGCAGAAGGAGTAGGCTTGTAGGACAAGCTTGTTTTGTAGATCAAGGATTCTGCTGTCACCTGAAAGAAAGATTCAGGAGAGCTGATGAGTCAGTAAAACAAGTCAACCAGAAGCTCAGCACGATCAGATACCCAGCACCGATTATGCTGGGACACACAAGTCCATCAGCTGGAAAGGCACAGGCTGCCCTCCACATTCCCAATCCAGTGCATATAGGATACCAGGAAGCTTTGTACTGGCATCCCAACAAGGTGCCAGCCCTGCAGGAGGTCAGTATCAAGGACTTTGGCACACCAGCAAGTACCCACATCAGGTGGTCAGGGGCTGGAGGACAGTAGGTCTGCAAACCTCCTCCCCGAGGTGAGCTAGAGCACACCAGCTCCAGGCAGCCCTTCTCTCCTGCCAAAGTGGTTGGGAAGTTCCCTGCAAGTCCCTTTCTCTGCTTCCTCAGCAAGTCAGTGCAGTTTCAAGCTGTGCCCAGTTCTTCCATGGACAGATGCAACTGGCTGCACATGTACAAATCATAAAACCACTACAAAGCCTTGCTTGCTGCAGAGCATGCACCTCATCTAGGGCTTGAGGATGGTACCCATACCACAAAGCCTAGCTCTGCTCTGGTCACCCCACTCCTCACCAGGCAGCTGCTGCAGCTAGATGAGCCCCTCACCCCAAACCCTGATGTCACCTTCACCAGGTCACTCCTAGGACCAAGAGCCTTCCCAAGATGAATGAGGCAGCATGACAGCACATTGCTCTTTAGCTGTTAGCGCTGCCCACAGTAATTCCCATTTACCCATCCAGCACTGCTCAAAGCCCATAGAAGCTCCATTCTCTACACAGGGATGGAGCAGCCCCTCACCCCACCTCACCTCACCTGCAAGGTGCTGCCACACTCGTGCAGTCCAGCCACGAAGGTCACGGTGCCCTCAGCAGCACTCGGGGCCACAGGCAGGCAGCCAGCCGAGCCCAGGGTCAGCTCCACAGCCCTGACCAGCCGCCCCGTACCAAAGAGGTCCCTGTGCACCGTGACCACCACCTGCGCCTCCTGGCACTGCACGGCCACGGGGTGCAGCGGGGCCACAGCCTGGAGCTGGGACACATCCACCCATGCCCAGGGGGAGGGCTGGGAGAAGGAAGGCACACGGGGCCGGCTCCAAGCAGAGTCCCCCCAGACCCTCAAGACCCCCGGGGCCCTTTGAGGGAAACCCCAGGGGCTATAAGATGCTGCTTCAGCCAGCACCCAGCAGAACAGAGCAACACCCAGGCTGCCTCCTGACCCCATCCTGACCCCAACAAAACCAGCTCATACCAAAGCTGCTGCTCAGGAGCCTTTTATACCAGCCCAGGTGGGGCACACCTGGGGGCTGCAGGCAGGCCCCCACCCAGCAAGGAGCAGCTCAGGGTAATGGGACCCAGCTGGGACTGTCCCTCCCTCTCCAGGCACTGAGGGTGATTTCCCTGGACCTGATACCTGGGAATTGCCCTGGAGCAGTTTGTCCGGTGTCCCTCTGTCTTGCTGTTTGGGGTGACGTCAGCTGTGGCCACCTCGGTGGCCAACTGGCCACAAGCCCTCTGCTTTGTCCCTTGTACCTCTGCCCATGTCCTCTTTGCTGTATGAGATGGAGCCAACTTTGGCCACCAACACGGCAGGGGAGCAGCTGGGCTGCCACAGGCATTTCTCCCCTGGTCTTCCCCACGTCAGCAGCATCAGCAGTTCCCCAAAACTAAGGTACTGAAGCATCATTTGAGGTGGCACATTCAGAAATGCAGAGGACTTTAACTGCAAAATCCACCTGGGCTCTGGCCCGAGCGTGTTGGCAATCTGTCCGTGCTCGATTTCATGGGTATCTGTGCTGGGTAATTGTATATTGAGTAATGAAGGCATCATAACTGGCTTATTTGCATAGAAAGCAGAGGTACAAAAGCTGATCTTCCCATAATAGCAGCTGATAAGTGAATGGCAGGCATAATCAAGAGATTAATTTGCCCTCGTGTGTTAATTATGTTAATTGGTATGGCTGCTCATGTGTACAGTACGATGACTAATGGCTCTACATCGCCGAGCTGGATGAAGAGGTCAGGGGTCACTCAAAGCTCCTTGCTGCAGTGGCAGGGCCTGGTGAGTGGGGTCCCCTTGGCACGGGGGTGATGCCCTAGGCATACCCGTTCTTCAGTGGTGTGGCTGAACAGGCTGGGAGGGGTTTTTTAGCCTGAGTGATTGTATTCATGGCATGTTTCTAATGGTGCTTTACATGGGTGTCCAGGGAAATGGGGTTTATTGACTGAAGCATCTTCCACCTGGTCTGCTAAGGTCTGTGGGATGGGTTTGGGGTGGGGTAACCTGCACTGTTTGCTTGTATGGGAGACTGCAGCGATGAGCTGGATGAGCAAAGCTCCTACCAAGACCATGGGGGTGCACCTAGATTCCTGGTGGGATCCCCTTTCTTTGCTGGCCCATGCATTAGGCATTGGCTGCTGTTTCCCCAAAGCATGAATAATGCTACACACGCACACCATCCTTTTCTGGCATGATCTCCATGTCCCAGCCTTGCCCCTGGTATTTTTATGAATGATGAATAAATGATACAACAAGAAAAACCTCTCTGGCGGCTCAGCCTTCTTTATTAATTCAGCAAGCAGCAGGTTATCTCCAAATCCAGCTCATCCCTGTGCTAGGTTGGTGTCTTTTACCCCGCAAGCTGGGTTTGCTCGGGGTGTCCCCTGCAGCCAAAAGCAGGCAGGAGGATAGGAGGTGATGCTCATGCTTCCCGCAGCCACATCACCCGGGCTGGCAGTGGGACAAGACACTGAAGGTCCAGGGGTTGCTTCACGCAGCCTCCTGCAAACCAGCTCCGTGGGGAACCAGGTCTGCACGGATGGGTGCCTGCACCCCACACACCCCTGTTCCTCTTCCAAAGGGAGGGACGCAGCTCACCTAGACACCCAAGGAGCCACGTAAGCCTGAGGCCCATGCTTCGTGCTAACACAGCCTGAAGTTGCTCTGCTCAAAGGTGGGTTTCTCACACCTTGCAATAGCTCCGGCCAGACGTTGGCAGGTCAAAGCACTGGGAGTGGAACAGTGGGAAATAAATTCAGGCATCTGGGATGAAACGGGAATGGGAGATTCACTGGCCATAAAGGCCTGAACCTATTGGGTGAGGAACAGCTTTTGTTCTTGTTTGGGTGTAAAAGAGATCAACAGGCAGCAACCCACCCGCATCCACCATCCCCAGCTCTCACAGTGCAGCAACTGCCGCATCCATCACTGTAACCTGTATTTAATAGTGCTGAAGGAATAGCCCTTTCCATCTGCACAGTCCCCTGACTACAGATTTCCTCCAGGAATGAAGGACATTGGGAGCCATCTCCTTTTTGCCGCAGTGGCCTGTCCTTCCCTGAGCTAACAGGAGCTCAGGGTCTTCACTGAGCCCCTGCTAGACGAGGAGGGCCAATAGTTGCGTATGCCCCATCCATGCTCCTTGGAAAGCCTTCAGAGGAGCATGGATGAGTCCCACAGTCCCACAGTGGAGGTCTTTGATGCATACTGTAGGAAGCAATATTACATCCTCCCTTTGCGATGGGTCTCCTCCTGAATTTTCCATTTTCATACACAACTTCACCACCTGAGATGAGAAAAATCATTTCTGTTGGGCATGGAAAATAACTGCACTGTCAGCACTTTTTTCCTAGATGGCTCATCTGAAGGCATCTGTTTATTTACCAGGGTGCTTTTTCACTGGAGTGTTAAATACTGTATTAATAGGGGAAATGAATACTTCTCCAGCACTGTTTAAGCAACGTCTCCTTCTCTGAGACACCACATGCTTCTCTAAGGCTCATTAAACAACACCAACCTCTCTCCACCAGCCCCAAGAAAATGATGCTATTGCTGAGCCTGCAGGCACGGGCTCAGATCCGGCTTGCAAAAGCATTGCCGGGGCGTGTGTGTGTGTGTGTGTCTCACCCACCATGAATAATGATGGTGAAATGACATTGAAATGCCACCCGATAGTAAAATAACATTGAAACGTCACCCCAATTCCCTCGTTCCCACGCCACGCTTCAGCTGCGCGTCCCAAAGAGAAACAAACCCCGCTTGACTAACGCAGAAAAAGAGCGGAACTGAGTTTGAAAATTATATTGCTCATTAATTTTCCTGGCTGGAGACAACTTCTTAATGCCAGGTAGGGTTTTTTTAAACAACATCACTGTTTCGTTTCAAATCTCTCTTAAATGACTTCTGAGTCACTGCGATAAATACTCCCTGTGCTTTCTTTCTGCTTCAGATCCCTTATAACTGCTGATGGATAAATTGCTCAAGTTACCCAGGATAAATCATGCAGGATAGCCAAATCTGTAATTAAAATGTCTTTCAACCCCTCTGTTAACTCTGACTTAGCGGGACCAGATGCATTGCGGCTCTGGGGAATAATCTGTTTGGGATTGGGCTCTGAAAATGGGTCCTGGGAGGGGGAAGCTGGCTCTGGAAGTGCCAACTCCACGCAGTTCCCTTGGGAATACCATGGCGCTCTTCATCCCCCCTCAAAAGGATTTGGGCATCAGGATCGATGGCACAAGTTTGAGAGTTTTTCAAGGCCTTTTTTTGCTGAAAAGGAGCTTTTGAGTGCACTGGTGCTTTGCACGGGCTCCAGCTTGCTCACGGAAAGTAAACTCCCTGAGCAGAGCTGGCACAGAGCTGGATGGTTTCTCCATCCCAGTTGTTGCACCAGGAGGAAACAAAAGGGGGTGGGGAAACCCCACCTAGTTGTTCACAGTAAATCCTGGATTTTTAAATCAAATTATATGTTTTTTGGATATTGCTGCCCAGGAAAAGCTGCCAGCAGAGGTGGAAAGTGATTTTTAATTCCCTCTGCCTAAGCATGAGCTCTCCCGCAGGCTCACAGCCCTGGCTTCGGGCTTTGTTCCTCACCTTCAGCAGCTGAGTGGCAGGAAAATCCAGCCCTGGGGCTGTTTCTGGGCTCTGCCTTCCCTGGGAAAGTCAGAGATTACATTTGCACTGTTCTTAAAATCAGAAAGCAACTCAGCCAGGTTGCTCTGAGATTTCCAGCTGAATTCGGGTCTGGCCCAGCAATTCTGAGGTCCAGAACTGGGTATCTGGGGGCAGCGTAGGAGCTGGATCCCATTCATCCCGATGAAAGGCGTATCACCCTAGGGAAACAAGCCCATGTAGAAAATGGTGCTTCTTCCAAATCCTTCACCTCTGGAAAACAACACTGACACACACCACAGGGCAGAGACACGCACGGGTGCCGGGCAGCTCCTGGGTCCGACCCAGCTCTCGGGGTTTCCAGAGCATCCCTGCTGCCTGCAGGGACATGGCCCCATCCATGAACCAGGGCAGCACAAGGGGACAACAGGGACAAGCAGCACTGCAGGGGCATCATCCATCCCATCCCATCGCCCATCATCCAGCCCACGTGGTCCTCAGCGGGAGGCAGCGACAAGGCTCAGCATCTCTATCCTCCCCTCCCTTTGGAATTAGGTCAATAGAAGAAGCAGGAGCCCTTTATCATTGATGGAGAGAATCAAGCCGCCATCAATTGGTGCTTGGGAGAGACTTGCCCTGGCGCTTTCTGAAATAACCTGCCAAATGTGATTTTGGGCTTGTTTTTTTTACACATTGAGGGTGTTTGGATGAACTCGCGGTCTCGCCTGCTCCCAGGAGGGATGAGAGCAAACATGAGCGAATTCCAGCAGCTGAGCTGCTGCTAGCTCTCAGTGCCAGGTCCTTCGCACTCTGCATCCCTGTTAAATCCCACTTTCCCAGCTGCCAGCTTCACTATTTTCTGGGAGCAGGTGGAGAAGGATGTTGGGGCTTTGGGGGAATGGAAAAAACCTGCACAACAGCATCACAGCCAACAAGCCTCATCCCTGACTGGATTTCACCCATAACACCCATTAAGAGACCCTGAAGAAGAAGATGGATGGTTTCCTCCCCCCAAATGACCCATCATCTGGACAGCCCCAAAAGCAAGATGGCACTTGGGGACAAGGGGGACAACTAAGCTCTTCCTGGGGTGCTTTATCCTGTGCCAAAGCACAGCACACCCTCGCGGGGACAGCAGTGAGCAGCTTTGCCCCAAGCAGAAGCTCACAGTTTGGGACAGCTCATCACCCTGGGCCACCTAAGCAAGAAGTTCCCTGGGCTGCTGCTGCTTAATTCTGATTTTCTCCCTTACCACCCTCAAGATCTCCCTTCCTTGCACAGCACAGGCTGCATTTGGCCAAAAAAAAAAAAAAAATATCTCAAATCTGCCTAAAGGAGTGCCCCAAAAAGCTCCCAGCTGGAGACATCCTCCAGGATGCTGGCACCATCTCAGGACCTTTAAAGATGTCCTCAACATGGGGACAACTCATCCTGGTGCCCGACAAGGAACTGGGGGTGGTTAATGGCTTCATTCCCCCAGCCCAGTGTCTGGGTGCTAAATAATATTAATGGTACCTCCTGGCACCTTGTTAAAAATTGTGCTGGCATTTAATTCAGGCTTTAGATCAAAACCACTAAATGAAATCACCATCCATCCCCTTCCTAATAAGGGTTTGATACCAGCATGCTTTCACTTGTCTCACTTTTAGAAATATTTTCCTATTAAAATTAAGAGCCTGGCTTTAAGCCTGGGGAAGGACAGCTAAAAATAATCCTCCTCAGGTCATTTAGGAAGGTCCGTTCCCCACCAGCCCCCATCAGACCCCGCTCACATCCCATCGCTGGGATTAACCAGCCCCAATATCAGAGCGATCTTAGACAGATGACAATGTCTTTTGGGATTTTGCTCTTCGTTCTGCTGCTTGAGGTATTAAAATAAAGTGGAGGGATGAGGGCAGGCATCTCTCCATCCCTGAAGCGGTTTTCTTCCCGTGCTGGGTGATGGATGAGGGTAGCACAGTGTGAGGTGCTGTGGCGGCAGCAGGGGACGGAGGGACAGATGGAGCTGGGCTGACTGGGTGGCATGAAGGTTTTGCTCTGGGAATTTTCATATTCAAACTATGGCCAAAGCTGCATCCTGGAGACCATGCCAAGCCTGGAAAGCATTGTCCAAAACAACCCCCAAATTTATTTGTCAAGGCACAAAAATCCCCTTCAGATTCTGGATTTTAAATAACAATGAAAACCAGCAGAAGAGCCATTGAGGGGCACAGCGGGGACTTCTCCACCCACCCGAGTGGGACCAGGGACACACCACCTTGTTCACCACAGCACTTTGGGTGCCCCCATGTACGCTGCAGGTACCCAGCAGCAGGGGGAGGACTCCCAGGACATGCACAGGGGCAAAGGTCCCTGATCCCATGGGAAACATGAGGGCTTGACCCCACACACCAGCCAGGTTCAGCCCCACCAGTGCTTCAGCCCCCAAAGCATCAGCTTTGTCACCTCAGGGAGGACAGGGGGGCTCCACCCATCCAGCAGGTAGCCCCCTAAGTCCTGCCTTTCGAGCGCCTCTCAAAAAATCCCCCGGTTTTTTTTGAGGCAGGGGATAACCGCCCGTAAGGGGGTTTGCATTTAAGGCAAAAATAAAAGTCCAGTGGGAACCACAGTGGTGCAACGTGAAAAAATAATCGCGCCCATACATCCCTGGAGCGGTGCATCCATTGGGGCCAAAAGCACCAGCTCTGCCCCCCCGTACCTGGGGGTCCCACAGGTCTCATCCATCTTCCCAGAGCCTCCAGGGCTCCACTGGTCACTCCCAGGGATCTCGCTGAGCCCATCACCCCTCTCAAGGCCTCTGGGCTTGGAAAGGGCACTGAAATTTGCCCTGGAAGGCACCTGGCAGGTGGCTGGCTCAGTTGCAGCCACGCGGGAGCAGGCATAGAGGGTGCTGGGGGGAATGGTCAGCCCTAGCTGTTCTCAGCCCCACGTGGGGACGGAGGGATGGACAGTGAGGAGCCTGGCCCCATGCACCCCGTCTCCAGGAAGGATGCACCTATCTTCAGGGCTCACCAGGGATAGAGAGACGCAGACTCTCTCCAGCCCCAGGGCGCCCCAAAGATGTCACCAGCGAGGGAGGAGGGTGATGGGGCCCGGGAAAGAGGGGTGGTAGCAGGTCTGTGCCCTCCCCAGAGACCCGGAGCTTGTCCCCACTGGGGACATCTTGGCTGGTCCAGGGCACAGTGTGCTGCTTGGGGGTATCCCAACTCCCGTCAATCAATTTCTTGCTCATTATCTGGGGAGAAAAAGAAAAGACTAAATAAAAATTGTCAAAGACGTCAAACAAGAATAATAATTCACAGGTCCAAATTAATGAGTTCATTGGATTGCCAGCAACTCTGGACTCTCCTTGCCCTGGAAAACTGGCATCCCCAAACTCCGGGCTGATGCCACCACCCTCAGGCAAATACAACCAGGCACATGTAGGTGTGATTTTATCCCTCCATCCATCCTCCTGGCTAGAAACACCCCCGTAGCTGAAAAACCCCGTGAGATGTTATTATTCAAGCTTTGTTTCCACTGAAAATTGGTCAAGGAGCAAGGAGGAGATGTCTCACACATGGGGTTAAGCAAACAGGCTGCACTTGGGATGAGAAGCCAAGGGGCTGAGAAGCCAAGCATGGTCTGCGGCAGCTTGCAAGGGGGAGATAAGGGCAGGAAGGAGGGGAAAAAAAAGGAAAAGTGGAATCGATTGATGCTTTGCTAAAGGTGTGAAGGGGAAGGGAGACAAGGTTTTTATAAACCTATTGGGGTGAGGAGGGAAATGGCATTAGAGAAAAATCAGGGCTGTTAATAAAAGAGGAAGGGAGGGTTTAGCAGTAATTCACCAGCAGCAGATGCCAAGCCTCTGCCTTTAATATAAAAGGAAATAAATTAAAAGATTGAGATCTTGGGACGAGGATGAATCAGGGAGGAGCGGAGCTGACCAGGCACAGAAAGTGCTGGAGCCCATCACCGGGCTGGGATGGGTGATGGGCTGTTGGCAGCACCAAGCCAGGAGGCTGGGAGAAGATACTGAAAGGCAGAAACAGGAGCTGGGACTCCAGTTTTCATGAATTTCCACCAGAAATTCAGCACCAGGCTGCTGCTGGGGAATTCTGCATGGGTTAGGGATGAAGCTCATGCCTCCCTCTTTGCAAGATGAGGAACCAACCCCATCAATTCCTCTCCTCTTGGCAAACTGATGGCAACGCTAAAGAAAAGACCCAAATACCTCTCAGTGACCTGGGCTGGTGGCAGGAGGCTTTTCTCAGCCCCAAATTGCCCAAGAATAGGAAGGGTAAGAAAAGAAACACCATGTCAAAGGCATTGGCCACATCACTCCATCGCTGCTGGGAGATACCAGCAGTGGCCAGGGCAAGTGCAGCCCAAACTGGAGTGAAAATGAGCGTTAGGAAAGAATTGATGTGGGAAAAATTGATTAAAAACTAGGGGAAAAAATGGAAGAAAAAGAAGGAAGAAAATCCCCAAAACCCAGTGATGGATGATGGATCTGCAATAGATACTTTGCACTTAGATCTCAGCATCATCTCTAGTGTGCTTAGTAAGAAACCTTCACCATGAGCTGGCTCATGCTTCCGTGCCGTAGCCTGTCACACACACTCACCGTCTCTGCTCTCCTCACTCTTCAGCGGCTGCAGAGCTGTGAAAAGCACAACAGCACACGGTCAGTCCATACCGTGTGGGACGGGGGTTTGCAAAGGAATGCCTCTGCAGAGGAAACAGCTCATACCCCCATTTTGCAGAGCTCACCCCAATAACTGCACCCACCAGTTTGCATTGCAAGCCAAGCCCTGGTCCCTAAATCTCCCCAGCAGCAAAGGAGCTGACATCCCAAGAGGGCTTGCTCCTGTGCCAGCAGATAAAGGCAATTGCTGGGCATATAATTAACCCGTTTGATAACAGCAGAGCATACGAGTCTTTTTTATTAAGAGATAGGGTGGCTTAACAGTGAGCTGCCAGCCTGAGGGGGTGCGTCAAAGAGTGGGCAAGCGGGGGGGCGGGGGGGGGGGGCTTCGCATCGATGGAGGGTGCAAAGAATGCCAAGGTGTTTGCTTGTGTAGGGGACAGTGGCACGAGCACACACTATAATACACTCATGTACATAATATGCATCATGCACCCACCTGTCTTGGGTTCTTCCCCCTCCTCATCCTGCTCCTCTGTCCCTGCAAAAGAGCAAACCAGAGCACATGAAGCATCTGCCAGGCTCCACCCCAGCACCCACCCCGAACCCCACGTCCCCAGGCAGCTGCGTTTGGTGGGTGCCCCTTGGATTGCCACCACTCCTGGCTACTGGGAGCCACCCACAATCACCACATAACCCAGTGTCTGGCCAGGACCAGGTGCTCGGGACAGCGGTGACTGGTACCCACCTGCACCCAGCACTCCCCTCCAGCACGCCGCCGGGGGTATTTCCCTGAGCACAAGGCTGTGCTGGGGTGGCACAACCCTACGAGCAAAGCAGAAAAAGCCACAGCTCCGGGCAATGCAGCGCAGCTGCTCTCCTCCCTATTTATAGCACAACCGCCATCTGGAGCAGCACTTGGCAAGGGGCTTAGCAGGGAGACCATTGATCCCCCAACACCTCCGGGACACCCCATCGGCACTGAGGGATGAGCATCCCCTTCTCCCTGCCACAGCACCCAGGCTGCCACCCTGTCCTGGAGCCTGAGAGCTTTGCACCCCATGGGTAAGACCTGCCATGATGTTGTTCCTGCCCAGAATGACCAGGAAAAATTGCTGCTCCTGCCTCCCACGGCTGCCAGGTTTGTGGGCAGGGTCCCTGCCTGTTTTCTGGCTGACCAAAAGCCATAGCAAAAGGTTGTTGCTAAGGGCATGTAGCCATCGGTGCAAAACATCACGGGCTGGGAGCTGTGTCTTGATGCTAAAGGACTGAGGTCAGCTGGCCTGGGGCCACAGCTGAGCATCACAGCACTGCAAATCTGCTGGCTGAGGAGAAAATACTATGTTACAGAGGCAGGGGAAAAAAAGTATTTTTATATGTATCTCTTGCAGACAATTTCCTGGGATCTGCTGGGGAAAAATCCTCTTGGTCCCCACCACTGGGGACACCCAACAGCCAGGCATCATGGTGGCATCAGCACCAACGTCCTCCCCGGCAGAAAAAGGAGGAGCGAAGTGGGAGCACCCAGGGAGGGAGGCTGCGGGTGCCAGCCCCGCAGCACGATGCTGGCAGGGGAAGGCTTTGGCAGAGCAAACGCCTCAGGAGGCAGCGAGAGAAAACAAATGGGGAATGTCAGCAAAGCTGCTTCTGCAGCCATTTTCAGAGTATGGCAGAGTTTGTTTTTTAAAGCAACAAAGCTCTCCTTTTTGTGCAAACACCTCTCCATAATGAAAAACAAACCACAAACAGGAGAAGGATGCAGAAAACAAGAGCACGGAGCATCTCTTTTCATGTTATTTCTGCGTGTCAAAGAGCTTGGCATTTCCATGGTGGCAAATGCTAGAAGCACCTTCTCAGAGGAGATGCCCCAAGTACACCAGGTTGTGGGTACCAGACACGCAGGGGATGCTTGGAGCAGAAAGGTGAAAGGGGGACACATGCTGGGTGGGAGGAAAACCAGGTGTATGTTTGACAGAGCTGCCTGAAGCAACACATGCAACCAGCACAGGCTCTCCAGTACAGATCTGCTGATGCCCACCAACCCCAGCAGCTCTGAGCTTCATCCTTTAAAAGACGCTACCACCAAGACAAACAAGTGCCCATTAAAATTTGCTCCTGCTTCCCTCATCCATCACCCTCTGCAAAGCCCATCCCTTCTGGGGAAAATAGCCATGACATTACCTGCATTTTCTTCCTCTTCCTCACAGCTCTGGCGGATTTTCTTTTGGCACACATATGCCAGGACAGCTAGCAGCCCCACGACACAGATGGCGAGTCCCACTGTCACCCAGAGAGCCACGGCAGGGAAGGCGAGGTGTTGGCCTTGCAGCAAGAGGAAAGAGAAATACCACCGTGGTGAGAATCGCTGCCCGACCAGGGGCATGTGTGCCCGGTGTCCAGGACCCCACGGTGGCAGGGGTATGTCCCCATGGAAAGAGTTGGTGGCACAAGGGGTGGCTTTGGAAGCAAAACTGTTGGTGCCTTTAATTATGGCCTCCCTCAGCAGGTCTGGATCCAGCCAAGGAAGCAGCAGGTTGAGTCACTCCCTAAAATACTTCATTAACCTTTAAATAATTGCACTAATAAATTCAAATGGCAGCTGACCCCTCGCTTGCTAAGAAGCTCAAAAGAAGTGTTAGATGATGCTGCACCCACTCTCTTTCCCTTCTCATCTCACACCACGGAGCTGGGAAGTATGGGAATGCTGTCCCCAGGGCCTGGGATGGCCTGGCAGGGACCACCAGGGCTTGCGGGACATCTCCTGGCGCACCAGGAATCCCATTTTTCTCCATAATATTGCTCCTTCTTCAAATAAAGTTTTGCCCCAAACCCTGCCCCTCCACAGACGTCATCCTAAGGCTGACTATTTGTTCGCGTGCTTGGGAGCCCCTGCAGAAGTCACCCCTCTGTCCCCACCCAGCAGCATCCACACAAGTTTTCCTGCATGAGTTTGGTGCATCCAGCCATAAAGTTTATGCTCCACCAGGGACCCACCTTCCCAACCCAGCAAGTGCGGTACCAAGGGTAATTAAACACTAATTAATGCTACCAGGGAGTACACAAGGTTATAAAGAGCTCTGGGCAGGCAGCAGGAGAGCTCGGAGCAAAGCAGTGAGGCTGAACATGCTTGATGAACTCCTCCAGCTTGTATTTCTGAAGTAGGATTGCTGCAGCTGGCATGGAGAACCCCAGACCGAGAGCATCTCATGGCCACACGCTAAGGAGAAGACAACTACCATGCCCTGTGCTGGCCTTCTGGGGTGATTTATACTGGGATGGGGCAACTGGCAAAGCTAGAGACTAAAAACTAAGGTCACTTGTTCTAGCTGGGACACTGGCGTGTGGTGATGGGGAGGACAGCACAGCCTCAAGTCACCCTTTTAGGTCATGGGGGGACAAGCAGAGCAGAGGTATGGGGTAGCAACCCCCAAAGCGGCTCTGGGCCACAGTAAGGATCCCACTGCCACCACAATCACCTTCTTCAGACACAGCCCATCGTTTTCTTCCCCCAGTTTTGGCCCTTGCTGGCTCACCCGTGATGGTGACAGAAGCGTGGGTCTCCTGCTTCAGCACTGGGTTTCGCACCAGGCAGGAGTAAGTGCTGCTGGGCTCCACCAGCACCTGGAGGACGCTGTGCACATCAAAGAGACCTTCCTCGTTGGCCACCTGGGATGTGGTAACGTTTTCTGTGATGTTGCTGCCCCGGCTGTCCTGCCAGAGGACACTGGCCTCAGGGTAGCCGTGGGAAGCATGGCAAGTCACAGCTGCCAGATCGCCTGGCTTCAAGTCCTTGTTGGGCTCCAGGTTCATATGGGGCTTGGAGTAGGGAGCTGCAAGGGAGAGGACAGCCAGCATGACGTGACGGAGAAGGCCAAAGGATCAGGATCTGGAGAAACCCAATGAGGCTGGGCAAGTCCCAGGACAGGCTCTTCTAGCTGATGAAACCAGCCAGCTGAAGCCTCCCCAGCTCTGGTTCATTTATGACCATGCTTCCAGGTGCCCTCCCAACTGAAAGCCTCTCCATCACGGCAGGGAAGGCACCGCGCCTGCCCCCCCCCCCCCCCCCCCCCCCCAGCAATCCTATGGAGAGATGCAACTAGTTGGTCTCCAACAAAGACCTGACTGTAGGGAGATCATGGCAAAGGTGGAGAGAGAAAGAGGCTCCACAGAGGCACAAAGCATGATGGAAAACCCTTCTCTTTGGGGAGACATGTAGGGACACCCCAATCCTCCATCTCTCACCTGCCACCTGCAATGTCACAGCTGCACTGCTGTAGTCCCGGACCCGGACAAAGCAGGTGAAGCTGCCCTCATCTGAGATCTCCACACGTCGGAGAAGCAGTGACACGTTTCCCTGGGCCAGCTGGTCGTAGAAGAGGGCTGTACGGTTGGCGTAGCCCCCACCCTGGTCTGCCAGCTGGTCCCGGCCACCAGAGAAGCTGTGGACCAAGCGCTTGGTGTCTGTCAGCTGCCAGATGAGGCTCAGGTCGTTGAGGCTGAAGTTGGCCTCGGGAGAGAAAGAACAGTGCAGGGTGGCATCTCGGCCAAAAAGAGCCACCACGGGTTCATCCGGGACCTGGATCTCCATGGCACCTGCAGAAAGGTGGCAAGGGCAAAGCATGTGGTGGTGAGACCCTGCAGAAGCATCTCCTTAATGCTCCACCTGGATAACTTCTAAACAAATCAAGGGATGCCCATAGGATGGACCCATGGACAGGTGGCATCTCAGGACCATCCCCAGCACTGACTCCCAGCCAAGCCCACCCTGCTGGCAGGGAGACTGTGCCACAGCCAGCACCAAACGTGGAGAACTACTGCCTTCAGCTGCCAGCTGCGGCCACAGGCACCCAAACCTGCACCCCCCGGACATGCAGCCCAGTTCTCCCCATGAGGAGAGGAGGTCAGTGGGTGACAGCAGTGGGGACACAGTCCCATGTCACCAGGATGAGCCAGCTCCGGGCAGCGCCATGGCCAGGCTGGCAGGCACTAGATGGCACCAGTGCTCCAGTGCAGTGCCAACTGGCATGCCATGGCGAGACGCCATCCTCATCCCAGTGCCATGGCACAATGCCAACCACGCTGCTGAGCCATGGCAGGATGCCAACTCTGCCACGGCATCAGGGGGTAATGCCAACCATGCCAGGGCTGCCAGACCCTCCACGCTCAGAGATGATACTGGGGCACCAGTTGGCAGCGAGCAGCAACGTCCCCCAAATCAGACCCAGGGCACCATCATCACTTCGTTCACCAGTTCCCCCAAACCCCAAAACAGGGAGGGGCAAGGGGGAAAAAGTCTCGCCTTGGACCAAGGATTTGCTTTATATTCCAACCTCAGCACTGCTGTGGAACACAACAAAGCCATTACCCACAGCAAACACCTCCCTGGGGACAAGGGGAGCAACAAAACATTAACTGTTAAGCAAGAGCCTGAGCGTGGAGCATGAGGAGCTGCGGGAAGGAGCTGGGCTGGAGTAGACCTGCCAGGTGCTGCAGACGGGCAGACAGGCAGAAGAGCACTCGGGCAGCCTGCCTGGCTCTAGGCTGACTCGAGAGCATCATGTCTCCCTCTGGCTAATAATAAATGCCAGTGGGTTTTAGGAACATTACCCAATCTGGCTGGAACTGCTACTGGGCATCCCAAAAGGATTCAGCCCTGAGGTCTCTCCCAGGAGCTGCAGTGTGTGGAGACAGACTCGGGTAAGTCAGAAACCTTCAGGACTTAGTCCTCCCGTGGCTTTGCCATTCCGCTGTAGCAGGCCGGAGGTGGTGTCCCCTGCTGTGAGAGTGGCCCCTGTGCACCAGAAGCCATCACACCCACGGGGCAGCTGGAGAACCATGAAACCAGGACAAACACCTTGCGGGCACTGCCATCAGGAACCACAGGTCAAAAGCTTTGTCAAAATGAATGCGGCATCTCCTTTGGGGTAGTGACACACAGACCATGCCAACCCCAACCCCCCCAGCCCCGCTCACCTGCCAGGCTGAGCACCAGCACTCCCAGGGCAAGCAGTGGGCAGAGCATCCTTGCTACGAGCAAAGCCTGGGTAAGAAAGCAGAAGCGAGCACGGCCCCGGGTGTTCTTTTCACAGGGAGTCTTCTCTCTCACAGCAAGTGCCCTGAGCTGCGGAAAAATAGAAAGAAACACTGAGATGGCACTGGGGACCAGGGGCAAAGAGTAAGAGAGGGGAGGAGACCGGCATCAGACAGGGGATCCCATGCCAGCCATCCTCCCCAGCTGCCATGCAGCAACTGGAGCACCCACCCCGTTGTAAAAAGCAGGAGGGGTCTGCCTCCAGCCTGACGCTGGCCAAGGGACCAGTGCACCCCCTGCATCGCGACGTGACAGAGTGACAGACGCAGCAGCTCTTGTGCTGGAGGTGTTGGCTGGTGCCCCAGGGAAGCCATGTGAGCCTCTTTCCCTCCTCACTGGTTCTCCTCCCCTTTTGTTTCTCTCTGCCCCAGCTTTTCCCTGCAGCGTTGGGCTGTTACATCCCTGTCCTCCAAGAGGAGGCAACTCACACCCAGTGTCCAAAATGGCTAAAAATTAAACGTAAGAGGTTTGCAGACTCCTGGCTCCGCCAGAGGCTCCAGGGCTGTGAGATTCATCTCTGCTTGCAGCAAAAAAGTCTCCGGCATGAGGCTGCCCCGAGAAGCAGGGAATAAACCCAGAGCATTATCAGCGCTGGATGTAGGGAGAGGCAAGGGCAAGCTGCCCAGCACCGCTGGCTACCGTGGCTCGCTTCCCGAGCATCCCTCCCCAGCCACGACAGGAGCTTGCCAGGCCCCTCGTGACCCACGTTCCTCCCTCATAGCATAAATGCGCCCCAGATATTGCAGCCAGCACTGCTGCTGCCATGTCCCATCCCTGTCCCAGCACATCCCAGAGCCCCACTGCTCTGCCCAGAGCCCTTAGTGTGACAAGTTTTGGCACGATAGCTGTATTTGCTATAAATTGGCAGCACAGCACCAGTTTCCCAGGCACAGCGGGAACAGCTTTGGCCATCAGCTCCTTCCTCTTCAAACCCCCTTTAATGGGGGAGATGGCAGCCCCAAAGCTCTGCTCTGCTCAGCTCCGATGGGGGAAACTGAGGCACTGGGGGGTGGAAACTGAGGCGCAGGGCAGGGTGTGGAACCAAGGCACAGCTCTGTGCCAAGAGCTCTGGGAAAGCACCCCCTCTCCTTCCCTCCTGAGCACAAGGCTTCTTTGGGGAAAACAAATTATCCAGCTTTTTATCTTAAACCATATCCCTGACTCTTGCCTTTTCCCAAGCAGCCAAGCCTGGAGCCAAACCTGTGCCAAACCTCAGGCAGCCAGAAAGGGAGGGAGCTGCGGTGGGAGAGGGTGCCGGGGCATCGCTCAGCTGCCCGGGCAAGGGAAACCATGACTCATCCCCCTCACGCTCACCCTTGGAGCTCTTCCCTTTTCCTGGTGATGCTAAAATGAATTACATTTTCTAGGTTTCGTGACTTACGAGTCCTGCCAGACCATCTGAGAGGTGTCACAGGAAGGGAACATCCGTGTCCCCAACCCTCCCTCTGCAGCCGGGAGTTTTCCAGTGGGTCTCCCACTATTCCGTGACTCAGTTTCCCCATCCTGGCAGCACGAGCCCCAGCTGAAGGACAGGCTGTGCTCCAGGCCTGAGCTTTCATCGCCGATCAGGATATAACAAACCCCACGCACGTGCCCCTTGGAAGAAGGATGCCCCCGCGCAGGGCAAGCCAGGATGGCTGAACCCTCCAGAACCCCAAAGAATAATTAAACCCTCTGTTGCAACAGGACCCTGGAGACCACACATCACCCATTCCTTATTTAATATTCATTATCATGCAACCAAAACGCTGCTTTTTTCTAATATCCAGATTATCAGCTGCCAAATCATCGCCCCGAGATGGGTGGAGGCGTACAGAAAACATCTGCTGGTGCAGGAGAAGCCCTCACCCACCGGGCCGGGTGGGTCCCAGCTTTTGTGGGCGCCTGGGCTGAGCCCCTCTATTTGCTCCTCTCCTCCCGGGGTTTGTGCCAGCAAAGAGCCTGGCTCTGCTCTGGACTATTTTTAGTCCCCGCTTCTCGGTGCGCAGCAGAAGTCCCCGCTTGCGAGGCGGGACCCGGTGGGGATGGGGGCACGGCAGAGGAGGGGTGCAGCCCACGGGGTCCGGGAAGGGACGGGTGACCCTTTCGCTGGTCCCGCCGAAAAGGGGCGCGACCGCTTCCCCTCGGGCCGCGGGTTGTGCCTGGCGGGGGGTGGGCTTTGGCCGTAAATCGGGCACTTTAAAGCGGATGATTTACAAGCAGCCGTGGATGCTGCCGCCCCGCGGAGCCCGGCCCCGGGAAACAGCGCGGACCCCGCCTGCCCCCCCGGGAGGCCGCCGCAACCCCCAGCAGCGAGGGGGGGAACCCCAACACCCCCCCAGCACCCCGGCTCTGCCCGGCCGCCGCACGCCGCCCCGGCGGGGCTGGGCTCGGGGGCAGCCCCATTCATTCCGCCCGCCCGCCCGGAACAACGGCCCTTCCGAACCCCGTCCCGCGGGAGGGGAAACGAGAGCAGCGGCTCCTCCCGCCGGCCGCCGCAGCGCGGCCCCGCTCCCCAGCCGGCACCCCCGGACCCCGCCGCGGCCCCAGCGCCGCCCCCCGCCGGGCCGGGCCGCGCCGGGCACTTACCGGGCAGGCGGCGCGGGACGGGCGGGAGCGCGCGCTCCGCCGCGGGCGGGCCGGTCCCGGGGCGGCGGCCCCGGCCCTGATTGGCTGCGGCCGCTTCCTGCCGGGATCCCGCCGCCGCCGCCGGAGGAGGAGCCGCGCCGGGCCCGGCCCGGGGTCCTGCGGGGGCGGCGGGCCTGGAGGTGCGCAGGGCCGGGGCACTGGGGTACACAGAGCTGGGGAACTAGGGCGTGTGGAGCCAGGGGGCCGGGGTGCACAGAGCCAGGGCACTGGGGTGCATTAAGCCAGCAGATTGGGGTGCACAGAACCAGGGAACCGGAGTGCACCGAGCTGGGAGATGCTGGGATGCACAGAGCCAGGGATTTTGGAGACCTCAGAGCAGGGGGACTGGGCATACAGAGCCAGGGGATTAGAGCACTCATATCTGGGGTCCTTGGGGTGCACGGAGCTGGGGCTCTGGAGCCCTCAGATTCAGGGGACTGGGGTAACGGAGCTGGGCCGCAGGGAGGCAGGAGGGCTGAGCCATCTCCTCGAGTGAGAACAAAAGGCAGCTGGAGTTCCCTGCGGAGAGGTGCAGGCAGCTTCCTGGGGAAAAACCTGGCTAATGATTTACCCACAGCAGCTGCCCAGAGGCACCAGCAACCACACACCACACTCGGTAGAAAATGCTGCTGGAGGGTTAAAGGGGACCCCCAGATAGTTGGGAGCTGCAGTGCTGGAAGGGGATGCTCAGGAGGGTCCCCCATGTAGAAGAGGAAGACCTCAGACACACAAGGCATCAGGGCAGCCTCCTGCATCGGCCACCCAAAGGGATCAGATTCCTTGGAAAAGCCATCTCACCACCTTTTCAGGTTTGCTTCTCTGGGGGTGCAGCCCAGCTGGGCTTTGGGGGGACACCGCCATCACTCCCACAACGCATTGGGTTGCTCTTGGCCGGGGCAGGGCCATGGCACTGAGCTTCCTCCCACATTCCCACACACAATGTCTCCTTTTATACAGCCTCAGGCAAGCAGGCACCCAGTGTCTCTCCCTGACACATGCGGGAGGGATGCATCGGGACCAAGACTAAGGAAGGGAGCACAGCAGGAAAGGAAGAAGAGGAGGATGAAGAGCAGGGCACTGGGAGGGAGCCAGGCTCTTTGCAAGGGCAACTTTTCAGCAGCACATGCACAGCAGCTGTTTCCCAAAGGAAGCAGCTTCTTGTTTTTAACCCGTTTTTCATAGGGGGCCCTTCAACACCAGCAGCTCTTGCCATGTCCCCAAGGCTCCAGTGGCTGCAGTTTGTGCCGTGGAGCCAGGTGCCTGTGTGGGAGGTTTGGGTCCTCCATTGCTCTGGAGCAAAGGAAGCTCCTCACCCTTTTGATTATAGAGGAAAGCTGGAACAACCAAACCTGGAAAGTTTAAAATTAAAAGGCAAATAAAAATAACCCAAAACATGCTATATTTAAAACCACTTCTTTTTTTTTCCCCCTTGCAGGCAAGGAAAGATTTTGCAGCGACAGAGCTGGTAATAAGGCTGCATACCTTGACCCAGGCACCATGGGTGACAGCAGCAAGAATGAGAAAGGATGAAGCCAATATACTTCAAAAGCCTGCAACTAAATTGGGAGCCCTGTGCTCGATTCACAGATGTGCCCTGCAAATCAAGAGGATTTCTCTTTCTGTGCCCAGCTTGGCGTGGGTAGTGCTGGATGTGCAGAGCAGCTGCACAATCCCACCCTGTGATAGCTCCAGCTGAGGAACTCTCAGAGACCAGATACAAGCCATGTCAACCCTGTGCACTCATTGTCCCCATCCTTTTTCAGTGACTGATGGAGAAAATCCAGCCATCAGCCCCCAATGCTGCAGCAGGGAGACAGGAGTGGGTTGCAGGAACCTTCTGCATGAGATTATTCCTTCTCCCAGGAGCAACAGGTCCATGGGCATCTCTAGCGTCAAAGCTCAGCAACCCAAAAATACAGGTGAAACCCAAGGGTTTCATGAAGACTCACCCCCAAAAGCCACAAAATCCCAGCGCTGCCCAGGGCAGGACTGCATACCATCACAGCTTCATCACTTTGTCCTTTCTCCCAACAGTTCACATGATAAAAGCAGCATCACAGCTTTGATATCTTAACCACAAGTGCAACTCCACACCTGTTAGTCTTTGAAGCTACAAAGCGAGCATCTGAGCACCAGGAGCTTTCTTAGTGTTAAATAGAAACACCAGGAAAAAAAAAAAAAAAAAGTAAAAACTAAGAAGCTTGGAAACAAAGGCAGATTTTTCAACATCAAAACTAGCTAAAAATTAAAATCCATGCTGCTTGCAAGTCTGCTCATAATTAACAATGAAAGGGCTTCCAGGGAGGAATTTAAATAGTAGACGTTCTCCGTACCAAATGATTATTTTTGGCTAATTTTCCTTCCTCAAACCCTGCAGTATCCAAGGTTTGTGCATAATAATGACAAAAAAATACAGAAAGGCAAAGAAAAGGGCTGCAATTTGCAAGTTTAATTTCATGCTCAGGCAGAATTTGATCGAGGGGAGAAGGAATAGCCAGAAAGGATGGATGCAGGTGCCAGAGAAAATCTGGAGCTTCCCAACAATGTGTCTACAGTGTGCAGGTCAGCTCTGCACATCCCAGCGAGACTTGCATGGCTGCTTCTCCTTCCCATCAAGACCACAGAAATACTGCACAGTACCAGCAGTTTCCAGCTGCTAACAATGTAGAAATCAAGTACGTGATGCCCGGGAGGATCCTGTATTCCTTCCAGCACAGGGCATCTGTCACACATCTTCACATTTGATTTAGTACAAGGCAGAGAGATGGAAGGTAAACCCCACCTTGGCTACACGCAGACTTCCATCCCCCAAAAGCTGCCAAGATCATCCATTTTGGAGCACTTTGGAACTGACCATCAGCTGAATCCATGTGGTGGTAGCTGCATTATCTCTATGGGTGGGTGGCTGCAGCCACTACATTGCAGGATCCTTGGACATATGGAAAACAGCTCTGGCTCCTCTCACTGCAGCCTCAAATGAGTGCAAGGAACATCATGATGGCAAAAAACAAAGAAACTGGAGGAGTGGGAAGGGGGTTTGGGGGCTGCTTTGAACCAAGAAGCAGAGCAGCAAGCCAGTCCCAAGAGAAAACAATCACCACAATGCTAACCTGGGGCTCCTGAGCCTTTTTTGATGAGTCTGCATCTGGATAACCTCAATCCTGCTCACTCAGGAGGAACAGAGCTAAAACACTTCGGATGTGGCCATCCTGAGACACAGGGTCAGGGCTGGGGATGGTGAGTCATTTGCCACCACCCAAGTGCAGATGTTTTAGGTCTGTGCATGTGGCAGGAGGCTGCTTTGGAGAGAGCTCAGCATTTTTGCAGCACACAAGGGTCATTCATAAGCAGAGAGCCCAGCAATGGACTCCAGATGCAGAACCACTCCAGTGGGAAGCTAGCAAAAATGGGATGAGTTTCCAGATGCGGGTGCATGCCTGGCCAAGCCCTGATCCTGCACTTGGGTGGCACCCAGGTACGTACCAGCCCTTCGACCTCTCCTTTCCAAACAGGCCCAGCAAGTCCCCACCACCAGCAGATGCTCAAAATGGGAGCTTGAAGCCTTCATCTGTCCTTCAGTTCAAACCAGGTGCCACAAATGGTTCCCCTCTAAATTCAGAACTTCACCTGCTACATCTGCGCTATCCTAAAATGTGGATAGGACTCAGGATGATAACAGCTGGAAGTGCTAGAGGTCTGGTTTGCTAGTGCTAATGCTCCCACAACCGCAGATGAACCAATCTTGCTGATTTTTATTTAATAAGTTAATAATTTATTGGGATCAGCATGCCAAATTTGCCCCGGGGGGAGTCCCTGTGCAACGGGAGGGGTTGTAGCATACACAGTGGGGAAGGGGCCAGCTCTGCAACAATCTTTCGTTTTGCCCACACCATTGCAAAATCGCCCTGAGGAGTCTGCAAGGGGTAATGAGGGAGGGTGAGCACAGGGTCACCCCATGATATGGGGATCTACACCCCATGGAAAGCACTTACAAAAGCCCATGTCAGGAGAGCCCTCCCAACACACATGCATATCAAGGGCAGGTATCTATCTGCTGTGCCCTGCAGGCAGACAAGCCCACACAGCCTTCCTAGTCACAGACCCAATGGTATTTATTTTTTTAAATGGTGTTAAATTCGCAGCAGTGGTGGAAGCAATCCTTGCACTGGATCCCTTCACTAGACCTTGCCAGTGCTCTGCCTGGGCACAGCTCGGGTGAGATCATTGGTGGGACTGGCCATTCCCCAGAGCACAGCCAGAGCACGTTAAGTGTTTTTTGCCCAGATCTGGGCTCCAGGGATGTTTGTCTGCCATTGACACCCCAAAACCACATCATTCTCTGCTTCCTCACTTCACACAGGGCCTCTCAGGAGCAGGAAGATGAAGCTGCCCTGTTTGCAGAGGTTTTTCTGCAGCCTGCCTTGGAGCAGACGCAGGATGAAAAAGCTCCTCTTTGTCTCAGCTGCATTGCCTTTGAGGCCCAAGAGCAAGCTGTTAGGCTGAGCTGTGCACCAGGCCATTGGAGAGGACTTCCCCTCCCCCAGATGTGGAAAATGAGGCTTTTTTCCTCCCCCTTTGTTTCCACATCCTTCCCAGGCATCCCTCAGTCCTCCCACCCAGCCTTGCAGACATCAGCATCTACAGCATGAAGCACCTTTCCTGCAGCTACCACCTCTGCTCTCCAGCAGCCCCACTGGACTAAGGAAGGCTGGGGCTCGTCATCACCAAAAAACTAGCAAGGAAAGTATGAAGAAGGAAAAGAGGTTTTCCCTAAAGAAGTACTCCCTCCAAAGGCATTGTTCCTCTGCTCATCTGTCCCCGCAGCACGCTCTGCTGTCCCACAGCCACCCTCATAGCAGGACAGCCAGGGGCTCTCCTCCTTCATCCTCCTCCACCCAAGCTGTGGGTGCCAGCCTGGAAGGCAGCAGGCAGGAGCATTGCACCCGCAAAATCCGAGGTCAGAGAAATGCCCCAAGTCCAGCACCAACAGCTTTTCAAAAGACATTTCCCCGGCCTGCAAGTGACTGGGACTACTGGGCACCCCCAGCTCTGGTCCTGCCATGTGTCCTTTTCAGCGTAGACTGAGCCAGAGATGAGGGCAGGAATGTGAAGCTGTAGAGTCCACCCTAAGGAGGTGAAGCTCCCATAGCACTGGCAGCTCCCTCCCAAATTTCACATCGCAGAGGCAGGAGGAATTTCCCAGCAGGGATGTCTCACAGATCACATCCATGCATTTCCCCCTCTTACCTGGTAGCCACCCCCCCACCCCCCCCCATTAACCCCCACAGCTTTTATTGCTTTCCAGTGACAACAACCAGATGCAGCTTTCCAAACACTGCCACATGGCCACCTCCTGCCTGCTTGCCATCATCACTAGCAAGCACACTTACCCGGTGTCCCCATACCCATCATCACTGCGTCGTGGGCTCCATCTCCTGACCACGCCAGATGAATTGCCTGTTCACAGAAAAGCAGGCAGGAGCACAGGGTTTTCTCGTTCAGTTACAAAGCATGTACTGCATTTTGATCTCCCAGGAAATTAACTCAGTTCAGAGCAGGCTAGCTATCTGAAAATATTAGGAGGTATTTTCTTATCAGAGAAAAGTCACAAGGCTTTTATTTTCCCCAGTAACACCTCTGCAAGATTACTTTCACTATGGCTTTCATCAATTCATAATTTGAAAAAAAAAGTTTTATCTCTAAAGCCTTTCCTTAAGGCATTTTCTTCAATAAACTCAAAAACCCATATTGCAACAACAAGCAAACTCCATGTAGGCAGCACAGCAGCAACAGCACAGCCAACCTCAAGTACATACACAAGGGAAATCTAGTGGAATAAATAGCTGGGCAGTGCCAAAGCAGAGCTGCAGCACTGTGGGATGGGATCACCGCGTCTGGAGGTAAGCGGTGATATCACAGCCCAGCCGTGCAGAGCTTCAAAAGATCTTGCACAAACGATGCCTGGGCCATTAGGTACTCAGTCTGCTTACACGCAAGATAAGCTGCAAAGGATACGCACTGTTCCCAATTTGTCTGCACACAGACACTAGTTTGCCTAAAAGCTGCACAGACTCTTAATGCAAATCTAACGATTGACTCAACATCTCTATTTACAATTACAAGGTATGTGAAGTTGGTCAAGCCTTATAGCTTAGCAACTGAGCTAATGCAAAAGCTTTACGCTATTCCCCCACAAAATATAACCTTAATCATCCATGGGGCTGACTTGATGTAAACAGCAGGGAATCCAAGGCTGCGTTACATCCTAATACTCTTTGGACCTCAGCTCCTGCCTGGGAGATGCCCACCAGTGACCATGCAGGACCTGGCAGAGCCATGGGTGGCATGTCTCACTTGGCAGCCTCCCCCACCCCACCCTGGTCATTGCTCACCGTATGCTGTGCGAGCTCTACGGCAGAGCCTGCTGTCAGCCCACAGATGGACACACAGCCCAGACCTCTCCTGCGCAGCATCCCCACCACTCCAGCAAACACCTCCACAGCACACCAGCATCCCTGAAGTAAAGTGAGCATGATGCCATCAGTGTCCCTGCTGTTAAACACACCAAATATCCCTTTCGAGCTCAGTTCTAGGGAAACTAAGAGCTGATCACATCACTGGCTGTCCTCTTCTCCCCAGGCATGCACTAGCAAACTTTAACCTAAGTCTGAAACAAGGTCAAAGCCTAAGGGGTCGTTTGGTTCCTACCAGCTTGGGTAGAAATGCAACAGCAACACATACAGCCTGGGTTGGCAGCCAGCTGGCATTGCAGCACATGTCCTGGCTGCGCATCAGCTGCTCCATCCTAGCCATAACCTGTGCCATAGCTGTCCCCAGAGATGACAGGGGAGAAGGAGTTATTACAGCAGTGGGAAAGGCATGATCTGAAGGAAAATGAAGCCTTGAGAGGGAATAACCCCTATGCTGCTGCTTCTGGAGCAGCTGATTTCAGGAAGCTGAGTGCTAGTGCACCACATTTCCAGACTCACCCACACATTTTTGGAGCCCACCTTGTGAAGCACAGAACAGAGCTTTTTCCAAGAAAAGCCCTTCCCAAAGCAGCTCCTCCAGCTCAGCACCGTCATCCTCCTCATTCTCCTCTTCCTCCAAGGCAGCTGCCAGCAAAGAAGGGAATATGGCAACTGCAGAAGTCACTACGAAGCTTGTCGGTGGCTGATGCTTTAGGCTTATAAATTGCAGCTGTCCCGTGGCAACGTGTCAAATGTATCATGGACAAGATGCCACATTCACACCATTATCCCCATCGCAGTCCTCCCCACTGCCATCTGTTTGGAGCTGGGCCTCCTTGACAGGTGGCTGGTGGGATGGCAAGACGAACCGTCAGCTTTTTAGTGGATCTTGCAGCACAGGATACACTGACTTTCTCCCAAATATCCTGCTGCCTGCTTAGGAACAGTCCCACAAGGAGATTCCCACTCACAAAGCCAGGCAGAGACATTGTCACGACAAACTGAAAGCTGTTTTCCCACACACACACACTTTTACAGCAGCTTGGTGGGCCTCAGGGGAGGTTTGCAGCATGGACCCCCTTGACCTGTAGCAGGGCCCACCTGGAGATGCAGCCACATGTCCTACCTGCCCTTCCTGACCCGAGCAAACTGCCCCAGCGAAGCCCTATCAGGAACACAGGTAGCTTCAGGACAGTTATTTGAGCTCATGCAGACACACTCCTCTAGCAACACTGGGGTTTTTTTAACCTTTAGCCTCTGTTTTGTTTGCACTGTGCTCAAATCGAGCCTGAAGGGCAGATGTCAGCAAAAGCCTAAAATAACCACATACCTCTGCACCCTCCTCATCTGCTTTTTCTGGAGACTGCATGGCCTCTGGACCAAGGTTTATCTGAAGTTTGGAAACCATTCCCAAAGCCCACCAGCGTCACAGGATACAACACTGTGTGCTGGAGCCTGGAGACCCTGGGGAGGGGATGGAGGGTGAAGAGATGCTCTGGGTCACACCTGCACAAGCACCCACCTCTGCTCCTAGCACCCCAGCCTTGCTGGAGCACAGCCATCCTCCACCACCCACCCAGCCACAGGCTTTGAAAGACAAATGAGCCAGGACTGCTGGCAACAACCTCAGGAGATGAGATTTCCAGCCTTCCTGCCACTCTTCAGTCTTTCCCAGACTTGCCTCTTGCTCCTGGCAAGCTCAGAGCCAGTTCACTTTCCATGCATACATCTCCAAAGCTCAGCTTCTCTATAAGGCCCCTTTTAACACATCCTTTGCTCTTCTTTAAGGGCCGCCTTGCCCAGTTTATCATCTTTTTTCCAAAACTACTTCTGCCTTCTAAAAGCACATGGGAAGGAGGTTTCAGACTTTCCACTGAAACTGGCTTTTTCCTCCACCCATGCTTCCCTAAAACTGTAATTCAAACAACTTTAGTTGTACATTATTTTCTCTCTGAATTGCCCCTATGGATAATTTATCTTCTTTTAGTGTAGCTGTAGGGAGTACAATCTTATCTTTCAGCTCCAGCAATGCTGACAATTTCCTATCTCCTGATGCCTTCTGCTCTTTACTATGTTGGGGCTTTGTTATATAGTTGATTAAAGCAAAATTGCTTTTTGCTGCAGTTTTACTGCAATCTAACCCAGAAATGCCCAAAGAATCATAGTCATTTTTCACAATGCTCATCTGTTCACTGCTATAAAAGTCCTCCCTGCTCAGTCTGGAGTGTCTCTAATTCTGTACCAGCCATAATGTTTGCCATCAATTAAACCTCCCCTATTGACACCCCTTCGAGCTTTTGTAGGTGAGATACTGAAGATATTGAGGTGAGCCCATGGCCACTCACTGCTATCCCCCATTGTTCATTTTTTCCTATTGCTAAAAAATTCTTCTGCTCAGTAATTGCTTTTCTTTTCACATTTGCATCCAGAAGCTCTTCCCAAGCCCTCTCCACTGCAGCTTCCTCAGTTGCTTTTGCTTCTCAAAGGTGCAAAAATGTCTGACGCCCAAACATTATCCCCAACTCACAGCCTAAAGCCTCCATGAGAAACTCCTGATTCTCCCAGTTTAGCTCATTTCCAGGATTTAGCAGGGCATGGCACTGACCAACAACACAGTCCCAGCCCTGAATGCAGGGGTTATGCTCCAGTTCTCAGGGGTTATAAAAATACTTTTTGGCTATTCTAGGTGACTCAAGGACTTTGGCTATCCCCAGCCACCTGGGAGAAGGTTCCTGCATAGTGCATTACATGCAAGTTTCTAGAAAGTTTTTAGCTGTCCCATGCTCCAGCCCTCCTCTTTCAGCTCCCAAGGAGGAGCGGCCAAACCCATCGTGTTTTCACTGCCCTGACAATGCCTGGGAGGCTCATTGGGGAAGCCCATGCTTGCTGTGACAGGGAGCCCAAGCTCCCACCTCCAGGCACAACGGGCCCCTTCCAGCTACATTGGGGGCACAGCTTGCAGACCAAGAGACAGACTTGGCACTGTCCCAGGGCAGGATACCTGTGAGACCCTACCTGCTAGGAGGGGACATGAAAACCCTCATTTCAGCCACCAGCACATTCCACCTTGGTGCTCAGGCAAAAAGTCAAGTTCAAGGAATAGCTCCTGTGTCAGGCAGGAGGGCTGAGGCTACTGACAGCCCCCCAACCCCCACACCAAGGGGTGCCCACACAGAAGAAATCTGGCCTTTGAATGACAACAGACCCACTGCCTTCCCCAGCTGCCAGCGAGGAAAAGGAGTGGAACTGAACCAAGAGGCAAAGGTGACCACAGCACAGGCCTCAGCAACAGGGAGCATCCTACATGATGCAAGCAGCCCCTGGGAAGATACCTGTGTCAATGGTCTACCCAGGAGCAGCAAGACAGAAAATAGGGCTGCCTACAGGAGATATCTAGATCCCACCCCAGAAAGGCCAGTCCAGGAGCCTGAGCTGGAACAGACTCACCCACACTCCAGCTCAAACCAAGAGTGATTATCCGTCTCTGAGCTTATATGGATCAATGGGCAGAGGGGGTGCAGGTAGGGGTCCCAGTTGAAGATGCTTGAGGCCGTTAAAGCTATATTAATACCCACATGGCTAGACACAACTCTTTATCATGACTGACATTTGTTTTAGGTGTCATACTCTCAAGGGACAAGGAAGCCTCAGGTTTCATCAAATCACTTTTATTAAACCATTGCATTATTGAATAAAATAAATATGCCCCAGGCCAGCACAGACAGCCCCATCTCAGAAAGCCTGACCAGAAAAAGCCAAGAGAGCCGTGAAGGCTAGAAAAACCCACATGTCTAATCTGACCTGCATCACACAGGATTAGGAAAATTGTATCATTTGCCGTACTGTAAAGGCCAGGTAATACCTTTAATTTTGATTTAGCTGGTAAAGGATGACCTGCAGGGGATGTTGAAAATAAGTATTACATACAATAGATATGATAACCAGTACACACAACCTGTACAGTCCTGTACTGCCCACCATCACAAGCAATCTGTGCTGCTGCAGGCTGTTTGTCAGCTCGGTAATGAACTCCTAGCTGGGTTGTTCCCTCTGTCATCCCTCCAGCGATCCAAGCCTGATCATCTTCATTTCATTTTAATCATCAGCGTTTAGTCAAACTTATTGGCATTTCTGCCTGGTTGGCTGCATGCAGCTGGGAGCCAGGGGGAGGCAGCGAGAGGACCGCAGTCAATGCGAAGCCATGATAGCACAGTTGTCATCGACATTTGGGTCACTGGGCTGCCTCCAGCCCCCCCCAAACAGGCTTAAGCACCCCTGCAGTGACACCCATATGTGGGTGCTCTTTTAGGAAGAAATGCATGTTGTGGGGGAGCTGGGACCAGGAACCACAAGCCCTGGAGAGAAGAGCAGAAGCCAGGGTGGCATGGCTAAATACAGCTCTGATGAGATGAAGGACCACATAGCTCACTGAGGTGTCCCTTGATGTAAAAAGCAGTGCACAGCACTTTGGGGATGGCACAAGTTCTTCTACCTCTTGAGCAACCTAAGCCTGCAGGCAGGGTGACAAGTCCCAGGGGCACTAACGGCCCTGAGCAGCCCCACCTGGGACTCCCACTGACACCTGCCCATGGGGTTGGGAACCCATTTAAGCTCATCCCAGGGTCCTCAGTCCTTGTTTGTGCTGTGCCTCTGGGGTGCAGGTATATAGTTCAGCCCCCAGCTATGCTTGTTCTTAACTATGGGTGCTGTTGACCTGAATCCTGATCCACTGATTTCTCAGCTTGAACTGAGGTGTGTTTTATCACATGGGACCAGCCTGGAGATCACCTGGCTGTGTCTGACCCTGGTTGCCCTCACCAGGATTGATCCTAAGCTGTGGATTGATTTTGCAGCTCGATCTCAAGCCTACCTTATTTCTGTGAACGTGCCTGGGGCTCTTGGCTGAGCCTGGCTGCCTCCTGCTCTCCTTTCTAGAGTACCTTGGGGCTGGGCCTTCCCTGCTAGCCATGGTGTCCCCCTTGCTCCCTCACTTCTTAGGGAGCGGTGCCGTTGCTGCTCCCTGGCACAATGCCCCTGCTCGCTCTGGGCACCCCTTGACCAAAGCCAAGCTTAGTCCCCAGGCTACCAAAGTGTGATGGGAATAGTCTGAGTGGCCTGCGGGGAATAGCCCCAGGACACAGAGATGTCCCTGCATGCAATCAAAAGAGCCCATTTCCCTGCTCTTCTACCTCTTCAAGGAGATGAAGCTAAACCGTTGCTGCAGGCGTTGCCCAGTCTGGCTCACGCTCACCCTGAGCAAGCCCTGCACTAATCCATGGGTGCCACCTGCCGTCTACTTCTGATGGCATCACCCACAGCTTCACCTTTGCACCATGTAAATTGCTCCAGATGTTCAGGGGTTTTCGCCTGTGCCTTCTCGGAGACCTCTCGCTGGGATCCACAGCTTGAAAGAGCAAGGTGGGGTGCAGCACAGCTGTCCCCATCCATCCTGCCTGTGGCTGGATGGGGCTGCTCCCAGCAAGAGCGGGACGATAATGTTATCCCTTTCCTTGGGATAATGAGGTCAGGGAATAGCTCTTATGTGTCTGTAACTGGAAACTAAGGTATTGGACCCAGTTCCTTAAAAAACTGGGTGGAGAAAACCATTACTGCATGGCTGAGCTGGATGAAAAATGTGCAATTGAGAGAAATAACTTTGGAGTTGGGTCAGAGAGGGAGAAAAGCACTTTCTTTTTGTCCTCCTTGCTGCTTCTCTGCAGAAAATAAGGTTAGACAAACTTCAGATTTTTTTCACAACGAAGATGAGATCAAATATGCTGGTATTTCTCACCGGACTGTTTGTTTACATTACAAATCATTCTGACCAAAAATTACTCTTTCTGTCACAATGTTTGCTTTGCGTGAAAAGACGTTTCTTCTCAGGAAAAAAAATTTAAAATAATCAGTTAAAACATTTTGACCAGTTCTGACAGGAACATTTGAACATGTAGGAGGATGGGAGATTGCTCAAAATAACCAAACTGCCATTACCCAATGGGGTTGAGATATGTAAAGCCAGCTTTCTGCAAAGTAAGTAAGTACATCTATATTCTCTTCTTATTACTACCCTGGGATCTTTCCTCCTTTTCAGAAAGCCCACTTCCCTATGATTTTAGAGCTTTTCCTTTGACTCTCATTCCTCAGAGCACATTTCTTTATGATTTTACAAGCTTTTCCTTTCCTTCTCATTCCTCAGAGCACTACTTTTTCAGTTCAATCTTTCTCTGGCTATTTAGGATGATAGCTGGTAAGGAGTCCCCGGTGCAGTACACCCTTTGTCTGTAAAAGAGCTAGAGAGCTTTTCTGGTGACTCTCTGGGGGCTGTCACCTCTGGTGACTCCATTCTATTATCTGATTAGGTTAATGGTGTTCCTCACTTGCCATTGTGCCTTTGGGGAGATGAATATACATTAATCATATGTATAACCCAAAGGCCAGAGCTCCTTTTTGGGATGCTTTACCTCCAGCAGTAATGCTCACTGCAGAGCTGCATGCCTCTACCACGCTGCAAGGCAGGCGAGGACTGCCGAGGGCCGGCAGCTGGAGTTTGAGGCTGGCTGGCTTTATATAATGTATATATTTGCACACATGCATTGCACTGTTCGCTCATTCGTCTCTTCCCCGCACGCACAAAACAAACACAGCACATTATCTTGATCATGCACGTAACAATGCAGTCTTACAGTGCCGGGGCATTCTGGTTTGCAAATACACTGCATGCCTGTGTGTCTACAAGGTGATGTGAGCCTGTTGGATATGGATCTGTGTTTTCCCTCGCATGTCGCCCTCAAAGTATTAACTGACATTATTCAGCATTTCTCAGCCCTGAGAACAGCTGCAATAGCTGAGTTTCGCTGCTAGACGTCAGCGAGTGTATCATGCTCTACCCTACATTTTCAACTTGCCAATAATACACTCAAAAGAAGGTGACTGCAAGTGAGACTTCTAGAGGCAAAGCTTTCTTCAAGTGCCAAAGCATATCAATAAATACATCAAAATAACGGGGATCTCTTAAACCCTTCTAGTTGCAAAAAGACAGTCTGAAAGATCATACAGAGAAAAGGATGCTGCCTCTTTGTTGCTCTGCAGTGTGATTTGCTGCTGACTATACATTTTTTTCCTTCTGCTTTGCTTCTTTTGAATCCCAGATCTTCTGTCCCCCTTTTGCTGAAGTCCTAAGGAATAATCAAAGAATAATCAAAACTGTGACATCCCATGTGAAAAGAAGATGAGTGTTGACTGAAGGGAAAATGCAGGGATTTTGAGTTACTGTGTTTGGAAGGTTTGACGTGTCTGAGTTCCCTCTGCCACTCACGAGGTCAGCAATCACCACACTCTCACAAAAAAAATGCATGACCCATAAGCATGGAAAGCCTCAACCTGGTGCAATACCAGCCTTTCTAAGAAACCTCCTTCCTTACTACCAAGCCACTGTGTTGAATCCATTGCTGTCGAATCTTCTTTTTCTCCACAACCCTAAGTGCAACCTGTTGCAAGGGGATACCCTTGTGCATGGCAGAACAGGTTTTTGCCCTATACTAGCAGGAACTGATCTCACTATATATTAGGGTTCTGTAGGAACCCTGTTTATGTTCCCCAAAAGACTCTTGAAGGCCACAGCAATCTTCAGATCAGGTGTCTCAGCACAGTCCTCTTCTGGCCATGGTGATCTGCTTTGGTTTCTTGTGTCGTATGTTCACAGCACCTCTGTGTCAAGCACAAGCCCACAGGCTAGCACAATCTGTGCAGCATCTTCGTTAACTGCTGTGGGTTAACCATCTCCAATCAGAGCCTTCGAGGGAAACCCTGGAAGCTGTGGCTCTGTGCTTGGGCAGAGCAAAGCTCCCCATGAGCATGCGCACCAAGGTGAAACCAGCAGCAAGCAGAGCAGCGTGTCCCGCAGTTGTCCCCAGGACAGAGCCAGAGCAATGTGAACATGACAGGTGAGTTATGCAATTGTGAGGAGAAGATCTAGCAAAACAACAGTGTGCTGAACTGGTTACAGAGGTAAAAAAAAAAAGCCTTCTGCTAACTTTGGCCCAGGCCTCTGGCAGCATGAGTCACTGTGAGCTGCCATGGTTACGAAACAAGTATTACTGTGCAGATACAAACCATGCTCAGAGGCAAGTACATTGCTAACTAGTTCCAAACTTGGGAAACTGTCGAGTGTAGGTAAGGCCTAATACCGAGTGGGTGTTTGCAAAAAGAAGAGTTATGGCAAAATCCCCTGGAGCTAATATTCAGCAGGCAAAACAGCATGCAAAGAGCAGAAAGAAGGACACCACTGTGTGAAACCATGATTTCTGGATCTTTTTGCCTATTCCTTATGGTTAGGGCAACTGTCAGAACCGTTCCACAGAGATGGAAAAGGAGGATGTTTCTGCACCATGGCAAGAAAACAAATAGTAGTGTCACAGATGATTCAGCTGGCATGAACAGTGAGTCATGGAAATGCACCATGGAAATTCTCCAGCACAGGATGCACAGCACAGTGGAATATCTCTGATGCACATCAAATCTAGCACCATGGCATCCTTGGAGAGTGAGGGGCAGCCAGGATTATGTATAGCACCAGCGTATGCCCAGATGTTTCTCACATGTGACCTCAGTCCTGTGAAACTGCAGTCATTAGGCCTAGGATCGTCATCAGAGTCTTGAAGTGCTCAAGCAGTGATTTCACTGGCTTCAAGTGAACAGTAGTTTTCACAAAAAAAGTGTCTGATCTTCCTCTCGTCTTTGAGTCACACCAACAACAAAAGGACTCAGAGTCTGTTTGCTAATGATCAGCTGACAGTAACCAGGCCAGGGTAAAGGATGAGGGATACGGTCAAGCAGCTGCTTCCAGGGATGGGGAGGAGTCAGGGCACGATGTGTGCAGCTGCTGCAGACTGTGCCCTGGTCAAACAAGCTCTTACTGCCGCGGTAGCACAGTGAGAGGAATTACAACTGCTTTGGGTGTTACCACCACAAGGCAAGCAGGCACTGCACCCGCTCCCCCTGTCCACCCCACTGTGGTACCATGGCCTGCAGAGATCTCCGCGTTGGGAACCGAGCGCTCTGCAGAAAGCAGAAAAACTGGTTTTGAGGGATTTTTTGCTTTTTATTCCAGCACCTTTCTCTGCTGGTCTGTCCCACGGTGTCCTACAATTCTTGTATCTCCCTACTTCAGGTGTGTGTTACAATGATGGGCTTGTGTTCAGCAGTGGGCTGCAGCTGTTCCTGTCATCCTATGCGGAGAGCAGTCAGAAATGTGGCTTAAGTAGCTACGCTGGGCTTACTTTTGGCTGGGGTCACCAGTGCAGTACAAAGCAACCAGAGTGTACGAAGTAGATCAGACCTGGTGTCTTGTTTTACAGGCATGAAAATAAAGAGAAAACTTGTCCAAAGCTCATCAGCATCCATTTCTCAGGGCACTTGGCAGGTCTGGTGAACCAGGCATGAGCTTTAGCACTTTCTGCCCCCAATACCACCATGAACCTAGGGCAAACACCTTCGCTTCTTGCAGCCTTGTTTTCCTACTCATGCAAAAAGGACAGGGCTCTGGAAAAAACACGTGGTTTTTTTTTTTTTTTAATATTGGTGGTGATTGATAAAATAGTTTAAGATCATTTTGGTGTTTCACAGGTGTGTGGACCTAAAGTTGAAGACTTTGGGATGGATTTGGCATTCCTCTGACATACCCTGACCCCTGCAGAATGGCACATAAACTCCTAAATTACCCTTGCAACTATGACAGGAACCAAAGTACTGGCTCATGGCCTGCCTTCCCCTGTGCCTGCTGGTACTTTAAGCCCATGAAGAACAGAAATGTGGAGGTATGTGGTGCTGCTCAGACTGCAGCTTTCCGGGCAGCAGTTGGGACTCTGCCATCCCACCCGCTGCACTCCTGAGGTGACTGCAGCCTCAAGCAGGGTCCCCATCCAGCCCACACAGCACCCCTGAGCCCAGCCTCAGGCGGGGGCCGCAGCACCCCTGAGGAAGGGCCCGCAGCGCCGGTGCGATGCCCGGGCAAGCCGCCACTGGCGCAGCAGCTGGTCGCCTCAGGAGGAGAACGGCGGCAACATGGCGGCCGCGGGGGGCGGGCGGCCGTGATGCGTGACACCCCCTCCCGCCAACCCGCCGCCGCGCGCGCGTCGCCCCCCTCCCCGCGCGGTGCCTCCCCCCCCCTCCTTCGCTGCCCCTGTTCAAATCTCGCGAGAGCTGGCGGCGGCGTCGCGAGAGCGGGTGCTGCGCTGCGGTAGGAGGTCGGCGGAGAAGGACGGAGCCGGAGCCGCTTCGCTCCCGCCGCCGTCCGCCTCACCCCGTCGCCCCCTTCCTCCTCCCGCTTCCCCTCCCCGGCCGGGGACAGGAGGATGTCGCGCTCCGGGCCGCTCCCCGCCGCTCTCTCGCTGTTGCTGGCGACGGCCGCGCTCCTGCCGGGACCCGCCGCAGCGCAAAACGGTGAGGGCGGTGAGGCGAGGCGGGCCGGGGGGGCGCGTTGCTGTGGGGGCGGCGGGTCGCGACGGGGGGCGAGGGTCAAGCCGGGGGCTGGGCCCTGGGCTCCGCGGCTGCCCTTTCAGCCCGGGGTTGGGGGGCGAGCCCGGGGTTGGGGGGATCCCCCCCCCGCCGTGTTTTCGGCTCCCTCAGGGGAAGGGGGGCTGGCAGGGCCGCGCCGCGGCGGTCGCTCCCCCCGCTTCTCCTCAGGCGTCTCGTGCTACCGGTAATATGGAACATCTCCCCCCGCCTACTGAACCTGCATCTGCTGGGCTGCCTTAAATCATTTATAATGCAATAAACCCGTAGTTCCTTAGCAACTAAAGAGGTCCTCTGATAGGAGAGTAAAAGGAGAGGAAAAAAAAAACCCCACTCCACCCTTCTTTCTTCCTTGTAGGATAGCATGAGCTAAATCCAGCGCGGCATGCCTCCTCCCTGATGAGTTTGCAGCCAAGTGCATGACAATTAGTGGCAGAACAAAGTGAGGCCAAGAGGCTGGTCTAACCGAGGGCGAGCCTCCTGCTTGAAGGAAGGTCCTGCAGTGCTCATAAAAATACATGTCTTGCCGTGCCATCTGAAGGCGTGAGGGAGCCGTAAAGGCGGGTTTCATCTGCTCTAGAAGTGCCTGAGCACAGTCTTTCTGGAGCAGCTTCTTATGCAGCATCATGGTGAAACTAATGTCAGGGATGCTTTGGCCTGTAAGTGCTGTGAAGGACAGGGATCTTGGCTCCCAAGAGGCTCGGGTCTGTCTGCATTGGGAAAATTTACCTAGAAGGAAGGGATACCTTCCTAATATGCCAATCGCACACAAGTTTTCATTGTGTTGGCCTCCCTTCTCTTTCCTTACTTTCTGCTCTGTACACTTGGTCCTGGTGTTTTCATTCTATTGAGGTGAATTGTGCCTTGCAGCATGAGGTCAGCTTTGGTGGCTCTTTGCTCTAGAAGAAGCATTGAGGCTTTTGGCATATTTCACAGTGACAGGAGGGATGTAGATGGAAGAAATAATGTCCCAAAGAACCCAGATTAGAATTGTTGCCTTAGTACATGCAGATTTTCAGGCTCAAGTCTGTTTTCAGACTACATCTTGGTGTCTATTAACCAAACAGAAGCAACTTTGACATCCACACTGTACGAATGAAAACTGTAGGCTTTCTGCAGTATGAGGGACTTTTTTTGTGAGCTCCCAGGAGCATGCTAGTTGGGCTGAGTTGCAGATAAAGCTGGTTTTCTGTTACAGTGATGCTGTCTGCTTCCAGTGATAGCTGTGCCTTATGAGCATTGTCATGGCAGGGTTAATCTGCCTATGCTGTGTTTCCCCTTGTATTTGGGTGGAGTGAGGTGAGCAGCCTTCTGACAAGCAAGTTAAATGGGTTGTGTGCCTGAAGCTGTTCCTATGCAGAGTTAGCAGGCAAGGTGTCAAATGCTGGCAGCTGGTATAACAATTCCAAATTGCTGGTAGGGAGTGCAAACATTTGGTGTTGGACAGTAGTTATATGTCTGGAGGTCAACGGTGAAATAAATTTTTGGGATAGGTGGAAGGCTTTAGCCTTTCAGTGTCTTAATCATGATTTCCATTCCTGACACGAAGCTAACCAAGCAGTAGCAGATCTTGGCATGAGGTAAGACTGCAGACCCCAGGTGTATCCTGAAAGCTCATTAATTTTTATTTGGTTAACTAGGGTCATCCAAGCAATTAAATGGTAGGGGAGTCAGAGTATCTGTACTGCTGTAAGAGTTTACACAGGTGAGTGAAAATATTCTTGGAAAGGAGTAAGCACTTTCAAGCCAAGTGAAAGGTGGAGGTCCTTCTGAACAAGGCTTACTGCTTCTGTTGAATTTTTACCCTAATTGGAATGCTGTTGTAATGGAGGGAAACAAATTTAAAGATGGTAGGCCCTGCCACAGAGGAACTGTTTTCTTTCAGCAAATAATGGCCAATTAGATGCTTCATGAAATGGAACAATTCCTCTTTTGCTTTGGCATGAAGAATAGGTACAGCCATTTTCTGAATTGTATATACTTCTTGTAAGTCATTAGAAAAATTATGTGGTTTGAATGGTCATGTGCATGTTAGGGACAACGTCTTTAAAGACAAAACACATCTAACACACATGCGTGCTCTTTGAAGGTATACAGAAGGATCCCACAGTGTGTATGCAAAAATTGTGTTATCTATTATTGATATGGAGCAGTTGGTGTAGTGAAAGGTGATAGTCCAAGTGCTGTTGAACGTACAGTAACACCATGTGAGTTTAGGATGATAAAGGAATGGTAATGTACTTGAAACTGCAGGACAGGTCACCACTCACCTGGCACAGAAAATGCCCAGTGGAATCCTGAGTGTCTGTGGGGAGCAGCTTTTTTTTCTGCTTCTGACAAGAGATCGCTGTTGAATAGGCAGTGATTTTTCCAGAGTTAATGTAATTCAGAATATTTTGAACCAGACTCACCTATGGACTTAAGCTTACCAAAAGTGGAAGTAGGTTTTTGACACTTGCATGGATTATTTTTAAAGCTCTTGCATAAACACCTGAAGATCACAGAAAAATTTAACTTTCCTGAATATTGTTCTGAGAAGATTGTCGGGTTCTTTGGGGCTGCATTTCTGATGCATGCTAGCTTGTCACTGGTATCCAGAGGATAGTTTAGATGAAGTGACAGAAAGGGGGGTTAGAAGAGATATGAGGAAGGATGAGGAGGAACTGCTGGAAAAAGCCAGTCTGTCAAGGTGATCTGTTAAACCGTAGTTTCCGACTGCTATTTGTTGGAAAATCAATTTAGCGCTTCAAAACGGCATCTTCCCTATGGAGTGGTGCTTGACTTGCTCTTTGGTGATGAATAACATGCCTCTTCCAGTTGATGTTTTTTAACCTTTGCAGTATCTTTGTTTCTCCAGCTGCTTGTTAAAAATAAAGACTTAAGTGTACTAATACTTTCACCTTAGAGTGTTTGGATCTAACGGAGCATGGCTGTATTTTTACTGTTGTCTGAAATAGATCCTTAGACTGCCCCCTTGCAATCCACAGTGTGTTTCTTCAGCACGTTAATGTGAGTTGAATTGCTAGCAGTTTTTCAGATTCTTCCCTTTTCAAAGTTTTTGTCTGGCAAAGTGCGGTTAAAACCAGACTTCATGTATTTGGTAGAGGAGGGAATTAAACATCATCGTCATTTTTTAAAACTGAAAGCTGACTTGATAAAATTGCTAGGGTTATTCAAAGCAAATAAAAACAAATTAAGGTAGATGGTACTTGTTTAGCTGTGCTCTCTTCATCCTGTTTGTATGAATGTGAAGGAAGTAACTAGCTGGCTGAAAAATAGAACGTGGCTTTTCTGTTGGCAGAAACCAGTATAGAAATGACTGTAAAATCAAGAAAGAGTAGCTTCTTAAAATTAGTTTCTTCTTAAAAGAGTGAAAAACCTTCCTTTTATCCTTGTAATGCTATTTCTGACTGCTGATTCTCATCCATTTTGCACTGATTGTATTCTGACATGATTTTGATGGTCCCCAGATAAAACTGAAACAGTTTCGTGCAGCATTTATGGAGCATGAGTGTGGGCTGAGCATCGAGGAAAATGTTCAAAGTTGTGTTCTCTTTCCCACCATTGCTATTCTCCTTCCTCCTACAACTCCCGCATAGGAAACTTAAATACAAGCAATACACTTGAAAATTGCACCGAATTCTGACAGATCTCAACTAACAGGTAAAGAGGCAGTAACTGCTGGTACTGACATTTCAGACAATAGTTTTAATTATGTTGAGAAACAGTTCAAAGTGAGGGACTACTTTTCAATAATGAAATACACTGAGAGTGTTAACTCTCCTTACCACATATTGCTGTATGAAGACTACTTCTTGTTAAATTCATGAATGAAGTGCATTCTCTCCTGCACAATGAGCTGTTTCTTTTGCTGTAAGCACTACTTTAGAGGAGGCAATTGTAAAAAAGTTGCGTTGTAAAGGACAATGCTAGCCTGTGATTCATCCTTGGGTTGTAAAGACAGAGTGTTCAAACTCTCCTTACCTTCAAGTGCTGGAGGTGCTGCAGCTCCCACTGTTAAGATTGGAAATCTGGTAAACTGTTTCTGCTTATCAGCTGGAAATTTCTTCTGTAAATCTAACCTAAATCTGCTTTCCTGTTGTTTTAAGCTTTTTATTCTTTTTATCTGTGCAAATTGAGCGGGAAAGAGGGTGTTAACCTTCTTATCAGCAATTACCATCTGTACTTCTCTGGATTGTCATGGTCCTTCTTGGTAAGTTGTATTTTCCTGACTATTCCTGGTGCTTTTCTGTGGATTTTCTTCAGTCACGTTTTCTGGAGTGTGATGTGTGAAACTGGACACACGTCCAGTTGGGACCAGACCAAGATTCAGTGGAGTGGAAGGGATCACTCAATGTGTCTTGCATATGGCATTCTCGCGTGCATCACAAGACAAATGGTTTCTTACAGTAAAACATTTTTGACTTGCGTCCCGTGGGATCCTTTATGGTGGTCAGATCTTAAATTGCAGGATAGCTACTTTGCATTCCTTTACTGCCTAAACCAAGTAGTTCTTAAATGTTCTTAAGTGGCATCTCATCTACTTCTGATGTCTTCCCTCAGTTGTCAAAAGACCTATTTTATCTTCTTGAGCATGCACCCCTACTTCAGCTTGCTTTGGCTTTATCGGCTTAAGAGACCCTCTAGCCCATCATCGGCCTTATTTCATTCTGTTTTCTGTCTACTCGTTCATGTACTGTATTTCAAAAAAACATGCACATGGTACACCAAGCTACATTAATGAGATTTTATTTTTTATTCTGAGGCTCTTGTATAGGACAGTATTAAAAGCTTTACTAAAATTAGGAAAACTGCGTCTGTTCTTTCTCCTCTACAGTCACCTTTAGGTTTTAGTAACTTTATAGTATAAGGTCAGATTGTTGTGTCAAGCTGTATCAAACTACGGGTAGGCAGTGCAGCTCTGTTCTTCCTTCCCCTAAGCCGTTCTGTATTTTTGAGCACTTCCAAGCAGCTTCTGTATTTTCTGGACACTGAAATTGGACTGACTGGTCCCGCGACTCCACAGTTGTTCCATTTAAGTGTTTTAAACATGGGCACTGTCTGCCCTTTTCTACTCACCTATCTTCCAAAAGTACTGCAGAAGGAGTTGAATTAAACCCCGCAGCTTGATACTCCCATACTTTCCAAAGCAACCTGTAATCTGGTTTTAGAGTTTTTCCCCAAGGCTGTTTACCGCTGTGGTCATACTTTGTTTGGAATGGCGTATGTGATAGCAGGTTCTCTTTCCAGTCTTTTCCATGCACCTGAGCTTTCTGCCTGTGCTGAAGTCCTGCTGAGGTTGTTCATAGAAACCCACCAGTGGTTAAGATGCTATTCCTACTGCCAGAGCCAGGGGATGGATGTCCAGATACAGAATATGATCCTGCACAGAGTCAGTTAGATGCTTGAGAACAGCCTTTATGTGTTCAGTCAGACTTCCTAAAACAAGCAGCTTATCAGTATTTCATAATGATTATAGTGGCTTGTCATTTTTTTCCTCAGTTAATTCTAGAATAAGGGACATGACTTGTATAAAGTTGGAGGGAGAATGGCTGTTAAAACATAACTTGGGTGTTATCAGAGCTCCGTATCAAACATAATATTCAGTTGTTCAAATCAGGTTAATTATCTGTAACATTATTTCTGTGCTTTTAAAAATCTTACTCGATATGCTAGATTTATTTTCACTTTGTTACACGCTTTTGATGTCGTGTACTGTATGGTCATCTCTTGGTGTTGGAGATTGAGTCTAAATAAAATTTCAACCTGGATTGAATATCTATCTGTGTCAAAACTTCGAAGTATTTATCCCCTAGTAAGATAACTGCTGTAGACTTTTAAAAATTCATGCCCTTTTTTATAAGCTTGAAGCTTATTTAGATCACCTGTGTGGCTGAAGTCACCATGCACTAATGCAAACTCATTCAAGAAAAAAGCCAGGAACTTTTGAAGTTGTGAAGGGTTCTTCATCATACGGTGTCAGAAGCGGTAGAACTCTGCTATAATTAAGAATGAGAAGTTTTTTGAGAGCGAGATGGGGATTTATTTCCACCATTTCTGTTTCGGATGCAGTAGAAAACAGCACCATCATGTCAGCATAGTGTTTTGGCTACTGGAAGGTGTGTATGTGTGGGGGAAAGTGTGAACAGTGGGCTCTAATCCTGGGAAGAGGATGTTGAGTAAATATGACCCCACATGGCATGCTGTTGAAGAGTTGTAGGAGAGGAGTGCCTTCATCCTTTTCTTAATGGCTTTGATGTTGAAACAGGGTAGGGTAGTAGAAGATCTCTGCTTTGCAGCTCCTTTTGAAGGAGGGAGGAAGAGGCATCATGTCTGTCTTCTGTTCTTTGGAGGTGTAGTTGGAACTTCAGTATGTAAGATGGAGCCTCAGGGACACAATGTTTGTATCAGTTGTGTTAGCTGTTGATACCAGGTTGGAAGCCTTTTGATATATCAAAGAAAAAGCAGGGGCAGGGATGTTATGAAAGAACAAATTTTCCACATGATGAGGAGGAGGAAAGTGCCCAAGACAGTAGGTGACTAGCTAAATGGACTTGCATTGTGAGGCCCGTTTGTAGGGGAAAAGTAGATCATAATGTCCTGTTCTGGTCTGAATAAAGTGTGTGGGGGGGGGAAGTCTTGGATTGCTGTAATTCATATAGTCTTGTTTTACATTACATGTTTTAAAATGCCACATTAACAAATCTATTGAACTGAAGTGCTACTTAGTGTAGCTAAGCAGTGTAGCTACTTACTACCCACATTTTGTGAATCATCGCTAGCCTTGTAGGGGCCACAACGGCTTTCCCTATAGCTTGTGCATTTGTTTGGAAACCTAAACTAAATGCATTTTCTGAGGGGCATATTGAAGACCTGAGAAAATAAGAGGAAGGGGAATATAATGGACTAGAAAAGGAAAGGCCTGAAAAGATGCAATCAGTCCAAAACTGTGAGTGAGAAAAGGATTTAATTCTGGGAGGTTGGTAAAACTGATAAAGAGTGTATTTTACATTTAAAAAGAGAAAATTGAACTGAAATGCCTAGAAAAGAGCTTGACAAGGATTTTGACAATGCAGTAGGCTCCCAACAGACATAATGGCAGACCAAAGGCAGACCGAAATAATTTCTTGAAGGTGTACAGCATGAGTTTGAAAAAACAGATGCTTGAGTGCATTTTTAAAGTCAGAGTAGATACCGTATTGACTGATCACTCTTGGATTTTTTAAATTTTTTTTTTTTTTTTTGCCTAGTTTGTTAGGAAAGCTTTGTGGTAGTTAACTAAGGTAATCTACCTTAGCAGGTTCAAGTTGTAAATGTGCAAGTATTTTAATTCCTGTCATATTAATTCAGAACTCCTAATAACAAATTAAATTACGCTAAATTATTTAAATGCAATTATAAATTGGAGTTCAGCTGCACGATTTCTGTTAGTCTTGTTAAATTCATGCAAGTGTTGTAATGTTAAGAAGCTCTTGTCTTTCTGTGTTGCTAAACACTATGTAATGACTGACGTAAGTGTTCAAAATGTTATGTGATACCTTCTTCCTTGAGGAAAATCTGAAATTAATATTACAGTCCAGAGCCTAAAAGACCAATGTTCCAGAGATGGTTGTGTAAATTAGGGTTGCTTGGCTGGGCAAAGAAAGGAAGATGCCTTGACACAGGATCTGAGATCGTAAACACATCCAGAGAATTGGCTATGGGTGCGTTTGGCTTCTGTTTAGGGGTTTTTTTTTCAAGTTTAGTTGCTGGGTTTTGTTGTTTTGTTGTCATTGGTGGTTGTTTTTTGGCTTTTTTTTTAATTCTCAGTACACTAAAGGATAATTAATAGAATGTAGTTGAAAAGGACAAAACGAATGCTAGGTGGGTATTATTTGATCTGTGATACACAGCTTTCCATGGCACTGTGAAAGCTAGCTTCTGTAAGTCTTGGGTACAAGACTGAGAAGATAAGCCAGGCTACTGTGTGTGCAAGGATTATCTTTTCCCGTGAATTATTGGTGGGTTGAGGGTGGCCTAGTGCTAAAAATTCATAGTGTTATAGAAGATGGGCTTGATTTTAATTCCCTGTTTGAGCAGGTTAGAATCATTGTTACCAAGAGGTGTAATGCAGGCTGACTGAGCAAAGAATTAGAAGATCTATAACATACAGTTTTGCAGTATGCGGTTGATATTGTCGTCTTATGTACCTTCAAGCAAGGACAGCAAAAATCTGTTTGTCACACTGGTGGTTAATTTCTGCTTGAGGGAGTCTAACCTGTATATACTGACAGTTTACCTAAAGCATCCTTTTGCAGGGAATTTAGTATTATTTTGTCCTCTCTTTGCTTTAAGCATCCAAGGTTGAAGGCAGCTGAATCCCATTCTCACATATATTTTTTTTAATGTATTGCATAACTATAATTTTGATAGAAGTATGATGACATATTAATTCATGTTGGGGGGGTCTAATTTGAAGTGGGAAAGACTCATATCACGGTAACTTGAAATGTTTTAGTTCTGCGCAGATTCTTACCCTGTGCAGTCCTGTGTAATCTTTATTTAGAAAGGAGAGGGTATAGCAGGAAAAGATTGAAAACTGTTCCAGTGAGGTTTGAGGAGAGTTAAGAGGCTAAGATCAAACAAAGCCAGAAATAAATGACATGGAGGACAGAAATTATATATTGTGGTGGTTTGACCCTGGCTGAATGCCAGGTGCCCACCAAAGCTGTGCTGTCACTCCCCTCCTCAACCAAGACAGGGGAGAGAAAATATAACAAAATGCTTGTGGGCCAGAGATAGGGACAGGGAGATCACTTGGCAATTACAGTCACGGGCAAAACGGACTCCACTTGGGCAAAATTAGTTTATTACCATTCAAATTGGAAAAACACCTTCCCCCCCATCCCTCCCTTTTTCCTGGGCTTAACTTAATTCCATGTTTCTCTGCCCCCTCCCTCCGAGTGGTGCAGGGGGATGGGGGTTATGGTCAGTTCATCACACATTGCTTCTGCTGCTCCTTCCTCCTTGCACTCTTCCCATGCTCCAGTGTGGGGTCCCTCCCTCCCGTGGGAGACAGTTCTCCAAAAACATTTCCAACGTGAGCCCTTCCCACGGGCTGCAGTTCTGCACACTGCTGCAGTGTGGGTCCCTCCCACGTGGTGCCGTCCTTCAGGAACAGAGTGCTCCAGCATGGGTCCCCCACGGGGTCACAAGTCCTGCCAGCAAACCTGCTTCAGCACGGGCTGCCCACAGGGTCAGCCTCCTTCAGGCATCCCCCTGCTCCAGCCTGGGGCCCTCCACAGGCTGCAGGTGAATACCTGCTCCACCATGGACCCCCATGGGCTGTGGGGGGACAGCCTGCCTCACCATGTTCTTCGCCACAGGCTACTGGGAAATCTGCTGCAGCACCTGGAGCACCTCCTGCCCTCCTCCACTGACCCTCATGTCTGCAGAGTTGCTCTCACATAGTCTCACTTCTCTCTCTCGCTGGCACAAAAAAACCCAAAAAAATTTCCTTCTTAATATGCTATCACAGAGGCGCTACCACTATTGCTGGTTAGCTCAGCCTTGGCCAGGTCTGTCTTGGAGCCAGCTGGCATGGGCTCCATTGGACATGGGCGAAGCTTCTGGCATCTTCTCACAGAAGCCACCTCTGTAGCCCCCACGCTACCAAAACCTTGCTGTGCAAACCTACTGTGTATATATAAGGCAAGTTTGCTGGTCTTAGTATACTAAAAAATGCAGTAACAGGATGTACAAATTGTAGTTTTAAGCCAGGTAGTCACCAAATAAACAAACTTCTACGCTGAGCATGAGGCATTATCCTGTTTCTCAAGTTTGTAGCTGAAGACTTGCAGTGTGGGTAGGCTCTGTCAGGCAGCTTAGTTTACACTTGTGATAAATTACCTTAAAGAGTCTAGGAAGTGAATAGGAAGCTCATTATGTGGGGATATCACTTTATTGGTGTTTGCACATGGTAAGACAAGTTCTGCAGCTAACTTCTTCGTCTTGTTATGACTGCCAGGCTGCATAAACAGTGAATTTAGTTGTTTCTGTTGAGGCTTACCACTTCACTAGGAGAGAACTGCCTTGGGGAGGTGTTTTCAAAATGCCAAAGCAGCTCAACATCATGGGTTTGTGACTCGGTTTTGTGAGCCAGGCTGCACCTGGTCTTTGGAATTTGGAAGTCTCCTCTGGACGGGCTCTTCCCTGTTTATGTATGTTGGGAAGCTAGGGCTTGTCTGGCCTGCCTTTCCCCCCTCCCTCCCCTTGCATTTTCATGCTGGGGAGAGCGTTAAAAAAGGTAGTGAACAGAGCTGTTACTAGCTGCTTATGATCTATCCCATTAGACACAAGTGGTTTTTGTTTACCCTAATGGTAAAATCTGAGCATGTCTCAGGCATACTGAAGGACTTGGTGCAGATACTTCCAAACTGCAGGTGAAAAGATTCTTTGGTAGTTATTTGAACAAATAGACATTTTGGTTATACTTGGAGAGCTTTTCTTTGGTACGATTGCTCTAAATCTGCACGAAGAGAAAAATACATCCGGGTTGCTGCTCCCTTTATGCTTCATTTTGCTTTAAGAAGTGGTACATTTGGTGCCTGTTTGGTGCCCAGAATCTAGAAACTGACACTGCCAGTTATTTCTGTTTATCTTTGTTTCATTTGCGGACTTGCCCTTTTGCTCTTACAAGCTTCACCCCTCTGCCCAGGCCTGGGGATGACCATCACTCTCTGGTCTGATACCAGTGCTTTCAGAACTGCCAAAAAGGTTACATTTCACAAAATTGTGTTCTACTATATTTGGGTTTGTGTTTCTGTTGATGACTAGCATCTGTCATAGAACACTTTACGTCATGTTCACCTTTGGATTTCCCCTTCCCGTGTAGGTGCTATCACCTCTGACCCTTGTATTTTTGGCAGTATTTGAGCTTTATCCTGTTCGTGCTGATTCTTTCTTTATACAGAATGATTAGGAATGGTTACCTGGCTGTAACCATTCAGCTCTGTGAGGGCTTTTCTGCTTGTTGTCAAACATGACTGTAGTATAAATGTTTTTATTTCTTTCTGTTGTGTTGTTTGTATTTAGATCAGTGATGGTGCAATTCTCCCCATTTTTTCCCTCCGCAACTTCAGCAGAGAGGACACTGTGTGGTAATGCAGTGTTCCTTTCCTGGCTGTTTGCTTGCAGAAACAAACTGCTTGTTGTGGACAGGACAGTTCACATCTATCCCCAGTTTTGAGGATACTGAACCTAATATAAAATTTAGATATACAGTACTGATGGTCTACTTTCAGACTTAATTTGTTAAGTTTTTAACTGACAGATTTTTTTAACACTTTGCTGCAAGTTCTGTGGTGCTCAGTAGCAACTTAGGATCTCACTTAAGGGTGTAAGATAGTTTTAAAGCAAATCTGCATGTTTTGGGTCTCAAGATTCTCAAAGCTCCTATTTTTAGCAATAGCAGGACCAGTTTAGTGACCCCGATCTTGAGCCATATGGAGTAAGAAAAGAACAAAAGTTGGTTTTGGTTTCTAGGAAGTGAATTAGTTGGGAGAATGAACAAAAATGACAGGATGGAGAGAAATAGCTTTTAAGGAGCTATAAAATAATGCCCAAGGCAGTAACAGTAAAAGGGCATGGATGAATACAGTACTGGTTAGAGTCTTCTCCTTTCCCATACCTCCATCTTCATAGTCTCAAATCTTGCTTTAAATAGATAGAATGAAGTGTGTGGCTCTTTAGTACACGGTAAGTGTTTGATAGTTATAGTTGCTTGTCAGTAGCCTCCATTTACATTTTTCAGCAAAGCATTATCACATTCTTTTTTGTTGTCCCTTTATTTATGCCTCTTCTAGGCAGCAAAGTATCTGCAGAGATGATTTATCCTTTTAACAGCACCTACTAGATGTTAATCTGGCATTGGCTGCCCAGTCAGTACCAGTATGAGGGTGCCTTGTCCTGCATTGCTGCTCTCCTCTTCTGGGACCTCAGTGTGACAAAATGAAGTGGATTTATAATTCCCAAAGGGTTTTCCAAATATTATACTTTTGTCCTCTTTTTGCAAACTGAAACAGAGCTCTTGCCTCAAACAGATGGAAAATTACTAAATAAAGCTTTTTGGTTTCTTTGTGGAAATGTAAACTTGCTCCAAGATGGCAATGAAAATGTCACCTTTAGTATAGGAAAACCCTCAGCAGCAAACTCTTGAAGGCTGACAGAAGATCACAACATGTTTGCCCTATTCTTACATCCTTGCTGCAACCACCACTGTTAAAGGTGTTACAGGATAAATTTTTTCAGTGCTTCTGTCTTGTCTGTAGTAAGGTATTTAAACAATGTCTTTTAATGCTGTTGTAAAGTGACTGTACAATTGAAAGTGGTCTGTGGTTCAAGAGCGTGTGATGGACTTAATAGTGTTGTCATGTTAAGTATGACAGCTCTTTACCAGCGCTGTGATGTAAAATACAAGTAATACCTTTTTTACTGGAGTTTGGGGAGATGATTCAAACTAGGTTTTAACCAAATTGTTTACCATTGATACCATTCTCAAACACCATAAATCTCTAAAACGTAGTCAAACGCACTCTTAAATATCTCTCGGCTGTAGATCTGGATTCCCTGTTATCTTGAGTAGGCTGGACTTGAGTTCTCTTGATGGTTCAGGCATGCCAGATCCTGCCACAGACGTCTGCGTAGTACTTATTTTTGTTTTTCATATCTCCTCAGTTTTATAGTGAAGTCATCTTCAATCCCTTGCTGTTCAAGCTTCTAGTTCTCACTCCTGTCAAGCTATCTGCGTAAATGCATTGTATCAGTCATGTGGTGGTACTGCTGCTGAGTTCAAAAAATAAGAATTGCCAAATTAATGTTTAAAGGCTGCTTAGCTAACTGTTAGGGGGCTTCACTTCTTTAATGCTTGCAGAACCCTTATAGCAGATACAGGTTTTGGGTTGTGTCATCCCGTCCCCTCATTAGTACTGGTGGCATGGTGGTGGTGGTCTGTAAATTTCCTGAACAAAGGAACAGGTTTCTTTCAGTATTTTATGTCAGCTCCCTTTTATGTTGCGTATTTGAAGAGTCCAGATCTGCTTGGCCCTTAATTGGATTGCTGCTTTTGCTGTAAAAGAAATAGTAGGGGAACCAACTCAAGAGGGCTCTAGGCTGGGTTTAAAGCTGTAAGGCTGACTCTCTTAGCTAGAAAACCCAGAAGCTCAAAAATGGAACCCTTTAACCATGACTGGCGTTTTGGGGGATTTTATGGCCCTTCAGCACGTAATTTGTGTGAGGCGTGAGGACAAGGTCAGGAGATCCAAGTGGCTTGGTTCCCTGAGATGAGCAGCCTTTGGCTGCAGGAAGGCAATTTCTACATGTGGATTAGGATGCACAGTGTGTGTAATCACCAGTTAGGCTTGCATTAATCTTGGCTGATACTGAACCTGAATTTCATCTCATAAATAGCAATACTTGATGGTGTAGAGGAGCTGCCCTCAGAAGTTTATTTTTGTCCTAATAATCTAAGTGGTGTCAGTAGGCCGTGTGAGATCAAACCCCTGGTCCAAGAAAGGATCTGATCTATGATGTAACTGATGCAGCTGTGGGTACTGGCACAAAGCAGTGGGAAGGGCAAGGCTATTTCTATTGGCATGTCCTATATACAAGTCTAAGTGTTGGTAGACAGCTTGATGTGGATGTCTGAGTTAGCAAAGCCTGAACTGCAATGCAGAAATGGCTTGGGGAGAAACATTATTTAAAAATGCAACTCGGAACAAAGGTGTCTCAATTTGCAAAGGAACAGAAATCTGGCAAACAAATTGCAGCATCTCTGCCACTTTCTAACACGTTGCCTTCCTCTGCCACAGCCTTCCCTGTAACTGGAATGCTATAATGGTGTTCTCTGGGAGAATACAGTCTTTGGGCTGTCTGCTGCCACTTGTATACACTGCATAGCTTGTCTGACCAGGGAGATCAAGACCTGACCTTGTAGAGGTGTGTTGCTCTGGAGTTAGTAGGCAGTAATTCTCTCCAACTACGGTGAACATAACCTTTTGAAGTAAATAAAGCATCCCTCCTCAAACCCTGTCTCCTGCAGCAGGGCCAGTATTCTTACATATTGTTATTAGGCAGATCTTGCTCTGTTAAAAGTTGAACTCTGATTTACATCTTAAAATGTATTGTACCTAAAATGTAGTACACCTTCTGCTAATAGTATTTCTTGTGCACATAAAGGAATATATTTTTTTTCTGAATTAGTTGTTCTCAGCCCTGCCTGAGATTGTGTGACCTGTTACATAATCCAACAATTGCTGCAGAGGGCATTTCTTTTAAAGGGCGGTGTATTGAAATGTCCTGCTTCTTCATCGTGGATGAGATGGAGCAGCTCATACATATGCAGAATGCGCAAAAGGGAAAAAAAAGAGGTTTGATGTTCAGTGTGTGCTTCCTTAATGCTAAAGAGAAATGTAATCAATCTCTTTCCAGACACACATTTGTTGGATCAGGAAAGGTCAAAGCAAAAGTGAGGAGTACTGTAAACCTTTAGCCCTCTAATGGCATAGTCTGAGGATTTTAAATAATTAACCTGAACACAAGATACTTATTGTTATCCTCACCAACATTTTATAGCGTTTTCAATATCTTTAAGTTGCAAATCTAATGATCTTGAAACTTTTATGGGATCTTTAGCATGCAGGCTTCGATTGCTGTTACATGTTAACACTAGACAAATTTAAATTGCTGTCTGCTGTAACTCTGCTTTTCAGTGTTGTGAAGCTGCATTCCTTCCTGCTTATTTCCAGGGAGTGGGTTCCTCGTTGTTTTGGGGTTTTTTTGGCAACGTACAGAAACCTTTCTGTCTGCTCCTGTGTCTTTCTGCAAACTAACAAATGCTGGCCCTTTTTTTTTTTTTTCTCCCCCTCCCCCCCATGGATGATTGTAAGTCTTTTTGTCCATGAGTTGTGCCAGGGAGAAGCGTAAATGGAAAGAACAGGAGAATAATGCCTGTCTTTCCTGAGGATGATGCAAGTTTAATCTTTGGAAAAACATTTGAGAAACTGGCCTACAGATCCTCCATGGAAGGAAATATCTTGTGATATACGCTCCTTGATGGGCTCAAACCAGCTTCCTGACAGCATGCACTCTTCAGAACCACCAGGCATGCAAAAGCAGCATTTCCTCACAATTACATGGTTTTAAAAAGCCTTGGCGTGGCATCCTGCACTATGCCAGCATCAGACAAGCAATAGTCCCAGCTCCTTCAGGTGATTAGGTTGGGTGCCTGATACCAAGTGTTTGTTCTGTAAGTGTCTGTAGATAAGGGGATTTTTCGCCTTCAGATTAGAATATTTTATAGCTCAAGGTTGTACAAGAGGGAGAGCATGGGTACTTAGTGAACCTGATTACCACTTGTATGTCTGCTTTGAATCCCTAATCAGTTGGCTAGAGAATGAAAACTGCCTTAAGTCACTTGACTCTTGCATCAGTCCTCCAACGCTGAGCCCCTTCAGTTTGTAGTCGGCCCAGGGGAACGTTTTCTAGTCATGCATGTAGCGTTCAGTAACATGATGATGACAAGCCTCTTTGGGATTTTAAGGTATTTTATTACTAAGACTGGCTTGTGTTTTGCTGGCATTGTCCTGAACTGAGATGTGTGCCCTCTGTGAGGAGCAACTTACCATTTTCCTGGAATCGCTGGAATGGCTTTGTCATCCACATTTAATTGGTATTATGTAAGTTGTTGGTCTACATGAAATGCTGAATAATGAAGTTACCCAGGCTTGCTTTCTTTAAAGCACATGATTGAAATGCCACATAGCTAAATATAATTCTGTTTAAGATGTTGTCTTCTGTGCTACTTGTGGTGTATGTGAGCTACTTCAAAGATGGATAGGAGTAGCTCTTGACTCATGTCCTTTTTATATTTTCTTTGAAATAAGAAGAAACATGCTTTTTATGGCACTGAATAAATGCATGCACTTGCTGTTGATCTGGATACCATTAACTGTTTCACAGGGAAATTAAAATGTGCTTCAGACTGATCAGAGTTGGTTTTGTAATGTCTCTGTCGATCTGTTGTTTACTTGGAGAGAGTTGGTTGGAGCATCATAAGTAAATGGGGGATTTTTCCATACCTCCTATAGAAGTGGCTTCTTTAATTACATGTCTGCAGTGATATTTAAAAATGTGTCTTGAACCAGTATGTCCAAAACAGAGAGAATCGCTTTAACAGACAAACTCACAGGGCAGAGAGGCTTGGAGCTTTCTAGTTCACACTTCTTCAATGCGTATTAGCAGATAGGCTTGAGACAAAAAGCCAACTTTGATAAGGAGGAAGCTATAAACTGAAGATAGAGCTTGCACTGGGTAGAAAATGAGCTATGGTAGGGACTGCAGAATTCATTTTGGGGACAAGCTTGTGCAAAAATTACATCTTTTTACCCCATGTCTGCTCCTTGTGTCATTTGAATAGTTAGTTTATACATGTAAACCACTGCTTTAGTTATCAGCGCTTCCAAGTCCTTTGCAGAAAATATAGGGATTGGCAAGTTAGAGATCCTTAACAAAGACCAATTAAACGTTGATATCAAGCTTTGCTTACTGTTTCAGAAGTGCAACATATTTCAGTTTTGGTCTATCATTTTCTCAGTAACTAATTGAAATACCATGTTTCCCAGTTGTTAGTAAGAGACCCAAGTAAGTGTTCCACTTACTTCTTTGGACTATGCTCTTTTATAGTACTGGAGAAATAAGAACTTTATTCTTCCCACCTAAAGAACTGGGAAAAAAGATCTGCCAACTCCTACACTTCAAAATGTGACTATAGCCAGCAGGCTGACATCAACATGGAGCTAAAATGCGGGAGTAGATACTAATTCCTTGTTCTGTTCTTCTTTAGCTGGATATGCCAGGCTTTAATCATGCCTTTTTCATGCCTTCTACCTTACAGTATCAAACATACTGGTACGGGGTTGTTGCAAAAGTGGAAGAATTGTAAATACTTCCACAACTCATGAAATTGTGTGTGAATATGAGAAAGATGTCTGAAGAAGGTTTCTGAACCCAAAGGATTTATATAATGAAAACTTATATGGGGTGAAAGTAACTTCCTGCAATTGGAAGTGCATAGCTGCAATTGCTGTGACACACCAGTGTCTTTTCTACCCAGTAGTGTTTCTATGCACTGTGCTTTGTGGTTTTTTTAGTGAAATGTTGTTACTGAGATCCTTTTCTGCACAATAGAAGTGACCATAAAATAATACTTGCACTTGAAAATCATTGCAGTGTGAAGTTAAACATTGCTTTTTTTATTCTGAGGAAATTCTTGAACAAAAGCATGAATGTGAATGTATGTGGAATAAGGCCAATGGGCAGCTTGAGGGCCTCAACTTGATCTAAGGGTTTTGTGTTTGAGGGAGGCAGTTGGACTAGAGGACCTTCAGAAATCCTTTCCAGTCTGAATTCTCTGATTATAGCCCAGAAGCTGATCACTGTGTGTGTCCTTTTTCCATCCATCTGTGCAGAGAAGTGTCTCTTGGCTACATGGGGCATATTCCCAGGACGGCCTTATAACTGTGAAGACTCCAAAGCCATTTACTTAAGGTCTTTGAATTTTATTTCAGCAAACAAATGTATTAGCTTGTCCATAAATCTTTTTGCATGTCAGACCAAGCAAGTTTTCTAATGCACAGAGAAATGAGGAATGTTGGTTTGAATCCAGAAAATGTTAATCCTCATGTCTGTGGACCTGGAGAAAGTAATCCTCAGGCTTCCCTCGCTGTGAAATGAATCTAACGCTGTATCATGGGCTCATGCATTTTAGATGATTCTCTGTGGGTAATGTTTTCCTCTAGTAGGTCGTAACCTACCTTCAGCTATATAAAGCCGCATGATGAGATGCAGGAATTAATTTCATGCATTGCTCCAGTTCTCAGTATACTTATAGACAGCATAGGCTCATCTGGATATCTGATATGCATGTCACAGTGCTGCTTTTAAAGCTGTTTCTGCAGTTAGCTGAAGAATAGGGCAAAACAGACAAGAAAATGAATGCCAGTTTTTTTTAGTTGATGGGACTGGTTTGGCATTTTGGAGACTATAACCAAATGTTGCTGATGCAGCACGCAATGGTGCTACTGCAGCTGGTGAGTTCAGCAAAGAGGACAGGGAGTGCCCTGTAAAACTTAAACCTATCTCTTATCAGGGAAGTGATTAAGACCAAACCCATTTCTTATCAGTGGTATGATTAAAACTCATGCTCTTTAGTGATGAAAGAATAGGAAACCGTGAAACCTACTAGATGATAGGTGAAAACAGGCAGGATGCTTTAGTGCCTTCTGTGGAATTGAGGCCATCTTCATCCTTCTCTGCCTGGCATGCTGGCTTCGCTTTTTTGTAGATTTGACTAGTTTCAGGTATTTTGGTTTAGTAGAGGTGAATATTGGAAAGAAACTAAACATTAAATAGGTTGCTTTTTTTCCATCCTGAATGAAGTAAAAATGCAATACTTTGACAAAGTGATAGTGGGGTTTTTTCCACCCTCAAAAAAAATATCACTTAATTAACACCCTTCAGTGAAGAAGAAAAAGGTGTTAATTAGAGTACCAGTCTATGTAGCAGACACTTGGTGTATGTTTTCAAAGTTTGGATGGGTGCAATAGGAAAATGAGGAGGGGAGAGGAGGAAGGCAGCTTCTTATTGTAGTTTTCTTTGATACTCTGATGCAAGTTAGAAGTGAGACTGTTGCCGTGTAATAAAGGTGAAAATAAGCTAAAGTGAGGGCAAAGCCAGTTGAGAAGTGCTTTGTGGACTGCCCAGGATCATCTATTCTTTCCTATTTTAATGAAGTCTTTACAGCTAGCACTTGTTATCCTGTTCCCTGAAACTGCAGTAAGTGTGGTTATTCCCTGGAGCTCCAGCCGTGCTTTGAACCCCTGAGTCCTGGTGTCCCGAGCAGACTTCCCTTGGGAGGAGGTGGTTGTCTCTGAAGTAGTACAAGTGCAGCGTTTCAGGAGCCTGTTCAGGTGTTTGCCTCTGGTCATATTACATTCTTCCCTCTTGAATCCTCATGACTGCAGTGGGTTTTTAACTCCACTGCAGAAGATCAAGCGATTTATCTAGTCACTCTGAAGCATGTGCCAGTGATGGTAAAGCTTTGTTCTGTTTTACCTGTGCAGAGCCTTGGGTACTTGGAAAAGCTGGAAGAATTTTTTAAAAAAGAATTTTAAAAAAATCAGACTGTATAATTCAGAAATCCAATTAGGAAGAAGGTGTGAAAACGGTTTAACGAGGACATCACTGAAAGCTTCAATTCTAATGCCTATTTTTGGTGGCAGAACTTCAATACCAAGAGTGACGGCATTTGCCAGAGTAACATACTGATATTTCATCTGGAGCATTTTGGATAACACTGGTCTATAAAACATAAAAATTAACTTTGGCAAAGATACTTTTTGCTATTCCATTTAAGAAAGACATTCCTGAAGGCATGTATTTACAAAAATGGATTACACTGTATTAATAAGGAGATTTTTTTAATGGATTTTCAGAGACAAAAGGAAACAAAAAAAGGGCTAGCTTAGCTCTACTTTATTCAATCATAGATAAGTGGAGTTGCAGGCAAATTTCTCAAGCAGTGCACAGAAATAAAGTCTCCAGAACTGTGCTAAAGGCCTGAGAGCAGTGGAGAAGCAGTGAAATACAGGCGTATGGTGGGCTAATAGGAAAAGTAGGAAATACCAGCCTCTTGCTGGTTGTGATGGTTTTAATTGTAAATACAGACAGTGTAAAGCATTCCGTCACTAACTAGTCTACATTTCATCAGTGTATTGTGGCTTTATACTGAAAATCAGATTTATTCTTGCACTAGCTTTGCAGACTCTTTTGAGTTTTAAACTGTGTTTTCTGTCTTCGTGCAAGTAGAGTTCACCACTGCTTTGAACCTCTGTAAACAGGCCCTTGTATTCTTGGGCTTCATAGCTTGTTTCCTGATCTTTGCAGACTTTTCAAGATGGTCTCCTATTGCGGTTCGATGTGATGGTCTTGTGCTTGTTTTCAGCTTTAATATTCATGCTTGACATATGTAAACCTGAGAGAAACTAGTTTGTTCTGTATTGCTGGGGCTTTTTGCGATACCTGCGTTTCAATTAAACCTGTTTGTTTCTGTCTTTGCTGGGACTGGCTTAAAGTTTTCTTTCCTCATCTAGCACTTATGTATGTTTTCTTAAGGCAAAACATAGTTTTATTTTTAAAATCCCTTTATTTAGACTACATTTTAACTTGAGGAGATCAGTATTCTCCCTGCTTTCCTTCTCCACTGCCGTTGTCATTGATTCTTTTGCAGCCTAGTGCATCTTGTGTTAAGTTTCAGTACAAAAGGATACTTAAATTAATAGTGCAATCATTTCTGCAACTCAGGGATGATTTTGTCAGGTACTGCTTTCTGTATGTTTTTAGACCGGTAGATCACTGCTAACATATCTTTCTGATATCTCTATCAAGATCCAATGTTGAGTGTTCATTCTAGCAGCCAAGGAAGTTGGGAGGCTCTTCGGTCATTGCAGTTGTAGTATTAAGCTGTTCAGAGGGACTCCAGCCAGGGTAGAACAGAAGCTAGTCAGAAGTTGGTCAAAAATAAATATTTCAACACAGTTCTAATACAGCATTAAACTAGGCATGTTCCTTTTCCCACCCACACCTCTTCCAGAGGTACTTGGTTACAAACTCTTCTCTGGCGTCTGTCGGTGAGGGAAATAGCTGCAGTTGGAAGGGGTGCTGCAGCTGTATGAGGTTGAAAAGGGTATTGCTAGTATGTAAAGCTGTGAGTCATTTATATGCCAAAGTTGGAATGTAGCTTGGCTTTGCCTTGCTTGCTTTTGGCCAACAGATAGCTCATAAATATTGGCAGAAGAAAAATTAATCTGAAAAGGTGTCTTCCATTGATAAAGCCTCACTAATGCAAACAGGTTGCTCAGGAGCGGTAAAGCTAAGCTTTTATGCCCATTTAAACTCTCTATCTTTAGGCTTCTTGTCCACTGTCCTCTTCTGAACTGTGCATTTGTCTGATGTGGAGCTTTTCAGCTTTCTGGCTCTGGGAGTCTGCTGTACATGTTTCTCTTACTGCATATGGAAATTTTTGGCTGCCCTTTTGAATAGCTCTTAGCTTCTCCCCCCACTCCCAGTTCAAGTGCACCTGTCTTTCAAAATGCTTTTTTTTTTTTCTTCTTAATTTGGATCTAGTGGTTCTTCACATTTCCAAACTCTTAAAATTTGTATTGCAGTGAAGAGCCCTGCTGCACGCTGGATTTCATTAGTCTTTTGCAGAATTGTATGTGACTATCAATTGTATGAGACTAATTTGTTTCTCAAGTTCTCTAGAGCAATTCGTCCATTGCTTTCCTTGCCTTTATCCTCAAAATTGGTGAATGAGATCAAATCTTCAATAAACAAACATTTCCGAAGTGATCCATTATTACTGCCACTTGTTCTTCATTCTGTTCTTCAAGCATATAACAATCAATTAATGAGAATTAAAAAAAATTGTTGGAAACATAATAGGGTACTTGAATAGCTACACCTTCTGGAGCATCGTGTGTTATTTTTCTTGCATTCTGGTATATTATGAAGACTTCTTTGTGAGGGATATTTAACAATAGATTTTCCCTTGTTCTTTCATGCATGACAGTAATCAGCTTTAAAAGTATCCAAAACCTGAACAACCCTCCCCTTCAAACACCTTTTTCTTTTAGTGAGGAAAACTCACTGTGCAATAGAATAACTCATTGATGACTATAATGAAATAAATACGGCTGTCAATATAATGAAAATTTACAATATCAAAACTTCATAAGAATATTTTCTTTAATCACTTGAAGGTGCTTACTCCTATTGTATTTGACAGTAAGGATTCACTTAGAAAGTAGCAGAATAGCCCAAGTTGTGAGCTTGTATGATCTCCAGATTATTGCTCCTTTCTTTCAGCCTCCCAAGGGCCCTGACCTTTGAAAGTTCCTGAATGTTGGTGGCAGTTTGGCTGTGCTGTTCCATATGGGGCTGATGCTTGTAAGCTGAAAATGGTTCTTGCAACCAGTGCTTCCTACAGGTTACACTTCGGAAGTAAGACAGCTACAAATCACAATTAAGGGCAAGTGTACAGTTTTAAACATATAGAGTATAAATCACTTTAACAAAACCTTGACTTCTTGGCTTGATCTGTGTTTTAATATGCATTTGTTCTTTTGGTGCTCCTGTCCCTAGAATTCTGCAGAACATAGTAATAACAAAGCAGTGAGTACTGTTCTTGGAGAAGACCAAGTAAGGGAACTGTTGGGCTCCAAAAGCCTCTTATGTAAGCAATGAAATCTGTATAGTGTCATTTTCTGTTTGGTTTTGCACAATTATGGAAATTACTCACTATTGCCAAAAAGCAGGAGTACTTAAATTTCCAGACTCCTGTTGTGTTACAGGGAGCGTTCTTTGTAATATTTAGCTTTCCCCGCCCCCCTCCCCCCCCCCCCCCCCCCCCCCTTTTTTTTTCCTCTTTTATTTTACAACATGGCTGCTTGGTACTGGCAGACTTCATCTCTTTGTGCAGCTTTTGGCTAGAAATCTTAATCGGAAATGGCCCTCTGGCAGATGTACAGTAGCTGGAAGCATTGCCTGAACTTACTGATGATGTTTGCTGTATTGCCTTTGCTGTTTCTGAATGACTGAAAATGCAAAACAATAACCTGAGACTCTTGTGTAGAGTTTTTAGTAGCACTGCCAGTCCTTTATAATGCAAAGTTTTTATTAATTTGTATATGGAGGCTTTTCTACCACCTTCATTCTCATTTGTTCTTCCAGGATTTTATTCTAACCTGGAATACCTTTTCAAAGAGCATTTTTATCCCTTGGTGGGGTGGAGAGGGCCACCAAGTTCAGTTTGTGTTTCTCTTTGCCATCATTATGGAGTTATCTGTGCTGATGACATGATTACTAGGATGAGGATAGAGTGCATTGAAATATATTGTAATCTGAGACATTGTTTTTCAAGAGGATTTGAAACTGATGGAAATGGAGGGTTTAAAACTTAAACCCAGAGAATATTTACTAAAGAGACCTTTTGATGCAGTTGTCCAGTTTAATCTTTTTAAATTATTTTTAGGCTTTGTGCAAAAGTTGTAATACTTTCAACAGCTTAGTGGTTGCAGAATCAGATCCAAACCTGAAAGCTTTTGACAGCTTGTTTTATCCAAATTACTGATACTTCTTTTAATAAGAGGATTTACAGTACTTTTTCATACCACATATGTGTATTGTGTAGCCCCAGCAGCAGTGCAGCTCCAGTTATTTTAAAATACACAATTACACCCCTTCATCCCTGCTACAAAGGCTAGGTAAGCCTTTCTTGCAGTAATGGTTGCTCAGTGGCTGGGGCAGCTGTAGAAATAGGATTGAATTGCAGCTTTAGGGTTTTTGGTCACTTGGCCTTTGAATTCAGGGATGTGTTATACAACAGGGGAGTTCATCATCTTTGTCAGTGTGTAATGGAAACTGGGAACCTGAAGCGGAGGATCACTTTCTGAGCAGTCTTCCCTGAGCAACTGTCATCTCTTCAGCTGTGACTGGCATTTCAGTATTATGGTGGAAGGCTACAGTATAGAAGAGAGAACCACTAAGCCTTGGAAATAAGCTAGCCTATGCCATATGCTAGTGCTTTAGCCTGTTGTGTTTAGTAAACCACGCTGAGATAGGTGCCAGTCTTGCTGTTTGATTTATGCCTCTACGAGAATACTAAGTCATCCTTCTTCAGCATCCCTTGAAATGGGGACAGTCCAGCAGAGCAAGATCATAACCCGGTCTCCTGTGTTACCTCAAGCAGCAGTGTTGAAAACAGCGTGATCCTTGTTAACCTCAAGGGACAACAATGGTGATTGTAGTGTAGTTTGTAACCCCTGGTAATTAGGGCACTTCTAGTGCAGTAGCTTTTCCTCTCTCTTCCTGCAATGGATTACTTGCTGTAGTATTTCTGCTGAGCACAGAGCTCGCTTACTTTAGTGTAGGAGTAGAAGGCTGGCAAATCCTTGTCAAATGAGTTTGTAAGTGAAACAATTTCTGAGGTTAATATTTTTGAGTGTTTGTTCTTGTAGCTGTTACTTGTAGCTACAGCACAATTGCTCTTCAAATGTGACTGTGCCAGCAATGAACGGTTTGTCTGTGTGCTCTGGAAACTCTTGGTCTTGTTTTCTTGCCGAAATGATTCTTCAGGGATGCATCTATAGTGCAAACTTCCCATGTAATTGTCAGTCAATGTACAACTGTTTGTTTCACTGATTCATGAGCGTGGTCAAATGATGTGTGTGGGGAAGTGCTATTTGATGGGTGTACATCAGAAATTTTTCCGAGGCTTGAAGTCCACCTTTCAGTTTTCTAAAATCCGTTGAATTGTCTTTCAATCCTCTTCCTGGAAATAAGCTGTGAATTTGAGGAGAGGGATGAAACAATCTTGAGTTTTATCAGCTGTGTGGCACTCTTAACTCTGCTTGCTGATGAGAAGTCCTGCTGCCCATGGAACACAGCAGTATGATGGGTTTTGCTGCATAATCTGTCTGGCCAGCTGTATTCTAATCTTTTAGGGGGGGGCCTGGTGGGGGAAGAGACTAGCTTTAAGGCAACACTGTTTTCAATAGATAGCTTTGAAAATAGGATTGAAGGACAATTTAGTATGTCTGTGCTCTTAACACAGCTCTGAAGCTGGTAAGTATTGAAGGATTTGATGCCATAATAAGGGTATTTTGGCCTGACCACTGAATGTCAGTATGGCATCTCATTTCAGAAGGCAAAAATCGTGTGGTCTGTTCAAGTACCTTTACTGTCTGTTTCCTAATGAATGAAACTATCTTTTGGCCTGTCTGCATATATACCACTACAGTTCCCTTTTACCTTAGAAGGTAGTGAGGCTTCTGGAGCTGTGGTGATCTAGCTACTTCAGGAAAGTAGGTCACTTGCATCTTGGGGAGTTCCCTGCCTCAGAAGTCCAAAATAGATGGAAGAAAAGGTCAAAACAGAGTTCACAGTTGTGAGCTGTGTAGGGCCCAAGATTAGGGCTTTTCCCTTTTTTTCCTATGTAGATAGGTCATATAAAACAAGAAAACTCTGAATCGGAGAAAAGACATCTGGCCACGAACACTGAACACTTGCCAATTACAAGGTCCATGCAACTGTAGAAGGCTTGAAAACCCATCAGTCTGCTCTACAGCTCTGAGCTGGCTGGTGTGTGTGGCAGCCATGGCCTGGAGTGGCCAGGGCAGGCACTTCATGCCGTGAGGCTGTGCCTCCTGTGAGTGGGGGTGCACTGCTTTCAAACTGTTGTTGACCTCCATCTGCAAGTGGTCCATGTTGTGCTTTTTCTATGAAAGTTGTGGTATCATAGATGCTAATGTCTTACTTAACTCTGTTTTCTGCACCTCATTGCTTTGTTCTTTATAAGATCTTTTGTTTTCTGCCACTCTGTCACTGCGTTTCTGCTGCCCCTCCCTCTAGCTGGGTTTGTCAAGTCGCCCATGTCAGAAACTAAACTCACGGGGGACGCCTTTGAACTGTACTGTGATGTGGTTGGGAACCCCACTCCAGAGATCCAGTGGTGGTATGCTGAAGTCAACCGGGCTGAGTCTTTCAAACAGCTGTGGGATGGCGCTCGGAAGCGCCGTGTCACCATTAACACTGCCTACGGGGCGAATGGGGTGAGTGTGCTGAGAATAACCCGCCTTACCTTGGAAGACTCTGGGACTTACGAGTGCAGGGCCAGCAACGATCCCAGGAGGAATGACTTGAGGCAAAATCCCTCCATAACGTGGATTCGAGCCCAGGCTACTATAAGCGTCCTTCAGAGTGAGTCCGGCACCCTACAGTAGTGGCACTGTAGTATCTAGAGACAGTCTAGTGACCCTTACCCTCCCGTTACCCTGATGAAACCCTCTGCTACCTTGTCCTGTTGTTTTGAACCCAAGACTGCTCCTCTACCTGTAGTGCTGATGTCGTCTGCCATCTGTGTCTCTTCTCCTTAGGATCAAAGGACTCGGGGAAAATCTATGGATCTGTTTTATAGCTTCCGTGTGAAAACAAGCCCTGTGTTGGATTTGTTTATCCCCTACTCCTTTTAGTTTTGTGGTAGGTTTCCAGCCACCATAATGCTGGCTTCTCCACGAGTGCCTTTATATTTGTTTTTCTGTTCTTCCCAGGTCTAACCATTTTGTTTTTATTTCTTCTGTTTCCTTGGAATTTCTCTGAATGCCTTCTCACGTGGTTTTGGTTGCATATATGCTTCTGTTCAAATCCTTTCCTTTTAGTTATGTGTGATGTTTAATGTTTAGATTTTTCCATGAAGTTGTGGTGTTTCTTTTCCTTTCTGAGCAGCAGCATGTTTCTAATGAGTTCTCTGATGCAGCAGCACTGAACTGATGCAGCTATTCTTAATCCAGCCTATGAAAGGGGGGGGGGAAGAACATAATTTGTTGAACTAATAACTTTAATAACTTTAGCTAAATGACTTTCATCTGAGAATGTAACTTTTGGCAGCAGAAAAGCTTTCAAAAGCAGAGAATGTGGTTGACCCAGAATTGCTTTTTGTTCTTTATTTTGTTACAAGACTTTTCTGCATTCAGCTTGCTTTTAAAGTGGTCCCAGACCAATTTGGAAATCCGCATTGTCAGAGAGTAGAGAAGAATCCTGTTTCATTTTGTGTAAGATGCAAAATTTCTGCATTTGCTAACAAGGTGAAGCAAATGTCTAAGGAGTTACAGGTAGAGTCAATTAAATTTGCAACATGAGCCTGCTGCATGGAGGTACAGGAGAACTTGCTTTCTCAATTATTTTTTCAATGTCCTAAGGTGGCAAAGAGTAGAGCATAGGTGTTGTCTTGCTACTGTACTCTGTGCATAAATAAACCCTTTATGTACCACTTAGAGCTTTGTCTGGGTACAAAAATGTCAAACTCTGTAATTATGTCTCAGTTATGTTTTTGGATACATTAAAACCAATCAGCCAAAAAAAAAAAAAACACAACCAAAAAACAAACAGAAAAAACCCAACCAAAACAAACCACCCCAAACTCCCTAAAGCTTGATGCTGCAGTTGTCACTGCTGGATCAGAGACCTTCCCCTGGGAAATGGAAACAACATTGATATGTGTGAAGAAACAGATAGTGAATCCAATGAGCGGACTGACTTGAAAACTTAAGTGCCATTGGGTGGTTCAGCTCAAACCTGCTCAGCTTTCAGTCCTAATGCTTGATTCTTCCTTTGTCCTTTGAGGTCCCAGAGAACTCAGATGCATAGATTGCTTGCATGACCTACAACAGCAAGAGCTGGGTAACTTCAGGAAATTATACTGCCTTCAGACAAATCAAAAATAATAAAAAAAAAGTCTTCTAGGAAGTAATGTCTTCTGGAAATCCCCTCTACCCCTGTTAAGACATTTAGGCACCTACCTTTGTGTCCAGTCAGTTTTAGTAACCTACTGAGGGAGAAAATCCTTTTCATATAAAGTCACCATTTGGGAACGAGTTACTGTGAAGATGTCTTCGTATGGAAAGTGGATTTTTCCCCTCTCAGGGCATTGATATTAACCTGCTCTGGGGTATGAAGTTTAACCTTTTGTCTTCCTCCTCAGTTAACATTGTCTTGTTGCATCTTGTGCTACTAACTCTGAAGTGTGTATCGTGACTTCATTGCTAAGTGCCTTGTGCTTGGGATAATGCTTCTGCTTCAGTGTTTTACTTGTTGGGGGGGGGAAATGTTGAACCAGATACTTTAATGCCTTCACTCTGTAATATTGTGTATATTAAGAGATCTGACCAGCTACTGCTTGGGAGACAGACCACTTGGACATCAAACTCCTGCATGACCGTGCTGGACGTGGACATAAGGGGGGGAAGCAGGTTTCCAAGCTGTCCCTGGAAGGTGGACACCATCTTCTCTGAAGCTGCCCAAAATGCCTCAGCTGCTGTATTGTGTGTGTGAACACAATTTGTCTTTGGAATGGGGATTTTCTGACTAAACAGTGTTGGAGTTTCCAGCTAATGCTGGCCATTTTGCTGCTGGGTTTATTTGATCACTGAAAGGGAACATCAAACATACCAAAAAAGCACAACCTCTTTTCACTGCCCTTTACATCACAGCTTGTCTTCAATACCAGAACTGAAGTGTAGAGAGGTCAAGTGCAACTTGACTTTTAAGTTAGTACCCAAGAACTAGCATCTGGCTTCTATCTCATTCCTAATTTGGAAAAAGAATTTCACTTATTGATGGTTGGGGATTTGATTGGTTTTTAACTCTAAAACCTTGATCTTGCATAAAATCGGCAATTTAAGTGATGTATAAAAAGAGACTGTTCAGCATCTTGCTCTTTTAAGTGGATATCCTTCTTTGGATGTCACTGTCCTGGTAGTATTCCATTTGCAGTGTGTCTTCTAGAATTAAATCAGGCTAGGACTGCCAAATCACTTTTTGAAAATATAAACAAATTAAAGAAACATAAGTAGGTAAAAGATGTAAATGAGACTGCAACTGCCTTTAATTTTCTTAACCTAAAACTCAAAAAGTTGCAAGTCAGACACAAAAGGCCCCAGCAAACTTTGCCCCAGGTGAAACGAGCTCGAGACAACTGTAAGTATTTTCTGGACATAACACCTTAGCAGAGGGGTAGTTAAGAAGAGGTGTCAGTTAGCAGGAATAGTCATTTGGAGCTTCAGGCAGTTTTTTTCTATATGTTTTGGTTCATCAGTGTTAGAAGCTGAAGGGTCCATTATCAAAAGAATCTGAAAGCCAGAAGATTACCACTGTCAAAACCCTTCTGGATTAAGTCTTTGACTTTCCAGTTTTTGTAGGGACTAGATTAAATTTTTTTGTGACTTTTTTCCTGTTGCTAGCATTTGTATAATGCTTTCTGATGGCCACACTTATGCTTTCCGTTTCTAGGACTGCTGCAGGCTGATCACCACTTTAGGTTGTGTCTCAGCACAGCACAGACAGCTTTAGCATCTGTTAGAATGGCCCTTGCTAGATGTGTTGCAGTCTCTGTTAGAGTGGCCTGAAGCCCGTCTTGCCGACATCCTTCTCCTAAAAGGGAAACACTGCGTTTATTTTTCAGGCTGCAGACTTGAAGACACTGCTTTTATCATCAAAGAAAATTATTAAAACAAAAACCAGTATGATCAGTGAATTCTAGCAAAATTTTATTTCTCTAACATGCTGACACTGAATTATTATTTCAAACATATTGTTAAAAATATTTCCAGAGCTCTGTTAGTATTTTTGTGAGAATGCACACAAGCTTTTTGTTGGGAATTGAAAAGCAGACAGAGCAGTCCAGTAATGGTATGGTTGTAATAAAACAAATTTGTACCCTGTAGGACCCAGATAGATTCTTGCATGCATAAAATTTCCCAGCATGGGAAAAATGAAGCAGAAACACAGTTGAAAATATGCGCTAATAGTGAAGTGTCTAAGAGAAGTGTCGAAAACCTTCTGTTATTACAGTACTTGCTAGTTTTTCTGCAGTCAAATGATACTCCTAGGTTTAAGTAGCTGAGAAAACAAACTGTAGACAGTCTACTGAGGAGAGGGGGAAAGGATATGCAAGACTGGAATGGCTCTGTTGAGTTATTATAGGTAGGTGTATTTTATCCCTGCCTTTCTGGGCAGTAAGTACCGTACTGTTGGATAGATGAATGTTTTATATGTCGAAAAATGCAGTGTTTCTGATGATAGTGGTATTTTCCACTTCCCCTCATTCTGTTTCATAATTTGTGTTCCAAGGCCTATGCAGATGAATATCCAAAAGACTGCATGACTATGACTAAACTTATGTTCTAAATACTACAAGGCATAACAAAATTTACAGGGTTAAAAATTCTGTGCTGACTTGCAAAAATAATGAAGATGTCCGTTAGTGACTGACTTCCTCAGACTCCTGCCCTTTGCTGCTGACCAGAATGCAGAGGAGGCAGCCCTTGCATTCTGAGAGGTTGGTGCTGCAGGAGAGTGGCTGGTGAAATGAGCAGCTACTTCTTTGGAACTCATTTCACCCTTTAAAATAAGGAGATACATCAAAGGTAGAGGGCACACAGCAGCATTTACACAGTAAAGACTGCTCTAGTAGTGGTCTTTAGTTCAAGCTGAAACTATAGCCAATGCTAAATCTAGATATTTTTGGAGGACAAACAGCAAGAATTCTTAAATTTCCTTTAAGCTCTGTCATCCTGTGTTTGGATGTTTTTGTTGGATTGTTGGGTTTTTTTTACAGAATACTTGAAGCCAGATGTGAGCCATGAGACCTTCAATAGAAAGGTCTTTTTACCAAGCTTGGGGAGAAACTTGTCTCTGAATATTCAAAGAATTCGTCAGCCTTATTTGACAGACAGTAATAGCTGTCTGCATGATCTTAAGAAACTGTGGTTATCAAATGTAAGGACAGTGCCCTCATACTAATCTTATCACTTCTGTAAGGCTTTCCCCTAAAAAATGTGAATTTAATGTTACTAGGTAAGATTATAATGTGAAATAGCCAGGGTTCAGTTCTAGTGCAAGCAGCAAAGCATGTAACTGTTGTGGTCAGTTTATGCAATGGGGCTCACATATTTATTTTTTTTCTTCATAAATGTTTATGTTTAAGGTTACTTCAGAAAACAAATAGTTTCTGACTCTTAACATGGTGTATATTCTCACTTTTTATTGCCAAGAGTTAAGGACCACTTTCAGGTATTCTTAATCAGACTTGTGCCTTACTCACACTGGGTGTTTGCTTGAATTTCAGACACCAGGGAAGTTGTGCTATTTGAAATACCTTGTGTGCACAGAATATTTTCCTTATGTAGACATTAGTATTTTTGCAGGGGGAAGTCTGGAAATAATATTCAGAAGACTGTCTAACTTTTCTATACAGAAGATGAGTTTGTTTTAAACCTTGAAGTAGAGGAACAAAGTAATAGAACCAATAGAAAGAAGTCGCTTCTAAAGGACTAGCTGATCTCTTGTGTATAGTCACAGGATGTGTGTTTTCCCATGTTATGGCCAATAGTGTGTAAAAAATTATTAATAATCTTATGTAGAAATGTGTAGTGAGGTTAAATATTAAAATAAACAATCTAAAATACATAATTCTCTTTTTTCATATAGGAGTGCTGATCTGTAAGGTGTTGCCTTCACTAATGGTCAGCTGTTTTATTGTGACTTTCTTGATGTCTCCCAAATTAGTGCAGTGACATTCCTTGTGTAGTCTTTTCCCTTCCTGATTCCCCTTTGAATTTTAAACTAGTGTGGCACAATTGGCAGTGAAGATTTGTTGCTATTTAACGTATCCTTTCTTTCAGAGCCCAGGATCAATGCCAGTGAGGATGTAGTGATTCATCTGTATGGTCCGGCTGTCACATTGCAGTGTAATCTCACCACAAGTCCCAGCCCCCTTTCTGCCAGTTACTGGGTGAAGAACGGAGAAGAGATCCCTGGCACTAGAAAATCTTCCAACACTACAGAATACAAGTAAGTCTCCTTGAGATAACCTTCACCGTTACACTGGAGAATGGCAGACCTGGTAGACCTACAGCTTTGGAATAGGTGATGAGATGTCGGGACTCCAAGGTCCCTGGTCCGGCTTCACAGTGGTCACACAAATTGGGTTGGTCTTCATTAAAGGCTCCACAAAAGGTACATCTGTGAACAGCATTAGAAGAAAGAGTCTGGAAAGACCGTTGTCTACAGCTGTCCCAACTGGCTCACGTAAACATAATGTCAATAAAAGCATACTGTAAACATCTCCTCTCAATCTAAACTTGTTTAGCTCTTCTCTAGAGTGTACGTGATGTGTGGACATAGGCACAGACATGCAACCTAGTTTTCTTTTCCTCTGTGTTGTGCAGTCTCTATCCTATTTATGTCTGCATAAAGATGGATCTGCAGCTGTGCATCTTTGTTGTGCAGGGAAATGAAGCACATAAATCACTGCTGAAATCAGCTGGTTTAGTAATTTTCTGGCCTTGGGAGATAAAAAAAGTGTCTTCTCTGAGTTGTTACTGATGAGTTGTCAGACCACTACTATGAAACGATGCCAAATCTTGATTAAACCAGTACAGCTGTATTACTTGTGCTTCTTATTTGTCAGTACATCCAGGTTTTTCAGCATTAATCTCGTCCATGTGTGGATTCTCTGGGTTTGTCTTTACCTTCCATCTAAGGGTGTGAAGGACAACAGAGCATGTACAGCCACCTGTTCTGGTGCACTGTAGCTTGCATCAAGCAGAAATCTCTTGAGGGTTTCTGTGTTCCTGAAGTGAGGCTTTCTTGCCACGGAGTTGATAAGAGCATGTGAAGCTTGCGCAGTGATGCCAACAACAATCTGTTTTGTATGTGTGATTTTTGTGTTCTTTTCTTCCATTTTCTTTACTTGATGCCAGTGTGGATAGCAAATACAACTTTCTGTTCAGTGCTGAGCTAAGATGAAAGAGCACTGGAAGAATGGTTTAACCACTGGTGGTAACTTACTCTTTGGAGACACTAGACCACTTCCGACTCTCCTACTCGGCTGTTACACCAGAAAGAGGTGCCTATGTCTGATCAAGGCCCGCTACATTATAGCACATCTGGTTTACTGTTCCTTGCTTGTCCACTAAAGCAAGGAAACATGCCTACGCACTCAACTGGCTTCTTTCTGTGTCTAGCACAGTACTGTGGGCTCTTTACCGCACTGATGATGCATACTGGCACAGGATTAAGAAATATTAATTAATTATTAATTAATTAAGAAAGGTTTTTGTTGCCTTAGCAAAGCATCGTTTCATCCACAGTATTATGGAAGTTGTGTTTGATGCTGATGTTCAAATTTTTCCTTTTGTTCTCTGCTTTAGCTCACTTTGCATTATCTGTTCCATTTTGCAGTTAAAAAAATAGTCTCATTTAGTTCCCAGATTACATCTTGTTACTTTCTCAGTACAATGTTTAACACTGGGTCTGAGTTTTAAAGGCTCTACTTTCTTATCTAGCAATTAACTTGATGAGCAGTCTTGTCCAAAGCACCAGCTTGAGTGGTAAAAAAGGCGCTTTGCATCAAGGTTACCGAAAATTGCACATTATTATTTAGGAAGCCAGGTTTTGAGGCTGACTTGTCTATAATCTCTTCCAAGCTGCGGTGGATTTTTCCTTCCAAATTCCTCTGTAAAGGAAGAATTAAACTTGGCTTCAGTTTTAACTTCCTGGAGAAGAAGGAAGTAAGGTGGGCAGACTGTAAGACAGGCTCTCTATTCCCAGAGAATGAAGGGGCTGCTAGAGCATGCCGCAGTCTCGGGGACAGCTTGAGAAATAGTAGATTTGCATTTGCAAAGTAGATCTTGAATTCCTGATCATTTTTAAGCTGCTTTGCTGCATGTTGTGGTTTCAGGCTTTCTGTGGCATTTTTTTGTTGCATATGATCACACTGCATTTGATCTGTTTGTTAATGTCTAGTTTGATTTGATCACTTGTGAACATGGAAATACCAGATTTTGTCAGTGAGGATCCATGCAAGTAGTGGCAACATAGTTGTGGTTAACAAGAGAACGTTTCACTCAAGCACTTTTTAAATACTTTGTTAATCTTTTGTGTTCTATTTATTTTCCTTAAAAAAGCTTTAGGTTCTTGGTTTTTCAGTTATTAACATGTGTTGGTCTGCTATAAAATAGTATTTGAAGTTCAGCATTGTTTGCTATCCAGAAAGCTTCAGAATTTATAGGTTAAACTACTCCTTAAAAATCCTGCTTTATACAACATTAGAAATTGAATACATCTTTCCTAATTCTTCATTCAAACTTGTTTTAGCTGCTCTTGCTGGAAGCCAGCTGAAATCAGAAAGCTCAGAGTTAAGTATAGCTTTTTAGTTCACCATTTTAATTAAAAATGGGCAAGAATTATTTGTAGTGTATTCTTTTACAGCAGAAAGTGCCGGGAAGTGGTTCTGGCCATCCTGTGCTGTCATTGTAGAGACCTGTCCCCTAGTCTACATTCATAGTTTGGAGGAAAAAAGGAGTGACTTATTTGGCAATTCCTCATCAGTTAATTCAGAGTTGTGTAGAAGGTTGCTGAGCTAAACTGAAGAAAATAGTTGGTGGGTTTTTGTTTCTGTTTCTTTTTTTGTTTGGTTGGCTTTTTCTGCATCTGCTGAAAAGTCTACATCTACAAAAAGCTGGGCTTTTACTAAAGCCACAGGACTGGAGGAAGTTGTTGGCTGCACAAACTTGTTTCAGGTGCTTGTTTGTCTTTAAAACTTTGCAGCTGTATCAGTTTACACTTTTTTTAATGATTTATGGTAATAATACTCTAGTACTGGCTGTTGTCAAGCAGTCTGCTTACTTCCTCACCACCCTCCTGAAGCGTTGACTTAAGTGAATAAAAAAAGAAGTGGTCAAACTATGATTCCTTCACTATTAAGGACCTAAATGCAATTACAGAAGGCCAGGTATTCTCTGCCTTCCCTCTCTATTGCAGAGTCGCAAGATAGCCTGGTGATGGGAGCAGCTGGCTGGGGTTGTCTCACTGCAGCTCCGCGGAGCGCACCTTTGCCAGTGGTGTCGGCAGGCATTAATGTTCAGCGTTGCTGCGCACTTCCTAAGGCTGCTTCGCCTGCCTACAGTTTAAATGGCAATTATGCCTTTGATGCTTGATGATTCTTAAGTAGTTGTTCTTTCTGTCATTACGATAATCTGTAATTCTAACTCTGTGAAAAGTGGGTATATTATTGCTTATCTGAAAGACTTATTAACTTTGTAACTAACTTCAGACTTTCACTGGTCGACTCCGGAAATAAGTGCTGTAAACACAATGAAGACTTGGGTCAAAGTATTGTGTTAAACTGAGTGGCTTTTTCCATGTGTCTAAGCAGTTTCCATGCTTCATTCTTTTTTTTTTTTAAATAAAATTAATAATTATATTACTATATATAATAATTAATTAAATCATATAAATAGAATATAAGTGAATTAAATCAATTTAATAATTAAATTATTTTATTACAGTGCTCTTCTGCACAGTTTCTGTTCATCTGCATGCTATTTACTTAATGTGTTTTTAAAGAATAGTAATAATGAAGAAAGCTAAGAAGCCTTTCAGTAAAGGGAGGGAGGGATGAGTAGTACTCTGCCTTATTCTGTGCTGTATGGAGATGTGAATTCTGGGTCACATCATTGTATGCTTCTCTAGTCTAAGATGTCTTTTGTAGGTAAATATTTGAAGAACATACGCACAGAGCTTTTTAAGTCATTTGTATCCAAAAGCTTTTTGAAGGACAGCAAAAGCTGGTGAACTTGAAGGTAGCACCATCTTGAGTGTAAAGTTATCTTGGGCAGTTTTTTCCTGGCTTTTTGTTTGGTTGTTGGGGGTGAGGTTTTTTAGTATTTCTTGTTTGTTTTTATTTTGCATTTGTTGCAGCTCTGATTTTCTTCTGGCTGGTTTGCTCCTGTTTTCCCCTCTACTAGCTGTTATTGCGTTAGTCTTTCCTAATTTCAAGTGGCAGCAGATTCCTGTGTGGTGTCTTCATGAGTTGACCAGCTTTTGCAGTTTTTCCACTTGCAGCTTGAATCAGAGAAAGCCATTAATGGACCAGTCTCATATCTCGTAAGAGAAAAAGAAAACAGATTATGAAATGACAGTGTAAGCCTTGATTGTGTCTGTTGCTTTCCAGTTGGCCATGCTATGATTTTTTTGAATGCAGATAGTACATACAAATCCAGTTTCTCCCTCAGTGGGAGGTGGTATCTGCCTAATAGCCTAGCAACTGGAGCGTGACTCACATCAAACTAACTGTAGTGCATAATTAACAGGTATTGGGCTCCTTCTTTGCTTTTAAACTAAATGCAGTGTCTCTAGCTAAATTGATACTGACTTTCCAGACTAGAGCTCACCCTTTTTCTAGGCGTACAACATCTCTTACTTCAAGTAGGTATGTCTGTATAACATACCTTCAATTAACAAATGACAGCTGTGAAGTATGGGGGGTAGGGAAATAAATTCCTAGCCTGCTCATTTTTGGTTGCTAACACAGTACTTAACACGGCTCATGTGTTCTCTCCCTGTCTGCAGGATTTTGAAGCCCAGAGCAGAAGAGTCAGGGGAATACTTGTGCGTGTTTGTGTTTTCAAACTCTCCTATAGCCAACGCCACTATAGAAGTGAGAGGTACTCTTTTTTGTTGTTGTTGGGTTTTTTTTTTTCTTGTTGTTTTATTTCCTCTCCCTGAAAGTATATGCTTCCACTGCCTCTGCCATCGTGCTCAGTGTCTGTACGAGAGAGCCAGCTCAGGAGGCCTCTTCTCATGATACATAATATGTGTCCAATCCTTGGTTATAATTTCAAGGGAAAGTCTTGCACACAGTCGTAGGGGAAAGATCTCACAGATAAAAGATTATGACCATTGCATTTGTGGTCCACACAAGAGGTACTAAAACACCTTCTAGCACACTTCTGCACTCCTTTGGTAAATCTGGCTATCACAAGAGACCATACCTGTCCAGCAGGATAAAGATTGCTGTAGAATGTGTTTGTGCTTATGCAAAGACAGCTGCTGGTTCCTCCATCTTTCACCGTAAGTGAAGCCATCTGAATGTATTCAATGTACTTTGTTGTGAATAGGAAAAGAGTAAGAACCAGCATCTCTCGTGTGGTAGCTTGGAACTGTCTTTTTGTCTGCAGAGACTATTTCAGTTGTTGGGAAAGCCTGGGTTCTGGTTGGGACAGATGTCCTGTACCAGATTGGGGTTTTCCACTTTTGTGCACCATTTTTACTGTCTTGTGTATGTTAGTAGTCTTCTGACCTCTTTAGGACCCTAAAATAGTGGATAGAAACTGCAAAATGTGAAAGGTTTGCACCAAGCTTTATGGTAGTTCTTGAACAAAAGAATAGTGTTTCTGTTGGACGTACAACATAGGGGTGATGGTGTTTTATACAGTATTAAACTACTGCCACAATACAGTTGTTCGTTTGTTGAATAACTGTGGAAATTACTGGCCCACTGCTCTGCAGTAGCTGTGGTTTGTCCCTTATATGCTGTAGTAAGATGGTATTGAGGCAGTATGGCAGCTTTGTTAGTCAAAGGCAGATGAGTTTATAGAAAAAATGTGTTAAAAAGTCTTGCAAACAGCCTATGTGCATCTGGGACTATACTGATGCTGGTTTTATGAAGGTGTACTGTAAACTTGTTTGAAATCTAAGTTAGCATTACTTACCATCTTCCTTACACATTCAGCTTAAATGTGGAGCTTCCTCTACTGCTGTTTGAAAATAGCAAATGGGAAGGAGGAAGCTTCACACTATCTCTTAGCACCCCTGTGCCAGTGATGCAGCCTGTCCTGATCTATATTGTGATCGTTGCTGTTTAAATTGGGTATCATAGATCTGTAGCAAAAGCTGACAGCTGACCTCTTTCCTGGGAACTTCTGGTGCCCCACTGCATGGTCAGGTTCCTGAATCCGAAGTGAGGAAGTGGGGGTAATTCGGCAGTCTGTGTGAAATGACAAATGCAACAGTATTATTCTGAATGCCATCTTTCCTCTCTAGAGAACAGCGCTTTTTGAACCATACAGTTTCCTGGGGAAGAGAAATATTGCCATATAAATAAGCATTCTGACAGATTGTTGTACCAAGAAAAGCTTGCTGATTTTCTGTATCGATTTTAAAAGTTTTTTTTCCCATGATTTTGCATAAAACAACCTATCAAAATATACCTAGTGTTTAACCAGATCTGGCACAGAAGCTATCTGTGCAAGGGAAGAAGGAAATTAAAATATGTGCGCGTGCAAGTGCACCCCAAGTTCCTGTTGGCCCAGCTAAGAGGTGTATGGCATGTGAACACATGAGAAATGGACTTACTGATTAAAAATCTTGACTGAATCTCTAGAAGTAATTATTGCCCTGCTTATAGCAAGTTGAGTTCAAACTTACATTGTACTTCTGGTCACCATGTCTTCTGGGTGTTGAAGGTATATTGGTGTAGGGTTGGGTTTTTTTTCTTTTTGGGGGGGCTTTTTTTGCATTCTGCTCTTACACTGTAGCTACTAAATCTTCTAATATCTCAATTAACAACTTATAGTCCTTTCTGCCTTCTCTAGATTGCTTTGGGTGACAAACCACTTTTAGAGACAGGAAGTTTAACTTTGGTAATAGATGAAGACCTTTTAAAGCTTTGTATACATCTCTGCTGTCTGCTGCCAGACAGGGACACTGAGAGAACTTGGCAGAGAGGTTTCCAGGGGCGTAGGATTTAACACTGTAGAAAGAAAGAATCATATCTGAAGTATTGGCAGAAAAGGTAGAGGGAAAATAATAACTAACAACTTTTCACAGGTAATTTATACATAAATACAAATGAATAGTCATCAGTTAGAAGTTAATGACTCCAGCACCACTCCTGGGAGGTATTACACCTGCAGCTTGCTCTGCAGTCGCAATCTGGGACTCAGTAACTCTATTCACCTGCTCCTCCATAAAGCATTGCAAGAGTGGCTGATGTGCCTCAAATTCCTCCTTGGCAGAAAGAAGTATCAGGGCTTGTCTGGGGTGGGAAGTACTTTGTCAAGTCATCTGCAAAGCAAATTGGAATGCATGTGTACTTTTAAACTGAAAAGATGCTTTCCTTTTGAACTCCTGATATTTGGAAACTTTAGTAGTAATAAATTTGGGCTGCATTTAAAAGCACAAGTTAGAGAACTTTGCAGTCTTTTTGCAGTCCTAGTATTGTACATGAATTCATTCCGATCAGAGAGTACTCATTTAGTCACTGCTCCTGGAAGAGCCATACAGCTGAACTTGTATCGCACATGCTTTCTTGGATGTAAATGTCTCTGAATAATAGCCATGCTAGTGGCAAAGAATATACGGGCGCTTTTTTTTTTTTTACTTTGCTAGGGAAGGCATTCTCTGAGACTCCTGCAATTTGGTGTAAATATTCTACATATTCTGCCAAAGAATTCTTGAAGCAAACAGATTTTTGATACTACTTCATGTGTGGAGATGTTTCCTAGTTGTTAATCAAGGCATATGTGATGGCATTGATGCATGAATCTTGTTTGACCTTGCAGCTGCCATAATTTAACGCTTACCTGCATGTGAGGCCTGTCGCAGTATTTGTGGTTAAGCAATTGTACATAGATTTAATGGCTTAATTGTGAATTGTAATTATACTGCAGTTTTTAACTGCTGATGCACATAGAAATGATGGTTTTGAATATGAAAGTGCTTGTAGACCAAAATAGTGACTTTCTGACAACTTGTGAACAGCTTTAACAAATGCCTCGCAGCAGATGTAATCCAGGATATACCAGTGCCATTTGCCTTTTATGTAATGTTGCCTGTTTTCTTCCTGAATCTCTACATGTGCTGCGTAAGAAGCTTAAAAATTCAGAAACATGAGCTTCACGTTAGAATTGCTAGGTGTGCTTGCATATTGAAAGCAGATTTTCTTGGTAAAAAAAAATGACTAGGGCAGTGGTAGTATGAAAATACTGGGGCTTAGTGTCGCTCTCTTGGAGTTCCCAGGAATGGCTTAAGTCTGCTTCCCTCAGACAGTCCGGCTGTCGGATAAAGTGTCTGGTGGAGACTTTGAGTATTCTTGCTCAAGTTCTGAGAGCTGTTAGGGCATTGTGTGAGTGCAGATCTAAGCCTGAAATAACAGGCTGGGTAAATACAAGTATTAGGAGGATTCTGCCTTGAGGGAGGGATCTTTTTCCCACCTTTTGTTTTTGCAGTGAAGTCGGCTGGCTGAGAGCATTGCAGGTGACCAGGACATGATGTATGACGTGGCTATTTTCAGCAGGAACAGTGGTGATGATCCTGCCAGGCACTAGCCAGGATGCAGCGTGTGCTATCTACCAAAAAAGTATGCTTTTTTAAATTGTTTTGTTGCCACATGGTGGAAATACCTGCAGTGCTTTTGCAGTGTTGTGATGCGAGAGCTCTGAAAACTTGGAAGATTAAAAGAAAGCAGAAAAAGCCCAAAATACAACTGTGAAGACTTCTGCCTCTGCAATCTTTTTGCTCTTATCAAGATCTTGGGAGAAGGAGGATGAAACAAGTTTGTCTTTCTATCTTCTGATACTCCATTGTCCAGTGCAGAGCAGCTGCAGTGAAAACCAGATGGCAAGGAACATGCTTCCAGTTCCCTCTGGCTGCCCAGAAGTAGTGCAAGCATCAAGGAAGATACCAATGTATGTAGCATGGCTGATGGGGGAGTGCATCTGTTCTCTTTCCCTTCAAGGCTCCCTTCTTTCTGTGCACCTGTACAGGTAGTTTTTTTTTAATGCCTCTTCCTATAAGGCCTTTCTGCCATTATCTCATCAAGGGGATTCTTCTGAATTCCTTCCTCATCCCTCACTCATTTTGCACTTTTCTCTTCTTATCCTCCCCAGTTGCTATAGATTTCCCAATAGCAAGTGCTCAGACCGGTTCTGTTGGCTGCTTCCGAGAGACATAGAACTTACCACTTTTGAAAAATCCTTTGTTATACCCCCTAATTTGAGCTGAGCCAGGGGCTTTTTGTTCGCATGCCATACCTGCGCTCAAAATGTTATTCTTCCACTTTTACTCTGGCTCCAGGCCAAGCAGCATGCTGGAAAAGGAGTGGTTATTTCAGCAGCCTTGGAAGATCTTGGTTTCTTGACTCCTGGCTGTCTTAAACCTCTACTACGGTTTCACAGTGCTGTACCAGAAATTAATTAGGAAGTTGGGCATTCTCTTAGCACAACTGCATTTTGGAATGATCCTAAGCATTACACCGAAAATGCATGTTACGTTCTCCCTTCTCACAGTACCCAAATGGTGTCTTAACTCTCTGCCCAGGCTATAGAGGTAGACATGGATTAGAATTATAATGCAGAAAAATAAATCTTGCAGAGCCATTTTACTAGGTCACCCATAAGACATAATAGTTTTTACATGCAAGAATATTTTTAGGTGCTTTTGCCCTTGCTTTAATTTTGTCTGTTAATGGGAAAACTTGAAGGGGTTTTGTTAACTGGGACATGGTTTGGAAGTATTATGCATTATTAGTTTTCCTCTCCTCTTTAGCAATGCTAGTAAAATACCTTGAAAATACCTGGATGAAGGGCTGAATATCTCCTATTTGTCAAGAAATGACATTGTATGCCCTGTAACAAGGAAAAAACCCCACCCTCTTTTCAGAGCTGTATTAAAAGCATACCATTCAGAAAGCTGCTACACAGTATATTTTGTGCTTATTGGGTGCTTGAAGCGTGGAGGTCCAGTGTTTACTCTGGCACAAACCCTCTTTCTGATGTGGTTTAGTGTAAAACTATCAAAACAACGCTGCTTTTCAGAAGTCAAAAATGGCCTAATTCTGTATTTATTCTGATATTTTTTTAGCAATTAATGTAAACCAGCCCTACCTCTTTTTGTTCTTCCATGTGCTGTTTCAAACCAACCTTCAGTGTTTAGTTTTCCTGTTTCACAATGTAAGAATAAAAAAAAATTTGCTTTCTTTTATCAGGGGCAATATCTTGGTTTCGTTGATGTAGGAGTTGACGTAGCATGTTGTATCCACGTCTCCACAGCCAACTGTATCTGAATGGAGATGTGGATTCTGCTGCTTAAAAGGTGAAGTGAAATCCTAAATCTTTTCTGAACAAAACCTATTTCATTTGGTGCTTTTTCTGTTACTGGCACTAGAGCAGAACGGTGTAAGAAAAATCTCGACTTGAAATGCTTCACAGGAAAACATATCTCTTGGCTACATCTGTGACTGGGGTCAGTTGCAGCGGTATTTTATATTTTGTGTAGCAGAATACAACTTGCCAAACAGTTTGGTTGAATAAGTACTGGATTAATGTCTCAGCTGTATCTTGAAACAGACTAGCATCATGCCTTGAAATATTAATATTCCATGTAGCGCTCCCCTCAGACTGCGTACAAAAATAGCCCCTGCCCTAGCAGAGCTGGAAATGGCTGCTGCAGAGCCGTGCCCAGCAAGGGAAGAGAAGAATGTATTCTTGGCACTTATGCTCTCATTGGGATAACCTGGCAAAATGTCCTCCTCTTAAAGAAATATAATTATCACTTGGCTGTAGGAGAACACTAGGTCACCCTGCGGTAGAAGGTAAGGTGTCCTAGAAAGCTTTCCTTCTTTCTTTCTTAGCAACCTTACAGGAAAAAGTGGGGCAGCTGCGGTGCTGACTTACTGTACCCTTTTCCCTGCAAGGCTCTGCTTTGCCTCACTGTCTGCTGGTAGATGGCAGTGAAAAACGGAGTGCTGACAGATGGAGACTGTGTGGGGCTTCAACTTTAAGCTGTTGAATCCTATTTCTTCTTTTCCTAATGGGGGTAGTTTGTAATCGCTTTTGACAGCCCATCGGTGCCAGTTTGGAACTGTCGCCTTGCCACCTTAAATCTGTCTCTTGTGCTTTGCTTCTGCTGGCCTTTCATTTTCATTATGTTGGATGAGATCTCTGCATATCATCCTCAACTAAGCAAAAACCGCAGGGAAGTCGCTGCGCTTACGTAGTTCCTGCGTAAGAGAACTTTCCAAGCCTAGCAAGGAAGAGATGATGCCTTTCAGTCGATCACAAGATGAAATTCACTTCTTGTTGGAACACCATCTTTAGGAATAAATGTTTTTATTCCTCTTTGAAGCTGCAGACGATGGTTTGAAAGGACAATGCAGGTGCACATTGGTGCTTAGTATCCTGAAGATGTAACGCAGCATGCTCAACTGTAAAGCTGATATATTTTCTGCTTGGAGACCTTCAGCTTGAAAACTTAATTTCCTCCAAGTATTATTGCCCCCTGTAGAAATAGGTAATGTGATCACTTAGCAAATATGGATTGTTCTTGCTTCAGTTTATATATATATATAAACAGTTTATATATTGTTTCCAGCTTGCTTCAGTTTTTATAGCTGGCAGCTTCTTTTTGCACAAGACCAGAGAATTGTTATGATCTGGTGTCTTCGTTCAGTTCGTGTCTTGTGTTTCTCAAAGTGTTTTCGTGTTTAATGTGTGAAGATACATTTGAAGTGTCAGTTTTCTTAAAGATAAATAAAATGCCTAGCGCCTTGTTCTTACATATCATGGTTATGGTTAGCATCATCTCGCAATTAGTTGGCATTAGTCTAGCTTCATCTGTCGGTCCTGCTGTATGATCATGTATATTCAGTGTCGTTAGCAAAGCCGTTATTTGCCTGTGTGGATACTTACAGACTCTGTTCAAGTACTTCCTTCACCACCTTCCTTACAGGATGATACAACCATAGTATTTTTCTTAAGTAACAAGCTCTTTTTCAGCTCCCTACTGAAAAGATGTTTACTTAAATATCGCTGGGGGGTTGGGAAGAGAACTTTTAACATTAAAATTACTATAAAATGACATAACTTCCTTAAGGGTTCTACCAGAAGTCCTGGATTTAGTTTTAATTTCTGGTGGGCAGTTATCTCTGCTAAGAAGCTGGCCTCTGTGTCCTCTGCAGCAGCATCCACTGTGGAGGATCTGTTCAGCCTGTCAATGCATGCTGACAGCTCTGGCTGCTCCTGAATAGGAGCAAATCAGGTGTTAAAAAATGCAGCTGAGTGTAATAATTCTGTAAGTGGTAAGTGCGTGTTTCTTTACATGTCAAATGATCAGAACTTCTGCAGAACTCACACGTGTTGGAAATCCTGTTTGAATTTACATAGGCATTTTGAGAAAAGCCTAGGTTGGTCAGCATCCTCCTGATGGTGTTTTTTTGGGTGAATATGCACATACTAAGGAACGCTGTAGCTTAGGTATTCTTACAGCCATGATTTTTCTGTTGTTTAGAAGCTTATTTTAATTCTGCCTCTAACAACATTGTCAATCGGCTGCATTACTGTCCAAAAAGAATCTTGCAGGAATAAAGCGTGGGGTGCCTTCTGCATCTGAAAAGCCCTTGCCTTTGAAATATGATAATTCCTTTAGCATTTAAACTTGCTGAACATTTTCCCAGAGTTGTGATGTAATTTTTGGGAAGAGCAGTTTCAGCTGATGCTGTCTGGGTGCACAAGATGTTTTGCTTGGTCTTAGCTGCAGCTGATCAGAACTGTGAAATCTGCTTAACTCCTTTAGCTTGCAGCTGCAAGATGAGCTGCCAAAACCCCCTACCTGCTTGTAGGGGTTGCTAGTAGTAAAGGGAACTCTCCTTGAATAGGCCCTTGTAATAAATTCCAGTGTCTGGGGAGCCTTTTCCTGGAGCACTCTGGCTGGACTTTGGCTGGATTAACAGGTCAGTATCCTGCGATCACACAGCAGGCCACGTGTGACATAATTAGCAAGCTAGAAAGCGAATGGGCTTTAAAGGTGGTCACTACAGCACCAAAGCCATCTGCTTAAGCGAAGGTTCAGCTCAGGCAGTCCATTGATCCATCGTAATCTCTCGTGAGGTATTAGGCTGCAAGGGGCTGCTGTGACAAACAGCAGTGATGTTATTTATAGATAAATCAATTACAGAAGACCCTCTGCTGGTATTCAGGGCTGTGTTTTCCTTGCAGTTGCCCAGCTTCACCTGTAACCCTCCTTAAAATATATATATTTGTATATAGGCTAAACAAAATGATTCTGTGTTGGAGGGATTTTGCCTTCTGATTGCAGATACCCAAGAGTGGTGTCACTGTGAGGCGTAACAAGCAGAGAGCGTTCACAAGTCACAGCATGTCTGTGGACCGAATCTAAAATCTTGCTGCAGGGAAGGATACCTTGATTCATCTTTCAGAAATTCATGTTAAGGCAATATCAGTTTGGCATCCTGATGCGATGGGCAAGCTGTAACCAGAATCTCTGACAGCTCTGCTTCAAAGCTGAAAAGGTGCTGCAGAGCTGCAGGGACCTCCTGAGCAGTGGGGACGGGGACGTCGATGTTTCTCTGCTTCCTGCACTAGGGAACAGCTGGGCCATCAAAATTTTGTAGGGTTTTGGTAGATAAATCAAGTTCGATGTTGAGATTCCTCCCTTGTCCGTCAATTTGTCTGGCAAATCAAGTCTGAATGACATTCTTGCGGTTGAGATGCTGCTTGGAGAGACATGGGAATCACAATTTTTCTTCTGTAAGATAGACTCAGTGTGGGAAAGGAACAGCTTCCAGGGAACTTGTGGCTTATTTTCTGTTCACATTCTCAGCGCTTGAAATACCTCTCTTTAACGAGCAGCTTGTGAACACAGGTTTTTTTCTTTTGTTTTGTAGCTACTCCTGACATCACTGGCCACAAGCGAAGTGAAAATAAAAATGAGGGGCAGGAGGCCCTTATGTACTGCAAGTCTGTGGGCTTCCCGCATCCCGAGTGGGTGTGGCGCAAGAAGGTCAACGGAGTATTTGAGGTAAGAAACCTGGGGAGCCAGGTATGTATTAACCTGCCAAACCCACAGGAAGGAAGGAAATGAGCACCTTGGGTTTAGGGATATATTCTTTAGGGTGCCTTGTAACTTCTTGAAATGCAGTTCCTCAAAAGTCTGATACCTTAGTGAGTGAAGCGAACGTTTTTCAGCAGCAGCAAGTACCAAGTGGCTATTTCTATTGCTGTTGTGTGAACAGAGTTGTCCACTGCATTGCTGCTGGGCAAAGTTAGGAACTGTGCAGAGAGGTGTGGTGTTCAGGGTATCTGCTACAAATTGCAAGATGTGAGTTATGAAATGTGATTTAAAAATGCATTTGGTTATTAATTTCTCAAACTGCTTTCCAGTTTTAGTGGCTGAGCTCACAAGACTTAATATGAGGAAGTTGCAGTGATACCTGTTAGTGTTTAAGTGAGGATATTTTTTCCATGTAGCAACTGATCTAGTGAGCAAAGAGAATTTGACTAGTAATTGGAATAGCAGAAGAGAAGCTGGAAGTTGCTAAACCCTTCAGCCCACCTGTTTTGTATGTTGCTGCATGATCTGCTAGAGGTAGAAATTTGATTGACAGATGAAGAAAAAAATGTTAATCAAAAAACGGTTTGGTTGTTCACTGTTAAGTGTGAGCTTAAATTTTTATAAGACAGTGCTATACAATTGACTTAACAAGTGCTGTGAGTCATCAGTCCACTGTGATGGCGTGCAGATTTCCCTTCACGCCATCTTTCTGGTGAGGTTATTTGATAAGTTCATCCAAGATTAATTTTCAGGAAGATCAGACATCCATACTTCGTAAAAGTTTGCTCCTTTTTAATTCTCTAAAAGCATAAGCAACTCTGGAAGTCTCTTTTTCAAATGTAGAACAAATATGGCACCTTGAATTCCAGCTTCTCTAAATATTTGTGAAGTTGGTGGCCTAGGCTGCCCTGACCACAAATCTGTGAGCAGTGCCTGTTTCTTTTAAAAGCACAGCAAGGGGAAAATTTTATTAGGGCCGCTGTACCTTAAATAGTTAGAAAATACTATCTAAGGCAGTGTAATCTAAACTGGTACTGCTTTTCTTTTTCCACTCTACATTGAAATTGTTTTGTCCTCTGCTAGGGAATGTATCCTCTCTCCTGTTACTTCTCTCATCTGTTTAGGTCGACCTGTTTCATCTTATTGCTGTTAACTGGTGAATGGAGTGTAACGGCTTCTCGCGAAGCAAAAGGCTGAGAACACAACATGGTAGCTTACGTGATCACAACTGCTGGCTTTTTATGGCTGATACTGTTAAAGTAGGATGAAAATACAGGTTGTCAGTTAAGCTGGCATTTTTTGTTGTTGCTTTGAAGCACAGTTCACTTTAGCAAGAGATACAGAATAAACGCTAGTAGTGAGCTTTTCTGGTGTGTTAGGGAACCAGCCTCTATGCAAGAATCCCTCAAATCTTTTCTAGTTTCCGTGACATACAAATGAAGGGGCACCAGAACTTAATAAAGTTCTTGCTCTTTTCCTCTTTCACATTTCTCCTTTTATCAGGACATCAACAACTCCTCTGGCAGATTCTTTATTTTAAATAAAGACAACTACACTGAGCTCAGCATCACAAACCTACAGATAAATGAGGATCCTGGCGAGTATCAGTGCAATGCAACCAACCAGGTCGGCTCTGTCTCAGTCACAACCATCCTCCGTGTCCGCAGCCACTTGGCTCCCCTCTGGCCCTTTTTGGGGATCTTGGCAGAAATCGTTATCCTCGTTGTCATCATAGTTATTTATGAGAAAAGGAAGCGGCCGGATGAAGTCCCAGACGGTAAGTGTGCTCAAAGCCACTTGTAAGGAGGAAAAACTCAAACCAAAATACAAAGTGAACTTGTGGAAGCAGGACGGAGTGGGGCTTTGGCAGGAAGGATCAGCAGCCCAGTTTGTTCAGCTCAGAGATCTTTGCTTTCTCATCTATTCCCTCTCCAAACATTAAGCCCAGGAGGTGCAGAGGGTCCCAGTACTGCGTGGATTTCCCAGAGATCTCAGACTGTGTGTGGGGAGGGCAGTTTTTCACTGTCTTTAAAGCTTTTGCTGCACAAGGGGTCTAGTGCTCCTGTCTCTTTCCTGCTGTAGTAGCCCTGAGAAATCCTGCCCATCAGCCCAGTACGGGGGGTGGGGAGAGAACCAGAAACACTCTAATCCAGGATGGCACTCACTCCGTATGGCATTGGGATTGGACACTGGGCGGGTTTTGTGATGGAACATTATTCTTAAAGGGATTGGGACTGCAGAGATGCTTCAAAAATAAAACATGTTTTCAGTGTTAAAAGAGTAGGGGTTGGGCTCTTACTTTGGTGTGTAACTGAACTTGTATTTAAGGAATGCTCTGGAAACCATCCAGTTGTAATACCCACTGAGTTATAATTTCTAAAGATTAGGTTTTTATTGCCAGGTTTGATGGTAACACTAATTAGTTAAACTGTGTTTGGCACACAAAAAAGCAGTAACTGTTTCTTTCATCTTTGAGCTGCTTCTGCATACCTTCCTCTTTAGAGGATAGGGGAGGGGTCAGTTTGAGGCTAAAAATAAGGGTTTGAAAGAACCAGATTCAGAAACAGGTTTTAACATGACACCCAGCTGCTTACTACAGTGTTTATCAAGAAAACCTGTCCAAGGAATCCATGTGCGAAGTGGCTGGTGTGCCATCGTGCTGGAGGAGCGTGATGCATCCAACTAATGGAGCAGGTGCTTTAAAGTACATGGAGGGCAATGTGCTGAGTCAGTGTGGGAAGTGCTGAATCACTGGTGTCTTCCGGGGTTGAATGAGCCCTCTAGCGTGGCAGGTACCACACGGCTGCCTTTGGAAGTTAGCTTGTGCAGCAGTGACTAGTCGAGCTGTGCAAGGGATTGGTAACAGTGCAGCATGACGTTTGCCTTTTGAGATGAAAATACAGGTGCTGCAACAGTGACCTGCTTGTGAAGTCTGGGCAAAACCAACTGCATGGTTCCTGAGCTGTGTTTCAGAGAATGCAAAAAAAAAAAAATCTTGCATAACAGATAATAAGTGCTTACATTTTGAGAATGGCTGAGGCTTGGATCACTTCTGTAGCAGATCAAAACAGTCTTAAGTAGTGCATACCTAGAGGAAACCAGCTTTTGATCTTAACCACTTGAGTAGCATTTACTAACTGCTTATAGAGCATGCATTGAGACTGGTCTAGGTGTGTATCCAACAAAATTTAAACTGTGTAGTGCATGTTCCTCTGCATAACTAACAGCTTCACAGTGGCTAAGGGGTTTATACCGCCAGCAGTTGTCCTCGAAGTGGCTCTCAACCAGCCCAGAAAACTTGAAAAAGATAATTTATGGGAGAAAGGCAAGAGAACACTTATTGCTAGGCTGCACTGGCCTAGCTTAGCTCTCAGGGTGGCTGGGGAGAATCACACCTCTGTGGTGGTGGCTGGTCATAGTTCCCTGCATTTCAGAATCTCATTTGATAAAGTTTCACGAGGACTGAAACAAGGTACCAGATTGTAATTTGATGCGTAAATATTTACTGCAAACAGCCTCAAACAGACTTAATGCAATAGAAATTGGCTTTGACTTGACCAGACGGCAGCACAGCCACCACGGCAATGTGGGTAAGCACATGTTGCTGTGAGGAGTTCACTACTCGTTTGCTTCAAAGGCTGAAGGTTTCCTGGTTGGTCTGGCCACTCCTGAGGGAGCCAGGCTCATCATCTCTGACGGAGGTGTCCTAGATGATGGGCCAAGTGGCTGAGGTTACTAAATCTGCTTGCTCGGTCTGCTGTTATTGTGAAGGTGGCTAAGCTTGAGTCCTGGAGAGCGATGCACCTCTGTGGTGGACAAATAGTTTTCCCCGTCCATTTTCTTGGAGGACAAAATCCAATACTGCATATCACAGCCAGTATCTGTGCATTAGGTTTGCCTGGATGAAGAGACACAGTCGGTATAACATGTTCTCAGCTGAAGGCCGACTTGAGTCCCTTGGGTACTCTTGCATTTTCTGTAATGGCATTTGGAGCTTTCTGTGATACCGTGGTGGGAAACACTCTCTTAATAAGCAGGAGCACTTTACAAATGCATATGTGAGAAATCGTTGATAGTTTTGCTGATTTTCACTTGGATGTTTTACTTAAATTATTCTTATTTCAAATACATTGTAACGAAATGCCAAAGTTATTGTTTTAATGCAATGGCATTGAAACTCTCTGCTTGCAAAATCATACATCTGCCTCCGCATGCTGTGGTGATCTGTAGTGGGTAACATCAATGAGTCTATAGGTGAGCGAGCAACTCATGCAGATATTAATCTAAGCACTCTATTACTTAATACCAATCTTATTTGGCAAGAGCAGTGATCTCTCAGCTGTCAGCTGGTTTTCTGATTATTATTTTTTTTTTTTTTTTCAGAAAAATACTGGGTTTGATGGGTTGAGCTTTTAGGACAAGGGTTGTGCTTGTGCCAGATCTTCATATGAAGCTGCTGCAGCAATAATGGTTGAGATTTTGGGTCCTCCTTGCTAGCAGGGTAAAAAGCCTGATAGCCCCATCAGCAGAGTAACATCACTGATGGCTCTTCTTGCTGGGATGTGAATTTTGTCCTTGGACCACTCCAAATTTTTCCTTAGATTCCTTCATATTCCCCACCATCACCCCACTCCCCGTGGCGGAATAACTCTGGAGCTTCCTTACTCACTAGACTTCTCTGTTCTTCCTCTGCTCTGGAGTAGCAGGTAGAAGCAGCCAAAAAATCCCAGCCACGTCTGAGGATGGATGGCCATTTTGCATCTTTCCTTGGACCACTGCCTAGTGGATCGTTACCACTGCGCTTGGTACATCCTCCTGCTGCAGGCTGTCTATTGCTGCAGATACGGTGTCTGCTACCAGTAAACAGCCTAAATGTTGGGGTGCAAGCTTTTTATCTGTAGTCTCGCCCCTCTGCAGTGCTTCAGAGTGGCCCATGGGGTGCCCCCAGATCCTGCCTTACGGAGACGGGGTCTCCCTTCAGTCAGGTTTGCTGTCCCCTTGAGAGTCTGCTGACGTGCAGGCTAATGTCTGTCCTGTTGGGAGGATCTCTGGAGTGAGGATTTCTGCATAGACCTAGTGCAAAGGTGACTTATTCAGGACACTTTTAAGGATTTCTTTAGAAGTTTTGGAGAAGAAGAGTGATGCTAAATATGGTAACTTCCACTGTATAGATACAGAAAAACCAAAGCCTCTCTGGAGCTGAAGAAACTGTTAAATTGACACCTGGAAGTGCACCCGCAGCCCGTGCGGAGCCTGGCTGATAACACTGTAGGATGGAATGCAGCTGAACTGTCTTGGGTCTTGCTGGGAGATGCTGGTGCCCACACTGGGCTCTTCCTCGTGCAGTACCCGGTGACATCGTTTCTAGGGCTGGATTCATTAAGCCTATGCAAGTTACAGGCCACCCTTCGGGGTGTGCTGTGTTCATTCCCTTGGATGAAACCAGCCCTGGCAGAAAGCTGGAGCGGGATTGCTCCAGGCCTCACTAACAGGCACGCTTAATTGGAGTCCTCTTACTTTTCTCAGCCCTACTAGTCTGTCTTCGCTGGAGTGCTGCTTTCCAGCCCATCTTGTTGCTCTTTCTTGAGAAGCGTATTCAACTATTTAGCATTTTTGCATCTCCAAAGAATCCTCCAGTTCAATGTAGCATAAGGCAGTGAGACAGGAAATCCTGAGGGTCCCTCCCACTCTACCCTGATGGAAGAACTGTTTGTAGAGAAGTATGACATTCTCAGACAAACCTCAGAAGTATTGATTAAAAAAAAAAAAAACCTCAACAAACCAGAGAAGTAACTTCAGTGTTTGTATTTGCAGTGTACTTGTATACGCACAAGAGTGTATTTGTAAGAACTTCAGAGAAAATAGAGTGGTCTTACAGCTACATCAGGAAAAAAAAAAAAAAAAAAGGCAAGGCCTGAGGGCTGTACCTTTTTGGTGAGTCTGAACAAAAGTGCCAAAAAGGACTTTTGATAACTGATGCTGAACAGGAGCACCCAGTTACTGGTGGGAGATGTGACTTCGGAGAGAAACATTATCTCTGTCCTGGAAGGTGTCTGGGATGCTTTCCAGAGCGCTTGGGAACTCTACCTGGCCAGCCAAAATAAAGACAATTGAATTCCCTTTCCCTCTCTCTCGTCTCCATGTTACACAAGCTAAAAATTACCTGTCTCAGCGTGCCAACTACCTCATCTCTTGGCAGATGGGTAGAGTGACAGATAACTTGGTTAAATTTGGAGCAGTTCTCAATTTACTGCTCAGCTGCAGGGTGAGGCTGCTTAGGTTTCAGAGCTCGGGGGGACAAAGGGCTGTGTGTTACAAGACACGATATATTCGCTGGCTGTACAGAAGGTGTTACCTCCATCTAGAAGTGCTGCCATGCTGGAAGAGCAAGAGTGCTACTTTAACTTTGGCATTTCCTCACTGCAGTTTGTTGTCATTTGTTGTTGGAGTTTTTTTGTTGGTTTTGGTTTTTGGTTTTGGTTGGGTTTTTTTTGCATGGACCTTGCTTTTTTGCGTTTAGTTGAACTGCTTTTTATGCCACAGAACAGGGCTGCTCAGTAGCTCTTTTGCTAATGTTTCCTCCTTCACATAATTCAGATTTGTCAGCTTACTCTTTTTTTTTTGATTGTTTTTTCTTCCTGCTGCTGTATAGCAGAAGAAGGAAATTTGCACCCATGAAATTTGTATTTCCACCAGAAATGGTGTGAGGATGGCATTGGTGGGTGCCCAGTGCAGGTTCTTGCTGTTGTGCCTGTGGATTAGGGGCATTCTCATCCTCCTGGGAGGGGAGGTGACTGCAGGGAGTACGTCCAGTAACCTGCCTGCAGGTGTGAGCCCCCCTGCATCCAAATTATGTACTGAAAGGAGGAAGGGAGGGCAGATGGCCCTTGAATTCCTGCGCTCTTTCAAAATGGGAGTGTTGACTTGCTTTACAATGGTGAAGCAATATACGGATCATATACCTTCTCCAGAGAGCAGCTAGGTTTTGTAAAATGAAGAGTGGGTGAATAACGTGCAGCTTCCAGTGGCTTTTGGTGATGAAAGCTGCATGACCATGGCATGTTGAGGCCAGAGACGCTGGCGCATCACTGCATGTATGATGGGAAACGGTCTCAGCAGGGACTGCTGATGCGTTTTGCTCAGAATGCAAGTTGCTTGGGCTTCCCTTGACAAGAAAAGGAAGCAAATAGCTTTTTATTCCTCTGTCGTATAGCTTAAGCTGCTTATTTTTGATAGACAGCCATGAGCCATTGTGACCTGAATGTAGTATTTCAAAGATCCCTAAAGAAAGTAGGTTTTGTTGTTGTTGGATCAAATAGCCTGCAATTAGCAGAGGCACTGTTTTAAAGGGTGTGTTCTGGGGTAAGTAGAAAGTAAAAACTTCTTGGCTACATTCCCCTGTAGGAATGTTGACAGTTTTTACTTTAAATTCCATGTTCTACGTGATCTTCAGTTCAAAGCCACGAGGTGACTGTGTTTATAACATGTCCTTTTTCATTCTTCCCTTCTCATTTCTCAGCTTAGTACAAAGACTTTCCATAAACATTTTTCTGCTCCGGCTCTGCAGAAGCTCCATCCATATCCCCACATTCTTTCTAATACTCATTCTTTTTTTCTTGACTTTCCCTGTTCCTGCTATTACTGTAAGTAATTTAAAGAACAAAATGTTTTCACTGAAATGGTTTACCTTATAGTGAGTTAATTTTGGGGTTTTCCCCCCTGCCCCCATTGCCTGCATCTTTCTCTCCCATCCTTAAAATTCATCAAGGGGAGAAAACTGTCAGAGGCACATGGCGAGGCAGTGCAGCTCCCGGCCATACCTAACGGCAAGCATCGCTGTATCACACGGTAACTGAACAGCCTGGCTCCCCTGGGCCATTGTGTGCTGCTTTGTTAGATGCTGTTATGGATCCAAATTCCTCCAGTCTGATGTAAGTAGCCTTGGCCAGGGAGCCTCTGCTGCCGCTCGCCCGTGCCCTTGCTCCGCTTCAGAGCAGCGGCTCTGTTCTTACTGGTTTGCGTTGTGGAGCAAGGCGAGTGTCTCTGCTCACATCTTCTTCCCCTTCCCTCCAAAGCATTCCGGTTAGGGAAGGCCAAGGGAAGAGCACTGCTGCAAACCCAGCGTTCGTCCTGGTGGTAACTGCCACCTTTGAGTGTGCAGCCGCAGCCCTAAGTGGTTACTGCAGGTTGTAACGTGTGTGTCCCCGCAAACAGCTGCCTCCTGCGAAGGCGTCATGGTCCTGCATGGCTGTGGACCGCTTCGACTGCTCCATGTGGAGCCTTTCCAATGCTTTACAAATTAAGAACTGAAAAAAATATTTTAAAAATTGGTTTTTTCCAACTTGGGCAAACACATCTAAATTTTTATAAATGTTCTCAAAAGTTTTCAAGCCACTGTCAAATTTTCTCTTCCCAGAAAGCGAGCTCTTAAGCAAGCTTTTAAATATAAAAACTCCCCAGTGGGCTCTGTGATGGCTCAGGAGAATTACTCTCTGGAGGCTGTAAAGTTGTAACACAGGACCCCAGAGATGCCACAGATGCTGGCTTTTCCTTTCGAGTATTTGAACAGAATTTGAACTTTTATACCATGGGTGACTTCCATTGATACTGCCCCGCTCGCTGCCGAGGGTGAGGGCAGGCCTGGGGGGCTGCCCTGTGGCCGGGGCTGCTGGTCGGGCTCCTCTGGGCAGGTTTTGAAGCAGGAGCAGAAGCAGAGTCCCTTTGGCTGCAAAAATTTGAATGTTAGTGCTGGAAGGACCCGTTAGCTTTTCATTTTTAACTTCTACCCGTCATAAGAGGCTACACAAGATTAATTTGATAGTAAAGGTAAGGCCTGTAGCCTTCCAAAGGAGGTGAAAGAAACTGTGTCACATCTAAAATGCCTTATAAATTAAGGCTGAAGTTGGGAGGGGCCACAAAACACAGCCCCCTTCTCAGACTGCCAAAGCGTGACTTACGTTCCCAGACAGTTAATACAAGCGGAGGAACTAAGCAAATCTGTTTGTCATCATCCTGCAGTTCTAATGTCCAGATATTTTTGCCTGGAAGGCTTGATTCTGTGTGTGACACGATGTGTTAAAGACAGTAGCAGTTCTAACCTTTCGGGTCAGAAATGCACAGGCCGGGGCAACGCTGAGCACATCATCGCTGTACTTGCGAGAGTCTTGGCTGGTTGGGTTTTGGTGGTTTGGTTTTGGGTGTGGTGTGGTTTTTGTTTGGGTTTTTGTTTTGTTTTAATCTTGTATAATACAAGTAATGGGGGTGTTGGAGCCTGCAGATCCCCTCCAAATTGAAAAGCAAATGCCTGCAAAGGGGGGGTTCAGCGTGATCCATTATGAACTTTGCAGCTGACCCGCAAGTGGTGCGGGACGGAGTGAAGCAGCACGGTGTGGGGAGGGTGTTCCTTCTCTGCGGCCGTAGGCTTCACGTACTGTTAGAGACTATCGGTTACTAGTGCAGGTCTTCTGGCATAAAGGTTTTGAGTTACATTGATATTTGTCGGTTACTATGACTTCTTTTTTTTTTTTTTCCCCCCCCCTTCAATTGCATCATACCCTTAAAAAAATGGTGGTAAGTGTGAGATCTGCATGCTTTGGAGTTTGTTTAATCTCCGCTTCAGTCTATACAATGCACAAGTCATAATGTTAACACTTTTTCTTAAAACTTCTTCATTCACGTTCACAACTAATTTGGATTTCAGTTTGCTGTTTTTAATCTTTATTTGGTCTTAGTTTTCTTATTTTTCTGTTGTTCTGTTGCCCCCTGGTTTTGCTAAGGTTTCGATCTCTGTCTGTACTGTTCTGGGGGTGCTTTGCCAGCAGGTGAATGGCTGACCAGGATAGTAACGCACAGAGAAATTCTCCCTCCTCGGGCTTATTTTATCTGTTCAGGTGATAGATGGGAAGGGACGAGTGGTGGTGATCCACCGTATAATCTTAAGTATTTCAATAGACATTTTTGTTGGATCTTTGTTAGGAAAAACACCCCATGGCAGCCTTTATATATGTGAATCTTTTTTTTAACCACACAAAACTACTTACCTGAACTAGGCGTTGAAATATTTCAACAGAGAAGGAAAAATGGTTATTTTCTAGCAAGAGAGAGCTTGTATCTTAATGGTGCAGTCTGGTATTTCTGAAGTCCACCCAAACAAACTCTCAAAGATGTCGATGATGCTTGTTAGAAAGCTGAGGCAGCAGAGTCTTAAAGCAGAATGGCATCGGTAGCAGTACTGACCTGGGGGACGAAGGGCTCTTCCCACCCCGCGTGTGGAGGGCAAGCACAGCCTGCTTTAAGATCTTTTGTGAATCAAAAGATACTTGTGGAAGGAAGTTCTAGATTTACTCTACCGTGCTCTGTGTTTCAGTACCTGATGTGTGTCTGTATATCTCCACTGTATATACAACAGCACATTGATGTCTGGTTGTCCTTACTAGTCCTAGTTCTCTCTGTATCTTGTCTGATAGTGTACTGTTGCTGGTAATGGACTTCTGTGGACACTGGTGTGTCGCTAGTGTGTTATTTTGGCTGTAAAGCTCTTGATTTGTGGTTAGTTCTTTTATTTTTTTGAAATATTTTTTTGTTCCGGTCACTGTCTGTGCTAGCGGTGGCTTTGCCTATCCGTTGCCTTGAAGGTACAGGTGGAGTAATGTCCCCTCTGACCGACATTACTCCTAGCGTGTGCTCATGCGGATGCCTACACTGTTAAGACTGTAGTTTCCATAACTGCTTCATGTGCACTAAGCACCCTTGTGGAATCCTGCTGAGAGTTTCTTAAAGACTTCAGTGAAAAACTCCCTCTAGCACAAGGAGGGACGGCAACTGTTGAATGCCGAAAATGGCAGGTCCTGAATTGGTCTCCCCAAAATACAGGAGTGTTGCCTTTCTGGATCGATTTTTGTACTGCTGTTCAAACGCACTTCTGTCTTCTGTACTGCAGCTTGAGAGCAAAATAAGGTGTGTTAGCCTTAAAAAAAAAAAAAAAAAAAAAAAAAGTTCAATTGGTCATGAAAGAGCTAATGTGAAACCATACTCATTGGCAGATATTTTTTTTTTTTCCAATTCTTAAGCGAGAATGGTTTTGCCAAGAGCCACAGGCAGAACAATGCTGTCAGTCTCCTGTAGCTGAAGTCTGGTGTCTGGAGGTATTGCAACAGCCCCGACTTTTCCTGGTGCTTTGAGCCCTGTGCGCTGTCGAACACACGAGCAGTGCCTGCTGCTGCCCGAGGACTGCCTCTGGATACTTGAATAGAGTATTGCACCTCCGGCCTCTGCCTAACCTGGTCCCTTCTAATTAGGCACTGAGAAAAATGGAGTATGTAGAGGTTAAATCATCCATGGAGGAAGATAAGCATATGGTGTATATACCCTGTGGTGTATATACCAGTAGTGACCCATCAGCAGTTGAAGAATGGCTTTAAAAAAATATAAGATACATTTAACAAAAAAAAAAAAAAAAAATCAATGCAAGAAAACAAACAGCAGGATTTTACAACTGAAACGTTGGTTTGTCTTCTCATCTATTTTTTATGAGATTGAACCACTGGAACTTGGGGACAAGATGAGTCTGACCATATTGCAACAATCTGTCCGCTACAGTTGCAGTTCTTCATGACAAGCATTCAAAGTGTTAACTAAAACCATTGAAGCAACATACCTGCCATTAAAACTTGAATCCAGAAAAATAACTTCATGAATCTTTGCACTACCAAGTGGAATGGCCTTTAATGCTGTAGATAGATCAGTTTGCTGTTTGCAGTTCAGCTGGCATACGGTGCAAAGACTGACTCTCTTTTTCTTTCCTTGTCTTTTCCTGGATTGCATCGGAATCCTCTCTGCAGATGATGAACCAGCTGGGCCAATGTAAGTGCATTTTAAGAAAAAAATATTGCTTGGCTTAATCTGAGGGTTTATGGGAGCTCACGGTACGTAGGATTGACATTTTGGGTGACGCTGCTGATGGTAGCGGACCCTTTGCTTTGTGGGTTGTTACGCTGGAGTAAAGAGAAGTGCTCTCTGCAAGGGCCTTGCTTGGAAAACATCCGGAAGGAGTAGGAGAGAAATATTTGTGCTGAAGTGACATGTGCTTTCCCTGGCTGCCTGCTGTAGCCGGTTTGATACTTACTTATAAAATCATAAGCAAAAAAACCCAACCCAAACCATCTTCTTCAGTTGTGAAAAGGCTGCGGTGAGCCTAGGGAGCGAAGTGATGGGCATGGGGGTGCATTGCTCTGGGCCAGGAGGGGGCAAGACATGTGGTCCAGAGGCTGCATTGCCTTCAGCCACTGAAGAGGTGGAAGGATGGAATGGTTTCACGCGTGTGCAAAGCTGTTGTTCCCTACACTTGTGACTGATTTTGGTGCATTCTTTTATTATTTCTTTCTCTAGGAAAACCAATTCTACAAACAATCATAAAGATAAAAACTTACGCCAGAGAAACACAAATTAAAAATGCTTATCATGTAAGTATGGCTCGCACGCATCTCTGAACCGGGCAGGCTAAGCTCCTCCTTTTTCTGTAGTGGTTGGGGTGCGTAACAGTCACTCGTTCTGTGTATTCCCAAGCTACCAGGCGCTCAGGGGGCAGCACTCCCCGTCCTGCCAGGCTTCACAGCGCACTGGGGGTTATCAAAAGTTTTTTTTCATAAAATATGCAGGTAGCTTAATGATCCAATAGCTGTCGAACTGTACATAGTCACTGCTACTGCTAATAAAAACCCAACCCCCAAACCCTTCCTCATTCAACCTTAAAACCTGGAAGCCAGCCTTGGTTGGGAAGCCTCTCTCTGCATTTAAGACCGAAACGGATGTTAAGCGCTTTGATTGCACGTTCTTAATGGCACGGGATGTTGAAAATGCTGCCAGGCATTGACTAGCACCTTTTCTCATTTCTTTTTTAGAGCTTTAAGTTTCTGAGAGACTGATGGCAATATGACCTGCTAAATTTAAGGGTTGGAACTCTTGGTTCTAGAACTCCAGTTCTGTCTTTTTTTTTTTCTTTTTTTTTTTTTTTTTCCTTTTAAAGTGAGCAACAATATGACTGTCTAAAGCATGCCTTATTTAGCCTCTCCTGTAAGGATGACCTAGCCAGATCAATTTCAAATAATGCTTCAGTGTAGAAGGTGTAAACTATTTTGGGCTTGATGTGCTGTGAATGTTGCTTTTTTTTCCCCTTTTAATCTATTTAGACAGTAGTAGTAGTAGTAAGTCAGTTCAGCATGCGCCATTTTTTACTTCCTGTAGCTGTTAAATTTGGCAAAGCTCTAAAACGCACCGCTGCCATCTAGTGATACTTTTTGTAAAGTACAGCAAAACTTAAAAATATATACAGTATATATTTATATTTTGGGGGAGGGGGAGAACCAAAATACAGTAATTGTGTTTCATTTTTAAGCTGCTGATATTCATTCCTTACTGTATGTCTGAAAGATGAGAGAATTATACTGTTCTGGTACTTAAAGAAGTAATATAAATTGAAATTATCTTAAGGGCTTAACCTATATAGAGAGACTTGGGTGTCCTATAATCAGACTTTAAAAGCTGGAATGGTTCAACATGGTGGAATGCAGTTGAAAACAAAAACAAACCTTCAGTTTATAAATATATATATATGATTGCTTTTTAAGTGATTTTTTTTTTTTTGTTAACTCATGTAAATTCTCAAATCCTTTTGCACTGATGTGTTCAACATATTCTTGTACATTCAATTCAGGCAAACTTTTATAATTTTTTTTTGTTTAAATGATGAAATGTTACAGCATGGTGATATTCTATGCAACTAGTTATACTCTTTAGTTTGACACTGTAATTTCTCATGATTTAAAGATTGTAGAAATAGACCTAACAGGGTTCTCATGATGTGCGTAACTGTAGATGCATGAACTTGTGTTCTGTGTATTTGTTGAAGTGCAATGATGTATAAAAAGTGGATTCACCTGTTTTTAAAAATAAAACACTAACAAAAAAAACATATGAGACTCTTTCAACTATTTAATGACACCTCGGTGATCACACACACAGACTGTGTATCCTTAGTGCTTGGCATCCCGGAGTGTCTGTTCCTGGGGCAATAAGCTGGTGTTTCTCAGCCTTCTGTGAGTTTTTTCAATTCCTTCTCCACGTCTTCCACAAAAGCTGGAAAATTCTGATCCAAAAGACATAAGCGAATGAAGGGCCCCAGCTCTTGCGCACGCCACGTGGAATGCCAATGGGCAGCGGGGAGCTCCGGCTGCCGTTCCAGCACAGACTGTGGAAGCAAAAAACCAGGCGTTGCACTCACCTTGGATGTGAGAGGTTAACGCGCGTGGTGCGTGTAGCGGTGCGGCCTGTGGGAGGCTGAGCAGAGTCCCGCCAACGCCAGTGGGGAGAGGCCAAGTGCTGTTGGCTCCAGGCCTGACTTCTGCTGCTGGAGCCTGGGACAGGGCAGGGCAGCTGGACCAGCACACTGGAACCTGTAGCTGTGTTTGGCTTGTGAGGAGGGGAAAAAATAAACAACAAATCTTATTGTTAGTTCCTCTTGCACTATTGCTGTCTTCCTGGTGGAGGAAAAAAAAATAACCTTTAAAGATTGTTGAGTATATTTTTTAAAAAGTCTGCAAGAGAGTGCTTAAAACCAATGCTTCTGCTAGCTTCCTGGGGTGGTGGAAACGGAGAAATCTAGCTCCAGTGTTCCAGGGCACCAGCTGAAAGGGCATTTCCAAAGCTAAGTGGGGAGAAACAGCTCAGCCCTGAGCAAACTGCAGCAAGCCTGTGGGCCGGGGCACAGGAGACCCCAGCCCAGAGTGCAGCGGTGTTAAGCTGATACAGAAGTAGAGGAGGATGTAGGAAACTACTGATGTCAAGGAGTCTTTGTGCTGGGGAATTTGTTGGTGATTAAGTGAGGAGGAGTGTGTACAGCAAATGAAGACCAGGCCTTGCTGGTAGAAAGCTTGGTTGGGAGCAGGTATCGTGCTCCCGTCTTGTACAGGGACTACAGAAGAGCAGGGGTTAGAAGGGGTTTACAGTGGTGTTAATTTATGTTTCCTAATATTGCCCCTTAAAACAGTAACTGGTCACAAAAAATAGCAGTTGCTAAAGGTAAACTGCCTTGTCTGATCACTCCTGCTTGTTGGAGCAGGCTCACTGCGTTGTACAAGGACAATAACAACAGAACTGTTGGGAGTCACACAGCATAACGTGTGCTACGACTCTCGGCACTGGCTGGCGAGTACGGGGAGCTCTTCCTGAGAACAGGGGTGTTGAGCAGCTGTCCTTGAGTTTAGAGGATAACAGATTCCTAGTAGGGAGCGTAGGAATTGTCCCTGATACCACTGGTGGGACATACCCTGTGGATATGGGAAAAGGGTGAGACAGACCCATAGATGCAACTGCGGAAGAGCAGAGGTTGGAACGAGCGGCGTTTTCTCCTCAGTTATCTGTTTCTGCTGTCCCAAATTCACAGTAAACAAGTTATTTTTAAACATGGCTTTACACTGGGCTTCCCAGCGAAGCCACCAGCTGAATCGGGGATCTTGTGCTGTGGGGCAGGGAAGATCGGTGGTTTCAGACTTCAGCTCTGACTGCAGAAATCAGTTCTGCAGAGTCAAGAGTGACAGGGCCATTTATTTGGATGTGGCCTCTGGGTATTTGTGTGCTCTCTTGTGTGGTTTGTTCTTATGCAAACGGAGTAACTACACCACCAAATACCTGGTTTTGCAGCTTATTTCCTAGCTGTAGATTGTTACACAAGATCCTGTGGTTTTGCTGGTATAGATGATGGCATCCTGATGTTCAGTGAAGACATTTACCAGATGTTTACAGCATATGAGATAGCTCGGTCTCTGTGCCCCAAAGATTCAGTTACAGGGCCTAAATAGTAATTAGTATTTTTTCTTTTACCTGCGCTAGCTGTGTTACAGGTCTTCTTTTTCCGAGGCTTGTACAGGAATCTGGTAGAGGCTCATCTGGCTAAAAAATATCAAATGCAAATAAGTGCTGGTTACCAGGCAGAGTGTGGGTATGTGCAAGAAGGGAAGTAGTTCCATTTTTAGAGATACCGGGAAGAGAATGTGCTCAGCTACCTTATGCAGTGAAAAGGCATCTTTTTATGGAACCTGAACGCACATCTGCTCAAATCTTTAAAAATGAAAGACATTAAATAATTGGCCTGTAGTTAAAACTGTCATGTCTAAACTAAGATAACTATTAAACTACTGACTGGAAGCAACTTCAAAAAATACCGTGTCTGAACGCTCGCCAGGAACATGCTTTTTTCCTTCCCATGGGCCACATCACTGAAAAGACTGTCTAAGCTGTCACTTCTATTTCCTGAGTGAAGTTTTCAGCCCAACTTGTAGAGCAACAACATTATTGGTACCAACAGTACGACTGTTGCTGTTCAGTAGCATTCTGCCATGGCAAACTCACCTTTCATTCTTGGCTTTAGCTTCTCAAGAAGTGAGCAAAGCCCAAAGTATAAGTAATCTGCTTGAAGAACAAACAATAAATCTTGACTATTAGCTGTGAAAGTCTGATGCTAATAGCTGGTTATTTTTCTATTTTTCTGTCTATATGTTCAAGCTTACTTACTATGTATAGTACTGATGCTTTTTGTTCGGTGTCCTTCACTTGACTTTCACCATTAGCCTGCTGACTGAGACTGTGGTAGAGCTTCTGGCTTTGTTCATCAGTTACTTCAACAGGTACGTACTCTGTGAGTTTCTGAACGCAATTGCAGCAGTGTTCCAGCATCTGTTCTTTTGAATCTCCACCAAACTGAACACGTAACATGCGGCATTCATTCTGCTCAAAACCCAAAAAGACATGAAATAAACTGTGAATCCCCTCAAGCTGTTTTGATTTATTAAATTCCTATTCGTTACAGTTAGGAAGAAGGTGATACGTTTTTGGGTCACTGCACCAATTTAAAAACAAACAAACAAGTTTTCCCTGCTGTATCTTTATTTTTCCCAGCAGGTAATCCAGAAGACTATGATTACAGTTCAAAAATCAGTAAAAAGAAAAAAAGAAAAAAAACCAACCAAACAAAAAAAAAACACCAAAAGAAAATGGTAAGTGTGCAGGGCCACTTGTCAGCTAATTCAAGGTCTAGCCAAGTGAACAAACCTCACCCTGACAACAGTTTTTACACTCATAGCAGGGAAATCAAGTTCTTGTTGCTGCAAGTAGCACCCTATAAGCATATGTCAACTCTGAACAGTTGTGTGAGACAAAAAATTAAATTACACTAAAGCAGGCAGAAGTTAACTTTGGAATCTAAACGAAAAGTTCTGGGAATGGGATGTTCCATGTAGGATTTATGTTACTGCGTGCATCAAACCCAGCCTTACCTGCCTACCTGGTCTGCTGTGCAGAGCTGAACATAAATTCACTTGGCATTCCAAATGAATGCTGCTGTTCCTCAAACTAGCTTACACAGTTGATTAGGAGCATCAGAAACTCAAATGCATTACTTACTATAGTGAAATAATACTAAAAATACCCCGGATAGTTCGGACCCCTCGGTGTAGATTGTGGGGCTGGTACTGTATTTTATGTCTTCCGAGTACGTGAGGTTCAGCAAACTGCACTGAAGATGTGACTGAAGAGCCTGCTGTGCCTGGTAAGCTCATCCTAAGCACATCGAGCCAATGTAAGGCAGGTGTATGCTGAATCCTCTTGTTTAGGAAGTGAATTAATGGGACTTTCAGTTTGATCTTGAAATTCCAAACTTAAAACAGTTGAAGTACTAGAAAAGAAGCAAGTTTTCCTTGGACTGACCTAGCTTATTTAGGTCTTCATCTTTCTTAGATTTCAATGTCAAAACCATTTTTTTAAATGACTAGACATACTGCAAGGCTGCTGATTACATGGGTACACGGACATATTTCACTTTAAAGATTTTGCTCTCTAAGATGAGTCAGCTCTTTGTGATAGCCTGTATGTTTACATGCATGTTATTTTAAGATGCTTGTGTTGCATAAATTGATTTTTAGGGCATTGTAAGGATAAAAAAGCTTGTCAGTGCCTTTTAAAGAGAAATATGTCAAAGCAGTCCAGACTGTAGCACTCATTTTACCAGTGCCCAGTTTTTAATTAACCAAGATGTCAACTTAACTGGGTCAGCATCATGTAACCGAGAACTGATCTGGATACGCCAGACAGGTGAGTTCTCGTTATGACAGAAAGGTAACTTCCATCTTAATTTGAATTCCTTTGGAGACTTGCAGGGACCACTTGGTTTAGTTACCCCTAAAATCCCCAAATCACTTTTCAGTCTGAGCAATTTGTATTGCCCTCTGCTTTTTCACAAGGACCGTGAAATACTTAAGGTTGCTGTTTATAAACAATAGACTTTGTAAATTAAACATTTTTTTCCTTTATGGAAAGAGCACGCTCAAATTCAGCTAAGATGATCTCAAGTTTTAGCATAGATGACTATTGGGCAGTAACACCTGCACCATACAAGAGTTGAAGTATTAAAGAACTTTGAGGTCACTCGGATGGTCAGATCTGCACCTCCTCCCACACTGGGGCAGGGGACGAGTTCAATGAAAACAGCGTGGGAAATGATGTACTAGCAGAATTTTAAGAACATTTGTCTTGCTACTACAGATTCATGTAGAAAGGTTTTTATACATAGAGGCACATCAAAGACTAATGTGAGATAAGTGATTACTAGAGATGGAGCTGCATAAAGGGCAGTCACAGCCACACAGCTGTTGCTTTCAGCTGAGCATAAGACACAAGTGTGTATCTGAGCGGTACGGCTTCAGAATTAGACGCTTGTGCTTCGCTGAATAAAATTTCCACTAGTACAGCTGAGTTTCAATAGTGATCTGCAACAGGTGTCTTCTCTACATGTCTTGTTCCTTCAAGTATATTAATGCTAAGTTTCTCCAAATACAGTTTAGAGACTCATTCTGCTAGATAAGAGTCCACAGTGCCCTATTAAAATCATGTTTCTTAAGTAATGATTAGTTTCACTATAAATGTAATATTCATGACTTAAAAAAACCAGGAATACAAGATAAATGGTAGTGTAATATTTTGTTGCCCATGCTCCTTGGTTGCCATGTGTGTTCAGATACAGGAACTGTTTTTTGAAGGCCTTGCTTGTTTTCCTCTGCTTAAATGGCTTCTGCTTGCCTTTTTCCTTACTTAGGTCTAGCAGGGTTGAGATGTAACCCCTTACACAGTGTGGCTGGCTTCCTGAATTTCTAAAAATATTTTTGAAGGTTATCAAGAAAGCTATATACACTGACAGTATTTAAGGAATCACTTCAGCTACAATTTAGGATTTAAAGTAGAGAAACCATAGGATATGACCACTGCAATGCCACTAGATCCAGTTTAAGTCATGAGAATTTATTGTAAGTAAACATTTAGATGCACTGAATTCATTTAAGACTATGTTAATATTCCTCCTTTTCTGAACTGTCCCTCAGAGCTTTGTTCAAGCCTCAAAGTGATTGTGATGTTGATTTTGTTTCTTGTGAGATGCCGCAGAATCCCTTAACGTGGTGCTGGGGAACTGGTTCTATTAACTGTAAAGGAAACTGATGATCTCCTAATTCATCAGAACTAATTACTGCAACAACTTGATAGTCTTCAGTGATACTCCACATTTTATACGAATCTGACAAAAATCAGACAGCAAAGGCATTTTGGTTTCAGGCAAGCATAACCCATGAATTTAAAACAGTTTAAGATAATTATGCAGTTCCTAGTGCCACCATTAGACTAGGCTTATTCTGAAACAAGAGGAGTCCTTATATTTAAACAATGTTTATTATGCCTCACATCTGCTTTTATCTTGCAATTAGCGAGACATTCTCCCCTCTACAAACTATATTGTTTGGTTTGTAGCATCCTATAAAGAATATTTATGCATCTTCCATAAAAGAAATCAGAAAAAGGATCAAAGTGTAACTAAACAGGAATTTTTACAGTTTTCAGCTATTCTGGATATTGCTATTATCTGCAATTACTATAACTCGGTCTGTGACACAGTTCCTGTCAGGGGAGAATACCAGAACATCTCAGAATACTTGAGGTGTTTGTATGCCTTAATAGTTCTGTGAATGGGGCAAACAGTTAAAACTGGCCTCTAGCAGTTACTGAACAAGGGGCTCATCTTCTTTCTCTAGAATTCCTGTTTCTGACTTAAATGAATTCTCTTGTTAAGTAGAGAGAGTTAAACTAGAGGCAGGTGTTTCTGCTGAAACAACAAAGCCCAGAAACTATCCAGGGAAAAGGGAGAGTTCCTCTGCCTTTGAAACAGGCTTTGTTTCTGGAAATCCTTGTGAGTGCTCGCTGCAGAGAAGTAAGAAGCTTCTCTGAGTTCATCTAAGAACCAAGAAAACCGAGATTTGTAGGTAAGCTGGTAACAAGCAAGTGCCATTTCATTATTTAAAGGCTAACCAACCACTTTTCATGAGATCTGAGGGGAAGAGCAGAAGCCTAGGCCTCTTTCCTTGCCTGGAATACCAAATGCCTGAATCGCCAGCCTGCGCTACTCTGCCACGTGTCAGGGGCCACAAAATAGCTAAATAATTGTTTTAGATACTCTGTTTGCCAAAGTGAAGTATGACTTACGGAGGTAGCATGCTTCTGTACATGTAAGAGAATCGCTTATCTTTTTAATTGTTAGCCACAGCAGATAGACTCTAAAATAGCTACTGGTCTAGCTGTCTTAGTAGTTGATTCTCAGAAAGCCATCTAAAAGACCTGAATATTAGCAGTTATAAGAGACATTAGGATGATTCAATTCATTCTTGTTCAATATTTAGAGAAAAAAATATTTTCATTTATATTGGCAGTTTACAGGATCTCAGAACTTCTAGTTAAATCTATTCAATGTTAAGAAATCTTACACAGAACTGTGTTAGCTATTAGAAATATCAAAAGCAACTCAGGTTACCTTTGACCGTGCACAAAGCAGCAGGCAGTCTGCTCTTCTTACTATCTTTAGCCACTTGCAGGAATCAATTAATGAAAAGCCTTCCTGAAATAAAGCAGAACACAAACTACTTACATAGCAAACATGCAACATTCAGAGGTACACAGAAGTTATGTGATGTAATTTAATCTCTAATGAAGGTTAGTCATCTGCATACATCAACCTTTGCATCTGTCAAAATGATTGCCAGCATGTAATTTTTACAACACTAGGGGATTATATCTGAATCTGTAGTTCCAGTAACACCACTATGTCAAGGTACATTCTAACTTCTCCATTTGTTTTACATTTATATTTGTGCATGTTATTAAAGTCTCCATGAAATGCTTAATAAAACGGCTGCAACAGAGAGCTTTAAATTCTTCCGCATCCCGTGAAGTTGCCCGAGAGGGCAGCAGAGGGCAGGCAAACCTGAAGAATGGGAAGAAACCTGAAGAAAGCAGCTGGTTTATCTAAGGTCCAGAGAGGCATTTCCTCCAGATGCAGCTTAGGTAAACAAGCAGCAGCTTTGATAACTTTATAAAGGTGTTCTTACACTCCAGCTGCATTAACTGTCAGTCTCTTCAAAAAAGAGGGACTGCTTGGCATTCTCTAAAAATACACTGAAAGCTGAAAAAGTCATATAAAAATTTCAAGGCAATGGACCGTGTCTCCCAAGGTACTTTTCACAGACTACCACATAGTCATGAGCTAGCAAAGTCTAGGGGGAAAAATAACCCAAACAGATTGAAGGGCAGGGTGCAAATCACCTACCTGTTTTATCTGAACTCCTAATGCTTTCAATGACCGTGGCTTTTCACACAGGCTGCTTTTCATAGGTGTGCAAAGGGTCAAGAGCCATAAGCTATGTCCATCTCGGACTGCCAGCAGTTTTTGCCAGAGCTACTACCCATCTTGGGCGGGTCCAGGCTGGGGAACCATCTGCCATTCTATTTTGGTACAAGAAAGCACCTCAGTAAGACGCTGCTACTCTGACATGCTGGCACTGGCTTTGTAGTCCCGTGTAACAGTTGCATGTAGATTTCAAACTGAACTTTTACAAGAGGAATGTCTGGAACTGATTGAAGAATTGAATCAAAGGCAAACTGTATCACAGACACGTAGCTGATTAGACACGTCCTGTGGGAGACTCTAGCACAGTAAGGCCGCATGCAAGTATCATTCCCAAAAGACTTGAGGTCAAGAGGAGAAACTAGTTTCCCTCTGCGCTGTAAAAACAGGTGCTGGCAGCAGGTAAGACAGGCCAGTCGCTTGCAGCATGTCTGCAGGCACTGAACACACTCAAAATGCCTCAAGGTAGGACTTGCTAAGACCTCACTTTGTGACTGATGGGAAGTACCAAGCTGTCCTCTACTTTTACAGGAATTTGGATCTTAAGAGGGACAAACGGCAAATGATAGACCTTACAACAGCAAAGAGCGCCTTATCTGGTAAGTCGGTGTTCTCCAGCCATAGTACATGATGCGGCTGGACTGCTGAAGCAGTGGAGCAGGAGGCTGTGTCCAGCACGCTGAGGGCACCCACCTGCCACATAACAAAATCTTTCTGATGCCAGATAGCAGGAAGTCTCTGAAGAAGGTCAGTTTGTTATATAGTCAGAATTTATGCCTGACATAGTGAAGGAAATGTGAAATACCCTTACTGCTCTGTACATCTGGCATTTTAGCACCCCTTGCCTTCAGGGTGTGCCGCGCTAGCCTCTTTCAATGGACCTGCCCAATGTAAGCTTGGTATATGGACATTAAAGTTGCGGGGAGATACTGAGCAGAATGCCTGAGGAATGAGATGAGATTAGTAGGCTAAGAAAAAAGTGCAGCACTGGTAGAACACTTCCAGAATAATCAGTAGCACTTCACATATAATTTTCAATGGCACTGTAGAAAATATTACTTTGAAATTTTGCTGAGGACATTCATGGCCGTGCAGAGTTCAAAATATTGTTTAATGCTGAAAATGGAAAAGCATCAGCAAGTTAAGCTCGCAGTTGTGCAGAGCAGAAAGTTACATCAAAAGTCAAGAATTTCCATGCCAAAAGCATGGGAATAGCAGCATCTGCAACAGCAAAAAATCGGCATCAATTGTGCATGTGGATTGCAAAGAGGTCTTATTACATGGCTGTACAAAGTACAAAATGCCGATTTGTTTGTGTACAAGAAATACTTTAGAGGAGGCGTGGAGTGACATCCATCTACGATGCTTATCAGCTTGTGCTGTGCTCCTGCTGCCGTAGTTGCTAGAAGGGATCTACTAAGGAAGCAAGCAAGGAAAACAGACTTGATGTGAGAGTAGTGAGGTACAGCCAGCAGCGTGTCCAAGAAGGGAAACAACTGGTTGCACAATGAGTCTGAACGGGACAGGGGATAGGCTCTCAGGTCAGAACAGAGAGAAAGATGGGGTATGTAGAACTGTAATATATAAAGCAGAAAAAAAATCTGAAGTGTCCCTTGCAGAAAGGTTATATTCTTGATGTTCATACAAATATTCTGAAAGTAAGTGTTCTTAACTGTTTGGAATGCAATAGACCAAGTGCATTATATTTATCTTTTGTGAAATAAATTCAAGCTAACTTCAGGTGAGTTTCATCTCAGCACAAGGACTTATTTCTGTCATGTAAAGCTGTAAATGTTGAACATCTTTTAACTTACTTATATTGGGGGGAATATCCATACTTTCTCAAAATGTATGGGCCAGTTCAGAACTGCTCACTCTAGATAAGCAACCAGGCAGAATCCTGGACAACCAGCCAGCCTAGGAAATTATTTTCATGTTGGAATACCACAGCTGCTTATGCTTACTGCTTCCTGTCATAGGGAGTTTCTCCACTGACACTTGGTCATCCTCTGATTCCTCTGCCAAGCCCCAAAACACTGTTAGTGGAGCAATTCTAATACCCCATTCTTTTTTCACTAGGCCACTTTTATCTTGTAGCTACTTCTGCTTACTCTGTTCATTTAAAGTAGTTCTTCTTTTTGATACACACCAACTGTGTTTGTTTAAAAAGAGCTGTCCCCATATTGTCTATTTTTATAGTGGTTTTCCTTTCACTGTAAGAGGTAGGTTGAACAAATGTTTTCTCCTTAAAATAATAACTGTTTTCAAAGAAATCATACCAGGCAGCCAATGTTTAACTTTCCTACCAACTATTTTCTTGATGTTTCCCAGGCTGTCATCCTTCTACATGTCCTGTTTCTGCAATAAAACAAGCTGGGGAAAAAACAGTATTTGAAATTTTTATTTACGTACTCCTAATTACTCCACTCCAACCCCAAAATCTGATTAACTGAAATGTAATTTACTTCAAGTTTAATTAACTGAAGAACAAAGCAGAAAGTATTTCCTTTCCTCTTGTACCTTTGGCTGACTGTATACTGCCCAAGCAGAAACAAGTAACTAAGAATAGCTAAACGAAATAGAAGAACTCTGTGCAGTACTTGAGCAATACAACAGACTTGGTTTGGCACAAGGAAGCTACCTGAAAAAGGAGAGGGAATGTTTTAGACAAACTCAGGTCTGCAGAAACACTCAAACTGAACTCTAGTGGTTCCGGAGTATACTGACAATTACTGATGTAAACAATGTAACCATAGATTTTCCACAATTCTACGCAGCAAATAAGACTGATTTTGCACCATGTTAAGGTCTGCTCTGTTCCTTGTGGCTTTTCCATGTTACCTCAGTCAGCACAGACTTGTATTCGAGGCTGCCTGAATTAAGACAAAATAAGATTCTTCTTAACAATGACAGTTCTCTTTTTGTCAACAGTGAAATAATTATAAACTTGCATATTAAGTCAGGTAAGTGAATTCTGAATAACAAAAAGGAAGACTGCCATCAATATGCCCCTTGTTCAATTGCTTGAAGTCGAGAGGATCTCTGCCAGCACCCAGGAGGCACAGGGAAGATACTGGAAACTGCATGGCAATATATTGAAACTGTAGTCTATTATTTGTGCCTTTCTAGAGATAATGAATTAACTTTAAATCTGTCCTGGACATATGTGCTGACAGAGAAAAAAAAGCAGTAGTCCCTCTAGACTGCTGCTGCCACCATGCTGACAGCAATACAGAGCACAAAGCAGCTGTGGTCACTGTTCCCCTTCAGCAGGCAGCATCCTTAGCTGCTTTATATTCAGTGGGCAGTGCTGAGCAGTACTGAGCATGAGCAAAGCCAGATGGCAGTATAAGATTAATCAGGAATATAGACAAAAAGGCAACCTAGAACTGGCTGGGAACTCAAGACCTCCAATGTTTACAATTGAAAAGATAAATGGCAGTGCTTTTCAAAGTTACATCATTAACATTCAATCATGCATATACTCCCTATGTCATTCTCCAGAATCATACTTATAACAACACTGTATTAAAGGAAAACAGTTTCATACATCTCTGGCAAAAAACTAAGACTCTCAGATTAAGAACCCTGAGAGGAATTAAGCTGAAGCAGAAAACAAAGCGACATATTTCCCAAGTATTTTAGAAGCAGGCAAGATGTGACCTCACCTCAAATGAGGCAGAGAAGCCAACAATGCTGGCCTAGCCTTACAGCCATCTAGTGCGTCATTAATTGGGAAATACTTTTGTTCTGATTTTATATTTCAGCATTCACAAAGCTGCTGGATGATGAGGCCTGTGAACTATGTTGGAAGGTATTGCATGTTATTTATGAATATTTTTATTATTGTATCATCTAGAAACCCTGTGGTGCTAAGCAACGTAGGAACACAGGAACAGACTACCCATTTTACATTAGATTGCAAGGCTTTTAGGCAACGGTATCATAACTAAAAATTAATATGTATTTAAGAAATGTCATCTGTGTAAAAGTTCAGCTCTGCTGGCTTGCATCAATTAGTTTGGATCCACTCATTCATGAGACAGATGGTTTTCAAATTAAACTGAACTATGCATAAACAATAGGAAGAAAACCAGAAAAACTTTTCTTTTTGCCACAAACATTATATACTTTGCCCTTAAATTACAACCCATAGTTTAAAAAGACAAACAGAGACCCAGAATGCCACACACAAAGACACATTCTCCAGTTTTGGCTGTCACTTATAATAGGGTCAAAAAATGCAAGTAAAACAGTTTATTCTCAGAGTTCACAGTTCCAAATGAATGTACACATTGTATAATGGAATGGATTAAGGAGTCAGCTGGGTATCCCACAGACTGGGAATGTGCACTTGCAAGAAATGATGAGTTCAGCATGAGATCAAAGGAATTTTATTGTATTTATTAATATCCCAGTGCATAGCTGCCAGAGTGGTCCTGTGTGAAACCTGAAGCAAGATGGCAGAAGAGAAAAGCTAAAGGCCTCAGACATCATCCCACTTGCACCATTCTGATTCAGGCTGGGCAGCCTCGTGGTACAATTCCCCAGAAAACAGAGCAATCTTTAATTCCAAAGACCAGGCTCCGTTTCCAGGGAGGCACCTGTGTGGGTTCCTTAATCCTTTCATTTCCCATGGTAAGCTACCAAGACACAACTGGGGAGCAAAACTGGCTCAGTACCCCTCACGGGGCTTTTGCAGGATGAAGTAACAGATTTGGGGAAAGCACTTTTCTGGTGAAGGATAAAATGCTCTGCTGCTCCGAGCGCCCCACCTGCAAGCTCGTCCAAGACTGCACAAAAACAGTGAGGATGGCTTAAATAACCCGTCGTTTTCCTCAGCCAGAGGCGCTGCCCAGATACTGTGTCATCCCGTCTCAAACTCCACACCACGGGTCTACTCACCACGCTAGGATGTAAGGTACAGTGAGAAATCTTTTCAGAAAAAAACCCACGCTTCAAACCTCGATAGTGAATATTGTTACAAATACTAATGCTTTTGACCTTTTTATTATAGGTACTACTATTATTCAACATACATACTGAAAAACACCTTACTTTTTCTTAGAAGTGACTAATTTGGCAACAAAGGAATGGTAATATTATTTCCAGGTATCTCCACAATGTGGTTAATATATCAGATAAAAGTCTGCAACAGAATAGAAATACTGTAGTTCAGAAACTGCTATTAACTATTATCTCAAGAGACAGTAAAAGTAAGAATGTGAGAGCAGGTAAGTCTGAAAAAGCTCGTAAATTATGTTCCAAGTATTATACAGAACACTAAAGGACAGGCAAAACAGGCACTTTCAGAAAACTTAAGCAAAACTGGAAAACATGTTTACAAGGAAGTGTTTTGATAGTGACCTCTTTGATAGGGATTTAGTTATTAATAGGTTATTACAATAAAAGAAACTGCGCATGCTTGAAACTTCACATATCGATTATAAATCAAATGCATATATCTGAAAAAATACCAATTTTTAACTCATTGCCTTCCCAAAAGAGAATGCGAGTTGCCGTTTTACACTTTTTAAATTAGAAAGCTGCTTATTCTATACAAAACCTGGAAGTTCTTTTCATTAATGACTATAAAATAAAAATGTAATTCTTGAAGTTAGAAGCTGTGAAAATTGAACTTTGAAGACAATTCCAATCAGATCTTCATTATTATTTTTTTAAACACACCTAGAAGTAGAAATCTGCCTTACTGGTATCTTTTTCTGAGATCTAAATAAGGCCAAATAGAATAGTGTTTATTCCTGCAGTATGAGCCGTCTTGAAAACTGAAGGGAGAGGAGTATCAACATGACCAAAAAAATAATCCCCAAACATGACAACTTGTAGAGTGGGGGAAGTAGAAAGTTGTCCCTGCAAAAATTTCCAAGCTACATGTCAGTATCCGAATGGGTCACATACAACATTGTTGGGATGACACCACAGCAGAAATCATGGGTTTTCCAGGCTATATGTACCTTAGCTCTTAGTGTAAGCATTAGCCATCTCAAATAGATCCGCAGAATATAGAATAGGAAGTGGCAAGAGGTGAAAGGCAAAAAAAAAACCCAATCAAAATGAACCAAGGGAGACAGACAGCAAGCTAACTGTAATAAGGAATAAAAGGATATTAAGCTTTGCATTATCTTTCTACATGCAATTTTTTTTGCCCCCAATCTCTTAGAAGCCGGATCTTAAATCTTGCTATTAAGCTTGTTTGATTGTGGAAAAGAACACATCAGGATTGAACTTGTTAAACAGAGTGCTCTGTCTCTACAGAAGCAGGAAAGCTAAATGACATAGCAAATACAGGACACACGCAGCACACACACACACACCCTGCCCCGAGACAACCTGCCCAGGGGAGTCAGCAACCAGTGAATGTCTTTTTCCAAAGTGCAAAGTGTAGGGTGCAAGAGTACATGCTGCCAGATGTCAGTTTTCTAGAAAGACTCCATCCAGATACGTAAAAACTATAGCCCCTTGAAGGAGTGAATAGGGAAGATAAGCCCCTAACTCAGGGCAAACCTTGCTATTTCATTATGAGAACCTGAATATTTTTTTTTGCTAATCTAATCTTTAGAACAGTATACTTGATCAGGGACTTAGAGAGGTGAGCTGGGTGCTCATGGATTTAGTTGGCTAAAGCTCTTCAGGGCATCCCATCAGTAAGTCAAGTTAAGCAATTTCTTTTCCAATTCCCAATACAAAATATATACTTCCCTAGACCAATACCATACATTAAACTCTAGGGTAAATACATTTCATTAATACACATAGCAACTCTTTAAAAGCTGTTCTAATAGTTAGGTTTAGAAGAATTGGGGCAAGAGGAAAGTAAAGGTCAGAACCCCTTAAAACTCTGCTGCTGCCAATTGGCAATACGTAATCATTATACAACAGGAATGTATCATTGTATCAAAGAAACAGGCTAGCTAATGCAGAAAGATATTCAGCTTATCCAAAACAATCGTGTCAACAGCACATGTTAAAATAAACTAAAACTAAAATTTTTGAACTATGGTTGTGGTACTGAATAAGTCAGTAAAACTAAGATTCCTTCTGCTCTTTCAAATAGCAGTCATAGGACCTTTAATAAAAAGAACCACCTTCCTCTGGCTTTGCAACTACCACTAAGCAGCATTAGCAACCTGCTCACTTCCCGAGGTTTCCATCAAATGTCCTTATTTATTGCACGGGGACCTTCATCTTCCCAAGGCACTGTTGTGAATATCATCTCAAAAATCTGGTGCATAAGTTTTAGCACTGCAAAGAGAGCATCAGGAACATCAGAATGTCTGCTGAATGCTTGCCTAATTAATGAGTTAGAATCTACTGTATCCTAAGCACTGTTAGCTTATGAGAAGTCATGACAGGACCAGGAAGGCACTAAGGACATTGAGTCTACACTTTAAAAGATCAGGTCACAAATCAATTACTCTAGATTAATTTTATCCTATTAAATAAGTCCTCTTCACAATTTCAATTTGTTTAATTTATAGTATATTAAGAATTCTAGCACCAGAATTAATTGTATCAAATAAACCACTAAAATATAGTTTTCATGATGTGTTGATTTGAAGGAGGGAAAGGAAATAGGAGTTGTGTTAAACAGAACATGGTGTATCTTGAAAGTATGGCCAGAAATTTACAGAGATGCTGTTGAGATATTCCTGTAAAATTCCATTATCTACAGTATGAGATTTTTCTACCATAAAATATGCAGTCTGTTAGGCAACACTGCAGCAAGAACGGGTCCTAAAAATATGTTATGTAATTTAATTCCAACTGAAGAACGTTGTTTAAAAAAAACCAAATCAAAACACCCTTTGATTTGCATTACACATCGGGAATTTTTATGTTCCATTTTCTGAAGTTCCATTTACTCTCCTCTTCATTCCGTTTGGCTGATCATGAGAAGTAGATTGTATTTTTAAAGGAAAGCAGTCATTTCCTTGTTAAGATAGCTTCAAGTATGTCCCTGGCAGCATCATTAAAGAATGTTTAAAGTGATCTTGAATGCATACCCCCAAAATTTAGCCATTAAAATAAATACTTTGGTGTCCTTGAGCAACTGATGGAAACACTGAACATGTCCACAATTATTTGTTACAGTAGCAGGGAAGTACTTTAATAAGCAGTTCTGGAGCATTCTCAGATACTGTAATCAATTGTTTCAAACCTATGGCAGCTCACCAGAGGTGTGTACACAGAGCAGTGCACACAGCACAAGGTATTTTAATAATGTGCCCGGTTTAAAGTGTACCATTCTTTTTGGCAAGAAAGTAGTATTTCAACTTCCATTAGTAAAAAGACTTCTAGAAGGGACTTCATCATGCTTTCTCCTATTTTATTGCTCATTAAAATAACTCTGTAGTCTTCTGCATGTCTAAGGAAAAAAAAATCAGTTGTTGGAATGTGTGACTATTTTATTGCTATTTTATAAAAGTCGTTCTTAGAAATGGATCATAGAAGAGTCAATAGTCTCACTTGGCTCTAAACAGCTACCATTCTTTAAGGAAAAGGTTTCTTAAGACTCTTGCTTTAAGAAAATTAAAAGGACTAAGAGAATACATAAATATATCCATTACAGAGAAAATATTTTGATACCAAGTCAGGAACACTTGAATGTTCTTCCTAGAATGGATCATGTTAATCCAACCACCAATGAAATAAAGAATTCCATTTCTATACAACTCTTTTACCTCAGTTTTGTGCAAATGGTGTAGTGAACATTGTACATAGCTTTTGACTGAGTTTTTACTTAGTGAATCCTCTTCTTTGGTGTCTACATTTCATCTACCTCCTTTTGTTTTCACACTGACAGGAGAGTGCCTTACAGAAAATACATTTATTTTGGTATTTCATAAATCTTCACTTGACATGAATAAGTTTGATGCAAGAACCACTAGGCAATGCAACAAAATATGCCTTCATCCAAAAAAAGGTATTTGTTGGACCCATGCTTGCTAAGAGAGCAAACATTGGGAGCTATCATTAGCATATTGGCCAACTGATACTACTTTAGTGGAAAACCAACTATGAAGCCGATCAGCACTGAGTTCAGGCAAGCATTAGTTCAGTTAACATCACTACTCACTGCAGAATGAACAAAGAAAAGTTCTATGTGAAATACAGAACAGCTGAAGTCTGGAAGTTCACGTTTTTCAGTATGCAACACTGATTTTTTTTTGCTGGACTTTTTAAAATGCATCCACCCACAGTATTATCAGCATAACGCAGAGCTTGCTGGCAGCTAAAATGGTTCATTTTGGCTTTTGTAAAATGTACACACCACTGAAGAACAGATGCACTCTGACTTTATCTTCCTAAAGAAAACAAAGTACAAACCAAGATAGTTCATCTATTAATGCACTGATTTTACTACACTGCTTGCCAATTTTAAACCAGAAGAGATAAGAATACATTATTATACTACAGTTTTAATCATTTAAAAAGCATCCAATTAGTAAGTTTTCTTCGTTACAGATGTTGGATGACAATTTTCTTTTTTAAAACTCTTACTTAGAATGTTCATCTTAAAATTCTTGGGGTGGGGGTTCCTGCTCTACCATTACTGCTGCAGTAAAAAAAAAAAAAAAAAGATAAGAGTTAGGAACATTTACCACTGAATGAATTCTTGAATTTGGTTAGCAGTTCAATTCATTCTTGGATTACTGTTAGAGGGAAAAAAAAATCCCTTAATTAATCCATGGAAATTTTACAGCAATACAATATAGCTATTCGAATTGAGAAGGAAACGGTGTCCCTGTGACACAGATCTTGTACCTCACTGTGTTCCTATGCAGAGGTACAAGGTACAAAGCTATGGTAATTATTATCCAGTTCCCTCAAAACCAGGAGTCTGTAGTACATCAAAAGGACTGAAAAGTAGGGATTAGAAGATGGATCTTCTAAAAGACTAGACATCAACAACTTAAAGGATGCAGTTAACTACATAGCAAGAAACAGTAAGTACATCAGAGGGAACTTCAATGACAGTAAGTAAGGCAGCATTTATGTGCTGGAGAACACCTTGGCAATAAAAAGAAAATATTCAGTAGCCTAGGCCAGCAAGTACAAGTAAGTGTACACAGTAAAACCACAAACTGAATCATTCCAACAATTGTGGCATTCTATCAAACTTGATACATTCCTTCTGGAACAGAAACTCGCACATTATCCTCTGTGACAAAATGTCCATTATAACGGACCCCCAGTGAGAGGATTTGGTCTGTGACAGATTCAGAAGAGCTATATGTACTTAGTCGTCCAAAGCCTGTTTCAATATTGTGACAGGTTTCTGACAACTCCTGAGAGCTGGAGGCTAGAGGGAGATAGAACAAGTGAGATTAACCATTTCTACAGTCTGATTATTTCTACAGCAATAACACAGACTGCACAGTACCACAACTTTTTGTTATGTGGCATCTCAGGAAGGAGTTTGCAATATGTTACCAGTGGCCTGTGCAGTTCTGGCTAGTTTTGAGTCTACTGCATTGTAAGCTGTTACTGGCTACTGACCAACAGCATCATTGCCTGTGCTGTCTTTTTCAGCACAATTCTTGTGTGTTACCTTTCTGCTGATGATACTGGCTGCTTTACTAAAGAGATTCCACAGACTGTTCTTCAAAGACTGAAAAGATACCTGGAGACTGGGATTGTCCCAGGAAGAATTTGATCACTGCATATCAGTCTTGGATAGTGTTGGGAAAAGGGATGCATTTCTGGGAGGGCATGTGCCTAAGGAACAAACCTAAGCAGTAAAACTAAGCCAGATGTGCTGGACCAAATCCCTTGTAAACAGAAAACCTAATACAGTTCTGAAGACGCTGCCCAGGTTCAGAAACAGCAGACTGAGTATTTGCTATATTTTTCAGTTAGTCAGGTATGTTTATCAGGAATGGTTGGGAGGACTGCAACTGCTCCAATCTCTGAGAAATGTAAGAAGGCATACACACTAGTTTAATTCTGTATTTACAGAACACACCTGCAGCATGATCCCAATTGCATGCACTCAAAGAACTGCACCCAAAGGATTTAACAGTCAGGTTTTTAAATGCCTATGACACCTTTTTGTATAACTTTTCTCTAACACTTAATAAAACAATGTTGGTTTTGGCCTTAAGGTTGGCATAGAAGCATTGCCAAAATAAATACATGGGTTTTGGGGGTTTTTTTTGTTTGTTTGTTTAAAACAACAACAACAACAACAACCACCAACTCTTTTCTTTTAAACCTTCAGTGTTCTATTTTGGTCACATTTACCAAGCATGTCTGTTCCACCTCTATTCTGCGCTGTTTTTAGGCTGTGATCTTACTGCAGTATCTTAGTGTCTCTTAGACCTGACAGATCTCAGCAGTTCCTCATCTGGCATTTCAAGCAAGGCAGCTGCCTGAAAGCTTCACTAGCCACTAAATCTAAGAGTTGCAAGAAAGTGCTTTTCTCAGCTAAGTCTTCATAAAGATTTTCTTATACTTCCTGCACTCATCCCTTACAACAGCACACTTTTATCTGCCCATTGTTACTTGCCAGATGCAGTCTTTGCCAGATGCAGTCTTTGAAGGGCTACAGCTTTTGTCTGCGCCTTTTTGCTCATTAATTAGTTGTTAAAACTTTCAGTTAGCCTTTAGATGGTTATTTCAAGCACATTCTACACAGTAACATAAGTCTATTAGTTACTAAATAGTTACAGCCATCTGATCAGGATACTGAAAACAAGACCAATGCCAGGAGAGGTGCATTCTGCACCAATTCAATCCAAACAGAATTCGGTAAGAGATGGCAGCAAGTCTCATTTCAGCTGTGTTTCTTTTAACTATTTGGATTTTGAATACTCCATACCTTTTTCTTACACAACACAACTGCTAAAATACTTTCTACATTCCATTTATACCTTCACCAAGAATATTCAACTTGTCCTCACTAAATATGTGAGTCACATACCACATCTTGTATGAGGGGTATTCAGACTGACAGCTGACAGCTCTCTGTTAGCTCATTCATTATCTATTCAACATTCTTAACACACTTACAGACAAAAAAAATTCAAGGGTATCCTTGGTTGTCCCCCTGTACTTACAATATATTTATGTAAGTTTAAGACCTTTTAAGAGGTACAGTAAAAACTAATTTATAAGTTTATACATATTTAAAGCTACAACATACTCTCTTATACATTCTGTATTATAAAAAAAAAAAAAATAGTCTTTGTTATCTTAATACTGCAGCATCTTCCAGTGCTTTGTAATAGTTTTTTAATATATTTATCAGCCAATTCCTATTTATCACCACCGGGTATTGGCTATATGCTTGGAACACACTTGATTCCACTTTCCAGCACAGGCCTTCTCTGTCATGAGTATCAAACCAGCTCCAAGAGAGAGTGCTTCTTTTAACCTCTTTGGTCTCCTTGGGAAATCCTTATGGTTTAGTAGCTGGTCATACTTAGGTTAAGTACAGGCTAGAGAAAAACCAGTTGACACAACTTTGAAGCTGTTATTTTGTCTCCATGAATATAAGTTGTATGTTAGATCATATTACCCAACATAAAAGAACCCCATACCCTTTCCTAAACCAAATTATCAAAACCAAAATACTAACAGTTCATTGACAAGAAACTAGCTGGATCATATACTAAATCTGATAAGAAATTATATTTTTATCTGTTTCTTAATGGTGTGTTTTCCCTGTTTTCTTAGGCAGAAGTATCACAAATAAAACCTGTGTCTCTTTCAGCATCAGCAGCGCTTAGTATTACATCTTAATCTAGATTTTGAAAACTACAGAAGAAACACTTCCTCAGTATGAAATAATGCATTTAGTAGTATTCTGCTAAACATACAGAGAAAGCAGCACATGAGAATTACCATGAGCAAAACAAAATTGGCAGTTTCCTTTCAGTGGGAGAAAACATGAAGCTCAGAAGGGAAACAAAGTTAATACTGATGCCAACATGAAAGGAGAGTTGTTCTTTATACATAAGAAACTTACCAGTACTGTTCGCCCTTGGGAAATAAAGAAATGGCCAGATACAACAATGGTGAGAATAAGAGAGCCTGATTCTTCATTTGATTCAAAAACCTTTAAAAAGGTAGACAAAACAAAAATCTAGCCTTGGAAGCACAGGATCTACATTTCCCATTTCTTGCGCAAAATAAAAGATTTCAAAGGTTGGTGTTAGAATTCAGGTGTATAATTTACCTCTTGTTAATGCAACTTGCCCTCTTCTCCCACAGACAGGCAGCACACTTAATTTTTTTTAATAACTATAACCCCATATACAGATTTTAGTACTTTAAATAACCATCTGGACTCTTCCAACTTGATCTATAGTTTTTAATACCACAGATCACTGCTGAGGGAAGGAACAAAAAAAAGAAGAGGGCCACTATCATATCATTGATGTGTTTACATTAATAGTTCATGAAATAAAATATCTCCTGATTCCTGCATTAGCTCTGGACTTGCAAAGCGATACCTGCAAAGGCCTCCCTTATTACTGCTTGCCACACAGTGGCCTCCGAGACCCCCCCTAGAGCCAGACACAGCAAAACCAAGCAGTACACACACACACACACACCCCCCATCCCCCGTTGCCCGTCACCTTCCAAGAGGAGGTGTTTTGCCCTTCATAGTCATGGTCTGTCGGGGGTAGGAAGCGGCCGTAGCGCTTCAAGAGCCACGTTGTGGCGCTGCTGAGGAGGGAGGTGTCGCCACCACCGCCCGGCGCTGAGGCCTGCCCCGGCTGGCAGCTGCCGCCACCGCCCTTCTCCGCCATGCCGGCCCTAAGGGGACTGAACGGCACCTCAGGAGGAGGCATCGCGCCGGCGGCTCGCGAGCAGCTGAGCGGGAAACAGGAGCCAATAGGAGGGGAGAGAGAGCGCCTGCGGGGAATTTTCACCAATCAGCGGGCGGCAGGGAAATGAGAGCCAATGAGGCAGTGCGCTGGTTTGTGCTGGTTTCAGCGCTGCTGCGTGCCTCGTCCATTTCGAGGTCTGCTGCTTCTCTGAGGGAGTGTGGATGCTGCCTTGCTGAGGGGAGTGTGACTGTTGCCTCCCCTGCTTCTCTGAGGGGAGTGTGACTGCCACCTCGCTGAGAGGAGTGTGACTGTTGTCTCTCTCGTCTCCCAACAGCCTTTGGGTGTAGCTGTGTGGTGGGACAGCCCGGTGGTGCCAAGGGGGTGAGGACCGTGGGCCCTGGGGCACGCACGACCGCCATTTTGTGGAGGTGAGGGAGCGCCATCAGGGCAGTGCAGCGAGGTGGAGGTATAGCTGCTTGCGGCCTGTTGCTGAGATCAGTGAAAAGCCTGTGGAAGCTGGTCATGATGTCAACGTGCATCCTTCCTCTGATTAAATATGTCTTGAGTCCCTGTAGAAAAGCGGTCCTAAACTCTTTAATTTGCTTTTTCGTTTCTGGGTCCAAGGTGATGTGCTTACTTAACAGAACTTTAATAGGACTTTTGTGGTACCTGAAGTGGGATTTATATTAAACATTAAAAAGCAGGTGTTTTGTTTTTTGGGTTTTTTGGGTTTTTTTTATTTCCCCACCCCCAGTGTGTGTTGCATGTTAGCAAGTCCAGGTTTGTACAGCTGGATTAATAATTTGAAATTGTGATCCCCATTTTGCTTCCTCTACTATTTGGTTGCTTCTAGAATTATGTAATACTACACTTTCTCTAGAAAAAGAGTGGTGATGAAATGACTCATAAGACAGCAATGTTCTATTTTTAGTACATATCTTGGCCCATTAGCAATGAAAATGTGCATTAGCCAGTCAGGGTCATTGAGCGGACATGGGAGAGCCAGTTACCGCTTGGGAAGATGTGCATCGAGTCTCCTGACCTGAATGGCTTTAGGGATGCCAGTGACCACTAGCTGCTGTTAAATCATCTGCATGCTTGAGGGTACCATACCAGTAGCTTTAATCCCAGTTCTGAGCGTTGTCTACTGCCAGCAACTCATACTGACCAAGATGAAGTTTGACTGAATCGTCACACTTAAATTAAGCAGAACAAAGAAGTTTATACCAGTTCTTTTGCCTTTTGTTACCTTTGTGGTTTGCACTTGTGGTGCTGGCTTGGCTGATATGAGTAAGGTTAAAATGGAATGTGTAACTACTGTCTCATCTGAAATAAAACCTTCAGGTACAAGGTTAGCCTATTGCTTAAACTGCGATAGTTTAATCTGTTGGAGAATATTGGATTGACATTTTTATCCTTTGGCTGTTGTGTTTTTTCATCTGATGATACAGCCCAAGAACCAGATTAACATCTGAGGAGCTATTCCCATAATAAACAATTTTACAGTGTTTTCAAAATGAAGGTGTTTATCTGAACAGATAGGGAAACACAGGCAGAAAGGCATTAAATGACTTGACAAGGTCATCCTGAAAAATCAGTAATGAAAGAGGGAATAAATACAGCGTGGGCCTCCTAGCTGCTGGTTGCCTTCTCTAATCACTGCTTCCCCAGGAGGATTTCTCAAATTGTGCTTGTCAAACATTCAGAATTGGTCTGTAGACTTGGGACTTTCTTGGAAGATACAGAAGAAGCAAAATATTGTTGTCAGAGAAAGATAGTATGAGTACATAAATTGAATCTGTTTTCCCCTAAATCTGCTGAAATTCTGTGGAAAACGGTTTGCAGCACTTTCTAGTGTCCAGTTTCCAAGAGTGAGTTCTGGCAGATGAGCCAAAGGCTTCTGCAGGAGGAAAACAAAAGTTAAGTCTTTTACCAAAACAAAAATTAAAAAATGTGCTTTCAAATGAGGCAGGAATAAACCAAAAGCATCAGATACTTCCCTAAAATCCTTTAATAATAACGTATTATTGAAATGGCACATGAAAAGGAGGAGTTATGAGGGGGACATAAATCCAGTTGCAGTGTGTAAAAGGCTATACAAATTCTTTGCTTCGCAGCTTTGTTAGGGCACCTCAGTAGTGTATATAGTATCTGCAGTTTTGTTTAGACCTGAAGCCAGTGCAACTCAACCGTGACTGGGCAGTATATCATGCTGCTTTCATCTAGACATGCCAATCACAACCATGTTTACTTTGGATGTTGAACTGAAGCTTGATTCTAGCACCCTTTATTTTTCTGATTGAAGGTTTTTGTTTGACTAGAATCTACTAGTTTGCCTTTAGGTTTTGGACATGAATGTGTTATGTGTTACGCTTTTACATGTGTATAAAGTAAGGTTTAAACTAGGAGAAATGGACATTGCATTAAGACTGATACACAAGCTCTTGGTGATTCTGATGTCTGTACTTGGGGAGTAGACATGTAGGAAGATGTTGAAATGTGGTGTGGGTTTTTTGTTGTTTTTTTTTTTGTAAAAGGCTACAGAGGTTGACAATTTTTTAAAATTACAAACTGGAATGTAGAAGGAGACTGGTAGGTGAGCCTGACAGATTAAAATGTGTTTCGTCAGAGATGAGAGCAAATCCCATGTATGTGCTGAGGGTTTATCATTGTGGTCTACTTCAGATTTGCTTGAGACTTCACAGACTGCAGTGGTAAAAGTTAATTCTCTCACTGCAAAAGTACATAGTCCTGTTAATAAGTTTGAAAAACTCTGCCAGAAGCAGAGAGATTTGTGCAGGAAAAGACATCTGTTCTGTGCCATTTTGCTGAGCCTTGTACATTAATGATTTTTAATAATAATGGTGGTGATAACAGCAACATTAAAATCTTATTACCATAACTTTATTGTCAAGTGTGAGTGTAGATTTGCCACAAGTGCAAAGGATGGACTGGAGTAATTTGGACAAATTCAAAAAATAATGTATTAACAAAATAGAGGCTACCAGATGTGTGAAATGGATAAAATAAGTAACAAAAGGTACATTGTAGAAAATCTGGAGGTTTCCCTGTGGTACTGACAACTTACCATGTGCTTCTACCCAGCTGTGTTCAGGAGATAAATAGGATTACTTACAGTGGTATAAATAATAGGCTAGTGAAAATGTGCTTTTCCAAATACTTGATTTATTGCTTTGATTTTTATAATAAATAGCATTACCTTCAGCTTTAGTTGTTTTGTTAGTAATTGTGAAACTTCCTTGGTAGATCACAGGTTCAATCTATTAATCAACGTTTCAGATAGTTACTTGTACCTACTTTCATCTGAATGTGATCTGACAGTCAGCAGCCTCACTGCCCATGATCTCTCAGAGCTAATGAAATTACAGCATCATGGTATTTCATTATTGTACGGCAGTTTGGTACCCATCACAAAAATACCTTCATCCAGTTCTGTCAACATAGGACGGCATTGAGGGAGATGAACTTAGTTTTCTTACACAGCAATTTGAAGCCAATGGCTGTTGGTGTTCTGGGCTCTGCTGTCCTGAGTGTCAGACATTTACACACCTATTAGAGGAGCTCGTTCCCCAGCTGCTGTGAACTGCAGTCACTGAATTTTACTCATTGGTTTTATCCTGTTTTGCTTTTTTCCTTGCCAAAATCTACCCCTTGCAATAAGCTTTACGTTTTTAACTGAAAACCAGAAACCAAATCAGTGCATTTCTGACAGAATGTACTTCCAGTATTGCTGTAAAGTAAGAGTGAAGTCTGATGACTTGTGTTAGGCATCATGCTCAAATTGTAATTTGCAGTTATACTTCATAATCTCTTTTTTCAGTGGTCATATCAAGATTAGGATTGGATTGAGAATCCACCCTTTAAGAACCACAAGAATGAAAGGGTCCTTCCAGCTCAGTTCAGTGTCTTCCAGAATTTTAAGCAGCTGATCCTTCTCATTTTTCAAAGTGAAAACATTTTCTCCAATGAAGTCTTCAATTATCCCTTTTCAGAAGTTTTTACTCTGTTTTAGTGTGTCTTCAGCAGTAGATTCCATAAGTTCGTATATTGTTTTTATCTAATGGTGACATTCCAAACTTGTCGAGTGTTGTATACCTAAATGACACCTTCATCTTACTCCTGAAATTATATTATTTGTGAGGATGCTTGAGATTTATAAGGAAGCAGTGGAAGCTCATACAGCAGTGTATGTTGATGTGCACACTTAGTTCTGTGACGAAAAAAAGTAGCCATGTAGTTCTGTGGTTTGTGTATCTTAGTTGTCACTGCAATGGGATTTGCTGGAGTTTTTGAAAATTGAGTCAGAAGTTTTAAATAGGTAAGTGAATATAGATGTCAAAAAAGTCTGTCTACATGAGGTCTATGTGGCTGGTGTGCAACACTGGGAAGAGCCCTGTGCAAGTTCTTTTGAGAACAGCTAATGTCGACAGAAAGCAGAGATTGTCCACAGGCAGCAGGGACAAACAAAAAAATAGTGTGAGGGAATTTGCATGAAGACCCCTCCCAGACTTAGTGATGTCTTTGTGTATTTTGAGACTCTGTTCCATAAAGCCTTAGAGTTTTTCTAGGGAAGGTCACATTTATTCAAAGCATAATTTATTTGCATTCTCTTTATTTCCTTTTAAGTTTTCTAACTTTAGTACTCATGGCACAGATGAAGGAGCTCTTCTGCCTCACAGCTTTTCCATTTACATAAAAAACACCACTCACAAACACCCTTCCCTGTCAGTGCATCCATTTTGCTGAGTGTTTTTCATTTTCCATGACTTTGAAAACATAAGGGCATTTATTAATTAATTCAAATTTACACATGGGTGGAGGGGAGAATCGCAGATTGGAGATAAGTGATTTGTTGTATGCCCCTTATTTGATGAGTATTGTAGAAGGAGAAATAGTCCTCACCATTGCCAAGATCTCCCATCTCAATCAACCATGTTTTTCATTTAACCACTGGTTAGATAGTGACCCTAGCAGGAAGAAAAGACTCTGGACTTGCTTAGAGTAATTATTGTAAAGTGAATTTTTGACAGTCTTGGGTATGGACATAAGCTGTAATTATCTCTGCTTTTTTAACTCTTGCACTGATTAACTTTGAACATTTCCTAATGTAAGCCTGTATATGCTGCTATAAACACAGCAGTAATGGAAGGGACTTCTGACTTGTACACAACCGTCAAATTTTGTTTCTGCCCAAACATATACCAGACCATTAAGAGAAAAGAAAAAAATAGATATTTTTTTCCCCTCAGTCTGCATTTAACTGGTTTTAGCAGTTCTTGCAGTGAGCTTGTAGGGGAAGATACTTCTTTGATTCCCTCTTAAAGTCTCAACCCCAAAGCTGATGTTTGCAAGAGTTACGTGGGCATAGAGAAGGAGGAAAATAATGTGTTGAACTTTTGTGTATTCTGAAAGAAGGATATTCTTTCCCCACCACCTTAATTCTGAATTCTCTTTCTAGTCTACTGGATTATCGTGTGTTCAATTTAGGACTTAGTGGAGCAGGTGAATAGAGGACTCTAAATACGTCTAGGTAGGGTAATATATCTGTTCCTCTTTCTCCATGCCTGAATAGGATAGAATTCTATTCAGTTGGAACAACCCACATGAGAATCTTTTTGAGTTTAATGATGAATGAGCCCAAGACTCAAAGCATCCTGTTCCAAATATACAGCCATTTAAAGTAGAGAAAAATCTTTTCTAGCTGTTAATGCCATGAGATTTTGACGTGCAACTGAACAGTTGCTATGCCTTCCAATAAAAAGTATACTGTGTGGTACACTTAAACACACCTTGCCATATTCAGCTGTTCCTTTCACACAGAACCTAGAATATGTGCCATGCGAGAAGAAGCCTCTAGTCCCCTGAATTGCACACTGTTCAGGAAGCAAGCAGCAGAATGCTAATAAATTTTATTTACTTGCTTAATCTCCCCTGCATTTTGTATTAATATGAATAGCATTATAGGAGCTGGGAAGTGCTGACATAACAAAATGTTCTCCTTCAGCATAAGGTTAATGTAGTTACTCATATTTACCAGATGTGAAATGGAGGTCTTAATCTCCTGCAGAAGGATGCAAGTAACTTCCATGACAGTTAGTTCTATGCCAGGCGTGTGAGCCAGGAAATGGGTTAACAAGTATTTTGGTTTCCCCAAATCATGTGTTATTAGATACCAGAGACATTCCCATCTTACCAAAGATGACAGAATCAGTATGTGTAGAAGGAGAATATTGATCAGAAGCATGTAGTGTTACACAAGAAATCTTGCTTTGCTCAAGTAGCCTAAAACAAAAATTAAAGCCCTCAAATACTTCTGTTTTGATATTGGATTGCATGTGGTACAGTGTGGAAATTATGCCATACTGTAGTGTACACTATTGTTTTCTTGTTAATTAAAATATGTGAGATTCATTGTTTTTGCCTGTCAGCGCTTTGGGTCAGGTTCTCTTTAGCCTACACTGTTGAAATCTCACTGGTAATAGTAGAGTGAAACAGTGTTACAGTCTCGCAGTGTTTGACCGACTCAAAGACATTCAACATAAGGGAATATGCTATGCCATTATCTGTATTGAATTGGTTTCAGGCATATGATACTTTCCTGTTCTTGAGTGCTGTCTTTCTGTTTATCATACAAAATTAATCTGTTAAGTTGTGATAAGTGCAAATATCAGTCTGTCATGCTTCTATATGACACAGGTGACCAAACGTGTAACTCTCCCCCATTGTCCCTGATTTCACTGGGGACATTTGCTAAACAGGCAAGCATGATTAAGATTTGGACGTTTCTTCAAGATATAGTTTTGTAATAACCCATTTTCATATCTGAGTCTGCTTTAATACCTCTTGAGCAAGAACTGGTTTTGTTTTCCCATGTTTTTACAGAGTCGAGCATAATATCACCATTTCATAAATATGAATGTCTTCTCTGTTAAGTTATATTTTTGTTAATTTTAATACATTAGACACCTTAGTTCAGTCTAATTCAGTTGCTATGTGAAAACTGAGATAGCTATTGTCATTCTTTGCAGAACCTGTGTATGATTCTGATCATCCAGCAAATTCACAGCAGAACAGTTTTACCAGCTTCAGCTGATTACTTCATGATATTGTTTGACAGAAGGTAAGAATGAGAGCCTCTCTGTCTTATTTCTTGTTTACACAAGACCTGAATAGACAGGGATGCAAATAAACACAATCTTCTTTGTTATTCTCAGCAAAAAAAAAAATCAAGTGTGATAGATGGAATGCCATTTGTGATAGAAGAGATTTTGTTTTCCTGTCTTAGCATTCCAGAGGTAGGGTATTTGCTAACATTCAACAATGGCCTGATGTCAGTGGAGAACTCAGATGTCATTTGACATAAGCTCTCACATTAATCAAGAAAAATGTAATTTTTAAGAGACATTTCTGCTACTTGAAACAGAACTGAGGCTTAAGGTCACAGTGGAAGGTTGGAGATCATTCTCAAACTGCTTTTTCTCCTCACATACTGCAAAGCAATGTTTTTCAAGAACAGTCCCTTTCCAAAAAAAAAAAACAAACCAAACATTTTCATGGCTCTGCTACAATCATTATAAAGGTAGATGTAAAAATATCTTAATTGCAACAGTGCTAATGTAAAATCATTGGTTTGTGTCTCTGCTTTAAGAGGCTGACAGAGAATGTTTTAACTTGAAAAGTAAAGGACTGGAAGGGCATGGTTTTGTATTGTGCTAACATTTCCAGTGCTTTAGAGTCTATTTCATATTCTGTGTAGTATAACTTTGATTGACAACCACTGCTGTAGAGAATCTAAAAATCACCTACACTTTCCACCACTCCAGCATTTCTTTCCCCCAAAAGATGATCTTGGTGTGATTTCCACATACCCTTCACTGTGAATTTTTCAGGCAAACCTGTTAGAAGTAAAGTATCATAAAGGCTGCATTAAATTACCTTCAAAATGGATTGCAGCTTGCTGGCATGCTGGTGAGCTTTGCCTGTATGTCTTGGTAGTAACAGCCCGAAAGCTGTTTTTAGGATTTGTGCTTCTGGCCATGAGGGTCCGGTCTAGCTGTCTGTATTAAGAATAGTTTAATGCCATGCAGAAGGTGCTGGTCAAGATGACCCTGCTTTTATCATCACAATTGCTGTCCTTTCCACTTGTAGGTATCTCACTAGTGGAGTAAAACCCATTATAACAGAGGCTCAGTACTTAAAAAGGTAAGATAGAAGCAGTTTGAGACTATTTGGCAATTTTAAAGGTATTATTGGACAGTACACGGCAGAGAATACTTAACTTTGCTTTTCAGTGTAAGTGCAGACTCATGCTTGCAAGTAAAGCTAAGCACTCTCCATATTGAGAAGAAATGATCCTTTAAACCTGTCTGGGCTTTTCGTTTCCATTCAAAGCAGCATAGTAAGGTGATGCAGTCTGTAGCTTTTCTTCTGCAGCAGGTGTAAGTTTTGTAAGATTGTTGTTAAAGTTTTGAAAAGCAAAGAGTAGGCTGCTTTAATCTGAGTTTCTTGTAAAACAAATAAAATTGTGATTTCATCTGTTGAAAGGCTTTATCCTTTTTAAAGAAAAATATCCAAAAATACAGAACACATACCTGACTGTACAGCAACATACAATTCATCTGTGGTCCTCTTTGCCATAAGGTGTTGTCGATGCCAAAAGTTTATGTGGGTCTGAAAAGTACTTAGGCAAATGTAAGAGAAGACAAAATTGTGATGGACTGTTGAACATAGAGATAGCCCTTATGACCAGAAAGTCCTTCAGCCATAGCTTGTCACTTAAAAAGGGGGGTTTCCTTGAACCCTTTGTATTTGATCAGCCTGTCAGTTTCCCAAGACAGACAAGACCCTTGTGCCTGACCAGTCTGCTCACTACCTGCATTTTCACAGCCCACCATATCGGAAGGTGATTAGACTAACCTATTCGGGGACCTCCACTGTTAGCATCACTGAGTCAAATCACTTGTATCAACTACTCAAATCTCCAGAGACTTATAAAAAATGAACTTCAGCTGAAGATTTATTTTATACAAAATGTGATTTTTGTGACAGGTAAGGTTCGGACATGGCCAGTGATAAGCTTGTTTTGCAGTCAGTGTATTAAAACAATACACCTAAAAATGAGCCAGTCATAGAATAAAGTTCTTAACTGCTAGGTGTCCCTATGCAGGAGAAGACAGGTTCAGCCCATTGACTGATCCCAGAAGTTATGATGGAGTCTTCCCTAACTTCTCCCCTCCTTCGTCGCCTTTTTATACTTCATAGTACATCGCATATTTGTTATCATATACAGGATTGGTTACAAGTTTCTCGCTTCTGATGCAGATTAGTACGCATTCTCAGATATCACTGCTGAAGCTGTTTACTAACTACACATGCTCCCCAAGCAGGGTTTTGCCTTCTTTCAGGGGAGCTATTTGAATTGGAGGTTGCAGTCTCCCACTACCACAATTAACCTTTGTCCTATTCTCAACTAATTTTCTGTTGATGTCTGTGGATTGCAACACCTTATCAGCTTGTCTCCTCTTGTGGCCAGTGCTTTCCTCACCTGAAGGCTTCTTTCTGCAACAACTTAGATCTTTTCATCATCTGGTGTTTGTTTCCTGTCTTTCCCAAGACTGACACCCTTGATTAGAAGTAAAAACTTTAGAGTCCCCCTCTTGGACTTACTTCAGTCCAGGACCAGTTTGGTTTTTTACGTTTAGGTGGAGCTTGAGTGACTCTAGTCATACATATTCTTGTTACTGATCCGTATTGCATGCCCAGTGAGGTGTGGTAGTATCTTGGAGGCAGGTAACTTTGGGATGGAAATGTGTGAGATTATTTTGCTCCCTCAAGGTATCCAGCAGGGTGGTAGATTCTGAGAGAGGTCTCACGGTTACTACCAGGTGTTATGGAGGGCAAGCTTGGCTAAGGTCAAGAGGCTGAGAAGGAAGTCTTGCAACTCCATGGAACTTTGCATGGGGTGAATATAAATTAAAATGTGAGGGTAAAACTAGAGCTGAAACAATGCAGCTTGGCACACTGAATATACTATTTCTCAGAGGAAACGTGAGTCAGGAGACCCTGTGAAGTGCATCATGAATACAAGTACTGGCTGCTGTTGGAGACTGGACTTTAGCTGAAGAAATCTTTAGTCTGAACCTCTGTTTTTCTACCATATGATCTTTTCCTTTGTTCAAAATCACACTTTTCTAGTTGCTTCTGTGAACAATAGAAACTATATGGAATTACATGCTGTATTAGCCATGCATAATATGCAGGAAATAATTTCAGGCACAAAATCCAGGCACCAATCTATATCAATATTACAGTTTTGAAAAAATCCTGCTTTATTAAAAGGGATGAATAAAATATCTTTTATTTAATATTCTTTTAAAATATCCAGATAATCCAAATGAAAATAAAACCTTAGCATATCATAAACAGCAGCTGGGGAACTAGAATTTTGTGGATTTTGCACACATGCACACCTATTATTCATTCCACCTGTGTGTATACATTCAGCCTTTGGCTCTTACCTGCTTTAATAATAAGCCTTCAAAAAGCAAGAACACATATCCTGAAACAAATTCTGTTGGTTACTTAATTGGTAAGTGAGCTTTTCTAGATTTGCCAAGTCACTTAAGCCCAGGCAGCACTCATCAGCATTTAATATATACCATGAAGTGCCACTCATGGCCCGAGTTTTCAAATACATAACCCTGAACTTAGCTCATTCCACACAGCTTTTTCACAGAGTTGTTATTTTTGCTGAGAAGGATTTCCAAATTATTCCCTGTTGTCAGAATGCAAACAGACAAAATTGGGTAAATCCTCAGCTATGTGAATATGCCAGGAGACAACCACTAGAATCACATTGTCACATGCTTCAAACTCAGAATTTTGTCTTGCCTTAAAATGGTTTTAAATTTGTGAGAATAACCTTCAGAATCAGAGGGCCAACTAGTGGTGCCAGGCATAGGTAGACACTGCTTGCAGTTTTCAGCAGGGACAGTAGGATGGGGAAAAACTATACAACCAATGCCAGTTTTCTATAGATCAGAAGAGATCTCTTTTGCAGTTCTAACTAGTTTTTACTGTGTATTACACCATAGGCACTAGCTAATCTGATAGTTGCACATCATGCTCCAGCAGTTTCTTAGGTAACCATCCTCCCTAGCCTGTACCTGTAGGCTGAAGAAGACTTTGGGTAAGAAGTGCATACTTTGACCTGATTCAGAATACATGGTGTCTTTGCATGTAATATGAAATACAAATGTAACTCCATTTGCTATAATAGGAAATACTAGAAAAATAGCCATTTACATTCCTAATGGTAACTGATCAACCTCATATGCAAGCTCATGGACTTAAATTGTCAGGAATTTTCTCCCATTAAAGTACATATAAACCAGTCTTTCCATGACACAATATCTTCGATCAGTTTTTAGAAGTTCTATCATCTGCTCATACATATGTAAAGGATTAATATTTTCTCCCTAACATTCTGAATCTCTGAAATCTCTGAAAAAATAATAATCTAGAATTAATAGGTGAGAGTTAAGGGTTCATCCTATTGTGATGAACTATGCATTTGTAATGCCTGAGCAGAATAATGTGTTTGCTTATTCTGTAAGCACTAATTATGAAGTAACAATGAGATGAAAAGACTCAGCCTTGGCCCAAGTTCATATGGAATTAGCACCAGCAAGCAGCTAACCTCTTACTCCATTAAGGCCACCTTGCTTGCATTTTAATAGCCACTGATGGACAATTTTTAGCATCAGCATTAGTTCATGAGCAAGTTCATCGCGTCCTAGGATGTCATCATAGGATGACGGTAGGCTTAGACACTCGTAGTGTGTTCATAATATTTTCCAAGCTTTAGTTTGCAAGTGTAAAGGCTAGAAATACAACTCATTTTTACAAGAAAAGTGGGAGTATCTGTTAATGATGTGACACTAAGAACTGAGGACCACAGCATATGTTGAGGCTTCAAAAACTTAATCTGGGTCATGCACCGGAGGGGTCATGATACTTCTTATTGAAGTGTATGGATGTTTTATTGCAAGGGTATAGAAGAACATTTAAGAAAGAAATGTCCCAAAAGGAGTTAGTCAAATAGATGGAAGGCAAAATACTTTTTTATCTAGGCGCTTCAAAATGTTCTCTGAAACAGTATGAAGATCCAGAAGACACTGGCAAATCATTGCTCATTGAAGACAAGTCATGGAATTCAGGTTCCAGCTGATGACTTTTCCTATACGAGAGAATTTACAAATTCCGTTACACTCATGTTAACTTCAGAGTTGTTCTTGCTAACTTTCTCCATTGAAGTGCATTGCTTGAAACTTGATAAAATAGAAGAAGTAATTATAAATTTGGCTCAGAGGCAGACAGGAGCTATGTCTGGTTGGATCTGTGGCTGTTCAATATTCATTTTTCTTCTTCCTTTTGCACAGTGAAAGGACCCAATTTATTTTTACAGTTGTATTGAGATATTTTGTGGATGCTATCAGACGAGCAATTTAGTTTCTCACTATGCTAATAAGCTGTTCTTGGTCAGTCCTTTTACTCATACACCACAGAATTCAGACCTCAAGGAAAAAGGAGAGAAAAGAACAAACTTCATGTAGTCATGTTGCTTAGCGTACAGCTAGATGACAGTCGGATATAGTGAGGAAATCAATATAGGAATCTATATAACACACCTGTGTACTGCACTAAGGGATGCTCCAGTCTGAGTCAGGATACCGCTATCTTGAGAATCAGACTCTGTTGGAAACATGTAGCCTGACTTGTATACCATAAGCTGTAGAATTTAATGCAGTGCTTTTTACTGCAGCTTGTAGACAAACTGGAACATTTCTTTCAGAAGCAGTGATAAACCCACTGAATGATGCTGTACCATTTCAATTTAATCAACTCTGTTAGGAAGAAAAATCTTTTTTTAAAAAATCACCTTGTAAAAACAGTAGTACCTCTTCCTCTTCAACACTCTGAGGAGTAGGCCCGGCATGAGCTAGTGATCATAACACTTTGTATACAAACTCGAAGCAGTCAGCAGGAAGAGGGTGGTCCTGAGCAAGCCTGTTACGATCTCTTCACCTTCTGTCAAGTTGTGCCTTTCCTGCTGTTGCTGTCAGTACTGGTCAGTGCCCTCAGTAGGTAGTATTTCCACTGTGGCTGATTTTCCAGACAAAAGTTTAAAAGTATCTCATTACTCAGGCAAAGGCATGTATTTCCTTGGATATTGCACCCCATATTTCCTTCCTTGGGCTTAATATTCTCAGACTTATCCCAGCAGTTAAGAGTTGTTTCATTCCTTATCAGAGGTTGAACATGGAAGAGTTTGAAGATGACATTGAAGTTCTTTATTAAAGTCAAGTCACTTCCTGTGAGTCTAGGGAAGCCCTGGTTTATGGCATACACAGTAGGGTAGATGGAGCAGTTTCCTTGTCTGTCATTACTGTGATCAGTGAAAAAGATTCCTGCTAGGTTTCATGCAAGTCGCAGGTGTTAGGGTTAATAAAGGAAGACAGGAGTCTTTAACAGGAAATTCAAGGAAGAAACTGCAGTGTCTCAAAGTCCCTTTGAATTAGGTTTGTGTAGGAATAATTCTTCCTGCTGGGTGATGCAGAAAGGTGGTGGAATCTTTCTCCATGTTGCAAAGGGTGTCTTAGGTGTATGTATACAGTATCAGCTATTGCTATTGCCAGTGCCGTGTCCTGACTGATCTGAAGTTGTGACCAGGAGATGAGGGGTGTCTTAAAGAGCTGCCAGCTGCACTCCTCTGGATTTCTGCATTTTGTCTAGTAACCTTTTTGCTTTTCTGTCTATTACCTGTCTTCAGCTGTGGGCATATAACACTGGAGATTCAGTGTTTGCTTGCAGCCAGTCCCTTAAGATGCAGTTAGGTACTTGCTTAGTCCACCTCTGATCTAAGACCAGTGCTGACTCCTGCCATAATTTAATGAGATATTTTTTTACTCTAAAAGCATAGTCTGAAAAGGCTAACTTGTTCTACCATGTATGGCAAATGGATCTGTCTGCGGAGCCACCTGGAAGGTCTCTATTTTTAGGCTCTTTCCTTGGAGCAGTTGTAATTTGAATTGACATACTGTTAGCTAAATGAATAGCACACTGGGCAGTAATACCTCTGGAGCCATGCAAGTCGTTGATTGTTAGCAGCACTAGAAACAAAGACCCCGATGAGAGCCAGTTTGCTTTTTCCAAGCAGGAAAACAAGCACAGAAGCGTAGCTAGTATAGGACTTGTTACAACTGCTCAGCTCTGGCTGTTGAAAACAAGTCAGTTATTCAAAGAGAGCAAAAGGATGCAGGACACATTTTAACTGTCTGGGAAGAGTTCAGACTGTCAGTTACCAGCTGATGAGGCAGACAGAAGTGACTGTAGCCTGAAGTACACTGTGTATGTTTCATACCTAAAGCCTGATCTGTACGCAGCACATAGGCAGTTTCGGCTAATGTTAAATTGTTATTTTTAAAAGAATTTAACAAAAGTAGTACCAACAGCTGTTATGAATGTATTTTATTATGAAATTATTTCTTCAGCATGTTCACACAGTTTACATGAACTTAATTGGAAATTAATATATCTTAAACTGTACAACATTTTGTACATGTGTCTGATGCCTGCTCATACTTGACTGATCAGGACATATAGATGACTTCTTGCTTTGGCAGTTGCTATTTTATACATGGCGATAGACTTCTGTCTGTATGTAGGTGTGTTCTGAAAAGTGGATGTTGGCCTATAACATGCCTTTCATAAAAATAATATGCATTCTGCAACAACAAAGGGAAAAGCAGAGGGAACATTTCATCCTTCTGTTACAGCTTCTCACTCTTCAGTGAGTATCTGTCCAAGGTAAACCTTCCAGGAGAGCATCCAGTCCTGATACAAAGTTATGAAATGACTGAAAAAGGACCATCTCCTTTGGTAGTTTGTTCTGATAGCTTGCTTTTAAAATGTACTCCCTATTTATCTCCCACTTACTTTGAGACTTCATGTGTTTCTGTGCTGGCTTACAAAGTTCTTTAGTTGTTAGTGTAATGCCTTTTCATAAATAAGCATATCGCCTCTTGATCCCCTTTTATGATAGATTAAACATATTGGACTCTTCTTTTGCTTTAAAGGCGTTTTTTTTTTCCCAGATCTTCACACTTCTTCCTCACTACCCAGCTGCTTATAGTCCATGCTCACAAAAGCTCTGGGAGCTCATGTAGGCAGGCTTTTTCAGGGACACTGCTTTGTCAGGGTACAATTCCCTAATCTGTAGGTATTTCCGTATTTTGTTTCCATGTGTAAGGCCCTGCATATTGCTGTATTAAATCACACTTTGTTAAATGATCTCAGTTTATCACAGTGCTCTCTGTATCGTGCTGACAGGTAAATTGTGGGGTTTTTTTTCACTTTGCCAATATTTGTTTCATGTACAAAAGGAATCAGCAAAGACTTTGCATGTATGAGGATCCTCAGGAAGTTAGTTTGAATGTATTTCTATGTGTATTTGTGTGTGTGTGCAGATGTAGATTTCTGTTTGCTTTTTAATTACAGTTAAATGTTGGATCCAGAGCTATGATTTCTGGTCCCTTTTTCCTTGATCAACTTTGACAACAACTCTACCAAGACAGATTTGCTTGGAAAACTTGACTCCCTGTTAGTTCTTGCTGTGTTTTAAGAATAGGGAAGTCTAACTTCTGCCCCACATTCTAGCTCTGCAAGAAGCCACACTCTGAAGCTTTGCCAAATGGAAAACCTGTGCATTCTTGGGAGAGCAGAAACACCTCCACTTGTTGGGTTTGTGCATCACTTGTACAAATGGATGCAGTCAGTTTAGGTGCTAGTTTTTGTTAAATTGTGAACAAGAACGACTTTGATTTTACTTGGTCAATTTGCAGCAGTTTAGCTTTGCTCTGAAATACTGTCAAAATCTCAGTAACCCATATCTTGTCTCTAAAAAAACGCATTCATTGGGTTTAAAATTATTTACACTTAGTGTTCAGAAGGCTGGCAGATTATCCAGCACTTTGAACTGACTGTAGGAGTTTTCTTCTGTAAGCAGTACCAAGGTGAGTAAGTCAATAGAATACCAGTCTGTTTAGTCTCAGACTTTTTGTTGAACTAATGCATATGCCCCAGATGTGCAGTCATATCTAGAAAACGGGTAGTGTGAGGCACTTCATTTCTGTTACAGAACTGTTCTTAGGATGTGGAGGGAAATTGCAGGGTAGTAATTTCTCTGGCATTATTGATGCGAGGACAGGAGAGAAGATGTTGAAATGGTTGTGAAGAGAGAGAAATAATGCTAAAATGAATTCATAGTTGTGATGCGTTCCTACTGCAAGGGCATGGAGGCCAGTGTGACTTGATGGATGAGAGCTGCTTCCTAAGTAAGGCTAAATTATTTTATTAGAACCCTATTAATTACAAAGGGGTCCAGCTCCAGTTGCTTGTTGTGATCATAGGAAAAGTCAAAAATTTCTACTAACTATATACTGGTTTATTTCAAGTAGAATGTCTGTTTCCAGATAATACAGCAAATAGTAACATCTGACTGACTGGAACCATACCTCAACTCACCAAACACTAGCTGCTCAGAAATCCAGGGTAATTGTGGTACACACTTTGACCCTACTTGTCAAAATAATCAGTAACTCAGGGGAAGAGTGTCTCCCAAGTCTGCAGCATATTCCTGTGGGATATGGAAACTTCTCCCCTGTGTAACAGGGGACATGATTAATTCTGACTGTGTTGACACAAGAAGGTTATTGAATAGGATTTCCTTGTGAATGGGCAAATCCGTTCCCAGCAGAAAACTATTACAGATATGTCAGACTCCCATTGTGTTCTGAAAACCCACACCAAGCTTGTATGAAAACAGCTTAGAGTGCGCACAATTAAAAGTTACAGAGAAGCATCTACAAACTTGTGCATTTTGTATTATTATGTAGTTACAAAACAATATGGAGAAGACTCATTTTACTGAAGAAAAATGTTAGCTCTGCAGCCTCCCTGTGTCTCCTTAGTCTCTGTCTCTGTTTTCAATAGCAACCATCCATTAGTCTCTAAAACTCTGGGATTTTAGATCATGCTGCTATGTGTTCAAAGACCCTCGTTCCCACTCAAGGCAGTATATAATCACATTTCATATTTTAAGTGGCTCACAGGTCACTGGCTCGGTTCATCCTTCTCCATACACAACTTCAAGTACCATGTGGAATGAGGTTAGCCCCTAAGGGAAGCATAGGTGGCAACAGTTAAAGCTGAATGAGGCAGCCATCGTGGTAGATGATCAGGCAGAGAGACTTCTTCCTCAGTGCTTGTAGCCTCTGCTGTTTGAAGACACATACCTACAGTTGACAACTTCAGCTGGTGAATCAGGAGACTGGAGGAACATTTCCTGGCAGCAAGGATAGGATTTATTTCCCTTAGTGTAAAATTTTGCATATCAGATGTTCACATTAGGGCTGGTCACAATGTAGCTTACTTTATAGTCACTGGAGAGAAGACACCATAGTGTCCAGCCCATTATAGATACAGATACACACATTTTTATCACTCTAGAGGAATTGTGCCTCCATTGATTATGAAGTGAGTAGATGGCTTAGATCTACACTGCAGACATCTATGTTTGGTCAAACAAATCATACATCTGAGTGATGCATTCATCATTATATCTTCTAAAAAGAAACTAAGGACCTTGACAAATATGATAGTTTTTTGCTTGAAATGCAAGGTGTGCATCATCTTGACATTTGACAACAAATCTGTGCATGTGTAGGTGGGTAACAATTGACCTGCATATACTTTTCTCCGTACTAAAAGGGTGTAAGAACAAGTAAGTGACAGGATACTACTCATTGTGCTCAAAGCAATGTTGAAAGATATTTTGGTGCAAGGTAATGGCTGTAGTATGGATGTATAGAATTCCCATTGAATTCGCTAAGATTTAAGTGTGCGTTAAAACAGCTTGAGTGCTGCACTGATTAAGCTCACTAAAGTCAGTAGAAAGACTTACAGCTAGTAAAAGTCACAGAGAGGTAACTGTTACCCCGCTATGCAATTATAAAATCCTCCTTTAGCAACTGTTGAAAAGCTCTGCCCATGACTCATAAAGGCTTCTCTTTTTTTATGACTGTTTCTGGTAGGTACATTTTGGTGGATGGAGCAGCATGTCCTTCTGGAAGGTATAGATAGCTATGTATGCTATTTTATATTTTTCTAGTGCCACAAGAGGACTAGATACATCAGCACAAAGTATTATAGCAGTTAACAGGCTTGGTGTGATTGCAGGGGCCCTCTTTACTGTCTGGTTATGTAGATTCCATTAGAGTTTACTGCTTATCGTGGTCATAATACAGAAGAGTGCTTGACAGAGCACAGAGTCTCAAAACAAAAAAAATTATTTGGCCATCTGATTTATACGTTGGACACCTTCTAACTAGAATATAAAAGAGGCCTCCTTGAACAATCAAGATATTTGTATGTTTTCTTTCCATAAGATGTTAGGCATGGGGTGGGTTTTGCACTTTGTTAACTCTCCTGCCACAGCTTTCTAGGAGCATCAAACCCCTTAGGAGATTATCCGTTAAGATACCATATGCTATTAGGAGTCTCATGATTAGTGGAAAAATGGAATTAGTGGAAAAAATATTGGGAATCTCACTGTTAATACAAATTCAAAAACTCAGTGCATAGAGCCATAGGAAAGGAACTAGTTCAGAATGTTTTGCGTCCTCCAGAAGTCAAGAATTAGGCTATGGGGGTTTTGAACTTAGTGACTAATATTTCATCTATGTAAGTGCTAGATATAACCTACGTGTCACAAATTCTTCAGTAGCAGCTACTGTATTATGCCCTATAAATACATAATCAACTAAATGATGATGTTCATGTTGTTGTTAATGTGAAATCTGAGGATCATCCTTTTACTTGGACAAATCTTACTATCAAGTAAGTTTTCTTCCAAGTAAATGTCAGTCTTTGTCAAAGAATAAATAAATAAGCAAACATTACGTATTGGTCACACAACACCGTGTAGTTGTAAGGCACAGCAGAAACAAAAACCAGTATAATCGGAGCTGTAAGCAGACCTTTAAAAGCAGTGGGTTTATTCCTTAAGTATTTAAAAAGTTAATAAAATTAAACATTATTTTCAGCATTTCATTTATTTTAGAATTCCGTGGGATTCCAGGCAGTTGCCTGATCTCTTTATTTCTGCCTTTGTATAGTAATTGGTTCTATCATTCTTTCTGCTCCCAAGATCTGGAACTGGAAACTTTACAGCTTGATTAATCAGTGCTTTTGCTATTTTTATTGACATTGTAGGATTCAGAATTGGTTAGGATTCTTGCTCTTAGGAATGTCTGGACCTGTTTGTGTTTTGTCCTGTGCATGTGTAAGAAAATGCCCCAGGCCTAAAACCCCTGTGCATTCTCAGGAGCATAATGACTGATTAGATGATTGTGAAATGTATAGCTTTAAGCATTCGCTTCAATGATACTTAAGCACATTTGTAATGCCAAGCATAAATGCTACTCTGATATGTTTTCATCAACTTGGATATCAAAATAAGCAATTCTTGTTGGCACAACTTCTTTGAAATACAAGAATACAACCCTCAAATATTTGCTTCTTGTTGTCTGCAATTAAGCAGTTAACCTGCCTTCAAGAGAAAGGTGTTGGTGTCTGAATGGCTGCTTATTTGCAGTAAATCTTTTCCAAAGCATGGTCAGCTTTTGGTCTGCTGTCAGTGTCACCAAGTAGACAACAATCCATCCCAATGTCATCAGTAGAGTTACTCCAGAGTTTCTTACATTAAATAAGATTTTTAAAAATTCATTGTTCTACCTTCTGTGGTGGCATAAGGAATTCAAATTGCCTTTGCCATCTGGAGAGAACAGTTGGATCATTTTTCTGATCTATGTGAACAGCCCACTGGTATGCATCAGATATATTTTAAATTTGCCTCTGCGCATCAGATATATTTTAAATTTGCCTCTGACTGAGCTTGTCAGCTGTGGCAGTTTAAATACAGTTTCTTCAACAGTATAGTTAGATCTGAATTTTTTTATCTTTTGATTCTAAAAATTTCTTGAATACAGCAGCTTCCAAATTAACAGTATAAGGCAAACATCATAGATTCATGTTGTTACTTATTTTGGGGGATGGTGGTGGAAGATAACATTTGTAGATATAAAAAAAACCCATCAAGTGAGTTGTTAGGCAGTCATTATTTTAAAATAGATCTCTTGGTTTTGAAGGCCTCCTTTAAAACACTTGAAGTGGTAATGCTAAAGTAGGAATTCTTTCTGAAAAGATGCTGAAGCTGTCCATCTGTACCTGAGCAAGGCTGTGAGGGCATCCTTATACACATGTAGTAGGTAGTAGAGCAGCATGATGGAAAGAAGAAAGAATAAGATGATCAGATGAAAGGAAGGATATTTCTTAATAGTATTAACTTGCTTTCTTTTGGAACAATGAGATAGGACAGTTAAAGATTTTAAGTTGACAGTCAAGGAACAAACTTCATTTTGTGCTGACTCCCAGCATATTTCTAGCCTATGTTACTCAGCATCACTTGTCCTATGCCACAAGTTATATCTACGTGTGCTGGGGGAAGAGGCAGGTAGACTTCTGCTGTGTTGTGAAATTCCTGGTTTCACTTGAGAAGGTTTCTTTCTGTAGCTGCAAGGAGTACTTTTTTACGATAGCTGTAGAGTCTGGAGAAAGATTGTCACAGATACCAAAAATAAGCAAATTCCTGGTACTCTGGATCTAAGGAGTTGGTACATGGAGGTTGTATGCAGCTTTGTTGCATGCATGCGTCTGTCTGAATAGCAGTGGGTGTAAGGTATGAATCTCTTAAGTGAAGAGTTTTTTTTTTTAAGTGCACTATTTAGATTGGGCATGTATTGGATAAGAAACCCTACCACTGATGTGTATTTCTTTGTTCATTGCCTATATACATACATATACATTTATATAAGTGTGTGTAGTTAACATGCATATCTATACAGACTCTGGAAAGAAAACCTCAGTTTTGAGCTTGTGTCTTGGTTACCAGTCTGCCTATGTGATGATAAGACAGTATGGCTGAGACCTCAGATTACTGCCAGAGAGGGATCATTCTGTTTTCCAAATGCTGCAATTTGTGTCATTCAGTATTGCTTCTCAAGTTATGTCTGACTCGGGGTCTAAGAGCACAGCTAGGGTGAGATGATTTGTTCAGATGCTTGAGATTGCTTATTGTTAGCACCAATTAGGTAACTTGCATTACCTGCATCCCAAGTCAGTAGGTGACCAGACTGCTTCATGTCATTCATATGTTCTTTATTTAATGAACATCACACTCTGGACTCCTTTGAGAATGCTGCTTCTATAGCTCTGTCTTGGTTTTGACTTGAGGTAAAACACTGTACCACCATTCTTAAGTTCAGCTTGAACTGAAAGACGAAGTTAGAGAAATAAACACTTGTTAGTAAAGGAGCATAAAAGGAAATGTGTATCATACTTGGACCAGTGGGGTGTACAAAATACTGTCAAAGCTGGACAGCATTATTGCACGTACTTCAAGTGTATTATAGACCTCAGACAAACTCAAAAGAACCCCAAAATCTTGAATTGATTGGGTAGAAAAAAATGAAAATATATGTTGTAAAAAAATGGCTTTTTATCCCAGTCTGATTATCAACAAGGTGCCTCCTTGTGCAAGACATCATCATCAATTATACCTTCTCCCCCCAAAGCTGTTTACTGTAAAAATCTATTTTCAGAGCTATATGTAGTAGCAACAACAAGAAGAAAGGCAACCCCCCCGACATTTTACCCTTCAGGTACAGAGAAAAGGATCTATTAGTGGTAGGGGATGCTATTTTAGAAGCGTTACCACTGTCCCACTTATTCACTGGTCTGATCCATCCATCTACCTTCAAAAACCTGTAACAATGGCAGGAAAAAAAGCCTTTAGAAATATATGCATGTCTTGCTTCTATTTAATTGGTGTGTTGGGTGACTGAGCTCAAAAGACTTTATCCGTGTCAGTCTCTGTCCCAGTTCCCGCACTGCTGTGAGAGGCTGTCCTCACTATGTTCCTGCTGGGTGTAACACAATGCTGAAGCACAGCTGCAGAAGACTTTGGGTCCCTCTGCTGTATATTGCTGTCACTGACAGCAGGAAGGGAGATGAACTCAGCTGAAAAGCATAGATGCGCATAGTGCCTTTTTTAGCTGCAGGAAAAAGTGGCAGTTATTTCTAAGTGCAGCGAAGAATTTAAGTACGGTGAGGGCCAAAATCCCCAATCTGTGTAAGCCCTGCTCTGCACAAACCTGCTGAAGCTTTTGACTTACTTTAAGACTCCATGTTTTAGGGGCAAGGTGTGAGGGACTTTGAACAGCACAAAGTTCGATCTAATTTACATTGTCTATCGAATAGTTCTAAAAGCTGGAAGTCACTGGAGTTCAGTGCACAAATCCTGACCTCTGTTTTATTTAATTAAACTTAAGAGCAAAGAAAGCAAATGGCCTATGAGTGTGTGACAAATAATCTTTATGGAGTTAGATCTACTCTGGCTTTAAGGCAGTTTGGTTTCTGAAGATCCTCCCCAATGTGACAGTTACACTTGAAATGTATTTTGCTTAGTAACTGTCTAGTATTTAGACTGGAAACTAAGACAGTGTAACCTTGGGGAGGTCATGGAATTGCGTATGGCCCTATTTGCAAGTTGGGATATTAAAGAAGGGTAAGAAAGTATATTAAGCTTCCTAGGAGGAAGACTGCTGGGAAAGTGAGCATCATTGCAATTCACATGCTTGAGTGAGACATGGGTACAATATGCTGTGAGCTCTGCAGCATTAGCAATATTTTCTTCATTCAGTTGTACTGAGATTTTATAATTTCATTACTTTAAAGTCAATATAACATGAAGGCAAATCAACCTATGGAATAGAAGCATAGTTCAGTGCCTATACTCATCCTTTAATACCTTAGGCAGAGGTACATCCCATTGTAAGCAGTTCATATCTATGTTGTGAAAAGCTTAATATAAGAAATTGAGGCATACACATCCTTCAGATTGGTCATCTGCCCAAAAACTTGGTCCTTTTTTCAAATTAAAACACTTCAATTGAGTATGTATGATTTTCGTAATGATAAATACCAAAGAGCCCTGAAGAACTCCAGATTTTTACACATTTATGAAATGATTCAAGCAGAAAAACTTGTCCTATCCTTGCATGTGCCTCTATAAAGGGAGGTTTGCTTTCCACGGCTCATCCAGTTCTTAGTAGGCAAGCCAGTTTGTGTCTGGGAGCAGAACTGAAATGATTTAACGCTCTTTATCCAGTAACCAAAAGAAGACATTGGTTCTGGCTCTCTACTGATGTAAGCAATGTAAACTAGATTTATTCCCAAGGCTCTGATTACTGATTACCAGTGCTATTCTGTAGTTGCTCTGTCTTGTTTCTAACACTATCCCAAATTTGTAAGACACTCTTTATCACATCTCCCATCCTAGTTAGTTCTGAGACTATAATTTTGTAACTGACAGTTAATTATGTGAGGAATCTATGCAAAAGGAGAGAGCTATGAATGAGAAAGTAATCACAGAAGAGTTGCTTCTTTAATTCCACCCAAAAGCATCCCTATCCTTCTCATCCACACACACCTTGCCCTCACAAGGAGGTTGTAGGTGAAATTACAAACTTTCAGGGAGCAGCAAGAGCAGGGCTGTACCACAAGGATGGGCAAGGTGGCACCTGAGAGACCACAGCACAGGCAGGGGCAGCATCCTCACCAACGGGGGGCACAGTCCCACAGTACCTCAGCTGAGCAAGCAGGGCAGGGCTGGTGATGGTAACAGATTCCATTAAGAGTCCAGCCATCCTCAGGGTCAGTCCAGGAAAGCCAAATAACAACTTGGGAACAAGCATGGAAACAGGTACACCTACAACATAGCTCAAGCCAGATGTGCGTGCCCGAGCTTGAATAGTCTTCTGCAGTAAAGAGCAGAAGTTGCTTGGGTAGGGCTGGTGGGGCAATTAAGGCCTGTTGGTGCTCTGAGGACCCTGACACTACAACCTGAGTAGTGATCTGTCTTTAATAGGTGAGTGCTTACTTTCACATCTCCTCACACAGTGCTGGCTGGCATTGTGAATGCGGGCTTGCTGTTCCCTTTATTCAAATGAAATGAATCTACTAAAGCCAGTTGCAGCATGACCATTGCAAGCATGTTATGGTAAAGCAATTCTGTTGTTTTCCAGAGTGTTGTCACAAACAATTTGAAATCCAGGTTTATCTTCCCATTTCTTTAACTGCTGTTTCCTGTAAATTCACAGGAAAGAGTAAATGAATAGCACATAGTAATAAATCACTCTTGTTGAGGCTGCATGGTATCCAAAACACTGCAGTCAGAAAGAGGCATCACATCATTGTTAAGGTGACAGTGGAGTCAATGAAGGATGATCCTTCCCCTACTCTGAGCTCCAGTCATGAAAATTCAGCTATCATCTCTTTAGTCCATGATGCATACCAGCTGCCACTCATTAAGCAGCAGTAGAGAATTTGCATCCATCCCACCACATATGTTTTACTAACGAATGAATGGGAACCTTTCCTAAAGGAAACAACTTGTTTCTACCCTCCTTCATACATGCAGCAGCTTGAGGCGGGGCTATCTTGTCTTCCTTAATTCCTAACTATTTATTTTTGAGGCAACCAAATAGCTGACTTAATTCCTAACCATTCTAGTGTCTTCGTATCTTACAGGCTCTTCCAGAGACTGCTCCTGAGCTGTCCTTGTAGACATTGAATCTTGGCTTCTGCTCCACAGGATGCTTTGCTTCGAGTCAAGACTAAACTATTGGGCTATTCCCCAAAAGAGAAAGTCTGTGTTTCAGTCAGATGCTACAGCTGAGTGACAAGTCCTTTCAGTCCCATACAGGAGAATCACTACAGAAGTTGTTTATTAAGGGAGAAGCTATGTTTTCCCATTTGGTAGTGTTGTTGTGAAGTACTGTTTAGTCATGGTTCCTGTGCCTTGGGTCTGTCTGAGGCACTGTATCTACGAAAGCTGTTTTAAAATGTACTTTGCATCAGATTCCTGAGAGTTAAAAACTATCTGACAATATTTGGTGCCATAACTGGTCTCCTTTGTGTTCTCTATTTCAGCACATTCTTAGTAAGAGAGCTTTGTGATAATCTCTCCCTAATCCTGCAGAAACCTGGTTTTTACTAGGTTGCCAAGGGCTGTGATCTGTAGAGTTTGGATTTTGGGTATAGGTGCACTCAGGAGCATGGTCTTTCTTACACCTGACAGGGTCTTCCCAGGAATGATCACTCTGATTCTCAGCTGCTTCTTTTTGTCTCTTTCTTTTGGCTACTCTTAGTCTTTGAAAGCAAGGGCTTCTTCCACAGATAAGCCATGATCAGCTTACAAGGCTGTTAGTCTTCCTTTTCCTTTTTGCTGAGAAATAAGTCCCACTACCTTCAGCTTACTGATCAAAGAGAAGGCAGCTGCCTGAGTTACAGCTCACATCCTCCAAAATAAATCAAACATTCCTGTGTAGGTCAACTCACTGAGTCTTGTACCAGTTTGAACTGGACTACAACTGATGGCCCAAGAGCAGAGAGGTGCTGTATGTTTTTGTTCTGCCAAGACATCTAATTGTGTAGAAGAAGATATAAATATTAACAAGTAATTGGTGTTCGGCTTAATAAAGGAATCAGTTTGTCATCATCGCAGGAGCAGGCGTTGATTTCCATAGAAATTCAGCAATCTCTGATCCAGAGAACAGATCTGTTCACTACTTATGGCCTACACTGAAAGATTTACTAAAAAACTAGAGAGTCAGGGATTTGATCTTGAATGATTCATGAAAATCAGAAAATAGTTGATCCCCAGGAAGGTCTGATAAGTATTTAATAATTGCAGCAGCATCCTGGCAGACTTCATTCCTGTTGTTCAGTTAACATCTTTGAACTCCTTATTAGTCTCTGACTTCTTTCTGTCTTGCCCATAACTGTCCTGCCTGAATCCATGCAGGGGCAATTCTGTCACTGTCTCTATTAAGCCCACAGCATTCCTTTCTGAGTTACCACAACAACAAGGATTGTGTGACAAGCAAACGAAGAACCAGTCAGATAATGGAGTTTTTAAAATGGGGATTACTGGGCTGAAGATGTAATGGCCTCTTTGATGCTGTTACTATCTATAGCATAAATCCTTCTTAGTGTTTGGACTATTGACCTGACAAGCTGAAAAGGCTCCTTTGCAGCCCCTATTGTCCAAAGAAAGGGAAAAGCTTTGAGCACAGACATCTTCAAGGCACAGGAAAAACACAAGGCCAAGAGATAAGCTTGGTAATTTGAAGGCATTTTATTTCTTTCAAGCAGGATCCCAACATTTTAGCTGAAACAGATATCCTGATTTTATCTGTGTTGCTTTTCTCCAAGGTGTGCACTCAATACTTTGTAATTTCTAAAGATATCCTGGCTGATCTCCTCCAGGGCCAGAACAGCAGCCTTGCAAATCAGCATCTGCTGAAAAGGACTGTCTAGTGAGGTTTTGGAAGAAAACAGTTGTCCCTGACACTTCAGCTGTTGTACCTCTTGGAGTGTCTACAGGCCTCTTGTACAGTATGACTGGCTATATACCTTTACTACCTAAGAATAAACAAATAGTTGGATATTGGAATAACTAGGTTGATTGTTCTTGGTTTGGAGATACCAGTTAATGGCAGTGGAATAATTTGTAGGAAAGAGAGTTTTAAGGTTTTGTCCATAGCACAATGTTAACTCTCTGCAGAGTTTTTAATGTAAAGAGAACTTTCACTGCATTCTGCAAACATGAACCCTTTGTGCTTTCATCCAGAGATCTCTGAGGTTTTTTTAACAAATAGTTTATCGTGTTCATAATATTGTGAGGAAGCAGGGGAATGTAATTCTCCATGTTTTATAGATGTAAGGTGAAAATCATTCCTGGATTAGAGCAACATTATGCTTTATAGCAGAGTTATGAATATTACGTGCAGGAACTTAACAGATGTAGTAGCTATGCTTCACATGTGTGCACACACACATGCTCCCTTGCTAGGTTCTGTGATTAGTCTCTGTTTTTGTGAGAGCTCTCTGGGAGATCTAGCAATTAGCAAGTGTTGGACCATTTTCAATTTGCTCTGAAATTGAAAATATGTGGGTAAAAGAAAACTGATGGGTGAGGTTGAAGGCTATACTTATACAGAAGTTGCCTCCCTTGATTTTGGCTCTGCTCCTCAGCTGCACTCAAGGACAGGCACATGGAAACTAAGAATAGTGGGACTCATTCAAGTGCCTTTTCGTACAGACACTTTATCATTGCTGTCACCATGAGTCTCTGTTACATAACAGATGCTGTCACTCACTGCGTGAACAAGCCTCCCGCTGATACTAACACATTTGTTATGTTACACTGCCCAAGTTCACAGAGGCCTGTGCTTCCTTTTTCTTGTTGCCTGTTTGCAAAGTTCTGTGTATCAGAGCTGTTCAGGCATTTGTGCTCAAGACCTTCATTTCCACAGGTTTTGAACATGTCTCTCTTAGTTGCACTGTTCATGTAGCAGCAATATCTCACTGTTAGGGAGCTCTCTTGGGCTTTTTAGCCTATGCTGCTTTAACTCCATTCCCTTTCCCTTCCTTCTTATTACAGCACTTTGTAACAAACTGCATTTCCCTCCCTTGTATTCAAACCCTTCGCTATTGGTAGGTGGCTGTCGTGGGCCCACAGTCATTGCTGAGCCAAGCTAAACATACTTAATTTTGTTAATTTAATTTTTCTTCACAAGTCAATTCCTTCAGCTCCCTAATCACTTGTGTTGCTTTTTTCTGAACTACCTAAAAAAATCTGTCAATGTCTCCATGATAATAAGGAGCTCCTCACAGAAAACCACGTTATAGGTGCAATTTCACCACAGCGGGAAGGAAGACATTTTACTGTTTCCTTGCTTCATAATACAATGCCGCTGCAGATTCTCCCTCAAAATTGCTTTGTTTTCTTTTACTTTTTGCTGATTAATTTTAGTGAAAACTTACCTCCAATTTTCTGTTTATCCTAAGGCCTCAGATCTTGCACATGGTCACACATGTGCTTGGGGAAGCTATTGGCCGTAAGTTATTTGTAAAAGCAATCCAACTTCTTTTGATTGATTTTTATGTGTGGGGAGGATGGTCTACTTACCAGGGTGGGAAGAGTTAGTGGGAGGAGTCCCTCAAGGCATACCAGTTTAAAGAGAACTAGGTTCAGGTAATGAGTCATGGCCAGAGCTGAGAACAGAAGAGAGGAACTCCGGTTACTGATTTTCTTCATCAACTTTTGACCTCACACTTCAGATACACAGGCACCTTCCCAGCAGAGTGGCCAATATCTGAAACTGGTGCTGTTAACTGCCCACGATAAGCTAAACAGAATCAGTTAGAAATTCATGTTTAACTACTGTACAGGCACTCCAGAGCTGGTTGTCTGCAAAGCCCCTGGAGGGAAAGCAAAGTTTTTCACAAAAGCAGCTATACACATTCTAGACTGCACTGTGTGAACTGATCTGTTTCGAATGGAGCTGCTTTAGGTGTTATCTATTACATAGATAGTGACAAGGTGAAACTGCAAATGGAAAATTAGTTGACATATCAAAATGTTGTAACAGAGAAACAACACTGGTGTATTGAACTGGGTTGGTACTCAGGACACCTTGGCCCTACACCTGCCTTCACCACTGAATGACTAGTGGGGATGATTAAATCATCTACCCACTCTCATCCTCTCTTCATTCTCTGACCCTTTGTCTAGAACATGAGCCCTCTGAAAAAACAGCTGCCTGTCAAGGTATGTTTTATGCAGTGCCTAACACAGCAGGACCTGGTTTTAGCTGGGATTCTCCTATAGACCACCATAATGTAGCCCATCACAGTAGAAGAAACTACAGAAATGGAGCAGAGTGATAACCCCTTCGCTAAATTATCTGAACTACAGTGGGGCTAAATCCCACAGAATCTGCTGAGGACAAGACTGGCAGCAAAGGGAATTTAAGTAACGTAAAACATGTATGAGCTAAGATATACTGGCCATAAGCTGGCCACAATTAAAATTTAGGCTGAAAAGTAGGAAAAGAGCTTTCTAAGCATCAAGCCAGGGATGTTCTGAAAGAGTTTCCCACTAAGGAAATTGGAAGTAAAAGACCTAACTTCTTGTACTAACTATAAATATCCTCTTTAAAGTTCATTAATAACAGGGTATAGGTCTTGCTTAATTCTTTATTAAAACATGGTCAAGTCATGAAATTTAGGGACAGATTCCTACTTCACATCTTCCTTTCTCAGAGATAACGTCAGATCTTCATTCCTTCTCTGTTCTTTTCTAGCTTTAATCTCTACGATGAATTTCATTCAGTTTAACTTGAACAAGAATTGAGAACAAATTTGTGAAATAAACTAAGCTCAAATCAGAGAGTTTGACCTGTCCATCCTAGACCTGAGAAACTGTGGCTTCACAGTCAGGACTTCTAGCAGATCTTTTGTTTCGAGCACATTGCCATAATGGAGATAGTTTGTCCCTTGATTGCACCAGCCCACTTAAGGAAGTTTACGACTGAAGTGTACAAGCAAATGTAAATTCTTCACTATCTGGAGGAATCAAGCCTCTGCTCCCCTGCCTGCCGCATTTGATTTATGCAGCATGCTGCCTAGGACTTGACTGTTTCTTAAATAGGTCAGTCAATATGTAAAGTGGAACCTTAGCTAGTTATCACAGTTGAGAAAATCGCTGTCTTGGGTTTCAGCACAGTCTGCTGATATGACCTGGTGGGAAAATGACTTCAGTGTAAAAAGCTACTTTTGTGAAGGAACAAAGCAGAGAGGAATTTGAATCTACTTTAGAGTAGCTGAGACACTCTGCTTGGTATCTGCCTGCCTTTGTCCAACCTAACAATGCATTTGCTCTAAAGTATATAGCAGATGAAAAAGCCCAATACTTCTTGGACTGTAAAATTGCAGGAATTCTACCTAAGCAGATCAGTGCCGCTCTTGGGCCAGTAGCATGTCTCTGACAGGAGTGCTGGATGCAAAGTCAGCCAGAGCTAATCATAACCTCAAGACCTAGGCAACACTTTTCTGTAAGAGCTGGGTTTACAGCATCCTTTTCCAGAAGGTTTTGTGGGGTAATGCTGACTGGCAGGCAGGACAATCTTACATAGACCCTGCACATGAAGACTTAACACGTTCCGTGGAGTAAGAAATACATTCTGGATCAGTTATTTCTGTTTGAGGTCTTTCTTCAGTCTGTGATTCACTGCTTTGTCCTTTCTCACATGATGGCTCATCCTGGAAGGCGACTCACAGTTGCTCTGTCCTTTTTGCAGGGAGTTATGTATGCTGCTGAAATAAGAGTCCTGAGACTCCTATAAAGGTGCTATCTGATACTGCCCAGTCAGAGCTCAGTACAGAATGTTCTTCAGGACTTCCAGCGCTCCTTTCTGAAAACATCTCAGCAGCTTTCCTGGCAAGGAATCCCTTCTGCCTTATCTTTCTATTTTGTGTGTCTCAGTGAACCTGATCAAAAGGTTACTGCTACTGAAAGAAGGAAGCTTTATTTCCCCAGCTACCTCCGACACTGCTGCTTTTGCTGCCTCTGGCTCTTATCAGGTGTTTTAATAAACTGATGCAGTCTACTAATCTGTCAGACAACTAAAGAAGCAAAACAACCCCCACACATGCTTTTTCTGGATTAGAAAAGTATTTGTTTGTGAAGGTCCCACGAGTGCAAGGAAAGAGAAAGGGGGAACAGAACATGAGGGTGAAGAAGACCTCTTTCAGCACCTTCCAGCTGGTAGATCAGTGTGTGAAACCACGGCTGTAGTTTCATCCTATCCATTTCTTAGACACAGGAAAACCTAGAACCAAATGTCATGGTTCAGGGAGATCTCTCTCCTAATTATGCAAAAATATTGACAGAGTAATTTATCACAGACCACAAAGCACACAAATGTAGTTTCCCTTGTAATTCTAGTTCTAGGTATGTTTTGGCAGAGTTCGACCCTTAATAGTGAATATTCATCTCTATCAGGTGGAATCTAGGCTAGGCTCATATGTTAAAAGAAAAAAAAAGAACTAGCTTGTCTCAGTAAAACACAGGGTGGTGATTGTATGCCTGTACTGCTGTTAGAACTTCAACACATTATTCTAGATGCGGACTCTTCTCTTCTGCTTCATATTTAGCCTGGTTTCATCTGTCTGGAAATGGCAACTGCTAGGATTTGATAAGTGGATTGAAAGCTTGTCCAGCTTCACTGTGAGTGTCAGCCTCAGAAACTATGTAAGTTATATAAGGAGTTCCTCGATGATTTACAGCAGCTATCCCTGCCAGAGCTGCGGGAGTCTGCTGGGAGAACCATTCTCCTGCTCTCTAGTGGTAGAAGGACAAAAAAGCCAAAAATTTCTGTTTCTTCAGAACAAACTCATACGTGTGTGCTGCACGGACCTGAAAATGGCTGCCAAATTCCAGGTTGGTAACTTGGAAAACGGAAGTATCTAAACCACCCCCAAAAGAACAAGAAATAGTTTAATTCAGTATATATGTGTGTTCATAGTGCTACTTGAGAGTGTCAGAGCAATCATTATGCTGAATTCTGGAAGCTTTTAAAATGAGAACTTTCTGCTTTTCTAGGAGCCCTTGCAGGAATGATTTTGAAGAATGAAAATTTATCACTGCTATTAGCAGTAGATGGCCCAGGACACACAGTTGCTCAGTCTGGTTTCAGCCAGTAGATAGCGCAAAGCAGCACTTGGTGACCAACAGTCTGTTCCATGCCACAGTTGCACAGCCCTGTGACATGGGTTATTAGGGAATAAAAGTGGCATGTGAGGCTGTCCTGCATGCTGAAAGAAAGTGGTAGCCTGCTGCAGAAGATGGATACCAGCATTGGAGAAAGCTCCAGGGAGACCTTGTAGCAGTTTTCTAATAACTACAGGGAGCCTGCAAGAAAGCTGGAGAGGGACTTTTTACAAGGACGTGTAGTGATAGGACAAGGGGTAGTAGTTTTAAGCTGAAAGAGGGTAGATTTACATTAGATATTAGGAAGAAATTTTTTACTGTGAGGGTGGTGAGACACTGACACAGGTTGCCCAGAGAAGCTGTAGATGCCCCATCCCTGGCAGTGTTCAAGACCAGGTTGGATGGGGCTTGAAGCAACCTGGTCTGGTGGAAGGTGTCCCTGCCCCTGGCAGGGGGTTGGACCTAGGTGACCTTCATGGTCCCTTCCAACCCAAACCATTCTGTGATTCTGTCATTCTATGACTGTCTGCCAGGGGCATCTCAAAGACCACTCCTGGCAGTTCATGGGAAGTCAGGGAGATGTAGCTTCCTCCTTGGGAGAGGAGGAGTCCTGTATCTAGTCATAGCTAACTGATTTCTTGTAAGCATCTCTAGGTGTGTACTGTCTTTTCAGAGACTGGAAAACTGAGACATCAGCCAGTAAAACCAGAGGCAAAACTAGAAATAAAGTCCTTATCCAACTCCCTGCCTCTTATCTCAGGGGTGGCAAGCTCGTTGTTTAATTGTGCCTCACAAGTGCATGCTGAGGACATCTACAGTATTAACATGCTCTATGATCCCTTATGCTGGCATAGCCACTGTGATCTGTGTAACTACCACTCCACCTGAGACTAGGGTCGTGTAGTAAAAGTAGTAATAGCAGGGATGCTACAGGCACACTGGCTGCCTCTCAGCTAAGGACACAATCCTTAAAACACGTACCTGCAAACCTATACCTAATAAATATAGTTCAGTCCATACTAAATTAAAGGTGATTCTGGATTTTAAACATGCAAACATTTCAGGACAGTGACGTGTACTGGAGCCTCTCTACAGTCCTGTATAATAAAATAAACAAAAAAGTTCCCTTTAAAGGTTGCTTTAACATGGGCAACTCAACATATGAGTCAGTGCTGCAAAATTGCAGATTATTCCTTTCTCCTTCCCTATCCCGTAGAAAATAAGGAATATAAGCTTTTTCCTACAGTCACCTGCTGACATTTGAGTAGTACATGGTTTGATACCTGCATAGGCAGTTCTCAGCTTAACTAGTTCAGTCGCTAAAGCATCTATTTTAATCAGTGTTGCATAGCACTCTCTTCTGCTGAGGTGATAGGAAGTGGAAATCCCTGGTCTGTCTTTTCCTGTCTCTCATAGGCATTTATATACTGAAGAACAAGGTAAGTATAAAAACTCAATTAAAGCCAATAGGGGAGAATCAATAAAGGAACGAGAAGCTGGCAGCTACACAGGTTGGGGTTTATCTCCACAGCAGAATCCTGACACATGACATTACAAGAACATAGAGTGCTCAGATGAGTTATGAAGATTGATATTTATGATGATGACTTGCAATTGTGCTATTTAAAAAGCCCACCTATTTGGTAATGGAAACCTGCTGGCAAGATATGATCAAAGAGGTGAAATTGCAGGAAGAGTAAAATAAGATCAGTAAATCAAATGCTCTAAATCATCAGAGAGGCACACTACAATTAGGGTTGAATTCAAGAAGGCAGAATTATTGGAATTGCAAGGTATAAATCTATGTCATACATGTGCTGCCACTTCTTCTGGGAAACACGCTCACCTCTAGCATTTCCAGACTGACCTCTGTCAAGGGCAGAAAGACAACAGCTGTCTCCTACCATGATTCCCATTGACTGTGGCATATTTCAGTTGAACAGAGGCTACACAGGCTTCAAGGATGCCCGTTTTATTACCTAAGGAAGGCTCTCATATTTTCTTCCTTTACATCAGTTTTCACATCAGCTTACAGAGAATGTAGTCTGTGATGTCCATGTGCAGAAGTGGCCCATGGTGCGTACAGCTCTACAGGAGCAGAGACCAGGTGGCTGTTGATGGAGGCTCTTGAGACCTTAGCTGATTTTGCCTGAGAGATTGTTCATTGTTATTGATCTGAAATGCAAAATAACCTTAAAACAATAGTGTCTTCTACCTTTTCTGACTACAAGCCTTTCTTTTTCTTTTTAAATTCCACTTGCTGTACTTGTCTTACAAAAATTTCCAATTGGTAATCATACACTTGCCAGTGTACAGTATCTGCAGCATAGGAATTGAAGGTGAATAAGGCCCTCTGAATAACGCAGTGTACAATTTTTTATATACTGCTTTAGTATCTCTTTTCTTATACATTGAAAGAAAAAAGCGTGAGGCTATCTAGCCATAAAGTTCCAGCCTGGGATTTCTTTTTTTGGTCAGAGATGTCTACTTAGAATGTTCATATCAGATGGAGGTTGAAGTGGGTGGTTCCCGTTTCAATGGTCATGGCAGCTGGTATATCAGGTTTAGTGAAAACAAACATGTTTTGGAATGCATTTAGGGAAATGCTTAACAAAAGCTGCTTTGAGCTCAGTGACAACAGCTGGATTCTGGTTTTAAGAGGCAGTGTTGAACACACACAAGTGGAGAGAAATTGCTTGTTCCAATGGCCTGATTATGAGATGAGATGAGGAGTTAGGAAAATCCTGTATTTTAGTTCATGGCTTGCCACTGCTTTGCTGAGAGACCTTGGTGAAATCTTTTAGATCCTCTGTAGTACCATCTTTCTCATAATCTCGTGTAGTGCTAAAACTTGCTTCAGTGAACAGTCACAAGGGCTAGCAGCTTGATTTGGTACAAGTGTGCCTCACTTAAGAAATTAAGCAATGCAGATGGTTTCCCTCTTTGAATTTTTAGTAGAGAGGAAAATACTGGCAATTGGCATTGTCCCAGCAGTGCACATGGTGGTGTCCCATAAGCGGGTTCATTCCCTGCTGCACAGCGCCAATTCACACACTGAGTTGAGGTATTCTGTAGTTCTTTATTCTAGTTTGTGCAAAGTAGGGAGCTAGGTGGTAACCCACAAATGCCTAGCTCCCTGATTGTCAAAACTTTACACTGTTTATACAGTTTAGCATACAAAGACATCAGCCTTCATTGGTTACAAATTACCCAGCTCCTTCATTACTTAGTACTCCGTTTCCCATTTGTCAAATAATTCTCTTGCTTCTCAAGTTAATTAGTTCTCAAGCTCAGTCTCAACTTCTTTTGGGTCAGGGGGATTTCTTGAGTCGGTGGGCAACAGGTCAGTGGTCGCGATCTCCCCCTGCTGGAATTATCTTTCCCCTAGTTTTGCTGAGCTCATTGCTTGTGATGAGGTTCCTATCAGTTCATCTATGTTGTGGAGGTGCTTCCTTTGTGAAGTCCCATTTCGAAACAAAAAGATTTGCTGTTGCTAAAGGAAGCCCTTAGCAGGGCATACAAAGTGCTTGTAACCTGAATTAACCCTTAACAGCTCATTCGCTCCAACTGTCTCAAAGTCTAACCACCATTAGCACATTCAGTTCCAGTGACCACCTGATACCAATGGGAGTGATATTATGTGTGAATTTCCTGTTCTCACTGGGGGTAAAACACAGATCTAAGAGCACTTCTGTCTAGTTTTCCCCTGTTTCAGGAAATCCTCTCTCTTTGGTCTCTTTATACAGAGGAACTAGAATGAAAGAATAGATTCATAAGGGAAGAACCCCTCAAACTAATTTGGATTTTGGGGGATCTTCAGCTTTTTACCTTTCAACTTTCTCCCTTTGTAAAATGCTACAGAATGGTGGCAAACTACTAGGAAATGACAGCAAGACTGTTGGAGGTTTTTAATTCTGGGTCCAGCCTTGACTTGGTTGTGGTAATCTGGGCAAGATGACCTTTTTTCCTCCTCTTCTGTACATAGAAACTAGACAGAAGGTAAGCATCTTTGGTGCAAAATAGAGTGAACTTACTTCAGCAGCTCCATAATTTTCATTCTGTGTATACTGAAAAACTACTAAAGGGAACTTAATAGATGAATGCTTAGTTATTATTCAGTCTTCAGAATGGCTCTATCCAGTTCTTTAAAGTGCCAGTTTATTAGTCATTTTACTTGGCTGCAAGGCATTAGTAAAACATGAAAGGCTAAAACTGACTTCATTGCACTTGGAAATCCATGCAGTATAGTTACACAGACTGGGAAATACTATTTTGCATTAATTTTCTACAGGAAAATTAATGTTATACACCAGCAAAGTTTACCATTTGTAGGGTTGAATTTGGATTCACCATTAGGCCACACTTCCACGCTCTCAGCGAGAAGCAAACAGACAACCTCTGAGAATTCATCATGAGTCTTTCTTTGAAGCAGGTCCATATTGAAACTGGAATTGTGATGGTCCAGCCTGATAGAAGCTCTCAATACTCAGCCCATTAAAAAAAATTCTGTATGTACTCCCATTTCACATGGGCACAAGCATCTGACAAGTGTGTGTGAACCCTCAGTGCATAATGACTCAAAGGGCATATGACATTGTAATTTTCCATGTAGGCATGCATATTAGGAGTTCCATCAAGAGCATGACAGAAGCCAAGGAATAGGAAGGGAAGGTACTATCTCAGCTTCAGGGGTATGTAACTAATAATTCCTCTGCAGGCTGATTTTAATCAAAATGCCAGAACTGACACTGAAAAGTATCAGAAATGTAAGCAAAATGCAGAGCTCAATAAGGAAAATAGTATGATTTCAACAAGAAGAGTGTGGAAAGATCTTGGCTGACTTGCAAAGCTATATAGTGGGATAAGCAAGCATTCTATTGTATGCTGGATTGAACAAACAGTACACAGTTCAGTATGCTCAAACTTTGAGTAATTGACCATGACCACATGATATATACCTTCTACATAAGCTAGGATTTAGACACTTGAATGTTCACACCCCTGTTCTTCCTTCCGTTCTGCTCTGGAGAGATATTTTCCACTTCAAGTAATGGAGCAGTATGTGTATATGAGGGCTCGTTGATGTTTACCAATGTTGGCAGGGACAGAACGGGAATGTTGTGAGTCAGGTGCATTGTCAGGTGGATGTTGTGGCAGTAGTATTTGCAGCTCTTAGGAAGAAAGATCAATCCATTTCTGTTTTGTAATACTGGTTTCATAAAGGACACATGCAGCATTTGGCTGCAATTCTATTAAAAGTGCAGCACAACAAAATCCTGTGCTTGGCTAGCTATTTTTCCCAGCTTAGAAGGAAATCTTTTAATAGTCAAAGAGATCACTATAACCAAAACCAGAATCTTGAACTTCTGAGGACCGGAAACCTCCTATGGACATGAAACTGGATAAATATGATCTAATTCAGTTTACTTGGGAAGTGTCAAAGTGGCTTCTGTAAAGGGGAGTCCTAATAGTTTACAAACCTCTTGGGCATCTTTGAAGAGTCATCAATAAATGGTGTAAAAGGGTGATCTGATTTATACCGTTCATTTGAATTTTCAAGAGGCTTTGGCAAATCCAGTTTTTGAGGGTACTAAGAAGCCACAGAGAGAATAAGGGAGGGTCCTGGCATGGGTAAGTAGTTGGGTAAACAAAAGAAGCAGATCATAAAAGTAAATGATCAAGCTTCACAATAGTGCCAAACAGAGTTCTTTAGGAATTTGTTCTGGGATGTAGGCAGTTCAGTGTATTCATAAATGACCCAGAAAAGGGTGTGAGCATTCTAGTCACCATTACTGGTCATTTGCTTTTCTAGTTTTCCAGATCTTAATGTAGAAGGGAACATTATTAACATTTACTGTAGCCTCCGGTGTGATATGATCTAGGACTAAGCCAAATTAATTGCAGATTCTAGTCTGGTATGTGGTACTGCACTAAAGCAGATCTTTTATATATTAAAAAAATTGAATCTTGTTTTTATAATTTCCTATGACAGAGAATCTACGAAAAACTTCATCATGTTAATCTAGAGGTTGGTTGCCCTCAACATTAAAAATCATTAACTTAATTCTGGCCTAAAGGTGTATAGGTTCCAGGCAGCACCTCTTTGCAACTATTGTCTGCTGGTGTGAGGATTCCTCTGTGTTCAAGTCTCCACCTCTCCATGTAGGTACTTAGAGATTATTATCAAATAATTACTTCCTTTTGCTTAACCAAAAAAGATTAGGCTCCCAAGATCTTTTCTATTAAAGTATGTCTTCCAGTTCTTTTCCACTGAGCTGGATTGTCAGCTTGGGTTTGGTGCCAACATCTTCTCCCGCAAGCAGCAAAGGCAGTCCTGGCCTGGGTACAGTTTATCCACAGTTCGAGTCTTCTGCACTGGGGAGGCCTCCCCAGAAAAACAGAAGGGCAGAATCACCAAAGCAGCTGTGATACCACCCTCCTGTAGAGCTGGGAGTAAGTGCATGATTGAGGGCTACATGTTCTAGCCCAGGGGTCCTCAAACTATGGCCCGCGGGCCCTCCAGTGTCCTCAATGCGGCCTCTGGTATTTACAGAAGCCCCCTGCCCCGTCCCCCCCCCGTCCCCCCCCCAGCCAGGGGTTGGGGGGGAAACCAAGCAGCCGCAGATGACTGCCTGCCACTTCATCCTGCCACTTCATCCACGTGCCGGCCCCCTGGTTAAAAAGTTTGAGGACCCCTGCTCTAGCCAGTTTAAACTAATAGATCTACCTCTTGTGAAAAGCCAAAGTAAGTTAGTGAAGTCTTCAGATTACTTGAAGTCATAGGAAGATGTTTTAACAAATTCTGTGTCGTGTCGGCCCTAGGATTGATGGGAAGATAAGTCATTTTCAATCTCACATTCTTTAGGTCTCACAGCAAGACTCAGTCTTCTCAATCTATTCCACTTCAGTCCTCTCCCTGCTAGAAAAAGTTAAGCATTCTTGAGTACTGGAAGGTGTGGGTGGCAAACACCTGATCTGAACTTTTTCCCCTGCTGAGAAGTTTTAATTTAAGAAAGCAATAACATTGTGAGCTTCCCCCCCCCCATTACTAAATGAACTGGATATTTTTATCATCACACATTTCTAAATAAATCCTGTCACCTAATTCTGTTAAGTGAAACCTGCAAATCCAAGCAACTAAAAGTCTGTTGCTCCACTGAAACAGGGATTTGTGAAGGGTTTTGCAGAATGGTGAAAAACAAAGAATTAAAAAGCACAGAAGTAGCTAATAATGTATACAATTTTTCTTTGCACAGACTTTGAACAGCAGCCTGTCAAACACCCACTATGACACGAAGCTGCTCAGAAGGGGGGAAAGTGGTATTTGTTGTTGTTTAACCTTAAGTGCTTCCTCTGGGGTAGTGTGTGCACTGAGATGTCACCAACTTCAGAGTGCTGTATAGTCAGACATCCCTCTATGAGAGTAGGAGAAGAAAATGATTGCAGTCTCCAGGTCTGCTTTACTAAGCTACTTTATATATATATCTGTATGTATAGAGGGGTTTTTACACCAGTAAGAACAGAAGCAGCAAGCAGAAACAAATGTTTTTTGCTATAACTTTCTGCTAGACACCATAGGAACATGTATTACCTGGGAAGCTAAATGCACAGATGTTCTGTGTCACCTCAGGAAAGTTTTTTATCCCAGACCCAGCAAAGGAGACAGGTGCTCAAAGGTGGTGTGTATTGCAGTGTGTAACTCCTGGAGCCCAACCAAGCCCGGAGGGGAACACTGAACCTTTCCAACTTGTGCCCTGGTAGCTCTCCAGGGACTACAGGCCAGCCTCTGTGCCGAGCAGGAAGTAACAGCCATGAGGGAAATGCTGACAAAATCAAGCAGCCACAAATTGCTTCTCCCCATCATCTCACCACAGTTCAGCCATGTGTGGGGTACAGCTTCACATCATCTAGAACCCTGTCATAGAGATTTAAGCTCTTTAAGAACAAAACAAAACAAAAACCACAGAACAGTTCTCACTGCTCCTAAATTGTAGCTGATGAAGCAGATGCCCCTTTCTTGTTCCCTCGTGTCCCACAGGATGCATCCTTGTGAAGTTGCTCCACTGAACAGAAGATCTAAGATACCATCAGTCAGTAGGACAGCACAGGAGGGAATATGATTCTGTCAGCTAATGGTTTAGGGGAAAATGAGGAAAGGCAGATCGTCTTCGGGTCCTGCTCGCAGGAATGTTCCTACAAATCACATAGGAAATGGTATTGTCTAAAAAGAAGACAGTCCAGGAAGCAGCATCTAGAACTGCTGTGTGTTGTCCTGCCCTTCTATTAAACAGCACAGAGCAGTAACATTAGATGCAGTGTGCAGTTTTTGTTTTCACCAAAAAAAGCTTCAGTATTCACAGAAGAGCCAGGTGAACAGGATCCCTCCCCCTTGCAGAAGCACACACAAACACAAGACTGCCATCCACTGAGACATTTATACAATGATGAACTGATACTATCAAGGCACTGGCCTCAAGAGTCTGTAGAGTTTTATTTAAACTCTTACACAAAGGTCAGTGGAGTGTGGAAAACAAATGAAAGCACAGGTTGTGAAAATTAATCAATGGGGAGTCCCTGGGTGGACTTGTAGAACTGCTGCAGCCTGAAGCAGGGCTGGTCACTCTTGCCTGTGCAGAGCCGCACACAGCCTTGCAGCTCAGTTCCAGGAGCATCTGAACATTTGACGTTGTTTAATCAGGGCCAGATTGTATGGCTCTGTGGAAGATAAAATCTTAGTCCTTAAGACTGTTTGCATGAGAACTGGGGACATGCCTGCATGATAGGTATTAATTAGCACATCAGCATCCAGTCTGAATAGATGTGGCTGGCAAGGAGCACACAGGGAAGGAGATGCACAGATAAGAAAGCCTGAATGAACCTTCAGCCTCCACCCTTCTGAGTTTACTGAGTATTTAATCTTTGTCAAGTGCACAGCACTTGCACTTCCCTTTTATTAGGAGGTCCAAACCTCATGTTATTATTAACCACTCGGGTAATAAATTGGTTCCTAAAATACCATTTAAAAAAGAACAGGAGAAGCGCATTTTCTCTTTTTCTCTTCTACTCATACAACCTTGTTGTTTCCAAAACCAGCGGTTTTGCTTTAACTTTCAAAATAAGAAAATTCACTTTTTAGTAAAGATGAGGTTTTCCAAATGTCAGCTTAGTTACTTGAGAACAAGAATGACCATAAAGAAGCTTATAATGGAAGTTCATATCCTTCTTAATGGTAGCATTGCGGCACAACTTTCATCATACAGCAAGGTGAATGCAGTACAATTATCTCCCTGTCTTCTTTCCATGTTCTTACTTTCCTCTCTTCTGCTTTGGATCCACCCTTCTCTGTCTTTTTTCCCCTGCTCTAGCTCCTCTCAACTAAGCCTTTTCTAAAACTAAACAAGCAGAACACTGAACTAGCATTTGAAGACCATGAAGTTGTTTACTCTGCTGCTGTATACTGTTCTCAGGCTTGAATTGGACCTCAGCTGCTTTTTTGATCCAGAATTGAAGTAAAAGCTTGATCAGCAAAAACACAATTATGCATGTGTAGACAAAGACAGGTGCAAACTCAAGGAAATAATGTCCAGATTTAGGATAACCACAAGATCTTTCTGGTGTTGAGTAGGTTGTATGCAGTGCTACTGAAGGGCTGGTTTCCAAAAGCAAAACCCAGACAGAGGAGGCCTTTATTTTAATCTTTATTTATTTGCAGCCTTATCAGCTGAAGCCTATTCCCTCTTCTCTACTTATCTACTTGCTCACTGAGGCACTCAGCATTGCTGACAGTTGCAGACGCTGCTGCTGAGCAACAGACATGGCAGTGGCACAAATCACTCTTTTCTCTTACAAAGTAATGGGAATGTCTTGGACTGGTGCAGCCTGGTTGCTTATTTGTAGAGGATGTGCTTATGCCAGAAAGGAATGAAATGCAGGCAGAAAAACTGTATCTCCCTTGCCTTTGGCCTTGTTTTTATTGGCAGTGAAATTCTGTTCCATTAAGTTACTGAGTAGGAAGGAATAACTACCTGAAAAATCAGTCTGTGAGGGGAGCAGCACAACCAGGGATATCTGCAAGGGGTAATGATAACTAGGACCTTCTGCTTCAAGCTCTTCTACTACTATATTGTTTAGACATGCTGGCTAAGCTCTTTTTGCAATTTTGCAATCTTCAGGAGTTCAGAAATGATGAATAAGCATAGAAATGTCTGAGTTTGTTCTCCAAAATCATTAAATGGCTTCTAGCTGCTTACCTGAGGAAATGAAACTTACACAGTCATGCTTTCTATCCCTCAGTCTGTCAGTTCCCTGCTACTAATATTTCAACCCGTTTGATGGTTAAAACCAAATTTGACAGATGTATTTTGTCTCCAAGATAGTATCTTCCTACATATTTGTGAAAGTAGAAAGTAGGCAGCTGGAGTAAAGAGAGAATTCTTCTTGAGTCATAGAGTCATAAAATTAAAGGATAATTTAGCTTGGAATGGATCTCTGAGGGTCTTCTGCTCAAAGCCATGGCAGCCTACAGCACCAGCATCAATAAATTACTAGGCATTAGAGAATCCATGACAGTACAATTATGAATTATGGAGAAAAAGTTTGTGTTGAATACTGCACATTAGACATGTGACACTCCAGTAACAAGGCATAAATCTGTGGGACATTTCTTCCGTAGCCATTTTGCTCACAGAGCATCTTGTTTCTATTCGGCCTCTTATTTCAAATTTTTAAATCTTCTGCCTGTCTTCAGCAGTTTGTGGCAGAGAGGCATTGTTAAAATACATCTATTAGGATTATGAATTCTTAAATCAGAGCTGTATAAATGTCTGACAGGTGGTACGGCTGCAAAATTTTGGTTTGCAGCTGCATCACCACATGATGCTGAGTTCGTTTGATTTGCTTACTGAGGAAGAATAAGGGTTAAAGTCAGCCAAGACTGAATTCAGCTCAGTAAGAGGGACTTCCCAAAGTTGGGGGCTGCCTTTACTGTTGTTAGGGACAATAGCATATTTCCCATCAAGTCCAGCACTGCATGGTAATCAAAAATAGTACAATTCATGTAGACAAGATACATCTCAGGGACAGACTCGTTGAAGAGGGGTCCATTATTCTTTGTGAAGCTACAGCTCATTAAATGCTAGTGAAAGGCACTATTTTGAGAAAGAGTCATTTGATAGTCACTGAACTGATCCAGTTTGAGCAAACCTCCCTATGCTGTCTCAATCCTCTCCTGAATAATTCCAGATGAGGGTAGAAAAATAAGCTAGTGCTTGGTTTTTAAATAGAAGTTTGATGGAATGTACATTTGGAAGGCAAATTTTATTGAATTCCAAGGTACAAGCTTTTAATATGAGCATTCCAATATGAATATCGGAAAATTCATTGATAGATTTTATACTATAATGTAGAAATACAGGTACTTTGTAAACTAAAAAGTAATTGTGACTAAATCATATAGTTGCTTTGATCTCTGCAGCTTCTTAGAGTCCATGTAATTTCGCTTCTTCATAGCTTCATACCTGGTTACCTGTCTCTATTTTTCTATTTCTGTTAAGTTTTCTATTCTCCAAGGGGAATAATAAAGGTCAAGGGGCAAGATGCTTGTGCTAATCAATCTGTTTCTAGCTATGATTTTTAGCTACTTGTTCCACTGAGGATTACCAGTTTTTCAAAACATCTGAACATCCTGAAAATCTCAGAGGTTTATTTCTTGCATAGTCTGACTTCCTTCCATAGATACCAACATGGCTGATTCTTTGAATAACATTTCCTTTTTTGCAGTCCAGTGATAAAGCTGTTTGTTAGTTATAAGCACATTCTCAGCAACCCCCCTATATTCTAGACAAGTGCTCATATTTTGATCTTGGTTATAAGGGTGGAGAGAGTGGCATTGCTCCAGATTTTTTTACCACTGGAAGCTGGAATGAATATAGCTTTCCAAGTACTTTCTGATACAAGCTTTTCTGTCTTGTTGTGTATCTCATCTCCTGCTGCTGCCTCTCTTGCCAGGCTGCACAGTCCATTGTTGTTAGAGATCTGTTTAACATCTCTCTGCTCCCACAAATGGATTTTGAACCACTCTTTCTCCCAAAACAATTCTTGCACAGCAAAAGTGAACTTCTTCCTTCCATCCTGATGTCCAGTTCTGTGGGACTCTTCTCTCTCCCCCCTGCCCTCTGGGCTGACTCCCAAGAGTTCCAGCACCCTGGCACCGATCTTACTTCCCATTGCTCAGCTCTGCCCTTTATCCTGGCCAGGTGCTCAGGTTCCCTCTTTTTGTGCCTTAAATAGGTTTCAATTTATGTTCCAGCAGTTCAATCCCCCACTTTACAGGTTCTGTAAGGAATGTGATAGAGCAGTAAGAAAGCACTGGCTGAATTTCAATGAGTACAAGTGTGACAGCACACTTGGGTAGTTAATAGGGGCAAGGGGGAGATTAGGATTTGTGTATTTATGGTGATTATTTCTTTATTATCTTCTACATATGAGGCAGAGTGAGCAGTCTTTAACAAGGGCAGTGAGTGCAGACTTTAACGCTAAAACTTGGAGGCAGAATTTCCCTGTTCTGTAGTGTTGAATATTTCATGAATTTCAAATGCCAATTATGAGTTACTTGCTGCCTGCTAGGAACAATAGGCAGCTTTGAAAGGACTTGCTCCCATTCTTCAAATCTATACCACATGTTTTTTGACTCTTTTTTTTTTTTATTCTGAGAATCCAAGGGTTCAAGGATGATGGCTGAAACTTTCACCCTAGTGAAGGTGGTCCTAACAGGCCAATGTGCAGAGAGCTTGCACCACTGCTTTCTGTACCCTGAGCTACAGGATATCAGGTTTTATGGTTCTCAGTTGATTCTCTAGTCCTCAGCTCATTTAGAATGTGATTTTTCACATTTGCATTTCCGCACTGGGGTTTTATTAAAATAGCACCACATATATATGTGTACACACACACACATATGTATGTGTATATGTGAGCTGGCAAAATCCCTTAGGAAACAAATGAATCTTGGGTTGCTTCACCAGCATTCTCTCTACTAAATCCACTCCCTTTGTATCTATGCCAAGCTTTGGAACAGTGTCTGACCAATATTGTTAAAAACAAGATAATTTCCCTCAAAAACAGTTCTCCCTTTTCCTGGGAGGTGCGTTCTCTATACCTTTTTTGAATGTACTGTGTAGCCAATGAAAGGCAAGTCTTAGTCCTACAACAGTCCTATCTTTTCTGAAATGTTATAAAAATGTGCCTATAAAAGTCCTTTTGCTGACATAGAAAGCACTGCCATAATGCTGACAATAAATAATGTCCATGATGGTAGTTTCATACCATTAGACAAGGATAATTCCCAGCCTCCTGCAGTTAGTTCTTGGAAGGCTCTCAAATAAAATGTCATTACTTTGGAGTTCTCTGGACAAAATTGTCATTACACTTTAAGGACTTTAAAACTTCCTCTGAGTTTGGTACCTGTAACTCCTGGAGCCAAGTTTTTAGAAGTGTTTAGGAACCCACGCTTGGAGATGGAGCTACACAAGTATGCACCTTCTGGTTTGTAGCACTTTAGGCTATCTTCTGGGCAAGGCCTAGATTTGATACAGCCCTTAGGTTCTTATTTCAGGTTAAACTTCCCCCACGCTCCACCCCCCCCAAAATGGGACTATAGTATTTGCTAAAACAATGTGCTCAAAAAATTGCTTCCAAGCAGGTGTGATACTGTCACCGAAATCCGGGAATAAAACTCCTTAACACCAATGTAGTAATAAGAAGCAGTCATTATTTATTGTCGTGCCAGATGCACAGGGGATCATTCCACCTAAGGTGCATGCTGAACTGTTTTGTGGGTCCCATTTTATGTTACATAGCTATACGTATTCATTACATTTCTCGGAATTATTTGCATATGTATGAGCCTTCCCTCGATGATCTTCGTTAAATGTCCTTTTATGCCTGGGCAGTTATCTCTGCTCCTCTTCATCCCGTTGTTTGCCCCATTATTCCACCTGAGTTCTGGCACATATCCCTTACTTAGCACTCCAAACTCCAATCACAAACTCCAGAACCAGCTCGGCCTGCTTTTTCTACTGTAGACCCTCTCTTACGTTGTTTCCAGAGATTGACTCCCTTGTTTAGAAGTCCTTTCAGTCATCAGTTTTGACGACTTGAGATGGTGGTGAGTACTTGAGTATTAACGACTTGAGAGGGTGGGTCAGCCTGACCTAAACTTTGTGCACATTCTTGCTTAACTAAGTAGAATTTGGTAACTGGGGAGTTTAGGCAACTATACTGAAGTGAAGCTTAATGCTTTGTGGATAGATCAGCAAACATGGTCTGTATCAGAGGAATCATATGCGTCATATATAGATTGAACTCTGGTAGGTGGGAAGTGCTAGCTGGAATTCTGGGCATGGGGATATCTACATGCTTCTGTAATTGTGCAGTAGTGTGCCAGTCAGCCTGACTCAGTCTTTACACCTGATAATTTCTTTCCTAGCTACAGAAGTGATAAAGGAGCATTCTGCTGCTTGGATGCTCTGGTGTGTTCTTTCCCCACTTAAGAGCTGTAAGAGAATCTTGTTTGTGTCACCAAATAAAGCAGCACTCTGAGAACAATCCCAGGAAGGCCAGGAAATAAAGAGCGTGGGTATTTTCCGAGAGGCGGCTAAAATACCTATAGCTGAGAGGACAAAGCTTGATTCCTTGAGCATATCCTTTACTGCTCTGTCATGTCCTTTACTGCTCTGTCATCCTCTGGGAACATTAGGGACTGTGTTTAAGAAGCTGCATCAGTTTCAGATGTTATGCACCCTATTAATCAAAACACATCCTTTTGGAAGGCAGTTGATTGCAGCTTAGGCAGAGAAGTGCTTACACCTCAGTATCCCTAGTGCCTGGAGGAGGGAAGAGGAGGAGGAAAAAGACCTTTAATGCTATCACTGGCTGAGTTCACATTATCTAATCTACAGGAGCATTTCAAAATTGAGATTTATTTCCCCAGAAACATTTGTTCTACCAGAAATTGTGATGAAAATAATAATATTAAATACTATTTGCACTGGGTAGCTTCACTTTGGAGTATTTCAAATGAGTCACAGCCAGTCTAGGTTGTGAGGAGCAGGTGAACGTTTCAGAGAAAGGATTCAAGAGAGCAAGGAAGCAGGGGAAGAAAGATGGGGAAGCATGTGCTGCGTGTATGGTGAAGTCACTGCTGATGGCTGCATTTCTTTGAAGTAAGAGCTTAGGTAACATCCTGCTGCTTTAAATGGCAGGGTGACAAGTGACTCCTGGAAGGGGAAAGGTGAATATTTGCTTATGAAAGCAGAAGCACAGAGATGGGGTGAGGATTTCCTCACTGCTTGCAGTGGGCATTCATTGCCTGTGTTTAGCCTCCCTGCCTGTCTGTGCAGTTCATGTGGTTTCCTTTTCCTAGGAGGTATGAATTTAAATGTATAAAACAACAAACACTTTAGAAAGCCTCAGCTATTGTATCTGTGCAAAAAGATATGCAGAGTCTCTCATATAGCTAAACAGAGTCTGTGTTCAAGCCCACTGGTTTCAAAGGCTTTGCACTAGGAAATGATTTGAACGAGTTTATCAATGGTAAGAGCTTCTTAAACATAACAGAATAAACAGGCATTCCCGAAGATGTGCAGGGCAGAACTGATTGCGACCTCTTTTACTCCTTTTCTGCGAAAAAACTCTCAAAGAACAAAAGGTAGGGAAATGTCTAATTTTAGCTTTTTTCCCCACTGCTTGGGCCTCTATTACATGACATGCCTTGTAGCCAGCAGTGAGAGGAAGGATTCCCACCTGCAGCTGTTATCTCCCCAGGACCAACCTCCTGGGAGACATGTGAGTCGAGGGTGAGCCGCAGAAAGTGCTGACTCAGCTGGGATAGTGGGTTTCCCCAGGCCGTAGGGAGAGCCCACACGTGGCTGCTGCCCCAGCCCAGCCCCCCACCCCAGTGCAGCAGGGAGCTGTCTGAGATGCATCTTGTTTTTTTTTTTTTTAATGACTTCTACAGACCCAACCCCTCTGGGAGAAACTAACGTTTTGCATGTCTAACGGGGGAGTAAGGCAGCAAAGGAGAAAGCAAGCTTCCAAACCTCTGGTAGTTTGCAGACAGGTACAAAACACAACGTGTTTCCCAGCAGGCAAACTTCTGCTAGAAGACCGGCACTCCCCAAGTCCCTGCTTTGCATGCCAGTGAGATTTTCAAGGTGAACCGCTGTTTTTCCTTTAGATTTGGATCTGCTCCTTCCCACAAAACCCTCTTGTGTCCTCACAAGCAAACCTGCAACACGGCAGCCGCAACTCCAGAAGGAGAAGGGATCGTCAGCATCTAAGAGAAAACGAATCTTGTTGCTCCTTTATTTAAAAAAAAAAATGTTTACGATGATGCTATTTTGAAATTCACTGCCACCCGGTAATTTTTGCCGTTAAACGAAGGATGACATTAAACCTGGCACTAAAGCTGAGCCGCGGGTGACTTTTGCTCAGCGGCAGGAGTTCTGCAGTGCCAGGGCGACGCGGTCCGTGCAGCCTGGCGGCGGTGGCGGCGGCAGCAGCAGCTGCGGCGTTGCGGCGCCCGTTCAGCCACTCACACCCTTAGCAGCCAGACGTTGCCCTTTTAAGAAGCCTGGGTGCCGGCTCAGGTAGGCAGAGCCTGTGTGCAGTAGTCGCTCCTATGGCAACCCAATAGAATGGGATGGCTTCATGAATATTCCCAGGAGCAGGGGCTGCATGAGGAGTAAGTGATGACAGTGATGTAAGCAAGCAGTGGCTGCTGCAGGTTGCAGTTCATTGTGCTATTGGCCGGCAGGTTGAGGAGTTTGAGGTACCCGGGCTTGAGCTTCGCTTTCCGGATGATGTCTGCCCGCCAGGAGACACAGCATATTTGCATCTCGAAGCCAACATGGCAAGGCGGCTGCTGCTGCTGCTGCTGCCGCCCTCCCTTGCCTTCCAGCCAGAAGTGTGTGGCTCTCCTCTAGACTTCTTGCCCAGTGCTGTGGATCTGAGCAGACAGGGATTGCAGTAACACTCACCAAGGGGAGACAAGCAGCAAGTAGCCAAATCGAGACAACAGAGGAAGCGGGGCGGGGGGGGGGGGCTTTTTTTGCCTTCCCTTTTTTTTTTTCCCCTTTCCTTCTGGATGCAGAGCCTGTGTTTTGATGCAGAGCCTGTGGATGCCACAGTCTGGTAAGGAGATGACACACCAGTCTTTGGTCCCTTCTGCCCCTTGAGCTGGGGGCAGGGGCCTGGGGGCAGTGTCAGTTCCCCTCCTTGGGCAGAGCCGGGGGGTCTTTCCCTCTAACTGAGCAGCAGCAGCAGCAGCAGCATCGGTCATGGACAAGCTGCCCCCCTCCATGCGCAAGAGGCTCTACAGTCTGCCCCAGCAGATAGGACCCAAGGCATCAATCATGGACGAGGAGGAAGACAGCGACAAGGACACCCGGAGGAAAAGCATCAGGCTGAAGCCACTGCCTTCGCCCTCTGCTGGGAACACCCGGGCACTTGGGGGAGACCCCGGCAGAGGGGGGGACCCCGGCCTCCTGGAGACAGAGGCAGGCAGCAAGGGTGCCAAGACCAGCACCAACGGGGACTGCCGCCGCTTCAAAGGGAGCCTGTCCTCGCTGACCAGCAGGCACCTCCACGACGCGGCCGAGGAGAAGAGGCTGATCGGCGGCGAAGGGGAACCAGCCTCCCCCACTGAGGACAAGAGCCTCCCTGGCAGTGGGGAGCTGGAGCAGGGACTGCCAGCGCCTCCTCCACCAGCGTCCCCACCAGAGCCCCAGCAGCAACCCCCCCGGGCTTGCTCCTCTACCTCCATCAAAGTGGAAGGAGGTGGAGGGTGCGACCAGATCACCCCAGATGAGGAGCAGAGGCTGGGCCAAGCTGGTTTCATGCAGAGGCAATTCGGGGCCATGCTCCAGCCGGGGGTCAACAAATTCTCCTTGAGGATGTTTGGCAGCCAGAAGGCCGTGGAGAGGGAGCAGGAAAGGGTTAAGTCTGCCGGGTTCTGGATCATCCATCCCTACAGCGACTTCAGGTACAACCCACCGCCCCCCCCCCTCTTCCTAGCCCACTCAAAACTAGCTGGCTGGCCCCTTCCCCTACCACATCCAGCTCAGACCTTTCTGCATGCACACACCCAGACATAACTTTCCTTCGCAATTTCCTAGTCAGAGAAGCTGGAGGACACATCCAAGATCTGTTCCAGGCAAACGATCTGCAGGTTTCATGTATATTTAAGCTTAATTTTAGTGTCCCCACACTACTACTAATTTTAAATTGTGTTTTTAAACCAATAAATGTCTTTTGCTTTGGCTTTCTATAAGGGAAAGCCTCTTCGTAAGTTCAGTGTAAATGGGGAAAAAAGTTCCCACCTGATGCACAACTGTAGACTAAAAGCATGGTGTCTGCTGCTTAACTAGTCCTGCATCTCCAGTTTAGAATGTACGGTCTGTCTGATTGATGTTTTCAGTTCCCATTTTGGTACCTCCAAGTCCTCTCCCTTCTGCTTCCCCAAGAGTTAGGGAAGGATGTTGCTACTGTTGCTGTTCTGTAGGGCTTCTTGCTGCAGCATCGCTTGTCAGGAATTGGTATGTGGCAGGGGATAGAGGCATTCATTAAGAAGGAACTTAACACCTTCAGAGTCTTACAGAGAAAGATTTTCTCTTTTGCATCTGTAGACCCATATTTGCAAAAGTAATTTGGATAGGAAATAGTTAACATTGCCTTTGTGAAAGTAATGGCTTTCTTTCACTCAGGCAGCAACATTTCCGTGAAGGATAATAAGAAAATTAACTTGTAAACCCTAGAGCCAATTTTTGTATAGTTCTGTATAGCAGAGGGTTTGTTTTTGGCTATTTCTGAGTAAAGTATTGTCTACTGCACAGGTGAATTGTCCTCTGCAATATGTATGTAATGTACTGCAATCAATAATTAATTACTTAGTGCAATCAATGGCTAAGGTTTATTGCTTCAACTTTAATTACAACTGGCTTACGTCTCACATTTAAAAGCACACAGTTAAAAGAACATTATTCAAACACACATCTATCAAACTACATGTATACTACAAAATTCATTTATTGAATTCTTGGGCTCTGCAAGAAACCTTGCATTATTCCCTAAAATACAGTTAGCAAGATAATTGCAGGAAGGGGTTCCAGGATGGATTTGGGTGCTCAAAGACAAATGACAGAAACCTCTTGACACTGCCTTTTAGGATTTAGCAAGGAGTCCACATGCTTAGAAGATTCAGCACTACTGGCACTGAACAGACGCCTTGATATTTGCTTGGATTAACAAATGTTATTAGAAGCCTATGTGAATTGGAAGACTGCACTGTCCTTTAAATTGAGTGCATTCAAGTGTCCCAAGTGCACAGCTGACCGAGCATATGAGGGTTTCATAGTAGCTACATCATGATATATAGTCCTTGCAAGTACAATCTTATTCAAACCCAAATTGGAAAGAGTATAAAATTGCCTCCCAATTGTGACTGATCAAGTAGTACCCCACAAACAGTGAAATGAAAGCTTTAAAAAGAACAAAACCAATTTCATATTCTTGGTTATAGATCTTTGTATTATGTGCCACGAGTCTGGAATTACAAAAACTAACTAATGTGCTTTCTTGGGTTATTTTAGCAAGGTGTTCTCTGTGTGTCACGCCCTCAAGGGATTTTGGATTTATTAGTCTCGGGATTGTATTTGGATTTACGTGAAAGCAGTGTTCAGTTCACATATCTTTTGTGTATCTGTATAGTGGATTTATTGCCTTCATCTTTATGACTGTTTTCAGCACGGAATCAGACTGGCAAACTTCAGTAAAAGGATTGTAGTGGTAGCTGAGGTAACCACCTTGCCCAAGATGAGATGGTCCTAAGAGTTTGGGTTTTTTTAAGATTCCTAGTGAACCAATGCTTATTCCTTAAAACAGCACAAAAATTTATGAGGTAAGTTTTTATTTCTGAGGTGTTTGGCATTAGGGCCACTCCTAGCCTTACACAAAGGAATGAAATATGCAGGCAAACTTAGATTCTCCCAAACCAGCTGGTCACACTGAGTCTGCTAACATTTAGATGTTTGTATGCATGCAGATATATATGAATGCATGTATGACTTGTTAGTATTAATAATATAGTCCTCCCCTGATGTAGCTTTGCATTTCTGCAGAGAAAGCACAGTAAGCTGGATATCTGTACCCTGGTGCAGTCCACTCTCTGCCTGGGGTCAGATTCCAGGTAGGCTGATACCTTGCCACTTGGTGTTTCTTCTGTATCGATGCTAGAAGCCTAGCACACGAATACCTGTTTTCTCCCTACTATTACATACCAACATCAGATGGGGCAGTGGTACTGGTTGAACGGAGAGGCATCTGAAGACACCAGGAGGAGTTGGATGCACTATGTATGGTCAATATGTATATTTTCTGGGGAACTTTGTTCACCCCTGTTTCTAGTTCGCATGCGACATATTTGTTAGAATATGAATGCAGCTTAGAGAAAATGTGTGGGCTTCCATGTAAAGTGACCTATGAACAATGGCTGCCTTGAAGGAGAAGAGTGGGAGTTTCCCAGATTCTGTTGGGGTTTTGTATTCCCTCATTCTCTGAATGCTGCTAAAGCATCTGTCTTGGAAACAACTCACGTGAATATGAACAACAGTTTTTGACCTCTGAAATGCAGCAGATTGCACCAAAGAGCAGATATTACCAAAATGTTTGCAAGAGGTATATCCTTGACCCAAAGGGCTCTTATTTTCTGCTTTGCAAATTATGCAGTGCATAATATAACAAGGAGTGTGATTGCTCCTTGTTATAGATGGGTGCAGATTCTGGGGTGTTAGGATCTTGTAAGAGGTATGAGTCTTCATTATCTTGCACTTCGCTGTCACCAAAGCTGTGCAGCAGCATTTTGTGTACAAGTTTCAAGTTAATAAATATTTAGATCCAGATCTTATTTTGTGTATTTTTTGAGAAACCAACTTCACCTCTTGAGAATGAGGTGCGTCTTCAGGCGTTTTGGTAGAGCTCAAGACCTCATGACTCCTGTCTCAGTACAGCTTGAGATGGGAAGTTTTGAATGGAACACTCCAGCCCTATTTACTGGGGCTTGATTCTGCTGTGAAATGACATTGGTGAATTCCTCTGACTTCATGTAGTTGCATCTCCTTTGCACTGTGTGAGAGGAGTTCCTGTTTTAGAATAGAACTGAGGCTTTCATCATAGTCTCATTAAATTATCATTTTAGCATCTAATATGGCTAATTCCAGTGGCAAATCTATGACCCTCCAAGAGTAAACCAAATTAATATAGATTGTCTGTGTTGACCTCTGTTTTTAGTCCATTGTCAGGGGAAAAGACACCAAATGACCTTTATGAAAACCAAACTCTGTGCCCCTGAGCACTCATGACTAATGCAGTGGACTTGTTCTTGAAGCACTTAAAGGGTGTCTTAGCAATTTCTAATGAAAGTAAGAATACTAGCTCCTGTTCCGAGGTGCAGGTGTGTGTTAGCAGCTTGAGTTTATTTGCATCTGTGGTTGATCACACACCGGTGCAGAGCCAAACTGTATTTCCTAGATCAAGATTTGTCTGTGAGTTTGAAAGCTTTTTCACTGTGTAGATAGAATTGTAATTTATTGCTTAGAGGAAGCATTGATCCAGTACAATTGATTTAATAAAAAAATTGCAGACAAACAATGATCTATCTAGTTTGTAGCTGACTGAAGCATATTGGTTGTAGCTGTTACCCAGAATTGCTTGGAAAAAAGTGTAGCATGCTGCTTTTAGAAAGGCCTGAGAACAGATACACTGTCTGAAGGACCAAAATAGTCCAAGCAGTGGATGTAAATAATAGAACTGCACATTATTCACTGCCCAGTAATCTATTAACTTCTTCACAGAAAAGAGAAGCTGCTGCCTTTTTGAAAACAACGGAAAATATTCCACTCCGTAACAGCCCCAACTTCAGATTTTAGAATTTTTCTTTTAACTGTTCTCCCTTTTAATACTTTTCTGCAAACAGATCCTTTCTTTCATTTCCTTCTTCTGCCAGAGCCCCCTATCAGCTTGGGAACCTGGGGAGATTTCTGTGGTACCAAAAGCAATAGATGGTCAGGTGTGATACATAAAGTAGGGGAATTCCTGGAGAACAAAATAATTTGCTTCCCTTCATGCAGCTCCAGACCTCTAAGCAGTGTCGTTCAGGCTGCCTTCTTGTGGGGAATTAGTGGGGTTTCCTAATTATAGTACTAAATGCTGAACCCAATAGCACTGGTGGGATTGAGCAAAAATGGGAAGGATGTGTGTTTACCTTTTCTGCTTTCCTGAGTAGAAGTGATTTCTAGAGTGCCTCATGGAGTGCTACTCTGTCTGTGCTGTCTGTTCTCATTCGTAAAATGTTTTGTTAGAAGGGTAAACAATTTGTGAAGCATACGGCACTGCTCACTGACTTTGGCAGTTCACTTAGGTGGGTGTTGCTCTCCCTGCTTTCAGACAATTACGCCCTTTTCTTTACCTGCTGCCCAGAATGCTGCTTCTTGTGCCGGCTTCACTTCATGCCTATCCACATTCAGATGCTGTCCACAATGGCGAACTCTCATCATGTGACTTGCCCACTGCTCATAGCAAAGTAAAAGGAAAGCTACCCACTGTGTGGGCCATATGTACAGCAAATTGAAATTCTGGTTCAGTGAAACCTCTGCTTAGAGGGAGAGGTCTGGGAGACAGTTGCATTAGTAGCAGAACCTGCGCCTGTCATAGAAGACTAATACAGTGTGCAAATCGGGTGCAGGTTTATTGGTAGGCAGCTCATAGACTTGGCTATTTTCGTTTCTTGTTTATGCTGATGACAATTGCCTCAAAATCATGTGGGAACACTGCTAGCTGAGGAAGGGGAGATGCTTTCCTGAAGTCAGATCTTGCTGTCTTTACTATAGACAACTTTCCTGCCAATTCCCGGGGCAGTTTTGTTGGAGCAGAACGAGGGGATCCAAACAGGAATAATGTGAGGAATAATCCAAATTCTGCGAACAGCATGTTGGTGGCTTCAGTGGACAGTGAATCAGGCTGCAGGAGAAGAAACATGATTTTGTGACCATAAACTAAGGGGACCAAACTAGTGCAGCCATATTTCCCATGTCCATAGGCAAGCCATTACATGCTTCATGCCCTAGTTCACATGTCATGAGGCAGAGGATGAAAAAAACACACTAGACAATCAGTGCAGGGATACAGTTTTTTGTATGAGACGTTCAGTTGCTATAAAAGGCAGCGTTTGAAAGCAGGAAAGCCTCAGTAAATGAAACACCTCAGTGTATCACCATAGTATGTTTTAAGACTATAATCACATAATATTACGGTATTTTCATGTATATTCATGTGTAGGAAATGAGATGAAAGAGTATAAAAAATGCTAAAGCAAATATTGAGATTTAAGAAAGTGCTATGATTAAGATTTTCTGCATAAACGTCATCGAGGCCCATTGCACAAACCTCTGCCAATAGATGCATACATTATCTCTTCCACAGAAGCCCATGCCTCATTCCATACACACAGGGATGGCTCCTTTGTGAAAAACTATTTAACGTTTTCTCCATCTCCTTGTTAAGGTAGCATACCATATTTATTACATCTTATTCAGATCCTATTCTGAAAAAAACAGATTAATTTCTTTATAGCCTTTTTTTTATTTTGACACTTATAAAATATGCAACTATAATGGCAGTAAATGTTCATTTTGCCTCCTGACACCTTGGCTAGGAAACTGGTACCGTCATCACCAGTTTATAGCAAGGTGGCAGAGACTCATAGAGACTAAGGTCAAAAACATTCTTTAACTTGGTGTAGTCAATTTAAGGACCTGTTTTGCAGAGTATGAAGCATTACACAGCACACCTTATGTTCAGAGCTCTGCCTTTGTGGGTGCTTAGTGAGGAATCAGACATTGCTGTGACCCAGAAGACGAGGGCACAGAGATAATGGCTACCTGTTTTAAGAGTAATGGGTGCTTTAAGAGGATTGGGACATTCTGATTCGGACCGTGTCTTGGACTAGCTTGGTGAGCAACCAGACTGAGAAATGGGCATGCTGATCCCACCCACCCTCTGATGTTTGTTAGTTTATCTGTCGTTATAGCAAGAAAAAAAATAATCATAGCAATAAACAATGACATAGTGTTCTCTTTAATCATCACCTAAGAATATTATTCTAATTACAGTTTTGGACTGAGCGATTTGCTTAACACCTCTGCAGGAACTTTTTGGCAGAGACAGAATCTCCAGGGCACTGCTCATCTGCCTTAGCCATCACATCTCATTCTGCAGTTCCTTATCTCTCTTTATTGCAAACCTTCCAGATTGTGCAAGAAATGAGCTTCTATAGAAAATCTCTTTCCAGCCCACATCTGCCTCAAGCCCTTCCTCTCATGTTGAATGAAGCATGAATTCTATGGGAAGAACTGTTTTGAATCATGTAAGGACTGTAATATAATACATATGTACAGCTAACGTCCTTTCTGCTATTTCGTAACCTGAGCTTTTGAATTTTTTAATACAGTGTTTTTGTATAGTTGTTAAGGTTTTAAAAGCCAAATCAGTCCCTATCCTATTGTAATATCTCTGGATTCATTAGCAAGTATGAATCTTTTGACGGATATGCTGCCCTGCCCTTTGCTTTGAATTAAGCAATGGCCATAGCAGGTAGTTACAGCAAAGGAACGATGATGTACCAGATTCTTGGGTTACTCTCCAGGCTTCAAAGGGAAATATACTCTGCTTATTACAAATTCTGTGCTTGTTTTCTCCCCAGTACCTAAGCATGATACCTTCTGCCCATCTCCCTGCAACCTGTTGTTCTCCCTATCCCACACTTCAAGTTTGTGTTTCTTACCCCACCAGTTCCATCACTATTTTCTAGGCTTCTCATGGGCAGGTTTCTTGTCCAGCCAGTCCCAGGTCCCAATACCCAGTTTATCATCTGATCACTGTCTTCCACTTTGTCTTAGTTTCCAGTAATGCCTCTTCCACCTGCTGCTCCCCACAATGTTCCCATTGCAGTATGTTGCACGTGGCTCTTAGTCCAGTTCCCTCCCTTGCCAGGCTCCATCCTTCAGGTTTTTTCTGTGTGGGTCTCCCCAGATTAGTTTTCTCTTGTTCTGTATATTCTGAGTTGCTATCATCCCTCTGACTCTTCAATCTCAGTTTTCTCACTCTTTGCTTTCCTTCCTGATTTAAGAATAGATCATTTTCCTTGTAATTTAAAACCCTTCCACATTATCTCTATTTCCTCCTTGGACACTACCAGCCCAGCAATGTTTAGACAAACTCTACAAGTTTGGGTTTGGTTTTGGTTTTTTTTTTTTCCAACTTGAAATATCTCAGTCCTTAGAGCTAAGCATTTAAAAATGATGAATTTGTATAGTAGCACAATCCCCACTCCATTATTGTGAAACAGATTTTAAGGGAAAAATGTTTTTTCTAAAGGTTTTTATTGGTAGACACACAAAGAATCACTGTAGGACTGTTCAGTACTATTATAAGCAGGTAAATTTAAGTTTTCAAGGTGTTATTCTGGTTAGGTAACTCTGCTAGTGCTTTCTGTTGCACTGAGTTTTTCTGCTGTAGAGTCATTTATTACACAGATAAAAGAGTGATCTTTGTCTGGAGATAACGTAATGTCATTTTAGCTTGAAATCATTGGAATTTTTCTTGGTTTCTGATGTCTTATGAGCATCTCATTAGCAAGCCCATGAATCCCTCAGTTTGCTCTTGAAACCAACTATCTGAGCTCTCATCTCTGCCAGAGCAAAGATTTCTTCCTTTCTCTTATTTTTGAAAGTTGTGTTGGTGCCAAGGCAGTTATAGGTCAATTGAGTTATTGTTTGTTCTAATTGGCACTCTAACAAGCTATTAGATCAATTTACCTACAGATGAACGTCACTCAAAATGAAAGGTGCCAACTCCTTTTCTGTCTTTGAGAACTAAAAAAAAAACCATTTCCACTGATGGGGTGTAAGTGAAAGGCCAGTTTGTAGGGAAGTGGCTAGAGAGAGCATTAAGATTTAATCCCTAAATGTTTATGCCATGAGGTCTATGACTGAACAAGGTCCAGGCTGTTTCTGTGTGCGGCGGGGTGAGACTACGTCCAGAACTCAAGGCCAAGAGGAAGAATTAGGAAAATCTGACAAATGCTCTTACATCCCTTTGCTGGTATGTAACAGAGCATGGGTTTATTTCCATGTGGAGAGCCCCATGGCCTCTTCTCCTTTATTGGCTCTCCATGTCCCATGTGTTCCTGTGACTACTGATGCAGGTGTAGTATCCACAACCATCTCAAATCAGGCAGCACCTGGCTGGTGACATCATTACCTTTTTGGTGTCAAGTGATCTATAACTTCATGAGATTTACTTGTTCTGTGTTGCAGAAGAGTCAGAGTTATTATGGTGAATGGGGTTGATTTAAGTTCTGTTCTGAAACGTTTAGATAACCTCTTCCTCTACAGCAATACAGTGCAATATTATTCCCACTGGGCATTTCTTAGTGAGACAGTTGTAAAACAGTGGCTTTTCAACCTACAATTCAGGACAAGGTTTCTTGACCAAGTGGCACTGCAAGCTCATTCTGGGGTCTCCAAATCAAAGCTACTTTATATATAACAAGCAGTAAGAACTGCTCAGGTATCCTTGCTTAAGTGGGCAATTTTTTTGGTAAAGCACAAGGCAGATGAGAATGCAGCTTGGCTCTGTGCAGCTCTACAGCTCTGCAGTGCTGACAGCACTAAACCCAGGGTTTTGTCAGCAGACAAAGCAGCTAGGACTCCAGAAATGGAGAAGAGAGAGCAGACGGGTGCTGGGCTAACAAGCTGCTACCACAGAGACCTTTTTCTGCCCATTTTCCATGTTGAATTGTTTGCTACCTGGGAAGTCCCTTTACAAATTGAAATTATTCCTTCCATGCAGTATATTCACAGTGGCTGACATAAAATATGGTCACCCAGTGCCTAGTATTAGCACCAGACTGTAGTAAAACCAGGCTGTTAACTCCTGAAGAGACGCTGCATGCAGCAGTGGAAGACAGTGCTGGTGAGAGCAAAGCAGATGAGCTTCTAAAGGGGAATTCCAGGGTCAGCTTGAGCGCCCACCACTTGGACATTATAGGGACACAACTGCTTCCCCAGCAATGTGCAAAAGCTAATCTCATTTGTGGTGACTCCTCCAAATGTGCTAATTACGGATTTAAATCTCTGCCTCTTTGGATGAAGAGGTTGTCTGTGTTTATGCATGTATTGTTAAAGAGCTTAGAGGCAGGAGAGGTGCTGCAGGTTGCCAGCTGACTAGCGTAGGAGCTATAACTCCTTTTTTTTTTTATTTCCACTGCTGGCAATTAGTAACTGTACACGGAGTAACTCCTCATCCCTGTACACAGCTCCAGTGAGACTGTAGGCAGAGGAACTCTGATGGAATTCAGTTTTCCTGGTGAGAGCTGCTGAGCACTGTTTACGCTCTGATGCTCAGTTCCACTCCCTGCATATTTGGGGGATGGAAAACCTAGTGAAGTACATTTGTATTTGCCTGGGTGTGGGAAAGAAATGTCTTGCAAAGTTATCAGTGCTCCGAAGCTTGTGAGGGAGATAACAGCTGCATTCCAAAGACTTGGGGACTCCATTAGTAAGTCCCTTCCTCCCAGCCGTTGCTTCACACGTGATTTTAGGGCAAGGTGCTAACTCATCACAGTGCTAACAACATTGTTACTCGCTGCAGTGTCTCATCTGCAAAGGAGTTGTGTGAGCGTGTGCGTATGTGCAGGTCTCCAGGGGATAGGAGGAAGTGGAGACCCCTAATTATCCAGCCCTGCTCTGTATGTTCTCTCACCTCTGTCCACCTTTGTGACTACGCTGGAGGGATGGTGCAGAGCACAGGGGTGTGGGCTGAGCAAGTCCAGTGACATCTTGGCTCTCTGCAGAGAAGCAGAAGTTGCATTAGGCATAGTGAAGCAGTGCAAAGGTGAAGTTTCCTGGCAGTGTCAGGGTTTGGACTACCTCTCCCAACAGTCAAAACAATGAGAGAAATGATAATGATGACTGTAGGGAGCTTTTTTAACAATAGCAAACCTGCTTTCATTAAGCACAGAGGCCTGATGCTTGATCTTTCCCCCTTTGCTTTAAAGCACTAGTGTGTGCACAAGGTATACTTCTGTTAATAGCAAAAGGAATATTTTTTTTCCATCCCTGGTTTTCTGGGGCTTGTGGGCAGGCAGGAGAAAAGACCAGTCTAGACTACAAACTATGGTCTGTTCTCCTTGATGCCTGTACAAACCATTTGTATCATTCTCCCGTGCTTATTTAGCTGCAGATACACTTTGAATCATAAGGAATGTATAACGGATAGAAGGACAAACTGGAAGGCAGGTCAGGCATCTAGTTTTGACCCTGTGAGCCATCCTGAACAGAATACTTTGTGCCTTGGTTTCTCAGCTTTGAAAAGAGGGTGATGATACTGCCAGGGCCCATGGAAGGTGTGGCAGAACTCTAAAATATTTTAATGTCATGGATGCTAGAGTAGATTTCAGCAAGGGTTTGGTTAATATCTACAAAACAATTTCATGATAAGTTCTTCATGATTAGCCTTTTCTGTGTACTGCTGTACATTTGGTTACATCTCTTGTCCATCTTTTGTTAGGACCACAAAAATGAGTGGATCCATGTACTGTTAGGTGATTTCTGAATAATTGGTTCCTTTGTCTTAATATGGAAACTGGTTACTAATGCCTCTACAGTTCCATGTATGGTGCTGTATTGTGTGGCACATTTGGAACTAGGCTGGAAAAAGATGGAAAAAGAGCTTGCATGGGGAGGGAGACAAGATGAACCTTTTACGTCAAATTTGTGTCTGTAAATGAGAACTGTGCAGCCCCTGCACAGAGTTTGGAGATGTTCTAAAAAGAAAATGTTCCATCTTTTCCTCACTTGTAACTTGTATTGCAAGGTGTGCTACCTTTTCTTCAGGAGTATGGGACTTTAGTAAACACTTCCTGAATAAAAGCTTTGGCACAGGAGCTGGCAAGATATCTGTCCTTTTCAGTGGTGTGCCAGCTTTAGAAAACATCCTCCAAGCTTGTCAGCTGTTGAGTCTTTCGGATAATCTGTTGTGACCCCTTGGTTTTTAGTGCAAACACAAGTGTGCTTCAGATCATGCCAGCCATGGTTAAGGCAATACACTGTGTGCGCGCTATGGTTGTAGAGCAACTAGGCTTGTTCCACAGTTGGGAATTGGAACAAATGCCTGGGTCCAAGACATACTTAAATCAGACTCCAGATTTGGCAATGACTGTTGGCTCAAGCCTGAGTGCATTTGGAAAGTTTCTGGTCTTCAATTTAGTGAAACCCCATGTAAAGTGACATTGTTTGGAGCTTCTCTTAGAGTTTCCTGTTATGATGGGGCTCCTCTGCTGTCTCTTTGCAGCACAGGCTCTCTCATGTACTCCTGATTCATCACCCAAATGGGGCAAATTCCTCTGGCTTCTTGTTGTCTACATATATTGATTGAACGATGGGCCAAAGCCTGCCAGACAAGGAGAGTTCTGCTGGTTTCATGCTCCTTTTGTAGCACAAACAGGAATTTAGGTTAACGGTGGCAGATGTGAGTATGGCCTAGGGCTCCTGCTTTTGAATGGGGGATCTGGAGGCCTCATCTGCAAGTAAATTCACACAACAAAATCTGCACTGCAGACAAAAAAAGATTTGCCTTGACATCTTCTGCCCTGTTCTGAGATCTGCAGTCAGTCAGGAGAGCACTGCATGCTCCCAGCCTCTCTAGCTCGGTAGAATTAAGGCTAAGCTTCATCATGAACTAATGCAAGCTGTTCCCACCCCAAATAATTGGCTGTTGGATGGCTTTGTGTCTGTCTAACCATTATTGCATGTGGGTGGATGTGTTATGTGTGTGTGAATAAGTCTGCTTTGGAAATTAATACATAACACTGGGGGTGCATCCAATAACACAATGCCTCATGAGTGATGTGTATGTGAGGAGTGTAAAACAGAGCTGAGCACGTCAAACAGGTACAAACATCTCTCTTCCTGGTACCACAGGATGGTGATTCCTACATCCAGACCACCACTACCTTTTTTTTGCTTTTCCTCCTGCCTAAAACACCTCAGACATCTTTCCAGTCTTCTGTTTCCCATAGCTGAAATTTCAAAGCAGGAAAAAGAAAAAGCAGCAAAATTTCTCAAAAGCTCAATTCCCTGATCAGCACAACCCTCTTTGCAGGGCAGAGTACTCGTGGTGAACAGGAAATGACAGAGGTGTTGACTTGTCCATAGAGATGAAAGACAGTGCCTATCCTTGAGCATAGCTGTTGGAGATGGTGATGTATAGAAGTCATGCACAGCTTGGGGAGTCAGGAGATGTAACCCCTCTGGGACTTGGCAGCTGTTACAGGGTATTATTTTCACAAGGCTGAGCTGTTCTTAAACACTTCCTCTAGTGTAACCATAACACACACATTTTCTCAGTAATGGCAGTCCATCAGCGTTTCTTTCCAGTCTTCTTAGATAAGATGTACAGAGACAAGCTGTGAAAGAGCTGAACAAGATGCCTTGATGTTAGTCATTCACATTTCCTTAGCTTGGCCCACGAATAATCTTTAAGCCTTGCTTTCTGTACAGATCCTTGTGGCTCACTTTTTTTCAGCACCTCTTTCAAGTAAGGACAGGCAAGTGGAAACTTGTGCCTGCCCCAGACTTGGATAGTAAGCTGCAGTCCAGTTAGAGAAAAAGACATGTAGGGAAAAAGACATACCTCCAGGTGTAATGGTTCAAGGTAGAACATAGCTCTCCTCCAGCTGGTCACAAGAGAAGGGGAGAGGAAATCTTCACAAGTTCTTCACTTGTTTTTCAAAGGAAAAATATATGTGGGCCTGGTTAGCTCAGAAAGGAGAAGGAAGGATATTCCAAATAACAGAGTTATGTAGTAATATAAACTACCCTGATCATTCAAAATCCATGGCTGTTGACAGAGCAGACTAACAACTAGGCTTCATAGGCAGCCAGAAAACACTGTCAGTAATTGTGGTACAGTGTAAATAGTGTCCCTCAGTTTTATTCATACCCTGCCCTGAAGTGTAGTTGTATGTTGTTCTGCGTTTCACCTCAGCATTAGCCTTGGTCCAGTGCTAATTATTTCTCCACGCACTGGGGTTCTTGTGGATGCAGAAGGATAGATCATTATTTCTTTGAAAGTTGTTTTTATAAGTAGATGTATGGAGCCAAATTCCTTGGTGAGAATCCATTGCAGCTGGCGGGGGTGACATTTGGAATCAATTTTACTCATTGGAGATACTTCTGGCCTCTTTCTTTTGTGTATGCACCTCTGAGGCATGTAGGGGCACTGTGTCTAGCACTGTTTGAGACCTGCTAATATTGCACTGCATGAGAGGTACCAGATTACGTTCACATTTTGATGTTTGTTGAATGGATTTAGTGAGGCTAGCTATCTGTTGCTAGAGTGGAAGTATTTTAGAGCACCACTTTTCTGCTCTTTGCCCACAAAATAGCCGTTTTTGATTCAACGGTGTCTTTCATAAAGGAGATCCTTAATTTATGATCTGAATATCTAATGAGTTAAGAAGTTTTTTTATATACTTGAGAGTGGAGCTAATCTGCTTTTCCTGGACTCTAGTGAAAGACCTTCTGCTGTTCCTTGCTGAAACCAGAGGGTGCTGAGGATGTTGGCTCCAGTGAGTTGCAGTTTTCTTCCAAGTACCTTCATCACTGAACCATCTTTACACTTCTCTTTCTTAGCCTTCCTGTGATCCATTGAGTGCCAGCCAGTTGGGCAGAGTCATATCACATGTATTTCTGGTGAGAGGAATTTGAAGGAACACAGAGGAAAACCCTAGCTTTTGCCTTACTACTAAGCTTACTTAAATAGAAGGACTGGAAGAAAAACATGGGTATCATGTAACCAAGTATTACTGAAGTGCACAAGTTCCTGACTGATTTACGTAATATGCTAGCACATCCCTGCTCTTGCTGAAATCAAAGGTTAAGTCAGTGCCTGCTACAGTGGTCTTTGAATTGGGTCCTGTATGTGTAGAAGTGAAAAACCAAAAGCATATTTCACGTTTTGGAGAAGAGGGCCTTTGAGAGTGTGTTCTTGTGTAGCTTTTTGGAAAAGCTGGAATTCATTGAGGCACTGCTGCCATCCTAGAATCCCAAAACAGAGCAGGGAACAGACTTGCCTTTAGGCACCACAAGCAAAGGATGGGACATGTCTTTTCTCTTAAGACACAAAATGTAAAAGTATGGATAGTGTTTTGGGGCTGTAACTTTCAGTACCTGGAGCATATTTAGGTTCTTTTAGGGTTTCTTCTGCCAGACTTGGGACCAGAAGGACCTCTTTGTAGACTGGTGAGGAGGGCTGTGGTATCTATAAAGTGCCATTGCCCATCTTGCAGTTGCATGCACTTCTCTGGGCTTCAGGCAGGAATAGACCCTGTCCTCACAAAAAGAAGAAAAGGAAATAGAAAGAGCTCTGTGATGAGTTCCTGCCTTGAAGTAAGGAGATGTAAAATTTTAAACGGGTAGATTTAAAATATGCACTTACACCTCATTTGTCAGTGGAATCTGCACCTTAAATAAGTAGGGAAGTGCTTGAATATCACTGCCTTGGAACAGATACCTGCCCTGCTATCCTTTTGGTAATTGTTTACTGAGTCAACAAAACCTACTTGCATGTTTCAGTTATACCTGAAGTCTGTGGTAATTATATTGGTCGTATGTCCAAAAATATTCAGAGGTTGTTATTTCATATTCATTTTGTAGCATGTCTAAGCCCTGATGCTTAAGTGCAAATACAGGGTTTTTTTCCCATTATTTATTGGGTTTTCATGAGTATCATATCTGCACTGTCCCAGCTGTTTGTAGAAATAGCTTTGTAATATTTCTGTGAAATAGCAAGGATATATATTTCCATTTTATGTCTGGAAAACTGATACACGGGGAAACTACGTTATTTTCTAGCAAGTAGCTCACAGAATCTGAACTTCAGTTGTGTAGCCAGCACAAGAAGTTCCTCAGTGACAGGACTGTCCTGTTTCCTTCTTTAGTATCCCTCTAGGTAGGATGAGAACTGGCAGCCTGGAGCCTCCTTGTTGTATTGATGGAAAATGGGCTGCATCAATCTGAATATATTTCTGAAACAACTTGTTTCTGGCAGGTTGTTAATTCTAAAAATATATTTATTTCTAATTGCTGAGCAGAATGCTTAATGAATTCTTCCTTCCCAAGAACAATTAATCAAAGAAATGATTTAGGGCTGGCACTTGCTCCCCCAGGGCTCAATGGCTGCATTCCATTGACTTAAATAGAGCATATCAAGTCCAGCCCATACTGGAAACAATTTATCTAAGCATTTTTTAATGGTGCCCATCACTATTTGTCTGGATGTCTGTGACAGAAAAGTACTATACATATTGGAGGAGCAGCACTGGATGTTATAGTAGAGTTACAGCAAGCTGCTATGGTTTGCAACCAGTGTTTTCCTGGTTTGCGTATTTTTTAAAGAGAGGTATTATGCAAACTCCCATTGGTTGTAATGGGGATTTGGAATGGTGAGGAAAGAAGGGGCTGCAGTTACACCTTGCACCAGAAGGTTTTGTGATTGTAACAAACAGCTGGAGAGGACTGGTCACTGAGACCACTGAACTAGAGCTTTGATAAAAGAGAATCCCCTGGGAACCCCCACCACACCACAAAGTTGTGCCCTTCCTGCAAAGGATGAGAAATCAGAAATTTGCAGCATGTCCTGGAAAGAGCAGATGACATCCATCAGCATCCTGTGTCTTGGCAAAAGCCAGATATGTGTTAAGTGAATATGCTAGTACTTGTTCCTTTACAGGAGTGTTATGTAGCGTGCCTCAATGCCACACAGGAAGATGAAAAGCCAATATGGCTCCTACCAGTCTGACATGAGGGGAAAGGCCTTGTATGCCCTGAATGTGGCCACAGAATTTTCTATGTTCTGTATAATTGGTGATTCGAAGCATCTTCTTTGGGCAAGTGTGTCAGTATCCTTTCTAGGGGAGAATATATTTTAAATGTCCAGTTTCTGAGTTTTTCATTCTGTCCCGGAGTATGCACCAAGTCCTCATTTTTCCCAGTCTCCTGCTGCCCTTCAGCTTCTGCTGGTTTTCCTCATTTTAGTGGGTTCAATGCAGAAATGTTTGTGGGGACAACAAATTAAATAGTTTCTCAGAAACTGAAAATGGCTTTGGAGCACAGTGGCTCCTTGCATAAGGAGCTGCCTTTCTGTTGAGCTGAAGTGCTAAGTTGTGAGCTAAGTTGAGTGCCCTTAAGACACTCAAGTGGATATCAGGATTCCTGGTCCTCCTCCTCCTTTCTGCTGTGGGCCTGCATGTGAGTGAGGCACGCAGGAAATAACTGCATTTCTGTGCCTCAGTTTCTCCAGCTGGCAGATTCTGATGGTGAGACTCAGCCACCTGCCATATAGTGCATTGAGGTCAAAAGGGAAAAATCTCTTGTGAGCTACATACTGTTTAATTCAGCATCCGATGTTTGGAGAGGATAGTGAATTCACGTGGATGCCTTAGATAAGCATAGCCTTAGCACAGTACGTTTCTTCTGAAACCTAAAATAATCAGATGCAATTGGGCTCTTTTTTTTCCTTAACTGCTGCATTTTTAGAAGGTGATTCATCTCATCTGGGGTCTCGGATACCTGAATAGTCCCAAGGTCCCAGTAGCATTAATCTTTTTGAGGATTCATTGTGTGCTAATCCAGCCTGAATAACTCATTGCAAACAAGAGTCCGATGTTAATAGCAGGCAAGTTGAGAAGGAAAAATATTTTCTGCTTTTGAAACTGAAACACAATAGTCACTACCTTCTTTTCATTTTAGATGTCTTACTTCCTTCCACCCCCATCTTCTCTTCCCCGCAGAAAGACGCTTATGGCTGGCACTTCACGCTGAAGCTTCTCTGAAACAGTGACAGCAGCATTAACGTTTCCCACCAGGGCTGAAAGTAATGATGTAAATCAGTGTTCTTCTGTTGATTCTCATAAGGTAATACTGATCAGTAGGAGCTGAAGTTTGGAAACAGTACAAAATATGTCCTCCATCCATCCCAATCCATGGTCTTTACACATTGATTCTTTGGCACTTCCTCAGCCTCTAACACTTAAAGCCATAGTTCTTTTCACAGAGTAGGCAGAAAATGTGCAGTAGAGTTGCCACTGCTGTTGGCCAAAATGTTTTTAACACCGAAGCAATACTTCTTAAAGAAGTCATTTGACTTGGGAGTGTAAGCTGGGAGTGAAATCTCTCTTCCAGGTCTTCTTACCCCTGTGCTGTGTAACCACTACATCTGTGGTAAAGTGTCCTTGTCAGGGATGAAAACTATACGCAGGCAACATGTTATGTCACACTGGCTTTCTCCTCAGTGAGCAGGTGGTTTAGGAAGTTTTGAGCCTTTAGAGTAACACAGCTTTGAATATCATCATTCCAGCAGGCCACTGGAAAACCCTGAACTGCTTTCTGTTACCTCTTCCTGGCAGCTTTTTGGATTCCCGTTCTGCCATTAAGCAGGAAAGAGGTTAAAATTTTTCTCCCCACCCCATCTGGCATATCCGGGGCTCATGCAGAGTGGTAGGAATAAGTGCATGGGTGCTGAAGTCTGGCAGATGCTGTTGCTTGTCTCAGACATAAATTCTAGTAACTTTACAAGTTGAAGAGAGAATACGAGAGAGCATGTGTACCTTATCCTGCAAGCAGAGATGTATCTCATTGAGTAAATGGCTTCGTGTAGCTGAATGACAGCTACATCAGGTTCAGGTTTTATCCATCATCAGGCACAGGAAGCTCTTCCTCTGTTTTTTGGTTTTTCATTGTAAGATAAAGTAACTGGATGCAAATGACCAGATACTCTGCTAAGCAACATACATAGCTGTTTCTAAGGCTGCTTAAACCCACCGGTGACCTGCTGTGGAGATGGTTGTGCTGGTGGTGTGTGGTTCAGAGGTTATGGCAGGTACCCCAAACCTGGGTCTCTAGGAGCCTCTGTGAGAGTCTAGATGTAATAAGAGACCTTCTGTCTCACCCTGCTTTCCATTTGGGGAGACTGGAGTTGTGATTCTTAACACCAAGCTGTGGCATGGCAATATGTAGGAAGAACTTTTTTAGCATCTCAAATGGCTAGAAGTCTTTTTCTTAGCCTTGCAGCTGACTTAGCTACTATCTGCTGCATGTGTTTGTCACCTCTTTGTGGACTACTGCAGAGCATGAGGGCATACATTTATTAATCAAAAGCAAAACAGCAGCTAGCAGACAGCAGAGCAATGTCCCCTCTACTATCACCCACTTTCTAAACTGATTCTTACCTAGTTATGTGACTAGTGTAACCTCTCTGACCTATGTTAATGTTTAATTTTAGCAAGTTTGGGTTCCTAGTGGTGGGGTTCCTAGTGGTGAGGCTGATGTTCTCTTCCCATGTAAATTCATATTGAGAGAGCCATGTCAATACAAAATAGTTAAGAATCTAGACTGTCATCCTTGTAATTTACCAAGAAGATAAGTTGATGGAAGATACTTGTACCATCAGTTGGCATCCTGTGTCCTCTGCCACTCTTGCAGTAGCATTTACTCTGAACTAATATACATATGTACATATAAATCTCTATATAATCTATATAGATGTAAAAGTCTGTACCTGCAGCACTGAATCCTGTTAGTGTGAGCTGCTGTTATCTGGCAAGCAATGGTGAAAGATCAGATTCAGAGAAGTAGGCTTTGAAATCTCTACCTGTATATCTCTGAGAAATTGGAGCCTGGGCACTCTGAAATAAGATACATTCACTTGCCTTCATATACTTGGTACAAATCAAACCCTTGGCCCAGTATCGCTGCTGTTTGAGACAATTGAGAACTCTCTAGTGCAGATCCACCTTTGTAACAGACTGCCTGAACTTTTGAATTTGAATCATGTTAGATGTTGGATATGGACCAGGGCCTGAAATTCATAATGTCACAACTTATGTGCGTCTTTAGGCTTTAGTCCTTCACATTCCACAACATATTCATGATCACTTGGAAGCTGCAGCCCTTATTGATCTATCCGTTCTCTACAACAACGTATGGCATGTTTCCATGACAGTAGGTCCTCTAAAGGGGCTTCTTTCCTTTCCTGAGTTTATTGGCCTTTTTCATTATTAAATCATCAGAGATAAATGCACACAGAGAAGGGTCAACATCTGGATCAATGGCCAACAAACAAAGCAGAACTTTTCCATATTCATACAAGCGAGAGTTTTCAGAAGATCAAACAATGCAGAATTGCCAGGCCCTTAGTATGTCAGTCTCATACATAATGTATCCTGGGAGCTCTGTGAAATCAATACACATCTTAACACCTTGAAAACCTTTGGGATTCAGCATGGGGGAGGGCGGAGGAGGGGGGAATCAAGAAATATTTATGAGTGCAATAGGGGGGGATTTGAAGAGAGGGTTAAGCTCTCTGGCCTGGGCTTTCTGCCATGAGCAGAGTTTTGGTTAGGTGCTACAAACAGAAAGTTGTACTCAGTTCTTTAACTCTGGGAGGATGTGGTGCTGCAGGTTCCTTCTGACGAAGTTTGATGAGATAGCCATGAAGCAGAACATGTCTTACACGGTGATGTGGCTCTGTAGAAGATGATCCCAGACCACCAGCAGCTGGTGTGTAATTTGTCTATACCTTCCCTCAACAGGGAGCCTGATATAGTCTACCTTAACCAGTGGGGAGAGGAGTCCATCCAGACAAGTTAGAGCTTGGTTTGCCAGTGGTTGCCCTTACCTGGTTTCCTTCGAGAGGGAACTTGTGCTTATAAATCTGCCACTAAATCTGTACATGTTGTCTTCCCAGTGGTGTCTCCTGCAGTGGAATTCCACTGCAGGACAATTTATAACTTTGATCACCTCAGTGGTGCTGTGAGAACAACAATAAATTGTCTAGGTTCAGTGTGTAAATGTTAGTCCTTTGGGCCTTCAAAAAGACAGGGAATAAGCTTTCCTACATGTAGTACAAAAATTTCACTGCTTTTGCAGCTTGTTACAGGGGAATTCTCCATGAGCTGCATTCAGTCAAGTGAGAAAATATTACCAATGCTGTTTTTAGTTGGAAATGGGATATGTGCTCTATTGGCCTTCATACTTCAAATTTAGAGCTGGAACAAAGAAGGTCTCTTGTAGCTATCTCTGTTTCTGTGCATGCGTTCCCCAAAGAGGGAAAGGAAATCTTGTTTATTTTTACCTTTCAGGGAAGGTTGGGTTCTAAATGTAGCTTTAAGATAATGTTTAGTTTGTTAGGATGATACTTGCAGGCAGGAAGGCAGCAGGAGTTGAGGAGAGTGGTCAATTGACTACTTTGTGCAGAATCCACCATGCCTTTTCTTATTCTTGTGACATGTTTATGTTTCAGCATTACTGGAAATGAAGTACAGGAGTATATTGTTTCTGTGTGATACAGTATGTCCACAGACCAAGGACTAGGTGTAAGTGTTCCAACACATCTGCGTTTATCGAATAGCAGATTGCACATAAAACTCTGGAAAATGCTTATACAATTACTATTAAGCGCACTGCAGGGTTAGGTGGTAGACATTGATATTACAGATCAGATGTCCAGAACAGTCATTATCCCAGGACATATGCAAGCCAGGCAGCAGCACTGTAGCTAGCCTCTGTGAACTTCTGTGTCCTGACTGTAATGAAATGCCTCAGACTGTAATGAAATGACACCCTGCAAGGTTTGCTCAGTCTCCATGAAACTGAGCTTAGTGGTACCACGTGCTGTGTTGTTCACATACACTGTATGGCATTTGGAGGAACCTGAGTGAAAGATAGCACTACCTAGTAGTTGAGAGTGCTGTCATCCTAGCCAATTCACTTAAATTCTATCATCATTCTAGCTGAGTGAAAGTTAAATACACTTACGAGAAAGGGGTTTCAGCAGCTTTTTGGGATAGGGTTCCATTTATTTTTTTAACATGCTTGAACAATACTTTTCTTAATGTGTTTTTGTCCATGACTAGTGCACATCAGCACAAAGCTAATACAGAGTGCTTGCGTTTTCTGAGACAGAAAAACAGGAAACACAGTGAAGTTGTTCCGGCAAAGTCACAGAACATCAGGACTGTCTGCCTTGGCTGATTCACAAAGCCTGTTTTAAACTGACTAGATGGAGACTGTAGAAATGTGTCTATCCTGATAAATCTAGTATTTGTGAAGGACAATCACCACCCGTTTCTTTGTGGCCCCTCTAGCAGCTCCCACAGGCAGTGCTGAGTGTCCCAGCTATCCTGAAGAGCCCTGATGGGGAGATTTCCCTGGAGGTTCAGGTATGTGGCATGCTCTCCCTCCCTGCAGAGGCCAGAGCCCACATGAGGGAAAGGCTTTGCCATTTCTCCTTCCCTAATACTTGATGACAAAGTTAACACACCTGGTTAATGAGGTCATGTTGCATTTTGCAGTTTTTGACCAGAGCTGGTGGGAAGTGCAGGGTCCAAGACTTTTATAGTCACGGCAATAAAAGCCTGGGCTCGTGTGAGGGGGCTGCCCACTGCAGTGCTGTCTGTGGTCTGCTCTGACTGAGCTGGCAGCTGGGGCTGTGCCAACAGCTACCTAACTCTGTGTTTATTCAGAGCATTGAGCTGTTACGTAGTTCAGACAAACACATTCCTTGGTAGATTATCTTCAACATATGATCTGCTTTACTAGTCCTCAATTCTTTTGAATTCTCCTGTAAAAATCTCTGTCATATAGAATTGTAGAATAGTTTGTGTTGGAAAGGGACCTTTGAAGGTCATCTGTTCTAACCCCTCTGCAATGAGCTGGGACATCTTCAACCAGATCAGGTTGCTCAGAGCCCCATCCAACCTGGCCTTGAACATTTCCAGTGATGAGGCACCTGCCACCTCTACAGGCAACTGTGCTAGTGTTTCACCACCCTCATTGTAAAAAAGTTCTTCCTTATATCTAGTCTAAATCTACCCTGTTTTGGTTTAAGACCATTACCCCTTGCCCTATTGCAACAGGTCCTGCTAAAGAGTTTGTCTCCATCTTTCTTACAAGCCCCCTTTAAGTACTGAAAGGCTTCAATAAGGTCTTCCCAGAGCCACTTCCAGACTGAACAACTCCAACTGTCTCAGCCTGTCCTCATAGGAGAGGTGCTCCAGCCCTCTGATCATTTTTGTGGCCTCCTCTGGACCCACTCCAACAGGTCCATGTCTTTCCTGTGCTGAGGATCCCAGAGCTGGACACAGCATTGCAGGTGGGGTCTCACAAGAGTGGAATGGCGGGGGAGCATCATCTCCCTTGACCTGCTGGCCACACTGCTTGTGATGCAGCCCAGGGTATGGCTGGGATTCTGGGCTGTGAGCACACATCATTAGCTCAATGTCCAGTGTTTCATCCACAAGTACCCTCAAGTCCTTGGCAGGGCTGCTCAGAATACCTTCATCTCCCACCCTGTATTGATACCAGGAGTTGCTCTGGCCCGGGTGCAGGACCCTGCACTTGGCTTTGTTAAACCTCATGAGGTTCACATAGGCCCACTTTTTGAGCTTGTCCAGGTCCCTCTGAATGTCATGCAAGTCTTCATCCCTTTAAGAAGCCTGACAGTAGAGTGGGTGTATTGCAGGTACTATCAAAGAACTAATAATTTAAGGTAACTCATAATGATATAATGTGTTTTGTAAGTTAAAAAGGGCATAATTCACAACTCACTATGTTATAATTGGTTAAATGCATCAGTGCCTCAAATGGGTTGTTTGCAAATTGCCAAGTACTATATCTGCAATAAAATTATTGCTAAGTAATTTGTATATTTGTATTTTTACAATGGAAAAGAAAGGAAGTTTCCCCTTTGCTGCTGCTATTACAGTATATAACAAGACTGGAAACCTCTTCTGAAAATAGGCAACCGTATTTCCTGGATGGTAGTTCTACCTCTGAATAAGTTATTTAAATCTTTAGAATCTCATAGTCTATCTATTTGTAATATAGGATGATAATACCTGCTTAATTATGTCTGTTGGGGTGTAATTAATATATGGACATTACTTTGAAAAATGCAGGGTGTTGATTGTTGTTTAATAATGTAGTGTTAGATTTAAAAATTGATGATAGAGAAGCAATAAAAAGCTAACATGCTATTTGCTTGGCCTGCAAATACCGTTTTAAAGTCTTACATAAGCAATAGCTTTCTTAATTTTCCACTCACCAAAATCCATGTAATTATATTTTAAGGTAATAATATGAGAATAGAAGTTAAACTCGAAATACGGTATGGAATTCTGCACTGTTCAGAGGGGATTAGGTGAGCAATTATGTAGATTGGAGATAATCTAAGTTAAAGGCTAAATACAGACTTTGGAAAATAATCTTGCCTCAAGTAAAACCGACAGTTAGATGCAATGAAAATTCCATCAAAGACAAAACATGAGTTTTAAGAAATGTAGATGCAAAGTGCTGCAAGGTATATACCTTGCTTGTAGTGGACACTGTCACTGTGCTGTGAGATATCTCTAATCATCCACCTGCTTATGTAAGCACTTAAAATTCATCACTAGCTAATAGTCCTTTTGTTCCTGATAGGAAAATTAATCACATGCAGAATTGTATCCTGTCTTAGGAATTCACTGACAGCACTTACTCTCTCATACCCAGCTGAGGCATCATGATGACTACAGCATCTAAGTTCAAAACAAAGATGAATAGTTCAGACCACCAGCTGTACAGAGCTCCTAGTCCTGCCTCCTTGCTGTCATTGTGAGGAGATAGTTGGAACATCTTCCTTAGACCCATAGGTGCAGGTAATCTGAGTGTAGCCCTTGACCTGTGTCAGCCCTGGGTGTATCCTCACTGGTTATATTTTATGTATTTGCATAGCAACAACTGGCAGTGAGGCTGAATTTGGTGCAGCCCATGTTCAGACAGGGACAACCACAGCTGAATGAGAAGCAGGCAGTGCTGCCGAAGCAGGCAGCCAGGGGATTCTAGTGGCGGCTGGGACACAGCAGAGCTCTTTTCCTTGTAGTGTTGTAATGCATGGCTAATTATTAGTGCTCTCAGGGGTTTTATTCGGGATGGCAGAGGATACATATTATTTGCATAGATTGGTCAGAAGGAATTAAAACTGTTTGTCTTATTCTTTAGGTAGGTCCTCCTAATCATTTCCCATTATTTAGCATGCAAAATATTTTTGGAAGTCAGTTGACTTTTTTTGGGTGCGTATTCATTTCAAAGAAGCTTTCAAGTGCACAGGTATTTGAATAACTCCCTATAAATAAATGAATTCTTCTAGCAAGTGAATTCTTGTACTCAGTAGCTGGTAAAGTGTCCTTTAGTGTTTAGGAGCAGTGAATCATCATGTGCCTCCTATTATCTCTGTGAATAATGCAAAGTTTGTAACTCTCCAGTCGAAATACGCCTACTCATATCTAGGAGAAGTAATGGTTCCAAAGGCAGGGAGGGATCTCTTCCTGCTTTTTCTCTTTCTCCTCTGTGTTCAGATACCTATGTGAATGGCTGCTTTCTGGAGTAAACTCTCCTCCCACCGTTGCTGCTCTAGCCACACTGACATCTACTAATGCTCTTTACAAAAGATGATTTCTATTTCTAGCCTGACTAGCAGTCCTGGGAATTAAAGCGCGACCTCTTTCCTGTCAGGATAGTTGCTGGTGAGCACAGCAGTGTCTAATTCAATATGCAATCCAGAGCGGGGGAAGGGAGCTGCCACTCTGGAGAAAAGGGCAGATTTTCGTCAGTTTTTTAAAGGAATAACATAGCGATTTCTCCCTGTGCAAAGCAGAGGATGGAGATGTCATTTGTGACTCAGTAGGTGGCACTCTGTTTCTTGAATCAGCACGGAGCCCAGTGCTCCTGCCTGGGCTTGGTAGAGCAATTGGATTTGTCTTTGGTTTTGGTTTTAGCAAGACGTGTTCATTACAGATTTGTTCTTGTAAGGTTAGGAAGGTTGGTCACGGTGTCTGAGCTAAATTCCATTGCTGGTGAGAACATCCTGGCTCCCTGGCATTTCCAGTTAGATGCATTTTTATTTTTGATTCCTTTCTGCGCACTTTCAGACAGTGCCTCTGTTCAACTCAGGGTTGGCTGCCTTTCAGCAGAAGCTGGAAACATCCAAAAAAGCTTTGTTAATTTAGAGGTGAGGTTGCTCAAGTCTATTTTCTCTTGACAGTGCAAACACTGCAGAGTAAGAACAGAAGTTAAGGCCACAAATGTGCCCCACTCAGGCAGGTTTTGAATGCCATACTGACACAGTGATGCTGACCAGGCAAACTTCTGCAATTCACTATTTTCTCTCCAATTGGTCACAATCCTTCTTGAGCTCATGTACTATAATTGGTTTCACTGCATCATGGAAAAGTTTTGGAAAATCAAAGTTTATTTAATTAAAAAAATTATATCCGAAAGCAATGTTCCTAGCCTGCTGTTACATTATGCAGTAGACAGAACTGAAAGATGATCTAACTTTCTGGTCAAAAAGCACAAACTAATACCTACAAAGTGTACATATTATCAAATCCAACTGAGTGACACCAACTATGTTTAAAGAGCGTATATTCTTTACCACAGTAATTCTCAAGGCGCATTGTGTTTCAACTAAATAATATATTAGGAATTAAAAGATTGGAGGTAGTGGTGCATGTTAAAATGTGATTTTCAGATCTAAGAAGCATGCACAGAGTAGGATGTAGTATAAAATCCAAGTACGTTTGAACAAGACATCTGGTTTATATAGTGGTGGCTGTTCCCTGTGCTGTGAGCTGTTCAGTTGCACTGAGTCAACTATAATAAAGCAATATATTAATATTTATTAACTTTTTTTTAGGCTTTTGAAAAGAGGAATAGAAGTGAGAAGTCAGAGGAAGTGTCCATGAGGTGCATCTCTTTTAAACTCTTTTTCAAGCCATATGAATATCTTCAGATCTGGTTAGACTCAAGAATCAAATTTAAACCTTATTTAGCCTTAGACTTTCGAGAAAAAATCCCGTTCTCTTAATTCTGCCATGCCGCTTCTCTATCTGCAAGACAGGGATAATAACTCTGTCAGGCTCTCATGGGTGCAGCGGAGCCAATTTCATCACTGTCAGCTCTGCAGAATCCCTGGGTGCAAGGAACAACAGAAATACAGAAAACATGGGTTATTAATAGCTGGTGCTTGCCCTTACATACATCACATGCACCGTTAGTCATTCTGACCAATAATTTATGGGGAGTGAAAGGATGTTCCTCAGTGTAAATGCAAAATTACACATGGCTGTATTAGGTCTCTGAGGTGTTGCGGTCCCTGAGTCTATTCAGTCTAAATCCAGTGATGCCCCCCTAAGCAGATCATACTTAGTATGTGGGTAAAATTATAATGTGCAGGAGCTGTGGAATCTGAATAGTTAGATTTTAACTTCTAGGCAGTTTACCTTGTAAAGGCAGGTGAATTTCCTGTGCTGGAATTGGTGTGCAGACCAAATTCTTGGTGGTTTTCAGCTTTTTCTTCCTCCTTCGTAGAGTCTAAAGGTTATCTCTTCCCTGACACCTTGGATACCCTTTTATTAGCAGGGGTGCATTGCATACTAAAGTTTACCTTCTGTGTTCTGTAAGTGATGGCTGTAAAGGTCAGAACTGAGGGGAACTTGAGACCATAATCTTGAGTCACTAGTACACCCTTGAGGAGAACTATGGTTTAAGAAACACATGGCAATGAATTTTAGCACTTCATATTTGCTTGCCCACATTGGAAGCCATGATTCTCTGTAGTCGTTTCAGCAGTAATAGCAGACTGGGACTGAAAAGTGTGAAGTGTGTTTGAAGCCCTTAGAACTGGAACAGCAAGAAATGCTGTACATCAGGATGCAAGAGAGCTTACTGTGGCGTGACCATGCTTGGCTATAAGAGACTGGGGTAGCAGGAAGTGCTACAGTCAGGCAGAAAGCATCTTACTAGGGTTGTGTGTGTGTAAAACATCTTACTTAAACTGTGAGCCATCCTTGCCACTTTTGTCATTGTCTCCAATTGCCACTAAGTATTGAAATCACCAGCCAGTGTAAGAGGCACAAAAATCCAGAGATCTTTGAAGAAAGCCACTTACCTTTGAATCTCTGCAGGTCTGGCCATGTTTATCTCATGCCATTTATTTGAAACTTGGGAAAAATAATTTTCTTTGTGTGTATCTCCTTCTGTATCCCCTAAGGCAAATTAAAGATGGCTGGGGGGTTATTATTTTCGGTAATAATACACACACTGCTTCCAGACTTCCTGCTATTGTGCGATTATCTAGATTAATTGACTAGGAAAGTTGCAGCATCATCTCAGGCCCTTAATAAGGAAGACCACAACATGGATTTTTACAGTATTAACACGTATTACTGTGTGACACAGCCTTGATCTTAGAAGCACATGGACAAATCTTGTTGCTGAGTGTCTACCAGCACCAACTGTACCTTTTACTAAGTGAAGGATCGTGTGCTACTTGCCTGCAGGGCCATGGCACCTTGAGAGCACAAAAGAGATAGTTGATGACATTTTTAGAAACCTCATTAGTGGATAACTTTACTTATACCGAAGTCAGTTCCCATCAGCCTCTGCTGAATGTTTTTGAGAATTGCTGGTGTGCTGCTGGTTTGTGACCCTTTCTATACATGTGTATTAGCTGGAATCTTAAACATGCTTTTAGGTGCTTTAAAACGTTATGTTCTTAAAAAGGAGAAAGAATCTATACAGAGAAGGCTTTTAAGGCATATTCAGCCTTTTTTGTTTTCCTGCTGAGAGTTTAACAAATTGGTGCAGTTGCCTCACTATAGAGTGATCCTGTTCTGCAGCAGCTCAGACTGGTCCAAGGCCCAGACTTCGGCTGAATAACTCTTTCCTAACCTAGATTTTTAGGATCTTTAAGGCAAATCTGTTTCTCCTAAAAATTTTCACTGATTTTGGCTGTAATCTGTCATACAGATAGAGCAGCATGTCCGTGTCCTCCTTCAGCAAACCCAACAGTTTCCTTCATTGCATCATTGTAAATCTAGAGTCACTTGATTGACTTCACTGCTATTGAGACGATTGCTTTAAAGGAGGGCTCAATTCTCTTGCTTGTGTTAACTTTCTGTTGCCTTTTTTATGGTCTAGGAAGTTAGGCTTATTTGGTACTCAAGAGGTTAATAATAATATAATAAACATCATGCTAATTTACATGAGTGACTGGAAGAACCACTGCAGCTTTGTGTATGTTTCATCTTCAGGTTTAAGCAACCAGACCTGATAATGGGTTTGCTCTGTGTATTTTGCTCATTCGCTGTGACAAGTGCATCTTAATACAAGTTATTTATGATACCTCACAATATTATAGTACTGCCCTGCAGTATACAATGTAGAGCTGATGAAATCTTGGCGATGTGAAACTACAATACATCGGCATCTCTACCTGTGAAACATTTGGAGAGGGGACCAGAGCACCACTGTGTTGGGCAGTGAGACTCCTTTGTGAGATTCATCTGCAAACTGTGAAACTCAAGAGAAGTTTTTAGTCCTCACTCTGGGTGAGTTGTGGCAACATTGTGTGATTGTGTATCTCTTACAGTAATAACTGGGGAAAATCTTTCAAAAAATCCCAAACAAATAATTCAGGAACTATATTCAGACTGTGTGTGTCTTCAAAACCAAAAATGAGTGTTACTGTAAGGTCCACTGGATAATACTGACTTGCCACTAAAGTGAAGATAAGCTTCTTAGAGACTGCTTCATGGAACGTTAGTTAAATGTTGTAGTTGCTTACTTTAGAAATGAAATAGATATTTCCAGGCATGTGACTCCAAGCTTTATTGATTATTTCTGTACAACATAGGAGTCTATAGAGTGTAGACTGAACTCCTAAAGTCCAGGTTCAGCGTAAGCTTGGCTCAGCAAGAAATCAGAACTGAGCACTGTATATCACAGGATGGTCTCCAGTTCCATCCTGATCCCAATGCTATCAAGTGCTAGCTGCTTCTAAAGGAGGATCAGTAGGAGCAAGCCTGATGATTTTAACCCCAAATGGCATATGAACTCTGAGGCCTTCCAAATACTTGTTCTCTCTCTCTCTTAGCCTAACAGTAACTGCAAGTATTAGTCTCTTCTTGGGTGGCTCTCAAGTCCCAGTTGAAGTTTTCGAGTAGGCATTTCCGGCTGTATACTCCATTCCTTTCTGGACCCTTTAAGCCGGAAGATGAGTGTTCCTTTGATATTGAGCACTTAATTAGCTGCTTGTGTACTCTTAAGTGCATCAGGCAGACTAGCAGAGCATAGGGAATGAATGGCAGTAGAGATGTATAAAGCACATTAATTCTGTTGACCTGGGCTCCCTGGTCTCCCACTTTATAGCTGATCTCATGTGTCTCTGTCTTGCTGTCCAGGTTTTATTGGGATTTGACCATGCTGCTCCTGATGGTAGGGAACCTGATCATCATCCCTGTGGGCATCACCTTCTTCAAGGATGAAAACACTACCCCATGGATTGTCTTCAATGTGGTTTCAGACACATTCTTCCTCATCGACCTTGTCCTCAACTTCCGAACAGGCATTGTGGTGGAGGACAACACAGAGATCATCCTAGACCCACAGAGGATCAAGATGAAGTACCTGAAGAGCTGGTTTGTGGTGGATTTTATCTCCTCCATCCCCGTGGACTATATCTTCCTGATTGTTGAAACCCGTATTGATTCTGAGGTGTACAAGACAGCTCGGGCACTGCGCATCGTGCGCTTCACTAAGATCCTCAGCCTCCTGCGGCTTCTGCGGCTCTCCCGGCTCATCCGCTACATTCATCAGTGGGAGGAGGTGAGCAGAGGCTGTGATGCACTTGCATCCTAAATCTTTTCTCCACTTATGCTGGTATTACACAAAAGTGCTTTCTTTGAATGCCTATTCTCCTACTTTATGCCAGTGTGAATGCTAAAGAATTGTGTCTTGAGACTGTCTAATGCTTTGCTTTTAGTAGGTTCCTGAGAGGGCCTTCAGCATATTGTTACTTAGTCACTTGAGAGACTGTACTATCTGCTTCACGATCATAATATATATAATCTGTGGAGATGATGCATGGGCTGGGAGGACAGTAAGTACAGGTGGGACCCCTGCAAGAAGTGTGTAGTTACAGAGCTGCCTGTGAGTGGAGCAGTTAGCCAGACAGCGTGATCTTGCCCTCTCAGAGCCCCAAAAGGTCCAGAAACAGCTCAGAGGAAAGATCTATAGGCAGCTGATTTGCACAGCCTGTGGCATTTGTTTATCCAAGCAGCTTCTTTTACATGCTTATCTTTTGAATAAATGGCTTGAATATTTTTTTTTAATTCTCTGACACAAAGTTAAGGGGAAGAGGAAAGGAGAGCAATATGCAGACAAATAGGGTCTGTTTAAAGACATAAAAGTCTGGTGAAAAGCAAGAGCGTCACTGCCCCTGGACCCTGGCTGTTCCCAGGGGAGTTCCAGTATGCAGGGTGAGTTGTCAGACATGATGTGAATGAAGTCACAACCTTACAAGTAGCTGGAGAATGAGTTATTTTTTCCTGTCTTTATGCTGTCCAAAGCAGAGAGAGTGTTCCCTGCATCCTTCTCCACATGTCAGGAGTATATTTTCAGGAGAAGGAAAGCTGGTCAAGGCAGTTTTATCTTCTTCCCCATACCTTCTCTTCTGCTGTGGAGCAGAGCCTGATGCAGAGCCTAATCTAATGCAGAGTGTGCTCCTGGGAATGTGAAGGGAAAGCAGCCATGCAAGTCATGGCTAGATTGCACCGAGCTGTCAGAACACTAATTCATGGGAGAGCTGAACCATTTCCTCCTGCTAGCATCACAGACTCAGAGGGAGAGCACTGGTGCATACTTTACAAATTTCAGGCTTCATCTTTGTGGTGTTATAATTTGTGAATGCTTCACTTAGAGCAGAGCTTAATGCCTTGTTGAAGTTTGGGATGACATTGTGCAAGGTGTTGTACAGGTGTATATGGAGAGTCAGCTATAGACCTGAAGAATTCATTACTAGGTTAATTTGCCTCATAGCACCAGCAGGCAGGACGTGCATACAGAGATGGAGATAAATAAAGCAAAAGTGTCCTTCCTGGTGTGACTCAGTAAGTCAGACACTGAGTAGAGCAATGAGATATCTCCAGGTCTGTTGTGCTGTCCCATGGTTGCATTGCTTCTCTGTCCTCTAATCCGAGAACGCTCAGGGAAGGCACGTTGGTGGCTTAGGCTGTTGTTAAAGTAGCTCCTTTCTATAAATTTACATGTAGCCACAGCAGTGCAGAGCTCCGTGCCTGCTTGTCTCTGCTCCTTGACTTTAAGGTGGTTGAAGAGGATTTAAGAATATTTGCTGTTGATTGTACTGAATGTGTCTTAAAAAAATCATGAAATGAAAGCAAATCGGCACCCTTTTCGTGTCTTGCTTCTCATGCAGTTTCACTGAGCAGCCATTTCTAGTTTCAGTCTGACAATACAAATTGGTGGGGCATTTTTCCCTTCTACTGGCTGTCACGGGTATCGGGGGACAGCACAGCGAGGCACTCTCTGGATACCCCCTGAAGAACAGACTCCCTGGAGTGATGCAGTGCTGCAAGTGGAAGGGACAGATGGTGCTGGATTGCAGTTGGAGACTGCAATGCAGACTCTGTTATGCATTGCAGAGCCCAGCAGACCAAACACTATAGTCTTTTTTTCAAACAGGGCTCGACCCAAGCAGCGGTTTCCTGGAGAGAGCGTGATACTGGGAAGTTTTCCACCTTCTCACATGGGGGAGGGAAGCAAAGCAAAGGGGTGATCCCTTGTCATTGGTGCAGTGCGTGCTACAAAGCAACAAGGAGACAGGGATGAGAAGTGCTTCTCCATCTTTGTGCAGGAGTAAACGGTTGTGCTCCTTGGGAACCACACTGACAGTTCTTCCTCTTACTCTGAAGTGCCTACAGATGATCCATCTCTGAAATTTCACATTAATCTTTCCTCACTGCACAGGTCAGCAGGGGTGATCTGGAAGTGGAAATTCCTGTAGGATGGAGCAGTGTTCTAGACTTACTCTGGATGTATGCAAGGGGCAGGTTGCTGTGCAGAGTTAAAGGAGGACAGCTGTTGGGTTGCTGAAGACTTCTGTTCTCCTTTGCTCCTCTACACTATCCCACCCTATGTCTCATCTGCTGGGTAGTATCCTTCTCTTAGGCTCTTTGTATATGACCAGATAAGCTAAAAAAGACGTGTGAGTAGGGCACACTGGTCCACTGAAGAAGAATTTGTGTGTGAACTACCGGAATGTAGGGCCATCTGAGGCAGAGTTAACAGAGGTGGGTGGACTAGTCAGAGAGGGAGCATGCTGTGTTGTGTCTGGGTAGAGCATCCCACTCACTTGTAGTGAGTTTATGCAGTGACTTGCTGCCTTGCTTGTAACTAGTGCTGAGGCTCTGGGTCCTGCATGAGGAGGAGAGGGGTACCCAGTGTACACAGAGATTCTACTTACTCTGCCTCCTAGATGAACACTACATTTATGCATTAGCGTAACTGAGTGAGTGCAGGGATAAGTGGTCACTTCCTGAGTTCACAGCGAGCCTCTCCATTTCTTCCCCTGCAATTGCCCATGCTCTGCATGAATTCATCACTCACCCTGCAGTGAGGAGAGAGCAGCCTTCTCTAAGGCTGCAGTGCTGTAAAACAGCCAGCCACTCATCAGTTCCAGATCAATGCTAGTCATGAGTCTGTGGGCTTGAGAGCCAGTGGTTTGAAGTGCCTGCATCATTCTGGCTGAGCCGCAGACTACTCTGGCATCCTCCTCCAGACCTGAAGCAAGTGCATTGGGGACTACAGCCGGGCAAACAACCTAAAGAAAAAAGAAACAAGAAGAAAAACAATCTAATGAACTCATGTTCACTGGAGTACAAAAATAAGCTTAATTCCAAATGTAGCAGTTTCATTTGCATTATCCATTTTGCATGAGTGGTCCAACGAATGAATTTACCAGTAGGGCAGAATATAAATAGAGTCTTTTTGAAGTGTCTGCCGTATCTACCCTGCAGTAGGAAGCTTGATTGCAATACAGGAAGGCATACACGCACTGATTCGAGCCTAGCTTGCCTGAATATTATCTTACAGACTTCAGTGTCTGGTAGTTACCAGTCCATAAGCAGAGATCCAGGAAGGCTGGCATGGTCTGTGTCTGAAGCTGTACTGCCAGGGTTAGAACAAACATGGATACTCCAGCCATGCCTTGTTCATACACCGGGAAGCGCTCATTGTCTTGGCCTTTGAACCACTCAAATAGATCTTCAGGGTATCTGGATTGGCCAGTGATTCTTAACCGTGTGAACGTGGTGGAGGCACATTGTGACTCTCAGAGTCAGGGGCTGGGCCTTCACGCTGCTGTCTGAGAAGGTGTTCAGAGAAAGCAGACTGAACATTAACATCCTACAAACCTTATCCCAAGGTCACCCAGCAGAAAGAATAAAAGCAGAATAATACTGTGTAACCCACATACTCAATCAAATTGAACCAATGCAGTTCAGATTGTGAGTTAGGAAAAAACCAATTTATTTATGTTTTGCTAGGCAAAAATGATTGATTCTCCCCCCCCCCCCCCCCCCCCCCCCCAGCAATTTGCTGAGCTTTCCCTATTTTATGCACAGCATCTACCCCCATGCTAGGAAGCAGTGACCTGTATTTAAGATCAAACTATTTTGACTTATGAACAAGGAACATTTTTTGCGACAACAGTAAAATCCTGCTCCTATAAATTGATTTCCAAATAGCACATAGGCTAAGATAACAAAAATATTTTGATTTCAGAATCTATGTGAGGGATTATGATGGGAAGGAAAGGAACTAACTGGTATTGATATACATCACAATGATAAAATTATTGTGAGAGGATTTTATCAGATTTTTGTTAGAAAAAAAATTATAGTTTTCAATTTTTGCAGCTGAAACCTGAAGAAAAGGACAATTTGGTGATTTTCAAACTATTATGTCAGTGAAAACTTGGAAACTACCCTGAATGCTGTCCTTCTCTTCCCTTGAGTTTCCATATCACATAGAAGTTTTAGAATGGAGGGAATGTATCTTCTCAGGTCTTTTACTGGGCACAGATGACATCATCTGAAAGATGACATCACTTCTAAGAAGATTCAGAGATATTCAGAAAATTGATTCAAAGGCTAGAGGGTTTATGTGGAAAGACTAGGAGAGGGCTTCCAAAGACCATGAGAATATGGTTCCCAATTGATTTTCATTTTGATTTGAACAGCTAATTCCCTTTTTGTTTGACCTATTTGTAGCCTTCCTTAAATTAAATTAAAATAACATGGCTAGTAGCCTGGGGGATGTAATGTGAGGCCAAATCCATAACTGGATCCTGAGAGGGGAGGAGCTGGGCAAAACGATTACTCTCAAGCAGCACAGCAGGGTCCCATTCCATAAGCAGTTCAAAATAGCTTAGCAGATTTTTTATCAATATGTTTTGCAATTCTGTCATGTTAAACAGCAAGGAAGACCCCTGAGAGTAACTGATTAAAACCTCTGACCACCCTTGAGTAAAATCAGACTCAATAAACACTGGTATTGTGGTGGTGGGATGGGTGGGGGTGGGGAATGGGCTGGATTTCTTCCTAAATTTGCATTACCTCATTTCTGAAGGCGGCATTAGCATGCATTTGTCTTTAATGTCATTACAGGAGCTTATTGGAATCATAATGCAAGTTACAGTGATTTTCATTCTCACTGCACAGTGACCCAAAACGCAAGCATCTTTCCCTTTTTAGTAAAAATCCTGGCCGTACTTGAAGTTGATGGCAAAAAAATCTTGTTGCCATATTAGAAGGTTGTTCAAGATTTTACCACAGCCTTTTACATTGAACTGTGCTCACCTATGCAGCACATCCTTGCAGAGGGATGACAGACAACAGAAGGAAACAGATGTTCTCCATTCCTGTGCAGACATTGCATTTTCCCTCACTTGCCCGTGGGCAGCTAGTGATCCATCCCCTGCCCTGTTTCAGGAGAAAGAAATCTAGAAAAGTTTTTTTGGTGGAATTCTGCTTTAGCAGGAAGTTCTACTGCTGTAATTCAAATTAAGCTTCCCACCTGGGCAATGGGAATACAGTTTCAAAGACAGTATCAGAAAAAATAGGTTATAATGAATTATAAGGAGCCAGGCAAATATTTGAATAGCTGCACAGCTCCAGAGTTTGGAGTTTGCCGTAAAAAGGAAAAAGCCTTTTATGTTTTTTTACAGTCACCTTCTGGCAGTGCTTAATGTGTCTTCTGTCAACAGGATGGTATGATAGGGGGAATAGATGGCTTGAGGGGCTGGGATTAGGGCACAGAGCCATTTGTCTCTAGGTCAGTAGTTCAGATCCAGCTTGTAGCAAGTGAAGGTCACTTGCTGTCTCATGGATGATTTTTCTCTGATCTGTTCTTAGTACACAGGTGCCTGTGTGACAGAATCATCTGGGGGACTGGCCCGGGTAAGCCTCAGGCTCCCTCTGGCAGCAGCAATGGGGTTAAATTCCCCCACACACCTGAGGTGGAGTCCCCACTGGCTAGGGTTTAAGGCATGTTAATAAGAGGGTCTTGCCTGTGCCCAGCCCCTGGTTCTCTGTGTCACAAGGGCTGTCAGTCTGGGTTTTATGCTGGAATGGAATTATAAAGGTTTTCAAAAGAGACAGGCTGATCTCCTAATGATCTCTAATGACTGTGATAGCTGGTTGCCGCTCCAGCCTTTCATTTTCCTCTTCCCTCAGACTCCTCCTAGCCTACTCCTTACGTGTCCCTTCACTGGACACTGGTAAGTTTGCCTTTCTCTTGGGGAGCTCACGTCTCTCTGTTTCTCTGCCAGTACCAGCTGCCTGCAGCTCAGTGCCCTTATCTTGCCAGCTGCCTGTCATTTTTCTTCACGCTATTGTTTTTGGAGGGGGGGGGTCTGGCAGGCTTTATTATTGCTGTTGTGTTACAATAACAGAGGGTCCTCAAAGGAGAAATGCTGGAGTCTGGCATGAGGATTCCTCCTGCAATCAGTGTCATTTTGTTAAATTTAATACCGTGGAGGCTATACACTTTATTGATGGGGCATGCTCCAGCTGCAGCAATGTAGGAACCCTGGGCCCTCAGCATATTGACACAGCCTGCTGTGTTGCTGTTGTATAGGTGACATATGAGTTGTGACCTACATCAAGTATGTTTGTAACAGGAAGAGGTGTCTTGACAACCCCGTACGCTGATTGCAAAGCTTAAGGAAAACTTCTAGGAGCCTTCTAAATCATAGAAAAAGCCTGTGAGCTCGGGAACCAGCAAGGGCAGCACCCAGTTCCTGTAGATGTGTGGGAACACAGATTCACACCTCAGTAGGACTGTGCCCCATAGAAGAAGCACTGTGAAGGCCAGCCTGAAAGGGCTGTGCCCTCTCTGGAGCTGGAATTGAACACCTCAGGCTGTGTGTGTGCCCAAACCAGCCTGCACACCCTTGTGTTAATAGGTCATATGGTCTGTATGTAACATACGCATGTATAGTGCTGATGTTAGGGACAGCCAATACAGCTTTTGAAGCCATTCAGAGGGAGATTCCTGTTACCATTTGGCTTGCTGATCCAGTGCCCAATCTGTTCTTGTCTTTTAGCAGTATGAGAATCATCATCTGCCAAACTCGCCCTATACAAAGGCCACTGTGTCTAAGGCACATTACCCTTGGCAAGTGTTAGCAAATTAATTGCTCCTCTCATTGAAGCTTCTTCCAGGAAGGCACTATTGATTGCATTCATATCAAGTGAAAAACTTTAATGAGTTAGCTGAAGAGACCAACATTTCCTCGCCTCACTTTTTTGTATTTAGAAAGACAGAGTTGGAAAGGAATGTACCAAATCCATAAGTTGTGTGAATAAAGCAGGACCTTGGCCCAAATAGGACCATGGGAAAAAAATCAAGTTAGTTAGTGGGGCAGGAAGAAAAGGGGAATCTGGGGTGTAAGGAGGAGCATGCCACCATGGAGTTGATTTTTGCCAAGAGAGACTGAAATCAGTTACTTCATCTCCCCACAGAGCATCCTCATGGGCTCTGAGCCAGTCACTGAGCAAGGGGAAGTGCCAGATGGGGACCTGAACAGCTGCTTCTGCTGGAGCAAAAGGGAGAGCAAATCTCTGCGGTAGGAAGAGAAAAATACCCCAGTCACTGGCATCATTAAGGGTTTAGATTCTGGAAATTAATCTGTATCTGGAGTTCTTCAGATATGTGTGTGGTTTCTTCTGTCTGTTTTGCTTTGCTTGTCTCCCCCCTCGAAGCTGGTGAGCACTCCGAGGCACCACTGCACACCAGAGGAATCCACAGTAATGGGTACCTACCCAGTCCATTTTATTCTAGTAAGTGGATAGGGCTGGTGAGAGAGAACAACCAATTATCCGTACACTTCATGGTCTGTAGACACAACACCCTGTGGCAAGTGCTGTTGTGGTGTGGAGCTCAAGGCAGAGCAGAAGCCTGAATCCCTCTCCCAGGCAAAGCTCACTAACTGGGATGGCGTGCAGTGTTCAGACCTCAGGCTCCAGCACCACCGCTAGATAATACTGTGAGTTGAAGAATTCATATGCATTGCCATGCAAACAAGGTAGCTGAAGGCAAGCTCTTGTTCTCAAAGGTTCTGTGCACTTTGGAAGAGGGATAGGGTAATGTCAGCCGTGCAGAAAGGTCAGGACCCATCCTGCCAGCAGGGCTGCATGAGAGCTTGGCTGGCTGGAAGGGCCTGACCCTGACCAGACTGGCTGGGGAAAGAAGGAACGCTCTTCCACAGGGCAGCAAAAACCGAGGCCAAGCTTTGCCTCTGAGCAGTTCTCACTTCCACTCTAGAGAAAAAGTTGCCAGCCTTTATGCAATACACTGTGTGTGGGGAACCAGAGCTGGAAAGCCCGAGCCCTGAGAACTTTGCTAATGTAATGCAAAACAGCCTTACTTTCCCTACTAGTTTGAGGTGAAAGGAGGATGAAGTCTTTCTCAGGAAGAACAAGCTTCACTCCTGAGCAAGGCACAGAGAGAAGTGAAGGTTTAATGGGCAAGGGCCTTATTGATGAAGTTATTTTCTGAGCGCCGCTGTGATAAGAGCTGTTTCAAAGACAGTTTCAGGACATGCAATTATCCAGTTTGCCAGCTTAATGCATTCAACTTAACCTCATTTTTATGAAGCAGAAATCAATGTGCAAACTTTTTCAGGGCTGAGAGATGATACATTATTCTTGCTTCTCTCATAAGAATGCATATTTTTAAGCTTTCTCTACTTGAACTCCTCCCTCTCCCAGTTTTGATTAAGCAGGAATATCCCAAGGGCTAGAGGAGAGGGTGAGGCAATTTCCATATTCCCAGATTCACATTAGAATGAAAAATGTTTCTGAAATCTCTTTGCAATATATGGCCAAATTTTCCTTACTGTCTTCTTGGAAAAGGACTTGGAAGTACTTCTATGACTTCAGTACAAAGAACCTTTTTATTCATTTCATTCAAGCAGCACTTCACCAGGGAAGAGTTCTAAAGTGCTGTTGACAGTGCTGATCTTCACCCCAGGTTTTCATTCCAGGGAATGTGTGTCCCCTGTTCTGTGCTCCTTCAGCATCTGTCACCTGCTTGATTCCAACATGGTCAGGGATAATTTGGTAACTATTCCTCCTTTGTGTCTTGCCTTCCTAAGCAAGTCTTGCAGAACAGCAGCTGCCAGAGCTGCGAGCTGGATAATGTCTGTCCAGAAGTTCCTCAACAAGAGTCTGCCATAAAATTGGAAAGAGTATGGTAACTGCCCTGCTTTTCATTAATATGCCTCCTCCCCTACCCCTGGCACTTCCTGAAGTGTGTTGCACCACACTGTGCAGGCCACCTTACCCATTGTGATTCGCTTACGTTCAAAAAAGTAAGTGCTTTACTTTTTTGATTCTTTCAGGTATATGTGAGTTATACCTCTCCCCCTCCCCACATCTGTGCCCTGTGACTGGGTTTTTTATCACGAAAGTTAAGAAGAACATTTCATTGGGGCCCCTTGTTTCAAGCTTTTCTTAGTGGATGGGTGGCACAACGGTCCCAAAGAGCAGAGCAGCCCCAGCCTGCCCCAAGGCTCCCCAAGCAAGTCACAGTATGTGACTCAGCAGTGCTGCCGTTGGATGCACTGCAGCATCAGAGGGACGGATGGTGGCAGCCAGCCGCACACTGTGCAGTGTGCTGAGCTGGGTCAGCTGCAGAGGAGCCTGGGCCATGCAGCGCTCTCAGTTCTTGCCTCAGTGGTTCTCTACATGATCTGGTTGGTCAAGGGCAGAATGCAAGGGTATATGTGTGCATATACAGAGGGAAAGGGGAATGAGGACTGTGGACTTCGGCTTTTTAATCTAAAGAGAAATCTGTTTCCCCTGATAATGTAAAATAGCAATGGTGGCCCTATGTACTTTGGCATAGCCATGTAGCAGGCAGTTACCTGCTGAACTGCTGGTGATTTTATCTTTGCCTTTTGCTTATCCAGTATTTATGAGGGAGGAGCCAGAAATCAGGGAGGGCCTGATCATGGGAAACATCCTGCCTTTCATGACAGCTGGAAAAAGAAAGTAAGAGATGTGATCTGAAAACAGAAACACCAGAATTACTATTCTAGCTTCCTTCTGTGCTTGGGATAAGCCACATGACTGTAGTCCCACAATGCTCCTTTCCATAAAACGAAGGTAATAATGTAGTCACCTCACAGATCTTAAACAGCTGCAGTTCATTCACACTTCTGAGGTGCCGTTAGGCCTGGGATCTGCTCCAACATAGACCCTGAGCAATCCCATGGAGATACGATATAAACATACAGTTTTCTGCTAGGTACACTTTGGCAGGTCCTGCCCCCAGGGCTGGTGGGATGCTGTTCCTACTCTTCTCTAGAAACAGAAACCTAACCCAGTGTGGGATATATATCTTTATTTTAGCACACCCTACTGTTCCATGCGGCTTTTCATTATTCTGTGATGTATTAATATCCTCTCCCTTGAGCTGCTGACTTGGGATCATCAAGGCAGATGAGCATAGAAGAGGATGGTATCATGGTTACTCTGTGTCTTTGATCCCTGAGGGTTAGGAAAGAAGAAATTTGGGGAGTATGTTTCTCAGGTTTGGATCCAGCCAGGATGGATCATCAAGAAAGTATGACAATCTGTGCAGTGTGTAAATGGATTTGGAGTAGGAAGAGCCTGATCTGAGGGGAAATCCTGAGGTAAGGAGTGAGTCAGGTGTGGGCCAGGAGCTGAAGATGGCTGGAAACAAATTGGAAAAGAAGGGACTTGGTGCAGTACTAGTGGGGGAGAGGGCAGTAACACTGTGGGCAGCGAGCTCAGGGAGAAGTCGTTCTGCAAAACACTGCCCAGTGCTGGGGTGGGCACAGAGCCATACCCGAGAGAGAAGCTGGGAGTCTGCCCTTGTGTAGGATCACTTTAGGTCTGGCTCCACTCGTATGGTGGAGCCTGTGGAGGGTGAACTTTGAGAGAACCTCTCTCTGTGCTGGCAGTGACAAGCAATCAAACAAGCAGCAGCAGTCCTTCGTTGTAAACACTGGGAAGAAACTGTGAGGATAATGTCCCTTAAAGCAGCTGACAGGCCTACTCTTCCTCAAGTCCCTGGAGGGGGTGGAGAGCAGTTAAGACAGCAGCTGTGTTTGGTTCCCCCCCCCATTTATAGGTTTTTTTTTTTTTTCACCCAGCAACTGCCGGGTGTTAATTCCTCTTGATTTGCCATGTCTCAGCATAGCCCAATTTGGAGAGGCTATCCCTCGAATAGGGTTGATTAGACTCCTCTCCAGTATGCATCACCCAAACATCCACTAATTCTACTTTATCCCAACAGAGTGCCTGGCTTTTCAGATGCTACAAAGAATTAAGCTGAAATTGTGTAGTTAATTATTTAACCTTGGTGCAGCCAAAGTCCAGAGACTTCTGTCAGGGCCCAGCAATGATCACCAATGAAAGGTCCTGAACAGATAAATAACTTGCAGTCATCCTCTTATCACTAGCACCCAAAATCCTTCCTGTCTACTGGGCTCAGCTCTAACTGGTTTCTGCAAGTAGCAGGGTGTACCTAGGGGAGATGAGACATGTCAAGAGTGACTGTCAGTGAGAAGGCTCCTCCCTTTCAGTGCTAGAAGGGTGCAGCATCCCCCTAAATTCACCACACTTACAAATCTTCCATGAAAAACACGAGTGGTGGTTGGTCAGGGGAACTGTGCCTCTGCTACAGTAGAAAGTTGTTACAGCACATCACAGAGGTCAGAAAAGTTTGGGAGCAGCCCTGACAAACGGTTTGGCTGGCAGAGCCTTATCATGGCCCTTACCTGCCCTTACATGCCATAGGGATATCTGAAGAGACCACCTAGAGAAAGCCTAGCCAGCTGCATACCTCCCAGGGCTCCCTGTATGCTGGCAGTACCACCACGGCTGGAAGGGAATATTCCGGTGGGTTTGTGTAAATGTGTTGTAATGCCCTGGTAAACTTCAGGTATCACATGAGCCCAGCACTTCTTCGCTCTCCCTATATCTCCATCCCTGCCTTGTGTTAGAGCATCCATGGCAGATGCAAAGTGGAGCCACTAATGAGTCATAGGGAGCTTGTGCTGATCACCTTCCTCTCTATTTCCATATTACTCTTTCATGCACAGAAAGGTTAAAAAGGGCTGTCATTTGCATACAGGTGGAGAGAGGAAAAAAATACATGTGATTCGGGTTGATTGTGCCTTCTCCAGCAGACTCTTCCCCCTCCCTACAGGCCTGGCCTGTGGGTGAGCCTTGCTCCTCTGCACTCCGAGCGCTTCTTCAAATGTCTGTTCCCTGTCAGGATGCACAGACATCCAACCAACTGCCTTTTTCAGTTTATAAATCAAGCTTGTAGCTATGAGGAAGGGTAGGTAAGAACTTTTCCTTTCAGCTGTCTTCCCTTCAGACTTGAAAGACATGTTTGTTTTTTGTCTGCAGCATAATGCAGACCCAATCCAACTCTGGAATGTGAAAGAAATATCGAAGAAGGCTGGCAGGGTGGGAGGAAGGCAAAATGAGGAGCGCTTCTGTGAAATGAGACAGTAGAAATGAGAGATGGGGAAGGCCTGCTGCATCATGTAGTCTGTCCTGGCACAGAATTATCTGTTTGATCTTGAAGGGCTGTTGTCAGATAAAATTTTCCATGTGTCAAGCAGCCATACCTTGTCACTTTTTTTGAGATGTTCATCTTGCAGCATTGTCTTGTATACTGTGCAGGGGATTGATTACTTTCCAATGCAGTAGATTGCCATGCTTAGCTAGGGTCTGACTCTGCCTTGCCCCACAGAGAGCAAGTGGGACAGAAAGTGGAGAGCTGGTCTCTGCTGTTGCCAGGGGCAAGAGATTGGTTTCTCCATCATGGAAAGCAAAAGGAGAGATCGATCTCATATCCACTATGAGGAGAGGCCAGCATGTAGCAGTGAACAGATGCTGCTCCGTCTTGCTTTGCTGCCTAAAACAGTGTGCCCCATGAGTGTATGTGTGTAGAGTGCAGCTATGCTTCAGGGGAACTTGAGGAATCCTTCCTGGAGTTTCTCTCATGACCCATAGCCATAACATTGCTGGAGATTAGATAAAAGCACATGATGTTGATGCTTCTCATATACAGACTTTTTGCCCCTCTACTTGCCCTCTCCAAGGTCGTTGTAGCAGCTGGCAGGGAAGGAAGAACACAGCCCACTTTAGGAAGATGGAAAAAGCCCCTTAAGTTTCCACCCTGGCTCGCTGTGAGTGCTGGGAATGCAGACTAGAGGTCTGGAGCCAGACTGGAACACATTCCTCTGGCCTTTACCCTCTCTCTCCTCCCCCCTTTCTGAGACACTGCATGCCGCAAGCTCCTACAGTAGATGGTTCCTTTAAAAGGAACCTTATCACAAAACACTCTCCCCTTATCTGCAGCCTTCAGATGTGGATGTGCTGCACAGAGTGCTGACTGGAGACCTGCAGCAGCTGGCAGCAGCTTTCCATCGGCTGCTGAGAAGAGGAAGCTCTCTGGACCTCCCTCCTAGGCTGTCTGCAGCAGTGCATCTGCTAAACCAGTCAGGCATGGTCATGGGAGAGGCATCCCTCCTCCCCTTAAAGATTCACTAGCATTGCAGAAAAATGCATATGTATCTCTGCTGACTTTGCTCTAGGCTGGGTATCAATAGCACCACGAAGGGGAGACCTCACATGTCAGGGCAGGATCATACCCCCACTGAAAAGCCATGGGCCTCAGCGAGGTTTGCATAGCCCCAGTGGAGGCTTGTACTGCTTCATGTACCCTGCTCTTTGTATTCAAGCAAACCTACCATTGTGTTCTACAAATGCAGCAAGCTCCTGAGAGTGGAAGTGTTTGACTGCTCTGCTATTTCCTTGCCTGATAAATGTTGCCCCAGCCTAAGCCATTGCTAACTGCAGGATGTGCTGCTCATTTCAGCCTTTCCTTCCCTACCCCTGCAGCCTCTGGCCAGCAGCAGCAGCGGACAGAGGGAAAGCAGCCTCAGAGCCCAGCATTTGACCCTGATCAACTAATGGGGGTGAGGGAGGGAAGAAAAGCCAGTACTACAATCAGTCATTTGAGCGAAGCAGTGCCTGTTTTGATTAGCTAGCAATTTTTTCTGATCGTTTGGAGGAAAAGTTGCCTGCATGTGTTCCCTCCTTCCTGGGGAAGATGTGAGCTGTAGGACACCACCCCAATACTTCCTGTTCTGTTTTGGAAGCAGGGAGAAACTATTCTGTGGAGAGATCTTTTAAGTAGAAGAGGCAGGAGAGGATATTTCCACAATGACTGAAGTAGAAAGACCAAGCTAAAAGGGATGGAGCATATTGGAGAGAGCATATTTTGTTCCAGACAAGTCATTTCCTCAGCATGAGGTCTGGGCATCAGCGCCCCACACAGTGGCTTCTTGCTCCCATCACTTGTTTGCAAATGGTCTAGAGCTTACCCTGTCTGACAGCTACAACCAGCTCCTTGCCTCTAAGCCTGGCAGTTCAGTGCACTGTGGGTTGCTTTTTGGAGCCGGGAAGGTGGTAAGGTTGCACTGATACGCCAGCTTAATTGACAGCTGGCACAGAAAAGAGATGTGCTGATGGATGGGAGGCAGCTGCCAACTCCAGATGCCAGCACTGGCATCCGGAAAGTGGCAGGAGAAAGGGCCAGGAGCAAGCCGGGGTGGCGGTGGGGAAACAAGCTTGGGACATAACCATGTGAGGGGGGTTAGCACATAACTGTCTTGAAAGCCTAGAAAATGTGGCAGACCAGGTGGCTGGCTGGGAGGCTTGACTGCAAGGGCAGCATAGTGCTCCGAGTCCTTGGTCCGCAGCCTCCTGGGAGCAGGACAGCAAGCTGTGCACTTTTCTGCTTACTGCTGGAAAGACTTGAAGCCAGGTGCGAGGGGCTAAGCTCCCCGCAGCTGGTAATTACAGGAGAGCAATGTCAGCCAGTTCACAGGCTGACCAGGGAGAGATCTTGATTCCTGGAGCGGTGGCAGCTGGAGGTCATCTGTGGTCATCAGTTATAGTGGAGACATCCTTTCATCTTGCATACATGGGTATATTTGTGTGTACAGGGCTGACAACTTAGCAAAGGCCAGCTGGCTTGCTGGAAGGTGATGGGACATACTGGCCAGACGCTTGTCTTTGTGGTTGGCCTGTCCTGTCCATGGCTGTCACTGCTGGTCTTCCCTTTATGTCATTTGCAATGACAAGAGTTTGACAGGTCACCTTGGGTGTACTGAATCGGAGTGAAGAGAGGCTGGGTTGGGCACATCCAGATGCAATCGCAGCTGCTCACAGAAGCCTCCTGTACTCCATATCAGCCCTGTTTTCTGGTGCCCTAAATGATGTGGCTTCCTACGTTTCCATTAGCAAAGTAATGCTGCTAAAAGATCCTTACAATCAGTATTTTCCCTTGATGTTCAATTTAGGGTTTTCTGTAATTGCATCTCAATACATTCTACTCCATACCCCTCACCTCATCCCTAATGATCCTCAACACTTTCCCCCTCAACTTCTCAACTTGACATGCAGCAGATCTGAAGAAGAGACAATTGCCAAGTTCTTTCTCATTAGACTTGTCAGAAGTGTTTGCATCCTCCATGATATTTAGTCTACATATGAGAGATGGGATCTATAACGAAATCCTGACAGATCATTTCTTGTCTCTGTGGTAGGGAGAGTTACATAGCTCAGATTCAAATACCAATCATTTGTTAAAAATTAGGGCACCAGTCTAATCCTTCCAGAGATTGAGGTGCCTGGGGTTTTAGGGAGATCCAAACTAATAACTGGGATATCAGACATCTGTTCCTGACTCCCTTCCATTTTCAGTCTTCCCACTGGGGGTTGTGAAATATTTGATCCCTCAGATTAATTTGTTTACTGTTCTTCAGAGTGCCCACACCCATCTGCATGCTTCAGAGCAAATTCTCTTGAGGAAGTTGCCAGTTCGTAGGTGGTCACGAAGAGGAACGTCACTGCAATTCCCCTGTCTTGCTAGCTGCCCACCATGTGCACAAAAGTCTGAACTATGATGGTGCTGTGAACCCAACAGATATTCTTGTAAGTTTAATGAAAGGAGGCAAAATCTTGTTTTGTGAGATTTCAACTGTATCAGACATGGAACTGGGAAATCAGATCCCATGGTTCTGAATTCATGATAAGCCCTAAACTGACGGAGCAGGCTCATACCTGGTTTTCCCGCTCAGGCTTTGAAATCTTAAGACATCAAGTTTGATGCCATGCATTTGCTTCATCCCATGCACAGTGTAACCTTTGTCTTTTTGAGGCATCCCACCACCCCTTCTCAGGCTGCGGAGATGACAGCAGTCTGAGAAGGGGTCAGTTTGCCTGAAGTTGGGTTTCAAGACAGCCCAACTATCTTACCCTGTGTTGCTCTAGCAGAACTCCTTGCCTGCAATTTAACTCCCTGTTCACTTCGTGGAGGGGGAAGCTACATAAACACAAAGAAAGAAACTAATAGTATTATTTAGAACAGAGAATCATTTGGTCCTAGTGCTAAAGCTTTCTGAAAGTAGTACTTCATCGTTGTCTAGGATTCTTCCTGTCCCTTGCCCTGCTGGTTCTCCTTGCCTGATCCCATACATTGCAGCTGCTGCTGGTATCTACATCTTCTGCCTGACACACTTGTGTCCTGATTCACGTTTCTTGCTTTGCCAAAGCTTTATGGGGTCAGGGATCCGGTTTCATTTATAATCACCACTGACAATAATAATTCTGCCTTAGCTTAGAAGTGCTCATGGAAAAGACACTCATTATAGTAAATGCAACCACTGAGGTGCTGCACTGTTCCCTTCCCCATCCCATCTTACAGCATGGCCTGCTCTCCTGTTGCAGTTTTACCATTCCATTAGTGCTCTTTTTGGGGGATAAAAGGCAATGTTAGCCTTTCTTGATTCCTGCTGTTACTTTAACATGAGTCAGAACCAATTCTTGAGTCCCAGCTTGTCTAGTATCTGCACTGCATCTGTACAAGCACATGTCCAGACATGGACTACACCATAGCCTTACTTCTTCCAAGCTGGAGGGCCTGAGTATTTTCTGCCCTTTTGCACAGCTCTCATTCATGTAGTCTGGAGAGATGAAGTGTGACTGAGGCTGCACACCACCCAGGAGCAGACACCCTGAGGTACCCAGCCCTCCTAAATTCACTGTTGATACTTTGAACCAGGGCTACAGCCCCTGCTAAGGATGGAAAAGCATGCGCCACGAGGCTGGCTCCATATACATACCCATTGCTTGCTTGGAGTCTATTCTTGCTTTCCAGTGTAGATATAGCCTCTATGTACATAGTCTGTAGCCTTTGTAGACACAGTCAGTGTAGATGTAGCTCTTGGAAGGCCCAGTCAGTCACAGAAGTAAAGCAGATTCTACGCTGGACTTAATTTCTCTGAATAAATACTCAGAGGTATTGACATGGGACGCTCTGCTGTGGTAGCATGCAGTGAGCTGCTAGGGGATTGTAAAGAATGATTAATGCTGTCATTTTTATGTACTTCATTTCCCCAGGTAATTTTTCAGCATTGCTACTGTCATTTCTTCTGCCCATTTATTCTTACACTGATGGGGCAAATTTTCCTATTGCTGAACTGGGGGCTTTCACAGCAATGAAATATCATTAAGTCAGACAATGCAGCAGAAGCTGAACAATGATCCAGACTATAGAGGGCAAGGCAGGAGAGGTTGAAATGAGCATGTTATGAAGGGAACCCCTAAAAGACTCAATTTCTTCTAAATCTGAACAAGAAACCAAACAGAATAAATGTGAATGCTTAAAGCAGCTCTGTTTATGTTTCATAGTATAGCTTCTTTATAGAAGTTCTGTATATTTTCTTACTGCCCGATTCTCTGCTGGAGGAGATAAAAAACCAGAACTGGCATTGGGGGAGCACAGGGTGCAGACAAGTACTAAAAATAGTATAAATGGCCATCATAGGATAACTGATTATAAAAAGATCCCAATTCTAGTTAGTGGGGCTACTTATACGCTGTAGAATAAAGTGAATTCAGAGAAAAGCGATGAGGATGATTGAGAACCTGGAATAAATGAGAAGTTTGAAATCTCTTTCCTTAAAGGGGAAGAGATTAAAAGAAAAAGCCTGTAAAGTAATGTGAGCTAGAAAAAGATGAAGACTGAATATATTTTTCCTGCCATATTCAGCAAAGATAACGGAGCAGTCAATGAAATTGAAAAGGTAGCAAATTCCAAACGCATTCAAGGAAATACTCTTTCAGACAGCATGTATTTGGACATCGGAGCTTCTTCCACAGACAACACAATTCAAGGGCAGTTTGGATGTTTATGTGAGCTGTAAGTATATCCAGAGTTACAAGGTAGACAAGAGCTTTGGAAGGTTAAAAAACACTGCTGCTTCCAAGTTTAAATCAATCTCTCACTATTACACATTCAGGTGAAGTCTTCCAAGGAGGTGGGTTACCGTCCCTGTACCTGATGTGAAGTTTCGTATGCCTTGATCTGAATTAGCTGATCCTGGTTGCTGCTGAAGAGAGCATTCTGGAGCAACTGAGCTCCACATTTGATGTGGTTTGACCTTGTTCAGTTGCAGTTTCAACTGAAGTGGGTGAAATTATTCTTTGTGCACACTGGTGTGAAGGAAGTCAGGCTCACAGGCCAGGAGAATGGTGTATCAGGAGAAAGTGGTGGGTCCCATTCCCGTCAGGATTAAAAGGAAAAGTTGAATAGATGTAGCAGAAAAGCCATTTCAGAAGGAAAATAGTAAAAATTGGGCCAAAGCAAGTAGTTTTATTTAAATAATTCTATCCTGCAATGTGCCTTTTTGAAAGAAATACAAATAAAACACTTTCAGATCACATGATGCAACAAGAAGAGATTTCATTAGGACTTTGTTAATTTTTTGCAAGCATCTTGCAGTGCTGTGGTGGTGTCTGGGTCTGTTCCAGCGCTGACAGACAGGGCCCTAGTATATAATGCCTCTTCCTTTGCAGGGAAAAAGGATAAAAACCTCCCAGTGGAGGGTTGTGGCCTTTTAAAAAGCACTTACTAAGATCTTCTGCTTTCTGGATGGTTGATGGTATAGGTTTGCTGCAACGAAAGGGCGTCAGAGTTTGAAGGGTCATTTCAAGAACAGAAAAGCCCTATACTGTGAATAAGAAGGGGGACTCCCTTTACATTATGAGCTTGATGAGATGCCCGCAGGCCTCAACCTCTGAGGCACAGCTGGAGACAGAGGGGACAGCAGCACATTTTTATAACATCTTTGTATTTTGATTGAATGTACAACATTCCTGTCAAACTGTTATTATTACTACTACTATGATTATTATAATATTATTATGCTATACCTCTAAAAGAGCTGTGCATATCTCCTCCTTCTCCTGGGCTACAGCTCTGGGGATTTTTGTCTTGATACCTGTCACCAGGCAGCATTTCCTGTTGGATTTCTAATTAAAATGGCAGCCTTTAGGGACTGTGTTCCTGCCCAGCATATATTAATGGAGGTTTAAGAATATTTTAGGTAGAGTTTAAATGCTGCTTTTAAATATCTTTGTTCAGACTTTTAATTCATTTTTCTATAATCCGTGTATAACCACAGCAGGAATTAACCTGTCATACTTTCAGAAATATAATCTACACTGCTCATTGGTTAAAAACCAGTTTTTTTCTGCCCCAGATTCTTAAAGCAAATAAAAAATGTACCCAGTCATATCCCTCCACTGTCCTCCTGTGATCAGTGTGGCCTGCATGCATGTGAGGGTAATGGCTGTATTTCCTCCAGCAGCTCTTGTATCTCTAATTTCTCTGTCTCCTCTGTGAAGGTTATGGGAGGGTACAGGCTTTCTGACGTACATTACTCAGGGAGTTGTTTTCACTGCACTGTTCTTTTAAGAGATGTCTTCTCTCAGGTGCACTTTGCAATACTAAAACGGTTATATTGCTATTATTACACTGAAAGAGTAGGAGGGCATTTGTCTCCCTGTTACTTGTCTTGGGCCAGATGAGACCTACGTGACACTGTATGCAAATAAATTTGCATCAGTCTGTACAATGAAATCTTTTGGCGCTCTGCTGGCAAACTGTTGAGGTCCCCCAAAAGAATTCAGATCCGTGTTGGAAACATTCAGACTGGTCTCCATCAAAGCAGTTTAGGGACAAAACCACCACTAACAAAGCAATTTAGGTTTGTGCTACTGGGGGCCAAAAACCAGCCTACCCTGCAGCCTGACACATCTCTCTTTGAATTTGTCCAGGGCTGCAGTCAAAAATGTTTGTCACTGTGGTGTGAAGTGCACCAGTCATTTAATCTGCTGTTTTCTGAAATGTTACTACCAAGAAGGAGTGCCCAGAGTGGCTCAGCACAGACTTTGCAGGCAAATGCTCAGCCCATCTGAAAATCAGGCCGTTGTGCTGAGCATCCTCAGTCTGTGAACTTTGGTCTCCGTTAAAATAAAGTGTCACCAAGTTTGCACCCAGAGGAGCTTTCATTATCTTTGCTCACACTCTCTGCCTCGTGGCACATGAAACCATTCAAGTCTCCAGGCCTGCCAGGCTGCTCCCTTTCATGGATGTTACAATCACTAACAGCATAAAAAAAGTCAAGGGTGGAAGTTGTGCTTGGTTACCACTGTTGTAATTGAATTAAACTTAGAGGATTGAGTTAGGTGGAAAGTACTCAATCTCCCTGCAGAACATGAACCATCCTCCTGTCAGGCTGTGCTATGCTGTAAGCAGCAGTAGGTTATGGTTTTGTACATAGTTATAACCAACGTAACACACTACCAGCCTCAGTGGGCACATGCAGCATGCAGAAATTGACATTATCAGCTCTGTTTAAAAACAAGAGGAAAACACCTACCATCACTTGAGTCAACAGAAAGCCAGATCCTGTAAACAAATGCTCGCAGCAGAGCCCAGGAGAGATGGCTGTGAAATATGTGTAGCTGCAGTTCTTTCAGAGAGTCCATAGGACTCATTTTGGCTGCTGCCCTGATCTCTGTGTGCTGCTTCTGTAAGATCCCCCATATGGAGATCTAGCTGTGGAGGGTAAGCCAGTTTTCTGTTGAGAGAGCCTATAAACTCTTCTGCTTCCAACGGCTTGAGCCCCTTCTGGGAAGTGGTGGGGGCCTCACCTGCATGTGCAAATGTTGCTTTACTTATGCAGAGAGAAGTGTTTTGAAGACAAGCAGGCACATGCTCATTCCATTTTGAGGTGTGCGGGTTTTGGCTTAGCTTCTTTCAGTGTGCTCTTACAGACATCCTAATAGGGCTTAATAGTGGGTTAATACGCATGTGCTTTACTCTTTGATTGAAATGCAAGCTGCATTAAAGAAACGCTAATTGATCAAGCGTAAACTGCATTAGTTCTTCAGCAAGTTTGCACTTGCTGGCCAGGACCTAATGAGTTTATGTTATATCTCAGATGGTAATCATATGAATCCATAAGTATGTTAAATGACAATATTGGATTTTTAAAAATATGTTCTGAATTTTAAACTAAAAAATTAGAGAGTGACTGAAAGAAATATGAAGACAAAGATCACTGCTAATTTCTTTTGCGACAGCTTTCTCTAGAATGTGAACCAGGGCTATTTGACAGGCAATCTGAATTTTGAGAAGACAATTTTTTTACTCACTGGAAAGATCTGTTTTCTTGATCTGATCTTCTTTCTCGTGTGTTCTGGGTGTATGTTTATGGATACAAATACAGCTGGCAGACCCTAGTTCTCTGGGTCAGGCTTTCATGTATGTAAATGGGGACAGTGTGGCTCTGTGGCAGACCACACATTAATTTAGTCCAGTTTTCTCCTCTTAATAGTGATCAAATGCTTCAGAGGAAACTGTGGTGAATTCCAAAGCAACAGTTCTAAAATAATCTGTGCACAGGTAGATTTATTCCTCAGGGTTTTTTAAGCACTGAAAAGGAAAAATGTAAATCAAATTTTTAAAGGTATTATTAGCCACCTATTTATTTATTTAGACATGTATTTAATATCCTGCCAAATTCCTGGCCTGGAAGATTCCTGTGTCAATGCATTCCGCAAGCTAAACTGCATGTTTTTTGCAAAAAAGAGCATTCCCTTTCATTAGCTGATCCTTCACGTTGATAAAAAGTCCTCTTGTCTTGGGGTGAGAGAGGATGGTTAAGAGCAGTAAGCTTATCACATGATACTAATGTCTTCCTGGGATACTTGTGTCTTACCTGCCTGTCACCATTTCCTCCCTGGACCAAACTGTCCCAGAAGGTGTTCTATAATTACTGTTTTATAATTACTAGCTCTTAATTGGGATCTTTGAACTATGGTAACAGCTGTCACTTGGTGGAAGGCAAACAGGTGCAAAACAACGTGTGACATGGCCCAGCTTTGGGACATGATGATGCTGCTGAGAGGAAAAAAGATTGGGATCCCCTTCCTCAGCACACCTATTTACACAACTTTAATTTCCTCACTGAAAATAGATCTGTGCTCCAAGGGAAAGGATGTCACTGACCTAGGTAATAGCATAACCTGATCAATATTGCCCTAAGTATTTTATTTCATTACTTGTCCATGCTAACTGTTTTGATTGACTTTGCGCCTGATAGCTCAGTGTGCTCAGGGGGTATTTTCCCACTTAGCTCAGTAAATTTTAAATCAGACCACAAATGAGGTCCTTCTGACATAGTCTGCAGCCTGGACTCACCTACATCGTCTGAGTCATCCATTGATTACCTCATCTTGCTGCTCAGCTGCCTTTTCCAGTGATGAATACCAGTGAGTGCCAGTCCAGTGCAGAGCTGTGTGGACCAGCCTCTCAGATCACTTAGTGCTCCTTCTTGATGCCATTTCCAGGCCTTGAGGCCCCAGTTTCAGACCAGTTGTGTTTCTTGTTGCCTTTGCAGGTATTTATGCTTGCTTTCCCCTCAGCTTCCTAGATATTTCTTTCCCTAGGAGTATCTATGTATAGCTACTGAGCTAGACAGACCTTTTGCTGGTGACTGTGGTCATTCTTAAACTTCCAAAAAAGCCTGTGACCTATTTCCAGAAGTGATTCATAGCTAGCCTCTCAGAAGAACTACAATTCCCAAAGATGCAGATAAGAGCCATGAAAGATTAAAAAAAATGCCTAGGCAGGTAAGGTGTCTAATTCCCACTGAGAATGAGATACCTAACCTACTTACAGCTCAAGGGGCTTGATTTTTTTTTTCTTTTTCCAAAGGCATTTAAGTATATTGAGAGAGAACTGTTGAAAACCTGAGCTGTAGGCGTATGAGAACATAAGCCCCATTGAAAAGCAGAGGGGTGCTTCCTCCAAAGTCATAGACCTTCTTGAAAAAGCCCTGGCCCCAGTCCTTGTGTTGCTGCTCTGGGACACATTGCCTGGGAGGTAAAAATGCCATTGTCCCTCCACACTGGAGGCACCGGCCATCTCCTTCCCTCCTGGCTAGCACCCGTGGGAGACTTACAGCAGAGTTCAGTGGAGGCAGAATCCAACCCTAAATGTTTTTCCCTAGAGCTTTAAAGAAAACCATGCAGGAAAGACAGCCGTTCGAATTGTGCTAGAAAATATTTTTAAAAGTCTGTGTCACGTTGCCGTGGTGACAAAAGTTCTTAAAATGAAGATTAAAGTCTAGGCTGGGAATGGTGGCATGGGGAGGGGAAGGGGGGCTGTTGTCATGACAACCTCAACTCTGAGAGTGCAAGAGGCAAAACACATGGTGGTGGCAGGATCTTTGGGGTTTATATATACCTATAAACATCTGCCATTTATGCCAGCTTTCTCAGTGCTAATTAGCCCTGCTATTTCACCTTTCTCTGTTGTAAATATTTTCCAGTAGACACAAGTCTCTGAGGGAGAAGGCAAGAAAATGCTTTTTCTTTTTTTCCTTTAATTTTTGCATGGGCTTCTTGCTGTTCTCTGTCTATGGCCCCTCAGATGCTACAGCACCTACCTGGAGAAGAACTTCCATTAAAAGCAAGCTGCCTGGGAAGAGTTAAATCGTCTTGGGAGGAGGTAGAGGCTTGCAGGCTTGCATCTTGTTCTTACAGAGCTTTAACAGCAGCAGGTTGCTGCAAGATCACTTCTCCCTTCCCTGGATGCACATACACACTCTGGCTTTCCATGGCACTGAAGTGGCTGTTTCTGAATGTGAAGCGTACCTCCTTGGGCTCTAGTTAGTAGCCACAATACACAGACAGTGGTTGCAGCAGGAGATCAAAGCTGGCATCCCTAGATTTGGCTCAAAACTTTGCTCTCAGCTTCCCGTGCAACCTCTGGCAAGTGGCTTTTCCCTTTTATGTGCCTCATTTTGCCCATCTAGAATAATGGAGATAATGCATTCACTGGTGATATTGAAGCATACCAGATTAATGTCAGCTGAGCCCCTTGAGACCTTCAGATGAAAACTGCCACAGCAGCACAAAGGATTATTATATTTTAAGTGTAAAATCTACTTGGCTATCTCTCTTAATACCTGGCAATCAGTGTGCTTCCCTCAATCTCGATGTTCCAGGCAGCTCTAAGACAAGCACACTCCACAATATCTTCCCCTGTGAGCGTTAAACCTAATGAATCACAGACCTGTTTCTCCTCTCGCACTGACTCAAGGCAGCATCAGCAACTCTGCTGACATTGATTATGTCATTTGGTGCAAAGCAAGCATAAAAAGAGAATCAAGCCCAAACTCTTCCCTTCATCTAAAACTTGATCTTCTGGCTATAGTTTTCCTTGCTGGCACAGCAAAAAGCAGGCAAAACCAAATCCCACACCATCTCAAACTGTCGAGTGCATCCCTGAATCTGCACACTGCTTGCAGATGTATCTGCGCACCACAGATGATTTCCCGTCTCCAGTCCATCTGCTGTGTGCTGGCTGGTGCTTTCAGCGTTGTCCCAATACAATCTGGATCCCAAAGCTCCCTTCCTCCCATACTGTGGTGCCATTCCGCCAAGCACGTTGTGATTAGCACAGCCCAAAGCTGTCTGACCCAAAGCTGATCCTTCAGAAGGGACTCCTAATTCCCAGTACACTATGAAGTTGTAAATAAGCCCAAATGTGTTCCTTTACATAATTTTTCTTCCTTAGCTAAGCCGCTTTCAGCAGGTCAGCCTGAGCAATAGTTGCCTCAGAAATCTAGAGTTTATATGTTTGTATATTTTAGTGGAAAGAACAGCATTTTGTCTGTTCATCCAAAAGAACCAAATGCGTGGTCTAGTGCGTTACTTGAGACAGCAAACCTTCTGGACTAAAATTAGTTTACGTTTTGGCACAGCTTAAATGCGACATAACTGGAAGAAGAAATAGAAAGTTGGGGAGGGTGAGGAATGAGCAAGTAGAAAGGTTGATGGTGCATTTCTGATAGCAGCATCAGGAGAGGGAAAACAGCCGCTGAGATCTCTTGTGTTGCTTTGCTGAAACGTGTTTTCCAGTGGTGTGCGTTTACTCAGCAGGCTGGGTTTCTTGGGGAGCTGCCCTTTCTCTCTCAGCTCTGGTTTCTTGTGTGTCCTCACAGTATCTGAGTTGCTCAGGGGTTTTGGCTCTGAGTGTGCCTTGTGTATGCTCATGGCTTCCATGCTTTGATGCTCTAATGTGCATAATGCTGTGTGTGTGTGCCCGGATAGGATTTTTCCTCCTGGAGGAAGCCCATCCTGTGAGTTCTGCATGTTGTTTGTCTCTCCCCTTGCTTCAGCCTCCCAGGATGGATCTTGCACATACAGGCTCCTGAGCCCTTCCCCTCTTACATGGATTGTGTCCGTCAAGACTCTTGCTGAGTGTGGAGAAGGTGACATTTTGCCCCTTGCCACTAGGTTTGGCACTGATTTGTGCTAGTGATCCCTGAGCAAAAGGACTGTTTTTTCAATGAGCTGCCTTTAATTTGCATGCTGGTCAGAATGGGTAAGAGCTTAAACTATTGACCAGTCTGTTTTCGTAACCAAACAGGATGAGGCCCAGTCAGTGAGTAGATGGGTGTTATGCAGAGACACCATAGCTGAGGATGCGGGGACTTAGTACAACCACCCTATAGTAATCTTTCTAACAGTATTGTAGGCTCAGAAAAGCTCTTCACAGCAACCACCTATCCCCCATGTATCGAGAGATTAACACCGAGGTTTGAAAAGGCAGCTAATGCCTCTGTGAGGAAAATGCATCTTTGCCTCTGTTATCTACAAGCGCCAAGTAAAGAAAGGAAGAGTGAAAGACATGTCAACTTTCTTCCCCATAGTCCACAAATACTCTTCATAAATGTAAAGAAACATGTATTTCCTCATAGCAGAACAACGTTAACTCTGACCTTAGAGCACTCAGAATGACATATGATACTGTTTTGATTCTCTTTTGAGATTTGTATTTCCTTTTAAGGTCTTTGGGTTTTTAAAGTCATAAATTAAGAGTAAATTCTTCTCTTTCTATTAAGCTGGAGCAGTGTCACAGCTACTTGATTGTCCACAGGGGATTTATCACAGTTTTATATTAACCATAGTGTGGATACAGATACCAGCACTGGCTCAGGACCAGCAGGCTTTCTTAGTTTGGATGCAGGCTACAGATATACTGCTATGTTGCTAGTAGTGGTACTGAAGGGCAACAAGCAGTTTCACTGCTTTCCTGTGGTGCAGAATCTGTTCATAAACCCTATGGATGGAAGTCATTTCTATGTAGAGCCAGCGTTCAGCTGAGCGAGCGTGGATGCTGTTAGCTCTCTCTGTTGGGGTGTTTAGCTCTGGCTCAGTTGTGCTGGCTCCAGACAAAATCATTAGTATGCCTCTGAATTGCGGTCCCCAGACCCGCAGGAAAACCCATTTGTTCTAAGCATAGTGCCTCTGGTACATGCAGAACCAGCAGGGATGTGCATTCTCATCCCAGCCTGCACAGCTTGACGTGCTGGGGAGCTGAGCGCAGACAAAGGCTTTGTTGGAGCTGGCCTGGGCCCGGCAGAGTGGTGCAGCATGCAGCAGGACCACGCTGCCCCCCTGCACAGCACTGCCCACAGTGTCCCCTGGGTGGGCTCTCAGTCTTTTGGAGCAGTCTGGCCTCTGTGGGCCTAGACAGACAGATGCACTAATGCAACATCGCTCTCAAGGATCTGAGAAATTCTGGTGACCTGTTGGCTTGGATAGCCACACCAAGCTGTATGCCAACATAAACCAACACACCTAATTAAACATACAACTGATTTCAGTCAGAGCCCTTATTTCACTGCTAGAACCAGACTCCCACTTCTCTGGGGTGTCCTAGATTTCTTCCAGCTCAAGTGATCAGGTTAGAGGAGTCCTGCTGCAATACAAGGCCAATTGAGGAGTACTGTACAGAGTAATTTGGGGCTGACAAGATTTTAGATTCATACTGGTAGGATCCTGATAGCTTGTTCTGTATAAGCAGAATTTCTAAGATGGAACTCATATAACTAGAGATGACTTTGTTGAGGAAAGTTTTGGCCCTCCCACTTTCCCAAGCTGTCCTTTCAGAAGGCATTGCAAGGTATCTGTCTGTTGGCTAGAAAGACAGGCCTGACTTTGTAACAGGGATTCTGAAGCCACAGCTTGTTTTGGACGATCAAGAAACAAGGATATTAGCTCTATCAGACAATACCCTCGGAAAGAGGTGCTTTTAAGTGTGAATCCATGCTTTGTCCTTCTTGTCCTCCCCACTCCTTTTTTCCAATCACAGGCAGCAGAAAGATGGAAAGCATAAGCAGTTCAAGGGGCAGCAGAAGGAAGTGTGATGCTCTGGGACCTAGCCTGGGTTGTGTTACAACAGGACAAGAAAGCCCTGAGTGTTCAGGATGAAAACCAGAGGAGTTCCAATTACCACTCAATGTTCCTCTGCTCATGGACCAGCTATTTTAGAATGTTTCTTCCCCACCTCTCCCTGGCGAGCTATAGACTGCTTTAGAGCACTGCAGCACTGGCTTAGACACTCTCCAGCACACTACAGGAGTTAGTATTCCCTGCAACACAAGCACCTATTTACAGTAGGAGCTTCTTTTCAGTGAAAGGTGTTTATTCACACCCCTTCACAGTTATGCCTGTGTGCCACATAGTGAGTGTTTCTTATTTTCTCTTGCATGTGAATGCAAATGTATTCCAAGGAGTGGGCATGAGCTGGTAACTCCTGAGACTGAAATTGGATTTGTCTCACCTGCAGTTCAGACATTTACAGTTGGAGTTCATTATCTAGGCTTACTTTATGGGCAGCAGAGAGGAACAGAAATTCCTGAGATGCAGATGCAGTGCACCTCATTCTCAGGTAAATACGTGCCACAAACCAGATGTGCCTAATGATGCTGTCTAGATCTCTTGGTCCAAAGTAGGTGAGCTAAATCTACCCTTGCGTAAAGCAGATCCTGTCTCTACCTGTGTGGGAGGTTGTGTCAGCTCAGTTGTGACCCTTCCCTCTAGTAGTCAGTGCTGGGCATTAGAGGGCAATCCCAAATGGCAACTGAGCTCCTGGCCTCTCTTGAGTTCTGTGCTCTACAAAGGCAGATGCACCCTGGTGTTAATACAGAGGCGGGACTTCTCTTCCCTTTGTGCTTCAACACTGGGTCCTGTGCTTATGGGTGACTTACATGATGGGTGATGACCTAGCAGTGAAGAAGACCCGTGAGCCAAGACATACACTCTGCACAGAGCTGCCATTTCTTAGTTGCCAGTGAATATGTGAGTTATTAGTGTGTGAGAGGAGACAGCAGGGCCTAACAGCAGAAGCAAACACACTCATTTATTCCTGTTTTTCGGAGGTCCACCAAAGAACAAAGGCTTTCTGCCCTAGCCTAACTAGAATAGATCCCAGTTATCATATAAGCAGCTCCATATCCATTCACTTTTCCCCTAAACCATCCTTTCCCTCTAACTGATAACTCTCTGCTTTTAATATGTTAAAGAAGTAAGAAGGGCACTTTCTGACAGGCTTTCTCCCTGTCCCTGGCTGGAGTTCCCTGAGTTACAGGAGGGCTGGAGCTCTTCGAAAAACACTCATAGGTGGGAGAGGAAAAGTCATTAACACAGTAAAACCCTGGTGACACAAAAGATCCATTCAGAGATCCTTCTGCAGACTGCTGCTCTGGCTTCATTAAAAGCATAGCTCGTGGCTGTCACTCAGATAGGCTGGATTCACTTTGGGTTATCTAAATGAGAATGATCATTTCTGCAATGGAAAAAAAAAAGATGAAACCAGTAGGAATTATTCTTTATGAATTATGTGTTCAGCTTTCATACTGACCTAGTCAGCACTGAGAGCTGGATTTCCTAGAACAGCCTTTCATACTGGATTTTGGGTATTTTCTTTAACCCAGAAATATTGCTAGAATGGCCTTTCTCACACTAAGTGACATGGCTTCAGCTGCATCTTGGGTGCAGTAGGAATAATGGAGTTTAGAAGCTGTTATCCAAATCATTCATCCTAATTTCCAGCATTCTTCTGTGGCTCCCTCGCAGCTTGGATTGAGCATGTCGGCATCTCTCAGTGAGTATGACCTTGTGGCATCCTGATTAGGTGGGGAAATGTTAATATCTGGTGTGGAAACAGGCAAATCAAACAACTAGCTCTGACATCAGAGTGATGAGCCAATTTAGGCAGCTAAACTGACAAACCATGATTCCTTTCTTTTATAACAAAATTTTTCTGCCTTTATAGCTGCTTTAACTGACTCACTATGGGATCAGAGGAGGCCAATCCCTGGTATAGGCAAAGATGGCAAGTACATACTGCCATGGGTGGTTGGGGAGGAGCAGGACTATCTCTGTCACAGCAGCAAGGAGTTACATGGATGTAGCTGTACAGTCACATAGCATGCCTATGGCCTGTCCCCCTCTTCACGTACTTCCCTGACAGTCATCTCCCTTAGTAATTACCTACCCCTCTAGAGATGATTCCCAGGAGGGCGAGTCACCCGCTGCATGCCTGTCTTCCTACACTGAGGCTCAGTGGAGCCTGGGCAGTGCTCTGGGGGTGTTCAGCAGGCAGGAAGCACTGGGTGTGCTGCTCCCTGCAGTTTCAGTCACTGCACTATCATTTTTATTAATAACATGGTAAACTGAAAATTGCTTTCCTATCTTATATAAGCCTGTATCAGGGTCTCTGTGCTTTTTGGCCCACTGCCTGGTGCCACATAAGAAAGTTGCATTTACAGGTTTATTTTACATCTGACAAACTGACAGTTAATCCTGCTATGTCCCCGAGGAAATGGTGAGCTTGGATAGGTGTCACTGTGTGCTCTGCACGGCTTACTTGGAGGTCAGTTTTACAACAGCACTGGGAGTCACGCTGTAACGAGAATTATGGTGGCAGGTCAGGAAACAGAAAGTGTGACCGCACAGGGCTGGAGCAGCAGGGCATGGCTGAGGTACAAGAGCACAGCTGTGGAGGGGGACTCTGCAGGTGACATAGCAGAGAGGCTGTGGGCTGAGTGGAGGGGCTTTGTCAGGGCTGTTGGGGAGTCCAGGACTGAGAGAGCAGGAGGGGCTGTGGGTGGGGTAAACAGCCTCTGTGGGAAGCTTCAAGCTGATGTAGCTGGACTGGGACAGAGCTGATTGAAATATACCCTGGAAGGGAATACCAATCCTACAGGTCAGGATGGAAATGCAGGAATAGAGTTGGGATGTACAGCCTCATCTGATTCACAGTAGTCTTCTTTGCTCCTCATATTTTTCTGCTTTCTGTTCCCTTCCGCTAAATCGGACTAGAACTTCGTGTCACCAGATTGCGGGCTGGACTGCAAACCAGTCAAGCTGTATGTGCCTTCAAACCATGGGGAGGCCTCCTGAGAAGGCCCAGCTGTGGCAGTTGACAGCAGTCTTTCCACTTCATTCACACAGAGCTGTCTAAATACTTCACTCCGCCTCTGCCAGAAACAGCAAGACTGTGTGTGGGGAGCAGTGATTAACATTTCTCCAGATGAGGCTCTAGGGCAGGACACGTTGGCAGGGCTGGGGCATGGCTGTCAGGCCTCTGTCCATCCCAGCTCCGTCCCACATTGCAGTGGTGACACAGCAGCATGTGGGAGAGGATGCCAGATGTGTTCAGGGTCTCTGTTTTCAGGATGATGCAATAGGCTTCTTCAGCTGGAAGCCAGCACAGTGTGAGGACTAAGTGTATGGTCCTTACTGGACCCAAACCATTGCCTAGTGACAGTTTGGAGGTCTCCTCTCTTTGTGTTAATGGCAAAAGAGGCCAGAAGGTGGGCTCTGTGCTGAGCCACCGAGGGTCATTCACACTCTCCAGAACTCTTCTCACTGTGGTGTGTTGTAATGTTGGAAAAACCAAACCTGTGTGGATAGCTCAGGATAGCAGTCACTGGCATGCCCTGTGTGTCGTAACTGTCATCATGAAGCTGGACATAAAAGAGCCAAGCACCTCCAGTGTCTCCACAACACACCACCCATAGGGAAAAACCTGCATCTGTCCATCAAGCAATTCTTGACTGCATATGCAGATTTCATAAGAGGGCACCTGGATTTCTCAGTGTGTCCTGCTTGTGACAGTACTATGGACAACATGGCCACAGACTCCCTTGGAATTAGAGAACTGACTGCAGAGGTGTGGTTTCTGTTGCCTGTTTACCAGTTTCTTGGCTTCCTTGCTGAGAACTGCTATACAGCTCTGACACGTTTCTCTTTTCCTTGCCCACCTTCATGTAAGACTGGAAGTGATAGAGCAGCAGAATACAAGAAATACAAGAAAATAGTTAAATCAGATCCTGTTCTAGAAGTCTCTGCTGAGTCTGAAGCCATTCTTTCTTGCATTTGATACTTGCGAAGACTGCATCTCACATCCAGTACAAAGACAGCTTCCACATTGGGTCAGTGTGTAGCTTATATGCAGCAAGAGCAGAAATCAAAGAAGGGCATTGCAGTTAAAAAGATACAATGATAAGAGTTTATTTCTGAGTAGTGGCTAATGTTCCAGAAATATTTGGAACCAACTTATTTTATAAAATGAGTTTTGGAGCTTTTAATGTAAATTAGAAGGCAAAATCAAAGGGCAAGAGGGGTGAATGATTCTGATTGGATATTTTGGTTTTTAATGTTTTTCAGCTGGTTCTGCTTGCATACTGTGTCTGACCTGAGCTGAGCTGATGCAGCCTTTTCTATTACTTTAGAAGGTTGTTGACCCTGATACTGCATTTAATTATGTTGGGTTGGTTGTTTGGGGAGCTGCCATCTAATCTGCTCCCTGTTGGCCCCTGCAGATCTTCCACATGACCTATGATCTGGCCAGTGCGGTGGTGAGGATTGTGAACCTGATTGGGATGATGCTGCTGCTGTGTCACTGGGATGGCTGCCTCCAGTTCCTTGTGCCTATGCTGCAGGACTTCCCTGACGATTGTTGGGTGTCCCTCAACCGCATGGTGGTAAGTGCCCGTCCTGTTTGCTCCCTTATGGCCCTAAACTCAGGCCCTCAGTCACAGCATCACCATTTCAGCATCACCATTTCAGCATCAACCTCCCAGCACTAACATGGCATCACCCCGCTTCTCATTTCCTTTCACCTCCTTTTAGGGCCTGCCTCTGCTATAGAGCAGACCCTTGTAAAGCCACAGCACTGTGGGCATGGAGGTGCTTTGGGGGCAGTCTCTGCAACTAGACAGCCTCAGGGCTGTAGAGCAGGAACCAGCCCCAGCAGAGCCTGCTGCGGGCTGCCTGCAGCAGAAGGCAGGAGCCAGGCTTCCCCTCCTGGCAGGAAACAGCAGAGAGCAAGAACAGAAAGAGTTTTCTGCTGGGATCTGGGCATATTGAACCAAAGGCAAGAGGCACAGAGGAGGTCCTAGAGCTGTAGCTGGGTCTGATCCATAATTCCCATTTCTGGCCCCAAGGAAATTGTTAAGCCTTCTGCTCCATATCCTTTTGAAGGGTCAGTGTGATCACCCACCTTTCTCCCTGGGGAGCTACACAATATCCCATTAGAATGGGCTGAAACAGACTCTGCCAAGCCACAGTTCAGCCCCTCATCACAGGATCAGTAGCCAGACTTCCCAATAACATCCCAAGCTGTGCTGCTCACTCTGCTGTTTGCTGTGAGAGAGATTTATACCATATGGTAAATGCATGGGGAGTTCATAGTACCTGTCAACCATCTCGCTGAGAATTCAGGATGTTTTATTGAAAGGGACAATGTCCAGTTGATTAAGCAGCAAAACCTGACAAAGCTTAAAAAATTGCCTCTTACTGCAGCTCTTAACCTCCAGATTCCCCCAGCCGATTTCTTCTTAAAGAAAAAGAAAATAATCAGGCACTTGGGCAGAGCAGAACAAATATAAAATGTATAAGAGAACTGCCAACTTCCCATGCCTCCCACGTATGGAGCTGTGGGCACATGCTGCCCATGCCTGAGAAGACTGAGCATCCTTGAAAAAGTCGTCTGTTTGGTGTTTATTTATTCATTTCTTCCCTGTGCAATCATCATTAATTTCCTGCTGTTGAAAGGTGCCAGACTGACAGTTCTGGAGACTAGAACCCTTTATTTATCTACAGCACAAGAACAACCCATGCAGCAGCTGCCTTGTCTTCCCCCACGCTGCCTTTTTCTTATTTATATGGAAGGAACAACACAAGATCAGGGCCCCATTGTGCTTGTGCTATTCAGGTTCAAAAGGACATACAGCTCCTCATCCTGGAAAGCTCTGAGGTGCAGAGAGAATCCTCCCCATCTGATGAAGTGTCTTGGCCATGGTGCCCTTGCAGGACAGCTTCAGAGCAGCAGATTTGAATCATGTTTCCTTTATCTTAATATGTGGGTGGAGGCTGTTGTCTAATGGCAACAACTTCTTTTTGCTTTTCCCATCCAACCCTGAGGGAAGAAGTAAAAGCTAGGGTTGCAGAGTTACAAGTGTGAGTAGCACACTTGGCTCAAAAGCCAGTGGATGAGAGCTGCAGCACAAGCTGCAAAATGACCTGAAGAATCAAAACAACCAGGTCTACTGCTAATTGGTACATGGAAAACCTTCACAGAAGGCAGTAACTAGCAACAGCAGACACATGGTGAGAGGAAGAATAATCCAGCGGCTGGAGCAGTGACTGAACGTGGGACACCTGAGTTCAGTTCCCAACACTGTGCTGTGTTGCTCCCAGGCAAGTTAAGATGGGAGGCTCAGAGAGTTCTCCCTCCCCAGATGCTTCTGATGATAAGTAAATACTGTGGTGGTGGGTATCTAAAACAGTCTGAGGAACCTGGGGTTGCACTGAGTAGGTTGCACAAATGCATGGCGCAAGCTAACCAAATGTGCTCTGGGACACTTTTCACTCAGAGGCAGTAAAGCCAGAAAACCACTTGTGTAACCCAGTGGAATGAAGAGCTGCAAACATATTGGGGTCAGAGCCTGATGAGGGGGGAAACAAAGCTAAATTGTTATGATCTGTGAAAATAATTTTGTGGGCCAGACTGATCAGAACCTGTAAATGACCATCAGGGTAACTGTGTAGTGAAGGGATAGAGTCTTGAAGGGTGTTGAAGGGTGTCAGGAGACAGGACAGAGGAAAAAAAGGTTTAGCCTAGGCACCTTTCATAGCAGCAACACTGAGAGGGGTGAGGGATGCATCCCGTAGGCAGGAGGGCTCAGCAGTCTCCAGGAGGGGCAGGGTAGAAAGCATCTATCCAGAGCAGAGTTTTACCAGGCAAAGACTTACACTACAGTGTTTGTCTTCCCAGCCTTGAGAGCCTGTGAAGCTGGGAATTAAACTTGACTTGTATGATTTTTTTCCACTGCTTCTTTGCAGCTAAATCACTTTCACTTTTTCCACTCAATAAAAGTGAAAAACCCTTATTGTCTCAGTGACTGTCTCAGTAACGCAGCCTCAGATTCCACTCAAGAACCAGAGAGATGGTTATATGCGCCACCTGTAGTTCAGGTGGCTTCCATTCCAGAAGCTGTACAGGAATATGCCAGCCCCAAAATAGCTTGGGTTTAGAACATTTAACAAAGAGAATATTTAGTTCTTCTGGAATCAGATAGTTTCTTCTCACAATAAGGTTCTTTCTTCTAATCTCCTGAGAAGATTTCCAGATGGTCATTGGGACCAGTGATGGATGTGGATGGCATAATTAGTGCCACCATTTTTGTTAGTCTATTGTGAAGAAATAGGAAATTGCTTCCACTGAGTCAGGACACAACAAGAAACTGGTGGTCTGGGCTATTCTCAGACTTTGGTGTCAAGAGCTTGATGGTAGTTTCCAGAAATGGCTCTGTTTGAGAGCTGTAATGGACAGGGTTGGGAGATGGGAGGCTAGGATGGCATTTGTGAGGGAGTTGCTAGTTTGGATTTTGGGACGTTCTGTACTGACCTGGGCATACCTTTGAGGAGATAAATATACTTGGTGCATGACTGCCCTGATCACACACAGAAGGCAAAAACCTGGGATGGAACCACTGTAGGAAAAAAAAGAATCTTCTGAAGCTGCTACAGCCAAGGGGAGCTGAAAGTGAGGTGCCAAATGTTTTGAAGGCTTTCTCCTCTAGTATGCTGGTGCTGCTCTTCTGCCCCTCCAGTGTTTCCCACCTAGTCACTTGGCAGTCCAAGTTCTGATTCAAATGCAGCAGGGAAAGAAGATTCATCACCTCCCATCTGCTTCCTAAAGGTTTGATCCTCTTCCAGGGGATCTGTGAAGGGTCTGGTGTTGCCAAAATCATATCAAAGGCTTGATAAATCCCTGGGTCCAGTTCATCTTGGTGTTTTCTACATGCACCATGTTTCATCTTCAGCAATTGCAGGAGGAGTGAGTTTCTGTATGACTTCTTTCTGAACTGGCTCTGGAAGGGCAGGGAAGGATGTTTTCAGTATTAATTGCTCAGCCCTAACTCAGGGGCTTCAGCGTTAGCTTCCCTACAGGGCACATTATTAAAAGAGAAGCGCTACTGAGTCAGCTGCAGAGCAGCATGTGTGTGGGCAGCATCATCTCCCCAAGACCCTTGCCTGGCAGCTCCTCATCAGAGAAATCTGAGCTCTGCTGACACCTGAAAGCTGCTGGAAACACATGGCTCACTCCCTTGGGTATTGTGCTGAACTGATAAACCCTGCAGGGAAGGCAAATATCCCCATGTCAAATGCAGCAACCTTGCATAGGAAATACTAATCATCTTCCTTTCTACAAAAGAAGGAGAGTAGCTTTCCTTTTGAGCTTAAACTCCCATCCCCGCCCCCCAACACAGTCTTGCGGCATTGCTGATAGAAAGGAGGAAGAGAAACGGGTGCAGCTTGTGTTGTGGAAGACAGGGCAATCCTGCATAGATCTCCTGCGTGATTCCTAACTCACTCCAAGCCTCTGGTCCAGCAGATCCCTCCTGCCCTTGCTTAGTAGGCATATGAAGCCATGTAGTAGATTATCACATTTTAAAAAATCTGTCGGGGCAGCAAGAATAGGGCTGCTTCATGATGGGACATGAGCCAGGATGTGGTCACCCGAGCCAAGGGGGCAGAGCAGAAGTGGTGATAACACAGTCCATTGACCATTCCAGTGAAGGCGGGGTGACCAGGGTCTACCCAAGTGAGTCTAATCAGGAGCAGCAAGAGACAGGGTCAGAGGCAAGGCTGGAAACAAGGCTGCAGTGTATGTTCAGGGCCCAGGGCTGGGCGCAGGTACAGCTAGCTCAGGCAAAGTCTGGGTGCCCAGGCCTGCGCTGAAATGGAGCTCCAGGAACTATGCGTGCATGGGTGGCAGTCCCAGGCAAGGCTGATTGGGACAATTGAGACTGGTGCACTCAGAGCCCCGAGAAAATCTCTTCTGTTAGGTGAAGGCCATGCAAAACTCTCCTTGGAAATAAGCCCAGAACAGGCAGATTCTGTCCGATGTGAAGTTTGACCTGTCATGTCTATTTCTCATCCCACTATTTCCCTTCCTTTAAACTGGATCTGAAGGTTTGTTTTCGCGGCCCAGCAGTTACAGCGCAGTCCAGGGGAGGGCAGTGATGCTCAGAGGCCTTATTTCGGAGCTTGACACAAGTGGTGTGCAGCAGCAAACCCCGAGTAACAACTCCGTGGCCAGATAAGATCACTGCTGAGACAAATGTGGGAGATCACAAGACTGAAATATGCCTGTTCACTACAGACAGCTCCTTAATACTGTGAAATGTTAGTGGTGTAAGTCAGGCATAACATTGTGTCTGTGGACTACACCCCTACGCCCAGGATCTGCCAGTACTTCTCTGTCTGCTCCTCTCTGGTCTTCTCCAGTGAGGGTTCAGCCAGGTACAATCACATGTACATCAGACCCAGAACATCCTGTAAGACACCATACTGTTTCTTTACGTACTTCTGTGAGGTACTACAGAACCCAGCACTGCCTTTGAAGAGTTCCAGGAACATGTCTCCAAGTATTCATGGGTGGATCTGAGCAGAGGCATTGCAGTCCAGACACTAATCCCAGTGAAACCTTTATAGTACTGCCAGTGTGGATGTTAAAACAAGCTAGTCTGAGAAACTGCTTCAAAGTAATTTTAACTCCCTTTTGCAAATGCTCTTGGTGCCTGGCATGTATCTGAGATAACATCCTTCTTGACTATGTTCAGGCACAGATCTAGAGCTCCATTTTAGCTTGCTTTGAGATTTGGTTAACAAGGAGTCATTTTCTTTCTGCAGTTTAAGGCCTCATTTACCTACCCTAATGGGCCATTTCAGCTACTCTGTTTTTGAAGTAGTACAACTGTCCCACCATGGGGACTGGCATAGTGAGTATTGAGTATAGGGGGATGGAGCTTATGGAAACAAGCTGTATCAGTATAAGGCACCATGATGCTAGTAAACTTGTGTCCACCCTACATTTGGAACCACTACTGCTAGTCTGGCTTAAAGTACTGCATTCTTGACCTGCCTGCTTATTCTGTGGAAAACAAAAGAGTGTAGAGCAGGCCTAAAAATTAAAGACATACTGAGGCCTGTAAACAAAGAGTCATTACATAAACTGTACCATGAGGATCCAGCGCTCTTTACAGATGCTCAAACCACTCAGAGGTCATGTCCTAAAGACAGTGAATTGCTCTGAAAGGTTTCCCCTTCATGGAAGTGCCTGTCTTTCAGCAGTCCTTTATCTCTTCTCCCAGCAGACCACATCGCTCAGGACTTTTTTTAAACACTCCTGTTTTCCTCCAGCTCTCACCCCTCAGTCTGTCATTATTCAGTGATCTCCTCAGTCTGGCATGAAGCAGGCAGCCCTCACAAGGAGGCCTGTTGCTGATGGGAATTGGGATTTTGTAAGTTTAGAGTTCCCAGGGAGCCAGAAGTGTCCGCAGGCTATGTGGGCTCCTTGATGTTGGATGTTGTAGTTTTGGGTGACTAATTCCTACAAAACACACCCAGGCTTCCTTGTGAACAGCATTCCTGAGCAGCAAGTTGCTGGGGGAATGGCTTTTAAAACTTCAACTTGCCTAATACCCAGATATTCCTCTTAGGATCTGATCATTCGTGGCCATTAAAGACCATGGCAACCAGTTTCCTGATATATCAAAATCCAGCTCAGCTATTATTAATCTGTCTCCACAGATTCCCTTTGGAATCCCTCAGCATTTCTTTTTTCCCTGCTATCAATTCTGTTGTGGAGATGTGCTGCCTTGTTAAGCTACTGCCACACTGAACTCAGAAGGCAGCAGCATTTCTGCAGTGTCCAGTGAGAAATGCCTGCATGGGAAAGGAATTCATTTAACAAGGAAGGGATGGGACAGAACACCTGCACTACTGCCTCTACCACAGTAAAGCTGTGAATGTGCTGCCCACCTTTACAGGTGATGCACCGTTTTAAGCAAAGGTTGGTCAAATGTGACTGCTCCTTCCTGTTGTCTCAGGATGAGCATTTCCCTGCTGAAGCATGGGCAATAGATGGACTAAAGCCATAGAGTTTACAGCGTTTACCATTCTATAAGTGCAGGGGCCACAGCTTTATGACTGCTAGTACTACAGGGCTGAGGGAAAGGGACTGTGGCTCCTGGAAATGTTAACATTGAAGATGAGGGAAGCCTGTGTAAGGTGTGTGAGATGCTTGATGACTTCACAAATCAGAAGTGGGTCTGCACAATGACACAAAACCAGGGTGGTGGAAAAATGCCCCTCCCCCCCCCCTTTTTTTTTTTTTTTTTTGGGGGGGGGGGGGGGCAGGACTCTAGGAGCCACAGCATAGACATGGGTGAGGCAAATGAGCAAGCAGACTCACTCCTTTGGTGCTTATACCTCAGGCAGCCCCTGTGGTTGGATCCTTGCAAATGCTCTTTGCCTTCATCTGTAGCTGGCTTCCCTTTGGGCTGTGGCTCCTTACACACTGGCAAGCCAACTGCATCACCAGGAATAGAGACACCAATGGTCATATTGTCTCTTGTCTCTCTCTGTTGACTCAAGGGTAGTTTTTTTTCCAGTGCAGGAGGTGAATAGGTTCCTGCTTTGTTGGGGAGGTGAGCCCAGACAGGCTGGCGCCAGCCAGGACCAGCGTCTTCTAGGGCTGTGAATGTGCTATTTCTTCTGTGTCTGCTTCGCTGTCACTTCTGTTGCTTTGCCCTTCTTGTTGCAGTGTGAATCAGGCCTGTCTTGCATAATGTAACTGAATATGGCCAGGGTAATGCTATCGCCTGTCTTTGTCCATGTGCTTATCTCCTAACCAAGCATTAACACTCTCCAGAGGTTCCAGCTCTTTGCCACAGCTCACAAACAGCAACAGTACACTTTGCTTCTGTTTACTACTTGCAAGCTTACTGAAAAATTTCCATCAACATTACTGACACTCAGAGAGCTGTTTGCAGAAAGGTCATCAGCTGCCCACCTGATTAGATTGTGATTAGATACCTCCGAGGAGATGTCCAGTAAATTCCAGGGCTCCCAGCGTTACTGGCGACTGGTGCTGAGGCTGCTGCATCTCTCTGAGTGAATTTTACAAAAGTATTGCTTGTCTATTTGGCAAGCCATAAATGAGGCCTTTTATACAATGACCTTCTAAGTTACCATGGCATATGTGTCTGCATAGCTACATCTATAATGTTAACACCTTCCTAGGAACAGAAAGAAGACTGATGAATGTATAGACTATGTGCTGCAATGAATGTCACTGTAGCAGAGGTATTTTTTCACATACCTTGTAATAGCAATGTGTGATGACAGTGCATTTACTTTACAAGGTTTTGTAGCAAGGACTTGCTAGCATATAATACCCATAGGATAGTAAATGTACCTTGAGCTGTTCCATGAACTCAAGCCAATCAGCATAATCATGAAATTTATGCTGGTTTTTCTCCCTATCCCATGATGTGATTGCTGAGGTGCTTCTTGTGTTAGTTGGAGTGGAGAGCAGAGGGTGTCTGAAAGAAGCCATTGACTTTAGCTGGCTTCTCAAGGTGGTTTATTGCATCTCTCAGATGAGCCCATTTGTAGATTTCTCAGCTCCCTGAAAAAAGCCCTGTGAAGAACTTGCTGTCCGGACCTTATAATCTGAATTTTCTGCCCTTCCCATCTCTTCAGGTAATGACCAGAGATCCTGACCATTTCGTAAATTTCTGGGGAGTGATTTTCCCCACTCTTAAGATTTTGCTGCTGGCAACCTTGCTCAGGTTCTCTTTTACTCATATTTCCCAGTGGAGAAATAATTTGCTTCAGTTTCTTCTCCCACACGTGGGTCATTTTGAAAATATTCCAATGCATCATCTCAGTTTATCCCAGGTTACCAGTGTGTCAGACCGTCTGACTTCCTTTCTGGAAAGTTTTGCTGGGAAGAATACATGGAATCTGTAAAAACCCTGGCCAAAGTCAGTTAATGTCAGATGACAAAATTGGGGCTTTTTATTATTTTTTTAAATTGAGTGAGCCCAGCACTTCCAAGCCATCAAAGAATTAAATTGCTTGTTTAACATGTAGAGTTAAGCATGGACTTTTGGGTCTAACATTAGGTATGCTTTTCTGAAACGTGTTCAGCTCAGAGAATGTCTTGTCTCACTGCTAAAGCTTTGTCTGTCTATCTGTCTCTTTAGAATGACTCCTGGGGGAAGCAGTATTCCTATGCGCTGTTCAAGGCAATGAGTCACATGCTCTGCATTGGGTATGGGCAGCAGGCGCCTGTTGGCATGTCAGATGTGTGGCTCACTATGCTGAGCATGATTGTTGGTGCCACCTGCTATGCCATGTTCATCGGCCATGCCACAGCCCTAATCCAGTCTCTGGACTCCTCACGGCGTCAGTACCAGGAGAAGGTAAGGACTGCAATCCTTCTGTGACCCAGGGGTGGTTTATGCACTGTCTGGAGGCAGCCAGGGCTGTCGGTGACCCATGTGAGAGGCCAAAGGTGCTGTGTCTCTGTCACCACGGCAGTTCATTGGTCATTTGTACCACTCACTTGAAACAGACCCTCATGAGGAAAGAGATGCAAGATCAGGTGAATAATAGCAGTCGGTGATTCTTGTTGTCTCAGGCTGTCTTTTTAGATCAGCATTATCAATGTCACTGTTATCTAAAATTGTAAGTCACTTTTTCCTTTCTGAGATCTTGTTTCAAATCCCAGATGAATGTTCCAGAATGCACAGCTTTTGTTTAGCAAGTACTTTGTTTAAAAGTATCCAGATTATTCACTTCAGTGCTCATGAGTGAAACTACGTAACAAACCCCAAAGCACAGATCAAAGCTCAGAAGCTCCCAACAGGTTCCCCAGGTAGCTATTGAATTAATTGGACAGTTGTTGAATTGAGTAATGTAGGACACAGACAGAAATGTCACAGCTGATTGGGTTGCCACTGCAGTGGCAATAACTGGTAGTAGTGGGTTTAAAGTGGTGCTGTGAATTTGTAAGACGGGAAGGGGCAAACAAGGTCTGTCACCTTGATTTGGCTGATGAGTGGTAACTCACGGAACTGTATCACTTCCATCCCTCTTTCCATGCCTTTAGTATATTGCCTCTGTACAATCACATTTTATTACCTAAAGCAAGGGGGCTGGTTGTGCAACGATACTTTTGCCTCTAGGACATAGACAGGCAAAACTACTGCCTTCAAGTTCTGGTTGAACCAGTAGGCCTGCACCTCCACAAAATGGGAGAGCTAATTGAATAATGACTGTGTACAACTAAGAGCAAGGGCCTGGGTGGCTCAGAGGTGAGGAAGGGACTTCCACCACAAAGACAGTAGGTTACTTACAGGCATCAACAAAAGCAACTGCCCTTATTTAGTAGGGCTGAGGATACCATAGGCAAGGAGGTGTTATGGTCAAGGTCTTTTGGATACATTTGTTCTGAAGATTAAGAAGAGGAGGAGTCAATTGCTAGCCCTATTCTGACCCTGCCAGGTGCAGTTAGATTAGGTGAAAGGGTTGCTGTTATTCAAGTGGGTAAATTATACACAGGCTAGATGAATTTTAAGTTGAGGGAGGAGATTGGAGAAAGGATTTATTAGATGGCTTAGGAACAGGTTTGAGAGACAGGGATTACAAGGCTGGGCCACAGAAAGAGAGTAGGTGAGAGAGTGAAGACAAATAAAGATCAGAGGCTGGATCATGCTTTGAGGATAGGGAAGATCTCAAACTACTGGTAGAGCTAAAAGATGGAAAAAACACAGGAGGAGAAGTGGGGAGGACTGGGGTGCTACTAGAACACTGGGCTTTGTATAGAGTTTTACCACTGTTTTACAGATTGGCTGGGCTAATTCTAATTGAGCATAAGGCATGCCAAAGAGAAGGACACTGCGGCACTAGGAATGCAAGCTGATCAAATCTGTGTATGCAGAGTATTTATTCAAATGTGTTTGAAGTAGCATAATAGTCAAGGACTGATTTACAGATCCAACCACCTGGTCAACCTAGCCGCAGCCAAGTTTACACCTGCAGGACTGGGCACTATGATTTTTTTCTCAAGCCAGGTCTAAAGACAAGGGCAAAACTTGACCCTGGAAGTTGGATTCCAGTCAGTGCTCAGGCAAATCAGTCACCAGTAAGCCAGCAGGGACTGCGGTGCCAGTGGCAGAAGAAGTGTGAAAGGTTAAAGTCTTATTTAAAGGTGGAGGTGTGAATGAGAGGGTTAATGGATCCAGGAGAAAAGCTTTGTGACAAAAGCAGTGAGTAGAGGATTTATCAAAGGGTGTATTTCATGTGTAGTGGTTATAGCAGGTTCATTTCCCAAAGTATTCTCCTAGGATTAAAGCCTCAGGGATTGAGTACGTTCATTTTCCTTTTGCAAATGGGACAAATGATGGCCTAAAAACAAATATGTATTTACTTTCTGCATTCCTTAGCACTTGAATAGCCATGATTAAAATGAGGCCGCTTCGTGATTTGCAGCCCTGCAACTCAATTTAGTTCAGTCCTCATGGGACAATGTGTCTGTTGAAGCATATTACAAGCAAAGAATCTCAACAAGTTTGGAGGTCGATTGGTAGAAGCAGGCAGCAGTTTAGAGACCTCTGCTGAGTACACCTTTGGGCTGCGAACAGGGCTCTGCCTCTCACCTCAGCAGAGGCTTAGGCTGCAGAGACTTTAGCAGCCATTCTAGGAGTAGCCAAAGAAAAGAAACAGTGAGGGCGAAGAGGAATGGCAGAAATAACATAATAACAGGACCAAAGGTTATAGCTAGTAACTGTACTAACAGGTGTTGCTTTGTGTAACCTTCAGGGCAAGGTTCAGGCGTGAGTTTGTGGTGAAGTTTCAGATTTTCTAGATCTCTGCCAAACCAACTTGTTCTTCCCTTGTACAAACAGGGCTTTTAAGAAGAGGAATAAAAGCCAAGATGTGCTGTCTGTTGGCTTTAGTAGCAGGCTTGTCTCACTCTGGGTTGGATTCATTAAACATTTGGACATTCAATCCCTGTCCTGTCTAAATCCCCTCCTGTATCATCTGACTTCATGCTATGCTGGTTTCTGCAAGGCAGGGAAGTTGTATAGGATCCAAGGGGTGGTGGGATGCATGGAGAATTTGGAGAGGGAAGTTGCACTCTCCAAGACAGGGTGGTTGTGAGGTTTCTGAGTACAAGTGGAGAGTCCCATGTGGCACAGAGCACTCACACCAGCTCAGGCACTGGAAGTGGCACAGCCATCATGTAAGTCTGGCTCTGTGCCTCCTTAAAAAGCTCTGAATAAGAATAACTCTTTAGATTCAGAAAGTCTCTCTGAAATGACTGTCTTATTTACAGTCCCAGTGGCAAAATTAGAAGGGACCTGTCGGTCCCATCTTGCATTGCAGAGTCTGTTGTGCCCTAAATTACTTGTCCATGGTCACAGAGTCAGTGGCAGGATCAGGAGTTGACTCTTATCTCTTAACCTCAACCTGGTGTTTAACTCCAAAATATCTGTGCGCCCAAAACTGGTGTCTATTTCCTGCATGTGAGAGAATATTACTACAAATCCATCCTGAAGGATTCTGACAGAAAAATTTCCCAAAGTCATGTTGCACAGTTACATATTATAACTGAATTGATGACAGCTTTGACCGAAAAGGGGAAGCCTCACATACACATTCTCACCCAGTGCTCCCTGCCACTATTCTCAACTACACTGTTTCACTCTTGTGCACCACTTTCATACTTCTCAGGCCTTTACTGAGCTGATTTCTTTCTTCCGGGTTAGTTTTCTGCCAGATTAGTGGGTGGAATTAGCTTACTGTAGAGTCCAGTGAATGCCACAGCTGGTGCAGCATACTGATGGAGAAGGTCCATAAGCAAGAGCAGAGGCGCAAGGCCCTTTTCAACTATTCATGGATCAGATCAAGCTTTAACATGTAAGTTCATCATTGAGTGCGAAATTACCCTACAGCCTGCGCTAGCTGAGGCTCACAAGCAAGGAAGAGTGTTTCTTACCCTGGAAATGAATAAACTAGACTGATACACAAGTTATTGTCATGCTTTTTGCAGGTTCCCCTATTCATTTCTTTCTCTAATCCTAAAGCTCAGCTGGATTAATATTTATGTCAAGTCACCACACACACACTCTCATCCTCCCCAGCAGACTCTAACCTTGAGGCTTTTGGGAGCAGTGATTATGCTGCTTACTGCAGCCACACTCCTTGGAACAAAGGAGAGAGAGACTCTGGGATTTGCTCTCCCATCCCAGCAGGATGCAGACAGTGATTGGCATCGTGCAGAGAGGCTCGGCTCTCCTGTGTTATCTTCTCAGGTACATACAGAAGAATGACTGATGAGAGGTAAGAATTGCTGCTGTCAGCATTGCAGAGCCCAGCAAAACTGTAATCTCTCCTTCCAGAGCTTCATCTCCTCAAGATCTGTCTGCTACAGTGGCATTCCCCCAGCAATCCACATTCAATCCCCTGCTTCTCCTCCCCTCTGAACCATCACTGTCTGAACTATCCAGTGAACCCTGAACTATCCAATGCCTCTTGTTCTTAAAATATATGTTGAAACTGGGTGGGTACTTAGATACTTGCATATTCACTTGTCATTATTCTGAAGAAGCACATGCTGTACCACAGTTGCAAGGGGCAAGCATGTGACATTGAAGAGAGAATCACTTTAGAAATCCTACAGAAGCACTAATGATATCACAACTCAGTTCCTGAAACAGCCCTGCTTAACCATGAGCACAGTCCTTCTTGCCACAGTTTTACCCCATGGTCTGGCTACCCAAGCCAAAAAAGCCCTTTACTGTCCAACTATCAACATTTCAGCCCTTCTGTCATCAGCCTGAATTCAACAGAGAGTAACTGGGGAAAATGTAGTAATTGTAAAGGCATGACAACTGGGAAGTTCAGTCTCTGTTGGAGACAAAATAGATGTTAGACCAATATTTATTAGAGGGGAAGTGAAACACTGCATTGTGCCTACCTACTACAATGAGGGATGAGAATATGTCTTTGGGGCTTAGTGCTTGCCCTTTCTTGGAGACCAGCAGTATAGAGTCTTATTAAGCAACAGGTTTAGGGAGTGTTTTTTTTTTTAATGGTATGTAATTGAGCTATGGACCTCATTGCTGCAAGGGTGCTGTGGAGGCCCAAAGTTTGATGAACCTCAGAATTTTTAGGCAAAGTCACATAAGGAAGATCTTTTGTGTGTTGTTGAATGCTAAGATGCAGATACAACCCCTGGCAGTGGGTATCCTTAACCTGCTGTTGTCAGAAAAGCTAGGAGGCTGTGGCCAGGAGTGGGATTGCTGTGTGCCTCTTTTATTCTTTCTCCTCTTCCTCAAAGCACCTGGAACTGTCAGAGACACATCACCAGGTGAGAGGAGCCCTCAGCCTGACCCTTCATGGCTACTCCTGTGTTTTTAGGCTGTTTTACTATGCAGTTAGGTGTTCTGAATGTGTGCAGGTTGTTCAGTGCAGGCTCCTAGCTGGGGTCCTGGATACAGTATAATCACATTAGCCTGGCAACATGCCCTTGCTGATTAGCCCCCCTCCACTCCTCCTTTAAGCAGAGCTAATTAACGCAAGCATGGCACTGTACTGAAGCTGTATTAATTCTTGTGGCTCCAGGGTTGGCTTAGCCAGTGCTACCTTGGGGACGACACAGCACAGATACATTAAGATAACTAGTGTCAGCTGCTCTGTTTGCGTGGAGCCAGGCAACGACTGCCAGTATTCCCACACTACTCTACCACAAAGCTGTCAGGTGGGAAATTTCATGCTCAATACCAGTCTGGAGAGGATTTGATGTGACATTCCCAAGATGGTTGGGCACCAATGTCTGGAGGTTCTCAAGTGGCATCCCAGATTCCTAGAGTTCATGCCGCAGTTGTGTGTGTCAGGAAAGCCGCAAATCTCCCTTAGTCTTCTGGTGATGTGGGTGAAGGAGAAAGTAGGGAGTGTGCAGCACTCCAGAAATTAATGGTGTCTGGAAAATGTAATCAAATTTCCCAATTGGAAAAAGTTTGGAGAGCCTTGTTTTATCCTGTTATGACTATACTAGTTGTTTATTACCTCAGTCTGTTAAGAGATGGCCTGAGAACTATTATGTCCCATGTTAATGTCAGTTGAAGCATTTGGGGTTGATAACAAGGCTTATAAATTATGTGCTTTATTGATTGTGTCTAGAAGCAAGTGCCTCTGATATGCACTGGGCTTGGTGTTTCAGTGCTGCCTTTATCAGGACTGGATTTTCTGGCAGGTTTGCAGTCCAGAGTCAGCAAGTGAAAAGAGCAAAGTTAGATGAAGCTTAAATTAACAGGAGGGGCCCAGCTTCCCCCTGACATACTGAAGAATGGCTGGAACAGCAAAGGGTCCCCCATGCCCACCTTCTCTGCACACCCACCCACATGGGATAGTAAGTCCAAGGAGGCTACCAGAAAAGTACAGCCTGATGTAAAGCTGGCCCTCCTTTGGGTGAGGATTTGAACCAGATGACCCCCAGAGGTCCCTTCCAACTTAGGTTATTCTTTGACTCTGATTTGAAGTCCCTAAATGCTTTCAGGCAGAGAGTAGTCAAGGTTGAGTAAGGAAGGCTGGGTCAGGATTGTGCATCCACTGCTGCAAGGCAGCTGCCCTTTTACAGATATTGACATCCATCTCCATTTTAGAAGAATGTTCGTAAGAAATGGGTAATGGTGTGGTATAAATAATAATGGATTCAGCTCAGCTCAACCGAAAATTCAGAAATTTATGTCAATTTTTTTAAGGTTATGTAATGCTTTTCACAAAAGAATCCTGGGTTGGTTATAAGATGGAAATGTTTTCTGAATGAAAACTTAATGGTTTCTTTTAAAAATATCTTGCTGTGCAAGTTGCTTTCCCTTTATGGCCTGTTCTGGTTTTTTTCTGGGATATAGTTGATTTTCTTCTTAGTAGCTGGTACAGTGCTATATTTTGGATTTAATGAGGATGATGTTGATAACACACTGATATTTTAGTTGTTGCTAAGTAGTGCTTACCTTAAGTCAAGGACTTTTCAGTTTCCCATGCTCTGCCAATGAGCAGGTGCACAAGAAGCCGGGAGGGAGCAGAGGCACCACAGCTGACTCGAACTGGCTGAAGAGATATTCCATACCATAGAATGTCATGCTTAATATATAAACTGGGGGAAATTGGCTTGGATGAGCCAATCGCTGCTTGGGGAGCAGCTGGGCATCAGTGGTGGTGAGCATTTGTATTGTGCATCACTTGTTTCTCTTGGATTTTAGTCCTCTCTCTCTCTTTTTGCTATCTCCCTTCTCATCATCATCATTTTTTTTTGTTCTTTTTATTATTAATAGTAACAATCATCGTCATTATAATAATTATTATATTTTTTACTTTATTTCCATTATTAAACTGATCTTATCTTAACCCACAGGTTTTACTTTTTTCTAATTCTCCTCCCTATCCCAGCAGGGGTGGGGGGAGTGAGCAGGCAGCTGTGTGGTTTTTGGTTGCTGGTTGGGGTTAAACCATGACGATCCTTCACTAAACTGGGGTCAAGTAGTTTTTGTTCTTGCAGGAGAATATTTCATTGGCGAAATTACTGTTCCTTGAAAGAGTTTACCCATGTGTTCCTAAGAGAAGCCCCATTTTGAAGCTGTAAAACACATCTTCTAGATATCTGTGCAAACAGTTCAGTGCCCAGATGTGTGAGTGTGTCCATCTTAGGGGTGGCAGTGCCTATATGGAGCATATGACTGCAATGAAGTGCACGGGTACATGCGGTACTCTCTCCATACTCACTTGAACAAGGGAAGGCAGGAGTCAGTGACATTGCAGTGTTTTTGTAGCACACCTTTACAGAAGGAGAAACGAAGCTGCCATGTAGATTGCCTTCTGTCAGCAGGTTTACATTAGGGATTCATCTTGGTTTGCTGTATCAGAGATACTGAGATTAGCTAGGATTTTGAAGTCTTCTGAGAGTGGAAGCCAGACAAATAGTTCTGTTCTTTGAGCAACGTCGATGACAGCCTGGCCTGGGCAGTGTGTGCACACACGAGCACTGCATGTGTTGTCATGGAAAGGAAAGTGCTTTTGCCTCAGCAGTTCTTTGTATCCCAGTGTGGGATTTCAAACTTCATTATCAGTTTTGAAATTCATTTTGGCACTTGAACTGTAAATAAATAAATAAATACATCATCATGTGAAGTGCTAAGCCTCCCTGCTGAGCTGTCTCTCCTGGCAAAAGGCTGCTCCCAGCAATACTGATTTCAGATTGCACAGACTCGCTGTCCCCTTTTCCCCTTCTCCAGCCTTTGTCTGGTGGCAGATTTTGCCTCATCTCTCTCATCCTGTTCTTCTGATGAAAGTAGTGTTGGTCTCTTTTTTTTTTTTTCCCCCATCACACCGCCAGATTTGTGGATCAAGTGACACGAGCTGACATCTCCAAAATGTCCTGCGATCTGAGTTTCACAGTGCTCAGTGAATAATAAAAGATTGTGGACTGGATCCAAAAGTTCCCTGTGATGGACTACTGACTTACACTAGGATGTGACCTCTCAAACCCACTGAGGCATTCTTTTCAGGTGCCTTTCCCAGGCTGGAGCTGGTCGTGGAAAACGAGCTGTTTCTGTAACCATGATTTACAGAGTTGTACTTAATACATTCATCATTGCACTACCTTCCCATGATGCACAGTATTAGACCTTAAGGCTCAGCAGACAAACAGGGCATTGCCCACCACATTTAATGCAAAGAGATTTGTCACAGAGTTCTTGGATCTGCTCTCCTGGGACCCCTGAAGTTAGCAGACTTTTCTGTTGCTTGCAGCAAAAGCCAGGCCACATCCTCCGGGTGTGAATGCAACTGAGCGCTGTGTGCTAACAGCACATCCCCTGTGGTGGGATTCCCTGGCTTGCGCTGTGGCCACTGCAACAATGCACTCGATGGGCAGAAGTAAACAACTGGTTCATCAGGCTCATAACTGACACTACTCAGTCTGTTGACATCTTACAGCCCGAAAATGGGATTGTCTGAAGCACAATTCTTGCCTCAATAGGTACTGATTAACAGCAAAGGGAGGCAGCTATGGCAGCTTATCATTATAGCCATCCTCACTGTAATAGATGTTGTCTAGAAAGTAGAAAAAAAAGCTCCAGGAATTTTCTGCTAGTGTTTGTGGTCTTTGTAACACAGCAAGAAGATAAAGAGCCTAATTCTAGGTAAGATAATTTCTGGAGATATCACTGCAGTAAGGGTGAAAGTGTTCCATGTTTTTCAGCATGTAACATGCAATACTTAAAAAGCCATCTTCCTGTACCAAATTGAGCTAGTGCTGAGGTACAAAAATCAACCCAGTCATTGGGGGAACTCAGAACCAGGACATTACATAAAGCTTTTTGCAGAATGGAGGTAGCTATCAAATAGCTTCCAAAACTGAAGAGTAGATGGATGTGGATTTAAATTTAGCTCATTAATCAGAAAGCAAAAGTAGCACTCATAACATTCGGTGTTGTGCTAGATGTGGTCTGAGTTGTTCTGGTTGAATTAATGGTATGGAAATAACGACCATTTCCTATACAACCTGCTACAATTTGCATGTACCACAGTCTGATCCTCCCCACTGCCACACCTCTCATGCAGGCACCCCAGCTATCTTTCCACTTGCTAGTTCACTTAGAGTTTCCTTTGGTTCCCTCTGTGAAGGAATCCAGCTCCTGCTTCAGCCTCATCTGTAAGCCCACCCTCTTGCTGCCTGGGGGCTGGAGGATATGGAAGGGACAGCATATACCTGCATACAGCTCCTCTCAATCACTTTCCTGTTGCTATGGAGAAGACAGCCTTGTGCACATTTAATTCTATGAATGTCTGTATTCTTGTTGGAGAACAGCAGGACAGTGCTCATGAGCCTGAGTATGTGTGTAGAGCCAACTGCATTTATAAATGTTGGCAGTCTCTGGATAAACTGTGATAGCCTACACCAGTTACAGTTCTCAGCATAATTTCAGGAAGAGGGAAGAGCAAAATTATGTAAGCAAGGACTGACACTGAATATGCTACAAGCATGGAGCTTTGTAAAGGGAAACCAACAAAGATTGCACCAGCAGTGTTGGCATGATTTTATTGTTACAGAAGTTCACTTCTGTTCCCTTAAACCCCTCACTCCTGGAGTCATACGACTCCAGGAGAATGTGTCTTGATCATTTTGAATAAGATGTAGATCTGGTCATAGAACAAATCCTGCGGGTGGGAATATGAATGACTTCAAAGACAAAAGAAAATGGAACTCAGCATTTATTTGGTTTTGATGATTACTAACTGCTGGGGAGCCACGCTTCTCCTCCTTCTCATAGGTCAGAGAAAATAAAAGAAAGATGCAACTGTGTCCCATCAAAGCACTCCATCTGGTGAATCTTTTGACTTGATCTTTACCCCTGTGAAGCACTAATCCACTTGAGAAAGCCACAGCATTGGACACTGTGGCTGCTTATGTGTATCTTAATCCAATCTCACAGGATATATACTACCAGCATTCAAAATACTGTCAGAGGATCATAATTTTTCACTTAATTGGAAATACATTACTCTGCTTGATAATCCTTTTTCTTACATAAGTGCATTTATGGTGACTTCCATGGAGTCCTGATGTGGGGACTGTGACTGAGATTAAACTGTCCCACAGTGATTTCAGCCTGGTTTTGGAAGGATGCAAGCAGCACAACAGCACTGTATAGGAAATGTGTATTTATCTTTGGATAGAGGGAGACAAGCATCCCAAGTGCCTTCATTACAGTAGGTTATGTTTGCATGCCCATGTCAGCAGGCATACTGTGAAAGTGTGTAAGTGTGTTTGAATTAACTGAGATGAAGAAATGGAAATCACTGTTTCTGTGAAGCTCTGAATAGTGCTGAGTGTGGACCAAAAGAAGACTCAAAGAGGTGTCAACGCCAGGACTGGTATGGGAGCAGCTTTTCTAAGATGTAGGATCTTTTTTATATTCAGAAGTAGGCAAAGGAAACAGTTGAGCCTTTTCAGCCAGTGATTTGTGATTTGTTACTGCCAGAGAGAGGAGGATTTATGACAGAGATTGAGGGCATGGCAGGAGTTAAAAATATTTGGTTCCCTTTGAGCTGTGAGTGATCTGAGCTTTGGTGGATGGGTGGTCAGAGTGGTGAGACAACTAGGGAAAGTGGCCAGTTGCAGAAGGAAAAATACTCAGTTAAATCGTTTCCTTTTGATATATTAATACCTCCTTCAAGGGCTTATTTCGGGAAAAACAGACTTAAGAAAATGAGTTAGGATTTAAATGGACTTGATTGTCTTCAGAGAGATTTAAATAATTCTAAATCAGTCTTTTCAGTTGAACTCAGAGAGGCCACTAATCTCTGTGTGTTCCTCTGAGCACAGGTCAGACTGAGGACATGGGAGACGAGTAGGAAGACTAAACAGACAAGTACAAGGGAGAAAGGAGGCAAAAGGGAGCTGTCAGGATAGGCCTGGCCACATCTGAAGGACACTCAAAGGGGTGCCAACTCAAGGGGATGTGAAGTGGCTTTAGAGAGTGCCAGATTGGCATGGTATCAGGGCCTCAGTTAAAAAAAGGAAGACCTGTAAATTCAGGGTTATCAGGCATGGTCTTTAATCCCTTTGCACCCTGCTCTTGATGTTCACCATGTCACCCTTAACCCTTTGTTTTGTCCCATCGCCGAGTGTTGCTGGTGACCTCAGGAGTGATCTCATGTAGAGCTTAGAGCTGAGAGGAGAGATGTATATCCCACTGCACTTTGAAAGACCCTCCCTCATGCAGGTTTTTAGTGGCTAGCCACTAGTGATGCTTGACACTGCGAGAGCGGTGGCTTTCAGCTTGGCTGAGATCACCAAGAAAGGGGGGAAACCCACATGATTCTTCAGCTTATCAAATGTAGAGAGAAGGGGCTGGTGCTTTTAATTTCTGAGTACCTCTGCAGGCTCCATCTCAGTGCAAGGGAGAGTTAAGGGCCCTCAAAACTCTCCAGCTGGCATGGGTGAGAGGAGGTAGCACTAGCAAAGACAGGAGAGCCAAGAAGCGTACCTCTTGTTAACTGTGGCAGAGAGTTACGGTTTCTTATTTTACAATTTTCTTTTATAAACATGTTTTTAATTTGTAGTCGAAAGCAGAACCTTTTTTTCTGGTGAAGTAAATTTGTCCTGGTTTTACTCTGAGCCTTATCTAGGGACAGTGATTGTAAGAGAATCTGACAAGCCCTAGGGACTTTGCAGAGCAGTAATTTATTACTCTTTGTTACAAAGCAATAAATCCATGTACAGTAGTGAATAAGCAGAGTCTGAGTCACCCCATCGGACCTGCTTGTGAATCTGAGAAGCTTGGGGATATTTTTCCTGAGAAGGAAAGATCAGTTGAAGATTCATAGCAAGTGCTTATGGTGGAGAGAAGAGGGGTAGCAGGCAGGTGGCTGGTGGCAGGTGATGAGAGGCAGCTTACGACACTGGTCAATGGTTCAATTCAAGACATTGGGCTAAAACTGAGAGTATAAAGTGGCATTTTTGGCAAATAATTTATTCAACAAAAATGCAGCATTGAAATAAGCAGAACTTTTGGTGGATTTAGGATAAATTGACTAAACCTGAGTCAGCCTAGGGATTTTACTTTCCATAATGAGTGTCCTTCATGTCCAATGTCTGATTTGCCAGGCATCTCCAGTGGCTGTAGACATCTATGTTTAGGCATCTGAGCCAAGCCTTGAAACTTCCTGCATTTAAGAGTGTAACCTCAGTATTCTTCATGGGCTCAGACCAGCATGTGAGATGCTGGTGGTTTCCACTCCCTTTATCTCCCTCATTCTTGAGCTGCAGACTCTGTGCAGCACCCAGTATAGTGCCACCTGACACAGCGTCCTGCCAGTCTCTACAGAACTTCAGCCATCCAAATAATAAAGTGCAGCGCTCATTGCCAATTCTCTGCCAGGCTCCCTGTGGGGAGGTGGTGACTTCCGTGACTTTGATCATGCTGTAGTGATCATGAATATTTACAGTCAGCTACTCTGCTGCTAGCTACAGACAAAAAGCTCTGGAAGTGCCAGGAAACCCCAACTGTCCCCTCTACCACCTTGGCTTCTTAGAGTAATTCCTTCTCCTCCCCAGTGCAGATCAAGTTGTTAGCATGCAAGGCAGTGCCAGCACAGACTGTACTGAGAGCAGAGTGACACTGATGTGTGCAGTGGAGGTCTCTAATGGGCAGACGTTTTGTAATTAGGCTCTTCAGCACAAGCTGCAGTAAAGGAACATTCAGGGACAGATTTATTGGGGAGAAGAGGGGAAGGAGAGATGGCAAAAGGGGAGCATGGTCCTTTTGTCAGCACTGTTTGTTTTGGTACATGCTCAGGATCGTACTCTGTACTGCGTACCAGCGGGAGGGAGCATGACCATTGCAATGCATACACCTTGTCCATGTAGCACCTTCAAGGCAGGTGGGCCCTTTTACAGTCCTGTGCCCTTGAGGAAGTGTCATTTACTCATAGAAAGCACCATTCGTCCCCAAAAACTGCTCTGGCAGCACTAGGGAGAATGTGCCCTTTTATTCCCCTCTAAGTGACATGATGGAAATGCAAATCATTAGGTAAAAATATGGACAGGTTAGATAGCACAAGTGCATGGGGCGATAGGGACCCAGCAAAAGGTGAAGAAAATTGGGACCTGTGTAGCCCTAGGTGGGAAAGCAAAGGTGCCATCATAGCAGGGCAGACAAGAACACTCTAGAGGAGAGGAAAAGCAGGCCACGGCTACTGCAGCTTCAACTGAATAATTCAGATTTCTGTGTGTGTGCATTCTTTAGTTTGTATGTGACTATGAACATCCAAGGAAGAACTGTTTTCTGCGGCCCCTGGTACAGTGGGTTCTTGTGCTTGGCTGAGGCCTCGAGGTGCTGCACATCATTTACTGGTCTAGAGCCAAAGCTGCCAGGTCATACACCCTGGCTGCAGTTCTGCTGTGTGCCATGAAAAAACCTTTTGTTGAAGGCACATTGTACTTCCCTTGCTCTCATTCTGCACAGGGTTTGGGCAGTCTTTGCTCAGCAGTATTTGCTGAGAGGAGATTCCCAGCTGAGCACTTCTTACTCATCTCTGCTCCCAGCTTTTGCTGTGTGTTTAGCACCTGGGCTGCCCAGCACCCAGGGAATGAGGAGTTGTGTCCGCAGTGTAGCTGGCTGAGGGTAAGTTTAAAGGTTAAAACATGGGCAAGCCATTTGGAGAATATAACAAAAGGTCTGCAAACTCCCTGTGCTTTCAGACTGGTGGTCTCCTGCACCAGATTTTCCTTCCTGGGCCCAGCTTGGTGTGAAAGAAACAGGTATGGGTATGGTCTAGCACGTGCTTGTCTGTGAGCAGGGGCCATTTCTTGCATGTCTTGGTAACTCATTCTCTTCCTCTGTCCCCCTGCACAGTACAAACAAGTGGAACAGTATATGTCCTTCCACAAGCTCCCTGCAGACATGCGGCAGCGCATCCATGATTACTATGAGCACCGCTACCAGGGGAAGATGTTTGATGAGGAGAGCATCCTGGGAGAACTGAGCGAGCCCCTCCGAGAGGTAAGGAGAGGGCAGTGAATGGGCAATGCATGTTCCTGTCGTCTTTGGCAGTTGTGGAGTTCCTGGTGTGCAGTGTCGTGTCCCAGTGCTTTGCAGATAACACCATCAGGTGATGGGAGTTGTGAGAGGCCGGCTTTCCCATTAGCACTGGCTGTGTGTGCGCTCTAGTGTCATGCCCAGCAGAGATGTCATATTCATGTGTCTGAGCAGCCATAAAGGCCCCATTTTTCTTGGGGCTGTACCTGTTCCTGTGCTGTGCCTAACTTTCTGGGAGAGCAAGGCCAAGAAGAACGTGGTCCACAGCTTGTCTATGTCTCTGTTGGAGAGTTTCATTCAGCGGGAGTGACTGTCCTAGCCTTTGGTGTATGTCTGGTATTCCCTTGCCTTGGTCACAGCAGAAGTCACTGCTTGTGGAGAGAGAAACCCAGGCCTTTGGCATTGGCAGGACTCTTGCCCATGTCTGTTAATTGCTGCAGCACAAGTGATGTCTGACGTAAAGGCAATGGGGGCTGCAGTATACAGGCCCTGCCCCCCACTCACCATGTGATAGGTACATCTTGGCACCTTCTGAGGCCATGGCAATGTCCGGCGATGTCAGCCCCTGCAGGAGAACACTCTGGAAAGTACTTTGCTATTCTCTCACACTTCTGCAAGCCCCCTTCCCTTCCCACACAAACACGCGCCACTGCCTGGCATCTCATTAAGCTCCCACCTCATGCTCCCTAATATTAAGCTGTATCTCATGTATTTATATAAATCACTATGCGGTGTGCTGGCCTCATCTGTGCCCCATCCATCAGTTGTAACAGCATGTAGAGTCAAAGGAAGGAGGAGCCTTCTGGCAGGGCTCCCACTTCAAAAGAGTTTATAGAAAATCCCCTTCTCTAGCTGAAGCCTAGCATTGCAGATTCTCCCTGGTATATGCCTCCAATATGTTACCCAGAAGCACCAGAAGCAGTCTTCCTTCTGTCTTCCTCCTCCCAATAATGTACCTCCATAGGAGAGAGAAGAGCTGAGGATCTACCAGATGTATTTTAAAACTAGTTCTGCCAAAGTCTCAAAGGGCAACCCTGAAAAGAATCTCGGTGAGGAAGAGAGCAATGCTTCCCCAGCCCTCTTTCTTCCTGCTCCAGTCATCCAGATGCTCCTTCCCCTGCTTGGCTGGGGAGCCTTGTGCTGAGGTGATTTACTCAGTATCACTTTCTGCCACTTTCTGAGTCTGAGCTGACATGGCACAGAGCAGATCCTGTGCAGTGGAAAGTGCTGTCATACCCTCCAAGTGACACCAAGCCACAGGAGGAGGCACAGTCCCTGTCTGCTGTATGACAGCCGAACAGCTGCATTGGGTTTTCTTCCTCTGTGGTTGATTTCCAGCCCATGACCCAGTGACTGGCGGGCACCTCTCCCTCCTGTCTCTTGATGCTGTCCCCATCTGCCCAGGATAAGTCTTTCTCAGAGCATCTTGGCACATTTGTGCTGTTCAGTATCTTTGACAAGCAAGGGCAACTGAGAACATCGAGCTGCTGAGCTGAGTTACAACATTTTCCCAGAGAGGAGCCCTGGGCTCTTTCATACAGAGTTTCACTGGTTCTGTGCACCTCTCTCACAGTCCAAGGTTTCCTGCAGAAAGAGGTATATTGTGTGTATTTGGGAGGTTGTGGGGTATTGTCCCTACCCAGAGAGAAAGCATATGAATGAAAGCAGGGAAGCACGGTGTTGAGCTGTTGCTTCAGCTCACACTGCTATATGCTTTGAGCATCCAGAGCCCATTCCAGCCTGCACTGGAGGAGCCAGACTAAGGGAACAGCATTGCCGCCCCCCCGCCCCCTTGTAATGTGGAGATCAGGTGGAGGGAACGTCGTAGGTTATTAGATGTTGACTAAACACGTGTGTGTCTTTTCTGCTCCCTGTCCCATCTTTTCTCCCCGCTCCCCCTCTCTTCCTCTCTCTTTTGCATCACATCATGGTCAGGAAATCATAAACTTCAACTGCCGGAAGCTGGTTGCCTCCATGCCCCTGTTTGCCAACGCAGATCCCAACTTTGTGACGTCCATGTTGACCAAGTTGCGGTTCGAGGTGTTTCAGCCAGGGGATTATATCATCCGGGAGGGCACCATCGGCAAGAAGATGTACTTCATCCAGCATGGGGTGGTGAGCGTCCTCACCAAAGGCAACAAGGAAACCAAGCTGGCAGATGGCTCCTACTTTGGAGGTGCGTGTTAAGTCAATCTCACAGTGACACCCACTACTATTGCTCATACATTCCTTAACTTGTCCTGGACGAACAGGGATGGCAACATGTGGAACTGATAACCTAGGCACCTCCTCCCCCACCCTCCATCTCTTGTTCTTCTCATGGCTCAGCAAGATGTCAGACAGGCATAATGTATCATCAGCAGAGCTCTAGAACAGTGAAACTAGTATGAGGCCAAAAAAGACTATAAGAGAAGATCTAGGATGGTGCTCTTACTAGTAACATGGACACACCCCTCCTATCAGAGCCCTGTGGAGACCTCACTGACAGCCCAAGACAAACAGATCTCTGGTAGATGGATGTTTCTGTGCAAGCACTGGAGGCACCACAATTAATGGTCTTCTGAGAGGGAGCAGAATGAAACCTGCCTTTCCTTTCTTTTTAATGGGCCTTTTCTCCATTAAAAAATCCCTATCATGCATCATTAAAAAATCCCCATATTTCCTACGGATTATTTTGCATGTCCCTAGCAAGCTGGGTCTGTTTGCTGGGGTTTGGAGTTACAGGGTTGGAGTCAGGATACCTTGACTAACAGATTTGATTAAAATTGCCCATGACATTCTATGTGTTTTAGATACCATACACACAGTGACACACACACATGGCATGGTCTCATAAGCATCATTTCCTTAGGAAAGCAGCCTAATAATGCACTACAACCTTGTAGTGCTGCTGTGACAATGCTTTGGGGTAGACCCAGAGTGAATCCTGAGAGTGATGCTAGTGGATTAACACCCAACAGACAGCACACAGAAAAGTGCTGTCAGTCTTTGGGTCATACTATCTGTCTTTAAGTGTCTGTTGTAGCTGCCCATACTCTGTGTGCAGTCAGTGGAAAAGCAGGAGTCAGGAGCTCCGCTGAGCATTCAAGGAGTGTCTGTGCCCAAGCGAGGCATTTATGGAAGAGTCAAGGGCTTTCTGTACTGTAACCAGCTGAGCATCCTCCTAGGAGTAGATGAGTGCTGTGTAAACACACCAGGAATTAGTAAGTGCCACTAGCTTGACTTTGCCTGACAATCTGTAAGCTTGTGGCATATCTACAGAAAGCTTTGAAAACTTTGAAAAGACAAATCTTCCAGGTGTGGTGATCAAAATTACTACCAGGCGCCAAAGCCCCAGGTCAGCACGGAGTCTTTACTACAAATCTAGAGAGAGAATTAGCTTCAATGAGAGCAGAGCTTGACCTTCTGCTCCCAGTGCCCATGAGGAGCTGAAGAAAGACAGGTTCTCCAGTCTGAATGCGCAAATGATATCTTTGATAATCCACCATAACAAAACTTGTCTGGCTAATTAGATCAGCAGAATCCCTGAGGTGCAATTGTGTGCAGCAGCTGCCACAACTGAGCCCCCTGGTATTTTTAAATGTTAGTGCATATGCAGAATATTACCACTGTTGATGTTTTCAGTGGAAGACCAGGTAGAGTCCAGCTAGAGAGGAGACTGGGTGGCAGGCAGGACTGCCTGTGAGTGACAGTGCCAGGTCTCATATTGCAGAGGTGGTGTCTATCCCCATGTTCTCAGGCTGGGTCTTTGATTCCAGAAATCTGCCTGCTGACTCGTGGCCGGCGCACAGCCAGTGTGCGAGCTGATACCTACTGCCGGCTCTACTCCCTCTCGGTGGACAACTTCAACGAGGTGCTGGAAGAGTATCCCATGATGCGGCGAGCTTTTGAAACCGTGGCTCTTGACCGGCTGGACAGAATTGGTAAGTAGAAGGTGTGAGAGTCTCCTTCCCATTACCTGCTGCCCTGACACCCCATCTCCAGGCTTCATCCTTAGTTCCTTTGCTGGAGTTGTGAACTGAAGGAGACCCCAGCTTGTCTCTCCTTGCCTGATTTCAGCTCCTACAAGGAGCCCCATTCACAATCAGTTAAATCCATTTGCTTCTCTCTCTTTCTCTCTCAAATACACACATTTCAGCTGGCTCGTGCTTCCATTTGTTTCCAAGAAGTCTTTTTGAAGAACTGAGATTGGCAGTCTGAGGCCATCAGGGCCATGGTGGTGAATTCACTAAGTTTTGAATTATAGCTCAGAATGTGTACATAGTTGATAAACACGTAGCCTCCCACAGCCCAAATTAAACACAGTTTAGCCAAAGAGTATTACTGGATTGTTATAGCTCATAGTGACCAATCCCAGGATGCTCTTCTGTACTGTGGGAGACAACTTGTGCTGCAGACATCCTTGTCTAACTAGAGAAGACTAGGATAACGTTCCTTGGTCACAACTAGAGACATTTAACACAGAGATATTAAGTGACTTATGCAAGGTCATGCAAGAAGTCTTTGCAGAGCCAAGGGCCAAGCATTTCAGAGTCCCGGTCTAACAACTTTAGCTTCTTATACATCTCTTTAAATTGCATGCATTTTCATTGCTTTTCAGAATGAAAAAGGTCAGCGTAGGTCTGAGTACACTGCAGAAGGCAAGGAGGATAATGGGGTGAGGGGGGTAGGGAAGAAGTTGGCATCCCAGCAAGGGGTATAGTGCCTCTGGGGCTTTTCATGCCAGGAACATTGTATTCTGTGCATCTCATTATCTGCTGCAAATCAGAAAGTGTGACCCCTGAGGAAAAGGTTATAAGCTAAATATGTAGAGTTTGGCAAAGCCCACGCTAATGAGGCCCTAGTGTAAGTGGCAATAGTCCCATCGCTTGGGTTATTAAAATGAGACTGTACAAACCGCTGAGAGAATGTAGTGTCAGGTGCAACCAGGGACGAGCCAGCTTGACTTTAGCTCAGATTCTCCAGCTTTGGGTGGTCAGTGCTGCTCAGCTTCTTAGCCTCATGCTCTTTGTGACCATGTATACAGGTGGACAGGGCATCCTGTGCTTCTTGTCTTTTGCTCTGTGTGCCACTGCACATGTAACTAAAATTCCTGGAAAATTCTGAACCAGCATAAAGAACCTCACATGCTTCTCCCCTTAGGAGAAGTTCCGCTCCACAGACAGCTGCAAAATGTCAGCATAAGGTCAGAAGGTGACACAGAGCAACTGAAACAACAGGCCCTTTGGTGCGGAGCTCAGGCATTGCCCTCCCCTTCTTTTGCCGTTCTGCTGACCTGAGACAACGTCATTCCCTATGCCGTAAAAAGGCAGAGACTTTCAGTCATACATTGAAAATCCTAGTGCTACCCTGGTTTCCCTGACAATCAGACTTGAGAGCTGCCTGTTCTCATTTACATCCTCTACTATCACAAAATAGCATCTTCATAGCACTTTCCAACCCTTCTGTGCCAAACACTCTCTGGCTGGAATTTCCCAAAGAGCCTACGGGAGTTATGTGTACCCTACTGAAACTGGCAGATCCCATGGAAATCCCTGTCTATAAATAAGGCATTTCTTCACCTTCCTCTGAAACATGCCCCATCCAGAAAGAGTAATGCAGTAGATGTGTGACAGCATGTGACTTTTTAGGGAGGTCAAGATCACTGCATTCTGCTGTGACTCTCTGGAAGCAGAGGGATTATTTGAGAGGACTGAAGTTAAGAAATAGCAGTTCATAAAAGCCAGATATGAACAAAAGCTGGACCATATTTTTGATTCTTGTTACTTTCAGCTCAGGATCTGTACACAAGATGGGAGCAAATGGGAGCCTCTTTCCAAGTCAGTGGTGCATTCACTAACTCCCTTTCACCCAGTTGACAACTTGTCCTTGAGAAACGTATGCCTCACTGAGTACACGAAATGATTCAGAGGGCTCTCTCTGTTCTGGTACCAGGATAAGATCCATCCAGTATTCCCTCTGTGCACTGAGGAATCAAGAGGGCGAGGGGGGGAAATCTCAGTCCATCCTGTCAGTGACAGGAGGAATGTTGACAGGATTACCTGCTATGTGGAGGATTTGGAAAGCATAGTGTGAGCTCATCTAGGTAGCAGGGAGACAGGATGAGGATGTAAGACCTCATCCCTTGAAGCAACCGGAGCAGTACTGGTTGACTGAAGGTGTGATGAGGCATTCACTTTGCAGAGCAAACACAGCTTGAAAGCCTGTGGCTAGGCAGAGGGGAAGGAGAGGGGCAGATGCACCCTGATCTGTGTGCCCCCATCGCTTCCTGCTGGTAGATGGGCAGTGCAGCAGCAGGAAGGGCACAGCCCCCAGGGTGCTGTCAGCTACATTGATCGCTTGGCAAAGAGCATGTTGATGTGTCCCTCTAAACTCTGTTGTTAATGGGAATTGATATTGGCATCCTGCCTGTGCCATGCATGGCTAGGGAAGTTTCCCAGGTGTTTTGCACTTGCAGAGCTCTTTAAAGACTGGAAGAGATTAGTCTTCATGAATTGACTAAGGCTGGGATTCTACAAAGATTTGTGTCCCTGCTTAACTCTGCTCTCTGGGTAACTTCAGACTCTAAAGAACTCCTCAACCTGCAGAATGTCACACACCTAACTCTCCACAGGCTCAGAGCGTGAAGATTGATACTCAAGGAAATTAGGGCAATCACTGATTAATGATAATTTTATCACAGATTAAATCTTCCTCTTTTTCTTGTTCTTGACCAGGCTGTGAAATTCTTTGTGGTGTTTGTGTGCTGAAATGATCTATTCATTTCTCCAGTGAGTAATTCTTTGTCTGACAAGCATTTGCTAATCATCCCAGTTTGTGATGTGTCAGCTACGTAAGTCACATCATTCTGTTCCTGACTGTCTTTGAAACTGGCTTTCAGTCATCATTGAAGCTTCACATTAGATTTTCACATGTATTTGTGCTTGTAAAACACAAGCACTCAAATGTTCATTGGAAGTAAATACAATGTGTGTTGTGAATATTGTCAAATCAAAATTAACTGATGCATTCAAAAAATGTTGGGGGACAATTATTTGTGCTGTAATAGATACCATAAAGGTCTGTCATAAGGTTGCTTACCATCTATATCAAGGCCAGTGGTGAGAGGTGAAAGCCAGAGGAAGTTATTTTTCTGTTTTCATCAGGAATTTCTTGCCATGTAGTTTGAAATGCATACGTTTTAAGTGCCAGTTGTGTATGTTTTGATGCAAGGATCCCAGTTAACCCATGATTAAAAGTGCCTTGCATTTCCTCCAGGTGTTCCAGATGCTAAAAAAAACAAAGAAAAGCTGAGACAACACAATGCTAGTCTCTAACTGTAATTATGTAATGTTATTGCAGTACAAAAGTGTCTGTTCAAGATCATAGTGGTAGAAGTTTTAAAAGCTTTGTCATATAGCAAGCCACAAAAACAGCTATTCCCACACTTTTTGACTGGGCACCCTGTTTGTCAGCTCATGATCACGCTTCTGCAATTGAAATCCTGTTGGGTTGGCAACCCCACTTGTCTAGGTCATGACTAATACTCTGGGATCTGCTGCCTCAGAGGAAGGGCTGGCCTGTGTTAGGCTAGGTGAATGGTGAATGAGAAGATCTGGGATCTGTGCCAAGCTCTGCCACAGATTCCCTGTTTGTCCTTGTCGTGCCTTTGCTCTGTGCCTCAATTCCTCATCTCTTCTAATATGGGAAAATAATGCTAACAAAGGTGGAGCTTGGTCTTTGAATGCTTTTTAGTTGCCTGCTCCCTTGTGTCAGGTGCACGAAATGGACTGAAATGTGAATAAATAAAACAATATGTACTCAGTGTAAATTTTACACTGTATCCACATTGTAGTCCCAAATTTTGTTTCCTTTACACAGGTGAGTAATCCCCAAAGAGCTGCACGTGAGATGAGCAAGCAGATTTGGTCATAAGGAGATATATATCTGATTTGAGGCTGCTGGTACAGGCACAGGTGACATAAGGGTCAAAGTTCCTGTGGCCCAGGTATACAAGGCTAGAGTGTGTGTGCTTTGGGAGAAAGCTTTATTTCAAAATCACATTAAACTCTGCCCAGCCCTTTAAGGAGGTGGAATGTTATTAGCCAAGTACTGAGCAGGTGAAGGTATCAGTGGCTGACAAGGTAACACAGATTCTCCTGTGTTGTGTCCTCTCTCATCACCTCAATAACCCATGAACATAACTGTTTATGAGGAATCAAAGGTCAAATACCATTATGTGTGTTCCTCTGACTTGAAATCCTCTCCCATGTTTTCCAGCACTACAATGTGGAGATCTGAGTCTGACTTACATAGTTGACAGAGAGAAAAAGGCATTTAAAGTGTGATTTGTCTTCTCCTAAGGTGGTTATCTAAAATATCTTAGGTGGATCACACTCGGGAAATGCTATCTAGGACAGATGTGCAGGGTAGGAACTTGGACTTAAGCAGGAATTGAACATTTGATTTTCTTTGTATTTGGAAGTGAAGGCCTAGACTCAGAGTATTTTCTGTTTAGCCTAAGGAAAGATAGCAACTTACTAGCCATGAGTGAATGCAGATTACTTCAGCTTAATAAAGGTGAACTGGGAATTGCCATTTTTCATGCAACTCTAGAAGGACAATAGAGCCCAAGACACCACAGTAGACGGGACAGTGAGGGGTGGTGATGAGATCTCAGGAGACCCATCTTTGACTTTGTAAATGACCTTGGTCACATCAGTTTATCCCAATCTATGTCTACCTTGCAGGGTGCTAATTCTCTGGGAAATATGGTCTTCTAGGCAAGAGTCACTAGTAGTTGGACTCCTGGGAGACATTAAGCAGAAGTGAGAGAGTTGAGGGAATTCTAGGAGGTACAATATATCTGTACCCTATCTCCATGGTTCCCCCAAGTTACTGGATTCCTTTTATATTTAGAGAGCCACTTCCACAGCTCTTTGCTATCTGCATCAAAATAAAACACCTGTTCAGGTAACATTTTACCATTCCAACATCTTTAAAAATAATTTTCAACCTGCTCTTCAATTACATGAAGTAGGACCTGCTTACCAACCACATCTCTGGACTCAGGGGGCATGTCCTACCTTGAAGTCAGTCCGGTAGCTATCTGCAACCGGCCCACACTGCAAAACACACAACTGACAGAAAAACTGCCAAAATGTCCAGAGTCTTCCAGAATATCTCTGTCACAGCTGTCAGCTCCAGTGGGACACTGAGAATTGAGTGCAGGAGCTTTGGCTCCAGACACAAGCACTTCTGCCACTTGAGGAGAAGGCAACTCTTTGGCTTCAGTCTCTAGTGATAACTACCAGCCAGGACACCATGCTTTGGGCAGCACAGGGCATCACAGGCACTCCAGAATGACACAATTTTTATACCCCTTCATGGATGTTCACAAACAGCTTGCTCTAGATAGCTCTGTATATTCAGATTTATTTTCTGCAAAGCACTGTATGAATGGTATAAATGTGAAGAGTGGGAGGGAAGAGCTTAATTTATTTTAAGCTTTGTTTAACTGTCATGAGGTTTATCCGATAACATTACTCAGTGTGTGTCATTTGATCTACAGCAGTTTCACCCAGTTAAAGGTTGCATTCTGTCTGTTAAAAGAGATGCCACATATGTTGGAAGGTATCTATTCATTTTATAGAAGAGGAGAAGCAATCACTGGCAGGCCTGAGTGGTCCAGGGAGGGAAGACATCCACTTGGAAAGATTTTTTAACTAATTTTTGTTTTTGAAGATGGTGACAAGAATTCAGCTAACCAGTACAATGGGCTCCGTGGTGATAAAATTTGTTTCACTTTCAATATGGTATTTGGCTTTCCTGCAATAAAATCCCCGTGCACAGGTGTAACTCCACATAGGCTTGCAGAGGACGGAACAGGGGAGGAGATATTGTTGTACTTTAAATGTACCAACAAGGGATACAGCTGTAGCAAGAAATGACACTGCAGTATGCAGGTGGGTGCTGCCTTGTACGTATCATGGCATAAGAGTACACAAATGGCAACTACTGCAGAGCAGTTCATCAAGAGCTGCACATCTAGTTTGTAACGTGTTTACACATCCAGGCTTTCAAAAAAGTTAATCTGAATTAGAAACCTAGAGCAGATTAATTACGCTGAACTCCTTAGTCGATGCTCTTAGAGTTGATTCAGCTGGCTTTGCATTGCTTCCAAGAGGTACTTCAATTCTGAGTAGAAAGCTTTACCTGATAGTGAATACAGTTCAGTGTGAGTTAACTTACGTTTGAAAGTCAGGCTTGAATGGGAAAAGAGTACATAGACAGGGATTTAAGAATTATTTTGAAATCTGTGTTCCAGCTGATTTCAAGGTATACGTGGACTCCTAAGGCAGTTGCAAGAACTGGTGCAGCCAAGACCTTTCAAGCAATATAGTCTCAGTGCAGAAGACTTCCCCTGGGGCACAGAAGCAGCTGTGGCAAACTGCCAGTTACTGAGTATGTCCAGGGTTTCTTTGCCTGCAGTTGCCAGTTGCTGTATTGCCCCTCCAGGGACGATGGCAGCAAGCTGAATTACCACAGGAGACCAGCTCAGGACACAAGTAACCCATAGGCAAGGGAGGGCAAAGACCACCTTTAAAGCTGCAATGTGCTGTGAGCCCTTTGCTGCAATCAGTGATCCAAGCAGGGTGTTTAGTATCCAGTCATATGAATAGTAAGAAGCCAAGACCTGAAAGAAGTAACCATGTGGCAGGGGGAGGCCACTACGACAGCAGGCCAGGGCATAAGCCAGCCTAATAAAGTGAGATTATTTCAAATACATGCAAATGCAAAAGCAATTTAGTGACCTGAATTCTTAAACTGCAGCCAGTAGGCTTAGACAGAAGTGAAAAGAGAAATGAACAGAAAGTCACAGCTGATTTCCCTTGTGTCTGTGCAGAATTTTAACAGAAGGCTAATTTTGATTATTTGATAGAAGAATTATTATTGAGCGCTGGCTCCTTTTATGAAATCACATGAGCCTTTCTCCCTGTTCTTTTGTGCGCTGTCTACAGTTGAGGAAAATCTGAGTATGCAATTCTTTATTAAGGAAGGAACTCCTGTTTGCTTAGTTTCCATCATTTTACATACCACACTGCACTTCAAAGCACCAGTAGCTTTGTTATTAACATCTTCTAGGCTCTAAATATCTTCCTCCTCTACCCCCGCTCCGCCCCCCCCCCCCCCCCATTTAGCCTATTGTTGCAGTGAGGAGAACGGAGTTTTTAGAACCCAGAGAACTCCACTGATTATATTTATTTATGTCTGCTTATAGGAAAAAATCATATTGTGTTAGGAGCTACACAAAGAGAACAAAAAAGTCAGTTGTGCCATGGGAGACCTTTTAGTCTTAAGTCCTTTAACTGACTGTGCTCCTGTAGCTCCCTCCATTAGTTGAACTGTCCTTCAGTTCTGTTCAGGAACACATCCAGCCGGAGTGGCTGCGTGGGAGCCACCCAGTCCACCCTTCAGCAGGTGTCGCACACCCCTTGCCCTGCAGAAGCCCAAGGCAGCTTCTTTCTCCTCTGTAGAAAGGTGAGGGGCCTTGAGCTACCACAGAGTAGCCAAGGGTGGGGACTTGGTGCTTGAGGCAATTGCAGATGGATCCTGTGCCAGTTCCGTGGCATCTCAGTGAATTTGCGTAATGCTTTTGGGTTTGGGAGAAATGCTTGGGTGGATTGATTTACCTTGGTGCCTTAGACTCTGCTCAGCACTTTATGTGGGATAAATAACATAGGAGAAACTCTTAACATAGAGCCTCTGTACTTTCATGATTAGATTGAAGGCGAAACGGGAGTCCCTTTTCCTTCCTCCTAATGAAGCTTCTCCCTGCCTTAGCAAGAACACAGGACTCTATTGCGGTTCACTGAGTGTAGCTGTGAGCTGCAGAACATAATTTCAATTAGGGTTACACAGAGCCAAACTAATCAGCCTTTCAGTCTTCTGATTCCTGTCTTTTCTGCTCTCCTTTTGAAGCACGTGCTATGACAATAAATCCAGAGCAGGAAAAATGACTTTGAAACTGGAGAAGTTTCGTAAGTAAGATGAGGAGGAAAAATAATCTCAGAACCACTAGCCCAAACAACCTTGCTCTTAATGCCTTCTTCAACTGGTGGCTTGTTTCATGCAGGACCTCAGTCAGACAGACCTGCTGAGAAAATGTCTTTGTCCCACCAGGACTCTGCTGAGTGCCTGTTCTCATCTGGTGCTGTCTGGAAGGAGGGTTTTCTCCAGAAGCAACTAGTAAGACTTATATTGGTGTGTGGAAGCATCATGTAAATGATGCAATTCTTTAGAATAGTGGAATTAATTAATTTTTCAGTTTTCTAATAAATTAAAATTTTGAAAAATTATTTTGAAAAAATCCTCTCCCCTTCAATAACTGAAAGAATGTTTTCAGTAATGTTTTTAAATGTTCTGGAGCAGAAATTTGAGACTTCCTTGGCAAAACAGGAAAGAAAAATTGGTCTAATAAAACAGTTAATAGATTCAAGCTGGTGTCAGGAAAACAGTTAAGTGTAATGTAATTTCAAAGGAAAACCAAAATGTTCTGTTTTAAAAAGTAACAAAAATAATCATTCCAAGGCTTTTGCTGGAATTATTTTATCAATTTGACACAAATTTAAGAGCTTTGATCACACCATTTCCAGTAAATTGTATGCATGTTTGGAACATGTTAGCATATTCCCTATTTAGTGCTCTGCCAAGGAAACCAGGGTCTGCTGTTCTGTTCTTTCTGTGTTGTCAAGGGCTCAGGTTATGAAAACATCAGTACCCTCAATTCATCCGTGCAGCTCTGATTAACATTGCTATGAGTTCTCATTTGAATTGAGAGCAGCATTGGAAATTGCAGGCTATTCAAGCACAGACAAGCAAATCAGAAGCCAAAGACAGGTGACATGGAATTAAAAGAGTGAGATGAAGTGTAATGATGGAAACACAGAGCAGTTGCTGGTATTGAGCTTTTTGGAAAGCTGCACTAGCAACATCTGCTGTTTCTCCTTCTTCTACTCCTAGCCATTCCTCTTCAGCCTGGTTTCGCTACAGTCTGTTATCAAGAAAGCAAATGTAGTAAGGCGGCTTTTTTGCCTGTCTGCTTTGAACTCGGCATGCTGTCTCCCATCTGCATCCTGACCTTGCAGTTGTGCAAGATAGCTACAGATTCCCCATGCTGGGATTTGTACCTTCAACTCTGGAAAAAGTACCATCAACTCCATTACAAACCTGCAGTCTGAATCCCTCTTTAACTCAAGTGTGCTGGCCGTATTCTCTCTTACCAGTCAGTTTTATTTAGATAAGTTGCTCCTTCTCTTCAGACTGGAGCAGTTAGTCTTTCTGTTTAAGCAGCTTTTTGCGATCTAATTTATTTGTGAGCATGTATGTCCTTCTAGTAGATACCAGGTGGAAAGTACTCTATGGGGGGTCTGTGTGCAGCGTGACCCTCTGTGCCATTCACTCCCTTTCACTGTATGTTCACTGCAGAAACACTCTTTTAAGTTTAAAGGTGACATTCTGCTCCCTCTGGTGCACCTGACTGCATGAATGGCAGGTAGAACCATTTAAATGTGTCTGTTTAGGGGTATCCAGTGCTGTCTTATTCTAGTCCAGTATACAATGAAACAGACATTATGTGTGTATTGTATAGACATACCCTACACATGTATTTCCCGTGCAGACAAGCTCTGTAACGACAGCTCAGAACACTGTTTGCTTTCAGGACTGCATCCTTCCAGATGTGATATCTTTTCCGAAGGTGAGAAAAGAAAGGCCAGTTCATATAGCATACTGCTTTTTTTGGAGGGAGCAATTAGCAGTAGGTAAAACACAAAAGCATTAAGCATCACATACCACTACCCCCAACAGACATCCCCCAAACGTGCCAGTTGCAGATCCAGATTCAAAACCCTCGTCAGCATTTTAGTGGTTTGGGTTCATGGTGCAGTTCAGCCCACTATAGATTGCAAGCTTTACCCACTCTGAACAATTGCATAGCACTATTGTGTAGCACTCGGTTGCTAGAGCCACGTCTCATCCTTTATAAAGAAATAAATGCTTGATTTTAAAAAGTACAGTAAAGGAAAAACCTTTAGTGTGTTCTTCCAATGCTTAACTACAGTTACAGTTAGATTGCTCCTTCTCTTTATGGGCTTGTCTAAAACCACAGTGTCTCATGAGTCCTTCTGGAACTGAAGGGAGTAGTTCTTAGCAGCTTCCTTCATCTGTGAAGTTTCCAATAAATCAGTGTCAAATCAACTCTTCTGAGAGAAGCTGAATGTGTTTTACTGATGTTTTTCAGGCCTGATTCTTGTGGATGTTCTCTGTATCTTTTCATGCTTTGCAGTTAGACACCAGAATTAAACCACACTGTATGCCTTCCTAGCATTATGTGTGATAGTTACTAGTATCTCCTTTAAACTTTGCAATTTCCTCCTTATTTGTGCAATAATTTTTTTACTTTTTTTTCTGGTGGTAGATTTGGAACTTAGCTAGTTATATTCAAGACTAGCATTTCAGCGTTTAGGACACCAGGATACCAGCTACCCTCTTCATAGTGTCATTCAAATTCTTTTGCTTGTTTGCAGATGTTTGTTTTTACATTTGGCTAGAACAAGAGGCATGTCCTTAAACCCCTTACTCTTTTATCTGTTATGGATGTAAACGGTACACTAAAAAACCCAAACAACAATGTCATCTATGCACAGAGATGTACCCGAGTCTGCATATAAAGATCTGAACTCTGACTGGTATAGGACTGGAAGGAAATTCCTCTGGAATCTCACTGGGAACTACTACCCAACATGGCAGTCCACTCTTGGAAACTATCAGCTGACCAGCTTAAACAAGAATGCTGTGTGGGACAAATTAAATATCATACTGTGGTCTTAATAATATCAATGGTTGACTTATCTTGAAAGTTGTGATTTCATGAAAGCGTGGGGACAAGTTTAATGGACAAGCCCTTCCTTGTTTGCAGAAAACTTCATTGATATGAGCTGCGCTGCCAGCCTTTAGTTCTTAAAGCATGACATGATTTGGGGGTTAAAATACAGAAAAAGAGGCCCTTCCACATCCCAGGCCTCCATTCCATACCTGCTGCTATCTCATCCTCTGTAAATCCGTGGCAACTGGCAAGATGGGCAAGATGCTGTCTGTTTGCCCTGGACCTGTATGGGAACTAGAAGTGATCAGACAGGAACCAGCAGAAATGACATTTGAATCAGAGGAGAGGTTTGCTAATGGATGCGGAGCCTGAGGGTACATTTGGTTCAGTTCAGAAGGAGGGTTAATACAGCTTTTGATCTGATCCAAACTGGCTGGTGCCTCTCTGCACTCACCCAATGAGCTTCAGCTAAAAAATGAGCTGTGCACAGGCACACAACCAGAGGGCCAGGTATGCACATGCACGCACATAGTCACACACACACAGAACTTCCTAGACGGAACTCTTCAAATCCAAATAGCTTCAGTAAACAAAAGTGAAAAGGAAGCCCATAGGCAGGTGCTTCCTTTGCATTGATAGGTCATCAATTCAAACTGGCATGTGTTGTCAGCGTAGAGGACCCTTGAAAAGACAAGAACAGGGATCTAACTGTACTAATTCTGTAAGAAAATCATTGAGATCAGCATATACCACCTCCTTATAAATCAGTGCTGGCACAGTTACCAGTTTGCATGCTGTTACGAGAACAGAGATGTAAAAGCTGTTATGCAGAGAGCCTGTCCACATCAGTAATCCTCTCGTTTGAGAAGGCACTTGTGCTCTGGTGGAAGGGCATCCCTGGCATCATCGCATACCCCTGTGTTGAATGGCTCTGTCCTTCAGTCCAGGAGAGTGCATCCCTTCAGTGCCAGGTGCGCTCTCAGACCAGACAAACTCATTATGCCACTTTTTCCAGCCAGTTGAAAAGGCAAAATGCTGAGCTAATATTTTGCTGCAGGCTAGGAAGTCCAGCTGGAATGATGTTTGCTAGCCTGCAGTTTCCTTGAAGTTGGGGCTAGAAGGGCATGGCCAAATAAGACGGTAGCTGCAGCATGTCTGAAGTCTCTTACTTGGGCCAGATGAGCTTTTCCCACATGTAAAGTCCTTCTGTCCTTTATTCATAGAGAAATTTCCCTTAACTAAAAACATGTATTGGACTCCAGAGTGAACAGGTTGCATGAGACATAAGGAAGAGGTGTAGCTGAAGGAAAGTAGCTGAAGACTCAGGAGACTTCACTGGACTTACATTTTTGAGGTTTTCCTATGCAAACACACAAAAAAATTGCAGCCTTTGGATTTATTCTCTTTTTCTAATGGAAGTTCATATTATGAGGTTCAAACTGGGAATCTTCCAGATTCATAAGCTTTGCTACCAGTCTGCTGCTACGCTTGTCGAAAGTGGCTTTACTGTCTAACTAAGGATATGTGTGTCCTGACAGACACGCTTTTATGAGATCTTTAGTTTTGTTGATCATACAACAAAAGCAGAAGATGATGTTTGTCATCTTGTTGCTGGAGCACAGAGACTTTACACAGATCCCATAATGACAGTGGAGGGCAGGCAGTGCCAACAATTTGAGAAAAGACTGGCAGGAAGCTTTGAGGAAGCCTCCCATGCTTTGATATATCAGAATGACTCTTTCTCTCTTCAATTTCTCTACAGGCAAGAAAAATTCCATTCTGCTGCATAAAGTCCAGCATGACCTCAATTCGGGTGTTTTCAACTACCAAGAGAATGAGATCATCCAGCAGATTGTGCAGCATGACAGAGAGATGGCGCACTGTGCTCACAATGTCCAGGCTGCCGCTGCCGCTGCTGCTGCTGCCGCATCCACACCCACCCCTGTCATCTGGACACCACTGATCCAGGCACCCCTGCAAGCTGCAGCAGCCACCACTTCTGTCGCTATAGCTCTGACCCACCACCCACGCCTCCCAACAGCCATCTTCCGTCCTCCAGTGTCTGTCTTGGGTTCCTTGGGACAGCAGTCCAACCAGACTCCAAGACAACTGAAAAGGCTTCAGTCTCTAATCCCGTCAACTGGCCCTTCTGCTCTTGGCTCTCCCTCCAGTACTCCATCCCAGCTGCATACACCAGGAGCAGAAACCCCTTCATCCTCTTCCTTCCACATCCAGCAGCTCGCAGGATTCTCAGCTGCCGCTGGCTTAGGCCAGTTCCAGGTGGGATCCCCTCCAGGTGGCTCAAGCCAGCCAGGTTTGAGTGGTGCATCCTCAGTGGGACTGAGCCAGTTCCAACATGCACCTTCTGGATCACCCTTAGGTACAGCTCAGCCCATGCAGCACCAGCAGCAGCAGCCAGCCCTTTCCAGCAGTGGGTTTGGGCACTTCCAGCAAGCTACAACTAGCTCCCCATCAACATCGCTCACTCAGCTTTCATCAAACTCAACCCCGAGTCTTCTCAACCAGTTCCAGCCCACCACAAGACCACTGCAGGGGGGACAGTTACAGCAGCTCTCGGGCAGTGGGACTTTGGCAGGAATGAATCACTTCCAACCCCCTCCTTCTTCCAGCTCTCCATCCTCCAGCCTAAGCCAGCTGGCACAGGCCTCTGGCGGGCCATCCTCAGGCCTGTGCCAAACACATCCAAGTGCATTAGGATCTTTAACTGGAACGATAGCCCAGCTCCACCAAGAACGGCCACGTTTTGCTTCCATGTCTCCACTACAACAGTCTGGCGTTGCCTCTCCCTGTTATACCCCTTCTGGCCTTAGTCCTCCCAGTCAGAGCCCAGTGGCAACAAGAACTTTTCAGTGTGGCCCTTCTGGGGCTTCAGGCTCTCATGGATCTCTGCTCCTGCCTCAAACCGCCAGCCCACCTCTGCAGATCCTACAGTCCAAGAGCACGCCACCTGTACCACCGGGACGTCTGAACCAGGACATCAAGTTGATTTCTGCTTCCCAGCCATCTTTGCCCCAAGAGCTGGCTCAGACGCTGAGTCAAAGTTCTCATTCCTCTAGAGAATCTGTTTCCAGCTTCTCTCCTTTTCCTGGTGGAGGGACTGGACTTCTTGGGAAGCCTTGTAGCTCAGTTCCTGGGCGTGTGACTTTACCACGTCAGATGTCCTCAGGTTCTTTACCACATCCACTGGTGTTTGGGGCCAGCGCTGCTTCTCTGACTGCTGGTGGGCGGAAAGAATCCATAGTGCTCACAGGGGATCTGGAACCTGTCAGATCCAAACTGCCCTCCAATTTGTGAGGACTCCATCTGAGAGCTGTTGTGTCAGCCGTGCAATTCAGTTGCTTATTAGACTTTCATGAATCATTTTTTCCTTTTCTTCCGCCCCCCTGCCCGACCTTTTTCCTTCATTTCTTTTGTTTAGGTTTAATTGTGATTAGAAACAAACAAAAAACAACACGAAAAACAACAAAAAAAGAAGATAACCAGGTATTCTTAGAGCTATAGATTTTTGGTCACTTGATTTTATAGAATATTTTAATACATGGAAAAAAAGGATATCAGCAAATTTAATCCAACGAGGTAACACACAGACAAGGCGTGTGCCTGAGCTGGAACATATGAATGATCAGCCATAGAAGCCACCAAAAAAGGTTTTCCTGTTGAGACAAAGATCTGAGGTTGACGTGGGCTGTAAAATGGAACATCAGGTCAGGCATGTAGATGGTGTTTTTAGAACAGCTGCAGCTGGTCTCAGCTTTGCACCAGCTGTGAATCTGGCCCACAGTACCTAGTTACGGGGGGATTTGGATAGCTCACTGTGTGCGTCAGAAAGTTTTACTTACTCCTAGGTTTTCTCCTGTGATCAGCAGTTTGCAGAGGAAGCAAGAGGAGGGGTGAGTTTCATTAATGCAGTCCCCTGTAGGGGTTTCAGAAGGGCCAAGTTTTTGTTTGAAATCCATCTGAAGAAGATGAAGGTGGCCAGGAGATGGGCGGGCCTGACTTCAGATGCTTGTCTCTTATTCCACTGATGCTCTAGTGGGAACAAGAAGCAATCCCTTGTAAGTCACAAGGAGGGAGTGAATATCCTCTCTATTTTTGTAGGCGTCGTGGATGTGGGTTGTGGGAGAAGTCCTGTCTCTCTGCCGGCACACCAGGCAGTTCACCCCAGCCAACAGAAGAGCCTAAGCTTCAACCTCTCCATGGACTGGAAAGCCTGTGTGCTGCCTTCCAGGTTGAGGAGTGCAAAGCAAGGGGAGGGATGGAGAAAGACACAGGAGTTTAACCTTCCCTTTCCCATTTTAATGTCTCAGTGTCCATGGGCTGACTGCTTTGAAGAGAATTGTGTAGAAAAAGATTGAAAAGTGGGGTGCAATCATCCCAGCCCTCTTCCTCCTTAGCCCAGGGGAGTTTGAGCTTTGGGGCACCAAGGGTAATACTGGTGCCCAGCCAAGAATCCTCCAGATTTGCAACTATATTTATACCATTAAACAAGATTAGACCAGAAATTTGGCCAGCCATGGTCCATGCTTCTCCTCTGATGGGGGAATTGAAATAATTTGCTTGATTTCACCAGCAATAACAGCCTGCACCTGATTGGCTTTGGTCTTGCCCTGCAGTTGCAGCATCACTGGACACATCTGGGGCCTGGCAGGCACCTTGAGCTGGATTTTTTGGGCTCCCCTGATTTAAGGCAAAGTGGGATGAAGATAGTAAGGGGCCATTGGGTGTACACCGCACTGAGAAGCTACAGCCTTTACCTCTAGAGCAAATGTCTCCTTTTACTTTGATCCTTTCTTCCTCTCATTTTTTTTCTTGGGCCAAGAGGTGTCTCCGGCCACCTCACTGTAAAGAGTCAGGTGCTCAACTTTTCTAACACTTGTTAGAAACACATGTCCAGCCTCCCTCTGTTTCCAGCTATCATGGGGTCCCTCCAGCCCTCAGAGGGAAAGCAGGACTTCATGCAGCAGTGCCAAAAAACTTACTATTATCACAGTAATGATACAGGTCCATGTAACTCCCTCTTTTACCTCCTTCCAACTCTCTCCCAAAACACTGGCTGACAGTTGTTTTTTATATCGGATTGTTTGCAAAACTCTTGACATGTGCCTGTATCTTGAATGTTGCTGCAAGCATTCCTGGGCACTCCTGCTTCAATGTGCTTTGGTGGCTCAGAATTCAGATGTAATCGGCTTTGGTCTTCCTTAAAGGGTCAGGGGAACTCTGTTTTTTCTACTAGCTACATACAACTATATATGTGTGAGTGTGTGTGGTGGGAGGGGTGCATGTGTGTGTGTGTGTGTGTGTGTGTAGATTTTATATATATATATACACACATGCTTTTATATATATAGTATAGTTATACACATATGTAGTCTATTTATGCACATGTGTGAGCATGCACACACACACACACACATATATTTACATATCTATCTATCCTAGTTTTAAAATACATGTCAGTTTTGACCCTCCTGTAGGACTGATTGGCAGGTGATAATTATAATATATAGATCCTGATTTTCCAAATATGTACAGGTTCATCTTGAAACAGAATCAGTTGATGGAATTGAAGCAGACTCACAGACCCTCTCATATTGTCATAGGTAGGTAGGAGGCAGTTCCTAGAAGGAAGACTCACAATATCCTTTTAAGTTTTATATTTGTTTAAGCAATCTTTTTTCCCTGTATGCTAGAGGGCCCCTAGAATGAGCATCTCAGGAGCCTGGGAGCTGTTTGGGTCTAGGGTATCTAATATAAGCAGGTGGGAAAGGTCTTCAGCCCAGCAATGCCAAGCTCTCATGGCTGTCCTGTGACTGCTGCATTGGTACTTGAATCTCAACAACCCCTGTGGACACTCAGACAAGCGGAGGTGCACAGAAACACCCTGAGGGCTGTCTCTGGTAGATGTGCATTCCATCCACCAGTCTGGTGAACATCCTTCTTCAGTTGGGTTCTTTGCTTTGTTTTTCATGGGGATATTGTTTGATTTTCCAGTTCTTAGCAGTGCAGTAGCCAATATTGAGTTATTCTGACTGGACCCCAGTCAACACTAGGCTTGTCTCAGTAGGTGGAACTATATTTATTATTACTGTTATTTTTTGGTTTATTTTGGGGGGAAGGGAGGGAAGAGTTCTAGGGGTGGGGTTTGCAATATAAAACACACAATAAAAACCTTAGTAAATAAAAATGTGAAAAAACCATCCCTCTGACTTGCTGTCTGCTTTAAGTGTTAACTTCAGGCAACATGACATGAGGTTTAAAGAAAAAAAAAACTTGGGTGGCATTTCAGTCTTCTCTCTCCTGTTGAGCAGGGAAGATGCAGGGGTTTGTCTCACTTCCTGTCCGTGTTCTCCTGATGTCTTTGGAGCTTTAGTAGTATGTTTACCTGCTGCCAGACCTCCGCCTCACACATGTAGAAAGTCTGTATTAAGCCATTGACAGTAAAAGTTTAAAACTTTTCTACACTTGAGTATTTAGCAATACAAAGGAGAAATCTGGTAGTTTTGCAAAGGCGTGTATGAAAGTCCTTCACGTTAATGGCAGACATGGAAACTGGCTGACTTTGTGATCCTCGGAGAAGAGCCTAAGGAGCCCTACCACGGGAAACAGTCATTAACAACTTGGGACAGGGACTATCGCAGAAAGCAGGAAAACACAGGAGAAAGGAAGCAGCTACTTCAAGGTCTCAGACTAAGATGGATGATGCCAAGGCCAGGACCTGATGTATTTTAGGAAGGTAAAACTAGCTTCAACTCTTAGCTTTCGTTTCATTCCTGTGATACCCTCTTTGAGTCTTTGTCCAAACCCACTCTAGGAAATATGCACAAAATTGATGTTTCAGGTCAGTAGCTCACATAGGAGCTGTATGGCCTTGTGCCCTTTCTTTGTAGCCAAGAAAATGTAGGGGAAAGCAGCCCAGCTGCTGGAGCGTGTCCTACAGTTTGTGGCAACAAGACGTAGCTGGATTCCATCCTCCCTGTGCCCTCTCCTCCATCCAGCTGGTGTTGAGAGTGCCTCACCTCTGCTTTGCTGATGGTCTCACATTCATTTTTCCTTCTCTGAAATCTCATTTTCTTTGTACCTTCTCATGCCATGGTTGCATTTAGCCCTTTGACATTTATCCCAGCCTCTGAAAGACTTGAATTTGCTAACATGACATAAGTGTGTCATTTCTGCTGAGATAAGAGCAAGGTCCAGAACCTTCTCTACCAGGTCTCCCAATGCTGAAGGTGGAAAAAAAGGAGCCCCAGGGCCATGAGTGAAATCAGTATTTTGCAGAGAAGGATGCACTGACACGCACTGACACATTTCCCCTGACACAGCACACCACAGGCTCGGTCCAAGCAGGACATTTCTTTTCTCTTGCCTCCTGCTTCTGATGGTTTAGGCTCCCTCCATCAATTCTCTGACCTGGTGTGGTTGTAAATGAGCAGAGCTGGTGAGGAAAGAGTAAACCAAATTTTTTAATTGGAAAATGCCATTCCCTTGAAACCAGATGGCTCTGCCATGGTGGGTCAGTTGTCCTGGAGTGTCAGTGAGGGAAGTTCAGGCAGTAAAATGTTTTGCCTTTCAGAATGAATGTTTTTATTTTACATGCCATTACTTTTACAGATGAAACTGGGATTGTGACTCAGTCCTGCCCAATCAAAAATTGCTTCTAAAATCACATTTCACAGAAGATTTTTGAACTTTCAAGGTTTTTATGCTGGAATAGAACAAAATCCAAGCTTTGAGCTCCTAGAACCCCCTTGTGAAACCTGCTTTTTGTTCTCCATGAACAGCTAGCAGGGATTCAAGACGCAGCCCCACTGCCATAAGTTGCAGAAGGATGGGCAGGACTCCATCAGGAGGATCTCATGCTTTTCCTGAGGGCAGAGGTCACAGTAACACAATAACCACAAGGCCCTCATGACAAGCATGATACCAGAGGAGTCAGGGATGCAGCTTAGGTAATGGAGTCTGATCCTTACCTCACCCAGAGCATTTCAACACGGCTGGTAGCCATGTCTCTGCTCTAGGCCACTGTGGATCAGGATGGCACAGACATGCTTTTCCCTGACCAAAGAAAACCCATGGCTCCACTCTCTGGAGAAACCAGAAGCCCCTTCAGCTGTAGGAAAGCACACTTGGAAGGGCTTGACTGGTTTAACGCATGTGCTGATGCCTCCTTATCTTATTGAAAAGACGTAAGACCACAGTGGGATTTCATGATACTTGCACACCGGCTGTCAGGAACAAACTGCTCGGATACCGGAGCCAAGTCACTCTCCTATCAACAGGTGGTATGTTTAACAGGAAACAGGTAGTTTCTCTACCTCCTATCACTCCTGCAGTGCCTTGTGAAGACCCAGCTTGTTGGTGTGGAAGCTCTGAGTGGGAAAAAGACAGGGATCACCAGCTCCTGTGATTTCTCCCTTTCCCCACTCACAGTTTGGCCAGTGCTGTTCATGGGACTTTCAGCCTTGTCTTGGGGAAACTCTCCCAGACTGGCTGCCCACCCCACTTCCCTCCCTCCTGGAGAAGAGCAAACAGTTTCTGGTTATGGTATAGAGGCAGAGGCTCCCAAGCTTACACCCCTTGCACCCTGTGAGAGATTTTGGGGTGTTGGGAGTTAACAGAACAGACCTATTCCTGGCAATGCTTTCCTGCAGACACTGGGATTGTCTGATCCCCTGCACCAGCCAGCCTTACACAGGAAGGAAAGCGATGCCAGAGCTACAGTGAAAAGCAGGCTGAGGCTCAGGCCATGGAAATGAGGTTTTTCTTCCTCTTTGCAAACTCACTTAGTTGTTTGGACCAGCAAGGTGATGAGGTTAATTGAGCACAAAATGTTGGAGCGCTGTGTGGACAGGCTGTCTGCCTGGCAGGGCCCTCAGCAGACCTCTTCACTCAGCATTGTACCCCAGTCACAACCAGTGTAAGAGAGACCCTGCAACATTTCTGGTGTGTCTCCAGGAAGCCTGGCACAGGGGATGGGGTTGTACATGCCCTGGTTCATTCCTTTTTGTATCTTCTCTGCAAATTCAGGGGTCTCATGGCGCTGGGCACAGGCTCACAGCACAGGTGAGCTCAGAGGAGGCAACAGCTACTCTACAAAGTACTCCACTGAATGTCCAAAAGGGATTTGCACCTTTCTTCTCCTTGCTTAAGGGAGACAGTAAGTTAGGAATCACCACGTAAAAGATATGAATACATCATAGTGTATATTTCATTTAAAATAAGTTAATGGCAGCTTTCACTAATTCACTCCACCCAGCTCCATGGGCCAAGGTTGTACCTGCCAGCTAAAGGCACTAGTGTGGCAGTGGGACATGAGCTGCTGTGTGAGCCAGACTCTGCATCCCTGTTATCTTGTGGAAGAGGATCACTATGGGATGTGGAAGGTAAGATCTGCACAAGGCAATGCCACCATTTGTGTGCAAACCACAGCATGTAAAAAGCAAATGAGAGTTACTCTAGGTCTGGCATGGCCTGTGCAGGGTCACCCACTGCTGCTCCTCCACCTGCAGGCAGAAGCAGGAGTAAATGGTGTTCAGGCAAAGAGGTGACATCTCACTGCTTACAGCCCTGTAGGACAGCAGAAGGCTTTTTCAACACCTTGTGGGTACCCTGCTGCCAAACCCGCAGCAGGTCACCTACGTGAGCTGCTCTACAACCACCTCTGGCCAGACTGCCCATTACATCACATGTCACTGCAGAGAACATGAGTGACTGAAGGGGCCCCAAAACCTCCCTGTGGGACTGGAGACATGGTGAGGGGGGAGGAAGGTGAGGGCACAGATAATAAGTTCATATTGTTCATATGTTCGTATTTTTCATATGTTCTGATGATGGGGTGCACAGAAATCCTTCCAGCCCAGCCCATGTCTGCCAGCAGGCCATGTGCCTCGCGGGGACAGCAGTACAGACCCCGGGGGAGGCACCAGGGTGGGAGCAAAGTCCTGCAGCTGAGAGAGCTGGAGCCCAGGGAGGGAAAGGAGAGGGGCCAGAGTTGGCTTCTCATCAGCCCTGACAGTGAGGTGCTGGGGAGCATGCTTGGGCTGAAAGGTTGACCAGGAGTTTCTGCTTCCCATAGGCAAGGGCAGTGTTACAGCTTCACCGCTACAGAACCAGAGACGGCAGCTGGTGGCACCAGCCTGGGCCCAGCACCTGATGAGGCAGGATCCTTCTCCTTGAAGGTAGTTCTCCCTGCCCAGCATTGGTGAGTGGCAGCCACCTCTCCAAGCCCCTGAGAGGTTCAGCTGGGGCATCAGTACCATGTGAGTCCCAGGAGAAGGGAGGAAAGAGGCCAGCTCATGCCAGGACTCTGAGAACCCTGTGCTGGTGCTCTGCTCCAGTACTGACACCCTCTGCCAGGCTGGTGGGGCAGTGCTGCAGAAGAGCTGGACTAGGGTGATGGCTGCAGGGATAAAAGCTCAGGATCTGGGATGTACTAGCACAAACAAGCAGTCCATTTTTGCTGGTGGCACTTTTTAACACCACAGACTCCCTCCCCATCCACCATTACTCCCTTGCAGCCAGTATCCTGCCTCCCCATCCCTGGCTGAGGTGACTGACGGGGATGGTCTGTGAGCAGGGAAGTGGGTGGTCATTTCCACTACTGAACTAAAGCTGGGCTAAATAATCCCCCTCAGTGGGGAAGAGAAGCAGGGCAGGGAAAGATGCTGTTTGGGTTTGCCCTCAGTAGTCGGATGTGGTTTTGCAGCTCTTTCATCAGCTGTGCAGTTCCTTGGTCACATTTCTCCCTTTCCCCACAGAGAGAAATGCCCAGTTTCTGATGGCAGGTTTTGTGTGTGCATGTGGCCCCCCAGCCAGGGTGAGACTGGCAGCCAGTTTGGTTTCTAAGCTCAAGCCTCTGCTGAGACATCTGCAGAAATTAAATGGAGCCGCTTAGGCACATTGTGAGCTATACTCCCCCGCTCCTTGCAGAGGCATAGGCTTGGCTGAACACTGCTTTTCTAGAACAAAGTGGAGAAGCTGGGACACGCCAAAGTCTGGCTCCAAGTCACAGCTGAGAACCACCTAATTTTTCAATGCAGACCATCAGTGCTGAAGTCTGAGGTCCCAGATGTTTTCCCTCTTTAAGGAGTTGGGCTGGGAGACCTCACCGGACATGCACAACCTTGTACATGAGCTGTGTGCTGTCGGTGCCACCCTCCCTGATGACCCTGTTAGCAACACCTCAGTGAATCTGTGGGGGAGCTGAGGGTCTGGCCTGCCCAGGGCTGTGCTGTGATCAGAGCCAGCACAGTGCTGGAATCTTTCCAATGTCCCTGGCCCTGGTCTGTCAGGCACTGTCCCTGTCCCTGCCTGTCTCTGCTCCCAGCAATCTGAGGGGACTGCTGTCCGGATTGGCAAGGTGTCTTCAAACAAATCCCCTCACTGCCTGCTTTCTCCCTGTTGATAAAAACGGGGTGAAATTTAACACGTGAGTATATGCACATCGGTTTTGTCACATCATTTGCAGAGGCCTCAGACATTTTGTCTCACTAATTACAGCAACCTGAGCCTGTTCCGAAGCCCCACTTTGACTTCAGGTTCTGATTTTTTAATGGAGGTGAATATGGTACCATCTACTATTGGTAAATTAAGGGAAGAAAATCCTAACTTGCTTCTGCCACTTACAGTTGCAGGAAAGTAGATTGATTTTCTTTTAAGCAGGCATTGCAAAACAGCTGCTTTTCAGCCTCCAGCTACCAGCTGACCCTAATCACAAGCAGTGACTGTTCTGCTCAAGTCCACCTTTTAGCAGACACCTGATTAGAAAAGACATTGACTGAAGCCTTTCAGAAGATGTAGATGCTCATTTGTTTTAACGGAGGAGAAACAAGAGCTTGGTAGGTTAAAATTGAGCTTGGTAGGTTAAAATCGGAGCTTTAGCCCAGCAAATGCCAGGCCCTTTGTAGGACTTCCTCTGAGTGACCTTTTGTTGGCACGGATGCTGCAGAACCCAGCTCTCTTGCCCGGGGGAAGGGGGCAGCCACCTCCTCCAGAAATGCCCCCACCAAGGCAGCCATGCTGTGTGTGCCCTGCCCTGTCAGCTGGGCAGGGAATGGGAGCTCCCTGAAGCTGTCCTGCAGTGCTAGGCAGGAAGGTGTTAACAGCATCTCCCAGTGCCACATGTCTAAATGCCTTCACCTCTCTGGGAAGCTGACATTCCTGACTGTGCTGCAAATTAGAGAGCTCTTCAGGGTCATTTTTCCCCTCTTCCCTTTTATTTTATGTTTTTATACACCCCCTTTCTTCAGATGTGATGGGAATGGCTGGGGCTCACCCACACACAGCTCACAGCAGCCTCTCTGGGGTCCACTTGTGCTTTCCCCCTCCAGCTCTGTCTGTGACAGCATGCAGGGCTAGTGGGGGTGGTCCATGGGAGGGCATGGCCAGCTGCCCTCCCCAGACCAGGTGCTGGCTTTCAGGTGTCCCGTCTACCCACACTGGCTGCCTGCTGTGGCCGAAGGATGCTGTCAGCTCTTGGCCTTGTGCATGCCCATCACTGTCAACTCCTCTCTGCAGAGGCTGAGTGCTGACATGCTCCTCTGCTGAGCTGTGTGGGCCACTACAGCCCCTGGGGTGGCTCACCAGAGAGTGGGGGAGCTGGAGATGGGAGCTGCTCTTTGCTGTTGCTGATGCTCCAGTTGGCCCAGCTGCCTCACCATCCTGGAAACAGCTGTCTAGGACAGAGGAGCTCACCCCTACTACCCAGCATGGGGTGGGGGGTACAGCACATCCTGCTGTTGCTGGAGCAAACCCACCAGAGTCAGAAGGGCCTAGCAGACTTGGGAGTGACTTCTTGCTTTTAGCAATGGAGGAAAGATGAAGGACAGGGCTTCAGTGCTGCTCCTTTATAAGCATTTCTACTTCCCTCCCTGGGATCAGCCTGAATGTGTAGCCAGGAGCACAGGACTCCCGGCCAGCCTGGGGAGGGAGGGTGTACTGTGTTGGAGGAAGGACATTGCTGACCAGCACGGCTGCACTGCCAGGCAGGAACACTGTCCCTGATAGATTATTAACCTTTCACTGGTGCCTCAGGCCCCTCTTGCAGCTCATGGTTTGTGGCAAAGATCATGTCTTTTTTACTTCATGTCACTGTAAGTCTTATGCTCCTGAAAAGGCTGTGGTGACTGAAGACATACATACTTGGCTTTAGAAAGATGCTTAACATGTAGCTTTTAATCAGCTCTACCATGAAGGCTTGAATGTGGCCCCAAGGGCCCCTGTAGGAGCTGCAGATACCCCGGGGATGAACAGGAAGACCTGGAGGCATTTGTGCATGGGCACAACATACACATTTTTTCCTCCCTGCCTCCAGCAAAATGGTCTCTAGAATCACAGGGTTTTGTTCAAGTAGTATGAAAACAGGCAGACACTAATCTTGGAGACTCAGGAATATCCTCCAAGAGCCCATGAATCACAGGCACTGGGGACTCAGCATCCAGCTCTAGTTTGTCATGATGCTGTTGTTTTCGTGCTGGATTTGACTAGATCTCAATGGCTCATAGTATGTCTCACACAGCACCTAAAGCAGCCCTGGCTGGAAAAGGCTGTAGACCGGCCAGCTTGGCCTGCAAAACAAAGCCCAAACAGGTGGCCAGAACAAGCCCACAGCGAGGAGCAGCAGTTCAGTTGGGTACTCAGACTAATGCCCTACAGCTGGGAGGGGGCCCTGGCCCTGGGGTTGGAGATGAGACACACCTGAGGGGGGGGGGGGGGAGAGGCAGGTTCCACACGGTCCCAGGCTCACTCACAGTGAGCTTTTCCAGGTCTAGGTAAGAGGGGTGGTGGGGATTTTGGGGTGGTTTGCTGTCTGTGAGCTCATATTTTGTGGGATGCTGGTGGTCCTCCTAATTTCCTGGTTTCTGGGAGCAACTGCTGGGGAAAGGTTGGCTCTGAGTCTGCACTGGGGACCCTGGCTGTGACTGCCCTTTGCTTAGAGGTGGGCCTGGCGCGGTTGGAACAAAAGGGTCTGGCAGGTGCCACATGCTGCAGCGTGTTGGTACCTGGGCTGTGTGCTCTGTCTTTAGGGTCCCCTCAGCGCTACCAGGTTTGGAGCTGGGACTGGGCAGCATTACCCCCCACTTCTGTGTTTAGGGGTGCCTTGTCCTTTCAGCTTCGCTGCCTTCCCCATGCACCCAGCCCTGCTCCACCAGTACCAGCTGCAGCAGCATGTTTTTTCCCCTTCCAGCCATGGCTGATCCCACGTGGGGATGTGGTGGCCTCAGCTCAGTAACCCTGTACATTACAGCCCATCACAGCCTTTGGCTGCTGGAGCTTGCTGAAAAGGCAGCGCTAGGGGCTGGGTGAAATGCTGCAAGCCAGGTATTAGCTGCTTGGGGAGCCTGGGCAGGCTGGGCTGGGAAGAACCACCCTGGTTATCTGTGCTAGTGCCCAGAGCTGGGCACGGGAGGACAGCAAATGCTGTAGGGGTCTGGGGGGGATGCAGCCAAGGGAGCCCCTGTGAAGCAGCTTCTGGTGCTTCTGTGCCTCTAGCCTGGTCTCTAGGCATGGGGATGTTGTAAGGGCTATCTGCCTCCTCAGAAGAGGATAGGGAAACACCAGAACTTTTGGTTTGCTCCAGAGGAGCAAGAGCAGCTGGGTAGAGGCAGAAGGAGATGAAAGGGAGAGGGCCCAGGCTGGGGAGGGTAAGATATGGCCCAGCTGCTGGATGGATCCTGCTCCCTGGGCCTGGTAGGGTGGCTCTTCCTGGGGCACAGCAGTGACACCCCCACACAGGATAACACCGGAGCAGCCCTGGAGGTTGAGGGGTGCTGCCAGAGGGTTTACAGATGGCACTGGGGAAGCAGAGAGCCCCTGGGGAAGGTTTCCCTGGCAGCTGCTTACTGCCCATACCTCAGTGCCCTTCTGCAGTGATGGGGGGTTTTGGTCACAAGGCTCCAAATCTTCATGACAGTGACGAGATCGATAGGAGCAATGTGGGACTGGGGCTGTGCCTCATAGAACAGCAGAGCTGCTGGGGAAACCCCTGTGCAGGAGGGAAGCCTCCCCAGCCTCGCCATCCTCAGCAGCGCAGAGCTTGGCCAGATTAAGTGGATGCTGTTACCATGGTGATGGTGCCCACAGAGGAGAAATGGGGTCTGGTGTTTTCCTTGCATACAAGGATGCCGGGACTGGGGATGATGCTGGCTGGGACAGAGCTGTCAGGGATGCAGCCATCCACAGTTCCCCTGTTCCACTGGGGAAACCCCTCTCCAAGCTCTCCCTGGCTAGGGCACATGTCTGATCACAGCCAGGCTCTGCTGAGCCAAAGGACAAACTTCCATGTCCTGCAACCCCCCCAGATTGTGCTGTGTCCCCAGAGTCCAGTGCCCCCACCCCGGTCCCCTGTCCTGCTACAAGAAGGGACCTGGATGTCTGCATTAGCAGTGCCCTTGGGAGGCTGAGCTCCCTCAGCAGTCTCATGCTCCTTGTGAAAGGGTCCTAAGAGGGGCCTGAATTCACATCAGAGCTTTCCAACACACACATCTGAATGTCCCAGCTCTGTCTGCAAGGGCCCTGCCAGCCAGGGACAGTGACTGAGGTTACAAAGGGGTTGCTTCTCCTTTTCCTCTCAGGTTTGCAGCCCAGGACAGAAGACCTCAAGACCTCACCCTCTCTTCACAGAATGATGAAATCATAGGGGGTGGAGGCACTGACAGCCATCCTGAAATGAAAGAACGCAAGGGACACAGCAAAGCCTCCAGGTAGAAGAGCCTGTGGCAGTCCAGTCTTCCCTTGCCTGGAGCCTGCTAAGCGTGAGTAATACTGATTTGGATGAAGTTAATGTGTGATGAGTTTATTGCTGCACCTCTAGCATGTCTCATTTAACTCTCCCAGCCTTCGCAGTGATGGGGTTGCTGCAGGATATTGTAAGCAGGGCTGTCCTGTGTCTGGTTCAGGTGGTGAGGGTTTGCAGGTACTAGAGCAGCACTACATGATGTTTGCAGGCCGGCAGCAGTGTTACTGGTGCACTTGTGTGCTGAACAAAAGGGTCATGGATAAACTGCTATCGTGACCAACCTCCTATGGGCAGAGCATGCTGCAGCATCCCCTTAGCCAGTGGCCACTTGGCAGCTGACTGAAGGTGGGATGTCCTGAGACAGCCGGGTTGGGGAACAGAATTTCCTCCTAAGAGATTACCAAAGAAAAATGGTGTCTGCTCTAAATTGCAGCCCTATGGGAGCCAGCTGTCCGGGCCACTGTCCCTAAAGAGAGGAAGGCCTGGAGGAAAGGCAGTGTGTGGTAGGAGAAGGTTGGGAAACAGGATCTGAAATTGGGAAGAACTGGAAAAAGTTGATTCTCAATTACTAAAAGACAGGGAATAGGTTATTGTCCTAGTGTAAGTGCTGCAGCCCCACCTGTGGAAATGAGTCAGGCACCTGTGCATGGAGGGAGTCCTGATCAGAGAATCTCTCTCAGCTGGTGGGGAACTCTCCCCCCGCAGCCAGGTGGCCCAGTAGCACTCAGAGTAGGCTGAATCCTTCTTTTGTCCCACTCATGGCATTTTAGTTTGTCTCCCTGCACTCTACCACACTCAGGCTTTTCCAAAGGGAGGTGTACAGTCTGGATCTGTGGGTGTTTGCCACCCTTTCACTCTTACGCTCATGTTCTTCTTGCCACTTCTACACATTGTGCCTGCCAAGGGTTGGCTTTCCTTTTCCGAACCCACTGGTGCTGTCTGCTGCCTCTGCCCTGTCAGCTCTGCACGTTTGCTTGCTAGGCTGATTGTCCCCTTGACTTCCAGGGTGTCCCATCACACTGGAGAGCTGGCACGCTTTTTTGGAGGCAGGAATTTTGCTGTGTCTGCTTATGGAAGGTTCTAGAGAGTCACACTGCAGTTCAAGATTTGGCTTTTAAGAGTCACAGGCTGCAGGGGTGTGAACTCACATGTAGTAAGGGGAGACGTAACCTGGCTGAAGCCTATGCTGGATTAGGGGAGACCTGGCCCCACAGAAGAGCTGTAATGTTTGAATGTTTTAGGCAAAGGGTAGTTTAGTTAAATCCAGCTGAGCCCCTACAGGAATGCTTTTGTTTGAGATGAACAGTCATTTGCTGTGAGTTAGTTTAAATCCAGTCTCAATTCATCTTAAGACAGGCAGCTGTTCTTAATGGGAAAAAGCCTGGTAGTGTTGCGTTTGGGGCATCCTCTCGCTTCTGTGTCGGAAGCCGAAGTGCTCTCAAGGCAAGCCACGCTAGGCATGAAAACCCGCGAGTCTGCAGCTCGAGTTATTTACTGAGCTGCTACTAGCAAGGAAGCATCACTGATGTTAGCCTCTTTAACAGAGGCTGAAGAGAAACAATTTACTCGCTTCCAGGAGGATGCAAAGCTGGTGGCGGTGGGTTTGCGGTGCCGCTTGCCTTGCGGCGGGTCACCGCTGCCCTCTAGTGTCCCCGTCCCGCACTGCCCCCGCGCAGGGTGCACGGCTCTCGGCAGGGGTTACTTCTGCCTGTCTTAAAATGGGCTACCCGATGAACACCTCGTTACACCCTCGCTTCCTCATCTGTCTTGATGTGCAAAGGAAGTAGCGCAGCAAATTATCTGGGCTAGCCTAGTAAGAAATGCTCCCTTTTCACGCTAGAGGTTAGTAAGCAGAGGGTAGGGTTTGGGTTTTTTCTGTATCCACTCTGCCTGTCTGCGTCTTGGATGTGCCTCATGTGCCTTGTGACACTCTCAGCTTCATGGTTAACGCCCTGGTTCCCTACTTCTCTCCTGTATGCAGATGCATGTGCAGCCCAGTTCTAGCATGGCTAGGAAGTCCCTGAGCAGCCGCAGGGTCACGGCACTCCCTCAGGGTTCCCACCAGTTCCCACCCCAGACCTCGGTGTGGCTGCAACAGGAGGATCTGACCAGCAAAATAGGGGGTGGGGGTGGAGCAGGGGCTGTAAGACAATGCAAGATCTTGTACTCCTGTTAGTAGAGGTCAGGACAAGGAGTGATCTAATGCACCCAAGAACACGGGACATAAGTAACTGGGGAAAGTGACGAAGAGGCTGATGACCAGTGTGAATCTCTAGTATTGAAAGTGTTTGGAGTTCGCATGAGGGTAACAGTAAGGGTATCAATTACTGCACTTTAAAATCCATACACAGAAAGGGCTATATTCAAAGAATGAGAACATTATTTTTTTGTGATTTTACTGGTTTACTAAGGCTGTATTTCAGTGATTAAAAACCTTTCCTTCTGATGCTTGCTTGTTAGAAGGTGATACTTTTGCTACTGAGCTTTGAAATGGAGGTGAGTTAGCCAGAAAGATACTGCACGCTCAGTGGTTGTGCAAGGGCGAGGTGGGCCAGACTCCCAAACCACAACAAAAAAGGAGCAAGTAAAATTCCAAGCCTGGTCACCATAGTGACTGGGGGGAGGGCGGGCCCCAAAAAGTATAGGATTAATTAAAAACAGAACAAACTCTCCAAGCAGACCAGAATTTGATTGGATTAAAAAAAGTGTATTGGATGTCCAATACAAAATAATAAACATGAAGGTATTAAAAAAAGCCATAGAGTATACAGCAAATACTACAGAAAAGCAAAAAAATTTGTACAGAAAGGTAGACATCTACAGCAGTCCTCAAAATTATTCTACATGAGAATCATAAAACAATATACAAGTTTGGTTTTTTCCCCAAATGTCTCTGAGGGAAGCTGTCACTTAACAGCTTGACTATGACACTACAAGGATACACAATGTTCCAAATTTAAAATCACAGGATATGTAAGAAAACGTAGCATTAAAATGTGAAAAAGTGCAATACAGATTGTACACTGAATTGAATAAATGTTTTTTCTTTTAGTTTAACCTTAAAAAACCAACTTTGAACAGTTGTTTTATCATTAAAAATATTCCCCCTCCCCAATTTCAATGACAATATTAACATTCATGGTGTTTACATAAGTAATATTCACAAAGACCCACCAGTTAAGAATACTGTGTATGTATGATGGTATTTCTTTGGGTATAGGTAAAAAATAGGCAAAGGAAAACATGCACTCCCTCCTTTCAGGACAGGGTGCGTACTTTATTATTTAAATACATATTCTGTAGCTTATTTTGCCCTGAATTGTATTGATTAAAAGTCCAAACATCAATTATCTAGGTGGCCCACAGTGCTCCAATTAATTTGATTCCCTCCCCCCCTCAAATAATAAATAAACCCAGCAAATGTCCTAGAAATGACAACACAGAGTCCAGGAAAAGAAAGGAAGTAAAGCTACAACATAAACCCCTGCTGCTCTCCAGGATGATTCATCAGCTCTCCTTTCTCTCAGTGACAGGGACTATGAAAATGGGCTGAGCTCTAGTTTTAGTCAAATGGATAAAAGAAAATACATGAAGCAAAGTTTCTGGGTTTTTATTTAAATTTAAGAAGGTTACAGTATTTTCTCTTAATGTTCCTACAGGTACAGCCACCTAGCAGAGGCACTGTGCGCTACAGCAGCAGCGCCCCGCACCTGAAATGCTTGGTACCTGCGTGTCCCCCATCGGTATCACTGAGCATCTGAGATCACAAACCTGACTGCTCAGAAGGAACAGATTCTCCATCTGAATCATCAGTAAGGTTTGAGTTTCCTTTCATCTTAAAAATGGAATTGCACACAAGTTTGTTAGGCAGCTGGGTACTGGTTTTTTTTTTCCTTCCTTTTTTTTCTTAAAATACTGTCCCTCTTTCTATGCCTTTCTATTCCTCCTTGTGGCGTTTGGCAGAACCAGGCAATCATACAAGGGGAAAAAAAAACCCTTTTCCTTCCCCTTCTATGGGAGCTCCCTTTTAACTTTCCTTCCTTTCTAGTCAGATATGTGATCAGCACCCGAGTCGCTAATACTGGTTTTCTTTTCAAATGGTTTCAAAAGTGTAAAAAATACATTTTTGCCTTGCTTACATCTCTGAAGAATCCTTAAGAGAAGGATTCTTGTTTAAATGGCCTGGGATACAGAAACTGCACTGGGGTTGGACTTGCGGCTGAAGGATCCTGTGGACATGTAGTGTTCTCAGAAGTAAGATATGGTATGTGCTGATGAGAAGAGGTTCACAGTTCTCTGCTTCTGGGAGGTCCAGGTAGCTCAAACCTAAGCACCACCAGCAGAGAAGTGTTGTGCACTGCTGTCTGTGCTAAGCTCTTCATGCTGAATGAGCGCTCAATCTGCACTTGAAAGTTTCATGATGTGATCTTCAAATTAACAACAAAATAGAGCACTGTTGCCAAAAGAAGCTGTAGTGTCATCTAAACATAAGGAACCCTACTTTACAGGAGGAATTTTTTAATGTTTCTAAATAAGACTCTCACTGCAATTCAGTAACCAGAGACACAGTATGCTGAAGTTACAAGGAAGGATGTTACAGAAGATGCTTTCATTTTCTTCAGTCTTTCAAGTCAATGTAGAAAGACAGGAAAACAACAATAATGAAACCTCCCACTGGATCCCCTCCCCTTCCCCATCTACTTTTCCCCACTCAAAATATTGAAACTGCACAAAAAGCGACAAACAAGCCTTTCAAATTACATTTCAATTCAATTCAAACAGACTGGTAATCTCACAGTGATGAGAGGAGAAAGTCAGGCTTTTAATAATTATAATATAAAAAAATAAAAAGAAGCTTACAAATAGCAGTGCAGCATCCCAAAAGGCCATGGATTAACTGCCAGAAGGGGACATAATTATACGCAGAATAAAAAACAAAACAGAACAACCCACGCTGGCAATGATTTTTCATACACAATAGAACAAGCAGTCAAACGTCAGTCTAGGCTGTGGAAAAACAACAGTTTCTCTTTTTTTTTTAACAATATTTTTTTCTTTTTTATAAAAAAAGATAAAATAAAAACACAAATAAAATTGTACATAAATGCGAATGTCCAACACTGAAAAAGGCAGGGCAATCACACCACTGAGACAAAACCTGATCAGAAAAAAATAAAAACCAAACCAGTGAAGTCCACTTTTTTTCCTTTTATCTGGATGCTGGATTTCAGGCTGATGCGTCCCATCCTGCATGGTCTCAGCACGTAAATGGAATTCCACTTGGCAATGACTTCATTGCAGGACAATGACAAGAAAGGTCATCTCTCTTTGACCAGCTGTAGCACAGATGCACTGGTTGGTTCGTTTGCTTTCTGTGTATGTTCTCATGTGCTGTCCCTCTTTCTGTTTTTTTTTGTTTGTTTTTTCTTTATTTTTTTTCTCCCTCTGTACAATTCCTTGTGTTCCAAGGCTGAGTCCCAAGACTTGTGAAGCTGTCTGGAGTCATGTCCTGGTGAAGGTGGTCATGCTGTAGTGATGGCATTAAGGTCCTTCATAAGTCCTTCCAGGTGGGCCATCTCTTTGGTCAGCTCATCCGGTTCATAATTCTGTGGCAGATGTAAAGAATTATTGACAAGATTACTTGCTTCCTTTAATAGACGGACAGAATAAGAAGAAATTGTCAGTGATTCTAGTGTAACTGTGACCCTGGCACATAAATAAGCAGAAGCAGATTTAGCAACAGTTGCGGGAATTAATAACTTGACTCTTATTTTAAGTGCAGACCTTTTTCATAGAATAGTTTGGTTGGAAGAGACCCTTAAGATCACCGAGTCCAACTGTTAACCTAATGCCGCCAAGTTACTTACGTCGGGTCACCCACTGACATCCCCACTCGGCCCTGGGGCAGCCCCCCAGCCTGGGTGCAGTGCTGCTGCAGGCCCCCACCTCCCCAGCCACACTGCCTGGTCCTGCCCACACTCCTTGGCAAGCTGAATGTCTTTGTTTCGGGTGTTGTTTTTTTTTTTTTTTTCCCAATAGTGATTCATGATTTCACTGAAATTTAAGACTGTGATCATCTTATCTGTTTTCCTTGTATCAATTCCTGCTTCAAGATAACAGCCTCCTTTGAACAAAAGGAAGATATTTTTAAAAAACCTTCCCAATTTAATTGGAAAAAAGGTCAAAGCAAGCACTTCAGTAAAATGGTTTTGATAATCATTATGCTTGCTAAATTCATACTCCCTTGTCTAGCTCAACTGTCTGGCTTCAGCTACAGTGAACAGCTATCACTCTGTTATCTGTGCATCTATGTAGATAGATAACCACGGATTAGTTAATCTTAAAACATTTTCTAAGATGACCAAGTCTTTCCCAGTACTGTGCAGTTCCTGGAGCATTTCTCCAAACCCTCTTTGCTCTTCCAGCGCCACTTTCACTGAAGGCAAGCTGGGCTGCCTATGGTATTCCCGTACCAGCTCTGCTAATGCCGAATCAGAAGCAACACAACTCCTCTCCTGCTTGATAGTTTCTGCTCTATGTATTTAAGGTCCATTATTAGACCTTCTAGTACTGAAGCTACTGCTCAGCTGCCTGCATACCATACACCTGAAGTCCTTCCCAGAGTGGAGCCCTCGACCCTGACTGCAATCTCACTTCCTTTGCTTTCAGATACAAACTTTTTTCTTTAATTTAAATAGAAATGAATGCAGCAGGCACTTTCCAGTTTACCAAGCAACCTAGACTGTACTAGAAAATTCATCTCTGTCCTGTGTCTAACACATTATCTGCCAACTACTGACAATGATAAATAGCAGCAAGCTGGAAGTACTCAGACTCATTCCTACAGGCTCTCATAAAACCAGAATCAATTCAAATCACTACCTCATCCTGATTTTTAAAACTCATACTTATAACTAATATTTAGTATGCTGTAATGACTTTATCTTATAACAACTTATTAATGCCTATAATTAAATATTCCAGATTTGTTGATGAATAAACTAGTGACTGTATCTTTCGTACCAAGCAAAAGAAAGAATAAAGTAGAAGTGACAACCAGACAGAAGGGCAAAAGTGCACCAAATCAAGCATGCATACAGTTTCTAGACCAGCGCATACAGAAATAAAATCAAGAGGGTAACAAAACCAAAGGACAGTAAGGAAACAAGAAAAAAAGGAAAAAATAATTAAAACCAAGCATTTCCTGTAGCAGTAATACAATAGCTAATACAGTACTTCTTGGCTTGCAATTTGAAAGGAAAACAGCTCTTCCAGCATCTGACACCCAAAACATCCTTGCTTCTTAAAAGCTATTTCTAAAAGACCAACAGTTGGTTGTATTTTTCCCCCAGTCAGAACACTTTCATATGAGTATCTAAAAACATGTTTGGGATGATAGCTTTAAACATTTTGGCATTCGTGCTAAATTTCCATCTGCAATGACACTCTGGATGCTCTGCAGCAGCACAGGAAGCTGCAGCTGCGTGACTTTAATGGGATCCAGGCACAGTACGCTTGCAAAACAGACGGCAATAAATGACATCTCAACACGAGCATGAACACATCTTAAGCTGCACAGAAGAGCAAAAGGCACTGTTGGAGGCCTTCAGCTCCATGAACAAAGATGCTCTTTACATCAAGATAAGCAGGCAAAAAACAGATGTGCAGGGCACTTCTACAGCTCCAGTACGGAGGCCTGCATATAGAAGCCCAAGCCACAAACCAAAGCTCCATTAGGCACTACGTACTGCAGAGAACGAAAAGACTAGGGCTATAGATGGCATCTGTCTTTCCTCTTGTAATTGCGAAAGGCTCGCAGAAACCAGAGCAGTGAGCACGAGTCAAGAAAGGAAGTCCCAGAGAACATTACTCTGTGTTCAGCTAGTGGCATCAGCTCAGCCAAAATACTGTCAGAGGTTTTTCAGTGTTTGACTGCATGGGCTTTGTGGACTGGAATAGGTGGAAGCACTGCATCTGTTTAGTGTTGTGTAATTAGGAAGGAAGGTATTGCTCTTCAGTAATTTTCAGATTTAGAAAGCACTACTAGTACTTGCCATTTAAGTGCTTATTCTCTGAATTTACTGCCTTGTGTAGAAGGTATTTGCACTACATTTTTTTAATATGGGTTAACAGGCAATGGCACTTGGTGGAAGTCAGCAGCCTTGTTATCCTCTGCCTTCACAAGTCTCATGCAGACATTACTAAAGATTACAGGTATCACACAAGGAGAGATTCGCCACAGTTTGATAAGCACTGCCAAAGAAAGCCCCTGGCAGTGTAAGAGTACCTACGCTTTCCGAGTCCTCAAGCATCCTGGTGGTCTCCTGCACATCAGGGGCACTGGGGACTACCACTGGCATAGGAGGTCGGGTTCTTCCTAAAGTCCCAATCGATGCAGTCTTCACTGAGTGAACTGGATGGTTAGAAGCGTAAAATAAATTGTTATATAGTCATGCCTCGGTTAATTAGTTCTTTTGCCTATTCAGAAAGTTCTTGAAAGTAGGAGAATAAAAAGGATTCTATTAGATGAAAAATAACACTTCAGATTACAGAGTGCTGAATTTGAATCTTTGCCTGGTTTATCTGTGTACATAAAAGGAAAGGGTCTTGAAAATTATACCAGCAAAATTCACTCCAGCCTCTGACATTTCCTTTGATGCCGAAGTCTACCCCCTGCCCCTTATGGAGCTTCTCTCATTTTCCTCTAAAATTGCCTTTTTCTCTTTTTGGCAAGTGTGTCTTGCCAGTTTTCCCCTGCTCACCTTGCTGAGTCAATAATGGTGTGCTTGGCAATGCAGGGTCGTACGTGGAACCAGCTGGTGGAACTGCCGGCACCGCAAAACTCTTCAGCGGGTGGGAAGGACGGACATGTGCCGTGGGGAGGTTCTGAGCCGAGTCCTCCTCTTGTGCATTAGCCAGGTAAGACCCTGTGGTGCCTTCAGGATCCTGGTGGTCAGCACAGGTCTGAGACGAGGAAGCCGGCATGGTGTCTGTGCTAGGTGTATTTCGAACAGATTCTACAAGAGACCAACAAATCAACAACAACAAAAAAAAGTTGTTTAACAGAAACTTTCTCTGTGGTCAGACGGAAACAAAACAGTAGTTTGCAAGCACCTTTTCCATAAGCCAAGAAGTGAATTCACAGATTCTGTTTTAAGTGAATTCACTGTCCTGTTTTAAGGTGAATGGCAACAGCTGTCTAATAACAAAATAAGCTTGAGCACTGAACGACTCCCCAGGCATAATACCAAATCTATAGTTTTGCAATGAAAACAGGTACATGTACTAAGACCCAGATAAACAGCATGGAACATAAATCTTCATTCTTCACTTCACCCTTGAGTATTTCACAGTATTGACATTCTTAAATAGGTATACATTAAGCATATATCACTGTAGTGCATACAGAAGAACCACATTTTTTTCTGAGGTATGAGTTGAAATCCCTTTATTTGCTGAACGCTAAAATGAAATCACAGGGTTCATTTGTTTGTCTGCAGCAGGCTCCTCCCTGATCTCAGAGAACAATAAGACAGTATCTTGAGTTTAGGGCACTGTGATCCTACTCGGACAACATTCAGGAAAAGATCTGGCTTGTGAGATCTGTCACTTCAGCAGTATAAACAGAACAAGGGAAACCTCTGCCTCGAACATATCATCTGCCTGTGTAATTGCAGCCTTGTGAGTTGTTTTCATAAGAAAACAGGAAACAACGCTGTTGGCTGTGGCACCTCAATTAAAGCATAGACCTTCAATTGGACAAGCTCAGAATTCACTTCATCTCAAGATGTTACCTACATGCAATTTAGCAATATTGTGCTCTGGAATTTTTCAGACCACTGGAGACATTACAGAAACTATTGCAAATGATTGTGCTTCAAGCCTGAAAACACTGCACAGAAATCACTGCAATTTTCTGGGTGCTTCAGGAAGATTAACTAATGTCAGCTCTCAGTAGCAAAGTCTGGACTTTTGTCCTCTCTTGGTTTTAAACAAAACCGATTAGGGAAAAAGTTAGTTACCATATTAAGTAGCTCAAATTAGATTAGTTCTCATGTTTCAGGCTCCAGGGCTGAAGATTTCAGAACAAGAAATCTTGGTATATGAAGTTGTATACAAAACATTAAACCTCCTTTTCCAAGGACATTGTCATGGATCTCAAAATCTGATCTACAGAAAACTCAACCTATCAAGGATTCTGCCGGTATTTAAACTGATCACTGCCTCTCATGGAACACACAACGGTGACTGACCAAGTTAAGCTTCAGGCTTTGATTTCCACATGTTTCACTCATTGTTCCATTATAAGCAAAATCTATCTGATCATTTATATCTCACCTGTGGAATTGGCCCTGTCTGAATGGGACATGGATGTGCCAATCGGCCACGGGTTGACCTGGTGATGGAGATAGCTGCGAGTTGGAGAAGCGAGGCTGCCGGAGTGGAAATGATGGTGAGGGTTATCGAGTGAATGGATGGGATGAGCACTAATCACAGCTGTGAATGAATATAAGACAGAAAAATGCTTAACATACAGACAAGCATGCACATGTACTGAAATGCACCATATCCCTCCCTTCACCCACAAAGCCACCAAACAGGGGAGCCAATGGCCCAGCAGGTTTACAGTGACACCAAGATGATGTATTTTAATATCAGTTTTCCAACTCTGCTCCAGCACTTTAGCTCCCTCCATACCAAGACACAAAACCCCCAAAAGAGGCAAGGCTCTCCGTTTTCCTGTGCAGAAAGTGCATCTCTCTTGGCTGTATCTTGCAGACACTTTCTGTTACACTTGAGAAAAATAAAATTAAGCTCCCTTTATAATTTCCATGTATTTCACACTGTGCTATAAATGTCAGAACTAAGGCAGAAGATAAAGGAGCTCACATTCCAAAATAATTTCTGGTTGTCTTTGAATTTTTAAACATTATAACCAGATGTGGCGTATTTAGTTAATTAAACAATGCAAGACAAACAATAAGAGTAGGGAAGACACCAAAGGCTCCACTTATTCCCTCTGTGCGGACTTTGTAAAGCTCTGCTCCAGTGTGCTCAAACCTAAAGCCTCTTTTTCTCCGCCCCCCCCCCCCCTTTTTTTTAATCTTTCTGTTTTCTTTTTCCTGTTTGAGACACATGAATTTTATACTTAATGTAAATCATCCTTTGCCCTCACCTTTTTGTGGTAACAGCCAAACAAAACCTCACTACTCCCCAGCTGGGAGGAAAAACGTGCGCAGAATTTAGTTCTTATGACTGACTAAAACACTGAACTGCTTAAAATCATACAGAAGAGTCTCAACACAAAAAAATCAGGACGGGAACACCGCCACTAGCACCATAAAGAACAAAAAGGTTGTGGTTGGTTATTTTCTTTTGAACCCTTTCTGGAAATTCTCCAGATGTGCTGCCTATGAAAGTTACTTTCTATGAATGACATGATGCAGAAATCCATCATTATAATTGTGAGTGCAGTTAAGACTTCTTGCACTGATGCATGCGGTCTGAACTCAGAGGCTGACTAAACAAATCTGAACCCTCTGACTTCCTCGCTTCCTGGAAAACAGCCTGTCAGCAGGACAGGATATGTGAATTGATCAGTGGCAGCAATATACTTAGAGATTTTCAGCTATTGGTAATAAACAATTTCTCTCTCCCATTAAGTTACACAACAGAAAGCTAACGCCATTACCTACCTCTTGTAAACAAAGAGCAACTTAACTCTAATACTGAGCAATCAGTAGGTTCTAGATTTAAGTCCTGTGAGACAGCTGTCAAGGGGATGTGAAAAGTCAGGTATTCTCACTAAGAGCTTCCAGCAAAATTAAACCACCACTTTGTCTTCCAGGGAACTGACATGGCAAAATAACCCATAAAAGCTTGGCGATCAGAAATCCAGAGGCAACAGTCAGAGACACTAGGAGCTCTTTTATGTGCCAGCAAGGTAGGAGGCATAAAGATTGTAACGCATAAAATTTTACAGGCATAAACATTTTCATTACTTTATTTGTAGAAACCACTGGTCTACACCTGTGTTTTAGCCAGCATTTGAATCACTTTGAAATATAACGTACGTTAGTACAAAAGACTGCCTATATGCTTTTGCAACCTCAATAAAAAGTCATGCACATATACTAAACCTTTCAAGAAATTTCCTAAAAGCTTGGAGATGAGGAGAAAACCACAAAATCATAGTAGCTCTGAAACATGAGCCAAAGCAGGATCCAGTGAACACGTGGGGAAAACCCATCCCAGTGAGAACGCCAGAAGGTTTACCCTGCCACCTAGCCAGCCACCTTCCACTGCTGCATTTTGCTGACAGTTTGCTGGGTTATGAGACCTAAATCATGTATAGCTTTACAGGTCAAAAAGCAGCATGTTGTATCACCAGTTCTTAATGAAGATCATGGTGCATTATTTACTTCCAAGGAAGAGAAAAGTTCAGGTGAAGAACTGGATAAAGAGAAATTGTTAAGAAAGAAACAGCCCTTTGCTTCCCAATGTCCTTCCAGCATTTTTGTATTCCAGTTGTCAAAGAAGGAAACGACTAGGCACACACCATTACTGTAAACTGTACTAAAATTGAACATACTAAATTATCCTAGTTTAGTATTTAAGAGGTAAATAACTAGGCTTAAATGCTACAGTGGGCAGAGGGAAAAAAAAGCCATAGGAAGGTGTCTGCAGGCACAGGCTTAAACACACCAAATGGTCCTGCCTTCTGCGTTGCTCACTGCAAAAGGGCCTCACACACCAGTGTCAGTTTTTCTGTGCAGCTTCTTCAAAAAGGTATCTAAAGACATTACATTAACGTTTCCACTTACTATAAAATAGAAGACTACAGCTGGAGGCCCTTAGAGCTTTTGCAAACAGGATGAAAAGTCAAACAAAGTCACAAAAACAATCTCAATCCCTAAGGCACCAGATGACCTTGCATATCCTTCCTGACATTTAGTGCATCATGCTAACCTGTCACACTGAGCCAGCTGTGTGTCTGGTTCATTCTTTCTGGGCAAGGCAATATCTAATAAAGAGAGGGAAAACAGAAGCTTTTCAAGTGAACACAGCAGGACTGGTATCAAAAAGATGTCAAAGCTGGGTTTAGTGCTGCCAGGAAATACCATATCCACAACTGTATCTGCTAGCATTATCACATCAGCTTGAATACAATCAAAAGGCAGAACTGGAATATACTACCTCCCTAAAATATGTATCACCGCTGTATGGCTTGTGTGGCCTGCACGCCTCTTAGTCCTCTGTGGGACTGATCACATAAATTGCTAAGTATCTTTCTCACTGAATGACACAGGACGAGGGATACTTCGCTGCGCTCTTTCTGTGAGGCACCCTGCACAATTCAGCAGGGGCTCCTATACGAGTTTATCTTATGTGTGTCCAATACTGCGTTCCATTTAGAGAAAAAACACTTAGAACTGAGTGCAAGGTACGACTTACTGTAGCGTGAATTTGTTACAGGGTCACACAAGTCTGAATTCATCATGTTCTAGCACTCGCCATGGGACATCATCAGGCAATCCTCAGAATCCAATAGCTGCAATATCCCTTGCTAGACACCCATATATGACAGCATGCAAACTTCTAAGAAACTAATCAAGAGTAAAGATTATTAATATAAAATTATCCCCCACTCCTTCCTCATATGCGTAAAACTGGAGAAAACAAGGAGCATCAGGCTACTTATTTTAAAACCAAGAAAAAAGATACTGTCTTGTAAGAAGGTAGTAATACAAGAAAACAGTTGAAAATTCACAAACAGAGCTAGTCAGGTCGTCAGGACACTTGAAAAAGCACGTAAGGGGCCAAGAAAACCAAGCACTCATTTCAGGTAAATAAAGTAAACAGTTAGAAAGTTGAAACGTAACTGACTAGTCTGAATTCGTTCCATAAAACACAGGAGGCCGTGGCAGCAATTACCTGGCTGCAGAGTGCTCAGGAAAGCCTACAGCCCAGCCCCGGCAAGCACTGTAATTTTGCCTCACAGTTCTCACTGCATGTTGCCTTTTGTACTTTTTACTTATGTTCTCAAGTCAGGGTTTCTGCCTAGTTGTTCAGAGGTTTAGCCAAGTCCCTTTCCATCTCAGAGTCATCGTTTGAAAACCTGATATATTAATTCTTAAAGTATTTTGTAATAGTAATTAAAACATATTACTACTGCCTCAACAAAATCTCAGTTCAGCACTTTTGCTCAAATAGTCATTAACTAATAGTGAGATATACAGATAAGAAGTAACAAACCAGACATTCTCCTCATTTAGGAGTCTGCTCTGCCAGACTCGTGAAACCTCACCCTCTGTCAGTGGTCTGTCCACCTTCTGATAAATTTGTATAAAGACCCATTGTGGAGGAAAGCTTCTCATGTACTGCAGGCTTTTGGTATCCTTTCCAAAAGATTCCAGCGTTGCTCCTTCAGGGCCATTCTGCTCAGTAAATCAGGGGACAAGTTGGCACACAGGGACGTCTTGCACTGAGACCTGTGGTGACCTTTTGCCCCAGCTCCCTAATTCTCTCCTACTGGAAGAGCAGCTGAGTTGTTTCTGAAGCTGCTTCTGAGCCACTACCACATTTTAGCATAAATCCATACTGATTTTGGTTTGCCATAGGAGGGTGGATTGTAAACTGCAGCTCGTCAAGAGCTGCTTCACAGAGCTGCCCATGCAGTGGGGACAGCAGTTACGGTTAGCGTTGTGGCAGAAGAGTACGATCACTGCAGATATGGGTGAACATGGTTGTTTAGAAAAGATTAAGCACGCGTCCTGTAAAAATAAATCCTGCCTCACTAATCTCAGAGCTTAAAGACAGTAAATATGTCAATAAAGGGAACCAGCAAATATAATACAGATAAATTTTTAAAAAGGCTCTGACAAGACTCCACTCCAAAGTTAAAACACTAAGTTGCTGCTGAGGGAAAGCTCTTTTACGGATTGAAAGATGGTTACAGATATGAAGCTGAGAGGGGCTCGACAGTCAATTTTCAAGACAGAGGAGAGGAAGCAGGAGATTCCCCAGGTATCAGTGCTGGGACTGGTTTTAACCAATTATCTTTTTCAGTGACCCAGACAAGGAAGCAATCAAAGACATCTTCAAGTTTGTCAATAATATTAAGGTCTTTGGGGTAGTCAAATGCTATTCTGATGTCAAGGAACTCCAGAAGGGCCTCACAAGAGTGCATGAGCGGGCAAAGAGGTGGCAGGTAAACTTCCACAATCACCTGAATGTACAGTAATACACTGAGGGATAAATAAATCCAAACAGTACTTATATGATGCGGGACCTCAGAGCTGCCAGTTACAATTCAGCAAAGAGATTTTGGAAATAGGGTTGACAGATCATTAGCTCAATATGCAACGGCAGTGAAAAAAGCCAACAGAATGTAGTACCTCACTGGGCAAGGAAGGTATTGAGAACAAGGCCTCTGCCTTATCATTCTGCTCTCTCATTCATCGTTCCCTGCTCCGTAAGAACTTGGTGGTACTGTGTGCAGCTCTGGCCTCTCTGAACCTCAAGCAGTGTAGCAATGCTAGAGAAGGTTCTGAGAATGGTGACTAAAGTGATAAAGGGGATGATGAAGTAGTTGCCTCATGACGGGAGGCTAAAAAGGCTATGACTGTTTGGTCTAGGTAGGAGAAAACTAACAGTGGAGAAGAACGTGACAGATTTACCAGCTCTCTACAGTTCCTACGTAACAGCTGGATACTGGCAAGAGTGCAAAGGGCACGGACTATAACCAGCAGCCACGCTCACAGGCTTGTCCTGGAAAGCACGTGCAGTTGCCACTGCTGGAGGCTGGGACGGACAGACTGCTGGGCACATCCCCGACGTCCCCACTTCCACAGTGCGCCTCCTGCTCGCTCCGATACAGCTGCTCAGTTTTTCCTTTTAACTTGATCTAACTCTGCCTTCACGATAAGAAATTCAGGACGCCTTCTTTGAACTGTCTGCACTGCATGTATGACAGGATTACTTAGGAAAAGTAAGTAGGAAGGCAGCGAGTGTGTGCGCCTGTGCATACAGTATCAACATGGCTTGTTTGGGTGCTCCCAGTTTCAAGCCAGTTGGTACGTGGGCTGTTGACTTACGCTGAGGTGGTTGAGAATCAAAAGGCATCATCATCTTGGGCCTCATCCCCCTTCTTCCTGCCAGGGTGGACATGCTATCCTCCGACTCATGCCCTGAAGGAAAAATACTGAAGGTTATTCACTACTGCAGCAAGCCTTGTGTGATACCATACCAGACTATTTCAGTCCTCTGTGTTTCTGGGCTGTCCTGTTTGTAAGCAGTTCTGTGACTCGTAACTGATAAAACCAGCACTCATCCCTCACTAGAAGGCAGAAAACACAGTTAGGGTAAAGATTATCAGGCACTGTAGAAACTCTTCCAGACCATCATGCAAAGACACACCTCTGGCAGTGCAGCTCTGGGCAGTGAGGGGCAGGCACGAAGAGTCACACGTGTGGGTCAGACATGCTGGACTAACGAGTTACCCACTCGCCAAGTGAAAACTCACCCACACCAAAACCTGACTGTGTCTGTCCGCTGAAAGAATGTCATAAACATCTCTCAACGGTTTGATGTGAAACACTTGTTAGATGATCTTCTGATTACTAATCAGTATTTACCCAAGGGAAACGCATGCCTTAACTCTTGGGCACTCAATTTTCTCACTAAAACGTGTGATCCAGCCTTTTCAGAGAATCTTACAAACTAGGCACAAACCCCAATTCATTACTTGGAAAACAAGAACAAAAAAAGGCTAAGGGTAACTAAATAAAAGGTCAATAAAGCAATTTCACCAGAGTAAAATGCATTTGATTTTAAACATCACAGTCAAAGTACTCGTTGATAGCTCACCTCTGTAGGAATTGCGCCTTTGATGGATATTGCTGTCCATGGAATTATCAACGGGGGTGATGTCTTGGGAGTTGCGAGGGATTGGGGTATCTGTCATGATTGGGTTGGGATCCGGAGATTTATCAATGGGTTTTAGCTCCAGTCTTTCATGATGGATCCACAGGTCAGGAGGCTTGACGTCTTTCGAGTTTCCTTTGTACTTATGGGACCCGTTCACTGATTTGCAGGCAGCTCGTTTCCTTGGGAAGGAAAACAAATGAAATGCTCTTAGATGTAGGCTTCCTTTCACTTGTTGAAAGAGGCAAATATTCACTGAGATTTCCTTCAGATCTTGTATCCAGCTGAGCAAAAGCTACCCACTGGGCAGGAAGCTTTGAATTTTACATATAAGCACATCTGACATCTCAAAGCATATTCTGCAATTCTGATGCCATGAAATTTGTCTCAAATGCTACCACATGCTGTAGAACTGTGCTCTACAGTCTAGGCTTTCATTAACAAAAATTAAGTTTTCAGTACTTATGGTTATTAAGAGAATATTCTAAACATGAAGTGTACATACATCGTGCTGTGCCCTTACTCCAGGGCTTACAAACAGCTGCAAACAATAGCTGTAGGAGGAGTGTACAAATAGCCACTTATCCCCATAGGATGGTTAACTCTACAGATTAATGACATGAGCATTCATTTTCCCACCGCTCAGGTCAGACACATCTGACGATGGGCTTTTTCATCACTGCTGAACAGCAGCAGCAGCCGCCCGATTTTAAGGCAGACATTTGACATGACGGAATTTTGGAAAAGCAAACCGCAGAGTTCCGACACTGCCCTCCACACGCGCTCCAAGCTTTGGACCCTGGCAATGATGGAGGAAGGTGTCCTTTCTGGGTGGCAAGTTTCCTAGAACCGGCTAAGATATGACTAAATATGATTTTGAAAATACCAACGAACAGAGCTGTCTGATGTCGGTGATTCACAGCCAGACGTGCCCCCGGCATCCTGCCTGGAGCACTGTAGCTGAACCAGCACAACAGATCAGGTTATTCACTGGCTGTGGGTTGCTGCATGTAAGAGGTGGCATTTAGAAACTGGGAAAACAAAGGCAAGATTTCACAGGCTTACTTCTGCTCTTTGAAAATAAAATGTATCTCTTGGGTGCAGGCCCATGTATTTTGCCCTCTCCCAAGCACACCCCCAGCTGCTAGACCATATATCCTTGCTCGCCTCTCCTGAAGGACTTGCATTTTTACAGGATGGTTCAGCTTCAGCAAAACAAGTGCAAATTATCTTCTACGCCTGACTTTTAATAACTTTCTTAAAACTCTGTTTTGCATAACAGAGTCTTTTCAAATGTTAAAAAAAAGCTTTCAGCTCTGTTCAGTTCTTTCAAAGGACATGCAGGAACAACCTTCAGGAGCCTATAAATGGAAGCATTGCTGCTGTAGTCTTAATTCAGATGGTCTAAATGAGGAAAGAATTCAGATACACACCTGTATTTTGAATTTTGGAGCACTTTTCTAAGGAGTCCAGCACCAGATTCAGATTCCACTCCAGTAATCTATCTAAAAATTGGATATTACCACGCACAGCTTGTAAACATACTCCACACAGTGAAGTACATGCTAAGAACAGAAGTGAGAATCTGCCTGAGCTGCTGAGCTCTCACAGCTCTAAACAGATGTATTGGCTCAGGTTTGGCAACAATTATTTAAACAACGAAAGGGGCAAGTGCGGGTATACATGAAAGCATTGCCACAGTTTGCCTGTAAACTCTGGACAGCTTGTAAACTCTGAAACACTGATTAGGAAAAACAGCACCTCGGCACCACTGCAGGTAGGATCATGAAGCTGCACTGATGCATGTAGTCTTCTGAACACAGGAATCCAAACTGCATTACCCATCTGTTGTCAGGACCAGAATTTCTACAGCCCGCAAGACTTAAAAGCAATAAACTTAAGCATCATAAAGAAAAGATTAAATCACAGAATTACACGAGAAAGGTAGGACAGGGCAAAGTGCCACCTGGACATCTTACTTTTTTTGGTGAGAAGTTGTACGACGAGTGCAGAAGACTGCGACTATCACCACTATCACAACGGTGATCACTCCAACAGACACTATGATTACAAGCAGCATGTTGCTGTCCAAGGGAGAAGTAGGACTTCCATGGGGACTGTTACTGCCTGTTGGAGATGGAAGAAAGGGGTTATTTATTATACAGAAAAAAAACCACCTAAAGCAAGCAGTGCCCATCAAAGGCTTCTAAAATCACTCCGATTAGCAGAATGAGAAAGATATTTGTCTGCTAGGACTTCAAGTGAAGTGCTTGCTTATGTTCTTGTCATTTGCTAACTGTGTTTCTGTACAACTACTAAATCTATAAAATGCTTTATAGATCCATTTCCAACTAACGGTCTATGAAAATGTATGTTCATCCTACTCAAATAGTTATCATAAAAAAAAGTTCAATAGTTTAGACTCTAAGGGGAGTTAACTTGGGACTTTGCTAAAACTTTAGTACCACGGGCACTCCCTTGGACCCAATAATCACATGGGTCAGCATCAGTATTCTGCAGTGGTCACTCTCCTTCAAAAGAAGCACACTTTCTGTAACACTAATGAGTGTTACCTTAGGGAAAGGCTTCCAGAATGCACAGTGCTAATAAGGAGGAGTTAGGATGATTTTTTTTTTTCCTTCCTAATATGTTCTTATGAATTAATTTTACACTTGTGCGCTATAGCAGCCATTTAAACTGGGAACAAGATCTGCTTATCAAGACTGAAATGCAAATGCACACATTGATATTTTTTCCATATACCCCACACAGCAGGCAAGAACACTGTGACAGAAGTATGATACTATTTCTTGAGTGGAAAGAACTATCATCATGAAGAGAAAAGGTTACTGGAACAGATGTAATTGGTAATTTCAGTCGGATACAGCATCACTCCGTGAAACACCAAACGACTTTGCATTTAAATTGAAAAGCTTTGTAACACCACTTACCACCAAGTGGCGGTTTGTAATCCGGCCCTATGTCCACTGGGCGGCTGCCTTTCCCTGCAGATCCTGAAGCTGGAAAGGTCGTATATGTGGTAATTTTACATACATATATATACACACATAAACACACACTTTAGCATTTCTAAGGTAGCTCTTTTAGAATTTCTCTGACCCACTGTGTGCATTTTCCCCCTCCTTGTCTCTCCCCTACAACATCTATTTGGCTTTGAACAGCAACTGTGTATCTCCAAGAAGAGAACAACTTCTTCAAAAGACCTATTTAATAATTAGTTTATTGTGTTAGTATTTTCCTAAGTAAGCTTCGGAGCCTCTACAAGTATTCATTTTAAAAAAATACAATAAAAATTATTTGCAGTAATGCACAGATATATATTGAAGAAAATGGCTTTGCCACACTTGTACAGACAGTTAATCACCTTGAAACAGTGATTATACAGGTTTTTTTCCCTTCATACCTAATCACAGTAGGTGTGGAAGGCTAGAAGTGAAGGATCAAAAGCAGAGTAGACACGATACTAAGTCCCTGCCTATCCATAAAAAACTTGCTTTCAGCTTCTCCCTGTTCTTTTTCCATTTGTTTCACCTTTGCCGGAAGTGACAGTGAAGTATTGCAAAAAACTTTTTGGTGAAACCTGGGATTCATTAGTTTCAAAGCTTTATAGGCTGACAATGGAAGTTAACGTATCTGTTCCCCAGTCATCACCAACTGAGGCCAATGGCACAGCCCTCCTGAACCTGGGCTGCTCCAGGGGGCTCCTAGGTGCTGAATGCCAGAGCCAACACCAGCTGCAATGCTGTCCTCCTTCCACTTAAAAAGTATTTCCCCTTGCATAATTCAGGTCTAATTTAGATTACTTGCTGCCAGAGCAAGACACATGAAGTCACAAGTTCACCTCTAATGTTAAGACCTCTCCTGAGTTAGCAGAATGCTTCCTGCAGATAAAGATACACAAAATCCTCATTCTTTCACTTGTGTATTTTCATTAAAATACACTAGTGCAATATGACCATGAATGATAAAAATACTGTAGTAGGGGAAACATAAAGCAAGATGGAAAGAACATCCCTATTGGTATCCAAAATACTCTGCACATTTTTACCTGTTACGCACAAAAAGCCAAAACCACAAAAATCGGAAGTCTGCAAGTTTGGCAGTTTCACCGTCGGGAGAAGGATTTTCTCAGTTAAAAATCTACTCTAATCAAGAGGTAGTAAGCGTTAAAGGATGTGTAACAAATGGAAATTGTGAACTTGAAGTCAAAGTCTGTAAATTAATCCCTGTGAAATAAAGACAACTGGTAAACCCAGCAGAAGTTTCCAGCAAAACTACTGATTTATGCCCCAAAAAGAAAATAAGAAGGAACGTTACATGTAATCAGTGAGGATTTAGATGCAGTCTGAAATTACAGGAAAGATGTATTGCAGGACAAATCTATAATGAAAAAGACACACTGCCCCTGCAAGTCTAGAGAGGACACTGCAATCAGTGAAAACTTGTCCTCTTCCGGAAATACTGGACTACTAACTTGGCAGCAGCCATGAAATAATTTAACAGAATTTTAAACAGCTTGTATTTGATACATTTGTATCTGCATGACCAGATAACTTGCACTGGAAATATGTGAAAAAAAACCAACCCAACCCTAAATGAATTGTCTGAATCACTGAATGTAGTGCAGAAGATGCACTGAAGCACCAGAGAAGCTGGGGGTGGTGGTGGTGGTTGTGGGAATAAAGGTGACTGACAGTATTTTAAAAGGACAACTAGACACCCTACACATTGTTAGTGCAGCAGCTGCAGCCTTAACATAGGCAGGATCATGGAAAAGGCGACAGACAGGCGATGGTGGCATACTTAATGCCCACCTTTCTGTTTTATTGAAAAACAGGTATTTTCAAACTAACTAAATGTCAGACTATAAATTTGGTTGGCAACAGTCAGACATACTGAATTTAGACTTCCATAACACATTTTACCAAGTACTTTACAATGCTTTGTTAAAAATAACATCATAAAAAAAGCAATGTGGCACATATTAACAAGATTAACAACAAATTAACTTATAAGAATGAGAATTATAATTGCAGAATCATTATTCACAAGGCATATTTCTAATGAGTTCTGCAAAGACTTGTGCTTGGCCAAGTGTAATTCAATATTCTTAACACCATGAATGAAAATTAAAATAATTGCTACTGAAGGTAACAGGTGACATAAAATAATGGTGTAGATAAGATATACAAAGTCACCTGTGCAGACTGACAGGGGTCATGTGGTACATGTGAGCGTAACGCAGTGGTTTGCGGGGTGTGTGCGCTCCCTGAATGATGTATATACTCACACTGCCAACTGCAGATTTTATATACCCCCCATGTGGGTAAGTGGCAAAGTGTATAAATCACATTTAGATGACAAAAAAACATGGGAAGGCAGTGACACGGAGGAAGCAGTATTCTGGCAAGCTGCTCTATTTCCAGAGGACGTAGCCATCCTTGGGAATAACTACCCACGCATGACCCTCACAGCGCGCGGCAGCTCAGGGACACCCGATACTGGCACTGACTGCGGTGACAGTGCCTGTACATTTCCAAAAATGCAAAGGTAACTAACTACAAGATGCAAAGTCCAGTTTTCAAAATAGTGTAATTTAGATACTTAACCAAGACGCTTCTCAGTATCTAATTCCTGAAACCAGGGATCAACAGTTCAGGCTCTAAACCCCGGGGAGTTCCTCTGTGAGGCAGTGCCTCGGGCTGACCCTCTGCTGCCGTTTATGTGGCCGTAAGGACTGTCCCTCACTGCCCCCCTCGGAAGCAGCGAGTCGTCCCCCCCGGAGCACACACCTTGCTTCTACCCCGCATGCTCTGAACAAGCACACATGCACGCTGCACCGGCTGGATAGACACTGGCCTGTTTTCCAGGATCTCATAAAGTTTGTTGTTGAGGTTTCCTGTTTCCTTCCATACGAAGGAACAGTTTAAGGTAAAATTTACTTGAAATTGTTATTTTATTGTTGAATTGTTTTTAGCTTGTCGGTCCCCATGTTACCCATTAGGTGTCTGCAGCCAGACCACACATTCTGTGTCACTTCAGGACAGTTTCACCGGGGTCAGACACCTCAACCTCTGCTTCTGTACTCGGCTGGTGCAGCTCCCTGAGGCCTGACAGCGATGGCCACTAACTTCTCCTCATCCAAGCTCTGTGCTGTGGAAGTGTGTGGAAGATCGCTACAGTGTGCTTAATACAGAAGAAAAACATTAAATTGGGGGTCAGAACAAACCAGACAGAACCACCAAGGCCCGCTGCCACTGTAGCTCTGTTCCTTCCGTGCCCAACAACTTGCCCACCATTTCCTGAAAGACGGCCTGCAGCTCAGGGACAGTCACAGCGGGCTGTCCTGCTCCTCTTCCTCTGCTCCCCTTCTACATTTAACGTACTGCCATGATTTTATGATCTCCCAGTGTTCTTATAGGAATTCTGAAACAAAACTCTCAGCTTTTATGATTTATAAATTATATAATTTGGTAAAAATTGATCAAATTGTTACTGGAAGAATGTGTTACTTTAGGATGGTAAGAACGGATGAGAAGATTTAGTTTTCTGCTGAAATGAGGTCAGAATAGCGCAGAACAGAAACCAGCAACTTTTACATTGCACCTGTTAATCTCCCCCTATTCCCTTCCACTTGCAGTTGAGCGCCGATGATGACACATGAGCATCTGCTTACCCACAGACATCTCAGCTAGCATCTCTGTTACACAAGTCTGGATATGAATTTACTCCAGAGCCATCTATACCAGCATTATTTGGTACACAGAAGGTAAAAGCATATTTAATAAATTACTTCTAAGTAACAAGTTGAGAAGCAACCCCCCACCCCCCTCATTCTCAACCCCTTTAGGATCTATTTAATTGTATGTCTAAGCTGCTTGCCAATGTCCTTTTAAACTCATCCCTTTAGATTAATTCTTTCCCTTTTTATTGGGCTTGTAGGTTATTTGGAAGAAAGCAAAAATAGCCCTGGGACATCCACCTTATAATTCAATGTAGTAGACTCAAAGCTATCATTTTTCAAGCTAGTGTTTTAAAACCTTAAGGCTTTTAGTAGCTATTGCTGTGCTCTTCAGGAGTGTCTGGAGTCTAAATGAGCTGACGAGCAGAATCTCTCTCGCAAAAAAGCTACCTAGAGCAGGCATACTTCCCTTTATTATGAAAATAATTACAGATGTAGAGCTTCACAAAATAACAACTGTTTGATCTTCCACCTCTATGTACTGAGATCTTGCATCAGTGGTCAGAGCCTGGCTGGAGTATCAATTAATCCAAACTCGTTCTGACAGAATGATTCAGCTCTGGCACAACCCGCTTGTCCCTTCATGCGACATCTGACTACAGAGATCACTTTATATTCCTAACACCCAAACCACAAATAGGGCTTCCAGTTCTTCCACTATTAAAAGCACAAGAACCACCCACTTAGAGCAGCAGATACTGTTTCATTTAGGAAATGCAACAGCACACGGACAGGAAAAACAAAATGTGTGAAGGATGGAATAAAAGAGAAAGCATGGCTATTCATTTACCTTGATCATTAGGCATTTTATCTGAGGATTCAGCTAGTGAGACAAGCAAAGGGAAGGAAAAAACAAGAGAAAGATCACAAGGCTTGAAGGAGTGAGAGACGGAATTTTAAGTTGCACATAGCGTAAGCAGACTAGCTAGAGCTCTCATTTCTAACCACCAATACTCACATGGAAAAAGTAACGTTAAAACCAGCTGCTCATAAATTTTTGTTTTTCACTACTCCTTACAGTACTTTTTTCCAGGCTATCATGCATTTGTGCTATTTCACTAGTTCCCCACCACTAAGCAGTTCTTTATTTAAGAGCCTGTTGTGTCACAGTAGTTCCCATTATATCATCCAAGTCGCTGGCAAGCAGCTGTGCCGCTGGCTACCACCTCCAGAGCCTGCTGCCTGACGCTGTTTCATCACGAGCACCCGCAATGCACAAGACCCTGAATCTTAAAGCAACTAAAACCTGGTTTTCTAAAAAGCACATTTAGGACCCAGACCCACAGCATTAATAACTAGATGACCCGAGTGCCCACCACTAATTTTGAAACAACACAATTAATCAAACAGCTGAGCAACGTCTGTGTATGTATTAATATATATAACACAAGAGCAACCCAAGAGAAAAGTTTGTTCTAGTCAGACTCCACTGTCTTCTTGTCTTTTCCAGTTTAAATGTAACATTCACGCTACTGGTACCTTATCCTTACAGGGGCTAAATTAAGAAAACAAGAGGAAGACATTTAGAGATACGTGCTAGTTCACCTTTTGGGGTTCTGAACTGGACCGCCTCAGACATGGGCCCCATGCCCTTCGAGTTGCGGGCCTGAATTTTGAAATAATATGGTGTATCAAGGGTCAGTTCTTGTATTTGATGGGTCAGTCTGTTTCCCACGACGGGCTCAATAACCCAGTCATGTATTTCAGCATTCACATCCGTACTGTAGTAAATGATGTATCCTGTCCAAAGGAAAAAGCAAAAGAACTTCATACATAAAAGAACGGGATAGTCATAAGATCTCACAGAAAATGTTCTATTGACTTTTAATGACATTTGCACAGTTAAATGACTATGGCTTTTCTGAAAGTGTATTTTTTCTCTTTCAAAGACTAATTATTCAATTATATTCAATTATTAGGCAGCCTTCCCATCTTAAATTTTAAGCTGATCAAAAGTGGATGTTAAGAGGGAAAAAGCAATTTAAAATATCAACGTTATTTCTGACCACCATTCACTGAGTATGAAGAAACTCCTCATTTCCATCTCGTTACTGTTCACAGTCCAAATAATATAAAATAACATAAAGCTGTTATCAAAGCGTTGTCAAAGTATTAACATTTATAGAAAATAGATAACATTAAAACAACAGAACACTCCCATGCACAGCTAAAGAACATGTTCAGTAGTTTGTTTTATATTTTATATTTTTCAGTTTATTAACAAAGATGACAATAATCTGAAGAGAACTGAAGTTATCTTGCACATAATAGAATAAAAGGCATGGGAAGAGTTTATGTTCTGTTACTAAAATATACTGCAATTACAAACCAATATGGAGTAAAAGCTTTATAACTTTTTTTATATAAGAAACACAGAGCCCCAGCATGAAGTAAATACTTGTACCAAAGTAAAGCCCTGTACAGGGCTGGGTCATCAGCTGGTTCATGCACAAATTGCTTCTTCCCTTGTCCCACGGACCACCAGCCTGGGGGTAACAGTAAGGAAGGGGAGATGTTCCCCAGAGTGATTTCTACTTCCTTATAGCAATTGAAAATATTGCTGGTACCCCATATTCACAGAATTCACAGTAACCAGTACGGCACGGAGGGTGATGCTTGACAGGCCAATGCTTAATTTCTTCCCTTGATGGCACAGTTAACTGCTGTGGAGGAGACTGAATAATTTGCCACTTGTACAGGTCACAAAGCAACAGTATATATATGGTGACAGCTGAAAGCACTATATATAGTCGAGTGGCACAAGACTACTGTGTTAACTTATGACTGTACTAATTAGTCAGCAACTGTAATGATACACAAGCATCTGGAACCCAGACTAGCACGGCTCAGTACTCCGTATCCCTCCTGTGCTCTCAAAAGATTAGGGCTGAAAAGCCGAGTACTCCACAGACACGCCAGCCAGTGCATGGAATTACATCATCACTTTTTACTGCATGACTTAATACACAGAATGAGCTGAGCCAAGTTAATGAGTAATTACTGGAGGATGAAGCTGCCCCTCCGGTGGGCAGGGGCTGGCCCAGCAGACAGCACTCGGCTGTGTGAGCTGCCCCTTCCCGGGCACGGGGCCGGCAGGAGAGGAGCCGCCAGGAGAGCGTGTGGCATCTCCCAGCACCTCACCGGGCACAGGCTGCTGGAGGGGGGCTGTGTGCAAGGGCCTCAGTGACAGGAGAAAGGGAAACGACTAAGCTGGAAGAGGGTACATTTCAATTAGATATTAGGAGTAAATCCTTCCCCGTGCGGGCGGCGAGGCGCTGGCACAGGCTGCCCGGAGAGGCTGTGGGTGCCCCAACCCTGGCAGTGCCCAAGGCCAGGCTGGACGGGGCTGGCGGGGGGGTGTCCCTGCCCCTGGCACGGGTCAGACTGGGTGATCATTACGGTCCCCGCCGACCCAAACCCTTCTGTGGTTCTGTGACACTGAACCTAACATGTTAGACTCAGAGTTACCACAGAATGATTTATTTTATTTTATCTTTTAGCTGTTAACTGCTACTTATGCAAAAGCTAATAAATACTATGTGTATTTACATTCAACATGTGTGAATGAATGTAAGATCCTCCTTCACACTTTAGACACTGCAAGGAGATTTTTTTTTTGACCTGGAAAATTGAACATGTGCGATAATTTTGCTAACCACATTGTATAAATGCCGATCTCATTGTACACTGTCTCCCTTTCTCATGGATACACCCAATTTAAGAGGATAGGCTTCTCTTTTCAGGAGCAGATATAACCTGGGCATACTCGTGCCTGTCTGAACGCCCCCCCTGACTGCTAGCAACCATGTCCTTTCACCTGCAGTTAAGATAAAGGCTCTTGTTTCTCCAGTCAAACCTTCTTTCCCACATAGAGGAAACATCTTGCTGATAATAAAATAATACAGAATTGGCTTTATAGTCAATATAAAAAAACATATACAACATACAAAGAGCTGTGCGCATGCAGAGGCACACGTTCTGGTGCAGAGCAGGCTGTCCATGGCACCCTTACAGCCCCACCTGTGCGCCACACCTGGCACCCACCCACCCCTGCTGCCCTCCCTTTGGCACCCACAGCAGACAAAGACCTGGTGGAGCCTCTGGGCTGCGTGCTTAGCGCCTCTTTGCCTTGCAGGGGTCTTTCTTATGGCTTACTTAAAAGTTGACTGTAATTACTGAAGGTTAAGAGTCTGCACTATTCTGCCTTTTCAGAGGGATCTCAGTTTTATCTCCTGTCTGAAGCTGGCCGCAGCACTGCCTAGTCAGACGCCAGCTGGAGGTTTGATTCTGCACCCTAGTTAATTCTGAGAACAAAAGCAGAATCAAACACTGCAAACTACACCCCAATAAAATCTGCTTTAAGCTTAAAGCTTGGTGTGAAAAAAGGAAAATTTAAGAGAATTATTTCAGAAAACCTTTAGAAATGGGCATCCAAACAGAAATTATAGAAGGGACACAGTAGTTACTATTTGATGTAAAATGATTTATCCGACTTGGAAGTGATGCAATTACAAAGGCAAATAACAGTTTACTCCTAATGGTTATGTCAGGGGACTTAATAAACTGACTTTAAGTCTGTTCTGTGCCACAAAACTGACACAAAGATGACAAAGGGCACTGGGAAGAACCCTTCTAAATAAAATACTGATGGGCCAGAGGCATTATAGATCTATTTCTGGAGGCATGCTATTAAAATAGCACAAGCTGATGAAGGCAAAGGTTATTGAGATATTTAAACTTTCAATTATATTTCTGGTTAGACTCCAATTTCACACTGCAGTTAGTTTGTATCTTACTACATTTTTACTAGGTACAGAAGTAAATAATTAATCTGGGCTACTAAAAAGATTGACAAAGAAGATAACAGACCTCTTGGCTAGCTCTAGGCTAAATGAAGCATGGAACACATTCACATAGTTATGCAGATTATATTCTGTTGTTAACCAGCCATCTTATATCTGCCTTTATTGCTCATGCAAACTGCACCTGTAATTTTGCCATTGGCTTCGGATGGAGGCTGCCAGTTAACAATTATTGTCCGAGGTTTTCCCTCCTTGCTCACCACAGTCACGTCTTTGGGAGGAGAAGTGGGAACTGCAAACAAACAAAAACCAGACTATCAGGAACAGGTCGCCCTGTTTCAGTGCACGTACAAGTAACCTCAGCACATTCGCTCTATTTGTTGTACCACTGAAAAAGAGCACGTACAGTAACAAAACCGCTGAATATTCGATCTTCAAAGAAATCCGCCACCCCAGTGGTAGTGGTCTTACTGATTTACTTCATTCAACTGGTAAATGCCATCTGGTGTGCAGCATCTCCTTTCCATGAGGAGTTACCTGTTTCTAAAGCACTTCTGGCACCAGGTGCTGTGGTTCATGACTGAACGAGCCCACCTGTCTCCGAAACCACGGCATCTTTGTACAGCTCTTACAGCGGGGGTCAATGCCTTCTAACCTCTTCAGCCATCATAAAGATGACGTGAACTTGTGAAATAAACACATTCTATATGCACAGGCATGTGAAATTTCTCTGCATTTTCAGGTTTATGGTGGGACTGAGACCTGGTAATGCCAATTAGCCATTTAAATCCAAGTCAGCAAAGTAAATCTTCCAGAGATTTCGAATCATAACCCATAGTTGCCGATTTACTTTACTAGAAGCATTATTTGTAATTTGCAAGGAAATCTGCACCACAGAAGCATTTGAAATCCAGAAACAGTTGCTGAACACAATTTTCCAGCCTTTTTCCTTGGGTTGCCAGAAAGCAAGAAAGGAGGAGAGAAAAAGAAAGGAGCAGAGAACACTTCCTTCTCCCATCAGCCTCCTCCTGGCCTAAAATTCAGGAAATGGCATAATTCGCTCCAGTGAAGGCCTGAAATCTGAGACCTCACTCGCCGAGAACTAAAATAGCCAGCTGGGGCTTAGATTAATGGCTTTCAAATGCACAGAGCCAGCGTCTCCGAAGGTGCATTAACCAGCCGCAGCTTGCAATGCCACATTATGAAAAACATGAGACTTCTAATTAGGTAACTTTTAGCAAAGTAAATCCGCCTTGGATATTTAATACTATAATAGTAACATTTAATGCTTTCTACATTTAAAGAGCTTTATGTATATTACCTATTAGAAATTAATCTGTACATCCTCTGAGATGGCTACCTATTATCCCTGGGCAGAATAGCTGGAAACCAGGGAAAGCAAAAGCTCAAAAGTTACTGGAACTGTTATACCAAATACTCAAAAACATGCTCAACAGAAACGTACAGATGTAAAGCACGATTCAAGGCCCTACAGCAAGCTTCAGAGAAAAAAAACAACCATTAAACCAGAACTAGCCCACAAGAAGTTACTAATTCACAGACCAACACTGAACCCAGCATCAGCTAAGGAGCAAGTCCTATACAACACTGCTACTCAAGAGTATTTGTAAATAATGAGTCGAACACTCAGGAATTTGGCGAGTAATATAAATCACAAGATCTGTTATGAGAAAATATATTTAGCCTTTTTTGTTCCTTTTCATTTGCTTCTTAGTTCCCAAGCTTTTAGGTCGTGTTTGCAAATATTCTTTACAAGGAGCCTGACTAGAAATTTACTTTCTGTTTAATTGAAATGAGACCTCCTGTATCTCGCACTTGCTCCTGTACTTTCTTGAGTTCCAAATTCTCTTTTAAGAATTTTATTTACGCAACTTTCATAGTCCCCACTTAGTGCAGAACTGTATGTGTGCCAGCAAAAATACCAAATGAAGCGTTTTAACGCGGGATGGGCAGAGTAATTGGGAAGGAAAAAGAGCCTCGGTCCAGACCTGTGCTGTCAGAAGGGTAGCTGGCTCCACATCATGGAATTCCCACCAAAAACTACGACAATGTTTTCAAAAGCAACTGAAGCTCACTAAGGGTTTATGGGATTCAGAGTAAGCTTGGAGATTTCTGATTTTACTCTGGCTTTGCTTTTTCTTATGCCTCGTTATAGAATATTTGGATGATTTCACTAATTCTTTGCATGCTTTATTTTTCTGTTGCATTTTTATCTAGCATAAGAACTACAGGGTGATTTGGATAGGCTCTTTTTGGTCCTTACAGTTCATATAAAGGGAAACCTAAGCATAATAAGCAGTAAATTTAATTGCTCAAAAATCATTTAACACTGCAGGACAAAAAGAGCTAATGAGGGACAGGTCAGGGGGAAGAGAGGTTCTGAACCTCAAAGTTTCTCAGGGGGCTCAAGTTCCTCCCAGCAGCTACAAACCCTTTTCTGTCCTGTATTCTGAGAGTGCATCCTTTCTACAGCACTGAGGACTGCAGTGGCAACTCCTGTGGAAGAACAAAAATTTAGGGCTAATTTGAATGTCTTAGTTTCCGCTAGGATTTTTTTTACTCATTTGCCTCACACACTTCCTCACTCCGTAATAATTATCATCATAATTATAGCAAAATTTAATTATTAATTGCTGAAGCATTTTCTTTGTATTTGCTATTAATGTACTCTTTCTGAGATGTTTCAGGCATACACTTCTTTATCCTCTCCTGTCCATGAGCCGTGGTACATTATTCATTACTTTTCTGTAATGTGATGTAAATTTTTCTGCATGCAATCATCCCTTTGAATTTTGAAGTATGTTGTTGTTTTTTAATCAGAATTTCTGACTAAACTATAAAGAAAAGAACCCCCCAGCAAGTATTCATCAGCATAAGCATTTTAAATACATGCTTTCCCTCCTCCAGAATTCTGACAGACTCTGCTTTATTAATCTTATCAGGAATGTTGGCCCTTCCAGAAAGCCACCAAGGAGTACCTAATTCAAAAGTTGTTCCATGTGCTGTCATACTCCAAGTACTTGATCTTCGACCTTTAGTCACCATCACGGAGAATTCATACAAGGTATTTGGTTTTAACCCAGTCACTAAATAGCTCAAAGTGGTTGCATTTGCAGTCTGAAAGAAAAACAAAGAGTCAGTAACTTCTGAACTGCAAACCATCAATCAGCTCTCAAACACCCGTGTCTCAGGTGTCTAATATATTTTAGCACTGCTACATTTTCACAACCACTGTCATTAATTCTGTAACATTTCTGCTCTGTCATGCAAATTCATTAATCAAGTATTAATGTGCAGTTGTTTTATCCTCAGCTAGAAGTTCTTTCTGCCATCAGCAAGACCATTTAGTAGTAGTTAATTACATTTTTTTTTAAAAAAAGCAAGCAGTAATACAAGGTCCAAGGCACACCTGTTATGCAGCAGGCTAAATCACTTTAAGGGGAGGTGGTTAATTTACAGCATTTCATTAAATGATCTGGCTAGGGAAAACAACGAAGCACAGCTAACAGTAACAGTCCTTCTTGAAATCTGTATCTGCCTTCCAAATTCTTGTTGGAGTTTTCAGTAAATTTTTAATATCCTTCAAAAAAAACCAAACAACTGAAGGTACAGGTGTTGAGACTTGAAGATAAGGAAGCTTTACCAATATGTAGATTTTTTTCAGAACAAATGGTTACCTAGGATTGCACTCTGAAACTACATATGGCTTACAGTGGAATTTGTAACTCAGACATTTAGCTAGAATTTTCAACCTTCTGGTTAAAATATCTGGTATTTGTTATACATGACTTGAATGTGAACAGAAGGTACTGGAGGCCTATGAAAACCACAAAAAGGATGTGTCTACACATGCGTATATTCCCTGCCTTGACCTACAGCAATCTAAGCACAGAATCGGTTCTGTCAGTATTTAATGGCCATACAGCAACCATATACAACCACTGCCTTCAGAAAACAGCTATTTTCAGCTAATTACAAAGAAAATGCACATTTCTTGAAGACTTTATGAACAATACAGTTCAAATTTGCTGCAAAGGAAACCCCTTATTTCTCAAGTATCAGTGACATCTTTTTTCTTACACCAGGTGAAAGTGCAGAAAACTGTTAGCCAAGTGATACTTAGACTTGTACAACATTTTTTGCTTGTTCACATATGTGCTTTGCCCATTAAGACATCACAGGGGTGGACAAACAACGAAGACATCATAAAGCTAATTAAAATTAAATCCTCTGTTAACTTTAAACCTTTACCTGACACAAACTCAGTGTAGTTTCAAAGTAAATGCAATTGTGGAAAAATAGTTCAAACATTTAAGTGTAAAGCAGGACAGTTCTTACACTAGTTCAGTGACAAAACTCAACTGAGCACAACCTCCCTGTAATGACACATCCAAAGGAGAAATCTTGTCCTGGCATCTTGCATCACAAGCTGACTTACCCCTGGAAACACACACCATTTCTTCCTCTCCAGAATACCTATAGAAATTCCTGAACAGCATTTAGGCAATTGATTCTGTTGATATCACTTTACAGTACTACTTAGCTCCTAGCTGCAGTCATACGTGACAGTCCTTTTCACAGGTTAAAGTTGTATTTTTCGTTTATGGCTTTGAAACTTGGTATCTTTTCATCTCACTGCACATTATATTGAATGGAAATGACACATGAAAGGCTAAACTGGAGTGTTAGACTTCACTACTTTCTTCATTTTTTAACACCACTTACTGTTTTTAAGATCACAGCATATCCCATGGTACTAAAACCTGCTCACCTACTAGAAATAAACTTCATAAATTTTACCCTGTAAAAATCTATTTGTCTTTTATACAGTCCTAAAAGATCTAAGTTAAGATTTAATATTTTAGCTTATGCTTGAGAGCACACTCATAAGTCACGGGTAGCCCGCGAGTAGGACAACTCTGCTCCACCAACAAAGATTCTTTGAGAAACACTCTCTGATCTGCGTTAGTGGAACTACACGGTTCAAAGCACAGTGGAGTCTTTTAGCTTCAGGAACTGTATCATATCTGTTCCTCTGGTTATATGCTCTAGATTGACACAACTCCTATACAAATCTAAGAAAAGAAGACTCCTTCAAGTAGAACCTCTTAACTTGTATTTACAGAGTGCAGCTTCTTCTTTAATAACAGTTTGTGACTGTCAGCGTACAAGCGGGGAGCAAATGTAGAAACTATGAATGAACTGTATCAACATCCAATTTACTGACGAGAGGGATGGACGGAACAATGCTGTGTTGAACAGATGCAGCTTTGGATGCTAGAGACCTGCCACAAAGATAAAGTTTCTGTGTGCAAGGCTGCGTACCGGAGAAGCTTCAATGCAACTGGGTGAACAGCCTCAAAACACGCAATAAATAACAAAGCTGCTAGAGATAGCAATATCCTAGCTCATACTTAATAAAGTTACCAAAGACCTGACCGAAAGGCAGCAGCCTATTGAACAGCGCTGCTGAAAAGAGGCTTCGCCTTTCTTAAAATTAGCAATTGCTATTGTCTGACAGAGTAGTACAGAGTTTATGATTGAAACAAAGGAGAGCAGGATGTGAGCTCCTCAGACATTATGGGCTAAAAATGATTAGAGCAAATGTTCTCGAAGTTACATCCTTTCAGGCAAATGCTTTTTACAATGAGTAATTTTTAACTATATTCCATCACCACATATTACTTTTGGTCCACAATAGAACTTCTTGACCACTGGCCGCCAGCACTGAGAACGGTGGGAGTATCTCATTTACCACTGAGGGTGGGTTTTTTAAAGCATTTAACTAATGAAACTGCAGCATTATATAAATCACTCCCAAGACATCCTCTGCACATGACTCAGGAATGTGGGTTCATAAATAACTTGTCTTTACAGAAAAGACACGCATATATACAACTTTTCATTTCAATAATAAAAAAATGTATCTGGTTAGTAACAAGATTGCTCTGCAAGAGCATAAAGGGAGCTCCACTAGCTGGATAGTTTAATAACCATCTCCTTTGAGTCTCATTTCAAATGTGAAATTTGCAGTCAGCATTTCTGAGGCCTCCAGATAACTCTGAAAATTAAAAAAAATAAATATCCCACCAATCAACTAAAATCCAAACCAATAAACTGGACCCCAAATCTAGTCTAAATCAAAACAGTAGATGAAAATCAAGGAAGGCAGGGATATCATAAAGTTGTTGCTGTATATTTTGCACCCATTCAGTTCCCAAAGGCAACGTTCACTATCAAGTTCAGATGAACAGAAAAGGTTGTAAAAGGAAACTTAAAACTGTCAGGGTAAGTATTTTCCTTGCATGACTCACCCCCAAAAATTCAGATTCTTCTGCTAACTGGAGAGAAGCCAATAGTAACACACACCTTATTAAAGCATTATTGGCTCCTCTAAAGGGGAGCCCACATCTGTCGTACACAGCGAGCGTGCTGGGGTGAAGTACAGCATATAAAGCTGTCACCGTGCCCATGGCTGCACAGCAGCGTGGATCTCTGGACGTGCTCGCCTGCCTGCCCCAGCCAGCCCTTCCAGCCACTCACACAGACACGGAAGAGACACAAAACCAACTACTTCACTGAGTCTAGAAGGATCTTTCAAGCAATGATTTAACGGAGCGGTACTGACCTGAACTCAGTCCAGGCAGCTCAAACAAAACCGGGCACACCTCTACACCACTTTCTAAGCACTTGTCGTTACTCTCAGCTTCCACTTAACCCTGGCTCGAACATGAAACAACTTCTTACTGAAATAACGCAGCTGTGTTAGTGTTGTGGAAACTCCAATACCTTGTACTTCGTATTTGCGGGGATATTGGTTTTCCAGCGAACCGTGTAGTAGCGAGCGTCTGTGATCTTCTGGTTCTTCGGCAGAGAGTTGTCTGCCCAAGTGATCCGTATGGTGTCATGGCTCAGAATGGAAGCCTGAACCCCCACCGGTGGCATCATGGGAGACGGATCTGGCACTGGAGTGTATGGAGCATTAATAACAAACAAATCAACCTCGGAAGTGTCTAGGGAATTGATGGGTAAAATAGTGTATTATAATTAAAAAGGGAGAAGGTGGCATTTTAATGTAAACAAAAACAAAAAAGGGGAAATGCAGGGTAGTACAATGAAATGAAAGGTGAGAAATGGAGAAAGAGAGAGAAAAGCCAGAGTTAATAGGTGACATAAGACCGGCTAATCAAATTAATCTCGCATTGCGTTCTTCTTAAGACAGTAAGACAACATATATATGCCAATATATATCCACCTCATCATATTGGTGTCCAGCACATTCAACCATGGCCTAAGAACCCCAGACATACAGTAATTTTAACTTTGACTTCATCTGCCTCAGAATGTCCACTGATTCCTTTCCAGAACACAACAAGGAGGAAAAAGAGCTGGACTTCCTCGCCACTTCGTAAAAATTACAGGGAACTCCCAGCACCTTTTAAAGAATGTTAATGGCAATCACGTTCCAAGTACCACACAAATTTGCAGTAACAGAAGAAACTGCAGTTCCAATGTCCCCTATAAAATCTATACAAATTCCTGCTCTTCAGAAGACTAGAACAAAGCGTTAACATCTACACACAACAACTAACATCAACAGTCTAGTAGTGAGCACGGTGAGCCATAGCACAGCAACAGCTCACTTGGAAACAAATGTCTCTGCTTAAAATCTTCTATTTATTTTTTTGGTCTTGTAATACATTAACGCCAAGAACTTGCGTAAGTGACAGCAGATTGAGACTTAGACAAAGAAAATGCAGGCATCATGTTAAAAATGTCAGGGTAGAAGACCAAAAAGAAATAATCTATACTTGTCCGTAAAAAACAAGGTAAGGGCCATGCCTTTAGAACTGCATCACACAGCCTGGCTCATGTAACGGCAACTGTTTGAATAAGAGCATCTCTAAATAGTAGAAAGTTTTGTCATTTAAAAATGAAACTAGTTCTAGGTGGTTTAATAACTGGGTGAAACAGGCGAGGCCAGCCAGCTCAGAGGTGGAGTGTGCTTGATGCCACAGGTGAACACGGCCCCAGGTCCTCCCACCCCAGAGGCAGCCGCGGGCCTGTACCTGAGTGCGGCCTGGTCACCGCGCTCTCGTAGAGGGGGATCCCTTCCCCCACGTTGTTAAATGCCTTCAGGGTTATCACGTAGTGGGAGCTTGGGTCTGAAGGGAAAAACAAACATCCTTTTAGGGCAAGCCGTTCGTGAATCCGATTTTCTGCTTTTCCATATTCTTTGTTCAGTATTTTGTTTTTTCACAGAAATACATGAAATAAGTAAACTAAACTGGAATTGCAAAGGTCTCCACACAGACCTGGTAGCGCTCAATAGCTCTCGTACAGCGGCAGTCCAGTCATAGAGCTACATTACGTACAGGCAAAACAGCAGTGAGGAATTAAAGGAATGTTTTAAGCTGCTCTACTATAAAATTACTCAGAAGTTCCATTTAATGGAACTTCTCAGTAGGTTGGTACAGCAGTATTTATTTTGCTGTCAGGATATTTTACCTGCCACAGAGAATTCTGTGGAGGGGTGAATCTATATTCTTCTTTTAAAGCAAATGCCACTGCACCTTGGTAACATTCTAGTTTCTTTTTTGCCTGAAGCCACCTGTTCTGCAGCTCCAGCAGAAGAACAAGGGAATGCTACTCAGCGTGAAAGTTTTTGTGATAAGCGTTGAAGGGAAAGCATCGGATCAAAGTGCTCTATGCTTCAAACTTGGGGACTGTAGGATTCTGGGTTTGGGGCTTTTTTTTTTTAATTCCTCTGCCTCTTTCTCTATCATCAGAAAATTGAGTTTATTTGAAATTTATCAACAGTTTGGCATCCCGCATAATATCTGAATTAAGGAAAAATCCAAAAACTTGCATGTAGTTTCGTTTATTTGTAATACCATGATTAGCAAACAGTAACATAAATGAGAGGTAAAACTTGGCACTGATGTTAATTCGCTTTCCTTACCTAAGTTTTCAATGGTGTAGTATCTCTGTTTATAGTCCACCTTGATGGTCTGTGCATGAGGACTGCCAATGCCGTACCCTATCGCATAGCCTCTCACCACAATGTTCTGGTTTTCAGGTGGAGTCCAGCTCACTACAATACTGGTGACCAGCGGACGGACATGTAAGGAACTTGGAACTTCAGGAACACGAGTTTCTGTTAAAGAAAAATGATGGATTTAAAGGTCTTCTCTTAAATAAAGGTAATTACAAGAAGAGCTGTGAGCTAGTAAGGTCAAACGTAGCACTTCCACTCTGCGTCTGTATTCAAATGAGTACGCTGCGCAGGAGGGAGCTTTACTGTAAAGAGAGCACAAAGAATTCTAATAAGCAGAAGAAAATTAACATAGATTCATATACTAATATATTTTAATAGATCCTCTCTTTAAAAGAAAGGACAGTCGTACTGAGGAAAAGATCAAACCTGCTTCAAGGCAGACTCTTCTGATGTTTGTGCATGTTTTAACCAATTTGTAATTTTTCAAAATATGCACTACATTTATCACGTCCTTCCCCTCCACAAAGAAATCTCCTTTTAGTTCCACCATATTACTTACTTGTGGGCATTAAAATAATTATAACTGAAAACACACTGATGATGAAAGAAAGGCTCCTGAGCTGCTTGTAGGATTAAAGAGAATATTCCAAATCTCTAAGAATTGTCAGTAAACTGTGCTGCAAAGTTTTCTTCTGATTTGTCCTACATTTGTTGCTGTTTAAATCCTTGGGTTTCTTTAACTTAATTCACAAAATATATGCAGGGACTATACAACCATACCACAAGATAAAGAAATACTCAAAGAGTCCATATGAACTATTCAAACCCTACCCCACAAGCAACACAAATCTCATCACAACCCAACAGAGAAATGGAGCGTGGGTCCTTAGTAACAGCAGGGCTTCCACAGCGTGTCCACCGATTCCACTGTAATCCCCCGATATTTTTACTGAAAGTTTTTTCCCCACTGTTGATTAGAATTTAAAAGCAATCTAAAAGCACAACTGTACCTACTAGTGTCCGTACCTTTGTTTTAACTTCTCAAAAATTAAATAAGTACTTTTGTCAGGCCACTGGAGCCTGCCATATGTTGACAGATTATAAATAATTCTATGCAATAGTAAGCTGAGTTCCCCAGTCTAAAATAAAATCAGCTCAGTGTTCTGCTTCCTGCAGGGATTTAATTTTAATGAAACATGCTACATTTATCTAAAAACATTTAATAAAGCACCACAACAGGATTATTTGGATCATAATATGCCACTGGCCTGCTAGCCTGGGGAGTTTATAGTCTCCAGCTGACACAGCTGATCAATTAAAGTTCACAACTATTAAATACAGAAAAGCTACATAATTGCAATAAGAAATGACATTTTTAACTGCACAGAAGTTAGTGCACTGGGGGATAAACTTTGTACAACTGGTTAACGCCTCTTGCATATGTGCTGCTGGGGAGACTTGCACCGCCTCTGCAAAATGACACAGCCCTCCCAACATTAAGTTGTAACAGTCTGGCTCCTGTTTACCTTGATGACACTATAAAGTAAATTGTCTATTTAAATTCAAAAAGCAGCCATGGAATAAAAAGGAATGCCTTACATGTCTGTTGAACCGGAGAAACTGAAGAGTAGCTGTAAATACTTTTGCATGGTATTAAAATTACCCACGAGCTTACTAAAGAAAGAAAAGCATGGTTTTCTGTGATTGATATGAAGAATGGCATGAATATCATGCCTGATCACACCAGGATTTATAGATTTTCAGGTCTGTGTTCCTGGAGGGGCTGGGGGTGCTCAGCCTGGAGAGGAGGGGGCTCGGGGGGACCTTCCCGCTCCCTGCAGCTGCCTGGCAGGGGCTGTAGGCAGGGGGGTCGGTCTCTGCTCCCAAGGAACAAGCAACAGGATGGGAGGGAGCGGCGCCAGGTTGCACCAGGGGAGGGTTAGATTGGATCTCAGGAAAAACTTCTTCCCCGACAGGGTTGTGAGCACTGGAACAGCCGCCCAGGGAAGTGGTTGGGTCACGTATCTCTGGAGGGATTTAAAAGACATGCAGCTGCGGTGCTCAGGGACATGGTTTAGTGTTGGGCTTGGCAGCGCTGGGTTAACGGCTGGGCTTGATGATCTCAGAGGTCTTCTCCAACCTAAATGGTTCTATGATTCTATGTTCCACTGTCTTAGCTGTGAATTTTTATTACTTTATTAATTGTAAAGAATATGCATAAAGAAAAATTGCCTGCAAGGACTGCAACAGTCCAATTTGAAAAAAATTCAAACGAAAAAATCAACACAGAATGAAAAGGTTCTTTTCTTCTGCCCACTTCTGCCCTATTTAAATTGAATCCTGATGGTACCCTCCAGCCAAGTGTTGTTAACTCCAGCAATTCAAAAGCAATTCAAAATTCAAAAGCAGAGTTACATTTTCATTACCTTGTGTAAGTGCTGCCTATTTCACAGAGCTCTACTTCAGACTGGGGAACTAGTGGTTTCTTAAAGCTACAAGGTTGTGTCATATCCAGTTAGAGGAAGACAGACACACAGATGAAGTAATTTCAACTCTAAAATGTAATTTTAAATAACTACAAAACTGAACCCTACTGTTAACGCTGGGATTTTTGCTGTTCTTAAGCAATGGAGAGTAAGCAGTAAGAGGACAAGTATTAAGCTGAGCATCAACTTAGCATAACACAAAGACTGAAGCATGGGCTCTCAAGGGCTTTGATCAGCTGACTGTTGAAGCAATCTTCCAGCAGTGTAGAACAAATACTGAAGCTATTTCATTATTCTGTCTCCCAGCTGCCAGTACAACTGAATCTCAAGCCACACAGATGTGAAAGACATTACTGGGTCCTGTGGCATTAAGCTAGAATGACCCTCCAGAGACTTTTAACACAGCCAAGAGGGAGACCAGCCTCCAAAAAGCATAAGGTAGGTGTGTGCAACAGCACCAATTAAATGCTCTTCTGAAATAGCAACAGTTCACCCAGAATCACTAGCTCCTTGTAGGCACTTCCAAAGGAGTCACCCCAGCCATCCTTCTAGAAAAAGCACTTCTCCCCCATTTTAGCTGCTCTCAGTCAGGTTCTGGGAGATGCCCACAAATTTGCTCATTTGAATTCTGCAAGCATCAGGCTCCTACTTACAAATTATTCTAGTGTAGTAAATACCAAACATCTGGACCAACTATGAAAGGTCAAAATTTTTCACAGAACACTTTCTACTCTTATTGTTGAACTCTGCATTGGAAAAACAAGATGCTAACATGGTTCTGTGTACCACACACCATGAATCTATGGATTTGGTGGAAGGGACTTAATTCTGATGAAAGATAAGGTCCATACTAGTCTACCACTTCTGAAAATACAATGTATCTCCCTTTTCTTTTACAATGGCAAAATAACAATTACTTTAGACTCTTTAGAAAGAGTCTAAGCAAAACCCAAAAAAATTCCCCAAACCAACGCCCAAACCCAATCAATTCAAAAAAGCCACAAAAACAAACAAACAAAACCCCACAAAAAAACCCAAGAAAAATATTTTATGAAAGCATGGCACCAGTTAAACACAGTGGAAAGATTGCAAAGGTCTACGGGCAACATTTCCCACTGTTTCTTTCCTGCTGTGGCATCTCTCTTGCACTTGGCAAAGTTTACAATGCGGAGGCTGCAGCCAGACCGCGTACTGCAGCCCGCAGGACTGCACTCAGCCTGTCAGCACACAGAAAAGCCACCCTGAGCGCACTGGGGTACACATCAGGGGCTTCATTAGCATAACTTAGGTGCTACAGAAATACATAATCACTATTTTACCTCCCCAAAGGAAAACAGTCCTCCTATCTCAGTTTTGTAGCACGTAACCCCCTGCATGATTAACCAGAGGAATTTTATCACAATATAAAAATTGAACCATTATTATTATGCCCTTTATGAAGTACTGAATCACTGACATTGGCATTCATGACTGGGTATTTCTTAGCAGAAAAAACATAGTGCCAACATACAGTACTAGAAAGTGTAAAAGCAGGGTTTAATTTCAAGCCACTTGGCAAGAATTTTATGTCAAAATAGAAATTAATTTCACTTAATCATAAAGCAGATTGTACAATTAGAATACAGTAGAAACAACTGAAAACAATCAGGTTTGCCTTTAAAAAAGGCAAATCAAACTTTAGTGTGCCCTGCCCACGAAATCTAATGTTTTTGATGTCACAAATATGGTCACACTTGTGATCTTACCATCTAGATCACTCTCAAAGGTTTCTGCTGATACCCAGTCGGTAGCTGGTCCGGTACCATTAACAGTCAAGGCAGCTACTCGGAAGCTGTACTCTGTACCTCGTTCAAGACCTAAGAGACAAAGAGTACCCAAGATATCAAACCGGGAATTCCAGCTGTGATCCCAGGAGTCACAGCTCCTAATTAAAAGCCAGGTCTAACCTGACGGGAAGAAGCCTTTCACCCCACACTGCCCCTGGGTGCAACACGGGTCAGGAATGGAAGCAGCACCCACAGCGCAGTGCCGTGAGGAAGCCGACGCCAATCAGGATGTAACAGCCAAACTGGGACCGGAGACAGCCGGGGCTGTGACACTCTGCAGGCTGTCCCTGTGGGCCACTGGAGGAGATTGTGAGGCACTCTTTGCAGCCAGCTCTAATTTCTGGCTATTAATTAGCTTTAAGTGCAGAAGCACCCGCATCCATAACTAAAGCTAGGTATAGACAGCAAGTGATCAAACTGTGCAAACAATTTGTTTACTGTATAGAAAACTGTACAATCAATAATCAAAGCACTATGAAAATGCACTCAAAATTTGATATATGGAACTTCTGTTGCTGGTAAAAACACACTCCGGTTCCCGGCACATATCAACTCCTGCTCTGTGAGAAACAGAAACTTACGGAGTCACAGCTGGAGTTTCAGAGCACAAATCAAAACATCTTGTTAAAAAGTGCATATTCATTTTCCAGAGAGGCACAATTTCTTCTCTTTTGACCAACTGTTCACTTACAGAGATTTAAAAAAAATGAACAAAACATAGTCTTGCTCCTGTTCTCATGTACTCTTCATTTCTGCTAAAGTAAATTCTAGTTCTGGTAACAATATATAATCTATACTAAGCAATGTACTAGTCTGCATTTTTCAAGTGTACAAATAAAGAGAGAATGTAACACATTCATGCCAGAGAGAAGGAAAAAAGGCTGATGTCAGTGAAACTAGGAGGGATGGTTTGCAGAGATGCCCGAGGCAAGAAGTCCACAGGACGCTGAGCTGGGCTTGGCGGTGAGCACTGCGGGGCAGAGCCTGCCTCCCGCGCACCCACACGCAGGCAGCGCAGTCTGCAGGATGCCTGCCCAGACTGCAGGGCTCAGGCATCCTTCTCCATACAGTTCTGACATTTGGGCAGACACCAGGAGCTCAGGACCACCTTCTGCATGCAACCCTGTGCCTTTTACAAAAGATTTTAAAAGGACTTGTCCGGTCTGCTTTGCAAACCAATGGCAAAACTAGGGCTAAAAACCAGGTCACTGAACTCCAATTACCGCTAGCCAGCCCAGAGTTACCGCTAGCCAGCCCACAGTATCCCATTACCTACAAACACTCCTTTTAAGGGTTTTCATTTTTTCTTCCAAGGCAAGAACCCTACATAAACACGTCTCTGAGCCTGAGCCCACTAAAAGCACCTAAAAAACGCCCTTCTGATAACAAATGCTTGCAAATAATAGCTCACCTTCAATTAGCTGCAAGAGCTGGGTGCCACCGATGCTCTCTGTCACATCACTCTTGCGGGACACTTTACGGTAGCGAATTTTGTAGCCAGTGATTTGTCCACTGTGCGTCCCCGCAGGGGGAGGCTGCCAGTGCAGCATGATGCTCTGTGGAAGGCAGAAGGTCAGTACAAAGTCATCGCCGCCCACACAGCCAGAAACTACTCTAGTGCTAATACTTCATGAAACAAGACAGAAAAACGCACATACAGAAAATACCACATTTTTGTACAGTAAATCATAGGCTATTTGTAAAAAAATACCCCCCCTGTGATTCAGCAGCAGCCCAGGTCATACATGTGCCTACAGTTCATCTCTAAGCGCTTCGATCTTATTAGCCCTTCTGATTCCAGTCTCACAAATGGCCCCTGGGGTTTCCCTTTCCATTTCCTTCAAGTTATCTTGAGGTATGGTTTACCTGAGGATCTATCTTTAAGAACTGGTATTTTCTCTAAAGGGTACAAGTTATCTGAACTGTATGTAGTTTATGTGCATTAAGTTATTTATTTTTAATCATACAAGTAGCAGAAGAAGGTAATCTGGAAAAGAGTTTTTGGAAAAAGGCTTTTAAAAAATCTCCAATCATAATCACTGAAGTCACAATGACGGAGTATATAATTTTCTCTTTTGAAGTGCCTGGGACACTATAAATGTGCGTATGTGTGCACACACACTGTAAACAATAGTTAATCAACAGGAACACATTCAAGCTCTGGTGCTTCAGGCCTTTGTGCCTGATTAAACCTCTTCCATAATTAGCCTCCATGCTTGTCATTGTCACAGTCTTCGCTGCATTCCATGATGTACGATCCACAACGGGCTGGAGCTTCTAATGCTTCGAGCCCCACATTCAGATACTCTCCTGCTGCGCAACTCATACACAAATAGCTGAAAAGCAGCATGGTAGAAAAGAGACCCAAAGCAGCTCTAAAATCTGATCGTTCTAAGACCTGCCAGCCTTTTATTTACCCATTAGGAACAGGAAATTCTCCACATCTTACCTTGGAATTCCGTACCTCCAGCGTTAGATTCTGTGGTGGAGCACTGGGGACTAGAAACGTTAAAGGAATTACAACTCCAAAATTTCCATATACTGTATCACACACTGTATTTCCATACACACCTACTCTCTGCTATCGTTCCACCATGAAAGTACAAACCGTTCTGGTTTAAGGCACTATATAACTACGAAATTCTACCAGAGGTACTTTATGACATACAGTGACTAGCTTAGGAGGTTTACATATTTTTCATCACAAAGAACAAACTCACTTTTTATTCAGGTCTTATCACAGATATCTAAATAAAAAAATGTTCTATTTAAAGGATCTTGCCATAAAATCTAAGAAGAGAGATCACATTCAGTAGTTTTCAAAAATCAGATCTTTAATTTATATTTTTGATTCTGGGAACCCGCATTTAAAATTCTAGCCATGGTTTTTATTACCATGTTTTTCTGTAACAGAAAGACCCCTGAGTCAACATGTCTCTGTGCTACCGAAGAGGTGAAGTCCATCACAAAGTAAGTTTCTGCTTCTAAACTTCCGTTCTTCATTAGTTCTTTACTACCTGTAGTAACCTGCTGGTCATGACTGAAATTCCATTAGACAAAAGGGCAAAGCAAGAGAGAACCCGAGACCAAGGAAACCCTGTCCAGCACTTCAGGCTCACACACGTCACCTGAGGGCAGAGATAAGGGTTCCCTGGCAGGAAGGTGAGGCCCCAGCAAAGCAGGAGGACAGAGAGGTAGCAGACTGGGGTAAAGATTGTTCCAGCCCAAATAATGTGTTTTCCAAGTAACTCCCAGGAGCCACAACAGTAACTAAGAGAACAATCCTGAGTGCGTAAAGTGAAAGTAGCCCTGTGGTAAGCAGAAGGTACACCGGGGTGTGGTTAAATAAACACCCCTCTCCCACTATCCCACAACAGCAACGGAGACAAGCAGGATTTGGTTTTCCTTCTCTCTTGCCAGCTGAGCGAAGCCTGAAATCACCAGACCTAGGCTTACGTGCTAGGTCCTTTAAAAAGCCACAAGAGGAGGAAATGAAATGAAGCTTTTTTTGCTGTTTGTTTTACGCAGTTGTTGCCTACTTTCAGAACAACCTGAAAAAGTAGTCTTGGGTTTCACAAGGAGTGGTTAATAATTAATGCACATATTGCAAACTTGGTGAAAGACAATCAGCAGAACACAGGAGACACGCATGTAAATATGTCCATACGCACGTCTCACCACATGCACAGTTCATTTTACGTCAAGGTAAGCTCAGGCTCAGACCAGATTAAGAATTACCCAGGCCAACAAATACAATGGATTTCCCATGGGCCGATATTCCACGCTTTGATAGGAAAGGCACAGCCTACATCCACCTGCGCCGTACAGTAACCCCCGCAGGCAGGAGGCCCGCGACATGCCGATGGTTCAGAGCGGTGCCAGGAGCAGGGAAGGGAGCTGCCCTCCATCGGAGTGTGATGCAGAGCGGCGTTCCTAGCTGTAGTACACCACTGCTTCCTGTGGATCAGGAAGGACCACGAGGAGAGAAACAAAACTTATGAGCAGCCCATAAACCTTGGTTCAAATAGTAACACCAGCAGAGCTATCCTGCAACAAACCACCGGAACAGATTAGGAGCAAAGATCTACATAAAAATGCAGAAGCTTGTTAAATAGAAGCTAAAGGAAGCTTAGAAAAAATCCCTGCAGGAAGCATGGAGATTGCTTCCAGATAGCACAATAAGCAAATGTGTATTGTTCATCCAGAAAAATTTGAGAGACTGAAGGGAGAGAACAGGTGTTAAGCACCAGGGTTATAAGATTGTAAGAAGCAAGGCAACATCCTTCAGAAAGCTTTAGAAAATAGATTTCTGTAGGTTAAATGTGAAAATATAAGTTGGGCCACAAAGAACTTCAGGAAAACTTGAAAATGACATTACAACTAATAGTAAATTCTTCCAGAAAATGAGCTGGAAGCCCTTTGGAGATGCTGTAGAGCTAGACAACGGTCAGGGTATGCCAGAACATGAAAATGCTAAGGACCACACAACGGTCTTCAACTTTGTGTCTGTGCTGAGGAAGGAAGAGGAGAGGCTTCCATAGCACTCTTTACACAGGACTTACAGGATCTCTCAAATGGAAATGTCAGTGTAGGGGATTATGGAAGAGTCAGACACAACAAACAGCAGCTTGCTGCCAGTCAGATGCCACTGATCCAGGGTTTCTCAAGGAACATGGGAATGAAACGGTTGCATGACTTTAAGTAACTGGGAGATGGTAAAGTTGATGCCAGTATTTAGAAGGAGCTCCATTTGAGAAACTTCAAGTAGTAAATCAGAAACCTGTATTAGGCAAATAAACTGAAGCTACAAAAAGCACAAAATCCATAGATCCATGAAGTTATAAATATGTATGTCACTTTTTAAAGGGAAATCCCACATTGCAAACCTGCTGGAGAGCTCTTAAGAAACAAAGCGATGAGGGGAAAGAAATCCTTGCCTGAGAAAACAACTGGCTAAAAGAAAGAGAAGGTGGGTATGCACTGGGAGATGACCTGTGGAGCTCCACCCTGGCATGTGCTGTGACCCGTTTTGTTCAACGCATTCCTAAGTGATGAAAGGGGGATGAGCAGCGAGGTGACAAAAGTTAGTACGGACAAGATCTGATGGTGAAGAAGCACAGGAAGACCTCGGGACATTTTGTGCCTGGATATTAAAGGGGCAGATGAAATTCACAGTAGATAAAGTTACACGCATGGGGAAAATGATCCTTCCTTTACATGCAAAATGGTGGCTCTAAGCAGACCAATGCCACCAAGATCTGTATATCCCAAAAATGTCACCTCAGTGTTCAGAATGAGCCAAACATGTCAGTCAAATGCTGGTGATTACACACTTGCATCTTCGATACAGCTTCAGTCCCTTCTACCTCCACTGTTAGAAGGATATAGGAGAAAAGAAACAGAAAAAAGTTCAGCAAAGGGCAATGAAGGTTGAAACAGCTTTCACAAAACAAACAGCTAACCATTTCTGTGGCTTTGGAACCTGGAAAAGCTGAATGAGGGAGAATGCAGCAAAGGGCTACAAAATGAGCAGTGGGACAGAGAGGGCTGGTGGACACTGGTTATTCCCTCTTCCAGGCAGTACAGCCATAGGCAACAAATGGCACTGGCACACAGCAGCTTCAGAACAGAGAAAAAGGGGTGATTTTTCCACAGAAAACGTATTTGTAGAATCTCTGTCAACTTGACGCGGTGGATGATGCAAGCTGACATGGGTTTAAGAGGATGCCGGCAGGGTTTTATGGAAAAGAAACTGAATTAGTAAACACACAGAAACCACTGCAGAGTCAAGAAGTCCCACAGAAGCAAACTTGTGAACACTGACAGCATTTAGGACAATACTCCTCTCTGCTCATCTGTTCCACTTTTGGTCACTCCTGGAGAGAGGATTCCAGGCTAGGCTCATTTTGGTCTGGCTGTTCTTTTATGTAAACAAACTTCTCTATAAAAAATAACAGTTAACATTAACTGGTCTTTCTACAATTGTTTATATATCCTTATCTGCTCCCATTACCACTTTATTTGCTTTATACAAAATACCATTACCACTTCCTGCTTTCATTATTATATGCAATTGATTTAGTAGTATCTGTGCTGGAGCCCAAAGACACGCACCATTTTCCCATACGACCACAATGAAAATAAAAAACCTCCAAAAGCAAAAGTCTGCTTTATGTAAAATTAGTATAGAACCTAAAAAATAATTTGGAGTTGTTGCATTCAATATAGTTGTTTTTCTGTCTGCTCTTAATACTTTGTAAACTCAATAACCCATGAAGTAAACTCCTGACATTGAGATGAAGGACACTGTTGTTTCATAATCAGAATCCCAGGTACTTCTGCAGGTACAGTAATTTTCCTTCACCCAATCTGGAAAGCCTCCGGGGGAACGTGCACCATGTGTGGCCATAGGCAACAACAACGTTATCAGTAAAATAGTGCAACAATGAGCAAAAACCTAGTCTGGTTAAAAATTCACTTTAAAGAAAATTACCAGATAATTCCTAACCAAAAAAAAAAAAAAAAAAAAGGAATAAAGCAGCTCACCATCTGACAATGTTCGTACAACAACATCTTGGGTTGAGACACCAGGACCATGTTTATTGTAAGCTACCACTCGGAAACTGTACTCCGTGTATTTCTTTAATCCATTAATGGTATAGGAGAGTCCTCCTACATCAACATCCTGTTCATAAAGAAACATACATACAAGCCAAGGTCAGAATCAGGTCTGCAACTATTATACACGTCTTAAGAATTTCAGTACAGTAATACTCAAAGCAGGAATGACATCTTTCTGTAGCACCTGTGGATCAAACCCACAGCTTATACAGCAAGGTCTTGTAAAGATGCTAACAGTGAGCTTGCAAGGGAAAATCCTACCTATCTGATTTAAATTGTAACATGGACTCTGGTTCTGTAAATGAAAAGAGATCTGGCCTATATAGTAAAAATTACTACTATATTTTGAACACTGGGATGCAGAATTAGAAAAGGTAATTTTACCTGAGCAATACAACATTCCTATTTAAAAACTGATGGAAGAATTATTTTGAAAGCTCACAAAGATATTCTTCCCTTAGCTTTTTACAGCTTGAATCGTATGTAATCAGATGGGAAATTAAATGATTGGGATTAATCCTCTCAAAGCTGTGATTATTCTCAAGTGGCAGCCTATACTTCTACAGAACATACTGGATTCTTCCAGTAAACTCCTAAGAAAATGTAATCAATTAGACACTCAGCAGTATCAAAAAAACAATCACTGGATCAAAGAACTCAAGAAGTAACAACAGTTCAGATAAGGGATCTTGCTAAGATCAGTAGTTAGACTGCTTTACTGAAAAACAGCAAACCTATAAAACCTATGCCAATCCGTTACATTACGTGAAGCAGAACCGTTAAATAATGACACAGCTGTTAAGTGCACTCTCTCGTTAGCACAATATAACAGACTTCCCCAAAAGGTACTTGATACTGATAAATATCTAAATAAGCCATCACAAAAAAACCCTGTTTTAATTCTAGGATACATACATTTCATGCTGTATTTTTAATTTTAAGTATTTTTTAGGCTAATGGATTCAGTCTATCAGAAAAATGAACACTTCACAAGGTGTTTCTAGAAATTTAAGGTAAAACCCTAATGAAAGAAAAAAGGCCATTACTGGCATTGTATCTGACATGGGAAGAGCCAAGCTCTGTACCTGCTCAGTGTCCTGCCCCTTCTCCATGTAATAGAGCTTGTAGTTCTGGATCTCTCCATTGCCAGACAAGGGTGTCTCCCAGGTGACAGTAACGGAGGTGGGTGAACTGGCGAACGCTCGGATATTGGGCGCTGGACCAGGAAGCTGAACTGAAATGTAAGCACAAAACTGCTCGTCACCAGGCCTAACCAACAGCGCTTTCAGCAGCTGATTATTGTAGCATCAACCTCACTATAAATCAACCCCGGTTAAAAGATGGGTATTTGGTCACATTTCAGCCTCTCACATGGATTCACTGGGGAGTATAAAAGTGGGACCAAATTTCTGGGCGAGCTCCTGCTCCCTACTCCTTTTGTCCTGAATGATCCTACAAATGACAGACTTCACATTTTCTTGAAGTTCTCCTTTTTTCCTCTTTCAGTTAATGACAAATTAAAAGTACTCCTCTTACAATGGCAAGTTCAGAAAATTTAACAAGGAGTGTCTTATCAGTATTTCTTAATGGCAAAAATAAATCATGGAAGTTCACCAACTTGGAAAATAATTCTGAAACTATGGTCTGCAAGTGCAACTTCTAAGAGTATTGACTTCTTCTGGGAAAGGTCATGAATGGGAAAAAAAAAAAAAAAGAAGAATAAATCGATCTGAAAGTCAAGAAGACTCAAAATATTTACAGCTTACCCTCAGGCTGGGTGGCCACCTTGAGCGGCGCTGAGCTATCTCCAGGGCCGTGCCTGTTCTGAGCCACAACTCGAAACACATAAACTGTTTCTGGCATCAGGTTTTGGATTGTCACTTGTGTCTCTCCAGGACGACTCGTATTTTCAACGCGTTCCCTTTAGGAAACAAAAGGTTTGGGCACAGAAACAATCACCGATTAGTAACAGAGTTTTTCAGGGGTAAATAAAGGAATAGTTGCTACTAAGATGTGTCCCATCTGAATATATCCAGTGTGTTAATGACATGGTTATTTATACTGTGCTGACTACACAATAGAGCAATAATATGCCAAAATTGATGGTGATAAACAGCTTGTGCTTTTGTAACTTTTCTTCAGAAAAAAACCATGCACTGAAGTAGAAGAATAAGAGATACTCAACATCACAAAATTCAGAGTAGTTTCTTTGTTATTCTTGTAACAACACATGGTAATTTGTAGTGACAGTTTGTCCTACTACTCTGAAGCCAGAGAAAAAAAATACTTAAGCAGCATACAGAGAGTCTGGCAAGATTCAAGCCATTTTTGTTAATATTGTGGGGCTGGTTTTGCGGTATTTTTCAAAGAAACTGTTTTAATATAGTATTCTACCTCCAAACGGTACTTAGTTCCTCCCTAATATTTACACTTTTTGAGAACACCCACCGGCTCTGACGCCGCAGCCAGGCCGACAGCTGTGGCGCTTACACTACCATCGCAGGAGGACTCGCGCCAACACAAGGCAGTGCCTGCCCGCGCTGCCCGCACTGCCTGCACTGCCCACGCTGCCTGCCCTGCCCGCGCTGCCCCCGCACCGCACGCTGGGAGCGGGCGCCGGGGGCTCAGCCGCGCCCACGGGACGACATGACGCCACGCCAAGGGGGCACAACTGGGCCTGGCCAGCTGCCAGCCCCTGAAGATTGGGCACACTCTGCGAAGCAGCACTGCTGGCAGGCTCAGCAAAAAGGGTGACATTTTGCAAGCTGAAAGCTGTGATCAAGTTGGAAGGATCCACTTTGTGTGCCGAGGCAACGGGAAGGATCACCGCCACTGCCGGCAGAGCCGGGGAACTCAGCCCTCCTCATCCGCCGGGTGCAGGCACATGAGAAGATTAATCATCAACTAACGCAGCCTTTATTTCCAAGACAATTGCTGCTGTCACGCAAAGGTTCACAGAGCTGCCCCTGGGTAATGACATCTACACCCTGTCCTTTCCCGAAAAGAAGCTCCCTACACCCTGCAAATACAAATACAGTGTTACAAAAGAAGAAATCAAAAACTTCCCCACTGAGAAAATAAAAGGAAAATGCAACTGCTTACAACGCAATCGTCTCCCTTTTGTCTGCTAGACTTTGTTGAGCTGCACAGCAGAGGGCAGACGATTCTCATCCTGACGATTAGCTGCTATTAAATCATTTTTAATGCAGAAGCCCAGGCAAAATTATTTCACAGTGTCCCCTTTCCTACCTTCCAGCCATTCGACTTCAGTCTATACCACAGAAGTATGATGCTAAAATCCCCATTTTTAATTTATTTCTTTTTAAATCAACTGATACAGATGATTTAGCATAACTTAGTTGAAAAACATTTTGAAATCCCTGTTGATTTCTGCACTATTACATTGTATCTATAGAGAGGGAAACAATACACTTACTGTAACTACAGACCTATTTAGATACATTTTCTAGAATGTTCTCCTTCATGAAAGTTGAGCTAAAATGTCATTCTGTAAACAGCTTATTTCAGATTATTAATTTCCATCATTACATGAAGAGCATCATTACAGCATATCTGAATCTAAAATGTTTACAGAAGATTTTTCTTCTTTTAATGTTTATAAAATATTTTTTTAAAGAAGGAAGCTGACAGAGAAGTGAGACACACACTAAACAAATATCACAGCCAATACAGAATGAAACTGGAAGGCGAGGGAAGAGACAGATACTCTCCCTCACTAACTTTTCCAGTTACAGCTAGTGCAAAATGTCTGGTTGAAAATGCATTTTCAAATGGGCAGTTTCCTTTAAGATGTGCCTTTGCTACCACAACGGTAACTGAAAACGCAGAATAAGCGCCAACTGATTCACAGCTGTGGAATAACATTCGTCTCCCACTGACATGCAAAATATATTGCGTTTTCTGCCTCAAGTTTAAATGCACTCACTGATTTTTATCTAGAGAAAACCCCTCAGCAATCCAAGATTATTACTTAAATTTTTAAAAAATAATAATAATCAGAATTATTTTAATGGAAAGACAACATTTCTCAAAAAATAGACATGTCAAAGTATTACAATTTTCAGTAATAACTAGGAACTGTGCCTGCCTTCCCTTGCAACAGTATGTTAAAAATATGTTGAGATTAATCTAATTAAGCGCTACATGAATCTCTCATTTATGCCCTTTCTAAGGGAGCCTTGAGCACCTTTTATGAGCTGTGATGTGTTTAGGTAGGCATAATAGGTAACAAAACAGATGGTCTATATAAATAACTATATTACCCTACAGAACATTATGACTATTCTAACTCATTCCAGTTTAATCCCCAATTAAAGAGCTTTGTAAACTAGAGTTAAAGTTTAAAATAGCTATCAAGTACTTAAGAGAAAAAGCCTACAGTTCAAACCCAGAAACAAGCATTAATCTGGAAATGTGAAGTTTAAAGTTACACTTATACATAAAAAACAACCTTCAGGGAATTATTAAGAAGTGAGTATCATCCGTGCCAGCCACGTCAGCTGCAGAGCCTGGCGGTGTGCTCAGAGAGGCGTTCCTGATTGTGATTACACACAACTGAACTGCATTCTGTGCTCGAAGTGCAGTGTTGAACTGAGGGTTTCATATTATTTGAATATCTCACATGCGTAATTTACCCTCTTGGTAATCCCGGTTCATAGAATTACACCTCCCTTTGCCCCCCCAACACATCTGAATTTTCATACCTTTTTCAGGGCAACTGTCTTCAGTTTGGAACGCAAGGATGAAATAACTACATAACTATACGATCTATAAGGAAGGCAGTAGTTTCCATCTGATGAGATTACTTTGGTTTTTCTAGAGGTGCAACAACAAAGCCATGAGGCACACACTCCATTTCACGTGACTGCCTCAATGGCACCTGACATCAGGACAGCATGGAGACATGCCACAGCCAGTGACATCCCGCAGCCAGTGAAAGCAGCAGAAACAAGCTGCCCTCACGGCGGATTTCCATGCTTTGAAATGCTCCTCTTACACGGATAGTTTTGATTTCTGTGGTGAGAGTAACCTCCAGGCTCTTCAGATCTCTATTCTCACTCACTCCTCAGCAGACCCTACGTACCATCAAACCCAGCTTTCATCATCTCAGAAGCAGTAAAAGCGGCCACTGCAACTTTGGCAGCATTTGCATTTTTGCTGTAATTCCTTGTTTGCTGCCACTTCCAACTCTGCCGGTACATTCAGCTCGGGGGCCGATGTTCTGCAAGCAGACAGCGAGTCCAAAACGTGCAGCCCAGGACTTCAGGGGGGCAGGGGACACCCTCCAGGCAGCTGAGGAGTCGGTGGCACGACGCTGCCATGGGGCACGGGAAGAGCCTTTCGCAGGGGCGCCCCGCGGTGACGGGGGAGTCACGCTCCCCCCCCTTGCAGTACCCTACATTCCAGGGCACAGTTAAGGAAACCTCGTGTTTCTCTGTGCATCTCCTTTCCCTGCACAGGTACAGGGGGTGTAAATCAGCGGTGGCAGAGGCAGCCGGTCCCTCAGGAACCACACGGCTCACATACTGCGGTTAAGTGCTGCTGCAGTTCACGGTATGAAGATGACTCCCTACAGCCCTTTAAAAATGGTTCAGCAAGGTCAGAATATCCAGCTAACCCATGCCATATGATACGTCATTTTTTTTTTCATTTTTCACAAGCCTGATTTAAGTTAAATAAATCAAATACCTGGTTTGATGACTGTTCAAATACAAGTGAGGAGGAGACAACAGTTAGGTTACTAAAGATCCAGTAATGCAGGCAATGAAAATGGTACATGTGGGCAATGATATAACAGGATGAGAAGATGGCACATACGCACTTAAAACTGCAGCAAAGATATAGGATCATGCATAATTCAAGGACAACAAAGTGATCCTTTAAGCAGTGTTTTACAATGCTGAGAAAGGAAGGTTGCACATCCAGCCATGACTTCCAAATTGACTGATCTCCAACGGCCTAGGTGTGTGACACGCTCATCTACGGTTTTATTCAGTAACCAAGCGGCATTTCCACAAGGCCACATTTGACCAACCGGTCAAAAAGTACCACATAACTGTTGGTTGGTTTGTTTTTGTTTTTTTTTAAATTGTATTGTTCTCATTCTTTAAATCCAGGTTGAAAGGCACGATTTCACAGTATTTGAAAACCAGTCTGTGAGTTGTGTCGTATCAACTGTCTTTGTAAGACATTAAAAAAAAACCCACTCAAAAAACAACAAAAAAACCACCAAAAAAAGGAAACACAAAAAACCCTTCAAAAATCCAAAGGAGTGGTAAAGTTGAGAAAATGGCGAGTATGTGCTAATGCAGGGCTTTCAGAGCCTGCTTTGAACCCTGATCCAGAAGGGGCTTAAGCAAACAAAGATCTCACTGAAGTCAGTGAAACCACCTGCTTACATATAAGCACCCGCTTAAGTGCTTTGCTGTGTAAACTTTCTGTGGACTGCATTAACCCCAGCCCGGAGCGCTGCGCTGCCAGAACTGAAAACAGCCGTTTCTGCAGATTGTCCTATAATTTCCTAATTTATTCACCACAAATTATGTGATTCCTCTTACCCTTTGTTCTGCTAATGCTTTTGGCCCAAGCGGAATGTTTTCTAGATTTCGATACTCTGGTACGTAGTGGAAAGGGATGCATTTTGTTCCCTCCAAAGCAGCACAGGGAGAGGCATGAAGCCGTCTCCAGCAAATCACTTTTTAAAAACCAGCGGGCAGAGTGGTTACAGCCAGGAACGTGGAGGAGAAGCAGCACAAAGCAAGAGTGCCTGGCAAGATCCCACCTTTTCTCCTGTCTCACTTAAAATATTGCCAATATGAATGAATATTACCAAAAGAAATAGAAAAACAACATTTGTGAGGCAAAGAATTTTATTAATTGCCTCAGCTAATCCTCGTGAGCCTGGACAAGATGTCTACCCACAGAATTAAGAAAGAGTGGCAATTCACCATACGCAGTAGTGCGTTTTATCTTCTCTTCAAATGACTTTGAGTCTTACGCTCTAGTCAGTAAGTAGATAGATAATTTTCTCTTGAGTAATAAATCTGATAAGCAAGCTAATTTGCAATTAATTAAGCATTGCTTAAAATTATTGTTAGCTTCAACTTCTTCCAACTTATCACAACAATTTGAAACTGCAGTTGCGAGTGGTAGATCCCATCAGCAAGAAAAAGGGGTAGATTGAACTAAACCTTTGGGATAATCTGTCAGAAACTTATGAACGCTTCACACTCATGAAATTTCAATTTATAGGGATTAATAGGAAAGAATCGACATTTAACTGACACCTACCACACTGTTCTCTCTAGAACGAGACTGCACTTACAGGGTTTTAAAGCAGGAGGTGACTGCTTGCTCTCAACAGCACGTGGTTTGACTGGAGGACGTTTCCATGCCTGCTGTGGATGGCATTTATAGCAGTGTCAGTGCCCCTGAAGAGGTGTTACCGTCTGTGCTTGCTCTTACTTTCTAAGCAGCCTGCTGAAAGCAGGTAGCAACTGTCTCCAGTCAAAAACACGCACAACCATTGCCCCTACGAATACACATTATGCAGCAACAAAGCAAATCAAACCGCACTTCCTCTGATCAGGGTGCCGGAGGGAAGGGAACCCCTCGGACTCCGCAGCATTTGACTTTGAGCATTAAAGCCTGAAGGTTTATAGTGCTTTAAGCAAAGCTAGCATGAAGAAGAGTCATGAAATACCACGACCCATTTTGCACATCGAGATCTTTACCTGTTTATACCTTCCTTGGTGTAGAAGATTGAATAGGTGAGGTTGTCTCCTTGAGGGTCTGATACAGGTGTCCGCCACGTCAGTCTGATGAAGCGGGTGGAGACGAGGGTGGCCACGACGTCCCGCGGGGCTGAAGGCAGTGGTCCTGTTGTAGCTGGTGCTAGATGGTCATTAGTGGCACTGGTCAGTGAAGTGGGAGGTAATGTTGGGATGGCAACATCTTGTCATGTGCAAACATTGGGGAATATGAAGGGCAAACATCACCACGGTTTTAAAAAAAGAAAACAGAAAAAAACACAAAAGAAATAAACAAAACCACGATGGGAAACAAAAGAAAATGAACACACACAAAAAAGGCCATTAAACTGAAGGCTGACATGCAGGCAAAGGTAACTACTGAAAACTAATGGGAAGTATTAAAGGACACGTCACTTTCGAGCAAGCAGACCAGGTCTCCATTGTAATGGAAGTGGCAAGGGAACGGGAAGGGTGAAAACTGAGGATAAAATATGACCTCGTAAGAGGACATACCAGCAGCAAACAATATTTTCATTTCTTTGTAAACCAGATGCAATACCAAACGTTTACCAATTAAACCCCCCCAACTTACATTATTTATGCAAAAATACATCCGGACCCAATTTTCTACTTTATTTCAGTAACATGCAGAATTAATTTATAGTCTTCTCAATCATAAAAAAAATGACAGACAGATACACAAAATTTACTTAAGAAGTGCAAACTCATCCAGGCTGTGCAATTAAGCACTGAAGTCAATTCACGCGGTAAGTGGTTTCTGAACTGGTTGGGTTCTACCACTGCCAATGGTAATGTGGTGACAAACTCGGCATGGCAGTGGAAATACGGACTTTTTCCTAACTTTCACTAAGGTCACCGTTTTCTTTCCATCAATGCTTCTCCTCCCTCTCGTAACATATATTACATCATTTCACAAAGACACTAACAAGCATAAACAAGTCTTGCTTTGTATTATATGAAGACTTTACAAACTTTTTTGTGGCAAGTCATGTATGTCTTCCCGTATTACTACTTTAAAGTGAGGACAAATCCCTGGGATTATTGCATTAAAAGGCTGGCAAGTTAACAGCGCAAGCTGTAACGTACAAATAGCTGTTCTCCAAATCATATTAAAGCAATCCATCCAGTAAATCTAACAGTAATATTCTGAGCAGCTGGACCCCAATTACCACAGAGTATTACTGGAAGCACAGTTAGTAACAAAACCCTAAAGCTCAGGATGCCCTGAATTTGTCTGGATTCTGAACTATTTCCCAAGATTAAGCCATCCAATGACATTTTCCACATGGGAATCTATGCTGCCAAATACATTTATTCGTTTATTAATTAGGGAAACTAACTCAAATGGCTCAGACTTTCCCCAGAATGAAGTTCAGGACTAGTACACTTTTTGGTGAGAGCAGCAGCATCTCCACCTAACGTACCAGCAGAACACATGAACTTGTGCCTTGATAGACGAGGAGAAAACTGCGCACAAAAAACCTAAATAAACCAGAAATCTTTATCTGGATGACCACACCTTCAAGCAGACACACATCTCAGCCACACTGAGAAGTTCATCATCCACAACAACCTGATTTTAAATTCTAAAAAAACCCTTGTCAAGCAAAGAATCATCTCACATGCAAGTCTTGAATGGGCAGAACTGTCTCTTTTTCTGTTTCTATTTCTTAAGCAGCTGCTGACAGCGGTGGAAGAACACACCATTGGCTTTGATCAGATTTGCAGAATGCAGTGAAGCGTGTGGGCAGACGTGTGAGACCCTCCATTGCTCCACGTGACCGGTACCGCCCACAGCACCACAGGGACCGGGGGACTTCTTGGAACCAGCAACCACCACAGACGAGGCCCAGCTCCACAGGGACACTGGCCGCGTCCTCCCACCCTTCCCATGTCCCGGTGTGCCTGTCACTGCTCTATCGCACCTTCCACCTTTCCTGAAGCTCTCGTTCACGTCTTATCTCCTCTCCAAGATACTGTCCATGCTGTCAGCTGGGAAAGTTACACTCCCCCAACAAGTACACACAATCGTCAGTTTTATTTTAATTACACAGTTCTTCTTGCTTTCATACTAACATCAAGACTTTTTACTTCAATACCCGTATCTTTATAGGACTCTGCAAGACTCCCAGAGCCAGGTACATACATATTTTGGTCCTGAAATACAGATCACAGGAAGAGAAGTACTCAAGCATATCTTCCTAATTATCCTTTCCATAGCCACAGACCACAATTAAGTATTCACCAGCACCCCGCTCCTGATAAATAGACTACACCATTAATTTCACATTCACTGCAAAATCTGAACTATTTTTATGTTCCCTAATTAGATTTGCTGCAGAAATGCACCGCGTTTTAGCTCTTCTGGCCGCAGACCGGGCCCCTGTGCCCCCAGGAACAGCCCCACTACCACAGCCCGCTCAGCACAGGGCATGCACTGCACAGCTCCATCCCTGCTCCCTGCTACAGGACAACATCCCAAGGAGCAGCAGCAGCAGCTCGGGGCAGAAACTGCTCTAGCTAGTCATCGGCACTTACAGTTACCACTATAACCTTACTCCAACCTGCAACATCACCATTTCTCCAAGCTTTGTGGACAACTTCTCAGCACCAGCACTGGGTGACCCAGCAGAAGGGATGCTCTCCTACGTTTGCTATTCATAAATAAGGAAAATGTCTTCAGAGATTTGACAGTCAGTGGCATCCGTAGCTGAAATGACCCTCAGATGGTAGAATCCAAGACCGTGAGGAACCTGAGGAAGGCATTTGGCATAATCAAGACACTGAACTACACGAAAAGAAAACTGAGCGTGGTCACAGGACACATGCAATCCCGTGGGTGGCTGCACTCATGGACGACAAAGGTCAGGAGAGCTTGCTGGTCTTCAGGGGCAAAGCACTCACAACCCCAGAATGATCTGCTTCCCCGCATGCAAGAAAACAAATGGGCATGGCCAGATGGCAGCAGGTCTGCGAACTGCTGGCCTGGCTTAAGCACAGAAAACGTGAAGGAACCAAAGCCCGAGACCAACGTGGCTGACCTAATGAAACACAGAAACGATCCAGGCATGCAGGCGTGGAATTGGGAAGGCTAAATCTGGGCTGGAGGGGCGGGCGGTGGGGGGAGCAGGGCGGGCCAGCCCAGCAGGCTCCCAGTGGCGCTGGTGGGGGGGCAGCCCAGTAACGGGTGGCACCACCTGGGGCTTCATGCTGCGACGGGAGGGGTCGTATCTTCATCGGTGACCGGGACGACAGGACAGAGATTATTCGTGGCGAGTTTGCGGGTTGTACTGGATCGGGAGGAGCAGCAGCTACACTGCGGAGAGAGGGACCCGGCGGGCTGGAGGAGCCGGTGGGAAGCTCAGAGCGCAGCCCTGGCAGACGTGCATTCCGGCACCGGGGTCAGGGGATCTTCCCAACTATCAGCACTCTGCCCCTAGATGACAATGAGTGCCAACTCAGTATCGCGTTTATGGTCCCAGTTACACCAGCCAGGCTTCTCGCGTTTTTCGATTTGAGCCCATGTCAACAGTTCCTTTGGACTGGAGACGTACTCGCTGCACCTATGGTTACTGCTCCCACATCACGCTTTCACTGAGGAACAAGGTACGGTATTCTGCACAAACCTCCCTGGTGCCTACGGCTCCCAGCATCTTTCTCAGAGTGTCTGCTTGATTGACTTCCATTTCATTTCAAATTTGTGTTCGCTTTACACTTCAACTGAATATTTTTCCCTTGCAGAGAGCTTTAATTTCCTACCCTTCTGTTAACTAATTACATTCATAAGATTATTTAAAACCATGAAACAATTTGAGGAATAATCTGTAGGGAAGCTGTTATAAAAACAAACTTGTGTTTTACAGCTGCATCAGCCAAATGTCTTCTGAAGTAACATCTTCTGAACCATTCTGGTGAACTCTTTGATTGATTGCTTCACACATTTATTAAAACTATTTAACATATGAAGCGCCTCCATTTCTTAAAAAGACAGTTAATAAGACACTTCGTATCCAGCACAACAGGCAGTTGCTACTTCAATACACAAATTCCTTATAACCATGTTACGTGTGTGTATATATACACACACACACACGTAACAATTCAGTTGTTCGTGTTACCTCCAGGAAGACTGCAGGAGACTGATTTCTACTGTATGGACTTAGAGAGAACGAAAGTCCAAAGAACAGCATCAGACTGCCGTTCTTGGGTACAGTAGCAGAGTTTTTAGAGCTTGAAATGCAAACCACATCTTCCATCACCTTACATTAATACTTTGCCTTCTCTCAAGTGTCTTGGTTATGTTGTCAGGTGATCTGCTTCAAATTACATGTTCTTGATGCAAAATGTGTACCTTACCTATCTTTAAAAATCATTCTGTTTAGTTCAAGTGTAATTTTAAAAATATTTGTATTATTAAATCTAACAAAATGCTGAAATTTCTCTAAGGAAAAATACTCACCTGAAAAATTTTAAAAATTCATCTGCTTAATCTAATACACACCCCACATACTCATGCATTTGTCTTCCCATACAATGAGACAGATCCACCTTTCACTTAAGTGGTCAGCACACACACAGTGCTTGAAGAACCGGCAGGCATCAAGATGAGGAGTCTGGAAGAGCTGCCAAGGTTTCCTAGGTTAACAGAAACCCAGTTCTATCCTCACACAAGACTCAAAACCAGAAATATTCCTTCTGACAGCATTATAGGTAGATTGGTCAAACAACAAAAAACTAGTGGCGTCTGAAAAATAAACTGTGAACCCAATGAAAGCACAAAGGACTTGTAAATCGTACAAGTAGGGTAAGCAATGAATAGGCAAGAAAACTCACCCACTGAAAGCTGCAATTAAATACCAGCTTGGTAGCAATTTGGTACTGCTGATAGCTGTGGATTGTATTTAGAGGACTAGGTTATTTCCTTTCCTTTCCCCCCATTCTTCCTCAAAATGCCTGGAGTGCCATTACAAACTGATTCGTACACAGCCATGTGAGCAGAATGCTCAGCAGTGCAGAGCTGTGTTAATGAGTAATTAGACTAAAATTAGTTTTAATGCCAATAAGGGAGCAGCTTTATTACTTCAAGCTTTTAAGCATGATGTAACAAGTAACATGGAAAACAAGTCTCTTCCTTCTAACATATATTTAATGACTTTTTAAAAAGTAACTATACTCTGGAACATTCTTTGCAGGCCTACTCCTACACAGTTTCACATTAATCTTATTTAAAAAAAATATAAAATATGCGTACTCAGCAAATGACATGCTAAGAACATGGAAAAAGAATGACGTTGTTGCATGCCAGACACATATACAACAGATTTATCTTTTCAACTGCTGCTGATATATCAGTTTTTCTGAGCTTGTGTTTTTCTAAGGTCCTTGCTCAGTTTGGCATTACACAAAGGCTGTACAGTCGAGATAGAGCACGTTGTCTTAAACAGCATTTGAAAGAAATCATTCAGCAAAACAGCTGACACAAAATTAATCACTCAAACAGTGGCTCCACTGCAGTCAGGGGCTGAGAGGGGGAGGCCAAGGTTAAGTAAATGCTGCCAAGAGGAGACATGAAAACTGTCGCAATACAATTTCAATTCTGAATCAATAGACAAGGAAAGTCACTTGATTTATCTGTCTGCATCTAACAAAGTTAAAAGCTAATGAAAATCAGTTAAAACCAAAGGAAAATATTTCAAGCAGTCCTTTTTCTGCTTCGCACAATACTTTTCCTAATGCTTATGTAGTAACCCGGGCAACAGAATGTCGTCTCAGCTACTAAACAAACCCAGGTTGTGTTCACCTACTGAAACCCAGGCACTGCAGGACATCCAGCAATCCACCAACAGGATGAGGCAGGCAGAAAAAGTGAGAAAGTAGGATTTTCTTAACTTTCCACTAGAAGTCATTTTGACCCACGTTACATATACCTTATATGGGATTCCAACACATAACACTGCATTTGTGCTACTCAGGTGCAACACCGAGACTTCCAGCTAAGACAACCCTAAATCCCACTGATCCAGTGTAAGAGAAGACTCCTCCCTCTCCCTCCAGACCTGTGTTTTGCAAACCGCTGAGATTCCCAGCTCATTTTGCTGTGCAGGACGAAGATCTGAGGATACATGTCTGGATTGCTAATTTCTCAAATCCCTTCTGTCAAAAGCTGCTCTTTCAAGGGTTTCTTCTGAGCAGACATCACCTATGGCAACAATTTTATCAAAATGTTATGTCAAGTATACAAACACCCACAAGGAGCTGGACTCAGACGAATGAATAACCATCAATGACTTCTATGAGTCCTTCACTGGCAAAAGCACAATGCTTTAATTTTACCAACATTAGGCTGGTAACATCAAAGAGGCAAAGGCTTACCAGATGCCTATCAGTTTGATACGCTAATGTGATACCCAACTTTTAATCGTGTAGGAAAAATGACCCCCACTGCTATTAGCGTAATTCACTGCGGCGAGGCAACAAACAATTTGAGTGTCTGTGGTGCTATTCTATCACCACCATTTCATGAGGCTGATGTGAACTTTCAAAAACAACTCTGTAAAATATTCCACACCTGAAAACCAGTAATTGAAATGCTCTCTTTGTTACCTAATTATTAGAAATATTTTCCATGTTGTCCAGCCCCTCCGGTTTAGATTTCCTTCTTCCTGCTTTTTTCCTCCTGTGGCACATTATTGGCATATTCACAGCTTCCTCCTGTTTCAGGCAATAACATTCCAATTATGCCATCGGACATACCACACAGGAATATTATCTGCTTTGGCTCTGCTGCCGTTATCTGAACGACCGAGGACAAGTCCAGTTCCCTTGGCTACCTGGTACATATAATGAGAACGCCACTGCTGCAACCTACCAGGTAGATACAAGGGAGTATTGAAATGTATGACATGAAGACGTGTAAACACTTTGAGAACTAGTTAGTGGCCACATTTAGACTATTCCTGGCCACATTCAAGTGCTCGCAAAGTCACAGTTACAACACCTGTCAAACAGGGGTGTCGGGGATTGCTGACCACGCTGGAAGGCAGAAGGAGAGGCACTGGTGAGTGAACCAGCTGTTCCTGAGAGCCCAGCACCTGCACTGTATGGACTCTACAGGTTTCACTTTGGACTAGCTCTTACTCTGAACAACCACCAGGGACCGGGGTGCATCTTCCAGCTCAGTTTCACTCCAAAGACATTGCTATCCGAGACTACTCTGAAATGCAACTCAGCGCACGAGGAGCAGGCAGGGGCAGGCAGTTTCGGGCGTGTGCTGCGGACGCATGGAGATGCACCTCAGAGGACACAGATAATGCAGCAACTGGAGAACACAAGACAGACCTGGCCAAGAGGAATCAGCTGTGGGGACACCTGAAGAGTCTGGGGCATCAGAGAGTGGTTAATCTATACTATTGCAGAAGAAAAGAAAGTCCTCTTTATAAGAACTTCAGAGTGGATTTTAAATGCTTTTAAACGTAAATAAATCCTTGATTTCATCAACAGAGACCTACTGCAACTAAAACCAGCAGATTACTATTTTGTCAAAAAAAGAACTGTTGGAAAAAACGTGACCTAGGACATTCAGATCTCTAAACACCCCTAACATTTTAACTGTATCTTGTAAGAAAAAATACCTCAGAGGTACCGATAGGTTTAATTTTGACTTGGGGTATCTGGATAAAACTGTTTACTTGATAAATAATATTTGTCACATAAATCACAATTTAACTGATTCCAGAAAGGTAATAAAGACTTTTTTCTTACTTTTACCTAACGCACTGTTTTCCTAAAGTTGAGCTTGAGTGTGTGATACAACTGCTCCTGCTTTGGAACAGAATCAGAACGGTCAGGGTTGGAAGGGACCTCTGGAGATCATCTAGTCCAAACCAGAAGGATTCAAATCAGGATTAAGAAGCTGTGATACTTCAAAGAGTCGTAGTCAAAAAACCACTGACTTTCTTTCGTATGCTTTCCCTCGTAGTATTAAAAAAATACAGCGGTATCTGGTTGCAATGTATCAAGAAATAGTGTGTAAGTCCATGCTATATAACTACCCTTTAAAATTTTGCTTTCTCTCCTATTTTTCCCCCGTGTTTTTACTCTTACCAAATTGTCATCCTTCTTCAAATGCACAACTCACAGACTTATGACAGAAGGGACCTCATTCCTTGTTATTCCCTGCATGATACCATAATCAAAGAAAAACACATTAACTGGCCCTAGTAAGTTCTTACAGGAGAAATGGCCACCATGCTGAAGTGGTACTTCATCTCAATAGATCAGTTCTAACAACTGAATTACTTCCTTCCCTTGGAAAAACTAATTAAAAGAAATCTATCAGACTGCTATTCTACTAAGAGGTGCTTTCATGCGAAACTGAAAAAGTGAATAAACAGACATGGAAAGAAGAGTGTATTAAACTAACTTCTGCTGCATATAATGAACATACATTTCCTGAATCTTTGGCAGTTCATAACAACGGTGACCAGCACTTCCATTTACCTGGTGTAAGACAGATCCATGTCTGCTGGACGTGGCCACAAAAAGGTAACAAAATTTAGTAGTTCAGAGAAAATTCAGAATTATCTCAATAGTTGTATACAAAATTGTACTTCATAAAGTAATTTAAAATGCAGAACTTTGTTTTTCTTATAGGAAATTTGTCAGACAAAGAAAACACATGAGAACACTTAGACCAACACCTACAAGAAAGCACAACTGTGGCCAGCTGGACATAAAGCCCACTAACCTTGAAATTACTCCTAGGATTAAAATTGCACAAACCACTCAGAAACGCGAAGCATATCTGAGGAGCTGACCCCATAAAGGCTGCCTCATGCCCAAACTGTGGGACGGTGGTATGTTACAGAGCAGGGACAACGGGCTCCGAAATTAAAACACAGATTTTTACAGTTTATATTGCAGTTTTATACAGTACTTGCTGTGATTAACTGTAAATCTGTTAGTAAAGCTTACCATTGTATATTAAAGACATTTGGTACCAAACCAGACAGAAAAATAGTAGAATCTTTGATGATGTTTTTTCCCAGTGACCTTAGTGTCTCTGTTTCACCACTCTACGTGGCCAAGGAAACCTCCAGGTTGTCAACAATTTCCAACCCCAGGCATTTTTTCTACGCACTTATATACCAGTGTTACTAAAGCCAGCGCTTTTAATTTCTGTAGTAGTTTAACTACTTTTGACTATAACAGATGATCACTGGCTGGTGGGAAAGCGAGGTGATGCTGTCTGGGAGTTTGTCTGCCCCGTGGGAGAGCCCCCTCCCATGCTGCAGAACCGGCTGTACCTACATATACACACACATCCAGCCCCGTACCAGCTTTACGGCCAGACCCCAAAGCCAATTTGCCTCGTTAGTCCAGAAAAAAAGAGCGTACACCTTTCTGGGCAGGCTACAAGGCAGCTGAAGATACTGAAAGGGCATGACAGACACCAGAACTGTTCAAAGGAGGTGGCAGAGATACGGACCTTCCCTTTGGGGTGGTCTCAGCTGCACATGAAGCTGCTGCCTGAAACAAGGACGAGTGTCAGTGAGCTGCCCAGGGGTGCCCAGGCATCATCACCACCATGGGTACAGCCAGAGGACCGAGCCGGGCTAAGAGGAGCACCCAGCTCCCACCAGAGCATCTCTCACTCCTGCCTCGGTAGGTGGGCATTCACCTGAGCCTATGGGAAACCCACTTCATGGAGTTAAACCTGGACTTAACAATCCTCTTCTTCGCAGTACTATGAAACTTTCTGCTGCTTTATCATCCTGAATCAACTGCTTTTTTCATACAAAAAAGTATGAAAACTTTTCATTAAAAAAAAGTATGAAATACACTCCCCTAGATCATCCTAAGGAAGGAAGATGACCGAGGACAAGAACCCAACACAGCTCTCTGAATCAGTTTGTCTCTAGCAGACTTAAAAAACCAAATGCAATCCTGCACCTGAGGAACAGGCCCACCCCCAAACCAAAGCCACCCTCGTTTTCTTCCTAAAATGAAATGGAGATGCCTCATTTATCTCTCAGTGGTGGCATCTTTTGCTAAAGCAGGCAGGCAAAATGTGCGGCCATTCCCACCCCCCCACCCCTTGCCCCTTTTTAAAACTCCTTAGATTAATTTACAAGTACCACTGGGAATGAGAACTGTTAGTTATTCTTCACTGAATGCATACTACTTGCAAAAAGCTCAGCAAAAATACCTAAAAGCAAATGCCTAATACCCAGCGATTATGATTTTTAAGCATTTGGTTCTACATTCTAATGTAAAATTGACACTGATGGGCACTGAATAAATTGGGACTACATAAATATACTGATAAACACGTTCTGACCACGAGCCTGTTTTTTAAAGGAAGTCATAAAATCCATTCCGATAAAGAACACTCCTCCCATTTTCATTTCACGATGAAATGCTTTGGTGTAGAGGAAACAATCTGTTTTTTTCCTGTCTCACAAAACAGCCATTAAAAAGGCGTGACAGTCCTCGCTGACGCATCACACAGAGGTGAGCCGGCAGAGCACAGCAGCCTCTCCTACAGACCTGAGCAGGAACCCCGCGGTTTAGATCAGATACCACAGTTTCAGGGGAGGATGTAAAGAAAAAAAGCCCGGCATGCATTCTGATCATGAGACTCACATAAAAAAGAAGGGAAAAAAGTCAAATATTTCTCTCCCTATCCCTGAGGAGTTTTAAACTGCTTTTAAACAGGTTTTGTTATTGGAAAGAAATTCTAACTGTAACTACATATGGCAAAATGATGGACATAATCTTAAAATTCAGTAGTGAATATTTCATCGTGCAAAAATATTTATTTTTTTAAAATGGACACTCCTTGAGAAAGGAGACTCGAACACACAGAGAGAACCCAAGGCAGTAAAAATGCATGTAAATGCACTGAAAGAGCCCTGTACAGCTTATCCCCTTAATATAAATATTCATAAATTGAACTCTTAATGCAGAATAAAAAAAAAAAAAAAAATCTCTCGAGAACAGTAGAGCCTGCAACAATGTGTTGTAATTCGACTTTAATAATAACAGGAAAGCAATTATTTTATTTCAAAAGCAAATGTGTTATACTTGTGCAAAACTCTTTATGGAGTAGTTCCTAATAAAAATACTGTGTATTTTGGAAAGTGTTCATTTTTACAGCAGCCATTTGCATATTTGAAGAGCCAGGCAAGATTGCTCCCTCAGCCCAAAATTTCACTGGGACTCTGCCAATAACTCATTTTATCACCTTGAGCAAGTCACTTCCCCACGCCTTCATTTCCAATCTCACCTTTTGTGTTTTTCGCAGCGCTGTTCAGTTTTCCCTCACTGTTTGCATACGCGAGGTAACAGGGCCACAGTTGCTGTCAGCTCTGTACATGCTACAAATAATTAACAATAACAATTTCAACCAGCCAGGTTTAGGACTACATCACCGCTTTGATGGCAGAGCAGTACCAATACACCAGTACCATGATCAAACCACACCACTTGACTACTAAAGGATGTATTTTCAAAGGAACGCCGCAGGGTAATTCCTGTCTCTCCCTCTTTTCTCAGTAACAGCCTGAACTGAAATAAATTAACCCACCCCCAAGCTGCAGTTGTTTGTCCACCAGATGCAACTCCTGCTACTGTTCAACGCTGCTTCTTGTTGATAACTTTCATAATCCTCGATTTTAAGCCGAAATACTTTATTTAAATGATCATAATGCTCCCCAAATTTCCCTCTGGATAAAACGTCCAACTCCCTGTGCAGCACACCTGCAGCCGATGTGTGCCACGCAGGGGCGGCTGCAGTGTGCGCAGGATTTCTCTGAGCCTTAGCCCACACTGTTTTCTCTGAGAAGTAACTTGGAAGTAAAAGATGATTTTGCTCAGTCTGGGATCTATTGAGACTTGAAACAACCCTGCAGCAAGAACTCTGGCAAGCTGAAGTTGCAACAGATGAGACTGAACAAGCTGTTTTTATGTCGAATTGTACTAATTTCTGCTAATCTCTTTATCAAACATCTACTTAACTTACATAACTATTTGTCTGTTATAGATACCTAGTGCACTCTATTTTTCTTTTTTTTTTAGCTTGAGACATGCAATGTTGTTTGGGCTTTTTCAAGAGAGAGAAGATCCCAGGCAAGCCCCAGCTCTCCTCATTTCAGCCCCCACTGCGTACAAAGCAGCACTACTGGCTGTGGCACTGGGCTCGCACAGCCATTTCAGCGGCATTTGTGTTACCGATCCCACGTACCTGCCGCTCGCTGACCACGGACAGGCTACCTCAGACCCGCCGTTCTCACAGAAACTAGATGAGGTAGGTGTCAGGATGTTTGGGAATTAAGATTTTTTATTTTTCATTTTTAAAGAGCCGGGTAATATTCTTTTGCTCCTTCATATTTCTAATTCTAACAAGAAACAGTAAACCCCATCAGCACTTTTAAAATATAACTTCTTTCACTAGCACAGAGGCTTGGGAATTCAGTATGCACATCACAGCACACAAACACTGGAGGTTATTCCCAAGCGTACATGACTGAGGCCACAGCAACAGCTGCAACATTTTACATGGGGATTGCTCCGGCCATTGACCACTGTTAAAAACTCCTGAACGAGAACATTAAAAAGCAGTTACGTGTAAAATGGTGCTGAAGAAGAGCATGAGGGAGGATGCTGGCTCCAGTCTCAAGGGCAATGTCCACTGCTGAGACACCGCAGCCCCTGCTCGCCCTGTGACTTGGACTCCGAAAGGCAGACCCGGGGATGGCTTTCCTCCTCCTCCTTTATTTCCCTTTAGCACCTTCAGTAACAATGTGTCAACAGGAAAACCGCCCAAATCCATTTGTCTTTTCAAGATTCTTAAAGACTCTGGATCCACAATTACTAGTTTGGTTGGTTGTTGGGTTTTGGTTTGTTTGTTTGTTTTTTTTTTTTTTTCTTTTGGGGGGGGGGGGGGGGGGGTGAGGGCAGAAAAAAGGCAACAGGAGAGAGGAAACAATCAAGAAAACATGAAAATATCACCCCAGGACATTTCTAATGCAGTAAGAACAGTGACAATTTGCAGCTAGTTTCAACCCTGAATGCACATTATTAAAAATGAAATTTGGATTTCTTTGTTAGATTAATTTTATTTCCTTATGGTATAAAACCAGCAGCATATTCAGGTTATCCTGGCAAGACCGCTGGGAAAATAATTGACATCAGAACTAAGACAGTCTTCTCCTAGATTCAGATATTCAACTGTATGAATCCTATTACATATGCAACCAAACTGTAAACCAATCCTTTTTCCTTTTTCTCCAAATGGCATTTGGCTGTCTCTGGTATTACTGTATAATTTAGCAACTTTGAAATATAAGCAACCAATTAAGACCATATCCACACGTTTGTTCTCCCCTCTGGTGTGAGACTGACAAAATCTGATATTTTCCTTTACAACATGAGGCTAGGATCAATTACAAATTAAGGTTACTTCTGTCAATCTCCACAACCCTGTTTATGAATAATAAAGGCCAAGGAAATGCCTTCAGCAGTCACGACAGATATCAAGCTAAAGCTAATCCTGCCGCTATACTCTCCATCTAAACAAGAAAAAAAAAAAAAAAAACACTGAAAACAAACACCCACTGTGATACAATGAATGCATCCTATACCCACAGCTAACGCTCTCCACCCTTATTTTTATTTTCACCTCTATCCAGAAGCTGTGTTTGGGCAGAGAAACAACCAACCGTCAACTCAACAACTGCAGCTGGTTACGCCGAACACATTTGCATTTGCATTTGCTTACTACTGTTCCACAGGTGCACAGTTTGGGTCCCTGGTAACAGGCATTGCTGACCACGTATTGTCTAGTAAGGCAGTAGCCAAACTGCCAGAAACAACAATTATAGAAAATATAAGAGGATAAACGGAAGGTGTAATTGGTGGATTTGGAAGTGATATTACAGTAAGCGTATGGGCTTTGATTAGCCTTACTTGTGGCAGAGGGACTTCTATGGGACGGAGAAACTCTATTGGGAATCCAGGGTAATGCAGAAGGGATGACATAAAACAGGGACCCAAAGCCTTTGGGACTGTTTCACAGTCCTCGCACAGCGTATGCACATCCTAGTTCTTCCCACTTTTGCTATGGTACCACAAATATAGACTAAATATAGGTGAAGGATAGAAAACATGAATTAATGCATGCTGAATGTTTCCTAAAATACATTGAAGCTTTTTGCTCCCACTGGTTCTTTCTATGCCTCCACCTAACATTCCTTATGTCTTATTCCTCTGTACAATAAATAAGACATATAATTTCTTTAAATGCAAGTACCTCTAAACCATTAATTTCACTCACGAAAACCAAAATCAAACAGGTAACACAGTCCAAGTGTTTCAAAGTGTAACTGCAAAAGTAGAAATCACCGTAACGCATATTTGCTCTGAGCAGACTTAAAATCACGGTGCATGCAATCTGATATAAATACCTTCATGAGGTTTCAAATTTCTTTGCCAAGTCAACTGTAAATACAGTCATAAAACAAGAAATGAAAACTAATAAGCAAAATCAAAGCATCCTATAAATTTCGTTATGCCTTCCTGCAATTCACCGCACGCTGGCAAACATTAATCTATTACTAATTTTATCTAAATTAGTGCAATTTATTTAAAGTGCATGCCAACTTTAAACATGAATAGTCTATTGAATACAGAATATGAGAACTGTTTAGCTCCCAATTTCAAAAAGTTAAAATTCTAGAAGTTTGAGATCTAGTGTGGCTTAGTTTAATCAGTTTGACTTCTCAGTAAGACTATATATAAAACAGGGGCCATAAAAAGGGAATAAATAAAGGCCATTTTTTAAACAGGCACCGAGTCAAGAAATGAAACTCACTGAATTAAACCAGCTTTCTGGCAATTTTGAACATACAAGCAGCCATGAGAAATACAAATGCTGACTTTCACTGATGAATAATAGCTAAGTAATGTAAATTAAAAAAAAAGTCTTTCAGCATTAAAGAGCACACACTGTTATGTTTACAGAAAATTAGCAATGAAGTGTATACAACCAGTAACAAAATATTCACAGAGTTTGGCTTTGGTTTTACAAAACACTGTTTGAAGTCAGTTTGTGATTTCAGATGCTGTTTATGTTCCTAAAACACAATTTCCAAGTGAGACCTACAAGCTGTTCATCTATCATTCATATGAAGCCGTTTTGATAGTTTAAGACAGTGATTGAGACAGCAAGTCTGGAAAAGCTCTTGCCTACATGTAACAAAGCGCTGCCATTATTTTTTAAAAACTTCATTATGCCATCAGTATTAAGGTTGTATTTGTTACATTTGTTGCTTTTAAATTTTTTTGCAGAATTGTGGCATCTACAGCATCCTGAACGCTTTCATTTAAAAAGATGAGCATTTATGCACACAAAGCTTTTTATACATGTGAATATGTGCAGAAAAGCACAAAGCTTATGTGCATGTACAGCAGTCAATGAGGAAATTACCTTGATTTTGTAATACAGTAACTGCCCCAAACAGCCAAACTATTTTAAATGGCACGTATCATATAGAAGATACGTGGCTCAAACACCACAGTCCCATAACCTTCAATATTATTCCAAATCTCAGAAACAGTTTTGACATGAACTGTGACAAACACTGTATGAATAGCACGGTTTAATACAGCAACTGGTTGCTTACATTAAACAAAGCCTTAAGTCTGCTTAGTAAAAACCCCACGTGTTGATATACGACAGACAAAGGTGGGGAGATTTCTCAAGGGAAGAGGAAATTCCCCTGCTAGTCCTGTCTCTGAAGATACTTGTCATAGCAGATTTTCCATCTTCCCACTTTTGGATCCTCTGCCCGTATCAGACCAGATGGGATCTCTCACATGTCCCCAGGTTTTCAAATCCTAGCAGAGCTGGTGCCCCTTTGCACAGCCCTGCTGTCAGGTTCATTACTATTCCTGCTCCCCTGAGATCCACCATACATTTCTTTCAAGTATTTTTTCCTCTGTACAGAAAATTTGAATTCTTGGCTGCAAGGGTTTGCAGCCTTACTAGTCAGTCTTAATCTACAGATCATTTTTTCTCTAGTAGACACTAATACTTCTTGTGTTCTTTTCTGATTTTCCTTAAGACACATGAAATTGTATAAGACAGAAAGAATGCGAAGACACTTCTGTTTGAGTAAGGAAACAGAACAGTCTCCAGGAGGAATACCCAACAGAATCCTCTTTTAGTCATTTTTTTTTCATCTTGCTCTGACATTTCATCCGCAACACTCCGCATATTTTTCAAGTACTTCTATAGTGTCCAAGAACTCCACAGAATTCCATGAACTGAGAAAATATTTGCTTTATTACCTCAACACCACCACTAAATGTGCTCGATTCGCAGTATGTGACTGCACGCAAAATACTCTAAAAAATTACCTCTGTAATATGTGAGCGCCTGAGAAATTACATTTGATATCTGTGAAACTATCCAGAATAGGTCCTGGAGTATGAGTTGTCTGCCTCTCAGCTTAAACCAGACAAGGGTACAAGTTAAATTTATGTAATTCTTTACATATGGAAAATGCTCAAAAGTCCAACAGTTTTTTTCAAACCAGAGCACAAGCCTCTTGGTGCCAACTTTTGGATTTCTTTCAACAGAAGCCAAAATCTGTCAAAAATAACTCATATTTGCCTCCTACAACAGAATAATGGAACTTACAGATACAGAAAACACAGAGTATTTCATATATGTTGATTTAAATAAAGCTTTTGACAAGGCATGACATTTTCAAAAGCAAGCAAATATCTTCCAACAAGGCTACTACAAAAGTGGATTCATAATTGGCTGAGTGAAGGCAATATTGAACTGGGGGACACTGGAGGGGATGCTGAGTTCTGTACGATTCTATGTATTTTTTTAACAATCCAGATGATGGAGCGGAGAAAAGGCTCGTGAAGTTTAAAACAAAAGCAATGTTAGGAGGGCTGCAAGCACACCAAAGGGTGCATTTAGAATTTCAGAGTGGGTTGTCAAAGTGGAGAAAAAGCCTGAAAAAAAGCAAAGGTTCGGCACTCTAAAAGTTAAGCAAAAAGGGTCCAAGGTTTGACTAAGAAGAAGTTGGAAACACAACTACATCTGGGAATTGTTTTGACTGGCGTCGGTCTAGGGGTGCTCAAATAGCTTCTAAGAGTGGGATCTGATCCGCTGAAATCTCCAAGTCTGTGTCAGCCTGAAGTAACCTCCAACAATTGAATACCACTTGCAATATAGAAATGACAGATTTTCATCACATTCTTAGCTGAAATGGGCTGACCCCAGAAAACTTTGATCAGGCTTCTGATGTTTCCCACCCTACCCTACCAGGAGTCCTGTCCACCTCACTTCCCTGCTCTAAGACCTGAGATACAGCTCATGGCCAAACTCTGGCAGAGAAGTACCAACATAAAATGAAATTATTCATGCAGCAATGGTCCTTGACAGAATTCAATTACACAAAGAAAGCCACAATTTAGGTCAATAAATGATGTCTTTAAAACTCGCTCAGATTTAGGATTCACATAATGCAATTCAGCAGAGGAATTAATATTGTACAGTGCAACTGAAGTGGTGTTATACTTTAATCAAATTTGGTTTGTAATGTCAAACTACCACTGATACCAGACATTTATGTTTCTCCTAAGGAGATCAGCAGGAAAACACACACCACAAGATTGTCATAATTTGACTGTTACTTTAAGACTATACACAAAGAGATAAATAAGGTCAATTCACACCTCTCAGGCCAACAGTCCTTCAGATTCCTGGAATACTGCCAGTTCAGAGGTATCTCTGGAGCTCATCTGTGCAACCCCTCACTTGTGCAGAGCCACCTCTGACCAGGCTGCTCAGGGCCTTGCCTAGGCGCATCTTCAGTTGCTCCAAGATTAACAGGGATTTCACAACCTCCCTGGGCAGCCTGTTGCAACTCCAACTACCCTCACTGTGTAACTGCTTTCTCTTATCTGATCGGAAATTATCATAGAACCATGGAACGGTTTGGGTTGCCAGGGACCTTAAAGATCACCCAGCCCCACCCGTGCCAGGGGCAGGGACACCCCCCCCCCCCAGCCCAGGCTGCCCCCAGCCCCGTCCAGCCTGGCCTTGGGCACTGCCAGGGATGGGGCACCCACAGCCTCTCCGGGCAGCCTGTGCCAGCGCCTCGCCGCCCTCACGGGGAAGGATTTCCTCCTAATATCTACCCTAAATCTACCCTCCTTTCCCTGTTACCTCCATCTGCTCTGTGCTGTCCTGCTGGTTGAGCAGTAAGATATTGTTAGGCTTCCATTCGCCAGGATTAATCGAACTCATTTCTCTCGCAGTCGCAGCACATCTCTCACCACAGGCTCCAGCTCCCTCATTACCTTGCTATGTCTCCACTGCAGTCCCACCATGCCAATGTCTTTCTTGTGTTGTGTTGTGATGCTTGAAACTGTCTTAACGTGGTCTCCCCAGCGACAAGGAGGGGGAAACAATCCCATCCCCCGACCTCCTGCCTATCCCACCAAGGCCCTCTCTGCAAAGCTCCTTGCCTGTTTGGCAGGCAGCCTCTGCGCCGCATGGCGTCACCCTGACCCCGGTGCCGGAATGCACGTCTGCCAGGGCTGCGCTCTGAGCTTCCCACCGGCTCCTCCAGCCCGCCGGGTCCCTCTCTCCGCAGTGTAGCTGCTGCTCCTCCCGATCCAGTACAACCCGCAAACTCGCCACGAATAATCTCTGTCCTGTCGTCCCGGTCACCGATGAAGATACGACCCCTCCCGTCGCAGCATGAAGCCCCAGGTGGTGCCACCCGTTACTGGGCTGCCCCCCCACCAGCGCCACTGGGAGCCTGCTGGGCCGGCCCGCCCTGCTCCCCCCACCGCCCACCCCTCCAGCCCAGACTTCCCCACTTCAGCTTCAGGGAAACTACTGCAGGTGGTGTCAAAGGCCTTGTAACGGGCAAGTAAACAATATCCACTTCTCTTCCCTCCTCTGGACCGCAGGGCCAACCATGTAACCTTAGAAGGCTACTGGGATAGCTGGACACAATTTGCCATTGGTGAATCCATGACGGATTTTCCCCATCATCATCACCCCTTTCATGTACCCATCACTTCGTTTCCAGGGGGCTTTGGTCCATAATTTTCCCCCAAAGGGTTCCAGCTCCGGCTGAGCTTTGTCTTCCCAAGCTCCATCCCTGCACATCCTGGCAACATCCCTCATACTTTCTTTTTGTGTTTGAGCCCGGTTAGGAGCACCTTCTTTACCCCTGCTGGTCTCCTGGACACACGTGCTCAAATTCCTGCACTCTGGAATAGACCACTCTTGTGCTTTGAGAAGACTGTCCTTCAGGATCAAATGGTTTACCTCCTGCCCGTTAACACAATCGCCCATGGGAACCTGCCAAAAATATCCCTGAACAAGTCAATCTCCTGTCTTGAAGTTCAAGGCTGTAATTCTGCTGTTCGTTTTACTCAGTTCTCTTCAAAGCCTAAATTCAAGCATCTCACGATCACTGCTGCTGAAGCTGCTTTGACCCTTACCTGTCCTTGTTTGTTCCCGAACAGCAGGTCCAGCACACCTCCACGAGACGTCCAGCCAGACACAGCCAGCCTGTGTCAAGACGTTCCCTGCAGCCCACCGCAGCACCTCACGGTACGAGCTCCCGCACCACGCGGCCGCCATTCCAGCTCACACAGGTGGTTAAACCCCCGCACAAATACCAGGGCCTGCAACCTCCAGCCCTGTGCAGAAAGCTTCATTGCTTCTCCCCCTCGGTTCGTTGGTCTCTAGTAGACACGCACGACCTCCATCCTCATGCATAAGCTCTCAGCTGGCTCACCACCCTTCCCAGGGTAAAGCTACAGACACTCGAGCCAGCCCCCTCATACAGCCTGACGCTCCTTCCCTGCCCCACTCCTCCAAAACAGCGTGTCCATCTCTTGCGCTATCCCGAGATGCCTCTGCAATCCCAAAGGATCTGCAACTACATGCAAGCTTCTAATTCCTCCTCCTTGTTTCCCATGCTGGTGATATCAATTCACATGCAGGATATCCCTGCTTGGATATAGACTATTTTCCATGAAAAATTTAAGTTTAAAGGAACAGATATTTCCACTACAAGAGATCTCGACGTGGTGTACTGCTGATACCTGCAGCACAGTCAATTCACTCCCACGAGGATCTCACCCCTGTACAACTCGCAGACACGGCACGGAAAGGCAAACACTAACTTCTGCAGTATAAAATTACAACCCTCATGCAGTATACACACCTACTGTGGAATTTTGAAGGTGATACAGTGCATCTCAAATAACATTTGGAAATTGTTCGCTAAATAATGTGGCATATTTGTTTACAGTCTACAATTTTTCTTTATACAGCAGTCAAGAATCACTTTTTTTTTTTTAATGCCTGAGTACTTGTCAAATGCCTATCACACAGGGGTGACAGGGAACCATCTGCCTCGCTCCCCCAAAGGCACCTCCTTTCACTCATTACCACCTGTTCTTTTTTCAGTCCCCAAATGGCAATTCTGAGCAACGCCAGAAACACTGGAAAAGGCCAGGTTACAGGTCCTGGCTGAATTTTTCAGTCTTGTCACTAGCATTTAACCTCCACGAAGAAAACCCAAATGCATCCATTACAGAGGTTTTCAGAGACCACACAAAATAATGCTGTAAAAATGATTACAATAAACATGTTTGTTGTAATTAAGCATATTATATCTCTGATCCATAACTGAAACAGGCAGAGGCTGACCAATCAGGATCAAATTTTAAGTAAAAACGGTTGGTTTTGTGTAAAAAAGGAGGGGGCAAGATTTGAGGTTGCCAAGAAAGTCATTCCCAAGGCATGACTAAGGTTCTTCCTTCTCACTGGGATACGTCGGAGTCCTCCATGGTGGCATTTGCAGGACACAAGAAAAGACCACCCACGTCTTCTTCAATGAGGCAGAGAGGAGCAGTGGGAGTGCCAAACGTGAGCAGAGGGCAAGTGCAGAGGAAGGTGGTAACTGAGGTACTTCCCTTTCTTTAGGCAGTTCTTAAACTCTCCCCCAGAGGCAGACCAGGCAGCAGAGCCACAACTACAGTGACATTCCCAAAGGTTCCTGGCCTCCAGGGGAAGGCCAGTATCTGAGAAACAGGGACACAATTTCAAATCTCAAGGCATCTGGAAAGCAGATGGGACGCTTTAGAACTCTCTTGCAGAATTCTACACCTGAAGTTAAGTACAGGGGATATCGGTAGAAGAGTATTTAACTCAGACCATTCACCTGAATCCTACTCCCTCTCCTGTTGTCAACCTTCTCAATTACAAAGAGTTCTCCTAAAAATCTCCTCTCTCAATACCACAATTCTTCTGTATATCCAGAAAAAGCAAAATTTGGTGACTCTGTACAAACAATCCAAGTACAGTCTTCTTTTCTAAAGGTATACAGATAATTAGAATTGAAAATAAAAAGCCACTCCAATACGCCTTCAAATTACCCTAACATTTTTAGCCAGTCAATTATTTGTTTAAATGTTTTCCATAAATAACTTCTGTATATACTGCAAGCTTTTCAGAATTCAGTCCAAATACGAAAGAGACCAACCCAAAAGAAACTTATGTCTGATCGACAATTATTTTAAGCTTATTCCAGCAGACGAGAGCCTACATATACACTGGTCCGTAGGGCTAGGCACAGCGTACACTCACATACATTCATGCACCAAAACTGTCGTGCAGCAAAGTGAATCACCAAAATACTGCTACCTGCAAAGTCAGAAATCTATGTCCAAATACAAAACCCCTTTTGTTGTAGCACATAATGACATTGTATACTTTATGCCTATTGTATTTAATTAAAAATTATGCTGCCTTCTAAGACTGAAGAAAACACAGAAGTGGTCTTTCACTTTCAGACCACTCAGAAACCCTTACAGTACACACCTCAACAGAATTCTGGATGGAACAGTATCGTTCCAGGCAGCAAAACCCAACACACTAGAAAAATTTCTATACAAAGGGTTTAGGTTGAAACAAGTTAGTGTACAGAAGAGCCAACTAAGTGCTGACATAACATGCAAAGTAGAGTTTTATTGGTTTATTTCTCTTTAACCTTTCTCAGTGTATCTCCCTCAAAGCCTGAGTAACTATGCCTTTTCCAACCACCCAAACTCACCTCTGACGGCAGCCAACTACCTCCTTCCTTGCTGTCAACTACCACAACCAGTGCTGTAGCCCATTTACAGATGCCCACAAAATAGTCTTGGTCCATTTCTTCAACACTGGCCCATAAAAAAATGTGTGTGCCCCCTCTGAGAAACTCATAGAGTCTTCTCAGAGAGAAACTCAGAGGCTTCTACTTTATAATTTAAATTTAATTTATTAAAGATCAATTTGATATGATAAGCAAAGGAGTTAATGGGAAATTGTAAATAGCCAGATGTTTGCCAGTTCCATTCAGGAAGGAGAAAACAGAACAGCAAGGGAAGAACACTGCTAACTGGGAAGAACTTCGATGAACACTTGACATTTTTTCACTGAAATTACTCTTCCAATTGGCAAAGTAGGTATTTCTCATCAACAGGTATGAAATGGAAAAAAAAAAGCTTTCTGAATTAATGTTCAGTGTTCAGAATAGGTTTTGCTCAAATTAGTGTTTTTAATTTTCATACCAAGTCAGATGTCATGAAAGAACTACTATATATGGTAACTTTCGCCCTCTTTCCCTGAATAGTTTCCTTCTTCACCATCCATATAGTGTGAGAAGGTATCAAAATATCAATTAATCTGTATTTTCTTCAACTGTGTATACCAGTTTTCATATATCACAACTAAGATAGAGCACATTCATTCCTAATTGCACTAGTTGTTATGCCACTACTCAACAACAACAACAAAATGAAATGTACTTTCAGATGTACCATGTGGTTATCTTTACTGTTGGAAAATAACAACTAAAATGCATCAGTGTTACACAGGGAGTGCATTGTTAAAAACACTGCAGGCCATGTAACAGAACGATACGACTTCGGGGGTGTATCTTTACACCCGAAATGAGACTCCACCAACACTGCATCCACAATCCTTTGGCAGCATGCAAAAAAAAAAAAAAAAAAAAAAAAAGGACAGCATTATAAGGCAAAGTCCTTTAGCATAACAGGACAGGTTGCCAGAGAAGAGCAGGAAGGAGCAACCACTGGGCAAACAACAGGGGAGGGAAAGGAAGAAGAGTGAGACCACAGGAACTAAAATAATAACAGTACTAGCAATTAATAAACCACTACTGTGAACTGGGTGAAAGTACAAACTTGGACAGGGCTTCAAAACCCAAATGCATTAATTATTCAGTTTTTTTCAAACGTGGAAAATAAGGAATAATGCCCCATATCCAAACGAGAATTCAGAAGAATTTATAAGTGCACAACTACTCTACAAAACAATCAGAAAAGAAATGGGAAATCTCTCTCTTTAGGGCACGCTTGTAACAGTGCACCCTCTGTACAATGAACACCAAAACCAGGTCTAGCAGATTCGCATCCGTTAAATGCAAGTGGGAAGTTACATCATGCCTCTGATCATACGTAAGACTGCTTCCCCTAAATTCTTTCCATCCAAATAAAAAAAGATATTAGAATTTTGAAGCAATACCCCCCAAACAGACAGGCAACACAAAAGCCCCCAAAAGCACAGAACTAATATTTTCTTGTCTGACTTGTCTCTCTCCCTCATCTTTCTTACTATTGGTTTTCTTCCTTGTGCTCTTAGAAATTTTTTTTTAAGAACTGTGTGACCTGAGAGAGCAAAACAAGCTGATGCCTTAGTAACGATATTTGTACTACCTTTTTTTCAGGAAGATACTAAGTCTTTAATCGTACCACTAATTATTCTCTTTTAACATCCAAAATATGCAATGCAGGACATTGCAAGAAGGTGAGCATTGTTAGTAATTCCACTGACTGAAGCACAGGAACAAATATTTATCTTAAACTGCAGCTGTAACTAAAAAAAAAAAAATATTTTGCAGTTGCTGTTTGCAGAAATTACATAGCTTACTAGTTTTTAAATAGCAGAAAAAAAGCTTCTTACACAGGAATGACTTCAGTGTGAAATACTTCATTTGTGGTGCAATTCCTAAGTTCTTATTTTTCAGTTTTCTAATTTCAGTGATTGTTTTCATTTTGGCTATCCTGTTTTTTAAAAACTTCAGCATGCAACAGTATTTCAGATTTCTGCCTATGGTTTATTATTGCACTAAATATCTTCAAAATATTTTCCAGAATACAAGGTGAATCCTATAGAATTCCTTACTTTCCCCTAAGTAACTTTCAGTGTACAGAAGACAACACTGAATCACGCATATGATTTTAAAAACACATCCCACTCTAGCAGAGTTAAAGCTATAACACATCATGTGGAAAAGGTCCCTTGAAATTGTTCCTCCCCATCTTTTGGCACTCTGCTGTCACAGTTTATCTTACCAAGGTCAAGTATTATCAGCTGGGCTCCAGCCTGTGCATTTCCAACATCATTTTCTGCAATGCACTGATAGAATCCTTCATCTGATTTCACCAGACCCAAAACTTGCAGATTATGTTCTTTCTGAAGAGTGAAGGAAAAACACAACACTGAAAAATGGGTTGCAACTGCAAAAACAATGGTGGTGTTATGGGACATTACTGTGACCGGATAAACTTCTGAACAGTAACATGCAAAAGTGCATTTGGAGTTCCCATCAGCTTGCATCTCTCCCGCACTAAATCCTCCAATTATACGGTTTCAAAAAGCAGCAGCAGCTCTTACCAACGGCTATCATTTTCTAGCATCACATATCACTGGCAAATCATAGAATTTCCACAGCCATTTTTACAATATTTTAAGCACAGAGTATAACTACACAGCTCATCGCTGCAATCCTACAACCTCAGGTATACCCAATTATACAATCATTAAGTTCTCAACCGTGTCTCAACAACAACTTCCCCTACATCTAGAATTTCCCTCTAGAAGTACTGCTGTGCCAAAACTCATGATCCACAACTCAGTTATGTTTATATTTCAGCTCCTGTTTGTAACAGTCATTTGCAAGACGGCTGCCGAAGACACAGCCCGGCAGTGCTCATGGCGAGCCCGCGCATTCACAGGTTCAGCCAACAAAGTGCTTTTTGTCAGTGTTTGTGCCTCTGTCCCTTACGGAAAATCTAAGCTATAAAGAAATAAACTCATACCACATAAGCAACACGCATTAGTGTTTCAGTAAAATGACTGAATTATGGAGCATTAAGGGTTTCAAGAAACCATTTCTCTCCCAGGCCCCGAAAATCAACAGTACAAAAATAGGAAGCTGGTCCTATAAAAGAACCTAGCTTCCATGCGTATGTGTCAGAGGATTAACAGACAGGTCAACAGCTTAAAAAATTGTGAAACCGACAATGTACTTACAACGATTTTGAAATAGTCACTTGGTATCACCATGTCTCCATTCTTGACCCATTTCACAGTAGGAGTAGGTTTGCCAGTCACCTCACACTCAAACACAATGTCCACAGACTCATGAGCGTAAATATTTGCAGGCCGCTTCAGAAATTCAGGAGGAACTTCAAATAAAATGGAAGAAAGACAAAAGATGGTGTCAGCATCCACAAAACCGCATCAGTTGTGCTCATACTCCAACACGCAGTGAGACTCAACACAGACAAGCTGCCTGCAAGGGCTCACGCGCCCGCACAGCGATGTCGGCAGACGTTCTCAGATCAGGGTTTGACAGAAGCCGATACGAGCTCGGCACCGTTTCAACATGACATTTGGGCCAGTTAAACAGCCAGCCATTTTAACTTGAAATGACCTCTGGAGAATACACGAAAGAAAAAATTGAACTGGGATGTATAAAGTGTAAAGTTAAGAAGTATTTTAAAACCAAGAGACATAGATGTCATTTGGAAAAAAGAAATATTTCCATGGTCAAAGAACACATTGCACTCTTATCTGCCATAGGCACGTTGCTGCACGCTGCAGACCACAGCAGGCAGTGGATTTCAGACACCATTCACACTCTTCCTTCACCAACTCACAAGTTCATCTGAGCAAATCATTTAGTGCTTAGTTGTCCAACAGTTTTATGCCCCTTCCACAAATACAGAATCTTGTGGGCTAAGCTGCCCAGCAAGACCATGAAAGGTTATACAAATGCTTTCACCCCCTCCTGCAGCAAAGTTTATTAGTTTGTTAAATGGAAAGACTGCAACTTAGATTTGAAATTAAAAAAACAGGCTACGATGAAAAAGGCTATGTACAACTTTTTCTAAAAAGCTACACGTCGACGTACGGCAAGTCCAGCTGGAGCTCTGTAATCGGTGGTCATGCAGCCAGGCACTTACAGCATGTAAGGGTGCACCATGATCAGCAACCAGTTACTTATTAGATAAAATCCTTCGGCTGATACACCATAGATTTTTCATGGAGTTCTTTGTACTCAATACTTAAGTCAGTAGGTAAACGAAAAGCTAAAATTGTATTAAAAAAGACTTCTTAAAAAATGAATGGACACAAAACTAAGATGAAAGTTTCCTAGGGTACCATTGCCTTGTGTTCCCCTGAAGAAATTCTGTTTATCAAATAGACAGTGCTGTACTGACCCAAAGATTTTCTTCTCTGGTTTGTGTAAGCCCAAGAAACACTATGTACAGGACTACACACACCTTTCGTATTACAGGTATGTATACGAAGATGTGTATTTCATTGCACAGTAAGACAGACAGGTTCTTCATTTAAGACATGTACCGAAAGCGTTACCTCTGGGTCTTGGCCGCTTTTTTAAAAATGTCATGTCCTTAGAGTAAGATTAATTAAATTAAAGATATTTCAAATATGTAAAAACTCAGAAATAAAGACTTTTTTGGTAATACAAGCCACGAAATATTCAATGCACAGACATATTAAAAAACTTCTGTGAGCAAATGTGCCACCAAGAAGCATCACGCTGCGTAAAAGGACTCTCTGCTTCTTCAGCTCAGTGCCAGGAAGAAGAGCTGCTCGCAGGCACATACTATTTGAATATATTCTATTATGAGGAGCATTCACCTATTTATTTGTTTTTACTACACTCACCAACATAAGGGCAATTTACTTATGTTGGCAGGTCTGATTATTCAAGTTCCAGGAAATCAAAAGCAGCCTTTTGCCCTTTAATATTTATCCAAGAAAGTCAATATGAAAGGGATACAGAGTTTAGACAAACATTTTACACGCTTCACCTATCAATGGGATTTACCTCATGCTAGAGCATAAGGAATACTAAACCGTGTTTTTACTTCTTCCTGTGAAATGACTGTACACATTTGTAGGTGGATTTAATATTTTTAAAACCAGATAGCTGGAGACAAGCAGTTCTCTAACACACACACACCCCAATTTTCTGATTATAAGTTAAATAAGAGAACATTAACATATGGAAATACTTATTTATAGAGTAGGAGGATGGCTTAACTCACAGACAAGCCTGCAAATCTATACCAGAAACTACATAAACATGCACATAATATTAACTGCTCAAACTGTCTCACTTAGGAGCAAAAATCAGGATGGGGCTGAGTCCAGTTGCCTACGACTTCAGACATCCGTTTCACATCAACTTTCCATAAATTTACTAAACACACCGTAAACTCCACATTAAAGTGATTTAGAAATTTTTGTACTTACTATCTATATTAGATGACTATAATAACTGTATATAACTCTGACATTTGAAAACTGTCTTCTGTGTTTATTTGTGGCCAAATTGCTATTACTTATTCTTTATGAAAACAGTGCCTTTCATTTTAGATTTGTATTCCTCCCTGGCATTTATCCTCAGCATTTCTGTCTATTGTGAGCTGCACTATTTCTCCACTCCTTTCCCATATCCCAGCCTTGGTTTTGGCAGGCACACATCATGTTTGCTTAGTTCTGGTATGTCAAGTCGCCCACACCCTCCTTGCAGACTCTCTGTATTTGCTCTAGTTTGAATTAATCTTTGCAGCCACTAGAGTTTCAATTATTTACATGCAATTTCAGATGTGTCTCACCACTGACTTGAAAAATGGCATAAATATAGTGTTATCACCACAGCAAATATCTTGCCCAATTCATTCTACTACCGTATTTGCCCTTCCCTAGATGCACCATCCTGATGTCAGCCTGTGATAGATCATTGCTCTCTCATCATTAGCCATTTTTAACTAATGACTGATTTTGTTCCAGTCTCCTTGCTCAATAGTTTATGTTCTCACTCCCTTTTAGTCTCTTTCTCCATATGTATACATATACACACATATATTGATACTTAGAAAGGTTACATAGTTGAAAAAAGGGAATGTAAAAATTGGAAACATGAAAGATTAGTTTTTCCATGACTGTACAATATTCCTATTTCCATAACATTCATTACAGCCCAACATTTAATCCCTTAGCCACATACTACACAGGAATCTTAATAAACACAACCCAATAATATTCACTGTCAAAAGCACAAACCTTGTCTAAAAAAAATCATCTGATGACCTCAAGAATACATGCAAATTGCCGTACTGAGTAGCTACACTGGAAAACTCAAGGATGAGAAACAGGATCTATAAGAAAATTTCAGTAAAATCACAAGTGGCTCTTACAAAAAACCCAGCTGCTCTGGGGTTAAGACTGCCTTTGCCAAAGTTAGTTACTTTATCAAAAGAAGTATTATGATATGATTTACCTTTATTTAAACCACATTTTTATCCAGTTTTCTATTTCTTTCAATGTGTTCAATGCTTACCTCTTTCAAAAACATATTGAGACACCCTTTAATCTCTGAAACGATGAGCATAAAGCTCACGGAGGCAACACAGCAGCCCTTCCCTCAGGAAGAGGAGCATCAGAAAGGGCAAGCCCCTGCTCTCGGTATGCACACGCCGTCTGCCCAGCACAGACGGTACGGTGGGAGGATCCCATCACAAATTCTTGAAGACAGACATCTCTAGCAGTACTCTGTGTATTTTCCTCATTGAATACATTGCCAGCACTTTAGACCTCCCTCAACATCCACCTACCAAGAGACTTCCATCATACCTAGCAGCAAACAGGTATGTTTTTAAAAGCAAACCCAAAACTGAACACAGAAGAACGAACAGTAGTAGCCTGGGAACGGCCATCGCTAATCTGAAAGGTTGAGGGACAAGGAGAGGGTGACAAGGAGGGAGGAGCACCATAAGGGAACAGATGGATCATCACATATGAAACAAAATTAGTGCAAAGTAAAGTTCTGGAATTATTTCCGTTTTCTCCACTAATGTTTAACTTGTAACAAAGACATTTGGAAAGTACTCAAGTATCGTTAGCAACTTTACAGCTTTAACTTGCAGCATCATCCACCAGCAGGCATTAATATTGAATCATAAGATTCAGTATCTTTTTGCCACAAAAATGAAGGTTGAACTAGATACCCTATTATCTGCTCTCAAATATTTTTGATTTAGGAGATTAAGAATTTGAAACGTACTCTTTTTTCAAAGTGACTTTGCTTTTCTGGGTTTTGGAGCAAATGCCAAACTGCTTACAAAGGGATAATAATACGAGAAGTGCTCACTTTATTATCAATTACATTCCAGTTAATGAATAAAAACCACTTTTAAAATACACTTTTATAGTTTAACTATGTCAGTGTTTAGCATTCACACAGATTAACACAATGCAAGTACAGATGTTTGTGGTAGAAAAGTTAAATTGATAACCAGAAAGCAAATGAGCCAATTACCATATAAAATAAGATTTGTAATGGAAGATTACGTGTTCCGTTACCAAACAGACAATTAAACTTCAAAGACGACTTGGCAGCTCAGCCCACTCTTCTATTCCTCTTAACGTTAGCACGCAAATAACTATTTAAATTGCAAGATTCTTGCACAGAATTCCACATACACTGTGGCACCATTAGAGAGTCCCTGTCCAAGAGTATCTTCCACCCTTTTGTAGATTTAAAAAACAAAGTATTTTGATCATAACAGTGATAATTAAAAAAAAAAAGAAAACCCAGCAATCTACATCAGCAGTTGGTTCAAACTTCTAAACTAAATCCCAGTAAAGATGAAATATTTGAAAAATATTATGTTTTTTTAAGCCAACAGCTGTAAAATAATGGAAAGAGCTGAGGAACGACACATATGCAAGAGGAATTGCACCAAGTTGAAGTGGAAATGGGAATGGATGCTGGGCACAGATCCCATTCCACTAGTTGAGGTGATCAGGAGGGAATGGAAACAAACTACCCCAACTCTGCAGCACAGTGCCATATGGGACCGAAGCAGAAAGCTCTGCTCTTCGACCTCACACCTCAGCACAATCCAGTAGAGCAGATTCACAAGGAACAATGTCGGCTTAAGGACCCACATCGTCTGTGTGTTATGTTTTAAAAAGTCAAGGATTAGAAACCTTTGGATAGCTATGTGGAGAGTATTAAAGAGCACCATTTATTCTGAACTTTACAGAACAACTGTTTCTTCAAATGTCTTTTCAGTGGTCAGTAGCTCTTGCCTGTTCTCATTAAGAAAGAAATTTTGTGGCCTTCAGGGGCACAGTCGAAAGAATGTATTTTCCATTCAGCCATCTGTACTGCTTCAAATGAGAGAGAAATTAATTACATTCAATCCTCCTCTCCATCTCTTGAAGAGGAGCTTTCTTTCAATCTCACAATCACCGATGTAAGGACAAAGGTTTCTAGGTCCGCAATCCCATTTCCAACCTGAAACATCAAGCCAAGCTATAACTACACAAGAAAAGGAAAAAATCAAGTTCTGCACAATTAACTAATCAGAACTCTCTTGGTTACAAGCACAACGAACCTTCCCCCACAGTAACCCAATCAAAATGCTGCTATTCTAGCTAAGATCTCATTTTTATGCACATTAACCTCGCCCAAAAGTCAAATTTCCTCCACGTTGCTCCCCAGAAAGATGAAGAAAACCATAATGGTGGCAAAGCAGCGATTCCTGATAATCAGACTTGAGCAACAAAGAAAAACCTGCAGAGGCAGAAAAGTGACCTCAAACAGGCAGGCCATTTAGACCACTGTAATGAGAAAAAAAATCTAAAATTATTTTTAAAAAACATATCCAAAAGAGAACTAGGCATTATGTCTAGTACTCCTCAAAGGACAGGCAGCTGCAGCTGCACCATTAGCTCACTTCCTAATACATTTAAAACAGTGTCTGTCATACATGAAGCGCATAAAAATAATCTTATTTTGATGCAACAGAAACATAGACTGCAAACTGTACCTTGAAAAGACTTACTCTCTTTTTAAAAAGCATTAATAAATATACTGATGGTCCAAGCATAGCATCAGGCAAAAATAACATAAACATGATCCACAGTAAAAGGTAGATATTATCTCTGTTACACTGTTTGGTTGTTTCCCCATGTCCTCTATCACCCTCCTCGTTCCGTGCAGATGAATTACTGTCTTTGCTCCCATCAATTCACCAAACTCCTGCAGCCATGACTCTGCTGTTAACTCCAAGTCCCTCCAGCGATGTGACTATACAAGTATCCCGTATGTATAACATGCTGGCTCACAGCACAGGTGCAACACCCACTTTGTGGTCCTCCCTACCCATAAGTTAAAACTCATTAGTACCATTAACTGAAGGAGCTTTTGACTAGTCTAAACAGGCCTCTGGTAAGTCTGGAGTGGTGAAAAGCATCACCTCTAAGACAGGAGAACTTCTTCCACCTGTGATTGCTGTCGTAGCCACGAGCAACTTGAAGCAAAACCCAAGATCTCACTCAGCATCGCAGCATCACAAACTGACAAAACAACTCACACCAGGATTAAATTTCCTGATTAAGTATGATGCATTTTGTCACCTGCTGTTTTCTACAGCATGAACAAAGAATATGCATTAAACCCACTGCAGGACCATTCCCTTTGCACACTGAATCAGTGTTATAATTTCCCCAACAGTCTAAGACAGCCAAAGGACTGAAATGCAATAACTGAATTTCTGAATAGAAATTATCAATGACAAGACTGAAGTAGTCATTTCTGGTGCCTCAGCCACCTACAAATGCCCTCAATCCCCAAAAATTAGGAATGTGTTTTCTGAAGTCACACAATTAAATCATAGTTCTTGTCAACATCCCTTCATCCCCTTCCTTCCATACTTTTGTCCATGACAAATATTTCTTTAGCAATCAATGCTTACCATTCAAATACAAAAGTGTTTTCCAATTCCAAAAGTCCTCATGCACACCAAATAGCAGATATAAAACCTAAGCAGACCGCATACACTTTCATAGCATATCTCCAACTAATTGTGACTTAAGCATACTTGGTCAAATGACTTCTTCCACTTTATAACTACATTTCTGATGGACACTATGGGTAGAACCCCTACCTTGTATTTCAGTTAACAACCAGGATTACCAGTAGTATTTAAACCGAGCATTTCAGCCTAAAATGGTAAGCCCAGAAGATTTTTATTTTCTCCTCCATGGAGAACAAGATATTCCATCAGGATATGCTACAAATCCTATTAGAATCCTCATAAAGTTAAAAATTTTAACAACTGCAAGTTTGTTTCTAAGAAGGATGTAACTCCGCAGTATGATGATCACCCTGTTAATCCATTCCATCGCACCCTGAGTCAGTATTAACACATGCAGTGGTATCACTGCAACACATAAGACCTTCTCTAAATCTACCTGTCAAGTGACAAACTGTTCTATTTCAATAAGATGTTTGACAGGATTTAAAAATCTTCGAACTTTTTTTGTAAATCTGCCAAAGCGAAGGGTGTTTTCGTGAATAGTTGCATGGCCAAATCCCAGCACAGGACCATAATTCTATTGCCTGGGATGAGCTCGCTTTTCAGTGCTCACTCCAGAGAAGACTGCATCACCTACGGCGTGCATTTTTATTTAAACTAATAGTGATTTCCTTGCTCAGTTAGCCAAAACCAACTCATTTCTGTCAGGCAGCTAGCACAACACATAGGGCAGACTGATGAAAATGTTTGAAATTATTTGTGTTATCACAGTGCTCCCACGGAGCAGACCCACTAAGTGTTCAAGTACCGCAAGGCGAACAATGAAATCAAACAAAATCAGGATAAATTATAACATTGAACCATTAAGGTGAGAGCAACAGTTGCCAAATGTCACAGTTATGTCTGATATTCACCTAAGTCTATGAAAATGTTTTCTGCTTCATGGTATCAGTGTAATAACAAACTAGTCAGGAAGCTTACTTGCCTTCTGAAAACATGTTTTCCCAAATTTTTGATTCTGCTTCAAAATGACATGACATCCTTCACCTCCTACCATTTGCACCAAAACACAGATAAAACACATAGATTGATGTTTGACAGCAGAACTTGCAAGTATCTTTTATTTCCATGCTATAGTTGTACAAATTAGCAGGCAAATGTACCTTGGAAGAAAAGAAATGGAAATTACATTTGAAATGGAAACGGAGAATTAGAATGTTCTTCCTTAAAAATGGCAAAGGTATATGGATAAGTACTCTGAAAAAAAGAGATTTAAAAACCAAAACTATGTCGCAGGCAAGTCAAAAGTCTTCCCATCATCTGAGCAGGGCTGTCATGTCCTTAAAACACACTTAATATGCAGCTGGAAGATTTGCATAGCAAACAAAAGCTGACAAAAAGGATTCTTTTTAGAAAAATATACACGCAATAGAAAACTGTCAAATAATAATAAAAAAAAAAAAATCAGTGTACCAAGACACAAAAAGGTTATAAAAATGTAAACTATGACATGCACAGGATTTTTTATTGCACAAAAAGCAAAGTTCCAGTTTATGAACAGAAGCTGCAGATGAAAGTTTCAGTGCTAGTGACACTGTATCATTTTTCTTACCTAGTAAGGTAATGACTGCAGGTGTCTGTTTTTAACAAATAAATGACTTTTTTTTACATTTTAGAAAATCAAAAGCTAACGTACCTATAGATAAATGGTTCCCTGTCTATGGCATCCTGACCAGCAGGAATGCTTCCCCACTTCTTTACCAGGTGGAGCAGAGAAAGGGGCTAGTCTTGTGTCCTGCTAGTGATCTCTGGTAGCCTACGTCGCACTCTGCTCACCAGGCAAAGGCCGAACGAGCACTTCATGTTCTGTGCTTTTGCTTCTGTGGACTGTCTGGCGCTTTACAGCTTCCCCCACAAATGCTGAAACATCTTCTACACAGAGCTATTACGATTTCAGTGGTGGGAGAAGGGCAGGGGGTGACCAGAATGCATTCGAGTTGGTTTGAAAACAAATATTTTATATTTGCATTGAAAAACTTTCATTCAGCAATTGAAGTATGAACTATCTTTCAGAGGGCAGCCCCTAAATATGCATTTCAGAAGCAGAAAGGTCAAAAACCCCTAAACATTCAATGATACTACAACTACCAAGAAACCAGGTAAGGATGAATAGTACAGAACAATAACAACACATAATAATTAGAAAGGTAGAAAAAAAATGCCAGGATATAATTCAATAAAGGTGCGTTTCTTTTTCAGGGAGCAATAATAAACTGCCCATTTACAGAACAGGAAGGAATAGTGATAAACTTTGCAGAAAAAGGTCTGAGAAACAAGGACTTTATCAGAGATCAGAAATACAACCATGAATTAAACATGACTCCCAGTATCATACTGTTATGGAAAGAAGTGATCATATGAGGGAGGTGTAACAGTAGCTCCTGAGACTCCTCTTCCATCCAACATGCACTAATGCCTCAGCTGACCATGTTATTTGAGCACATTTCAAGGAAAACACGAACCCTGATTCACAAGAAAGCAATGAAAGTGATCAATGACTCAGAAACTTGGCTCCAAAAGAAAAAAAAGGAAGTCCTGGATTCGGTTATTTGAGCAAAGGCAAGATTAAGCAGTCATGCAATCAGACACCTCAAATAGGTAAGACAGCTTAATACAGAAATACTGCAATAGATAGAAAAACCATGTGTGTGTGTATATATATATATCCACATATCATTCTTGCACAGGAAGAACTCCTACACAGGAGTAACATCTAGATTCTTGCCCTGTTCTTGAAAATATAATACTCTAAATAATTAATTTCTCACTCCTCATCTTTGATAAAGAAAATGTGTTCTTCTTTTCAGTACAAGCTTTAGTGAAGCAAACCCCGTTTTCTAAAGCAACGGTTATGAACTACTAAATATGCAGGAGACTACATATTCAGCAAAAACTCTCATTAAAAGCTGTGAGCCGTTAGCTTGGCACATGGATTTGGACTGCAGATAATTGGAGGCCATGTACGCATACCCACAAACTGAATTGTCTGGGAAGTTTTCCAGGTGCAGAAACATACAGCAAGTTCTCCGAGCACCCTATACACTATTAGTATTTTTCTTTCTGTTCTTCATTTGTGGGGCACCTTAGCAGTTGCAGCCCAATTCAGTACACTAATTGCACACTGACATTAAGCCTTTGGCAAGATTGCAACATCATCCACACTGCCCTTAATCCTATCTATACAAAGGTAAGCGTAAATAATGTCCATTCTTGTCAGCCGATCTGTTCGGCAATAGTGAGAAGTGTTTAGAGAAACTACCTTATCTAACCAGTATCTGCTGAAGATGTAGTGTCTGCTTCGCACGCTTTCACAGTAACACTACCCTGATAACTGGTGAACAAAGGTTGCTTATCAGCAGGACACATCCAGGAACATAAAAACACAGTGACAGTTGCACAGTGCCACACAGCAGCCAACTGCAGGTATCAAGGATAGAATGAAAAAAGCACAAAGCAATACGTCTCTATACATTCTCCCAGCGTCAAGCAATCTCTGGACAAGGGACTTCCCAAGAAAGAGAATATAGCTTCACATCTACTCATTCTGGTTAGATTTGGCTTTTAAAAACCAGTTCAAGCTGCTTTCTGGATCCAGGTAAGCCTGCAACATCCATAATGCTCACAGCAGTAAGATCCATGCATTGGTCCCCGAGAAAATGTACCATTTTTTGCATGTCTTTGAGTCAATCAACCACATGATGTCTCTTGGTTCTTGCAAGAGAAGAGGAACAAGCATTCATTTCCTATTTGCGTTCCCCATAGCACTCATGATTTTACAGAAAAGTACCATTTTCAACACTCTACACGTCTTCGATCATCCTTGTTGAAGTCTACAACTTCTTCGGCTTTACTACACCTAAAAGCTTTACTGCATTTAGGAGGGGAGGGAGCAAGAACTGCTCACAGCATTTGATGTATAGGACCATCACAGATTTTGACAGTGCCATAATGATTTTTCTGGTTTGGTGCCTATTCCTTTCCTAAAAATTCTTAACATTTAATTTGGGTTTTTAAGATCTTGCATTTTCCAAAGACCTACGAATTATAACTTCAATATTTTATGCCCGTGCAAAACCTGCCAGCTCAGAGGCCACTACTATATACATTTATAGAACTATGTTTAACTTTATATACCAATTTACAGTACATTGAACTTCACCTGTCATTTACCTGCTTAATTGTTTCTTGCACAACAAGGTGTTTCTGAAGCTCTTCCCAGACAGCAGTCAAACTTGCAGCCCCACTCAGCTCAGCAGCAAACTGTCCCCTTACAATCCCCTTCTCCAGATAACCTAAAAATGCTGAGCAGTGCAGACTCGGCTCCATTTCTTAGTTCCACTCTAATTTTCTATCTGTTAAACAACTTATTTACTCTTTTTTATCTCCACAAGGTCACTCCCTCTGACTCCACAGCACCATCATTTGAGGCTCTTAGTGAGAGAAACAGCTAGAAATGTTCCGGGAATGGAAGAGTCCTCAACATTCTTCAAAAGGTTCTCAACAGTGAAGTGTGTTTTATTTCCCCACAAAACATACACAAACGGATTCCATACATGGTATTTCCCAAATGTCTAACAACACTATATTTTAAAGTAATTTCTGTCAATTCAGTTGGTCCAGACACCAGATGAACTCATGCACAGTTTCCCATATTTCCCCCAAAAGACTTCTAAAAAACCTCATGTCACATTGACCAAGTATCTTTAGTCTCATTTTTTTTGTTGGATTAGCCAGTTGAAGTGATAGGTAACACACCACACTTGGTAACTCAGGATTTCACACTTAAACTCGTTGAGAAATTCTAAGTGAATACCATCTGGTCCTGATGAATACTTACTGTTCACTTTATGGATTTGTTTTGAAATACATTTTCCTAGCTCTACAATTTCAGGTAGTACCCCCCCACCAGCTCCCTCTATTTTAAGAGGGAAAATATATTTTTTTAAAAAAAAAGAAACTTCCAATTTTGCAGACAACGTTGATATCAAGAATTCACTTTTCTGCTTCAGGCCATCTTCTCACCCCTTTCTCTTTATGTTCAATCATCTGCCGACCCTACAGTTTCTCCGACAGGCTTGGAAAAAAATATTAGAAGACTATTATGTTATTAGCAAATGATTGAAAGCTTTGTATTATTTTATTTGCATATAAACATGAGAAAAATTTTCTTTACCTTGTTGTTAGGAGATTTTTGGTGGGGTTCTGGGGGTGGTGGTTTTTTTTTGTATTTCCAATATAACTTTTCACAGGTGTTAGGCATTTACTGTGAGAGTTCCTTAAGCACCACACCCACTTGCCAAGTATTTAACCATTTTGGCTGTGCCTTTTCATTTTTAGGAAGCTTTCTCCACATTATGTAATCCTCCTTTTAAAAGACTAAATGCTGATGGTGATGCTCAATGTCACCACCCTGGAGAGACCACCAGTTGTACAGCCCTAATGCTGTGGTTTTCAAATTTAAGTCTGGAATCTCAGTTTAAAGACATGCTATATTAAAAATTTCAAATACACACACTATACCACCACCTTCATGGAAACAAGGCATTATCTCCTCTGATCTGTGTGAACCTCTAGAATTTGGTCATGGGGGGAAGAATGAACACTCAGCAACATGATACAGCTAAGCTCAATTTCTTATGCAGAAGCAGTGGGAGAGAGGCTGTGGCTGGGAAACGGCGATGCTCATGCACACACCTACCACCTGCCCCAACCCACCCTGCTGAGCGGCTGCAGCAGAGCTCAGGGGAAACCCAGCTCTCCCTTGGACCAGTTTGTCTTGGGTTCTTCAGCAGCAGTTCAGCTCCAACACATACTGGGTGCTGTTTTGGCACTCCACTCTTCCCAGGCTCAACCGTACCACCTCAGTAGGCCGGTATTTGGAGTATGACTCAGCTGACGAGAAGCACATGCGAGTGCACATGAAATGCCTCCCCCAACATGGCCTACTCCTCATTTGGTCTGCTTAATAAATGGAGCTTGGCTGTATCACATTGTCCGGTGTTAGCTCCCCATCACCATCCATGATACAAATGGCTTAACGCTGGTAAGCCTCGGAAGACTGTGTACAACAGCTGTTGGGAGAGCCCCGCTGGAAGGATGCGAGTTAAGTGCGCTCATGGTGTCACGAGAGAACAGAAAGCACTGGTTTTCTTACAGGAAGAAGCGCTCGCCTATCCCTTGCTTGGTCCACTTAATAAATCCAGCTTAGCAATATCATGCTGTTTGGTGTTCCTCCTTCTAACACAAAAATTGTTTCCAATTTTATGTACCTGTTTCAGACCAATACCGATGGGTTAGGTTTTTATTTTTTTCCCTTCCTCCTATTTGAGTTTTGCACATTTCTGTTTCCTTTTATATGAGGACATGGAGGTTTTGCCTCAATACCTGCTGCATGTGTCATCTCCCCTCCACTGCTTGTAGTAAAACTCCCCTATTTATTTCCTTTTTATTAAGACGGAGCCCACCCTTTATGTATGGACACTCTCTGTGAAAACTTCTGAAGGCACAGTCTGGGATTAACATGCTCTTATCGGGGTGAACTCCACAATTAAGGAAGAACTCATGATACACAACAGATGACAAAACACATTTCTGTATTAAAATGAGAAAACCAGATCATATGTAAAAACTTATCAGTCATAATAAACTAAAACAGGGCTCACTCACAACACTTATCAGTGAATATTACTGATTATTATTCAAAGCAAGCCTTCCAAGCAATGTCTAGGATGAATTTTAGAAGGAAAAACCTTACTCTAAGCATCAGTAATGTAAAAATGTTACATTTATTATTTCTGTTTTACTAAGCCCTCCTTCCCCAGTCCTTCCAGGAGAAATCAAGCCTGTCTGACCCTGAGTCTACTCCAAGTACCATGGAAACATCTGAATAACAAGAACGCTCATCAAAATTTAAACTTCTTACAGCAGTGCCAAAGGCAATGAAAATTTTATTGGATTCCAGAGCCCTAATTCCCTACACAAAGAACACATGGTGAAGAGGCAGCAGCCACAGCCCTCCGCGAGGCACAGCCCCACAGCCTTTAGGCCCTTGTTTGCAATTTTCAGCACAAAGCTCCTTCCAACTGAACCCCCCCAGTTCCAGGTACGGCCCCACCACCTCTCAGAAGCAAAACTGCAAGAGCAGCCTGGGAGACAATTCTGTTTAGATCCCCTCTGCCGCCTCTAAAACGCCACTGTCTAAAGCAAAACACTAACACGGGTCCCCCATCTATACTGAGACATTTTAATGACAGGATCTGCAGCACTGCTGCAATCACTGTGGAAAATAAAAAAAGCATTACTTCTGGCATTTATGGATATTTATTCTAGATACAGAGATTTTCTCCTGGAAGGTACATCTAAAGCAATTGCCAGCACAGCAGGCATGTGTCTTGACATACAAGTTCAAACATACCCACCAAAAAGTTTTAGTCCTCAGTAAAATATGCTATCACATTGTTTATCATCACTCATCTATTATTGTATAAAGACTTTTTAAAGATGATTACCATGATTAATGCATTTGTAAACACTGCAGTGTTACCATGAAGCTGGTAAATCAGTTATGACAGCTAAGGATGAGCTTTTCCAGCAGACTGTAAAACAAAGGTTTAGTTATTTTCTGAATTACTTTTATAGGTAAGTCTGAGGCCTCCCATCTACAGTGAATGACACCCAAGTGCACTGTTACAAAGAAGTTCATAACTTGCCAAAGTGGGAACATGGCAAATTTTCCACGGGTATTTTCTTCCTTGAATTGCGTTTTTCAGAAACTCAAATCGTAAGTTTACAATTGTTCAGATCTTTTTGATCAGTGAAGAAAACACTGGGGTTTATTTTTAAATTTTTCATTTTGTCAAAGATGCATAAGAGAAGGAAGATGCCTGGAGAAAGGAGAGGGGACGGGAGAACAGCAGGACGGGGTGAGGTGGCTGAGACAAGAGGGGTAAATTCAGGCACAGGCAGATAAAGGTGGAGGGAGCAGCACAGTCAGGGGCATGGCACAGCCGGGCAAGGACGGTGAGAGTGCAGGGAGCGCTGACAGCACTACCATTCGCAGAAGATCTCAGGAAGGTAGAGGGACTAAGGAGACAAAAATGGCAAGAGATGGCAAAGGAAAAAGGGTAAAAAGGCATGAACTGACAGAACAGGCAGAGTAACAGGGATCAACTGAGCAAAGAGTAGGCATCTGAAGGGACCCGCAACCCAAAGAGTAGGATTTAGTAGGACACTAGAGAGAACAAGTATGTAGGAAAAGACACTGATGAACGTGGCGTGTAAGTAGGCCAGGGCAGGCTGGGACATCAGAGAAGAGGACAACAGTGGAAGAAATTCTCCAAGTGCTGCCCCTTTAGAGGCTGGAGACACCTGGGAAGGCCAGCTGCCCACTCCCGCGTCCTCAGCAAATGGACACAACCTTCCACTTCCATCTGCTCCCCCCCCCCCGCCGGCCCAGGGAAGACCCCCTCACAGCTGGGCACACCCGAGGGTGGCTGGTACCCAGCTCGAGAGGCAGAAATCAGCATGAAAGCCCTTGACTACAACACATCCACCGCCGGAGGCGAGCAGAGGCTGGTGAAGAAACCACAAAAAGGGAATGAACGGCCCTGTCTCTAACAGGGCCCTAGAAAATCAGATGCCTTCCCTGCCTCTGCCTCACTGCGGGGCCTGGGGAGGGTATTTAAAAAGCAAATCCAGTTTTTGACAGGTGACTGCAACCTGTCAGCCTGTGATCTGGGTCAACGGCCAGACAGAGCAGCAGAGCCGCTCACCCTTCTCCAATGCGTAACGCCAATCACAGCTCCAAAGGGACATATTAAGAGATGCATATTCTGAAAAATCAATGTTTAAGTGTCTCACACTGGGCACTAAAGCAGCTGGATACATTTCATCTTAATTTTTCCATGTCTCAGTCAATTTTTTAAATGGATTCAATACCACTTCATTTCAGCACAGTGCAAAAATACATTCATTAGTGTTTATGAATGATTCAGATTCCATGGTGCTGAATAGCAGAACAGAAATAAATATGGATTTGAACTGGGTATGATAAATAAGTCATGGTACTATCCCCTGAACAAGAAAAAAATATCAAATATCGAACATTTTTTCAATAAAGTAGTACCATGAAATTTGTGCACTGCACAAGGCAGTAAGATCCTGTGGAGAAACAGCAGAACATGTATTTTAAGATTTCTGTAACTTCATCCCGTAACAATGGGGAAGTGACAAATTAAAGACAACTACCTTTGAAATTTCTTTATTTTGAATATTTGCCAGTGCAGCCTTTGCAACAGGGCAGTGCATTTTTATGCTGGAGACTGAGAAGCCACCAAAGGCCAAAAAGAGCACAGATTTTAAGATAATTCCAAATATCAAACCGTTTGTTCACTAAATAACAGCTTGCCTCAGATCACTTGGGAATGAAACAAACTAGGTCTGCAAACAGTAAAAGTAATTGATTGGATCCACTGCTCCACTAAGCCCCTCTCATCTTCACCAAAGCATGATGCGAACTTCCAATGGCACGCTACAGCAGAAACGAGGCATATCCCTACAGTCATCACCCGCTAGGAAAAAAAACATTTTTTTCTGATCAACTAAAAAAAAAAAAAAAAGATGGAGAGTTTATGCTTTTCCATTTTTTTTTTGGCTGTAATGACACAAATTCTGTAGGCTTGTTTTATGCATCAGTTAAGAATTACCCAATCACTTTTATTTCCTGATCAATGAATGCAGGCCTATCTTCACATCAAAGTCCCTTCTAATTTACAAATCCCCAGAACAACTTTAATTACAATCCACTTCAGTAACAGCTTCCGTATAAGAAACAAGCAAACAAGCTAAGATTGCGCAGTCTAAAAAGAAACAACTGAAGAGGGGACAATAAAGGCCTATCAAATGGTGTCTGGTACAGTGGGGGAAAAAGGATGGCTTGCTTCAGCCTTTTCCCACACAAGCTAGTTAAAGAAAAGAAAAATCAAATCAATTTAAGAGAGATTGGGTCAAAACAAACAAAAAGGAAGTGCTGTTCCCCCCAGTGTCACGGGATGCTGCGAACACAAGATGTTTACATGGCGGGGGGAGGGGGACAGGAGCAGAAGACAGATTAATAGGAAAGAAATCTATTGAGGATTGCTAAATAATGTAGAAACTACATGTAGCTCAGAAAATCCCCAGTCTGCAAATGGCTGGAGAATGAGACATTACTCAAGGGAAGCAACAAATATTCTTGCCCCTTACTTACATTCTCTGAACCATCTGCTTTTGGACAAGACGCCAAACATATGAGCCTTTTGCTTGGTCCAGCACAGCTACTGCTGCATTGCTGTGTTCACTTCACTCACAAAAATACGTGCATAATAGGACCGAACTTTCTTTGCACAGCATTATTGTTAAAATAAGAGGACTTCAAATGCACAGCTGTCCTCTGACCCTGACAGCAGAGACTTGCTCAGCCTTCAGAGCCCCGTGACCAAAAGCCCCCGTTCCTGCCCATCCCATGGGCTGCTCCACCACTTACCCCTTTCCCGGTCCTGCGTCAGCCGCGCTCCTTTGTATCAGGACAACTTGGGCATCAGACCCGGCAGCAGCCACATCTTACAATAGGTGGTTTAACACACATATACAATACTGACGAAGGCATCAGCTGGTTAAGGCAAAGACTATGGTGCCTCCATCAGCAGGTTTTTACCACGGGAGTGCACTAGGAGAGCTCTTCAAGTGGCATTACAGTACACACACTCCTAAAGTTAGTCTGTCACTAAAGGGAATAGGCCCTTTCGCATCTTGGATGGTCTGCATTATATTTGAGCCGGCGTGGCAAACCTTAAAAAACATTTCCCTGTGCTGAAAGATCAAAGGTCTTAAAAATTTAAATACAAGTTGAGTTAGAGGCAGGATGGATTTGGAATATACTTCCACTTCTCTGTGGCTGAACAGAAACACCACGCCACCAGAACCTTGCACTGTACCAAAATATGTTCTTATTTCCTTTTTAAAAAGTCTAAAAATTTAAAAAAAAATAAAATCATCATAGTAACTTAAATATATAAAGACACAAAATGAACTTAAGGAAATCTTTGTAAATTGTATGGCAAGTTGCACAAAAGCACAACTTCTAATTAATCCTTCAGCTTTCTAGAATGACTGAAGTTGGAATTTCAGGATGTGTTTCTCACCACACTGCACGAATCAGTCTCAAACTGGCAGCTTAAGCGAATATAGAGAAGTTCTACTGTGCGTTACAGCACTTCCCTGCCCTGCCAGGGGTTAGCTGAGAGATGGCCACAGCTTGCATCAAGTCCTCTACTAAGCCTGCAGTCTGTTAGGCTTAAACTTAAACAAAAATAACTAAGTCACTTGCTCTGTTTCTGCAGTCTAAGGAACAACAAAAACAAAACACCACAAAAGTAAAGCAGAAAACCAGCATGATTTCCAAGCACAGTTACAAATTTGCCAGGCTGTTTTGCCTTTACAGGTTGCTTATCTTGAAATACTACCTGGTGCAAGAGTCATTGCTTTTCAGTTACAGGAGCTCACAGGAAGCAACTGGAATTCAGGGAAACACATACCTCAGCCAAGTTCTTTTTTCTTAAGGTAGATAAATCAAGGTAGATATTATGGATAAGGAGCATATCTCAAATCCATCAAATAAACTTTCTAAGTTTGCAATAGTTTAGAAAATAATTCTTCCTAGCAAACAGAAATAACAGACTGTGGAGCATTCCCACAACACTGATACAAACTAATGACTGTTAATAGATTAGGAAGAGATTTCAACTTAGTGTATTAAACAGCAACCACTTTCACATAAATACAGCACTAGAACTCTAGAAAAAAGCTGGCATATAATTCTAAAGAATATCTTACAACACTTACTATTTTTGTAAGGTGGTTCAATAATGGATCACTAGTTTAATAAAAAGGGAAGAATGTTCTTTCAAATAAAGTTTTACATATCTGAGCTATTGTAGGCAAAGAAAAAAATTAAAACTATTCTTCATATGTAACATTTTTCTGTACCTTAAAGAAAATTATTTTACTTTGAAAACAATGATCAATAATTATAATCCAATGTCAAACTAAAAGAAACCAAGTTTAAGTTTTGCAAGAGAACCATCTTAGGATTTGAAGCCACAGTATTTTGCCAAAGTACTCAAAATACTTATTTAACATTACCATAAGATTAACATGATGATGCAGAGCAGTGATACAGAGAAAACTGTCAACGGAAACGATATAAGAGGCTTCATAAAAGCTTTACTCCTTGTATTCTATTGCACTTGCTTACAATCCAGCTAAATTTTACGTAAATTAATAGGTTTATTATTTAATTCCTCAGTTCTCTTGCTTGTAACCCTCAGAGTTGATGTCTATACTATTCCAGTTATAATCAAAATATAATCAAAAGTAGCAGGGACTCTTTGCAACTCTGCAAAGAGTAGCAGATTAGCAACTCTGAAAATCACTCCTATAATGGATAATTACACTAATGATAATTCAAGCAAATTAGTAGAGCAATAACCATGCAACATTCAAATTAAGTATATGACTGGAAGGAAATGTACAGTCAGTGCCATGGATAGATACACTACAGTTCATGAAACCTCAGAAGCCTGATCTTGCATAACAAAACGTCCTTTTTCATCTCACAAAGCCTCCAGTGGCTATTTTCCCTTCCCACTGCATGCAAATTCTTGGACAGCTGTCCAAAACAAGTTTTCAACTAATTATTTAAAGGACAATGACTTGGGCCTCATGTTTTTTTCTGCAAAGAGAACATAACAAGGTAGTGCTCACGCACTCTGCTTTTCTATTATCTCAACAAAACCACCTTCATAAGAAACGGTTTATTCTGTCTATGGCATTTCATGATGTGCTAGAGAGGAAGTAAACAAGCAAAAGACAAATGCTGTAAATCAGAGCTATGTTATTTTTGACACTGACAGTAAACAAAGTTATTAATTATAAGTGTACTAAAAAAGCAGAAGAAAAATTATTTGCCCAAAGGGGATAGGAAAGGCAAAAATTAATTTCAAAAATTCTCCCCAAAGCATCACACATAGCTTAGAGTAAAACATTTGAATTTACTCAAATGTATGCTTCAACTCAATGTAATTACTCAAATGTAAGCATCAACTTAACTCTCAGAAGCTATGAACTGCTAAACTCATCTCAAAAGAGATTTTCATTACCGAAGACTGACATATTTCAAATTGCACTTCTGGCCTCTTTGCTTCATCGCTATGTGCAACGCCTGCCTTCAGCTTCTCAAAAGACAGTATGCAGACTTGCAAACCTGAAGGGCTTCAACCATTTCATAGAATCACAGAAGGGTTTGGGTTGGTGGGGACCGTAATGATCACCCAGTCCGACCCATGCCAGGGGCAGGGACACCACCACCACACCCCCCCCCCAGCCCAGGCTGCCCCCAGCCCCGTCCAGCCTGGCCTTGGGCACTGCCAGGGATGGGGCATCCACAGCCTCTCCGCCCTCACGGGGAAGGATTTCCTCCTAATATCTAATCTAAATCCATCCTCTCTCAGTTGAAAGCCATTCCCCCCTGTCCTATCACTACCCTTGTAAAACACCCCCCTCCAGCTTTCCTGTCACCCCCCTTGGGTGCTGGAAGGTGCTGGAAGGTCTCCCGGAGCCTTCCCTTCTCCAGGCTGAACAGCCCCAGCTCCCTCAGCCTGGAGAGGCAGATGGCATCCCGGCCCTCCAGTGTCGACCACACCACCTGGCATCGCTGGGCAACTTGCTGAGGGTGCACTCAATCCCACCGTCCACATCCCTGACAAAGATGTTAAACAGTGCTAGGCCCAGCATGGACCCCTGAGGAATGCCACCCATCACTGGTCTGCACTTGGACGTTGAGCTGTTGACTGCAACTCTTCAAGTGCGACCACCCAGACAATTCCTTCTCCACTAAGTGGTCCAGCTGTCAAATCCATGCCCTTCCAATCCAGAGACACAGATGTCGTGTGGGACAGTGCCAAATGCTTGCACAAGACCAGGCAGATGACATCAGTTGCTTCTCCCATACCCACCAAGGCTGTACCCCCATCCATCACAGAAGGCCACCAAACTGGTCAGGCACGATCTGCCCTTAGTGAAGCCATGTTGGCTGTCACCAACCACCTCCTTATTTTCATGTGCCTTAGCACAGTTTCCAGGAGGATCTGCTCCATGATCTTGTTGGGCACAGAGGTGAGACTGACTGGCCTGTAGTGCTCTGGGTATTTTGTGAAAGGTATTGCATTAAAATAAAAAAAAGAAAGTTAATTTGAAGTTGAAGCTCCAAAATACTATTGAGCTTGATGAGTTATACAGTGTGAAGCATGATTATTTTTGAAGACTGCTAAAACTTTCATATCTCCTTCAAATACAATTCCACACTGCAACATGCCTATGCAAGAAATACCTTGTCCTACTTAAGTGAACTGCTCCTTGTGTTTACAGATCCAGAGCTTTACTGATAAAAAGTACTTTTGGGTAAGATTTCGCAACTTGCATGCCTACCATCACTGCAGGCAATACATTTATTCTTTCATAAAGAGAAATATTTAGTAAGCCTACATTGTGTGTATTAGCTTAATAGTGATGGCAAGGTTACAGTAGGCCTTTCAAGGCCCCCTACCTTGGACCTTTCAAGTATTATAACTTACGAGGAACAAAACAAAAAAACCCTTGTACTGAACTTGTATTTACATAACAAAATACTTCACTGAAACTAAAACCATCTGATGTGAGTCAGAGGCACGTAACCTGTGGAATGCCACTTCTCTAGCACAAGGGTGCTTTGAATTACCATACAGTAGAGCAATTTATGTCCTCACTCGTAAAATGCTTTGTTTAACACTATACTGAGGCTATATCCAACCTCCTGAGAATGCAAAAAAGAAAGAACATAGAAGAAATCTTTGAGTTAGCACTTGAAAACAAGCAAGCCTAGCAGAGATGCAGAAATCAGGACTGTTTAGAAAAATATTCAATTAAAAAAATTATCTTTCTGCCATTTACTAACCATTAACTAGCCTCCTGTGAGCCCAGTTTCCTTTATCTATTTTCAGTTCACATTTTCTTATAGGCCTCCTTCCAACACATTTCTGAAGAAAGAGCCTCAGAACTGTCACTGAGGAGCATATAACAACTTTATCACGCAGATCACACCTGTCTCAAAGTTCTTTGCTACTACAAAACAGTACATTGAACTTATACTGACACTGTAACTAAAGAAACTGTTTACTCCAGGAATCAAAACTCCATGGTGTTTTTCTTTTCAATTATTCTCATCATGAAGACTAATTAACTGCAAGACTGCGTAGGGAGTAAGTCACTACAGATAACGGACCACCTTCTTACAACAAATTACTGAATTGTTTCATCTTTTTAACTTTGGAATAAACTTCCCTGCCAAGGACTACAGTTTTTATAATGAGACACCTAGCAACTGCAATAATCTAGCTCCCATTAGAGAAATAAATCATCTGGTGGCGTAAGAGTCAGCTTAACTATCATAAAAATTTAACTTGAAAGAAAGTATATGTATACTTTATGGTATGGTCTCTCTCTCTCTTGAGACATTTTAAGTAATGCATGGTGTTCTTCAGCATTTCCATTTTAACATCACCCTCAGATTTCATCACAAATTTGATGGTGCAAAAACAAAGCAATAGTCTCTGTTGAAATGGAAAAAAACTTAAAACCCATAAATCCAAGAATCAAACTTAAAGCTTGATTCAACCAATTAAACATGGAAGGATGACCCTGATATATAGAGAAAAATACTTGCCATTTAGGGCACAATTTCTATAAAAAGAGTTCTCACTTCAAGGAAGAAGGCATTTTAATGAGCTTCTGAGTTCACACATTCGCATTTCTTGGAAGTCACTGGCATATGCAACTTAAAAATCACTACTGAATCTTTCAGCTTTTTTTTTAAAAAATATTTTTTAATTGAAATTCTGTCATCTCTTTTTTTATAGGGACTAAAATCAATAATGAAAAACCTATAGCCTATCTGTAGTTAACAACTGTATCTACCATGCCCTTCAATCTTTAACAATTACTCAAGAGCACCTGGAGCAATGAACCAGCTGGGCTACCCGACCAGCTTACCTTTCCTACAGCACTGCATGGAAACCAGGGGCCATTTATAATATCATGTCAGTTGTGCAGAGGATGAACTGTCCACCCAGAAATAATTATACCTCCTGCCTAACTCACAAGGAACCTAATGGAATGCTTCATATAGCGTACCATGTATATTCACGCATAACATAGATGGTATGACAAAATTCATGGAATTGGTGTTTTGTTCCAAACAATCTAAAGGAAAACACACTATCAAGAAACAAGCTGAAACTAGGTATAGAAAACAGGATGGCAGGCATCATTGCATGTCTTCCCAAAACTAGAAAGTAATTTCAACAGTATTAGTTCAGATGAGCATTTTAGCTCAAGGAAGCAGCGCAATGAAAGGAAACCTGGCAAAGGGGTGGAAGCCTGACTGGTGCAGGACTGACCACCCCGCACTGCAGCGTGCCTCTCCTTCCCTATCTGCAGCGCTACGTACTTCATCAGGTAACTGACTTCAGAATCAAGGTAGTAAATCCCGTGTCAGGCAAACCCTGCTCCAACTAAAAAGTCCATTTTTAGTTTGGAGACTAGACAAATACATCTAAATATGAGACTTGGGCAAAAACGTGCATTTTCTGTAACTGACTGTCTAGGCCAAAGGTATTGATAGCAACCACAGCTTATTGTTTTAAAAGCCATTTGGTGGGAAAAAGTATTTCTTTCCATAAAGCAGCAGCTGGTTCAAAACCCCATTAATATGATCTTAATTTATTAGAAATTCTAGCTGAAAGAGAAAACAGCTTTTACAATTCCCTTAGTTCAATATCAGTTTCTACATTGTAGATATTTAAGACACTGCTGCTTAATTTAGTAACATTTTCATTATCCCCAAGGATTACTCAAGAACATTTACAAGGAAAACCATTTGCATGAATTGTACAGGTTACTGATAATTTGGTTTTGTCTTTCTTAATGGTATTTTTTATATGTGTGTGTAAAATAAATCACAAAGCTTTTTTTAAATTGAAAGTGTAGCTCATCTTCCTTGGACGTACAGCTCCGGAGACACTACCCCCCAACCCCGGTGCAATTCAGTTACAGGCACTCAGCCAAAAGGATCTGATCTTTGTCCTCATTAACATCTAACCATTTCAGGCTTTTGCAATCCATTTTTTGGCACCAAAAAAATCTGTTTGAAAACTATGCAGCACCTACATGACACAAAAAACTTTTCCAAATACAATCAAACTGTCGAGTGAATTACAGAGGGTTCACATAAAAGAACCTCATGGTTAATGGTTGTCAGGTACTCAGGAAAGAGACTCTGAAGGGGAAAAGCCTGCCTTGCAACACTATTATCTACAGACCACTGCAGCTCCACCTGCATTGCTCTGTTACCGCCGTCGGTTGCTCCAGACAGCTTGCCCCCAGGACGGTGTCCAAACCCGGAGAACTGCCACATCCATGGTCCTTCCTGCCGGTTAGCGGGAAGTCACCACTGCTGGAAAGAGCATGTGCTGCGAGCTGATGTTTCTGGATGCAGCAGGAGCATAACATTTGCAGTCACAGCACGATCAAAGAGTGGGATTGATTTCAGTTGACAAATGTAGCTTTTCACATCCTGTGCCAGAAGCTTCAGAGACACGGTACACCCATTTCCAGTTCCTCACCCCAGTCTGTCAGTGGGTGAATATCACGCTCTGACAGTTGAACATACCACACTCATACCTCTGCAGCACAGTTCAAACCAAACCACATCTGTTATTGTAATGAGTGCCTGGTCTGTGAAGCCTCCACACCACACCTTGTCGACCTGTGGATGGCTCATACCAAAGGGGATGCACCTCTACGAGGCACACACATAACCCTTGTCTTCACTATCAGGTTTCAATAATCATCCTGTACTTGCCCTGACCACAGAAGTTGAGACCCTGCTCACATGTGCAGCACAAGGCACAGACAGCAGCTGTCTCTGCTCAGCCCTGACCCCAGGAAAGGTCAGAAAACCATCCCAGCCCTAAGCTTCACGGAGGGTTTGCACACTTTGAACACTGAAAACCAGGAGTATGCAGCAAGGCAGAGATCATTGCTTGTGAAGGCTCCCCAATGCTTCTTGTTACAACATTCAGTCCTCATTGTTCTGTAACACCGCTGAATTTTAAACATTTGCGCTGCTACAAGGGAATCCTCCTTCAAAGTTCTAGAAAAGCTCATTCATAATTTTTGGAAACACAATTAAAGAAAACAAATTTTTGTGCCCCTATTAAGAATTATGGCAAGCTTCCTTCAAGAAGCTTTACTGTCCCGTGCTTCTGAAATACGGCAAGAACTGGACAAATGTTCCTTGTGGTCTTAGAAAAACATTAAGACATAAAAAAAATTTACAATGGTTCACCAACTACAGAGCAAGACTTGGAAAGTGAGTAGGTACAGGCAGAGGCAATCTGAGGTTCTGCTGAGCCCAAGTCCTGCGTGACAGTAGCGGGCAACAGAAATCAGATCACAGTATCTTTAAACACAACAGAAGTGTGATGTTCTGCATGATGCAAAGAATGATTCATTTTTGTGGAAGTTTACATTTAGTATTAAAAATTATGCATCTCACACAGATGGGCATCCTTGGTCTCCAGGTAAAGCCTGAGCAAGTGAGGTCTTAAAATAATGCTACCATCTCCTCCCTCCCCATTCCATGTGTGCTTCTGAGTATTTGTTCGCAACTTTATCACTAGTAACATTGCCTTTGAACAAGATTGTGACAGAGACAAAAATTACTCAAATGGTATCTCTAGACATATTTAGTTGAATTCACAACTAAATTATAAAACTGCATAAACATTAAACTATACTTAAGAGCAGCAGCAAGGATTTTTTTTTTTTTTTAATTTTCAGATAATAAAGTACAATGCTACTGACCAAAATTACAGTGAGTTCTGCTTATACATCCTCCCCACATCAGACTTCTCTGACTTACTGCGTTTCTTTTGTATCATGGAACAAAGATCATTAATGGAAGTCACATTAGTTTCAAGGGAAAGAAAAAACATGCATGAAGCAGAGGTATCCTTTTTATCATTAACAGCTTCCCCCAACCAGAGTAGTTCCAATATAACCTAAAAAACTGGTACTTTGTCCCAAGTACAAGCCTTTGACGGTACCAGGTTTAGTGTACTATCTTCTGAATCTAAAATTGAAGTGCAGTCTATTATCAAGATACAGCACTGAGCATAATTAGAGACAGAAATTGATAAAGATAATCTAGAAGGTATGAGAAAGTTTTTAGCAATTTTCAGTGTTGGTTCAAATTTCTTCCCTAGAATTGCATTCAGTAATAATGAAAGCTTAGTGCAAAAATAAGAGTTACCCAGACATATTATTCTGTTGCTGCAGGATTTAATAGTCTTTTCAAACATCTACAATTTTTTGAGAAGGATGGCATTATCTTTTATCAAAGCATTTGCCTCAGATGAAGAACTGGTCATATGTACCCTTGGAAGAGAAGTCTAAGATTCTTTACATTAGGGCTCTTCCTTCTACAACTGTTTTGTTTTGATTTTAAAGAAAGTCTTTACAAGTTTAACTCAGGTTAGTTAGTAAATAAAAGTGAATAAAACGGCTCTTTGTGCAAGACAAGGAAACCAAACAGACAGACAGGAGTGAATGCTCCCTCTTTGCAGCTGCAATGGTAAATAAGACAACTGTGACCAATAGTCCATTTCCCATGCAGTAAGTTTAGAAACAATTCTTTTTCAACAGTTTTTGAGATACTAAAAAAAAACAAAAACACATTTAAAATCACATGTTTAAAATAAAGCTATGGAGAAAGAGCCACACATTTTGACTTACCTCACACTTCCCGGTACATTTTCATCTTATTTTAATGACAGGAGGGGAGCTATTTGACCAAAGTCTTGTTTCTCAGTAACAGTGTAAATGGGAGCAATTTTTCAAGCTATTTTTAAAGCCTCATCAACAGCCTTAGACTATGCAGTTCCCAAATATAAAGAGCAGTAAACAAAAATAGAGAATTCTTATTAACACAAGTATAATCACAGCTAGTTTTTAAGCCAGTATCTTCAAATGCAAAAACTTAAAATAACTACCTGCCATCAATAACAATGTGTTTCCTGTACTAGAAACACTATTACACCAACAGCAAATACAATGGCTGTATGAAAAGTAAAGCAGAACCACAGAGGTGATAGATTGCTTCTCAGAAAGCCTGACCTACGCACCCTTGCGCAGATTTGTGAAAGCCAAGTTTCTTTCCTTTCGAGTGTGCCAAACCTTGCTCCAAGTGTTCACGATCCTAAATTTCACTGTCTCAAACGTTTTTTGCGTGTGACAATGCTACACTAGCAAAGGAGTGTTTTAGCTGGTATAGTCTTGACCCCCAATCAACTACAGTTCAGCTGTGTTGTAATAACATCATCTTTTCAAATCTGATTTGTGTCACGGACTATTAATTGAAAATCTATTGGGTAGACAAAATATCACTACCGAACTCTTGCACAGAAAGCACAAATATTGTTTTCTTACACTGCAGGACCAACATTGCAATACACATTTTTTGCTAGAATAAGGATTTTCCATTAGCATAATGCTTTTCAGCTATACTGAAAATATTTCCAGCATTTCCTCCCAAAGCACAAAACTGCTAATTCTATCAAAACACTTCTGCATTTGTTTTTTCCATACAATTTGCTCCGGCAGCACAAATGAGGTATTGATCAGCCTATTGCCATGTGCAACCTCTAATTTATCACTACAGACACCCAAAAATAAACTTTCCTTTTTTGATGTTTAATTTTAGTACATTAACACAGCAAAGTATTTAATGCCTAGATGTAAGATATGTTATCAGACACCGAATGCTGTCCTAGATGACTCAAGTCAACCTTCTGCTATCCCAAAAAACCCACTGAAAGGTAATAACACAGACAACTAAAAAAAAAAGAGCATTTCTGACTTCTCTCACACAAATGCAGTGATTCATTTATTTTAAAGACATCAGACCTGTTATATCAATTTTACAAGGAAAATGAAAATGGATTTTTTTTAGTTTATTATTTTCTGGTTCATTATTAACTGCAGTAAATATTTCAACAGAATGAGAAAACTCCCTCTAAACTCGTTATCTACAGCATAAGTACCAAGACAGGCGACAGGAAGCTCATGCAGTGATCTAACTCGAGTCACAGTATTTGCAGAAATCCCAGGGGTGCTGGGCACAGTAATAAATTTGAAATATTTCCCAGATGAAGAATGAACTTATAACCTTCTCAGTATTTAACTGCCACTATGGGTCTTCCAGGCCACAGGTTTTAGACTGAACAGAAGCCAGCCAACTGCATTTTAAATACATTTACTACTTGTTTCCCCAGCTTTACTTTCATCACTTTCCACTCTTATCTAATGGAAATACTACAGATTCTTTCATTGCTGGTGAGAGCAAAACAAATTTTTCCAGTGCTCTCAATTCATTACATGTGATGTAAATAAATCTGGTACCCAGCACCATTCCTCCTGCTGACAGTAAGGGGAAGAACACTGTCAATACGGCTAAAAGATATTTGACTTTCTATCAAAGATTTTCGGACACCAAATTATCACCTCCCTTCATGGCAGGTAATCCGCCCCGGGGAATGGCACCTTCTAGGTGCTGGCTTGAGACCGTGCTGACATACGCTTTTTGCACCCAAGGTTAACTAAGGGAAAAGTGAGCAGGTACAAAGCTGTACACACATTTATCCATCAGATACTTTTCCCTAAAGACTATCTTAAACATGGATGGGATTCAGAAATGTTAAGCTTTAGGGGCTGAGACCCTCTCAGTTGCAGGTCTTCCCCCAGGAAATTTCGTGTTCTCTTCCACACTCAAACCACTTCTCGAACTTGCAAGTCAAAAATTTGGTGCGTGACACAAGGACACGTGAAATCTCTAATTTGCACACACATTACTAGAAACTTTTATTTTCTGTAACTCCTTGATGCAGAGCAGTCTTCTGAGTTTGCTTCAAGGTGTCTCCTCACTTTGTGGCAAAGTGCATCTTCCCTTTTTCAAGGAAAAGGCCTGAAAATTGCACTTCCAACAGAGCCACCGCTGAGCTGTTCAGGCAGCTGCTCCCCCACCCATTTTGACTGAAATGATCTAAGACAGCTCAAACCAGTCTGAAAAAGCCTGATTTAACTGGTTTAAGTTAACTAAAGTGCCTTAGAGCTCACAAAAAGCAGCTGGGCCTACAGACAAGAGGGGCTGAGGGGAGAAGTGGGGACAGTGCCCACAGCCGCACTGAGAGGAGGGCAGGAACAGCTGTGTCACCCAGCACTACGGACAGAATTAAATCCAGGTGGTTGATAGAACCTACACCAAAAATCATTGTCTTCCAAGATGTACTCCAGATTTTTAGCATTTTCAATTCCCTGTGAATTTTGCAAAAAAATCCCCTGGTACCATATCAAAGAATAACAAGGCTTCACAAAGGGCTGGAATTCAGATGTTTCACGAGTAAAGGTACAAAGAATGTTACTAATGGCAAAACAGGTATTATTTTATAATAATTGATGATTCTTTCGTCTTCCTCAAAAATGCAGGCTACTTAAAAAACACTTTCTTCTCTCCAAACCCACCTAAAATTTAAATTTCTCAAGTAAACACTTTTAACACTGCTATTTACCTTCATCAGTACTGAAATAGCACTTTTCCTGTACTCTCAGGATCTGTACGTGCATATTCTTAGAACCGCCTTCACCAAAATATTCCATTAATTTTCCATCATCCTCTGAATAAAATGAAATTCTTGTAACTCTAGCTTCAAGATACGTGTTGTAGACAAAGAGACTGAGGAAACAAGTTTGTGTAATATTCTTCTGGACCCTCGAGTACCTTTCTAGTCAAGAACTTCTTAATAGCTCAAGTCATTTTTCCAGATTCAGTCCTCCTGTAATGTATGTAGGGAAATTAAATAATTTTTAAAAACCAAGCATTAAGGACAACAGAAGCCTCCTCTAACATACTTTTTTTAAAAAAGTGACACAGGGTAGCCTGTGTCTACTTCTACTACAGACTACTTCCAGGTATCTGAAACAGATGATATCTTTAAGCGCCACCTATAGCATCTCAGTAAACTGCATTAGTTTAAGGTACTGTTGATCTGAACTGAAAATAATGCCAAATTTAACAGAAAAAAACCGCACCAACTCCCAAGGCTTGATCACTTTATATGCTGTATGCAGCTGGAATAAGCTTTCTTCAATTACCTCCCATGTACCTTACACATACACAGCAGCAGCACGGCAAAATGTTGGCATTTCTTGCCACCTCAGGGTGGGACACTTCACAGCACCCTGCCCTTTAATGATGAAGGTCAGCAATTCCATCCTTACCGCCATGGAAGGACAAGCTTCCAGTGATCAGCCCACCGCAGCAGATGCATGGCAGCTTGCTGCCACTGGTATCACGTCACAGAGAAAGCATGCTAGCTTCCAGGTTTTTATATCCCTATTTAAAGGATATAGAAAAGCTGGTCTTGGAGCAAAGCAATGCTTAATGAGCATTCTTTTTATTCTGTGCACAATTTAAGCTTACAACTGGATAAACCAGGTTGCTTCTAACTACCTGCGAATTTCAGTCAATTCCTACCTGGTGCTGCAGGGAAATCTCAGTTAAGAGGCATCAACAGGAACACCTTTTCACTTTAACTGTCCTAACACTGTCAAACAGTGCCATCTTAACCACAATTCAGCAGAGATTCACAAACGTCTCACTGAATTGCCATCATGAAATGTTAATACAAGAAAAAAAGACTGATTGCCTTGGAACAATGACTAGTATGCTACTGAAATCTCCAAACAAAAAACCTCAGGTGCTTCAAGAGGTGCAGAAAACAGATGAGACATAGAAATCAAATCAAAATTTAAAAAAATTTAAAATAAGGATTTCTTGTAAGAATTTCTGCCAGGCTAATTTCTAAGAATGACAGAAGCAGCTTAAATTAAGCAAAATCATGCAGTTATTAGGTGGGATGAGATGACAATTCTTCTACTGTGATACAATAGAAATGATACAGTGATCAGATAACAGTTACTCAAACTATTCAAACCTTCACCAAATTATAGTAATGCAGAAATACAATTACTCTCTACAGTGACCCCTCAAAGGAAAGTAGAATTAAGATTAGAACCAAGTAAAATCATAAATTCAGCTTTCCAAAATGCATTCTGTATAATCTTTAATATATTTTAATACTCAAGCCTTGCAAGAAATCATCTTTTTTTTTTCTTCCCTTTGGTGGTGGCAGGCATCTATGTAAAATTCAGCATAAAAGAACTGGCAGAACATATTCTAAATTTTTACAAGCAAATAAAAAAATAATTGACATTAGTTTAGATAAAGAGCAAAAGAGTTATCTCAAGATCACTTTCATCCCTGAAGTGACCTGGCTGTATATCCTATATTAAGGCTATAATTTCAGTCTTCTCTATGGCATGTTTAGCTTAATTGCATATCATTAATATTTTTAATTTCTGTCATTGCCCATGAAACTCAAAGCCTCATGCCAATTCTGCAAAATATATAGGTTGGAACTGAATTAAACACAGCACACAGTGGGTTGCATAAAACCATCGTAAAGTGCTATGAAGCGTCAAGCATGTAAGTATTTCAAAAGACAGGGTGCGATCTTTATCCTTTTCGCCCAAGAAAAAAGGTAAGAAAGATGTGAGGGATTTTGTGCATGACCAGAATTTGTTGGCTTTCAAAATACTTCGAGCCAAAGTAGAGCTATACTGCACTTGAACAGGCCTTGCAGAAAACGCATTTTTCAGATCTTCTTCCCCAACTTTTAACGAAGGGCAGAGAAGCTAAAATGTCTCTGTACCAGTAATGTGCTGAAAGCAAAAGACACGCTCAGAAAGCTAGTGCCAAGACCAGCAGGGAATAAAAAGCGACACGAAGCTTAAGGTACCAGTGCCAGGTAACAGGGCAAAGTGAGCACTGACAATGTAGTCTCAGGAGCATATTCCCCCCATATGTTCGTTAACAAGGTACAGCATTGTTTATGTTCAGTTTTACATAGACAAGGTTAAATACAGCTGCGACATCAAGCAGAAATGCTGCAGATGCCAATATAAACCTTCTTTCATACTCCACTTCCTGAAGAGAAAGACTTTAGCTGTTAATATTAATATTATTATGTTAATAATATCTTTATAATGTTTATATGTTAATTATATAATATATAATAATATATTAACAATTGAATGTTAATAATACTGAGCAACTCTTGTTGTCCCTTGTCATACATAATTTTTTAAAACTCAACTGATCTTCTGTAGCTCTTCTATACCAGAATCACAGCCGTGTTTTAGATGTTCCAAGAGACAGACTGCATGACCTTAAATACACATGCCTTTAGTACTAAAATTTGTCCAACTTGCACGCATTTTGTTGATAGAGAAGCAAGAACTCTGCTCACATGCCCTTACATAACATTTCATGGTACAAGAATAATTATCACACAATGTAAAAAAATTTTTTTTGGTCATAAAGGTTTAGCCTATAGATAAGCCTTCCTTTAGGGCTGTTCAGTGATTAAATGTATCCCATCAAACATGCTTTTAAGACAAACTTTCTACTACTACAATCCATTGTAAAACAAAGTCAGTTAAGCTTTTACAAGGATACTGCATATATGAACCACTCTTACATACCATTAACTCCTAGCAGAAGAATTTTAAACCAATATTAAGATCAAATTAATAAAAGATATCCCTGAAAAATGTAAGAAAGTTGAAAAAGCCAAACTTCTTTTCCTGCTCCCTAACAAGTGTACTTCATTTGCACAGGTTATGTCAGATGTTTTTAAAACAACATTATCAACATTTCAGTGCCGTTTCTAGTAAAAATAGCTTTCCAGAATAAGCAAGGAAGTTATATGCACGTTAAATCAAGAGCATTACTAAATACGTATCTCAGCTTTTACCTCCTGTCAAGCTTCTTGAAAACAACAAAATATTTAAAGGATTATGAAAAACACTTTATATACTTCCTTTTCAAAGTAGACCGTAGTAGTAGTAGTATAGGCCAATTTTCAGATATGATTACCCACAGTGACCTTTGTCCTCCATTTAAAAATTATGGCATTGACCATGTTGAATAATATCTGAGCACGTACAACAGCTTTTAACCACGCTCAAGATACATTATATAAGCAAATTAATCATTTCAATATTTACAAAATTATGAGCAGTTTGAACAACAAATCAGAGTAACACGTAACACAGTATTTATAACAGAATTGTGGGGGTGGTAGGCTTTTTTTGGGGGGGGGGTTGTTTGTTTGGGTTTTTTTCCCCAAACAGGGCACAAAACACAACCAGGTTTTTAACTATTCACACAATATAGGTCTTGTGAAAAGTCATTTGGAGATACATTCTCTCTGAAAATTAAGTATTTGACCTACCTTGAACTGTAAGTTCTGCTTGAGCTGCAATCGTCTCATTTCCATTATCTGCTGTGCAGGTGTATGTGCCAGCGTCCTCCTCCGTAACCTCGCTGACCTCCAGACTGCCCCCCGCAAGCAGCAGCAATCTCCCATGGCTGTGCAAAACAGGACACACAGGTGACTCAATGGACACACAGAATTAAGCGGAGTGTCACCAGAGAAGTGCTGCCCTGGTTTCACCTGGGACAGTTCATTTTCTTCTTAGCAGCTGGTGCAGCACTGAGTTTGGGATTTGGTGTGAGAACAGTGCTGATAGCACACCGATGGTTGTACTTGTTGCTGGGTAAATTTTATACTAAAGTCAAGGACTTCTCAGTTTCCCAGGCTGTGCCAGCAAGAAGGTGAAAGGGCACAAGAAATTGGGAGGAGGGACAGCTGGCCCGAACTAGCCAAAGGGATATTCCATACCATAAGGATGTCATGCTCAGTGTATGAATGGGGTGGGGTGGGGAGTGTTGGCTGGGGCCTCCCGATCCCTGCTTGGTGAGCAAATGTATCATGCATCAACCTGTTTTCTTTTCTCCCTTCCCATCGGATTTCATTCCTCTCCTCCCTCTTTTTCATTGTTTTTGCTGTTATTATTATCATTACTGTTTATATTGTTACTGTTGTCATTATTATTGTTGTTGTTGTTATTATTAATTTAATTTAATTTTAATGCATTTTTATTGTTTTTGTTATCATTACTGTTTATATTGTTACTGTCATTATTATTGTTGTTATTAATTTCATTTCATTTTATTTCAATTATTAAACTGTTCTTATCTCAACCCTCTGGTTTTACATTCCTCCTGATTCTTCTCTCCATCCCTTGCAGGGGGTTGCGGGGAGTGAGCAAGCAGCTGCGTGGGGTACTTAGGTTACCACCTGGGGTTAAACCACAACAAATGCTCACAAGTCCTCTGCCTAAAATGTCTACATAAACTAAAGAAGTGTTTACACATAATGCTTCTGAGTGCCATTTACAGGGAACCATGTTAGAGAGAGGAATTTTTTAATAGATGACCAAATTCCATATTGTGGCTTCACATTTAAAATTAAGTTCAACTATATCAAATCCATAAGTGTAGCTCATCTTCCTGCACTTTCAGCTTCAGTTGTTCTTAATTAAATATGATTCAAGGTATTGAGACAATAGCAACTAGAACTTAAGAATGAAAATGAAATAACATAACCACATCATTAAAAAAACCAAACAAACCCACGCTTGCAGATACAGCTGGAATGACTTACTGCTTGAAAAGTTAAGTGAACCATAAAATGACAGACTTATGCCTGTACAACATAAGGAACAGTAACGTATATTTCATAATGTGTAGCAATTGGATCTTTGTAAAAAGATGGCCATTTCTGTCAGATGTAAGAATTAAGGATGGGAAAGCAGTTAAAAAAAACTTCAAACACAAATCCATTGAAGTGACAAAGTTTTGGTACAGAATTTTCCCCCTCTGACTTGTAAAGGGGGGGGGGGGGTGGGGGTGGTGGTATAATTCAGCCCATATAAACTAGCTGCTTTTTATGCTAAATGCAGTAGATGAACATAGCATTTTATGCTAAATGTAGTACCCCCAGCCTCCAGCCACATTCTCCTCCCATTGCAACCAGCATTCCCCTTTATGTGATACAGGTTTGTACAAGTGGTTTCCAAGGTCCTTCATCACTCCAAGCGTCCACAACAAAATGCCAGTACCAGTACCAAAACCCCCAAGCTGAGACAACAAATCATGACTGGGTGCTGATGCAGCACCATTCTTATTCACAGCTGAAAAAAGAAAAGAAAAAAAAAGTATACCTGATGGCTTCCTTTCTGGCATTACCAAGCAATGGCTTAGCAGGCAGGAATGGATTGCATTCTTTCAAAATATTAACTAAAAAGCACATTACAACAATTAACTTTTTTCGTCTCTACAGAGTGGCCAAGGTACAAAAATCAACCTAATTCCTTTCTCCACTTGAAATCTTAGAGTAATTATGTTAGTAGAACCAATGCTTTTACCTGTTTAGAAAGGTAAATTGTTAGGACACAAAGACTTTTGACTCACCTAATTACCACTTTAACATTGATTTACGATACTACTATAATTGTTGATCAAATTTCGGATTCAATACACTTAAAAGCAGAGCAAACAAAATCATTATTGGAATTAAGTGAAACAAACCAGTCTTAAAAGCATTCAGAGAGATGGTATCCAGGTATACCATAAGGAAAGGCATCCTGTTTCCACGATCTAGTAAAAGGAGGACTACAAAAACTTTGTTTTGTAAGAAGTGTAGGGAATCTGAGTGAAGATAGCAGTAAGTTTGAAAAAATGTATTAGGTACTTTAAAAGGAGGAATGCCTGAAAAACTAGTAGAGGAATATGCGGACAGCACTGCCAACAGGTTCTAGGCCAAGAGAAAAACAGCAAGAAGTTTGTCATTATAATCTGATTTAGAACCACGTAATAGTGGTTCAAGGACAGAAAGTAAGGCAACAAGAAAATACATCTCGGATTATCTAGATATATATTTTATTGTCACTGCAGCCAAAAAAAGGCAGAAGCCTCTTATCACGGATAAGATAAAAATTAGTATGTAGAAAAAATAGGAGCTTTAGTAGTAACCAAAGATAGTGAAGGATGGTCCACCTCCTATCTTCAGCAAGAAAAATTTGTACAAAGGAGATGTGAACAGGAGCTGCCAAAACTGTATGACTCTCCCCCTGCCTTGTATTCTACTTACCTGTATTCCGTCCAGGTAAATTAATTACATTTAAACCACACAAGTCTGTTGAAGTTAGCACAAAGAAACGGAACCTAGAAGCGTTGGACTATACCACCTCCAAGGCAAATCTGACCATCTGAGAAAATTCTAAGACCATGTAACAAGATCTAAGAAAACGATGCTCTTCCCGAGTCTTGAACCTCTGTGACTGCACCTGGACACCGACAGCCCACGAACAAAGCAGAGCTTCACAAACACCGGCAAAGCAAACAGGAACAATGTCACTGAAGCGTATTTGTGAGAACGGCGTGTTAAATGTGCTAAGGCTGCACTAAAACCAGTCTGGACCTTGACACATCCATATATGCAGTTCCATGTCTTCTTTTATTATGTAAAATAGCTTCTTTGATTATTTTTTGAGCATTCACGGTGAATTAAATTAATCTGAGTAGCATATAATCTGCTGAAGGCTAAGATGAAAGCCGAAAGAAATGAAGCCTGTTCATGAATGTGCTAGAGCTATGAGAGACAGTCAGGGTACAGAATGGGAAGGAAGGCTGTGCAGGAAGAACTGACTGGATGCAAGAGGCAGAGACGAACAAAACTGCAGAGGAATGACAGAAGGCTATACACAGAATGTTGGTGTCATTTTGATGACATATAGTGCCTTTTTCTGGATATCCACCAGCTTCCATCATTAACCATCTAAAAGCCACACGTGCCTTATTGATGCTCTTTTTCCCATTGCCAACCTCTGGGGAAGTGAAGCAACATCTGCATGGCCAGGCAGCAGATTATTATGGTTATTAACTAGCAATTAAGATGTTTACTAAAACTATTAAAAATTACTGGACATTGTCAAATTAGGCAACAAAAGTTTGTCATAAAGGATCTCACAAACTACTTGCAACATGGTAGCATTTGCATGAATTCTCCTTTTTGTCAAGAAACAAGGTTATACAGTTTTCAGCCATCTAAACTGCGTGCCGTGCTTTTATTCTCTTTGATTCTTTTCCTCAAGAAAACCTAGAGTTGAGTCCAGAGTTTACCAATATGTGATCCAACACAAGCTCATCACAGTTAAAAACATGGAAGAAAACAATCTGTCAGACTCCTTGGCGATTGCTTCTGTATGCATTAGCTGTGAAAGAGGTCTGGGCTTAAAGCAAAAACTGCTTCTGTGATAAAGTAAAAACATCTTAATTTTGTAAGGACAATGAAGCACTGCCACATGTGTGAAGCAATCAGATTTCAGACACTGGAGACAAAGAATCAGCTTAATGTAAAAGGGATAACATAATTTAAAGTGTCATTAAAAACAAGAAAGATTGATCATTCAAATGTCAGGGAACAGGAAAATCAAATTCAAGCCTTTTATATGCATTCCATACAGCCCTCAGTTACACACTCATAATATACAATTACTTCAGCTACTTTGGATACCTAACTCACATGCTTTTTTGTGTTTCATTATCACAAAATATAGCGAGCCTTTATTAATTTACTGCATTCAAACAGCCAGTTATACCCTGAGGTTTTGGCTTTTTCTTTCTCTTCTAAATTACTCTTCCCAAAACATCTTATAATCTATTTGCAGTCTTGGTAAAGTAAAGCAGATAAAATCAGACACTAAATTAGATTATTTTGTGGAATCTATTACCAGAAAAATCTCCATAATTACTCTGCTACGTTTAACCTTTACAGAATTGGGCAAGTATAATTCACTTAATACAAATCGCTCAGACTGCCTTACAAACAGCAATATGCAATAATGAAAAATATCACACATTTGTGCAAAGTATTAAAGAAAAAAACCCCGCACTAAGAGTATGCATGTGATTGTACAATTAAAGACTTCATTTGAACGCATACAGCAACAGCATAAAATTAATGCTGCACATGCAGCCTCAGCTTTATGATCTCCTCACTTTAGAAAATGAATAGCCATACAACCACAATAGTTTTCTGTAGGTGTTTTTCAATGGCATAAAACTCTGCTATATGGAACGGCCCAAACGCACGAAGTTAGCTGTACTTCAATAGCCTTATTAAAATATAATGTTATCATTCAGAATCCTTTCAATTGTTTTTCGGATTTAGAATTTTTACAGATTTACTGTAGCTTTTTAAAGAATTTGTGGTACATGTATTTGTAACTTCTTCCATGTAAGTGTCCAAATAGAAATTGAGGTACATAATATATGCTGTTTGAGCACATACTGATCCACACACTGGAAAGGTTTCAAAGCAGGACATCACCTTCCAAAGATTTGAAACTCTACCTCCCCCCCTAAGCTCTGAAAATCCATCTTGGCAGCCACCTCACCTGAAACTTCACTTTTCAATTTCAGAATTATCAAAAGCACAAAATTACTCCTGCGTTTGCTAAAGAACAGACTCTCATGCAGTAGGATCCTTAGCCAGACAAGGCATTAAAAAAAAAAGTATGAAAGGCTCTAAGTTAGCAAAACCATTCAACCTGTATATAACATTTCCATCATAGCCTTTTATATCAGGTAATATTGACAATACAGTAGATTTTACTTTATAAGGTTTTCTGTAAAGGACATAAGATTTATTCCAATAGCTTCATACTTCAGTGGCTTTCCCCACTTCCTTCGATTTCTCTCAGTATTTCCTACATTCCTGGCAGAGATATTACTCATTGTGAGTATACAGAGGAAATCCAGCTGAAAAAGTAGAATGCATATTCACATTGCTGAACCACGTGTATGACGGGGTGGGTGTCTGTTCAGAGAGCCAGTCTTAAAGAACTATATGAGCAGAGCAGTACACCCTGTATCACAAGATTGTACACACAAACACGTATAAGCCTAGGGGCTTGCCTGCTATTTGAAGCTCTAGTTTGGAGCTATAAGCACAGGCATCATAAATCTCATCCTAGAACAGGGTTTAAGCCTTTTCCTTCCTTTTCAAACAACGTATTTCTGAGAAAACTATTATATATCATAGAGATTACCAGCTTGACTAGTAAGCTGATCCAATGAAATGCTTTCATCATAAGTCAAATGTTTCTCTCAGTGACAGGCTATCGGGTCCAATTTTGAACTTTGTGGGTTTTTTTTAATCTCTGAAATTGTGAATATGCTAAAAAGGCATCAAAGGAGCAGACTGAAGCCAGGCAGCAATGCCGAAAGAAGGGCAGACCCATGGTGGAAGCGTGCAGAGACACTTTCCTCCAAACACTCTTACTCTTCGCAGGACTGAGACTTCCCCAAGTTCTGGTAGAACCTGGGTATTCATAGTCTGATGGATGACTTTATAACAAAAAAAAGTCAGCAGCGTAACTATCACTTACATTTCTTCAAAATCTTTAACTTAACAACTCTGAAAGGATTCCTTCAAGTTCTAACAGTTTTACTATAATGGAAACGTTTAGCATTGCATTAATGTCACCATTTTCTCACTCAACACTCAAAGCTCCCTGCTCTTTCACTCAAATTAGTTTGGAAAATATTTTATCACAGCAAACTGATTTCACAACATATTGCATTACAGGTTGCTTGTTTCAACAACTGCCACGACTGCCACCATTAAAGTTTATTCATATTTATCTATTAACATAAATTTATTGCAGACTTTGACAAATACTCCATCAAATTTAAACACCTTCCCTTTTTTCAGGTCTTATAACAAACATTTAATTCCAAAACTCCACCAATCCCAATCCCTAATAATAATCTATTTTTCCTATAAATACAGATTCCTATACATATTCTCCTTTGCAATACGGCCTGAAAGGAAAATACTTAATTTTGTATTAGATTAATTGCCACAGTTAAAAAGACAAAAGTAAAAATAAGGTTGCATGCCTAAATCACTTAAAAAGGGATAAAAATTAGAGACACACCTGACCATGCTATCTGAGTTTTGTTTCCTAACCCCATACATACACACAGCCATGTATCAATACATATGTATATACACGTGTGTACACCTACACATATGTATGTTACTGTCTGCAGTGTGTGCACAGAGACAAAACCCATGACATTTAAGAGCTTTTCCCAGGCACAAGGTACATTAAAACCTGTTCAGTTGAAAGGATCATTGGGAGGGATGGGGGGGTGGGGGGGGTTAAAAGAAAAGCCATGCTAATAAGAAAAGTCTTACTTTTATATCAAAAAGGGATTTTAAAACAAATTAAATGTGATTTAATTTGTAATTAAATTAACAGACCATGCATAACAAGCTGAGGCACTTATTTTGGAACAGTCTAACTGCAGGCTTTACTCCAACAAAGAATCTTAATTTTTAGTTCTAGAGATTTTCCAGATCCTATTCAAAAGAATAATATGATAGGTGTCAAGGTAAAAGGAGTTTAAGAACTTTTTCTTGCCTGCTGCTTGAATCTCTTCTCCGTTAAGTCACAGTCATGAGTAGCAGACAGATTTTGGTGATTTAACAAACAATGAAGGAATGTTACTCTTACATAGCGAAAAAGAAATCAGATTTTCTCCTTTACCTACGTTAAAATTAAACTCTATAATGAGCACACATTTCACTAAGAAATCCATTTCATCAGCAAGGTAACTTTACTCACTCATCTTCAGCCAGACCAGAAAGGTTCTGTACTGTAGTAAGTCAAAAGAAATAAAATTTTCATTGTTCAAAACTCTTACCTACTCCTTTTTGGTCTGCTTTTGAGCAGAAGAAAACAGTTATTTCAAATGGAAGAGGAATATTTCTTTGTCTTTTCAACTTTATCCTCCCTAGTGAATACACACCCAGAGGGTGCAACAACCAGCCAACTCCAGGACCAGAGGCCCCTGCAGCCCCACGCCGGCAAGAGGCTTTCCTGGGCTCGGCAGAGAACACGCACAGCTCATTTGGTGCCAGAGCAGAGAAGTGTTTACTAAAACAATGTTTGGGGACAACTGTCAGCCTTTTGGCTCCTGCTGCTGCCTCAGCGCAGTGTCCATGTGATGACAGAACAATGCTCAAGTAAGAGTGGCTTCAAGCAAGGAGCTGGCGACAGCAGAGAGGAACCGCTCAGAGCTCTGACTGCCCACACGGACACCCCGGCACGCGGCTCACAGAGCAAGTTGTACAGCTGGAACCCCTTCTTGTAACAAAGGGACGTAATGCTAAAAACTAATGTTAAATATTCTGAAAAATCAAGTCTACGTGGTTCAAACTGTGCACATATAAATATTAAATATGTTTACTAATGTTATGCCTCAGGTGCCCAATAAAATTTCTCACTCTGAATTTTGAAAAGAAAAATATTTGTGAAGTCCTCTGAGATTATCACGACAGCCTGCACAGCTGTATTCAGAGCAGGATTTGAAAATTTACGGTCTATATATATAAAAAAAAAAAAAAAAGAAACAAATAAAAAGGAGACCTCTTTAGTAACTAAGCTTAGAGCCCACATAAAGCACTGAATGTGACATAACCTACAGAAGGATGGAGCAAGGGGGGAAAAGCAGCAAAAATGTATAAAAATATGACATGACATCATTTTACATACAAAAAAAACAAATTAGGATCTTACCAGGCACATTTATTCTGACATTTCTTCAGATTTGATTGTGCAACTCTAATGAGTCTGTACCATCCTTTGTATGTGAGCGATTTCTTATATTTACAAAATAATATGAATCTAAATCATATGCCATCAGATTGACATCAACACAATTTCTCAGTGGTATTAGAACTGTTAGTCATTACCCATGGAAGTTTGTATTCTCAAAAAAAGACAGTTCAAATTACAAGCCCCTAGATTTCTTTAATTTAAGAACTGACAAAAGAAAGATATATTACTATTACTGGTCCTGTTGAGAGACCTGCACATTCCTTTAGCTGTTTTCTGTTTCAGCCATGCCACAATATAATTTACCTCTCATTGCTTCACAATTAACTTCTTCCTGCATTAATCTCACCACTGACTTTGAGGGACATTGAGAACATTCAAGTATCTGTTTGTAGATGGACCAAAATTTTCTTGATAAGGTTTGTTCTGCTTTCTTATACATACCATCTACCACACTATTTTGAATTAATACACAATGACAATGTGTGATAGAGCAGTTTTCACTTAATGCATTCCTGAAAGACCACAATTTTTTTTAATCATGCCTAACACTTTAATATTTTCTTTTAATGACAAATTATGAAATTCTGCTTTAAACACTTATTAATTTCTTATGGAACACTTAGACTCATACTGGCCATTTTCATTGCAGAAAGAGTAATGCAAGTGCAGGGCTTTGGACACGTAATATGCCAACATGAAGAAGTCTTAGCTTTTCTGCAGCATCCTTATTCCCTTAATTGCTTCTTTTACTCCAGCAGCAATCTAAAACTAATACATTTTTAATAACCCTTCTGCTTCAAATAAGATTTCTTGGTTTCAATGTCTGCAAAAAAAAATACGAGATTGTTCCGCAAGTGTCATGAACTAGCATACGTGTCATAACAGTCTAGAAGCTCTCCAGCATTTGAAAACTAGCTTCTATTTTCCTGGTTTAAAATTCAGTAGAAAGCAAGTTCTGCACCGATCTGAAATCATAACTGGCTGGATTCCTGCCGTTATATTAAAATATATGTGTTAGCCATTACTCACCCTTCTGTTACAAGCTCTTCTTCGTTTCTTGTCCACTTGATATATGGAGCTGGAAATCCTACAGCAACACATGGAAAAACTGCACTTTGCCCAGTCAGTTTAGTGAGTGAAGAGGGCTGCCTCACAAACATCAAGTTCCGTGGCACCTCTGGATCTGCAAATATTTTGTAAAGGACAAAGTTGTTACCAGACGCAAAATCAGAAGGTGATCATATTAATAAAAAAACCCTCACACATGAAACATCCAATTTCTTTCCTGCTTCTTCACAGGACTGAGTCACCATCTTACCTACACAAATGGTTTTCTGTGAGAGACTCTCCCAGCCTCCTGCATGAACAGCTTTTTATCATTTCCTCCAGACATGCCAAACGGTTCACCACCATCAGGATTCTGACTCTTCAAACTCCCTGGGAAACAATTTTTGCTAAAAGCTACAGCCCTGAAACTGGAACTTCCACCAGCTAGTAAAGACTTATAAAAGAAAGGTACAGGCTTGACTTTGTCTAGCCAACCTCGGGCAATCTCCTGACTTCATCAGGTAGCTGCCTGAGAAAGTGCTTTTACACACTGGAAAATGAAATTAATGCAGCAGAAAGCCAACACAAAGTGAAATGAAGTAACTAGATAACTTGCTTGCTGAAGTAACAGCACAAGCTTTATATTAAAACAAAAATCCACTACTGTCTTCAAACCTTATGGAAACAGTGAACCCTCTGAATTAGTTTTGGTTTTGCTTTGAATGGACACTTTTGTTTCTTTGTTCCTCCCTTAAGAACAAGCACCACCAAAGTGCATATTTACTCATTTATTTACTACAAGAAAAGGCCATTTTGACTGTGAGAATTGAAAACATATACCCACCCAGTAAAGGCTGTCCAGAAATCTACTCTGAACTACCACAAGTAAACACTCAGGACAAAAGGGCTATTTTTCTACTTTCCTAAAAATATCCATGACTCTTCAAAAAGTAACCTTAGGAAAAAGGTTCTAAAATCAATTTTAACTAGAACTGTGAGCAATTCATCAAGGGGCCTCAGCAACAGCTGGACAAAAGATGCAGTTTGTACCCTTTGTCACTGCAGTAACTTCAGCATGTGCTTTGCACCGTAACTGGAGTAAATGAGTTCCTACATACCAGCTACAGCCTTTCTGCTGTTAGTTATCCCAACTCTTTCTGCCAACTTCTCAAAACACCCCACTGTTTACATTGCATTAATTGCTGTCTTCTCTGTACTCAGATGTGCACTTACACGTTTGATGACAGGTAAGCTCTAGAACTGGACAAGCGCTCAAACTATTTTTGGCCACCTAATCAGGGCAGGCTATTCTGTACCTACGCAATTTTTGCTCTCTGAAGCACATTTGGTGTCTTATCACAGACATATCTGGCCCCTGTCTCACCCGGGACCTATGCAATAGTTGCAGGAATTTCTGAAAATTGTTGGGTTTGGTTTTCTTCAGCTCAAAATGCTAAAAATAATAACCGAGCATTTATGGCAATAAGCTAAGGGCATGCACATGCCCCAAGGTGTAACATGATGAGGTTGCCAAGGTATTTGTGAGAACCAGGCCTGGAGACAAACTTAGAGCGATCCTGGATCCCGCCATCTGCCTCAGGCCCACACACAAACGATCACAGCGGCCCTGCCCATATTCCCTGTTAGAAGGAACTCGTCTGCTTGCTCCAGAAATAAGTCCATGTGTGAACAACAGGTGGGTAACGCAGTGAGAGTGACCTGGAGTAGCATATGGAGCAAGCCAAGTTGCAAAAAATGGGTAACAGATTGCCAGCAAGCAATCATTACACTAGGGAGAGGAGTCAGTATGAATCACTTGAACTCATTAATGCTCTATAGCTCCCCAAAACACGCTCAGTTTTCAGGTCAACAGGAACTGGATTCAAAAATTAAGTGATTTTCTTCCTTGCATTCCTGTATGTGAAAGTACCTGCTATTAAATAGCAGGGCTCAGAAATGCATCCTCCTGCTCAGGGGCAGATGAAAGGCAGACTGAACACTCTATGGAAGCTTGCTATCAGAGAAAGTAAAGCATTGTCCGTGGACACAAATCTGTGTGATGCAAACGCACATTGGGTGTATTTCAGATATTTAGAGGCAGAGCAGTGGGGTCGCTGTTAGACACACATCAGATAACTATTTAAAAAGGGAATAAAATGAATGAAGAACAGATTAATTCAAATCCTTCCTTCAAAACCATCTCAGACCAAACAATCAATTATAGGGCCACTCAAGATTAATACAGCTTTCTGTTCAACAGTTTAATCCCACTTAAAAAAAAAAAAAATGCCTGCTGGGAGGGATTTCAGAAAACTTCGCTATCAACACTTTCAGACTCATGACCGAGCAAGAAAACAGCATTACTTGTACTCCCTAATAGACTTATATTTAATTACTTTTAGCAAAACATTACAAAAGCAAGTAAGCTATATCTAGAGCCAAAAGAATTTGAAATATCAACACAATATGGAAGTTTATCAGGAAATCTTCAATTGCCAAAAATCAGAAAAGTCTTAAGTGTTCACCTGAGAGGCCACAGAAACACGAAGGCAAACCAAAATAAAATAATTCAATTAAGTATCTTTTCCAAAAGTGCTATTCTTCAAAAAACACATCTTTAGTTGAAGAAAATATAAGGCTTTCATTTCAGAAAGGCTATAGAACTCAATGAAACAAATTTCTACTTTAAGCAGGATTAATTTGTAAAGTGTAGCAAACACATCAGTTTCAAAGAGCGTTGCCATTGTAGAATTTGGGTATTTAAAAGTATATTTTGGCATTTTAAGTACAAATGTGACATAGTCATGAAAAACAGAAATATTGATAGAGATCTCTGAAGAAGCCACCACCTGCTTGAAGTTGCCAACACTAGGTCAGGCCAACCATGACATTGCCCAACCTAGCCCTGAAAGCCTCCAAAGGTGAAAGTTCAGCAGCCCTCTCTGGCAGTTCTCCAAGCAGTAAAAATTGAATCAGAATTCCAACATGAAGACTAATTCAGAGAGACAGCATAAAGTTCTGCAAATAATTAAGAAAACCCATACAAAACACAGGTCATATTTCCCTAGTTTGGGAAAGTGCAATTCACATTCTTGTTGGCTTCTTGGTCAATTTCCAACAAATTTTGTTAGAACGCCTGGTGACCACGGCTCTGCGCAATAGTGTCATTTGAAACAGAACACACTAAATGTACAAACAGTTTACATCAGGACTGATCTTTTCTTACTAAAAAAATCTAAACATTTCAGAACAATAGGCATAGCTAAAACTTTCAGAATAAAGTCGTTCCCCTTTTGAGGGTCTGGAGACTTCCCAAAAGGGTCCAGTGCTTAAGGACTCAGAACTTCCTAAATATTGGGACAATTTAAAGTGCCTCAGATTAAGCATCCCAAGAACAGACTAAGCACCAATTTATTTTGGAAATTTCAACAGTATTTTAAATATAGGATTCAAGCCTGAGAAACTTCGAAATCCCCAAACGTTTGTACTCGAAGAAACAGGCAATTCCCTCTTCGTAACATGTCACAATGGAAGCGTATTACTAGTGACTTTTTAAAAGCAGTCTTTTCCAGAAAGTCCTTAAAAGCTACATTATTAAGTATGGCAAAAAACTATGTGCATGTCTCCGACCTATCTCCAACCACTGCAAAAACCTCAGACACTGGTAACCAATTTTGCTTTTGTTTGCCAAGTGCAAGATACAGGCTGGTCTTCCCGAGGGCCAAAATCCTTTAGCTGAAGTGCCTACACTCATTTTAAGCTACTTCGAAAAAACCCAACCACTAGCTTCCACAACACACATCATGCTTAGTTCAACAAAAAGTACACAAAAATGCAACAGCGCAGATTCTCACATGTTCCCATTTGTAAGTACTCATTAGGTTTTTCCTCCTATTGGTCAATTAATGTTTTAATTACTAATTTTAAAAAGAAAAATAGCTCAATACCTGGAAGAATTTTGAGCTCTGCTTCGTCACTGTATTTGGGGGTCCCACCACTTTCAATGATGCAGCGATAGAGTCCTCCATCCGTATCAGTAGCATTGCTAATAATTAGAGCTCCACTTGGTAACTTAAATACACGGTCATCCAGAAAGACTGGCTGGCGATCCTGCTCCCACCTCACGAACGGTGCAAGGTCAACATTGACTTCACAGTTAAGGATTGCACTGTTGCCTTTATAGACAGACGATGATTCTGGCTGACTGGTGAACCTGGGAAGGCCTGCAAATACAAAATAGAAAAGTTAAATAAGTACTGAATTAGAGATATTCTGAAGTTGACACCAAAGCTGTGAAGTCCAAGTCAAGATTTATGAATGTAGCTTAAAAACAATTAAGCTGTTCTCCAACTCTAAAAATCTTAACATTTGATAGTACAATGCTAAACACAGCTGGTGTAAAGGCAAATAAAGCCAATACTAAAAGTACTGATTTAAAAACAGAAGTCATTTTAGAAGCAAGCAATTGTTGACAACGAAACAAAAGTCCTCTAAATTGGGAGGAGACATGCAGGTAACCTCTGCTGCCTTCGCCAGTGCTGCTGCTATCCTTAAGGAGTGTATCGCACAGAAGTGGCAAAACCCAGGCGCGTGCCTGCCTGGTACCCCCAGTAAGCACCCTCGGAACCGCATCCTGCGACAGCTGCTGATCCACCGCAGTGGCACGCAGATGCCCTCTAGCACTCACTCAGCAGACAGGAACAAGGAGAGAGCTCGGACGGCTACAGTCACCCAGCTTACCACCCACAGCTACACAACGCCTTAAGGTAAAACTGCATCTGTTTGTGTGCTAATACTTATCCTTCTCCTGTTAGTGTACCTGAGAACCAAGTTTCTCCACAGCATAACACAAAGCTACCACTGCCATGAGGACCCAGCAGCTCTGCACAGCGAATATGTCACCTTTTGAGTAAAAAAGTTCTCCAGAAATACCCGAAGTCCACTGAACGGCTTCGGGTCTGGGTTGGGTGGCCATGTCGCAGTGTTGGCAGTGGCGGAGCTGCCAAGGTGGCCTCTGTGAGAACTGTCTGGAGCTCCCCGTGCCAGCCGTGGCTGGGGCTGGTTCCAGCCCTTTCCACAGCAGCCCCACGGAAGCCACAGCTGAGCCAGCCAGCACAGCTGGCAGCACCTCTGGGGGAGCTGTCCAAGAAAGGAGAAACCACTGCACGGCAAGAGGGAAGTGTGAGAAACAGCCCTGGCAACAGGCAGGGCACAACAGGAGGCAGGAGAGCAGCTCCAGGTGCCACCCAGGGGAAACCAGGGTGGACCAGGAAGCAGAAGAACTGGGAATGAAGGCGGGAAGTTGAACCTGGGAAATGGGAAGAGGGCAGGGAGAGGTATTTTAGGTTTTGCCTTTGTTTTCTTACATCCAACATTATTTTAATTGGCAAGAAATTAATTAGTTTTCCCCAAGTCGAGGCTGTTTTTAACTGCTGAGTGAGCTCCCTGTCTCGACTCACAAACTTTTAAATCTTCTTTCCTCTCCCTCCACCTTGCTGAGCAGCAGAGAGAGCGAGCAGCTGGGTGGGCAGCCAGCAGCCAGCCAAGGCCAACTCACCACAAGTATTTTGCTCAACTTCCCATAAAGGGGAAATGGGACAGGAAAATGAAAAGCCTTCTCACTCTCCATTTCCCATGGTGGTGAGCTGTATTATCAGCTCTCCCTTCTGTAATCTGCGCAGAGGTGGTTGTGTGGTCAACACTGACATGGGGCAAGGCACAGCTTGCTTGCTGCAGTAATGAAGTAAAAGTTTCATTCTTTTTTATGCTCACACTGAAAACTATTATTGCCACAGAAACAGCCTGTCAGTACTCTTAACATCTTACCTTTCCCTCTCAATAGCGCACAGCTTCAAGTACGTACTATGATTTTTTCTTTAAATTTATCATAAACTGTATGCCTTCAATATAAAAGACGAAAGGTAGGACTCCAGGTTGCACAAATTAAACCATCCTAGTACAACTATTCAAGCATGAGAATGGAACCTGCTGGGAAGCAGCAGGCTCTGGTAACCTCTAATTCAATGCTGCTACACATAGCCAAGACCTCAGGTAAGAAAGCACAAACACAAGCTCTCTCCACAGGTGGTACCTCATACTCATGATTATACATGAATGAGGCTGGGACAGTTTAGGTCAGCTCTCACCTTTCCCACTTCTTTTAGTAAGCCTAAAGGTGAAGTCCCTTATTCACTATCTTCCATGTTCAAAAGCTTGACCTAACTGGAACAATTCTCACTTATCTCTTGTCAAGATGATTCTTCTATATTGTTTTAAACACTCAACTCATTTCCAAACAGTTCAACTCGACATTTTTATAAGTCTCACTTAACACCCATCAAGAACACACTGAGATTTTAACAGCACTAAGACCAATTTTTCTATATTTATCAATTTATTTCTTAAATACCTAGTTCGGTGTTTTGCAAATCTTTCTTCCTTTAAAAAGGGATAATAAATAACCACTCAATCAGGGACTTTAATTTGATGGTGAAGTATGCAAAATACCCATGGATGAAAAACACTTCATGGCTCTTCAATATGAAGGGGCAGAAAAGGGGCGGGCGAGTTCTCTACCTCTTGTTCCTCCGTTTTCTAGTGAAGTGCTCCTTATCAGTTACATAGCGGTGCCAGAACTCCCGTCTCCTGCAGTCTTCCCTGTCCATATGCAGTATATTTGACTGCCTAAGAAAGAATCTGTAACATGTATTTCTTCAGTTAAATGGTACTTTCTGTTGTTTCCAGCTTGAATCCCTATGTACTTTCAAGGAAAACCCACAGGTTTTTTTGTTTGCTTATTTAAACTGTCTGATCTCGCTCTCCAATTTTTGTACAAATCTTTGAAGAAGCAGCACGAAGAAGCAGCTGGTATCACATGTTCAGGCTTTTCTCACTTGAATGAAAAACATCTTTACTTGGACTGTAGAACTGTTCACTAGTAGCACCCACTTAAGTACAAACTTTAATACATACTTTTCATAAAACTTTTATATATATTTCTCCCATAGAAAAGTAAGTCTGAACCAAGCCAACAGCACCAACTCTGGTGCTCTACAATCAAAGCCAACCACAGAAGAGAGTTATTTGAGCAAACCCATGAAACACTATCTTCACATCCCGTATTAAACATAAGATCTATAATAAAAGACCAAAATCCACAAACTCTCATGTGCTGCCATGTGAAAAATCAAAAATGTTAATGCAATGAGAAGCAGCAGCATATGTGCTCTCCAGCTGTGGCTAGCCTGATGCTACAGAGGGAAAACAAACTGAATGTAAGACATAATTGGGGAGAAGCTACAAAACCAGAGACTTTCACAATCCTTCAGAATAGCTGGGCTGCCTGGCACGTTACATTTCGAATGTACAGATCACTTCTGTGTTGTCAAGTAATTCCTTCCGTAACCTTCTACGGGTCCATCTCCAAGCATTAACATACTTTCTCCCCTCTTGAAATACTACCTGGAGGCTCTTTCCACAACTTCATTCCTCTGAGAAGAAAGGTTCTAGTTTCCCCTTCCAGTGTATTTACAACCAACTTCTAAGTCCTTTGATCGTGACCTTGTTTTGGTATCATTTTGCATCTTTGATATTTATCTATTACTCCTTCCCCCTAAGGTATTAATAGGAATAAAAATCATAGCTTCTTTCAACTTTCCTTCTGCTTAATGAAGCTACAATCTTTAGTTTCTTTTCCTCATTCCCCTAAACATTCTATCCATCTTTAAGACTCATAATTGTGGAATCATGTGGTTGGGAAGGGACCCACTCAGTGCAGTCAGCTACAAGGTCAGAGCTGGTTTGTCAGGGATTTGTCCAGTCAAATCTCAAAAATCCCTCTGGATGGAAACAGTGCAACCTCTTGGGCAACTTGTTCTACCACATGATTGTCTTCACAGTGAAGAACTTTCTCCTTAAACCTAGTCAGAAACTCTTTTGCTTCAATTGATATCCAATGCCTCTTACTCTACCACCATGCACCACTGGCAGAATGACAATGAGACAGCAGAAAAATTGAAGTGTCTATTGTAATTTAATATCACAAACATCCACGGAAATGTAACAAAATTGCTTCTCTGTGTCTATTGAAAAGATCTTCCCAAAAGACTTATCAATCACATTAGCTCTCTGCACCCTGACAGGTTACACTCAATCCCACAGTCCACCAAACAGCCTTCTTTTCTCTCATAAACTCACCAATCCCTCTGTCCCAGCTTCGCAGAATACCAAGAGTATCACTGTATCTGCTTGACTTTGCACACTACGCTAATGTTTCACCATTATTCTGCCTACAGCACCATTTAATTCTTCCTATAAGGCCACCCAGGCCACAGCAAGAGTATCAAGATCTCCTAAATTTGCCACACTTGCTAATTCTGCAGGTAAATACTTCGTTCTTACAGCAATATGACTGATGAGGATGTTAAACACAATCCTTCTACACTCTAGTCTCTGAGGCATCTTTCCATTCTGAAAATCTCTCTATAGAACCCATTAAATTTTCATAATTATCTCAGATTCTTATCAATCTCAATATTCTCATTTAAATTTCTATCATTTTGACCTTTAATAATTTCTAACGGGATAGCGTATCAAAAGGCTGTGTTGTGGCATGCCCACTGTATTAGAGTGCTCTAACACATCAACTGCTTCATCAAGAAACTCAGATGCAAACCACAGACACAAGTCAAGCTACAGTTTAGCCTTCTTTCCACTTTCCTGTCTTAATGACACCGATTCAAAATCCCTTTAAAAGGGCACAGTGTTGAGATCAGACTAATTGGTCTATGATCACCCCTTGCCTTTTTGGACAGACATTCCACATCAGTTATTCTTCAAGAAAAATGTACTAGCCCTTGGATTCACAATTCACGAGAAATCTTTACTAAGAGACCTGCATATTAAGCCATTTCTTTCACCAGCCTGGGAGTGAGTCCTGGACCTCCTTGTTTTGCCTGATGAGCACCATGACTCCTGTTTTCACCTCAGCTGTTGCAATCTCTTTACCCTGTACAATCACTACACTGGCAACCTATGCTACAAACAAGAATGTAATCGGAAGAGTAAAGCCCCGCAGTTTCTAACAGAAAGCTCAACTATGCCTTATTTTAAATCCCTTACTAGTACCACTAACTTTTTGGACAAGACAGGCATTGTGTATTCTGTTGTGTGCAGGTGCTCCATTAAGGTTAAATATGCTTTATTTAAGATGGTTTCATTACTCACTAGTAATGAAATTACAGTTCATTTTCTAGGTCATCTTAAAAGCCACTAAAACACTTACTTGATCAGTCCTGTGTGTTTTTAAAACATGTATTTTCACCTAGGCTATAATTTTGTCCTAAAGAGTAATTCTGTCTTATTCTACAATTATTTGCAATTTGCACTACTTAAAACTTCCACTGTGCAGGAGGACCCTTTTGCTTTAGCCAACAGACAACCACAAAACAATAATGAAGTATTACAAAAGGTGCTCTAAATATAAGCCTTAATTGCTATTAATTCTGGAGCTGTTTATACAGAGAGTAACAGGCCCCAGAGTGCTGGCCTACCTTCTGCAGCAGCAGACTACTAGAAAATACCCTTTCATCTACTAGTCCAGAAACTTTCCGTTACAGAGTTTCTCTTTTCCTCCTCAAAACATCAATCGACTTATAAGCCTGTATTTCCTTAAACTTTCTATAATAATTTTCAAATGCATTACCATGTAAGTGAATTGTCTTTCTATTTAAACCACAAACACATTTAAAACTATTTTTGAAGCAAATTTTAAAAACATTTTTCTCAATGGTTTCTATTTTCCAATCACTTTGATCAACAAGATTAAGCAAGAGGATTTAATGAAAATTAGTTACATTTCTAATGAGCAAGCAGCACTCACTCCTCACCCACATGTTGCAAGGCATTCAGTTGAAGATATTACCCTGTCTTTTGCCAAATGAAGGTAATGATAAATGATACATTGAGGTTCTGATATTAAAGACAATTTTTTCATGTTTGTACATAAATTAATCATTCTGTGGCAGTACACATACACTATGGATTGATTTTAGGACACCAAAGGAAAATACTACTGACCTAGCAGGAACACAGGTTAATAAACTATTTAGGAAGGATGATTTTCCACTGGGAATGTTCTCTAAACACTGGTAGGAGAACACATAAGCAACAGTGCCATTCTCACAGGCATACGTTAGGAATTAGATACACCACAAACTTTAAATTTTCTGCTAGGACAAAGCAAGGGGGGGTGGGGGGGGTGTCGGTGAGGCAACTCTGTCCCTAATTTCTCCTTCCCTTTTGTCTCTCCCCTCCCCCTCATCAAAAGGCCAGAGCAATGGCAGGAATGTAAGAGAACAATCTACTTAATGCAAATTTGTTCCATTCAGCCGGCATTCCCAGTCTAAGCATTACTGAGATTTGTGGCCCATTGTCTTGATTTCTGAAAAAGATGTGCCTAGAAGAGCAATAACTCCCACGCCCCTGGAAAACACAGATGGTAAAAATTCTGGCTGTAGTCTGCTGCCTTCAACGGAGCCAGTATTTCATCTCCTGCACTTTCCAGAAGAGGAATTCACTGCACTGAGCCAGATGCTAATCCAGTTCAGTAGCCTCTCTGAGACCTGGGCCAGTGCCAATCATTTTCAAGGAGGCTGAAAGAACAACTTCCATAATTAACAATTACCAAATAACTCGCTCATATGACATTGTCCGAACTAACTTCAGAGTAAATGCTTGCCGCCTCCTTTAAATACTGTCAGCAGTCACTGTAAATGCTCAATTTTATTTAACGCAGATGCTATCACAATACACGTTTAATCTTCTTTAAAACCCCACTAACCTTTTGGCATCAATCTTGCCAAATCAAGACTGCAAAAGTAAAAATAAGAAAAGACCATAACCTCCTCATCTCTAGGGCAACAGAAGGCTGCACAGGAATTCACTTTTCCTCTGCCTATGGCAGGGCTGTGCACCTTCACAATGTGGTCGCAAGCCTGTCAGATCAAGCCTTTGCGAGCTTCTTTGTCATGTGCCTGAGTCTCCTCTATTACTACTCCACAGTCTGGAATTTAACATAATACTTTGTATAAGCATTAAACAGCTCTAAACACACAGGCATATTGTGTGTTTATGCAATTAACAGTTTACCAAAGCTGGTTTCAGGCTTTTTTGTGGCATCTCAATGTGCTCAGCAAATGTTTTCCGATCATTTCTACTGCAGTATGAAAAAAGTAAAACACTGGACTAGCTCACTGTTTTTCCAAACCTATTACCTCCCGTAACCAGCTATGAAAACCCTCTGTAGCCCAATGTTACTCTTACACAAGTTTCTCATAACTTACCCAAGTCTAAGATTACTTCAGTAGTATCTACCAACTTTGCCACCCTACCACTTTTACCTTCCGGTCCTTCTGCATTAAACTGTTCTGTTCAAACACGGACTGTGAATGATTACACAAACTGCTGATAATTCTAAGACACTTGCATTTCCCCCCCCCCCCATTTCTGTTTGCTTTATAGATTTGAACTTATGACAAATCCGTAACTCTATTAAAACTTTATTAAAATAGCCTCTTGGGAAGTGTGAAGATTTTAGCAATGCAAGTAAGTAAAGGAATACAGAAACATGATATCTTATCGTTAAAATAACTACAACATCTGTTACCCTTCAGTGAAGCAGCAGATCTTTAAGATGACACTGTTTTGTTAGCACATCAGCTTCTCACTCGAACCCTGTTAAAAAATTACTGAGTCCAGCCATCTGTGGACACTTCATTAACTTATTGCAGCTCCTTTTCTTCTCCTTTGCTTTAACATTATTCAGCATCATTTGTCTGAGTGGCAGAGGTGTGAAACGCGTTTTAAAATACAATTTTGTTAGTAAGACATATTTCATGAATCTCACTAGCAAATAGATTAGATTTTGTAATTACAAAACATTCATGGAGAACAGAAGTCTGGCATTACCTGAATTAAGTTAAGGCTAGATAGTTCTAGTCCTTTCTACAAAGAAGCACCACCACTTTCTACAAATAAGAAGCACCAACTATTACTTAATTCCCTACCCCACCCCCCACTTAGACAAACTAGACAGGAGAGAATGCAACCGGGCTGAAAATCTGGGCAGGGACCCCTAGAGTCAGGGGAGATAAGTGTTCTTAGGAGGATTGTAACACAAAGAGATTAAAATCTACCAAATGTCCTTGCAGGCTAAACTAAAGTGGGAAGTACATGGAATAAATACACAACACGAATGAGAAATTTCAGTACATAATCAAAATCCTGACTTTGTTAAACACAGCCTTGATAGCATAATTAACATGGCATATACTGATTTTAAAAGGTATCCCTTGATCAGGAATAAGAAACAGGAAAAGGGAAAGGATGTCATGTACGTACCACTAATGCACACGTTGACATGTCTACCTATACACATATAATTAACACACACAGAGTAACCTGGTGTGACCTCAGAGCTGTTTTGAACTGGCAACTAACTGAAGATCTCCTGAGGCCCCTTCCAAGCTCAGTTATCCAATGACACTACGATTTGGGGAAGCTATACAGAAAACTATGGAGAGAGAGAGAACAAAACCCTCATGCAAAGAGAACAGAATTACACCTCTCAAAACAAGCTTCTAACAGGGAAAGTCAGAGCAAAATTGATCATGCCCCGGCACACAGGGTTAGAGTACACGAATTTGAGGATGCCATCATCCCCTCTCAGGCTTGGATCTGAGCTTTGCCACAGAACCACAAATAAAAAACACAAAATTAAGAAACCACACATAAAAAAATTTTAAGAGGGTGTCTGGACTAGTAAAACACACCAGACTATTCTAAAGTTTTACACGGCGAAAGAGTTTCTCTCAGAATTTATTTTAAACAAACAGTGTTTATATAGTTGTGCTTTACATACCATGATAGATTTTGCAAAGCTAATATCCTGGAAGGCCAAACTGAAATACAACAGCATAAGAACACAGCCAGCCACATAGATGTCAGAAAATACTCACAAATTGATGTGATCAAATCTGATAAGAGTATTTCAGATCAATTCTGGTCTTGAACCAGGACACAGAAAGCTCAGAGTACCTGTTGAACTCAGTCCATCAACAGAAATATACAGAGAGATCCTGACTCCCCAGGAAACTTTGCTTAGCCTGGAACAGGGCTTTATACCCAAACCAGGACATGAGCTTCTCTTGCAAAAGCTGATGAAGTGAGACCAAAGTCAGTAAGATAATGCTGGTGAAACCACTAGACTTGTGACTGACAGTACAATATTGAACAAGAGAGAAGTCAAACATCTAGAAATAACTTTATGATGCCACTTTGCCAAGTACGACCTTTAACAGAAGTCCCAAGGATAACAAAGCGTTAAGACCAAGAAAAAAACAAAACAGACATGACCTACATCCTAATATTGTATCAACTGGGGTATGGGTCCCTTACAAAAAACAAAACAAAAACACACACAAAAACCCCGAACAGCTGAGTGTGTGCTTGCTATGCTCTGCAACACCCCAGGTCTGCAGCAATGATCCAGGCCCACAGTCTGACCAGCTACATCTCCAGGAGAAGCAGCAGAGGAATTTTAAGAATAAGATCAGCTCAGAGCAGGGATGCATGTCTGGTGCCTGGCAACTTCAAGTGAAAGATAGTTCCTCTGCAACTGCAGAACGTGTCCTGGCAGAATTTCTGATGAAGATAATGGAATACGTGTAGCTGCTTAAGTTAGGAGCGAAGCACTTCCAGAAACCCCTAGCATAATAAAGTTTAGCTATGCCTCAAAAAACTAGTAATACAGAAGGAAGAAATGCTAACCAAGAAGTTAATCCAGCCTTCCTTGATGGAAGTAGCTCAGAAACCCTTTGGAGGAAACAAAAGAGATCAGAAATTATGAACTGATCTTTGATAAGCTACTGAAAATGTTGAAAAGCAAGGACAACAAGAGTAGAGAATAGACCAAGGCTAAAAAAACAAATCCAAATTCTAGTCAGGTGTTATGAAAAAGAGATTGATAAATTATTCCAGGAATTAAAACAGGAAGAAGAAAGGAGATTCAAGGATTATCTTCAGAAACATCAGTGACCAGAAACATCAGAGGTCACTGATGACAACCATAAACTACAGGAAAGGCAATGGGGGGTGATGGGCGGGGTGCTAGTCCATGGCACAGCGGAAGGTCAGGCTCAGAAAGCGCTGCAAGAAATGGCACAGGAATACGGAAAAAATAATTCTACTAATGGAGTAGGTGAAATAATAGTACCATTAAAATCAGAGACAGCACTGGCAATTACCGGGTCAAAGAACAGAAAAGCTCCAGCGTCAGCATCAGGAAAAGCTGCAGCAGCCACAATGAACAAGATACAGGCACTGAGAAACATGTAAGCAGACATTTCTAATACAACAGAAAAATGAACTGAGGGTGTGCAAACTATGGAATAATTTATTTTGTACTGTTGAAGATCATTCTAATAGTGAGGACAATGAAGAAAGCACTGTGGAATTTTAAGAGAAGACCTCAAGATAAGATATGCAGATTGCCTCATCATTTAAGAAACCTCAGGTTTTGATCAATAGACAGCCTTAAAAAAAGTACAGGCTCACAATTACTCTTTCTAAAACAAAATCAATAGCCATAACAAAAGAAGAATAAGATCTGAGTATTCTGGTGAAAGAAAAGAGCCTGACAGATTAAATAATTTTAGATTCAGGCGAGGCTATCAATTACGAAAGCTCATGTGAACAAGCTATTCAGAGAAGATGAATGCACAGAGAAGACTGTCATGATAAATTTACCAAGAAACTGGAAGAGAGGAAAGATCAGAAAAACTTTTGCAGGCAACTTGATAGACAGTGACAAAGACAGCTGGTATCTGTCAGTAGACATTTAAAGATAGGAAATAACCTAAACAATTTCACAGAGAAATACTCAGAATCTATGAATAGCAATGAAACCCTCAAAACCAGAGTACTTGAAGACTGACATAACAGGAGACATAAATACAAAGGAGAAAGAACTTCTATAGATACAAACATCCAGCTGAAAAACATGATGTCTAGAGACAACAAGGACGTATGGCAGAAAGGAGGAGAAACACTAAAAGGAGTATAACGAGCAAATTACTCAACAAAACTGTGGTTCACTCAAAGGGATCTGGAGAATAACAGCTAAGGTGCGGATCATCATACCACTGACCCCTGAATCACAGGCAGTTGCTAGCAATTAAGCTCATCATATCACAGATAGTGAAGCCTTTCTTCGCTTTATTATTAATGTGTTCTATTTAAGAACAGTCACAAAAGAGCAGACCTAATCCAGAAGTGTGACTTCAGAAGCTATTAGAGAAGGAAAAGCAACACATTACAGAAACCTATAAATTACATAGAGACATCTCCCCATGCTCCCCCCAAAATAGGGGTTTATATATGCAAATACATAGTAGTTGCAGGGGGGGTTTTAATGATTTTTAAACATTTTTATTTCTAGTGTACTTGTGTGAATGAAGACATCATTCCTACACTTTTAAGAATGTTACCAAGAAATAACCTCACTGAAATCAACCATAGTAAGTTTCATAACTTTATTTTTCCTTATTAAAAATAATTTTCCTCCATTTTGTTTCCTTTTCAGTGTCATTAAACTTCCTCTTGAATTCCTGTTCTGAAAAAAAAAAAAATAAGAACTAATGATACACACACTTCTGCCATGGTATTTCTTACCTTTACTGCTTGATTTGGGTAGGTGTGATATTCCATTCTTATAATTTCCAAAATGCACTATTCAGTTGATAAAAAAAATCTGTATAATTTTACACTGCACACTTTTACAGTGTCTAATTAAAGCTGAAACATCTTGTTGAATACCACACTAGAAAACACAGCAAGTTAAGACTACGAGCTGCATATGCAACTATCACTTGCCTGACAGTTTGGGATTGACTGAGCAATCTATGCCGAAAACTTGTCAAGCTAAATTACAAAAGGGATTGCCGGTGCTCACATGCAGAACATAAATAAGGAGAAAAAACATATCTGAGTGAAAAAATTAACAAATAAGAAAGCTAATCCGAACAAAGTTCATCCAGCTTTCTTGTTTAAGGGTGTTAATGCATCACCAATATGCTCCCACTTTCTAATTTTGAATTGCCATCTAGAATCAACAGATCTACTATAAACCCAAGTGATTTTTGACATTTTGCGCTGAAGCTCCCTTTCACAGAATCCACACTTCTCCAGAGTATCTATATTGCCTTTCATATTTTCAAAACCAAAGGTCAAGATTTGACTGTATACTGCAGAGAGCTTTGATTTTTTATGATTTACAGCAAGTTTATTTTTTGAAACACATGAACATAAAAACAACTTTGACCATTAACCAAATACACAAATTATACTTCCTTTGCTAATTACAAACCTTAACAATTTAAATTGTAAACTGATAAAACCTAATCTTTTTGGTTTAAAATTATGTGGAACATTGCACCTAAGATAATGTCTAATTAAGAAAATCATAACTTAATGAATGACCACAGAATTTAAACATTGTGTGCTGTGTATTTAAGAATCAAGATTAGCTACCATAATCACCTTAAGACATTCAGCAAGAAAGGAGATTTCCACTACACATAAATGGAATGGTTTGTAATGGACATCAGAGGTTTCACCAACTTGGATTTTTTTTTTTCTTTCATCTACCCACCTGAGAAAAGGATACATAATCACACACACACCCCCTTTTCTGACTGGCCTTAGCAAGAGATCTCCCATTGCATTAAACATAACTCCATTCTAGAAAATACATACATTTTTTTAAAACAGTAATATTAATTTGTTACTAAAGTGGAAAGTTAAGGCACAAGTACTACAGATCTATTTGCACCCACCCACTATAGCTACAGGAGGAGGATTCACTACCCTCCAATAAGCACAAATAAGCTTTAACTAGCTCACTGACCCACACAATTAGGGACAGGGACAGTATTAGTCAACATAGGCTGTTTGATTTTATTTGGTATTAGGTGTAATTAACTTTAAATACAAAAGCTTAAGAAACCCTGCATTTTTACATAGAAACAATGATTTCAGTATCATTCCACTAGCAAATTAGAATCTCTTCACCTAGGCTATATATTGATCATAAGATATGAATGAAGAGTTTAAAAACAAGCAGGTCTAAAATTCTCCTGCTGTGGGCTTTCACACAGGATTAAAATAATCCATTTGTCTGCAGCCAAATTGTACAGCTATCTCCTTTGGATGTGGCAAGATGCTGTCTGATATTAAATTATAATTTGGTATACTGCTTTCGTAAGAGTTGCTGGCAGCACCCTAAAAAGCAGGACATTAACTGGGCAGACAAGGACTTGAAATGCTACAGGACACAAACCCTGGCATGCACACCAGCAAACTACGGGAGACACACCAAATGCTGCCCAAGGGAGAACACACCCTGGGTAAGGAGCACCACTTCTTCCTCTAAGTCTAGAGAAGTTACTACATTGATACCCTGCTGATGCCTCCAGCACTTTCAGTTCACATATGAAATGACACTGATTTAGTCTGACTGATTATGTCATTGTAATGCATTTTAAAGGAATTGTTTCAGTCATGAGCAACTCCAAGTCCTCTCCTGCCACAGACCTTAAAAAGAATTAAATTCAACCAAAGACTGGAAGAAAAATTGTACCCTAACTCTCTAACACCACGTGAGAGGTGTTTTAAGTCATTCAAGATCGGAGTAAAACATCAACATCATTTTGGTTTGGCACTTGTTTGGGTTTTGTTGGAAAGGAAGAAGGCAAGGGAATAGACGGTATGCTAGCAGTCTCTCAAAAGCAAACCTTTCCACGCTGCATACCCAAAAAGTGAAGCACTCAAAATCACAAATTATTTCAGTCATTTTGGTTCCCATCTCTCAAATGTATGCAGTTACTATTAAAAAAAAAAAAAAAAAAAAACAAAAAAGAGACAACAAAGTTGACAAATTCTTTTTTCCCAACCTTACGCTGAAAATATTCATTATAGTTCTGAAGCTGGACCTCTGCTTTCAGTCCAAGGGCTCACATAGATTTTTGTTTCCTACTCTAACTGGACAAATGTGTATTATAAGAATTTAGAATGACATAAAAGCAGAACATTTATTATCTTAAATGTCTAAACTCTCACATTTTTAGTAACAGCTGACAGATACTGTACAAACTGCAGTTTTGTTAAAACCACCTTTCCCATTTACCTGTCATTGACAAGAAATGCATTTTGATCTAAGCCAATTTATGAAAAATGCAGATGCTTTTTTCATAGAAAATGTGTTTTTGCCACGATAATTTATCACCCATGTCACTTTTACTGGTTAAGTGCTCTTAAGTACCCTCCACTGAATATCTATGCTCTTACATTTTTTCCAATTCCAAGGTACAGAAAGCTCTTTATTCATGAAGATCAGATCAAGATTTCCCACACACACTCTTAAAGGAAATATGCAATACTGAGTAAAAAACATGCTGTTATTTCTAACATAACTGCATCTCCAAAGAGCTGGTATATGCATGGAGTTTGTTCCTCTCGGCCACTAAGTTAAGCTTCTCTCTTCCTTTAGAGACATCACAGACACCCACAAGGTCCAGTGAGAAATAAAATGCTGTTCAGTTGTAGTCTTCAAATTTGGGCAAACTTTCCAAAAGGCATGCGATTCCACAACCATACAACCTGGCCAATTCTATACAGTTCTTAGCAGTTATGGCAAAAAGCAGAGATAAAATTTCAACCCAAATCAATGTTTGAGCAAAATTCTGAACTATTCACCATTGTTTACACGTAAGTGATTTTGATATTAAATAGCTAAATACTGTACATACCAGAAATTAAGGTCTCACAACCATGACATACTGCTTTGATGATGTGCTTTGCAGAGATCTAGCTTTAATTGAGAGAACACATCCATCCAGGTCCTCCTCTTTCCCACAAGCTGCACTCAGGGAATGTCCTGGATAATCATTTCTGGGCCACAACTTTACCTACTGCACATCATCCCAAAACTGTAATGGATACAGAATTACTTATTTCTACATGGTCCTCTCTCAGTGCACTCATTTACAGCATCTTGGTATATTATAAAAGTAATACTCTAAATTTGTTGAAGAGAAATTCTTTATTAGCCTATTGAGAAAAAGGCAAAGCATGGAGATCTTCTTGAGATTATAAGCCTGCAATAGAAGCAGGAGTAGACCTTAGCATCTCTTGGCTCATTACTCAATTCCTCCAAGCCACATTACGTTGAATACCACAGCAGCTGCTCATCCAGGCCTCCTATAATTTCAGTGGCAGTTATACAGACAGCTCTTCTAGCCATCAGTTTGGAAACCCAAAGCTAGATATATTCAAGATGCAAATAAACCTTAAAAAGTCCATCTAGTCAGCTAAAAATTGGAACAATTCCTTCTCTAGTTCTGATGTGCTGACATCAAGTCAATCACATTGGTGAATCACAACTCAAGGGCCTAACACCCTCGTTAGGTCTATGCAATGCTATGCAGCATGTTAGACAACACACTTGAAGGCTTTCCTCCTCCGGTCTGATGCCCTGTGCTCACTAAGGAATCATCTTTGCTTTCTGCAATCCGCTAACAAAGGGGTTATGTATCTTTCCAGCAGTATGAGACCCGACAGAGCAAAATCATGGCGCGTTTCTTTCACTGCACAGCCCTACCCCATCTCCCAGCCGGTGAGTGTGATTCTCTGCCTATGGACAGGTGAGCAGAAGGAAAGTGAGCAGGTACTGCACATCGTGTAGACATGACCATACCATACACAAAGGGACAGGTAATTGCACAGCCAACACATTCTGACATCTTGCCTTCCAATACTTGATTGCACAGACAAAAATATTACTACAGAAGTTTTAAACCAAGTTCTGGAAAGAAAAACAGTGAAGACAAAATTTATTAATGAAACTGCAACAATCCCTCCACCATGCCACAGAAGTAGGATCCAAAGCCAGAGGCTTCAGCAGTCCGGTAGAGTCCAAGCTACACCATTAGCTGAACCAACTAGCAAGAGCAGGAGGATTTACTCAGGTCAGAAAAGCAGGCAATCACAGAGAACACCATTCCAAGGAGCACAAACTGCTTGGAATTAAACTCGAATTCTTCCAAGTGTGTACATGATGTGCCTCAACCCACACAAGTCACTCAAGTCTTACTAGCTGCAAATATTAAAATGGGAAGTCTATCAAGGTTTCACCACACTAGTTTTCAGAATTACTTTTCAGGAAGAAGCAATGCTCATTCCGGACGGTGCTGCACCTGCAATGTTTTCAGATGATTTCAAAAGCAACATTACATTTTTACTAAACACAAACCTGCCTTTTCTGACTATTGAACCCTTTTAGATTTTGATACTACATGGCAAGAATATTTCTTAACAGACAATCTGTACTTTGTCTAAAAGTAATTACAAAATGAAGGTTTAAAAATAAAATCTCCATAAATACTTAAATGAGAAATAATAATATAAGGAGGCAATTTAATTGAGGTGGCAGAAAAAAGGTCATAACTTATTGCGGAGTGCTTTCTGAATTAATGAAACTTGGACATATCTGAGGTCAGTGTCAAGGCAGCGATACAGCTACTTCATCACAACCAAGCAAATTACGTATAAAGCTTACAGACAAGTATTATCAAATGCAAAGATAAGTGGAGGAAGAAGAATAAAAACAGATGGATTTACTTGGGGAAAAAAAAGATGTGAAGAGGTGAAATAAATGATTTAGTGAACAGTCTTCAAATGGATACATAGAACTGATACATCCGTATGATGAAACTCAGTCCTACTGTCACGCTTCAAGCCTTTTAGATCTTTGCATATCTGTTCCCCCAATAAAAACTTTATGAAAGCTTTAACTAAGTAGTAGTAAACAGTAGCTGGGAAAAAGAGATCATCGCAGGGATATTTTTAAGCTACTATCATTGTATTTTTTACTAAAATACATGCAATTTTTTTTGCCCAGATAAGTTACAGATACAGTTTCCAAAAATTTTGTAGATTTGTTTTAATCTATGTTTTGTAAGAGGTATTCCAATCCGTCTTAACATCTAACTGGCACTTAAGTATCAAAGACAGATTTGCATTTCAAAAGCCAATTAAAAAAACCATTCTGTAGTAAGGCACTGATTAAGCATCGGTGTGGCTTTACATAAATTAGGCAGTTCCTTTGACTTTCCCTAGTTCAAATCCATCATAATAATGGAAAAAACTATACATTATATGGACTATATGACCACCATACCATCTCCTTCCACTACCCTGATGTTGGTGTGGTCATATTCTGGTTTCAAAGAAAGGAAGCAAAACCACTTTTAAAAATAAATTAATTACTTCACAGATCCAGTTTAGAGTATGATAGCAGGCTTAGGTTTGCACAGCGAGAGGAAGCAAAGGAGGAGGAAACACAGGCAATGACAATCTCAACCTTCATTTGCTACAAGGAACCAAAATGTGGAAGCACACACTTAAGGGGGAAAAAAAGAGATAGGTGTATCCTGAAACTACTGATCATTAAAGAAAACTAACAAATTTCTTGCTGTTTGCAATTTCTAACAACTTACTATATCAAGGTGCAGTACCACACAATTCCAAGTCATAGACTAATCATGCTACATTAAAATATTTTTCATAATATAATACTTTATCATAACTTCTGACTTGTTTTTTAAATCACATGAGAAACGGGATTAAAGAAGAAGATGATCAATTTCTACAGGAGTCTCAGTTGCCACAGAAACTTTGATTCTCACACCTCAAAAATCCGAAGAGTAAAGGCTTCTCATCTACTATCATGTATGGGAAAGGTTCTTTAAAAGCACATTGTCAAACGCACTACAAACTTGCCAATCCACGCCTTCATCAATTTTTCCGTGCCGTGACACATTTATAGCACTGTGTCAAAAACATAAATTGAAGCAAGAAGCCAAGCAAGCAGGTCTCTAACATAAAGCATTCAGTCATTGTCCGAGCAGTCCACACTCAGTTATTGAGTGTGTGTTTTGGTTTAATTTTTTCATACAGTGGTTTACTAAGTTCCTCTGTCACCTTGCAACACCTTGTGTTATCAATACCTGTCACCCTATGGCAATAAAAGAGCTTCAGTTTCTGATGTTCAAAAATTTTAGATCCGTCAAGCTATAATATATAAAAGTCCTTTAAATAATCTGAGAAATTTATCAAAATTTATCAGCCTGTTAGAACTTTATGCAAGACTCACAACAGGTAGATTGCTCAGCATTATCCATTAGCTGTTAGGGAAAACAGTGCAGTTAGCAAACCAAAAACTCAAAGCCTGTATTTATTCATATATATGATAGAACACTAGATGTTTTTGCAGGATTTTCTTCGCCCTGGCCTACATTACTCAGAAGCAGTTAAAACGTGCAAGCTACACTTCATAATATTTTTTAAAGAGATCAGGTGCATCACAGTACAACATTCACACACACAATATGAATTCAACATAGCACTGCTCAATTAAGAAGCAAATTAGATGCCTCCCACTGTTATCTTGAGGCCGAGGAGGGACCTTACTATGCTAACTATGCCCACACTTACCACAGCCTGAAAGCTTCCAATTAAAAGAAAGAGAGGGGAGAAGAAATATTAAAAATCACTGATAAAACTGAGGCATTCAAATGAGGTCAAGAAAAGCACTGTAATTAAACTAGAATTTAAATATTCCATCTCTTACTCCAAAGCCTTCAACAACCAAAGCTACTCTTCCTCCCAACTACAGGATTAAACTCAGCGTTGTCTTCCACAACTCTTAGCACTTAAGCGAGTTAGTAAATAGGTTTTCACACACCTACAGCTGACAAATCTTTTGGAACAGCAGGACAACTTACACTGCAGCCAGAGGATGTCCTTGTGCACACTGCTAACTTAACAGGGTGGCCGCTGCACAAGGGTGAAGAGCACTTCCTCTAGCTCTGAATAAATAATAAAATTTGTATTGTAATTTTTATTGATCAATAATCTTCCAATACAGCCGTCAGGCCAACATGAGACAAAGGAGACTATTTGTGTGGTAAACATTCGTATTTGCTTGGGTTAGACTGTTATTTGTTCAGTTTTCTAACAAAGATATTCTGAAAACAAAACTCACCAGAACTTCATTGTGGTGTTTTCTAATACTAAAAGGCTCTTCAAGACTCCATTGTTTTAAAAACTATCAATTAAAATAGTATCTTCTACATCAATACAGGAAAATTGAACTGGAGATTTTGAAGACATTTTGCATTACCTTCATTTTTAACCCCATTAACCTTAGCTAATGATCATATAGACCAGAATGATAACAGAAGCAAGACACTGAATGATCTCATGTGGAAAGCAGCAGAATTAATCACGACAGCAGCAATACAAGAAGGTGGTAATTGCCTGAGATAAGTATGTGAGAACTGCTTTTATTGTCCTCGTTGCCAAGAAACTTAGAAATGTATTTCTCATTCAGAGACACTGAAAGTCGCTCCTTTAAGATATAAAACCCCAATTTTTTTTATTCCTGACGTTTCTGATGTTTCACACCAATGCTACAAGCTAACTGAATCGAAATAACATCAGAATATAAATGACAGTAAGCAGCAGCTCTGGGAGATGCTGTAGCACTAGTCAGGAAGAATTCATTACCTTGAGACATTTATTAAGAAAAAAAAAAAAAAAACTGTTTGAAAAAGCCTGGCAAACATCATTAGAGAAACAAAAGAAAATTGCTTCATAGGCTTTTTTCCTAGTTACATTGCCTTAGTTTAGCTTTTTTTTTTCAGTTGGTTTTTGAAATCTCACAAATTCTAAGTCTCTTTCAGCTACACTGTTTCCAAGACACACACAGTCTGACACTCCCAAGCCCAAAGATACAAACAGATGATATTCTGAAAACAGGTCACTTTCCCCAATCAGAGTCTTTATTTTTACATGCAAACTTCACTTACTGCTCTCTACACCCTACATAAAAGCTATTACCATGTCATGTCTAATGGACACTCAAACATCAAAGGTGAGGTTATGACTTTGGTTTCTTCATGTCTGTCAGGAAAGCTTTAAGCAATTTGTTCTTTGTGACTTTTCAAACTTCCTTGCTCATACGTGGTAAGAAACAGAAAAATACAAAACCCCAACACTCCTGCCTTCTCTACCAGTTCTTTAGAGACTCTACACACTGCTAACTTTTAGGAGCTTCCCAAATGATTCGTGACAGAGGGCAGATAAATCTCAACATGGAAGCAGGCAGAGAAAGTTATTTTAAAGGGTATTTATACATAAAGAAAGTAGAACCTTGTTCTTTTTTTTCCCCTTCTAAGCCATGGTAAGTCTATATTGTCATTACATGCACCTGACACTGTTTAATACATTCATTTCAGCATTCCTGATCTTCAGCATTTTCCAAGGAATACCACCATATTAAGACTCTTAGATGAACAGAATATAGGACAACTTTCAGCCAGTAAAATGAGAGATACAGTCCCAGTTTCCCTGATAACTGATGAAATAATCCTTCCTTTCTTGGAAAGCACCCTTCTCTTTTCACAATGGCGGAGTGCATATCTACATTATCATGCTGTTAGTTATACGTAACAACAAAAAGAGACTTACCAGCTACCGTGAGCTTTGCTGTTCTGCTGACAATGGTCCCCAGGCTTTCCACAGTTGCCACACATTGATAATATCCTTCATCAGGTTTATTATGCTTGGAATGCACCACACCGTTTATTAATAAAGATCCATCTGGTAGCAACTGGCGACGGTCATCTGACACCAAGTTTAGAAAAGTCCCATCTTTTTTCCATTCAATTTTTGGAGAAGTTTCACAATAAGCTGAACAGTTCATTATAACAGAAGCTCCGCGAACTGACAGAATGTCCATTGGTTCCACCAGAAAGTAAAAAGGAGTGAAGGTTCTCACAAGGGATCCTGTAAAACACAAATCACATCACACAATTTTTGGGTTAGCCTTCTACATTCCTTAAGCATAAACTGCATCCTCATTTCAAAATACTGTAATGTGCACAAGAGCCATCACTACTCGCAATATCGTCTTCCTGTACAAATTAGAAATAGCTTGGTCTGTATGACAAGACCTTTGTCTGCTTTGGCTATTTACACCTATGGACTAGTAAATACACGTAAGTTTTCATCCCATGGCTCTTTCCTTGGCCTTCCGTGGTATGGGTGCCGTACCACAGCAGTGCAGTATTTTTTTTTGTATAACAAAGATTAAGAAACGTGAAGAATAATTCAGCCCTCGAGAAAAAAAAAGTTTCCAACTCTGAGTTTAAAACATCTTGCAAGTGCCATAAAACATATTTTTACCTTGGTTCTAGTTCAGGATAAACATCATTACTTTTCCATTTTAAATATTCCCCAAATAGTTCTATAATTAACATCTATTTGCATTAAGAAAATAATTTTAATTACTGTATTTCTGGTGTATTTGGTCAAGCAGAAAGACTGTGTCAATATCACTTTGACTTGTCTTAGCTTAACCATCCACAGAAGAAAGCATAAAAATTCATCCAGGAAAGAAGAGTTTTCCAAATCAGCACAGCATTGTGTTGGGAGAGAATGGCATCTTTGTTTTTAAAGGTAACTTGGAAATAGTATCAAGGCTCCCCACATGTACTCTGACAAACTCCACTCTTCTTCCACTCAGGGACTAGGCGTGGGATTCATGTACAAACCACCTGGCAATATAAACTGGAATATCACTAGCTGTCTACCAGCAAAGCAAACCTGAACACACACAGAGTAAAAGGTCAACAGGGCTTTTGAAGCAAGTCAGTTGAACCCAGAGCTGCAGGGATTCCTCCTACCTTTATACAAAGAAAGCAAGCTGCAAAAGGAAACGCTTAAAACGCCAGCTGAAAACAAACACAGCCAAACTTACAAGGTCTTTTTGCAAGGCCTAGAAAATAACTTTTATACAAATGCAACAACTAAATTACAATCCTAATTAATAAAGCATATTTTACAAGCACTGTGTCTAGCAATATATTCTCAGCACGCAGCGGCAGACCTAGACCACCCTTCTCTAAACATTTTTAAAATAACTTTTTAAAGTCACAGGTTGTCTAGAGACCAGAAGATATTCCACCAGTAACACTTTTTAAGATTAAAAAAAAATAATAAAATATACTTCAAGTGGTTTCTGTCATTAAGCTGTCAGTTAGCATGTGGTCCAGAGCAAACATAGGAAAAAATGGTTGGTCTTTAAGGTCTGTATATAGTCCTTAACAGGAGGGGGGTGGGGGAAGGAGTCCTGAACTTGGGGGGTGTGGGTGTTACCTCCCAGTTACATATAGTCTTTAAGGCGTATGTTCAATGTAACAAAGCAGTGAAGAAAGACCTGTTCTCCATTGTTCTGCGTAGGTAAGTTACATCATTGTTGTCTGACACTGGTGTAGCAAACCTAGCCATAAACCAGTTTCCTCGATCTGTCAGTAGGCAATATGTAACACAGTAAGAATGTGGTTTTCCTTTTAGGCACCTCTAAAAATTTGAAGGCAATCTCTAACACCTGGGAAAGGCATTGTTAGAAAAGGGTTAAAATGCATTCACAAATAGAAAATTAAGCCTCTACTACACACACTAGACCCATCAGAAAGGATGATAAAAACACTCATCTCAAAACTACTTAATCTTTCACGGTAAGGTTGATAATGAAATGCCAAAGTATGTCAAGACCACCTTGAAGAGGAATATGCATTTAATAACCAGATTTGTTTCATTCAATCACAGAATAATTATGAAGCCTGTGTTTTTAGAAAAAGTACAAATATGAAGGAGACCTTTACGTGTAAAGAAACTATGTCCTGTAAGCATTTAGCTTCTTCAATTGCTTGACTGTTTGTTGGGCTTTTTAAAGTCGGATTTACTTTCTAAAATAGCCTTAATTAATGAATTGATATGATCCCCTGTATCGATGAATTGCACAGAAAGTCTCCCGTCTCCAAAGAGACTTCAGCTTCCCCCTGGAGAGGGACTCCAGCCTTCCTGCACGAAGTCTATTGTCTCTACTACTTGGAATTCACCAAAACCTGAAGATAAGGCAGAAGGAGTAGTGTGAAAGAAACAACAGATAACCTACGAAAGTGTAATTTATATCATTCAAATGTTCTTCTACCTTCCAGAATTCAAAGAGGGAATAAGGGGGAAAAGTATAGAAAGCCTGAAGTTTCCCTAGTGATAGTAAGTCTCAGACTGGAGACCTGTTATATTGGTAACCAAATCCATGAGATTATGTCTTTCCTGAGATAAAAAGACAACCAAAAAAGACCCCAAACATACACAGCAAGAAAAACCCAAAACAATACAAAATTTCTAGGGCTGCTTATGTTACTTAGGTTTGTATAATCACACCTACATGCAGATATACTTGATCCTCTGCATGTGGAGTACCAAGTTTCAGTTCTAATATACCAACTGGCAGAAAAGCCCAGAGGCATGAAAATACCTTAACCTGTTTATCAGTATAATCGCCTCCATTGCTCCAGAAAACTAAAGGTCTATTTAAAAAAAAAAAAAAATTAAAGATTTGGCTTTATTGTCTCTAGATTTTCCAAGAGAAAGCATTCTATCCAAGCCATCAGCCTTTCCCCCCCTCATTTACAAGCTCCTGTGCATTATTCCAGTATAGATCCAGACCCTTACCAGGACAAAATACAAATACTCTTGAGTTTTGTTGCTCACTGCCCTTCTTCTCTGGCTTTTCAAACAAAAACTAGGAAACCTCTGCAAAGGGGAGGCCAGCTTCTTGTTTGCTTTGTCTGGCTTTGATGCAGATTAGAGCAGATCAAATCCACTGATGGGATAAGATTGTTCTTATCCTGGAAGCAACAAGGTGCCCAAGGAAACAGCATTGTAGACTATAGAGCTGAGGATGTCAAAAAAAGTGCATGCCAAGGAGAAATAGCAAAACAGAAAGGGTTAGAGACTTTCAGGAATAATGGGAAGCAAATTCTCAGCTGGGTTTCAGAGATAACATAAAAAAACAAGCTCTTGCCAAGAGCCCTGTGAAGACACAGCACAGCCAGCTTCAAGTCGGTATACTACCATGCTCCTGCACAGAAAGCGGGGGATAAAAAAAAATAAAAGGGTTGGTAAATAACTATGTCCCGTCTTGAAGGACATTAAACTAGAATTGGGACCTTTCTAGCCCACAGTCTCAGAGAGGTTTTGCAATTTAAAGTTAGGGGCACTCAGGACAAGTGCTGGTGGGCTGCATTCACACCCCTGCCAACTCAGTTCATACCTCATTTAAGCCTTGATTCAGCCTGAAAAGGCTTTGTACATACAAGACCTTAATAAACTTCTATTTCTGTCAACAAGCCATTTCTCCCACTCCATCAACCTATTGATTAGTCAGTTAAATGAAACCACATTATTTAGGACAGAATTGGTGTACTTTGTGGAGGGAGCCCTTCCTCTTTCCACATACTTGGCTGGCGTTTGTGTACGTACATACTGACCCTATGATCTTAAAGGTCTTTTCCAACCTAAACGATTCCATTACTCTACAGGTATGTACACATCAGTGGCTTGATTTGCATAATGCTGGCCCAAGAAACTTATATAAAAAGCAAGACAAGTTTATCTTACTTTATTTTCCTTATCACGGAAACAGGAACAGCTAAATCTTGCTCATTCCCAACAGATACTCCCCCCCCCCACCCCCACCCCCACCCCAGAACTGCTCTTGAACACCAGTGATAGAGACCCGGACTTCCCACAGGCATTCAGTTCCAGTACTTCACGCTCTGCATTATTAGGACGATCGAGCAGTACTGCTAGGATTTAAGCGTAGTTCTTTTTGCCAATGTGGGTATGGAGCACAGGCTGTTAATCTTTCCCAGCAGTCTTCTACATATTCAAGGACTTAAAACCTTCTCTACCCTTTCTTTAGTCTTAGCATATCTAGTTTAGTACTAGGCAAACAGTAGGGCTCTGACTATTAACTCTGTGAACCCCCTCCAACCAGCCCACGTTCCTCCCCAAAGCGCTGAGCCCAAACCACAACAGGGTGCTCCAGCAGAGACAATATCAGTGTTGGGTGCAGGTACGGTGTCATTTCACATGTTTTAGAAGCTCTGCAACTCCTTTCTTCATCCCTCCCAAAATACAGGCAATTCAGTTTTAGTGCAGAAGCATAACACTGCTGACTACATCGATCCATAATCCCTTCACCACTGTAATCCCTAGATCCTTTTCTCAGAAACTGCCATAAGGTTTGTTCTTTTCCATTTAATGTTTGACTAGCTGATTACTCCTGCCTAACTGTATTAACTTTCACTTGGCTCCTCTAAATTCTTCCTCCTTCCAAAAAAGTTTACTGATGTTGAACTCTAACCTTGTCCTACCTCTTTGAGCTTTAAATTGTGTGAAAATTTAACAAACATAGCTTACTCTGTCCTCCAGCTGCAAGTGAAAGACATGTAATAGAAGTTTACTCAGAATACACAAGTGCAAAATCCCCCACAATGCAGCTTCAGTATCATTGTCCTTACTACTTCTCTCAACACTTATCCATCCTTTTTCATAGCTATCCTATCTAAGTTAAGACCATGTTTCCGTTTCCTTACAAAAGCGTAATTGGATGGTGGTTGCTGAGGAAGAATAAGGGAATTTATTTTTTTCTATGAAACATTTTAAGCTATTAAGGAAATCAGAATGGTCTGGAAAATATTTCCTTGACAATTCTACATCAATTAACCCTCCTAGCCACATTACCTTCCAGAAGAAGTCAGAAAAAAAGTTTGCTCACTCACCCCTCAGGAACCAAAGCCAAGCTGACTACTTTTATACATCCCAAGCTCCTCCACTCCTCCCATTTAAAATATTTTGAGCTCTTCTAGTCCTTCTTCAAGCTCATGTCTCAAGTTGTCAAAATTAACCAACAGTTCTGAAATTGTTTCAGCCAAGAAAAAAAATCACAGAAAAATTACTTGAAAATATTTAACGATGAATCACTTTTAGCTTATCCTTTGCTAAGCCTAGTTGATCTCTTATCCTCTTAGTATTAGGACAAAGGACTAGAGCATGCAACCCTTCTCACCTGAAAAGGATCAAAAAGAGCATATTTGAGATATGACGGAAGTTCGCAAAGTTAAGATGAATCTGTCTGAACTTCTCCTTACAGCATGCTTCCCCAAAGACCACGAAAAGGTTTTTAAACTCAAAAGAACAGTTTTAACATAACACTTTCCAGCCACAGGAAATGTGAAGGCAGCTAGGTAAGACAGAAAGAGCTCATTGATTGCTCTTTCCAAATGCTGCATTTTCAAAGGGCAGCATACCTCAGTGGGACAAAGAAATTCAAGCCTTCCTTTAGCTTTCTTTTCACTGCTACCACACCTACAGAAGGATTACTTTCATTTTTTGTATGTTCTGCTAGCTGCATCACATTTTGTGCAGCGGAACATCTTTAACAAAGCTGCAGGTGAGGAAATGCCTACAACAGTAAATACAAATTGCCTGCTCAAGTGGGAAGAAGCTTTCCTTTGTTACCCAGTTAATTTCTGAAAGACACCAGCATTCCAATATCAAACACAAATCATTTAAATGTGTGCTTTAAAAACTGCCTGACACAAGCTCTTCAGAAATTATGGAATTTACAAAAATAACTTCAGACAAAACCACTTTGATCTTAGTTCTACATAGTACATATAAATTACCTCAAACTGGTGCTCGGCAATGTATTTCAGAAGATTTCCCCACTACCAGTGCTATAGATTTAACTTTAATCCACTGCTGCCACCAAACTATTTGGTTGTGATTTTTTTCCTGATGTTGACCATCTACATTCAAAGCAGAGTACTGTAATACCAGATTTCACATAAATTGTGGAAGGGAACTGCATTCCATTTTTCAAGGACCATCCACAAAGAAAATGTGAAGCACAGGTATAACCACTTTTTCCAAACAGGATGATAAATTAAGGCAACCAAACCCATCTTTCATCAAAAATACCTGACATGAGATTAGTAATACACAAGGATTGGGTCACTGGAAAGAGTCATATAGGGCTTTGATGAAGAAAGATTACTTACTTTTACCTGTTGAGGAAAGGCATGTCAATAGGGAGGGGGATGATACTCATCCTTTTAAGTTAGATTCCAAAGCCATTTAAGACTACGTAACAGCCTTGAAAACTGACGCTTAAAATAGAAGCATTTGACAAAATCCTAATCAGACTGGCAGGAACTATTATAAAGCCCCTTTTTATGTACTGCAAGGTAATGATAAAATATCCAAGCTCTTGCTGCAGGACTGAGCTTTTAAAAGGCTTTTCACCAGAATTTAATTAACATTCCCAATGGCCCTTGTAATCCTAAAAACAGTATGTCATGCCCTTCCTAACCTAGATCATTAAAAAAAAAAAAAAGCTGTCTTCAAGAATTAGCCAAACGTATTTTAACTGAAGGTGTTACAAACACTATTCTTTGCAAGCTGCCAGCAGGAGCTCACAATAAACTCGTTTTTGTGGGTTTGTGAAAATAGTCATTACTAAGAAGCACATTATCTATATGGACAAATTGCTCCATGCATTGATCTCTAAATAAAATTTAAGTATTAGCATGTTGGTAACTTTTTTTGTTACAAATGTCAACATTTAAAAAATTGTGTATTACCCAATAAGCAAAATTCATACATGGCATTACAATATACCACAGCAGATCGAATGTTTAGGCCAGGGGTCCTCAAATTTTTTAACCAGGGGGCTGGTGTGCAGATAAAGGGGCAGGCAGTCATCTGTGGCTGCTTGGTTCCCCCCCCCAACTCCCGGGGGGGGGGTGGGGGTGTGTGTGTCTGTAAATACCGGGGGCCTGACTGAGGACCCGGGGGGGCTGTATCTGGCCCGTGGGCCATAGTTTGACGACCCCTGGTTTAGGCAAAGGTAGACTTTCTGCTTAATATTACATTTTCCCCTCATAGGGAATATACAGTATAGACTACCTGATCAAATTACACTGCATATGATGGCAACATACATCAGGCAAGTAAAGATCATTTTGACTATTTTTTTTAAAAGCACATCCAAAGCAAAACTGTATACATGGTGGTTGGCAAGTTCACTCATACTGAAAAAACAAGGTCAAATTCTCTAAACTGCATTCTGTAAATGTCATTTCATTTATTTCTTTGCAAAGACTCCACAATCCATAAATTATGAGACAAAAATGGTATTGCACTTAAGTATCAAGAAAAAAAGGAAAAAGCGTAAAGAGCTATCCCTGACTGCACATGTACAATATAAATCCTGCTGGTACTTTAATAATTCCAGTGATAGGCTGACAGTGGAACCTAGGACAGCAAGTGATGTAACATTTTAAGGTAAGTAATGCCATGTATAAATCTAGGTTTTCTCAGACTTAGTAGATTCCTTTCTCCTTCAGCACAGGCAGACTTTCTCTTTTTATGATTTAATAGACTTTAATAAAGATATTCATCAAAAAGTGTGATTCATCTTTGCCCCAGCACCATTAAGCATTGCGGGCTAGCAATGACATCTGAAGAATGCCACGGGGCCTCAGATTTGCCCTAGCCCACCAGAGAAGGGGCTGCGATCCATAAGGGAGACATACCCTTTTTTTTGTGATGGGGAAACAACCCATACAGAGCTTTTTTAGTAGAAGGGCTTACTCTGTGCTGCAGAAAGACAGGAAGAAAACTGCTTTTCCAAGCAAATTCTCCTGAAAGAGAGCAGCATTAACACTGGATGGCTTTGTCCTCTTCTCTTTAGTTGTCAGTCCTGTGTGCAGGTGCCTTCTTACAATACAGACCAAGCAGACAATACTGAGCGAACACTAACAGCCTAGGATACCACCAGAAGACCTGTGCCCTCAATCATTCTCCTCAATACAATGGTAAGTTTAGAGAAATTGTTCTTTATGGTCCACTGTGAAGAGCACCTACCTGAATACCAACAGGCCCAGGTGCAGGCTGTCATCCACACACAGATGGCAGCTTTTACTTACAAGGAACTCTGCCTTTCTGCTCCTGTGTTTTTCAAAAGGCATCCATCTAAAAGTTGCAAAAAAGGCAACACATCTGTGAAGTTGTGAAAACCTAAGTAATTTTGCGTATTAGATTCTCTAACAGTTTAATTACTGAGTTGAGAAGGTTTTTGACAGCATGTACTAACAAGAACACGAAAGTCAAAATAGTCACCATCAGCAGCAGAATTACTGTAACATATAGAAATAATGTATGTTTCAAGACTTTGCCTTCAGTAACTTAGGAGCACCTTGGCCCTTCAGACAGCAGTCAATAAACAAAGAACGAATCCAAACGAAGCAAGCTACATTTTGAAACAATGCTTTTTACAGCTTTGTCTATACTTCCAGTTACCTTTCACTTGTTAATAACAAATTATTGCTCAGTCTTAACTGACCTTCATGACAGACCTCAAGCACAAAATTATATTAAAAAAACCCATTAAAAAAAGTACGGAGAAAATAGAATTAAGAAAAAAGTATCCGGATAGTGTACAGTGTGCCTGCAGCAAAACACTGAAAAGTAAGCATCCATGCATTTACTCTAACTACTCTTTCTGTAAGTGATACCATCTCCTCATATATTATTAAATAATGGGAAGGAAAACAAGATAATGATCAACAGCAAAATCCAAACATAGATTGTAATCTCAAATATCAAACATCTTAAGAGATGCATTTATGTCTGGTGTTTAGTTGCATGGCCTTTCTAACACCTCTAGGGAGTTAGAAATTTTTATCTGGATTTTGAACGCATGGAAGCAACTTTATTATTTACAGCACTGCTGCTCAATTGTCAGAAGTTCTGTGACAATAGCACCCTTAAACAGCCAGCTAAGAAGCTGCCACGCAACCATTACAGCCCCTTTACTAAGGGGCTACAGTTCCATTAAGCTTGGAAAACTGAAGGAGAACAAATGGCACAAACTCCTCTTGCAGCAGTTTCCCCTAAAGCACGATTCGCTATAACCACTTCTACTGGTACTCTTGTGCAACTTGTCCCAAAAGAAATCCCCACTGCGGACATTTCCCTCTCTTGTCTAGTCCGGAGTGCCACTGTGAGACACTTACCGTCTTGCAAGGATTTCTACATCTGCCTTAAACCTACACTGAAACCTAGAAAACTGTCTACCAGCCCTGCTTCAAAACCAAATTCTATTCGAGTTTTTATTCCTCCTCGTGTGCAAGGAAAAAGAATCCTTTATAACCACTGCGACCCGAAATCTGGATTTCTTTCCAGTTGCTAAAAAACAACCCTTAGGTTTTATGGAACACATAAATATGGAACACATCTAGGAACTCGCACCCATGAACTTCTCACCTTCTGCAAGGAACATCCTTTCAAAGAGATTTTGCTTTTCCAAATCAAAGGAAAAGCAAACCAGACCACCTAATGCCATACATTCGAGTTAAGCCAATGAAGAAAATGCTCTGAATATCCTAACTGCAGATTTCTTTTCATAACTATTTCAGAAGGAGAGCTTAAAGGATTTTATCCACCTTTTCCTTTTTTTGTGGAATTACTAAAGTAATTTCTCTCATTTCAGAAAATGATCAGCTTTCATTCAAATAGCCAATCTCTTTAACTAGTACATCCTTTTAAGCTTGCACAGGATTTAAAAATGGTACCATGTTTCACTTGACACAAAGGACAAAACATTCTTGCATATGATATCCCCTTTCTATTGCTACTAATAACAGAAATAAGCTAGAATGATAATAAGGTATAACCTTTTTGACTTAAACCCCAGGCACAGAAGCTACCCTAATCAAAATCTCTTGGGATTAGTTGTTCAATATATGATCTAACAGCAGAACTAAGATGCTTTCAGGGTGATGACTGTCATCAGGGTAAGCAAGCACTACAAAACCTAATGTGCACTCTACCCCCTAACAAAGCCTTCATCCAATGTCAAACTTCTCTGTCAAAATAAGCCAAAGTGATTACCTTTCATATGAAATTAACACTACGCCAGGAGAAATTTTTTTGCCCATTTTTGAATGCTTTGTATGGCTCTCATTCCCCTGTGATTTTCTTCCCCATACTTCAAGCAAAAAGATCAAATTAGTTTCTTTGTTTGTAACTTCACAGCCCTGGCTGAAACCCCATTACTGAAATGCCCCATTTATAGTTGTCAGCTCTGGTAGCTTTTAGAGCAATCTGACTTCAGAGTGCTTATAGTTTTCATACTCCTCCTGATCAAGGATGAAAAAGAAACAAATGACAAGCAATTTTTAGTATCAGTAGTGCTTCCTTCAGAAAGCACATCAGTTATAGGGACCAGATTTCAATTATTTGTTATTTTTTTTAATTCCTCCAGTGACCATTTTCATTACTTTATCAAATTGGTCTGAGAAAGGATACATCTAGCATTTCTACAGAAGATGACTAGAGGGCACTGTAAAGACACCTACAAAAGGAAGAAAATGTATTTCTGTTCATCATCATGAACAATAGTACTTTGCCTTTTCCACAGAAATGGCTACCATATGTTTAGCTACCGACAATACTACATTTGTTATCGTAAGTGAACACAATTTTCATTTTTTCCTGGAGTAATAGATTTCTTTTCCTAGAGTTCCTGTCTTCCGGAACATAATTTACCTCTTCAGATATGTGCAACATTAAAAACAAACAGTGGCTTTCAAAGAGTTAAAAAGCCAGAAAACCCATTTGTAAGACTCAAAATACAAATTACGCACAATGCAGGCAAGATGCTAACCACTTAGCAAGAGATTCCTCCACCTTCCCCTACTTACACCCTGTTTGGACCCAGGGCTTCAGGTCTTCAGACTTGAGTAACTGGTTCGCCCAAACCCTCACCAGGGCTAGACAAGCAGTTTAGCTCCCCATGGAGATTCCCTGCTGGTTTCCAAACCAAGCCCAGGTAATCAGGGAGCAGATTCCCTGCCTCAGGTTTGTTGTTTTTTGAGGGTTTTTTGCCAGACTGGTAATTCAGAAATGGTTTAGAATATAAATAGAGATAAAAGTCCCCATACATCACAAGAGGATTATTTGCTGAAACCAATTACTTAAATATTTTCCAAGTACTAAACACACTGGAGTATCCAAGATCTCTGCACAAAGGGTAAAGCAGTATTACGATTTCTCAGATGCCAACAAGGTTAGGGGGCATGCAACAGAACATATTTGATGTAGCAAATTCATTTAAAGATGTGCTTTAAGTGAGACAAGAGTGGCACTTCAGTGAACAATCTCCCTGCTTGCAGTGGATTTCCTCCAGCCCACCTATTCAATTCATCCAGTCAGGGTGATTACAGAGATTACAAAGGATGCTTGCAAGAGAAGTGTGAAGGGCAAGGGGGAATGCTGTTATAAAGTCAGGTGTGTTCCAATCACAGCCAACGGTCAAAAGTGGCATACAGGAAGGTACATGAAGAGGAAAAGAAGAAACCCAGTTTCTATAGGAAGCTTAAAGTGGGAAAAGGATTGAACATTAAAAAAATAATATGCAAGCAAGAACCAAATTGAAAGCTGCTGAAAATCATTTCCAGTGTCTCTCTAAAGAGAGAGACCTCTGCCATGCTTCATAAAAGAGGAAACAAATCTTAACAAATACCTTTAATGTTAGATCAAGCAAGGACTATCTAAGAGGGCCTAGAAACAGAAGAACAGCCACATCAGATCACAGCAAAAAGAATCCTTTTAACTCAGTGTCTTGTCACAGTAGTCGACAGCAGATGCTAGGGAGCACCTAAGAGCAGAACAAACATACAGCAAAACTTTCTCCAGTTCAGGCTCTGAGCATCCTGCCACTTGCAGCTGAGGGATGTCTGCAGCCACGAGTGGGTTTTGTTCTTCAGCCCAACAGCTCTGGGAGGACAACGACCAGCAACCTCGGCAGGCACCTTGCAGCGGCCTTGCACAAGGGGGAAAGGGAGAGGGCAAAAGAGCTCAAGCGTTAGCATTCACTTTGACGGTCCCTACCTTGGGGGACTAATCTGACAGATTACCAGTTAATTCTCTACACAGCACAGCTAATTGTACAGCCGCTCTCACTCCCCTGGTCTCCTACACTAGTAAAGCAACCACTGTCCAATCACACTATTGATTCACAATATATAAAAATATAATAACCTTAGCAATTTACAAATGAGGATTTTATTGATCTTTGAGGATACTACTGAAAGAAATGAGAACAGTGGAAAGGTAAGGAAAAGACACACATAACGCAGTGTTTTCAGGGATCTTATTTTAAAAACATATTCACACAAGTTTTTCTATCCCATGAAATTCAACATTTGTGGCAGAGTTCATTACACGTGTAAATTAAGTTGCAATAAAACTGACCCTTCACAAATTTAAGTCATAATGCTACTCTTGGAAATGCAAGCTGACCAGCTATAGAGTTAAAAATTGAGACTTAGCAGAAAGGTATATATCCAGATGATAGGCACATCATCAGTCACACGGAAAGGACAGAGATGCAGCATATGCCCTCAAGTGACATGGAAAACTGCAGCCCATTCCAGCTACGCCAGCACCAAGATAAATAATGCATCAGGGAACTGGAGGAAATAACAGAAAACCCAGTAGTATCACCAGTTTGCTTAGATTTGCTATTGAGATGAAGGATTTGCTGTATTTGTTGTTTGAGGAGCCCAAAATAAAAGCTGTACAGTCTAAAGATAAACACCTTAAGAGACATCCAGTTTTGTTCCAGCTGGTGAAATACAAGTCTCTGGCACAGAGTCTCTCTGTGGACCGCTGCACAGCACCAGGACACCCGCACTAACTGAACACTATGCAAAGCCTTCCTCGGATCCTACGTACTCTGAGCTCTCAGCGTTTTTACCCCACCACCACCATTACTTTATTTTTAAATTGAGGGTTGACTGTTCATGTTTCAAGACTCAGGGAGCATTCTAATAACTGAGGTAGACAAATGCCTTGGGGTAGAGCATTTGATGGTCACTGAAGAAAAGCTACTACATATAGATTTAAATTAATTTCTGTAGCAAGAGCAAAAAATCACACACTCAACACTAACTGAACTACAGAAAAATAAGCAAGGCACTTTACACTAGAGAAAAAGAAGATTAGACATTTGCCTGGTTATGACCCCTCGGAAAATGTAAGAATGAACCTTGTGATTTTAAAAAGTTGTCTTTCAATCAAATGGAGAGTGGAGGCAAAAAATGTCTGGATTCTGTATCACAGTAAAGTAACATGCCCCTATGCCCAGGTACACCCACTCACAGATCTGCAGCCACAGGCTGCATCAACAAATCACACAAGTGAGAAGAGCTTACCACGCATAAATCACTGCTGAGAGAAAATAGGAAACTGGCAAAGAGAAGAGAAGGAAAGGCAACTTTAGTTATTACGCCCAATGTGTCTCAAATGCACAGTTAAATAGTAGCAGTACTTCTCAAATAAGCAGTTATGATTTATTTTTATATTACTGTACTGCTCAGTAACAGCACTGTACAGAAAGACAACACGTAAACACAGTGAACAGCCACACCATGCCCTCGTACGGACACTGCACAATGTTGTCTGTGGGTGGGAGGTACATCGCGCCAGCCCATGCACGTGAATGTTCCGGTGGTAGCACTCTTTGGCAAAGGTCTTTTAAAGTTGAACACATATAGCCATAATACAGTAGCATCATCTCGAAGCCTGCATGGACTACCTTGGTGAATTTTAAGCAAAAAATCATCAATGCAACAAATACATAATGCAAACTAAAGGCAACAAATACATGCTTTTTAATAGTTTTAAATTTATATATACCCCACATATATATATTTAGCCATAAACACAACTTACAAAAGTTATACACATACACACCCTATAGTCATGTACACTTACCACTGTCCTCTATAACAGACTACTATAAAAAACTCAAGTATTTATTCAAGAGAAGCCTTTAAAAATTATAAAAATCATCAAAAACATCAACCAAACACATCTTATTAGTACCACTGATGAATTCACTGTATTAAAAAAAATAAGTATATATAATATGGCTTACAAAACCAGAATTCTTCTGAACTAGATTTCAGGAAAACTTGGCAGATCCAGGGCTGGTAACAAATGTAGAGGTATTTGCTGATGCAGAAATTAAAGTCTGACACCTAGACCAGCTCCAATATTAAAAAAAGAGGATAACTAGCCACAAGTGAACAATATTCTAACTGTGGCCAAGGATAAGGCAAGAAACAACTCTTGGCTACATCACAGACCAGTGCCCACCAGGAAAACAGTTTAAGCAGAAACTCAAACACATGTCACTGAGTTAACAACTCCTCCTTTTTAGTTACCTTCTTTTTTATTTATTTATTTACTCTGAGCAGTGGATAAAACTCTCCATGTGTCATCTCAACAACACACCTGGTTTACAAGTTTCAAACATTTTTTGCATCCTCTCCATTGTGAATTCTGCATATTGATCCTGGAAACATTTAATACCTTTTATACAATTTGCCTGGGTCTAGATCAATAACACTTAGAGAGTGTCGTTGTGTTTGAGAAGTGGTGTAAGGCTCTGGCTGGCCTAGCACCCCCTTCCCAACTGGGAATAGCCATCTATGACGAAATTGCTTTACAGCAGACTTGAGCTACGGCTTTGCACCAGTGACTCCGGACTACCTTCAAGGATCAAACAAGCCATCCCAGAACAGTACAGCTACCTCAGAAGCTTTATCATTATAAATTAACCTTGCTTCATACCCCAAGCCAGAACATGACAGAAATATTTGCAAATCTTACTGAACATTTATCATGAAATGCACCGACATGATCTGGAATAAAAAAGAAATTCCCATGCCTTTCTTACTGCAACTTAATTATTTCAAGTACGCTGAACACACACAGAGTAGAGCAAATCATTGGATTTTTGTTTATTACTTTTTTATGTATGAAATCAAAGAACTATACTTCAGGAAGGCAACTGCAGCCTATGAACAACTTATTTGTATTCAAAACAGATCTATGAAAAAATCTAATAGCACTAATTCTTTATTACAACTTTGCAGGCATCTTATTTTACCCAGTTGACATTTTTACGTAAGAGATTCTCACTAAACTATTTGTGAGCTCTTTATAAGCCAAGAAAAGCTAACAGACAAACAGCCAAACGCCTCAATTTAACTCCCGATTGTTGGGATCTCCTTTTGAAAAAGGGGAGCAGGCAGTATGTGGTTCTCTCCACTTCTCTGCAAGGGAAAAGAGAGAAGCGGAGCTCTGGGGTGAGCACTGACGCTTCTGCGCCTTCCCGGAAAGCAGCACTTGTATGTCTGACATGAACTGAGAATATAAACCACGGGGTGTTAACAGAGGATGTCTAACTGCCATAGCTTTCCCTATTTGATCTGTTGAAAGTAAAATGAACTGAAAGACCAGTTTTAAAAGCTTTACACAGATTCTTGTCTCTTCTGAAAGTGTATTAATGAAACTGCTTCCTGTTTCATTTTCTAAAGACAAAAGCTTTCATCTAGCTTGTTTACTGATACAACCTCCTAAATTCCCATGAAGCATTACAGCTTTGACTGGTGCAGTTTTTGTCAGAATATAAAAGCATAACTGTAGCTTTGCAAATATATTAGCAAAAATATTTGCAAATATTAGCTTTGCAAATGTTATATAGATGTGCAAGGAAAAAATGAATTTATCTGTTCATTTATAATACAGATTATTTCATCAAAGTGGTAAAGTAAGCATGTTTAGAAAGAACTTACATAAGAGTGGGAATTCAAATATTGCATATATTAACAAAATCATCATATAGATATGGGTATTACCTGAATTACTAAGTTAGTCAGAAATACTTCAGAAAAGCAAATTTGTAGGTCATCGTGACAAGATATTTGCTTCTTTGCTTTTATCCCAATTGCCCCACGGCTGTGGAAGTTCTCATCTCACTCTCAGTAAGTATGTAAAACCTCCTGAAAAGTTGACTAAAGAGTGCAAGATGGGTTTAGCGCACAATTTCTCCTTAGATTCAGCAGAGAGGTGTCTCCCTTTAGTTGTATTTGTCCTACCCACTAAAAAAAGGCCTTAAACAGAAAAGCTAGCACTGGTCACCTGTTGGTACAGATGCTACAGACTACTGGCAGGATCAGACTGTTCATAAAGAGCTGACAGTTTGCTTCCCAGGTTTCAATTCAGGTCGTTGTCACTTGTCCTTCTGCCATGCATCACTGTGAGAAGCCTGTCTCCATGACTTTGATAACCTCCCTTCAGGTACTGGCGGGCTGCTACGGGGTCCATCCCCTGGCCCTGAGACTTCTTTGGGCCAAACAAGCCTCTCCTAAGGCACATGCTTCATCTCCCAGCCATGCTGGTAGAGGGCCAGGCAAGCTCGTCTCAGTCTAATAAAGTCTTTGACAGTGACATATTGAGGAGCTCAAACCTGGATGTGGTGCTCTGGATGCATCCAGCTCGCTGTCCTCAACCTGCTGGCTCTGCTCCGGCTAATGGCCGTTTGCGCTACGAACTGGCACGCACAGACCACGCTCCAGAGTCCGACAGCTACCTAGCTGGCTGTTTGAAAGGTTCCAGTTCAAGACTTTTCGCTGCTTAATACGAAGCATAATTTTTCAGCTCAAATAACATTAAAACAAGACCCAGATCTGAACTCTGTATATCACATTGGAGGACAGTACTCTATTCACACAACATTTTTAAGCTGTTAAACAAATAGACAGACCTGATGAAATATTAATTTGACTAATTATGGCAACAGAACCCCAGAAGGAACTAACAACTCCACAGAAAGAGAGCAATACCTGTTTCCAGCACTGACAACTGCACAAGTTTCAGACATGTAACAGATGGCTCAAAAAACCTGTGCAGACTGTGTTGATATCAGCTTTTGCTTTGACTCTGTCTCCTCAGTTTTTAAGATGCAAAAGCTTACCTGATTAAGGAGAGCTAAAGCGTGAGCTATTGAAGAGAACTTTTGAGTAAAGACAGGACATAAAGTATTTATACTTAACATTTATTCCAATTTGTACTCTGTAACCAAATTTAAAGTGTTCTCGCAAGAGAAACCTTTACCTTCATGTGACAAAAAGCTTTTCAACCTGCTTGGACAGCAGAATCAAACCAGCTGCCAACTTATGGCCCAAAATAAAATTCCAGCTGATAATACTTCATAAAAGATAATATGAATGCAGTTCTTTGTGGAAGGGACCTCTGTAGGTCATCTGGCCCAGCCACCTGCTCCAAGCAGGTCTAGATCAGATTGCTCAGGGATCTGGGCAGCCAAGCCTTAAGCTTCCCCAAGGACACAGAACAACAGAAGGCAAGCAAGCAAGAAGTGTACAAGCATCCAAAGCAGGAAAGCATGGCAAGAAATATGCCCCCAAACTGGCTTTCTGTTACTTCATTTCTGATACATCACAACAGTGAGTTTTGGTTAAATATCTTCTAATTAAAACCACAAAAATCACAGGAAGCAGAACATAAAGCCATGATAATGGCAACATTAGGAAAAATCTTTTTTGAGAAATCCAGCAATAAAAGCTACACAAAGTGACTGATCTGTTACCATACTTAGAAACAACGAGAAGCACACAGTATACCAATACACTGAAAATCTGCATTCACACCTTCTAGGTATTCAGACTGGCAGCAGGAAGCACAGACCTGGTTCTCAGCAGAGTATCACCCAAACCCACCATTCATCCCAGAAGCAGGATTTTGCAAAACCTATCTTAAAAAAAGCAGCACAGTATTGGAGGAACCATGAGGCTGCAACACAACCTCACCTAACCTGAACACAATCACCTGACTGTTGAGCTTGTTGACACTGTAATTATGGTTTTGCTTACGCTACTGATGATGCTAAGTGCGCTGTTTTGGCACAAAAAACAGAGCACACAAGTCCAATGGCCAAGAGACTCAGTGATGACTTCAAGCCTGACAGAACCGTTAAGCACCGTAATGTCCTTCAGGGTCCTCGAACACCTCTTCACATCAGTTCTCGACTCCAACCAAGCTCCAAACTGCACACGTTGATCCGTTAATCTACGGTGCAAATTGGTTTGGATGTTTGTGACTGCCCATCTATCAGCTGCACTGCATTTACCATAACCAAAGCACAGAGTAAGCTGTCACCACCTGTCAGCTGCAGATCTGTGAGGACAGTCTGATACATCTCAGATGTGACTGCTCCCTCCAAGGTCAGCAGTGATTGCCACCACCAGCATAAGCGTGGAACACAAGGATCTAAACACCTTTCAACTGCAGTCTTTTTTTTTCATCCTCTTTCAGCTACAACCTACTATATACTGCCTATAGTCTATAGGTCTAGTTTTCTCCTCTATTTCAGGTCTCTAGCTAGCATTAAGGTAAGGTTTTTGGCATATCCTTCATATTTGCATCATGGTCAATGCCTGCTGCAACAAGCTTTCTATTTTAAATAATACATGTTGATAGAACTGCATTAAAATATAAATCAATTCACACAAATAAGTTAGCTCAAGCATCGCAGCATAAAACAAGTTCCAAAAGATGTTACAGCAAAGCTTTTTCCCAGATTCTTTAATTTAAATGTTCCTGCTGTTATTTGTCCCCGTCAACAAAATACTAGCTTTAAGATAAAACCACAAACATTTTCAGCTGAAAGGCAGATCTGCTCCACAAAGGCATCCACCACTGACCACCATCAGGCACTGTTAAAAAGCTAAAAATTCCTTTCGTCTCCTTTTCCCTGTTTGTTCTGAGGTTTTATGTAAATAGCCTCTACAACCTGCTCCTGAGAAACTTTCCTAACCCAAACATACCTTAATCACAGTATAATCAGATAATTAGATTGCAATCCTTGGTGAGTCTACTATTAACACTTACAAGCTATGTTTAAGGGGGAAAAAAGCTTTTCAATCAATTCACAACACTTGATGACTACCACAAATGGGAACCTGTATTTTCTAGCAGAGTAATATACACTGTTTTTAAACAAAAATTTCCAAGAAAAAAATTGTCAAATAATATGGGGGGGTGGGCATGGGGGGTTGTTTATAGAACCAGAAAACAAAACTACTGAACCACCTACTTTCACTCATAAGACGGATGGAACACAGCTTTCCAGGAGAGCCAGGCACTTGTGACACTGTTAACTACCAAAAAGTCCCAGACAAAAGCATGCAAAATTGTTGTACCAGCTCCATAACAGAAACATCCGCTGCTACAGAACAGATTATGAGAGGAAGTGGGCAAACTTAAGTCTGGAACTGGTCAAAAGAAGCATATGTGGGGTGATGCACTTTACAAACGCACCATTCTGCATATACTAATAAAACATTAGTATGTTCACTTTTTCTTTAAATCAAAAAATGTTACGTTTCTGTAAAACGTTGTTTATTTCAGATTTTCTGGCTTTGAATCCCCCAGGAACATGCATTACTGAGGTCCTCCTTCACTTACCACACTATTACCTTGCTTGTACCTGAGAGGAGATATAAATCACGTAGTATTAAGTAAGATGCTTTGCTCTTATTTCACTAGGGTTTCTATGCAGCTGAGATTTCTTAGAGCCAATATTAAAATGTAATTAGTTTGTCCCTCAAAGTTTTCAAATACATAGCTTGCATGTATTAAAAGTTGGATTTATCTTTGTAAACCTGAAGTATAAAAGGGAGGGGCAAGCTATTCACATTTTCACACTTAACAGTTTCAGTTCTAACAGCATCCGTTTCCCACACCAGTACATCCAGCCACAGGAACCCATGCAAGACTTCCTCCCCACATGGGTTGAATGTGAGGGGGATGAGGGGACATAAATATTTGGCACAAGCGTTTGTGCCAGTAACAAAAGTGACTTGGCTGCTGGGGGGGACCACAACCAGGGCAGGCAGATGGGCCAGTGCTCAGTGAGCCACGAGCTGAAGTGTGTCAGGAATGGGATGAAACAAGGCATTATCTAACAACACCCAACCTGAGTGCCCAGAGCTAGGTCACCTGCGTTTCATCATCTGCAACAACACAGGTAACCCAAACAGAAGCATATAAAAATCTTATACTGACTTATTTTTATATATTCTTATATATAAAAACATAGACATCAGCAAAGCTGGACAAACTATATACATAATGATTTCTAAAGCAAAGATTCAGCTAGATCTATCAATAGGACAGATGATAAATTCATAGTTTTTGATAAAGCATACAGCAGATCTCAAATTAGATCAGTTGAGACTTAACCAATAATGGCATTAGATCTACTTCAGCATTCAAATTAATTTCTTTGCTAAAGCAGTCTAAGTGCTCTTCATAAATACGTTCGGTGAAGCAGATGTTACACTAGCCAAGAGCATCTCGTACACAAACTATCACTTTTTGCATATTTTCAGTCCCATGCAATTTGGGGAAATGAACTTGGGCTTCATCTCACCAGTTTAACTGTTAAATATGCACAGAGAAAAAGGTAACCCTGGATATTGGTGCTACCTATTTTAAATTGGTAATCTAGGCAAACTATTTTTACCAGAATGTATTTAATCAGAGATATCTCCTTGGAAACTATAATTACTTAAGGATTTCAGAAAATCTGGGGACCACATGATGGAAAAAGACCAAAAAATATAAAAGGACACTGTCTAATGAGAGGGGAAATGATGACCGTGGAAAGAGAGCATCTTTTGGTGAGCTGTTAGTAATGTTCACACAGATACGAGTCAACTTTTCAACAAGAAATGAGTGTGCATAAAACCAAATAAACAAACTAGAAAACCCCAGTTAACCTGATGGTTTACCGCCTGACTGGGACTCCAGCTAAGTGTAATGGCTGGGGAAACCTGCAATGCCACTTCCCAGGTCTGCAGAACAAAGCACTGGCTGTCACAAGTTCCTCCTCACCAAAAATGAATGCCTAAAGGGCTGGTGACTGAAAACCACCCCACCAAAAACATATCACATGCAAAGTGCACATCCAAACAGCAAGCCGAGAAGAACATTACAAGAAGTTACATTAAGTTTGCATCACTTGGCTTTTAGTTCATATGGAAAAAATTAGCATTAACATGGTCAAAACATGATTATACTAAGGTGTCTCTGATATCGCATTGATTAAATTAAATATCATTAATTTTGCATGCAACTCATAGATCATTCTCCAAGTGCTATGCCAAAAATATAATTGAGTCTTCATTAAGTGATCAGATGGGAAATGGGAGCTCTTTCCCCACTGTACAATTCAAGGTTAAACTACTGCTCAGCAAGGATTGTTAAGAACTGCCACAGACCCTCACCTTCAGTAGCCACACACAAAAAACGTCCGCATTTTATTCACTCCGGATTCCCCTCTTATCACCTGGCTCCTCCCTCCAGCTTACCAGTAACCTTGAAAGAATGAGATAGGTGGAGCTACTAAATAGAGACACATTTTTCAATGTAGTCAAAGGGGCTTAAGAAAAAGGAAATTATTTCAAGCTACAATTAGAGTATGCCACCTGCCTACGCTACACTATTTTGAAGTTTAAATTAAACTCAAAATAAAGCAAGCTGCATTTTCAGCCACTTCATCTTGGTGATACCAGTGTCAGAACAAAAAAATTTCTAGCCTTACCTAACAACACAGTACCATAGCTATATTTGGCCACACTTCTGTTATTTGTGTCTGGTGTTGGAACAAACGTACTTTCTAGTTAATTCACGGTTAATGACTAGGCTTAGAAAAAAAATATGGGTAATTTAATACATAAAAGACAACACTGGTGCAAGAGTAAAACAGCAAAGTAGAAGAGGCACTGGAGATTATCACTGCAAAGGTGATACACTACTACTTGGCAAAGTACACCTGGAAAACAATTCTGCTGACAGTCATGATCTGAAGTTAATTTTTCTAAAATACAGAATCAATAAAACCCTCAGCTAATGCCAGGCAACAAAGCGAGATTGCCAGGCAATGCAGGAGGTCAGAAAGGAATACGGGCAGGCTCCTCGTTGGCAGAGGGATACTGCTGGCTGCCTGCCGCAAAGATCCAAGTGGCAAGGACTGGAGCAAGTGGAACAAGAGCAACTAAGAACATCACTCGGGGTTTTCTGAAAGCTTTTAAAAATTGCTCTGGTGCTTTGGTTGAATAAGATCACTGCTCAGGGGCATGAACAACTGACCTCTCAAACATGGACATTCTTGGTGGTTAATGGCATGCCTTTTTTAATTTTATTTAAACATTAAGTTCCAGAAATTAACACCTGTCCTTCAAAAATATCCAAACTCTACACGGCTTACAAATTGCATCTTTGTCGTGACAGCTACACTGTCTCCTTCATTCAATCTTTTTAAGTATGACCTTGGATTTTTGCACCAGTTCCAAACTGTGTTCTCTTTTGTGTTACGCTACAGAAGGAATATGAACAAAATTTAAGTCATAATTTTTCTCCTCATCACTCCAAAGCTGTATGTTTAAGATCCAGAATTCATCATCCTCTCCTGCAATTATGCCTCTAGATCACAAGTTTCTTATTAAATCATACTTTCAGCATAATTGGTTCAGCCATAAATACATTTTTTCCCATGAGAAATAATTTGTACAGGTGGTATTTTAAGTCCCCCCCAAATCACAGATCCAATACTGAACTAAGCTGAAAATACACTATCAATTTTTCACTGAACTATTGCTCAAACTAGGTCAACTCTAGCAAGCCATCCAGAGCACTAGAAACCTAGTAAACCAGTAAACAGCTGGAATGAGCGATGGTATTTCCAATCCCATACAAGGAAAAGAACTTAGAAAACAGTATTTAAGCAGCTTGCTGGACTGCAGACTACTTGGGGGAGGGCTTCCGCAGAGCACGTACTGATTACAGTGAAAGAATGTGATCACCATTTGCAGAAAACAGAATGATCTTTTGAAAATTGTTTCTTGAGAAGTAGGCAACTTCCCCTAGCTACAGCAAACAAACAGCCTTATTTAACTCAGTAATATGTATCTGACGACACTTTCTCTTCCGATACGCTCACCAAAACCAGGTGGTACACTAGGGCTGACTGATCAAATCTAGGTGTTTTAAACCGCTCCATTCAAAAACATGATATCTTTTTCTTAAATAATTACTACCTCTTACTGTCCTACAATTTCTTTTGTTTTAATTCCAAGTATCCTAGTAAATCTGCTTGCAAGATATGAAAGCAAGCCAGCATGATTAACAGATTTCCAGCATGCTGCACTCCCCCAGCCTACCCACAGCTCACAAAGTAGGAAGCACTGCTTTTCCATTTTTTGCCTATACACAAAAATCGCTTTACTTGGAAGCCTTCTAATGCCAAGGGTGGGTTTGCCGGAGTAGTTGGGCACCAGCATCCCACAACCCTGACCCAAGGCCCAGGGGTCAGGAGCGGGGATGGGACACCCTGGGAGCCCATCCTGCCGTCTCCATGGCTACACTAGTTGAAGAGGAGCCTTTCGCAACAACCAGGCTGCCAGGATGCTCCACAGCCACTCTCAGGAGGAAGCGCTGATGGAGCCTACGCAGGAATAAATGTGCTGGGGGTCAGGCAAATCCCCGCTAGAGCCGAAACAAGCTTTGAGCCTTGCACGCATCTTTCCATCACCTGAATAGAAAAGAACAATACACGTGGGTTATCTCAATTAAGGTGAGCCACAGAGAGTGGTATGAGTTGCAGGAAGCCAGAGGCATTTAAATATTACAGGTAAGTGTAAAATATCACTGTGCTTTGCCAGTAAGGCATTTTCATTGGCTTTGGCAGGAGCAGTAAAGAACCATTTTATACACACTTTTGCTTTCCTAAAAACTGATATTCACAAAAGTTACAATGAAGTTTTAATAAAGAACACACGTACAGGCATGCTGATCACTAACGGCTGTGTACAGAGCATACCCTGGCTCCAATCTGTGGCATGCAGTATTTGAATTACCCAGCCACTCCCTGAAAAAGCTTCTGTTTTTTTCATTTTCTCATTCCCTACAGTCTAGTTAGTGACATGAAAATAAAAAAAAGAATAACTTACTCTCCTTAGAATCTCAGAGATATAATTTTGGTTATTGGTTACCTTTTGAGATGTTGGCATCTGACTAGTTTTCTGCTAGACTTCTTTAAAAAAAGACTATTATGAGATTTGTATTGAAAATCAATCACTAAGAGCTGCAGGTAGTCCTGGCCTCCTTTTATGTTACAAAGCACATCACTCATTCTGAAATAAAGCATTATCATTTGACTTGCAGCCCGCGCCATGTAAATTCTGGATGCGTTGTGCTGCAAGTCCCAAAGACAACAACATCACTCGTCTCTGTGGGATTTGTTGAAGGTAAAAAGCATTATGATTCCTTTTAATTATTATTTCAGGAACTCCAGCTATAACATAAGTGTTGTCCTCACAGCAATTATGAAGTAAAAAGAATATCGGGAAGAAGATTAAATTTTCAGTCATGCCACTCCAGCAGTAATGTTTTTTCCAACTAAGCTTTCAGCAGTCAAAAATGGGAAAGATTATAGACACAGAGCCTGCAATTCAATTCAAAAAGATCTTTGTTAACAGCAGCAACAAAAAGATGAAAAAAGCCCACAAAATTCTTACACTTAAAGCACAATCTCAAAACATATGTGTACAATCCTGGAAATCTTTGAGAGATTCAGTGTGTTAAACAGCTGCAGCTGAGCTTAGAATGAGCATTGCAAATAAATGCTAATGAGATGCTTATAGATTGATCCTGAACAAATTGATTTACTGAGATCTTGTCAAGAGTCTCCTATCAAGGGTTTGTCAGAGTAAACAACCAAATCCTTATAAACAGAAGTGACTCATTCATTACAACTGGGAAAAAAATGAAATAATAATCTGAGCTTTAGTTCAGGAAGATGATAAAATAAGCTATATACACATATATGAACATGTTATTAAAAAAATACTGTACTTTTTAAATCACAATTAGATTTTCGTGCCTCTGAAGAAATCTGTGAGCAAGGGAAGTCGCGAAGGGTATCAATAAAAAATTTATGCATAGTTCAGCTCACCAGGAAGTTACTGATCAGTTTGCAATGCCAAGACTACATTTGATTACTCAAGAAATAGTTATCAATGTAAGACATGCCTATACTAAAAAAATGCTTACATAAAGCTTTAGAATAAACCCACGTAAACCAGATGTATAATGAGTTCATATTCATGTGTTAAATTGTTTTATTGGACATTGTTTTACTATAACCTGTGTGTGTAACCAACACCTGGGAAATCAATCAGGTAGTAAAACGATTCTCTCCGAAAGAATCCTATTGTTCATAAGACTACATGCGATTATGAACAACATTAGGTAGGAAGAGAAGTGAGGTAAACCAGCAGCTATATATCAGAACAAGAAAAAATAAAATAAAACTTAGATGATTGCACAGTACTACAACTGGTCAGCATGGAAAAGCTAGGATGTCTTTTTGGCCAGCCACTTATAAAACATGAACCTTTAATAATTTTATTATGGTAGGCAGGGAAGGTGGTAACACGTACCCTCTGACTGAGTACAGCCAAAGAGTTTCTCTTCCAATATGTAAGACTGAGAAAGTGAAATTCTCAGAACTGTGACAAAAAGTAAGGGCCAGTTTATAAACACTAATGGTCTTTAGGGAGGTTGCCCCAAAAAAATACTTAATAGAAAAAGCAAAGAAATGCAAGAAAAATTAATCCCTTCACCCTTTTTTTCTCCACAACTCCACTTAATGAAATCCCGCCAGCTTTTCAGGGAAATCAAATTCACCAGTCTCAGTCTCCTACTCAAGCAGAAACACCCACAGTCCTACATCCATGGCTGCGCCTGGAAGGTGATTTGCAGAAGATCCTCATGAAAGGCTGATGTACTCTACTACTGCTAGATACTCTGAGCTGCCTGCAGCTGTTCACAGAACAAGGCATTCACAGGGAAGCATCCCCTTCCTATTAGTGGAAGGGCAGGACTGTGGGGTTTGGGTTTCCCCCCCCCGCAGCTTTACCACAGATCTCCATTGCTGACATCTCTGTCACTTGCACAAAGCAGAACATCAGCTGACATTTAGAGAGTGAGTTCCCTTTGAACTAAACAAAACCGGCTCCTCCAAGGTTTCAGATTCTCCATTAGGACAGGAAAGCAGACCCAAAATCATATACAAGTCTCCAGATATTCTATGATCCTCGTTTTAACCAACATAAAGTGATTTCAATACTTCTCACAGCAACATTATAAAGCCATAGAACCATTTAAGTTGGAGAAGACCTCTGAGATCATCAAGCCCAGCCGTTAACCCAGCGCTGCCAAGCCCAACACTAAACCATGTCCCTGAGCACCGCAGCTGCATGTCTTTTAAATCCCTCCAGAGATACGTGACCCAACCACTTCCCTGGGCGGCTGTTCCAGTGCTCACAACCCTGTCGGGGAAGAAGTTTTTCCTGAGATCCAATCTAACCCTCCCCTGGTGCAACCTGGCGCCGCTCCCTCCCATCCTGTTGCTTGTTCCTTGGGAGCAGAGACCGACCCCCCTGCCTACAGCCCCTGCCAGGCAGCTGCAGGGAGCGGGAAGGTCCCCCCGAGCCCCCTCCCCTCCAGGCTGAGCACCCCGAGCTCCCCCAGCCGCCCCCCATCAGACTGGTGCCCCAGCCCCCCTGCCCGTCCCTGGACACGCTCCAGCCCCTCCATGTCCCTCCTGCAGTGAGGGGCCCAAAGCTGAACCCAGGATTCCAGATGCGGCCCCACCAGTGCCCAGTATGGGGGGACAATCCCTGCCTGGCCCTGCTGGCCACGCTGGTTTGGACACAAGCCAGGGTGCTGCTGGCCGCCTTGGCCACCTGGGCACACTGGGGGCTCGTGCCCCGCCGGCCCAGCCTCCTCCCTGCCCTTCTTGTAGATTGGTATCACGCTGGCTAACCCCCAGCCTGCTGGGACCTCTCCACTTTGCCAAGACTGTTGATAAATGATGGAGAGCAGATCGGCGAGCTCTTCCACCAGCTCCCTCAGTACCCTCGGAGAAGGGGACCCCTTCAGACTCAAGCCTCCCAAGTGAATGGCAAATGCAGTTCTAGCAACCGCAAGCTGCCAAAAGGAAAAAGGAGATCTATCATAGGAATTCTCTTCTAGGGAAAATATAAAGTTCCTACGTTCTGAGAGCAACAGAATTCTTGTCACGAAAGTTCGTGTTGACATTCAGTCACGTTCCTGTGAAGGTGCACCACTGTCATGTTATGACTGGCTTCTGCATGCCCTGTTCTCCTTTTTGCTAGTGTTTAAGTACAGACTACCGTAAGTCAGTAACAGCCTGCCCTCTTACAGAGATAGTGATTGATGGAAAATAAATAAATCTTTTTAAACTTGAGCCATTTACGGAACCAGTGCAAGGATGCTGAAATGATCAGGAAGCTCTTCTATCTTCCTTCAACCACTTCACAAGCCAAAAGTACAATGCAGCAATACATTACAATAGGATGTGCCCTTTCTGAGAAACACTCATATTTCTGCAAAACAGCTCTTCGGGGGGGGGGGGGGGGATACTATCATAACTGACACCCCCATCCCCCAACTGCAGAGCTTAAAAACAAATCAGCTCACTGTTACAGACACAGGGCAACCTACAGTTTCTGTGCCTTAACCAGACTGATGTTGTTATACTATTTTTTTGGACTCCTATAAGCTGAAAAACATATGGGAAAGGGGTTTACACAGATACACACTTTCCAAAACATTCAAGACAACAAAAAAAAAACCACCCACAACTATCTTCAGGCAGTGGCTCTCATCATCTCTTGCCAGGCAGGTCTCCCAGAAGTAATCCTATTTTGGAGAAAGGCAAGTATAAGTGAACAAGGAGACAGAGGATAGTGTCAAAACAGGACAAAATATTTAAGTAGTTTACCACATTCCCGTCTCTCTCAACCTGTAGTCAAAATTAAAACCAATTTGCTCAGAATTTTGTAAGATGTCAAAGGAAACCCAAAGCCACTTGCTCTAACAAAGTTGCAGTCCTCCATATGAAAACTGACAACAGTTCAGAGCACGCCTCTACCTCCAAGAAAGTTAACAAAATAAGGTCCACAACACGAAGAGAATGCACTCAGACAGTAAAGGTGTTAAGAGAAAAGTTTGCTGTATGAATTCAAGGTATCCACAAAACCATTTCATTTTAGAACTAATTGCTCTTCCCTGTTCTTGGCTATGAGTTGTCTCAGCATGCACCAGGGCCAGTAAGATATATAAACTCATGAGATGCATCCTAATTACCATTAGAAAAGGCTACTACTTTAAGCTGTTTAAAATAATCAGTCTTCCCTTCCTAATGCTGGACAATAACCTCCTATTTCTCCAAGGTGTGAGCAGAAACAGAAGAGGCTGTAAATAGAGGCAGAACTTTGTACTCATTGTTGACACTGTTGCCTACCTGCAGCTACCAACCTAAACTGTCCATGTTTGCTTGTATCAGTTTTTCCACTTCGCCTGCTTTATCATTAATTTATCTGTTCCTCCATCATCACATTTTCACAGCACAGATTGAATGGACCAGATTTGAAGGTACACAGCATAAGCAACAGCTGCAACATTGCAACTGCCTTAGTCTGTCTTCAACTGTGATCAAAGACAAGAGATAAGAGATGGTGGCTTGGAAAACAGCAGAAACTTCAAAACACATTAAAAGTAAGCAAGCAAGCCTACCCTCTACCTTTCAACAATCCATATACTATTAATGAAATAACTATCCAAAAAAGCACTGACTAATTTTTCAAATGTATTTATACACTCTGGAAAAACACTAGGCCACTAACAGCTGAAAAAAAGACCAGAGGAAATTACAAGATGATCCCAAACCAAATAATTGGGTTTGGCTTTTGGTTTTGTTGTGTGTTTTCTTTTCTTTTATAATTATTATTTTTTAAAAGCTCTGGGAAAGATACTAAGATTAAAACATAAACAGGTGTTAACTACAGTAAGAAGACATTCTTGAAGAAAAGATAAAGCTTAGAGAGGTTTCCATTTGAAGTTACTAGCATTTATAATGATACCTAGCAAGTTCAACAGGTTTTTATAATTTAAATATTATTTTATAAAACAGGGTTAAACTGTACAATTTCAAAAAATGAAAGAGCATACAGAATAGGAGATAGCAGCAGTAACCTTTTGGCAGCAGGAGTTTCAATAATGATGTTTTGGATACTTCCATCCTCCACAGAACAGTAATGGGATTTTAACCACATACCAAAGAGAACTGCCAGCCCTGTATTAACAATGCCACAACTCACCCAAAGGAAAGCTATTTCCTGACTCCTGGATGCAAATGGAAAGCTACTGTGAACTGCCCCTTTCTCCACGATGCCATTTTGCCTTTAAGAAAAAGTCTCACTGAAAAAGCTGAAGCTATTATTTAACCAATTGTAACCAATGGGTTATTTAAAAATAAAAATTAACCAAACATGCAAATGTTCTTAAACCAGCAAGCAATCTGGGAAGATAGGGATCACAGATAAAAACAGCATTAGTTTTCCATATTCAGGAAATACTTATTCTTCAAGGTTAAGCATTCTGCAAAATAAAGTAGCTTTGCAATGCAACAGTTGAAAAGTTAACCTACTATCAGCTAGAAAAACATGGCTGGAAGTCACATGATTTCAGCTGTTTCCAAAGCCAAGTTTTCCTTCCCCAGGAGAAAACATGTTCTCTAAACTCAGCTAAACATGTACCTGAAAGGCATGTTTGCATTAGAGTCCCCCACACCAAACCAGAACTTTAAACCCCATTTAACTTATAACTCTTTTCCATGATTTGAACCACTTTGGTATGTTGCTTGGTCCCTTAAGCAGACTAGAATAAATACTGTCCCATACCAGAATAGAAGTGCTTGATATTGAAAGTACACTTCTAATCCCACAAGTCTACTTCTTTTGTTAGAAGTATAGTGCAATTGCATACAGCTCCAACTTTCCCTCATGCACCTCAAATTTTCCATTCTTTTTTTCCTGTAAGAAAAGAATTCACAAAAGCCTAATAACTAGCTCTTCAAGAGCACCGCTCCACAGCAATAAGCAGCGTAGAAATGAAGTTTCTTTTTTCATTTTAATTTGCATCTTCAGGAAAAATTTAAATAAAAGCAACAAATGCAATATCTATGAAGCTGCAACAGCAAAGACAGAACATCCAGATGTTTGTTTACTCATCCCACAAAAACATCGGTGTTTTTCTAAATACAGAAGGAAAATATTCTGGGGTTTAGCCTACGCTAAAACTTCATTATACAGCTTCAATGCCTTTCACATGTCCTATCCTTTCCATATGTAATTCTTTAGAAGTAAACCATAAACTCTTTGGCAGAGGTATGATGTGTCTGTATACAAGACCATATCTAACATGACCCAAGCATTAACTGTAATTCCTATACATTAGTTCAAAACAAGTACATGAATTGGTTTTCCTGAAAAGGAGACTGCACAAACATCAAAGTGGTGGTATTTCAGGAAGGTTCAACAACAGGTAATCCCGACATTCAGACTCACCTTCTGCCTTGTAAAACAGCATTCACGGAGCTTCAGATGATTTACAGCTGAAGTGTTTGCAGGTAATGCACTGCCCATCATTCAGTCATTTTGTAAAGCATTTGTGTATACAGCACGCTAGTACTTCCTGAAAACAAGTTTCCTTTCATCCTAGTCTAGATTTAGAAGCTCCATTTCAAATCCACCATGTTATTACCACCAATCACTTGAAATTTATCTCATGCTTTTAAAGACACTGTATACTAAGCACTGCTTCAAGCCTGAAAGGTTCAGATGAAACAGCGTAATTTCAGACCTACCAAACATCAATCTCCTGTGATACACACTCAACACAACCGTCACACCTCCGCACCTCCTAAGAAAAATGTTACAATGGGCACTTCAGCCTAAGGAAATACACAATCTTCTGGCATAAGAGGTGATCACATATTCTGACGTCAGCATTTCCACTAACTTTAGCTGATAACCCTACTCATTTTATTGCTCTGGCTAATCAATTTCTCATTCCTTATAGATCGGAGTTCTCTCTGATCCATTCAGCAGTGAAAGACTCCAGACACCTCAAAAAGGGCACAAAATAGAAGATTTATTTGCAATTAAGACAAATCCAGGTTTCAAAATTGTTAATGAAAAACACGGCAAACACATTCCATGTCTGTCCTATCACATTAATGTTGATAACATTGCATTATTCTGCTAAAGCTCAAGAAAATTCAAATCCTGAGCAATCATAAAATCACAGAATTATTTAGGTTGGAAAAGACATTTATGATAATCCAGTCCATCCATTAACCTAAAAACAGCCAAGTCCACCATCAACTCATGTTCTGAACTGCCACATACTCCAAATGCCAGTACAAATGGAAAAGTGTGTGCCGTAACTCTCTCTACAGTCGGTACATCACACAAATTTAATATGAAGTATGAATTCTGCCATTGATAGGGGTAAGAACTTCTTAGAAATCCACATTCAGATCCAACACCTACAGAACAGGCCAAACTTACAAACTGAGAAGACAGCTAAAGTGGAAGCCTACAAAAGTAAGCAATGTAGAAAGTCCTCCAGAAGACCTAACTTTTACTGAGGAAATTACAAGGCAGTAATTATTTGTACATAAAAATGCCATAAAACATTAGAACATATTTCAATTCCTTCTGTTGCCTCTGTCCACAAGCTTTAATTAGAGACGTCATGTTTTTAAGACAAGTAATTGACCACTTGGCTGGATGAACAACAAGTGTGAAAGGCTGCCCATCACTTAAGACTCTTCTGATCAAACCTGAAAGACTCTCCAGTATGTACATGCCACCACAGAACACCTTGCATTGTAGACACACACGTTTATTTGAATTTTTTGAAGAAGCAGTCATATATAAATCCCATAATTGGTACTGAATGTAAAGATTGTAAACTTGGTAGCATATCAACAGTTCATATTTCTAGCCATGGAAATGAAGGAGTGACACTCCTGTTTTCTAACTGATATGGCACAGTGGTGTACTAATAAAAAAGAAAACATTCCTTGCAGCAGAGAACCTGCACAGTGTGTTACAAGAGCTCCAGGATTTGCAAAAGGCAAGACTCCATGAATGGAGAGGTGTACAAGCAGTATCATAAAAGGAGGCAGAGAAATGCATGACAACCAGCTGGAAGTTGAAGTAGGATGCATTTCCTAGAGCTGTCTCCACTTTGGTTAAGGAAACATACATAATACCACACTGGGCCAGACTTACAGTTCAGTTTCCAGCAACAGCAGCATTTTTTTACTTTTTTTTTTTTTTTTTTTAAAGTGACAACACCAAAGCCTGACCATTCTCTGTAACCCATTCCCCTTGTACCCCTCCAGTATCTACAGCTGTTACACAGAAACTGTTTGGGGCAAACCGCAGCTCAGACTTTCACTACCCCATTACTGGCCTGTCATTCAACACACCGAACCCCTTTCTGAATTCAATGCTTGCCTCTAGCCTCCTGTGGCATCAAGTTCCAGATGTTCAGCCCCCGCTGTGTAATGTCATTCCCTCTGTAGGTTGTTCTTAACTAAGCTACTGGTTTCATCGAGCAGCGTATTTGTTCTCGTACTTCAGGGTCCGGTGAAGAGATGCACTCACCTCACCCACTGCCTTACCAAGTCGGCAGCCCTCAGAGGTTTCTCCAGCCTCAGCCTTCCATGCCCCAGGCCAAGCACTCTTAGCTTTTCACTTTCTCCCCTCTGCATCTCAGGAAAGAAGTAGTGAAGTCAGAGACCAGAGCTGCACATACCACCAGCGTCTTACACAGCAGCAAATAATGTTCTCAACACTCTGCCTCCCTCCTGAATGGGAGGCACTTCAACAACTTGTTTGGCTGTCACTGCATACTGAGCTAATGACATCAGAGAAATGTCAGCCATGAGTCCACAAGCTGTAACTGCCAGCACTGAGCATAGCAGTAGGTAGGTTCAGTTTTGATTTCTTCTCCTCTCAAAGCTTTACATATGCTGAAACTACACTGATACTCACCTGCTCTCTTTTCCACATTTGCTCCATGCTGTGAGGTCCTTCTGAAGCTCCTCACCATCAGCACAGCCCATGACTACCCTCATCCACAACCTGGCACATTTCACTACACAAGAACACAGCAGAAGAAAATGCTTAACTGTATTTTCCTGTACCACATTTTTACAGCAGCTAAATATACTCATCTCAAAACACTTATATTGGTTTACACTGGATGCTGCATGGGAAAAGAAATACAGCAAAATTTTACATCTGAGTATTTCTTATTATGTACCCCAACATGTGCAAATCCAATACTGATGCCCACCTTGACCATGTTTTCTGCCACCCAGTCACTAAGGAAATAGGTTTAAAAGTGCTACAGTGAATTACATGTTATGCCCAAGGCAAAAAAACCTTAAGACAAAAGCTTTCAAATCACAGCAACGGCCTTTAAAGACCATCGCAGCAATTAAGTATTGACGTTATTTTCTTTTCTACAATTTCAAGCAAACTAGAGTAACAAGGTGTAGTAACACTGAAAAATAAAAGTTATATTGTCTCAGATAAAGTCTGCAATGTTGCGAAGTGCTCATTTAGTAAGTAGCTAGGAATCCCTAACACTTCGTTATTTCCCATCAGCAAGGCCAATATTGCTTCTCCTCATTTGCTGTCCTAAAAGCATAGAAGCTTTTAAACTTCTTTACTATCTTTTCAAAGACATACATTCCCCATGTACCCTCATCGTGTGTTCTTCTCTGTGTTTCAGTGCTTGAAATAAAACATCTATGGAATAAATTTGGACATTTTCATGAACTACATCTGTGACCTAAAGAAAAGGGATTATTTCCCATAACAAGTCCAGAAGTACAGTCCAAGATTTAACAAAACAAACACAAAAAAACCCAAAAAAACCACCACCAAAAAACAGACAAGGTGGAGAGTACCATTATTACAGAATTAACCTATTCATATATATATACACACATATGTCTTTGCCTCTCAGATAGTTGCTAAAATGAGAGAAAGACCGTAATTTCACACTTTCTTCAAATTACAAAGAAAACACATTCTTAAAAAATAACGTGACATAAATGTGATAGAAGCAATCAACACCAGAAGCTTGGGGGATTTAGTGGTTTAGGTGTTTGGCTTGTGGGTTTTGTTTTGTTGTTCAATAGAACCAACATCTTCTAACTTCAGAATTAGCTAGTTTGAAGCTACTGCTTCATAAATGTTTTAAAGTATCACAAATTACATCTTATAAACAGCACAAAACTTCACTTTATATAAGTGACTGTATAAAAAAACAGCCTTCATTACCAAAGTACACACTGTGAATCCTTTAAAATAGGACCTAAAGTATTCAACATTACAGTGGGAGTTTTTATGCAACTTAATATTTTTTTAAAACCACCTGTTCTAAAATGCAAAATAATTTATTGAAAATTAAGACGTAACTTAGTATGCAGCAATTTTACTCTATTTCAGCCATGGAAGAGAATTTTGAAATGAAGCTGCATTAATTCCTAAACATAGAAAATGAACAGCATATGAATAATTTATTGATGGCTTTTGCTTCATGTCAGCAGTTTTGCTGGAAGAAGTGATATTTATGAAGTCCCCCAGGACAGAAGATGTTAAAGATGGGCAAAGAAACTGTAGGATAACATTACTACCTCTGTAAAATGCTACTTCAGGTATGTAGGTGTCATGGGTGGTTTCCAAACATGAGAGTTCTACAATGCCAAAATTCACAGAGCTCAGAGAGGAGATCCATGAGCTTATCCCAAGAAAGTATGAAGACAGGCAGTAGCAGTTCCCAACAGACATTCACCTCCTCTTTGCACTTTATGGCTGAAACTTATATTTTTCCCATCACATCTCCATCCCCAGCCAGTTTCTCCCCATGGTGTTCCCTGTCCAACCAGAAGCACCTCCTCAGCATCACGCCTCCTACCAGGTAAGTTCTTTGCCCTTTGAGTTTAAGAACCTATTCAAGCATCTGCAAACAGTAACGCATAGCTCTCTTCCCTAAGGTACCCACCAGTTTTGTATTATGCATCTAATTTTACAAAGAACTGAAATAGTGGAAATATCAGTAAGACCAAAAAATGGTTTTCCCTAATCTGTCCAAATTCTTTTAAAAGTTCTAATGAAGAATATGGAGTATACTCTCATGACAGCCTCTGTAAATTTCATCTTACCAGATGTGGACTAGATGCTAAGAAATACTTTACATGAAACAAGGGAACCCTCTGAAATTCATACATAAACAGAAATATCCTGCTGTTCATCAAAAACAACAGGCGAAAGTTCTGTAGCAGTTCTTATGAAGACAACTGAAGTGACTCACCAGTTTATTCTGTATCCTGTACTGGTGGCAACTTTTTACTGAAAATGAAGGGCCACATTAGCAATGAATCAAGAAGTTGTGGGGGCAGGAAGTAAATTAAAAAGTCAGTGAGAGGATAACTGATTCAGTGATACAAATCAAGTGTTTTAAAGCTATTGAGACTTGGAAACCTAAATAGCAGAGCTCAACAGAAAAAAAAGCAAGGCAATGCAACCTTCAAAACAATTAACCATTTCTCCTGAAGTGCTGATCACTGAAAATTTGAGTACTACTACAATTTATTAATTACCAATACATAATTTAATTTCAAATTTAGTCTGCAGTAGATTCTCTAAACTTCTTCACCATACCTTATGCAAAATCAGGGGTCCTTAAACTACGGCCCGTGGGCCAGATATGCCCCCCCAGGGTCCTCAATCCGGCCCCCGGTATTTACAGAACGCCCCTGCGCCCCCCCCGGGGGTTGGTGGGGGGGGGAAACCAAGCAGCCGCAGATGACTGCCTGCCCCTTCACCCACGCGCCCGCCCCCTAGTTAAAAAGTTTGAGTACCCCTGTGCAAAATGGCTGTTGGCCATGAAAATGGCTCTTCACTAATCACAAAATAGTTCCCTGCCAGAGGCAGGACACTGAGAACACATGAACAAATGGAGACACTGAAATACAGATTTCATCTCATACCTCAACATCCGAAATGACTGAAAATCCATTCTATATGCAGAGCTTTACCACTGTTTTCAGAATGACAGTTTTCATTTAAAAGTAAACCCACATTTGTACCTGAATTTTGCTATGCACACAACACTTCATCATATCCTTAGCCTACCACCCTTATCTATTTTTACAAATCAAGCAATGTTTCTGACTTCAAGAACATGGTTGACATATAAAGAAATTATTTTTTTTCCCCCTACATAAATGAGGCTGTGGGGTAAATTAACACCACTGACTGCAGTGACTGTGGATTAGGCTATTTCCACTATGACACCAGCTTTTTTTACCCACATTGAATACGCATACACAAGACTTAAAAAAGGGCAAGATTATTTATGACCTTAATGTAAAAGTTCTGAACATTGGGGGAGGGGGGTGTCCTCCTTTCATTTAAAGAAATGCTTTAAAAATAAGCATTTTTATTCTAACAACTCAATAAATTGAAAACATAGCCAATATTATGATCTTTAAACTGACCTCAAAAACTTATCCAAGATCTTATTCACAGACATTCTTTTCAAATCTTGGGGATTTCAGAATCCTAATGCAACAAATAAAAAGCAATGAACGAAGACAGCAACAATGCTATTCCATCAGCTTGGGCATTGTGATCCATCATCCTCAAAAGCAACAGATGAAGTAATAAGAGACCCTCTGTATATAAGCTTCAGCAGTCATCATTCATGGAAAATTATCCATTCCACTAAAACAGTTATGAATTACAAAACTTGCACTAAAGTTTGAATTGTGACTCGTTAAGAGATCGATATGCTGTCTGTGGCTTACCATTTTTAAAATCACACTGTCCTCTCTCTGTAATTTCATATTGCTATAACTGCAAAACTGAAGTACTGAAGTTATTAAATCTGCAAAAGGCTTGAAAGTGAAAAAAATCAGTTTGCAAATTAGCACATCATTAAAAAAATTGTATTAACAATTCTAAATATCAAACAATGAAATAAAATACAGAAATCTAATCAGTTGTAGCCTAAATTAATTTCTTTGTTAAGAACATTTTTCTTAAGTAAAAAAACCTCTCCTATATAATCCTAGATTTCAGCTGGTTTGTTCATTATGCAATCTTAACGAGGCCACTGGTACTGAAGGACATGACCTGGTTTCTTCTGAGGTCAATGGTTATCAGCAGAATTCCGACACTACGGATTTCTATTCTGAAACTCAAGAAAAGGACTGAATCTGCATGCTTTTTGTGACTTTTCAAATCTGACACTTCATTCTGCCACGAAGTTCTTCAATTCACAAAGCCCTCAATTTTTGCGTTATGGGAAGCAGTTGCATTTGGTCGATGTCCAAATATTGATTTTGGAAAAGATGCCTGCAGCTTCAAGGACTATAAGAGATGCTGCATGTTAGACACAAACCATTCAACTGTTAAAGTGATACATAAATGTCCACTTTTTTGTCTTCTTCAAAGCAGGTGGTTCAGGGTGTTTTTATTTTCCTAGACAAAGACGACCTTTTTTGTGAAGAGCAGAACAAATTTAGATAATGATAGAGTTCTGGTACCTGTGGCTGGGCAACAGAAGTATTAACTTTATTACTCAACTCACACAGTTTAAACACATTTATGTTATAATCCCTAAAACTGTAAAGTGACAGATTACATAACTTGAGCTATCCTTCTAAACACGTTATCCATTCCCTCATTCAGTGACTACTACACTCCATCACCACTCTAAGCCAAGGTTTTCGTCCCCTTAGCAGCACCTACAAGAGCAAGGTGCAAGCCTGGACCTCTTTGTACAGCATGCACCTGGTAATAATAAAGGATGAACCAATTCTTCTTGATTAGACTCAGGTGAACTGAACTCCGATAGTGCAGACAGTAGTAAGGTTGAAGACTGTTAAAGGCAAATAAATCATGTTCTTCAGTCAAGCAACTGTATACAATTCCACACAAAATAAGGGTGATTAAAAATTGTACTTGTGAATAAGTAGTACTCATATGTAACCTGAAAGAAAGCCATTATTTCAAGGTAAATCACAGGACAGACCCTTTAAAAAAGTTGCATCACTTCTGGACATTTTAGTCAGTGAAGTATGTTGTAAATAAACAGTTTAAAGTACCTGAATACATCTGCCTTTGGTACAGTTCAGAGGAAGCTACTGATGTTGCTCAAGGTTTCACAAAACACACCTTTAAAGGCGTTCCCTGTTGATCCCAACGCACACATTAAGTGTAACAGTACAGTTTGAGGAGTCTCTTGGACCTTTCTGACATGGAGATAGAAAACCATGAGGTCCTAATGAGAATCCCCAATATTTTCAAACAGAAACTACAACAAGCATTAGAGGGGCTCCCAGAGCAACAGCATAAAGCTTGGAGAAAAACAGTAGGCTAAACTCTTACACAGAAACAGAAATTAGAAGCTACTTGGGCACCTCATGGAAAGTCTGCAATGAAAGTCACTGATGCTGGCACTGTTGGGAACTCTGCGCGTGGCAAACCTTAAGCACAGTGGTAATTTATAATAAATTCTGCATAGCAGCTAGTTCTACCCAGTATCACTGGAGTCTTTGCTTAAACACAGCTAGATCCTACATTTAAAATTTCCCTTTAGGCTGAAATTTGTTTTGTCATTCAAAAGCCTTACCCCAAACTGCATTCAGTCAACACTTGTTAGACTTACATACTTTTTATATGTAATATGTAATATAATATATGTAATAAAATATGTTTAATAAATCAAATTCTTTTTTCTTGTCCATTTGCTTACACATACAGAACTTTTACCAACAAAATCTGCTATAACATTGGTTCATGCAAGCTTTAAGCCAGAGGAGCCAGTATGCTGAAAAAAAAAATTCAATTCTTAACCACAAGGGCCACATCAAAGTAATTTAGCATATCCAGAAAACATACTAAGTCAAATTAAACTCCAATCCTTTCATTAGTGGATGGGGAAGTCTATTTATGTTCAGGCATTCTCTACTTAAAAATTATCAAAAATAGCCCTTAAAAAGTTTGCTGCCCATTTCCTTAGAACTTGACTAACATTAGCATGCTGTTACAGTACCTGATGTATCTTGTGCCTGTAATACAGCCAAGATGTAAGTCACGTAAGGACACCAGAACCAGCATGGACCAACAGTTTGCACTGCCAGGGTCAAAAGAAGAAAAGTGTTTTCATGAAGCACAGCTTTCTACACAAGTCCTCCTCAAGAGGGTTAACAAGCACATATCAGCTCCTATAAAAACCACAACTGAAATATTTCAAGAAACAATTACAGTTAAGAACCTTCTCACTTTTAGGCTATAGTATTGCTAATGCGCTGATATTACAACAGAAGCACCTAGCATTTGTAATCAATGGAATAACACAGCAGCTGGATAAAACTTGTAAATGCCATCAAGGAAAAGGCTAAGCAAGAGACATCGATACATGATATGGACTAAAAAAAAGGGCAGATGGGTTTTGATAAATACAAGACTTCTAGTTTGAAGTTTCACCTTTTCTGTTACACCATAATTACCTTCTCTGAGGATTATATTGCAGGAATAACAGCAAAATTCTGAAGTAGAAGACCAGCATTTGCAGTGGTAACAGAAAGAACCGGAATTGATAGGAACATGCAGAATTCTTTCTAATTGAATTATTTCCAAAACTTTTATTGAGGACTACACATTTCTTGCAGCTTTAAGAGATTATTAGAAATGTGAATTTTAAACTGTCCTCATGAGGCTGTTCTAAGCCTTGCACAGCAGATAGCTATCAACATTGGATCAAATTGTAGCACCACTTCTTACATTATTAATTCTAGAATAAAATAGCTCTCAAAGTTCTTTTCCTTTATCAAATTACTTTCTAAACCTGGAAGAGGGGCAGGGAGGGATGAGATGAACCCTGCACATTTATGCTTAAGTACTACTTATATTGCACTGTGTCTGAAGGTCTCTAAAGTTTGGATATCACTAAATGAGGTGCTGCCCAAACATACTTTACTGCAAGTCCTGCAAAGTTTCCACTTTATACAGAAAGACATGTAGAAGGAAAGAAAAGAAATAAGTTAAATGGCCTTCTGGAGTTCATTAATGATGTACATAGATTTCTGTTCTCTTCAGAATTAAATGAGTTCAATCACACCCCAATTAGCTCAGTTTAAGCAAGCATGGCCAGCTACTATGAAACTGCACAGAAAAACATTGAGTTTTGCTAACTCATTCTACAAGCTGCTAAAACATCTAAACCCACTGAAAGGCCAAAACAAAAAAAAAAGTGCTCAAAATATAATTAGTTGAGCAGTGAAAACTGCATGTCAGAGATGGAAACAGCAAGCAAGTCCAAAATACTGCTGTCCACCAAACATCAGCCATACTCACATCATCATTTCTAGCTGCTTTTAAGTAAACAAGGCTAATTTTGCACAGGTGCATATATATGTACATATGGGCACACACAGTCCCTACAGACTCAGGAATTTCTGCAAGTATTTCCAAATTGTAACCAAACGCGACAGAGTTGATTTCGAAGAGGTCCCACAAAATTAATAAAACCACAATCAAATCAAGCAGGAAGATTTATTGCTCTCAACATGAAAGGCCACATCAAACAAACTACTCTGACCACCAAAAAATTTGCATAGTACTTCAGTGCTAATTACAAATATATTGAAAGAATTATTCATTACATTGCTAGGAGAATCATTAATTATCTCCTGCCTTCCTCCCAGATTTGTGTAACAGAAACAAAACAAAAGCAACAGAAATACTGAATACTACTCTTTGAGACTGTGAAAACTCACTTGTAGTTACAAGACACTGATTACAAGTGCACAGTACATGGAGATACAGTGCTTATGTGAAGTGTATCATCTGTTCCCTGCTGAGCTGGACAGCCAGTCTGCACCTAGCTAGGACAGCTTCTTCCCTTTCCTTCAGATAAGGGGCTGAACCCCAGCACACTCCCATATCCCTGTTTGAGGTGTCATCTGTATCTCACCACATTTACAACTGAACTTGAATAAAATCTTTAATAAACATCAAACACTGCTGTCCTCTCACTCCCAAAGCAGAAGGTGACAAAGTAAAACAGCAATTGAGTACAAATTCTTTCACCAGCTCGGCCAGCTTCCAGCATCAGTCTGTGAACTGGTTCTGATTTTCAAAGCAACTACCAGATAAAGCCCTCGCTACAAAGACAGAATTTCAATTTGTGAAGCAACATTACAGCAACATTCCTCTGGGATAATGCAGGTCTTGCAGCATGACTGCACCAGATGCACAGTATCCTCTCTCAAAGAGTAGTTACAGAATTACTTCTAGGAGGAGAATACGCAAACTAATGCTGACCACATTTACAGATAGTCTTTTTTACTTTACATGGCCCACCACAGACTTTGCTCTTTCTGTATACTGGTGTCTCATGGAGCCAGGCTAAGCTTTAAGGAAAGGAAAGGGAAGATGAAGCAGCTGGATAGGGTTCTTAGTGGTGTGGTCTGTGCAGCAACAAAGGGCAGCAGTAAACAACCCTGAAACAACTACAAAATTAACATGACAAATACGGCGCTTTGCAACTTCAAAAATATGTTTCAGCTGTCTCAATAAGCTTCTGCTGGAGTCTTTCAGTAAAACAAGTTAACAGCATCTGTGGCAAATGGTAAAAGTACTTCCACAAAATATACATTACATTACATGTTAATGTTTTTCCTTCACACCCTGGAAACCAGAGAAATTTCGCAAGTTTTTCAGCTATCCTCAAGAACATTCTCAAATTCAAGAGATACTTTTACATGCTATCAGATTTAGGAAAAATCTGAACTTGAACTTGCTCAAGTTTCAAAATGGTTGCGTTCAAATACACAAAAAAAAGCTATTCCTCATCTACATTATCATAAGAGGATAGACTGATTTTATATTTTTGTAACACTTGCAGTTAACTAATTATTATTCCACCTGGGACTATGTACTTGCATGCTGCAAGTTCTGATTTACATTAGTAAGACAAAGCCAAAGAAACCATGCCTATTACGGCAGCCCAAGAACACAATCATCTACAATTTTATTTATCCAAATAGACTTCAGTTCTGCATAAAACAAGGCAAAACAAACAGGCAAAAAAAAAATCAAAACCATAAAAGGTGTTTAATCGCATGAAGATGATCCTCCTTTCTTTTAAGATCAATCTAATCTAGCGAGGATAAAACACACTGGAACAGCAGTGCAGCAGCAGCGCAGCCAGGAGGGCCTCTATCAAGCTAGAAGGCAACACAGAGAAATTCATCTTCTATGCCTCCCTTTTCAGGCCTGCCTCTCTTGTTACACTTCCCTTGTCATTTTTTTTGTTTTGGTTTGGTTTTTTGCCTATTTTTCCCAGACAGAACTACAGTGTGAAGTTGACAAGCTGTTACTCAAAAATAAAACTGGATCAACAATAATGAAAATGAGATCCATTTGTATCAGCAGGGCAGAGTACTGAACACTGAAGAACTGCCATGAACCCTTTTTCTCAGGGTGGCTAGGAACCTTTATAAAAGCCCCAGCTTTAACAGTACTTGATGTCACATTTCTGACATCTAGTCAATAAAAAAGTTTCCCATTACTGAAGAACAAGTCCATTTTTTTCAAGCTCTACCGCATGAAGTCAGACCACTTCATATAGTTAGCAGACAGGAGCAGAAGTTCGCATTTCCTAATAACTTCCTGGATATTTTATAATTGCTTCCTCTCAGGAAGTTTATTCAGTCTTTGCAGCTCCAACACCAACAATTCTTGTTGAGAGGTAAGTTATCCAAGACTATTAAAAGCACATTCCTAAAATGCAGACACAGGCCTGTTTCTGACTCACTAACAATAGGTTTTTCTTTTGGCCAAACCTACCACTGTACGGAAGGAGAGTAAGAATGAACTGATCAGGTAATACCCAATGTCTTAGGCTTTTTAGAATTCACCTGTAAGCAGCACAGCTTCCAATCACAAATAGAAAACCAAGCTGGGGGACAAGTCTGAAAGAAGAAAAGTAGGATGTAGTAAAGCACCACAAGCATTGTGGGGGGAAGAAAAGGATTTCTTTCATGATGCATTTAACCTGATGCTTCTTCATGCTCCAAACCGCTATTTTTCCATTACCTTTGACGCAACAAAGAATTCCTTCCAAAACAGTAATGTGTCTGCACATGCAACAGATCCTTTTTGTTCCATTTTAACGTAATAAAATTTTACCTGCAACTGATCTTAATGTGTAATACACTAGTTACTTACTAAAATTGCATCAGACTTATCTTCCATAGAAGTGTTGTACTTGCAGCTAAAAAAAATTAAGTCAACAGAACTTTTAAGTCAGGATTTTGTCGGGTGGTGTCCTTTCAGTGCTTAGTCAGAACATAGGATAAGAAAAAAAAGAAAGATATACACAATTTATTAATGCTATTACTCTGAAGAACAAGAAAAGAGTTTTATTGTGTCATCCCATCCCCCACTTGTTCTAAAAATCATGATTTTTATTCTTCTAAATCTTTCCCCCTCAAAGCCAGACTGGTAATTTTCAAGATGATACCCTGTAATCATACTATAATTTTTGGACTGAGAAAGCTATTTTATGTGTATCAGCAATCGTACTGCCTAAACCCCATCTGTACTACTTTTACATGTTATCACATAGAAAGAAATACTTATTACATGAAATTACTTAATATCAGCATCAAGCTGCTTTTCTAGAGAATTAACTTGAATGCTGTAAACACCGGAAAAAGTTATTTGGGTGTTGGAGTTTTTTTGTGTTTTTTTTTTTTAAACAATAAACATTAAATGGTTTTGATTTACAAACCTACCATGTTTTGCACATTTAAGATCTATTGATAAAAGTCTCTCTAGTCATTAAGCTGAACAGCTTTGATCACAAGGTCCTGTGATCTCCGTTTCTCACACGTTCTTCTTAATTTACAGACTGGAGCAGAAGACACAGTTGCCCTGATTCTTCTGTTCCTTATTAATATTTTCAGGTTCTGTGAAGTATCTACTGAATTTCCATCAAAGTGACTGTTTCTTGCACTAGCATGAAGCCTGATGTCTGTCAGAATCCAGCTGATCACTTAAACTCTACTTCCAGTGCTCACTGAGTGACTTCCCCTGCCTACTCACATTAATTTATTTTAAATGTCAGGCTTGTACTGCCAGAATATTTAGTATGCATTAATATAAATGCTGATTTTAAAGTGGGCAAAATTTTAAATATTTAGCTTTCTCAAAAGAAAAAACATCAGCTTTAAGTGACACACTAGGTTTAAATAATATTTTAACCACCTTGCCAGAAAATATTCAGATAGGATTAGACAAAACGTACAGGAGTTAACAAGCCAGGAATTGCTTGAAAATGACATCTCTGATTTTGTAAAAAGGGAGAAGAGTGATAATTTCTAATAATTTTTTCCAACTTGTTATTAGTAACCAAATCCACAAGAGAAAAACACTGTAACTAAAAGTATTTCACTAACTATAACCTATTTTGCCACAGATGTTACCCATATCCGCGGTCTCCTCTGCATGTTCCATCAGTTTGATTAACTCTACCTCAGGATGAAGACTGCATATCACTTTTGCAGCACCTGACATCTTCAAAGCTTTAACAACCTCCACTAGTTAGCAGTAACAAGATTATCCTCTAGTCCCAAGTCCGAGCAATACAAACGTGGTAGTTCCGCGATCAGGTTTTCATAAAAGACAAGCTGTTGCAAACGTGGACAGCAGAAAAACTCTACTAAAAAAGCATTAGGAAGGATACACATTATTACTGTGTCCCACTTGCAATTATGAAACAGCAGAGACACACTAACTTACAACCCTGTTCTCCCCTCAAAATTAAGAAATAAGTCTTGATGCAGCTGGCTAACTGAAACACACCAAGTACACCTGAACAAGAAACCGGAGAAACCGGGGAAACCGGGACAGAGGCAACTGGGAGAAAATGAGATTTTAAGAGAATGCCCATGAAAAAGTTCTGTGCCCAGAGCTCTTAACGTTAAATAGATTAATGGAAACTACCTAAGTTGCACTGTAAGCCTGGATGTGGCTAAGTAAGGAGCAGAGGGATCATTAGTGCCAGGTTTCAGTAATTGATTGTGTATGCTTGCACACTGTATCTTTCCCCTCAAACTACATTTTGCCTGCATATGGTTTCTCTTTCTGCCACTTTTAAAGTGATTTATTCTCTTCAGAAGGGGAATTATGTCTTATTTTGATCAAATATTTAGGACCTTTTAGACATTAAAAGCCACAGATTACAAAGAAGGAAGGTCAAAAGAGTAAAGTAAGATTAAAATTGAAGATAAGCCACAAACACTGAAGTAAGGAATGAACAACTAGCACAAGATTCAAAGGACTAAAAGGCTTATCCGCTCTCCTTGCAATTTCTGACTCCTTACTGCTAGATAACTACTACGAAGATCTTAACCACACAGGAGCTGATGAAAGGGGTCTGAATATAGGTCAGCAAAAGGCTTCTGGATCCAGCTACAGACACTAATTAGCTCACTTTCCGTTATTAAGAAAAAAAAAAAAAGAGAGAAAAGAAAAAGCCTACAAAACATTTTTTTCTTTTTTCTTTTCTCTAATTGTCAGTGGTTTTTGGTTTCAAAGCAGCTGGTTGCTGCCCCAGATCTGAAATTGTCACCAGAACACACAAAACACATCAGTGACCATACTATGCAAGAACCTCCAGCAAAAGTTAGACTGAACAATCTTTGCAGTAAGGCACAAAGACCAGGGGGGGTCTTTAAATATGTTTTCAAGATATAAAAGAATTTTTTAGTTTTTCTAGAACACTGACTGTTTTGTTTGACCTTGCCAAAACCCACAAGGAAAGAAAAAATAATCAGGATTCCCCCCCCTCCTTGAAGTATACAGTATAGCTCAGTTCATACAGGGTTCCTTGTACCAGCTTGTTTATGCCTCCTCTTCTGTGAAACAAGCCTTTATGTCTCCATAGTGGAAAAACCCACTGCTTTATATCCTTTTTGAGATGTATGCAGCCAATTAAATTGTAAAGTAATACCTGTTTCAAAGTCTAACTCAAAGAAACTATACATTCCTGGACTGGGACCAGAGCCAAGGAGGTCACCTTACACCCTGCGGTCACAGGAGAATATTCAAGGTTTGGAATTTTGTATCTTGATTTCCATATAAAATAAAATTGGAGATTGAAATGATGAAATACTGTGTATTCTTTGCACACAAATTGTGCTCCTTTCTTAAGTGATAAAGTTAATATTCCAAGGAACAAGAAACGACAGTTCAAGAGTTCATAGTGATTTCAAGCCATTCAGAAAGACTCAGGAAAGTGACAACTGCTAGCAGCTCTGCTCTTCTCCAAAATAATTTTTAGTCATGAATAAACTATAATGTGACCAGACTATATGCATAAGAATGGTGTAATCTGCACAAAACAACAGTGAAACAGCACATTACAATAAAATTCACTTGTCAAAGTAACAAGCCAAGTAGCTTTATTTCCATATGAAAACTGTTCGGAAAAGACTGACACATTTTATTTTAATTTCTAGTTTTCTTCAAAACAAACAGCATGCATGCAAAGTGCCTAGTTCCACCAGAAACAGCTACTGGAGACAGGGCGCACACAGCAGAGTACAGTGCCCAGCCAATTGCTAATGTCATTTCATGTCTATAGAATTCCTTTAGGTTCACACAGCAGCTGAAATACGTAAAGATCTACAGGAAAAAAATATACTACCAAGGTAGCAAAAACCTGCTAAGGAAAACAAGAAGTGTATACAAGTATAAATCAATGGAGATTTGCCAGTGTGACAGAACGTGTAGCTTAGTCTCACCATCAGGTCCTCATCATTAACGGGGACCAGCTCCTGGGACAAAGCAGTACTGAAGCCCCGATGGGCAGCCACTGCTTCCGCTTCCACTACCTGCATCACACACCTGCAGACAACACTCGGCAACTACACCTTTACACAAAATTCAAAGAACCCAAGAATGCCTAAAATAACTTCTGTATTTCAGAGAGTAAGCGAGCAGTACAGCACAAACAATGGAATTGCTATTACCAGCACACACCACCACCTCAATTCACAAGCTTATGAAATGGTGCAACAAAGGAATCAGATTAGCACCTTCTTACCCACCCTGTATCAGTTGCTTCAGTACAACGATCATATTTTAACAATTTAAGTTGTGCTGCGCTGCTCTTTAACCTCTGGTCAGTAACAGCCACCAGCCTTTCAGCACTGTGGGCCCCATACACATGCCCTTCCAGCAGACCTTTGTTTCACTGGGAGTCCTGCCTTTGAGATTATGAGGAGGTTCGCCATTTGCTAAGTCCCCACAAGGTGAGCTTGTCTGTACTGCTCTATAGCAAGAGAGAAGTACACTTCTCAAACTATTTTCAAGCAGGTCTTTCAGCTAATATTATGCTTTACATCTAAATTTAGCAGCATAGATCTGTATGCATGGTACCCTTTATCTCCAACTATGCAAATTAAAAACGTATCCTGAAGTTCTCATGCCATAGAGATTCAAATGTCAAGTCAAATTCACAGGTTGTATTCTTCTGAATTAGTGAAGTGAACATAATTACAGTGCTTTCTTTGGCGCTTTCAAGACACAAGGCAGCCGTGTTGTATTCCCACAAACCTCACTGTTTTAATGTATTAGAAACTATATTGTTTAGCCCACATGAAAAATCCTTGCAATGACTACATACATTTAATAGGTTTAATTCCTTTGCCAGATCCATACCATGCCACAAAACTAATACCCATATAAAAGACACTTCTCTACCTGTTTCTTAAAACAACGTCTCAAGAACCCAGGGAGGCTAGAGACAGATAAGTAGTATTAAAATCAATTTCTGGCACTCAAGACAAAAAAATATCTGTATAATGATCAGCTACTCAGTTTTCACAGAAAGAATTGACTTAATATTAGCATCATTAAGATCAGTGAGATTCATAACAATTCTCAGGCAAAGGATGCATCAAAGGGCTACAACGTTGACTAATATTTGGATAAACGTCAAGAATGCACAGCTACATTTCCATGTAACTTGTCCATACATCAGTGTTTTGTAATGTTCCAGAGCAACATTTTAACTGTTTAACCTCAGACATCAAAAAAGTAAATTTTTATGTTTAATTCATATATGAAATCAATTGTGGTGACAGAAATATAATTTGAATATATATTTACTTCTTAGCGGCTTTTCTGCATTTGTCTTTGGGATAATGAAATCCATTTAGCTCTCATAGTATATGTATTGTCCTTGCCAAGATGTAAAACTCAGGAGTTCTCTCTCTGTATAAATCCACAAAACAGCTCTTCACCATGAAAATGCTTCCAGTGCAAGAGTGAATTAAGAACAATAACCAAACTGCCACAACAGATTATGAAAAGCTTTGGCTTTAATAGCCATCACGTTGGAAGCAATGTTTTAAGTTCTTAGTCTTTCTATACTTTATCGCCACTAAAAATCTTCGTGATACAACCATTAGCCAAAGCTGGTGCCAGAGAGGCATGGCACAGCAAGAGTCACTTCAGATATAAAGCAATTGGTTGTAATCCTGGTCCTTGGTGCTCACAGTTACAAAATGGCATTTAATTTCTCAAGCAAATAAAGCTGCATAAATGCAGCCTTCATCTCTTCCCGCACCATAAGGCAAGCGTGCTGCGCCGTGTGTGAATTACTCCTCCTGGTCCTGGGAAGGAAAATCTGCTGGGCTCTAGCCACTGCTTTTCAAACACAGGGGAGCGCAGAGCCTTTCCCCCATCACAGCTCAACCCTTGCTGCCATTGATGGCTAACAGCTTTCTCCAGCCCCCTGCTGCGGCCTCAGACATTCCTCTGCTCTGTCAAGCAATGAAAATATCAGCAACAGGATTAGAGCGAGCCTCAGAAAAAAAAGACTAGCTCTCTAACATCCAAAGTCTAGGAAAGAACACGGATGTCTTTTGGGGTTCACAATACTGGTAATGACTCTCAATTACAACTGTTAATGGCATTTTTAAAGCTTCAGAAAAATTAAGACTTCTAAAAATTCTGTGATACTTCTGCGCCATTAAAAGGCCTTACACTCCTGCAAGATGCAACCAAAGTCTGTAAGTGTTTGTTAAGCGAGGCAGGCTTCTACTCCTGCACTGATGTGCTACATACCAGAAAAAGAGAACAAGCAAAATTAGAAAGCAAGACCTCTCCTTCCTATTTCACATCTTGGTACAGACACTGCCAGCTACTCTATTCTTCTTCTATTCAGCTTCATACCAGAGTGGTCAAGGGTTAAAGTGGTTTAAAAAAAAGCATTAAGAAAGGAAAAATATTTCTTCTACAGTAAGGAAGAAGAGGAACACTTGAGAACGGCTCCAAGCACCACACTAATTGAAAGAAAACAATCCTGAGGAAGGAGGCCCTCACTATAGTATTCAGGTTTGGATTTTACATTCACCTACTTAGCCAAGTAAATATATCTAAATAAAATTACTCAATCCCGGTGTGGCTTCCAGGCCACATTAAGGTAGTAAGGTTCTCATAATTATACTCCTCTTCACATACTTAAAAACCTTTTCCATCTTTACTTAAAAAGTTAATTGTTGACAGCTATGAAGAGTGTAAATGCTGGACCTTCCAGCTCGGGGGGGGGGGGGTGGGGGGGTGTGTGTGGATATTCTCCCCCTCCCCACCTCAGCCCTCCGGAGCCCTATTCACCTCGCAGCTTTGCTGAGCAGCGTCAATACCCTCACAGAGCCTCAGAGCTTTATAGCAAGTCACAAAGTAAATACAACAGTCTCCCTACGAAACCAAATTATATTTCTGTAACTTTATCAAATGAAATCCTACTTCTACAAAGTATGTAGGCGTTTATGCATTACATTAGCATTAAAGATGCATGAATTACAATTTTTAAAAAAATTATAGGTAACTACCTCAATTTGCAAATCCAGCAAAAGTGTAAGGGACCTGCGTACAAACACATTACTCAACCACATAAAATCCAAACCTCAGCACATGTAACTCATTCCCACTCCAAGGTGGATTTGCACAGAAAAAAGGAAGATAGTAAAAGATCTGCCAAACTCTTTTACTATCGTCATCTGATACACTATGCATGTCAGTGCTGCTGCCTAACAAGCGTCTGCGTTACTCTCTAGCTCAGCTCACCACCTTCTGCCTCCCTTACACAGCCACGTTGCATCCAACTCAATTTTTCTTGTACTGTATGTATCTTCCTTCCTTACCTATATCATTATCCATTACTGATTTTTCAGGTAGGCAGCGATAAAGTTGCAACAAGAAATCCGAGGGCAATCAAGAGACTTCAAGGCCTTGGGATGACTGATTAAGAGATCAGGAGCACAAGTAGTCTTCTCCTCTGTCCTTCCAGCTGCGGGGAATGAGGAAGGAAGAACCAGGAAGAGCCAGCAGATCAATACTCAGTGGTGACAACAGGGTTGAGTGTTCATGGGCAAGAATCAGGAGGAAGGCCAACAAGGCAGGTAACATGGTGGGAGTCTGTTATAGACCACCCAACCAGCACAAAAAGCAGCTGGGTCTCATGATCACCCACCCTTGTTCTTGTAGGGGACTTCAACTTCCCAGATGTCTGCTGGAAACACAATCCAGCACAGAGGAAACAATCTAGGAGTTTCCTGGAGCATGTGGAAGAGACCTTCCTGACACAGCTGGTGAGGGAGTCAGCGAGGGAAGGCACCCCACTGGAAATGTTATTTGTGAACAGAGGTCTTGCAGGTGACGTGATGGTTTGAGGCCATCTTGGGCACAGCAATCACAAAATGGTAGTTTTTGATTCTTGGAGGAGGAGATGGGGGTCAGCAGAACTTCCACCCTGGGCTTCTGGAGGGCAGATTTTGGCCAGCTGAGGAGCCTGGTTTACAGAGTCCCTTGGGAAGCAGCCCTGAAGGGCGAAGGGGTCCAGGAAAGTTGGACATCCTTCAAGAAGGAAGTCTTAAAGGCAGAGGAGCAAGACAGCCGCATATGCCAAAAGATGAGCTGTCATGGAAAAAGACCATCCTGACTGAACACAGAGCTGTGGCTGGAACTTGGGGAAAAAAAAGAGTTTATGATCTTTGGAAGAAGAGGCAGGCAACTCAGGAGGAATACAAGGATGTCATGAGGTTATGCAGAGAGAAAATCAGAAGGGCCAAAGCCCAACTAGAACTTAATCTGGCTACTGCCATAAAAGACAATAAAAAATGTTTCTATAAATATATTAGCAACAAAAGGAGGACTAAGGACAATCTCCACCCCTTATTGGATGTGGAGGGAAACATAGTGCCAAAGGAGGAGGAAAAGGCTGAGGTACTTAACACCTTCTTTCCCTCAGCTTTTAATAGCAAGACCAGTTGTTCTCTGGGTACCCAGCCCCCTGAACTGAAAGACAGGGAGCAGAATGAAGCCCCCATAATCCAAGGGGAAATGGTCAGTGACCTGCTACACCACTCTGATGCACATGTCTATGTGGTCAGATATGCTCCACCTGAGGGTACTGAGGGAACTGGCAGAAGCACTCACTAAGCCACTTCCAATCATTCACCAGCACTCCTGGCAAACCAGGGAGGTCCCAGCAGACGAGGGGTTAGCCAGCATGACACCCATCTATAAGGGCAGGGAGGAGGATCTGGGGAGCTACAGACCTGTCAGCCTGACCTCAGTGCTGGGGAAGGTTATGGAGCAGACCATCCTGAGTGCCATCATGCAGCACATACCAGACAACCAGACACAAACACAGCCAAGTCAGCATGGGTCTGTGAGAGGCAGGTCCTGCTTGACGGACCTGATCTTCTCCAGTGACAAGGTGACCCGCTTAGTAGATGAGGGAAAGGCTGTGGATAGTATCTACTTAGGCTTGAGTAAAGCCTCTGACACAGCCTCCCACTGCATTCTCCTGGAGACACTGGCTGCTCACAGCTGGGATGCCTGTACCGTACGCTGACCAAAAATCTGGCTGGATGCAAAGACTGGTGGTGAATGGAGCTACCGGGCACACGTGCTGCTCCCCAGGGCTGTCTGTATCGAGGATCTGGGCAAGGGGTTGGGTGCCCCTTTGGTCAGGTCACCGACAACACCCAGCTGGGGGGCTGATCTGCCCAGGGGCAGGGGGCTCTGCAGGGGGGCGCTGGGCAGGCCAGGCCCCAGGGCCGAGGCCGCTGTCTGAGGGTCCCCGGGGCTCCGTGCCAGGCCCTGCCCGCAGGTCACACCAGCCCCAGGCAGCTGCGGGCCAGGGCACGGGGCTGGGGAGCTGCCAGGGGGAAAGGGCCCAGGGGGGCGGTGGGGCACGAGCCCCCAGTGTGCCCAGGTGGCCAAGGCGGCCAGCAGCACCCTGGCTTGTGTCCAAGCCAGCGTGGCCAGCAGGGCCAGGCAGGGATCGTCCCCCCATACTGGGCGCTGGTGGGGCCGCATCTGGAATCCTGGGTTCAGCTTTGGGCCCCTCACTGCAGGAGGGACATGGAGGGGCTGGAGCATGTCCAGGGATGGGCAGCGGGGCTGGGGCACCAGTCTGATGGGGGAGCTGGGGGGGGTCAGCCTGGAGAGGAGGATGGCTCAGGGGGGACTTTATTGTTCTTTACAACTGCCTGAAAGGAGGGTGTAGGGGAGGTGGGTGTCAGCCTCTGCTCCCACTACATTATCCGTTGCATACAACTTCCCACAGACAGCTGTGGGGTGGGGGCATGCAAAAGAAAACCTAGGATTTTTTCAGGGTTGAAAAAGCCATCAGCAAACAGATCCATAATTTTTTTATTCAAATTCTAACAGGGATTTTACCTATGTGACTTACATACAGTTTCCTAATTAAGTTTAGCCTTGTGGATGACACAAACCAGGTTATGTTTGAATTCCAGAATACAATCTGAAAATCTATACTTTTGTACACCAAAAATCATGAAGCAACTTGAGAAAGATCTTACATGCTATTACAGCTGTGCTCAAAAGTATCTCCAAGTCATCAGGACAGTTTCTCAAAAATTTACCAGCTTAATCTAAAAAGACTGACCTACTGACCAGCGCAACTTCCATCTTCTGTGATAGTTCTGATCACCAGATTTCTTTTTTAGTCTAGTATCATAAGGTGATGATGCCAGATGTCACAAACAGTTTTACAGACTTCCATGATAAACAATTTTTATGACTGTTTTCTGTAAATCAAAGTTTGAAAATGCAAAAACATGTATGAAGAAAATTATATCAGGTCCAGGTCTATCTTTATAGGCAAAAAAGTTAAGACATAGGGATGACAAAGCCACGGCAAATAAATGTGTTGCAGAACATGTTTCTGATTTTATCAGAAAGTTGTGAAATCCAGCTTAGTAGTAACTTTGGAGGCAATTGCTGAGAAAATGCACTACAGAGTTTACACAAAGGGGAGGGGTGGGAGGAGCTAACCTGAAAGAAACAGCAACCACACCCCCAGAACAGTTTATTAAAGGTGAAGTGCACGACAAATAATTAACACGTAATGCCTTTGTGGTAAATTACTGAACTTATTCTTTCTGTGGGGAAGACTGATTGTTTCATTGCTCTTTTCCTGCATCAAAAGCCTGCTAAAGAAAGGACACGCAGACTACATTTACAAACAATTTTTGTCAGATATTTACACCATGTTAGGTTGGGTTTGAGTCTTGATATGCTCACTGGTATACTAAAATTCATGTCAGTTACAATCACAAAACTTAGACATTTTGGGATTTCTGAAAGTTTGGTTTTCCCCAACTGGCCTACTCAAGCTCATGCTTTCATTTTCACCTCATTTATAGTGAGCAGTAATGCCCCTGCAGAATACATTATGGCTGCCTTCTTCACTCTATCTTACCCGCACATGCAAATCCGAAGACTTGAAAACAAGTCATATTCTTTTCTACAAACATTTAGGAAATGGCACCTCAAACTGAAATTACTTCTACACAGACAACACTGAAGGCTGTGTGGAAGAATATATAAGCAATTACAGAACAAGCACGGATGTTTCCAATTCAGACTGCTATAAAAGATTGCATAAATGTAACAATTATTATCATAAAACATAGAAGAATGAATCAAATGTGAATCTGCTTTTACAGTGATACCCAGATATCATTTGGTCAACATTTAAATCCCTTCTATTAATCTGTTAGAAAACTGCCTGAAGAGGTATTTTCCAAATGATGAAGCAAAAGGTGTTCTTGTTACTAGAATTCCAAAATGCTACCTAAAAAACCCACAACAGCTTCCACAATCAAAAAACTGCACAGCACTAATAACAGAAATATTTCTGCTTATTTGCAGAGAATAGGTAACAATTCCCCACCTACACAGCACCTCTGGAAGCCCTGAAAGATTAAGTTCTGTTTCTGAAACTACTAGTAAGTTATTTAAAAAAAAAAAGGTCAGCAAAAAACATCCATAACAATTTGCTGGCCACTAAAAAACAGATTATGACCCCATCCTACCATTACCTTTCAGGTGTTTCAGGTAACGACATGACCTTTACCCTTCAGTCTTCTGAAGACCTGTGCTAACAGCTAATGCCAGACAATAACCACACAGCTATGAGAAAGGCATTAGGACACATGTATCAACTTCTCCCTAGCTGAAACCACGCTCTACCTTCTTTCTGACACTGTAGGTTAAAGTTAAATCTGTCTGAACTCCTCAACTGCATTTCATATGTTAAAACCATTTCTTGATTTTGTTCTGTGAAAAGCTGCACATTTTTTTAAAAAATACATAAATTTTCAGTCTTTGGGTGACTGATACAAGCCATCAACTCAACCTGCAACCCACCTTCCCTTCTTAATACAACTGACAGATAGCAAGACTGCACAAATTACAAGAAATTAGATGCTAGCAACACAGGTAGTTCACTGAATGTGTTGTGATTTGAGGTTCAGTTTACCGACTCACTCCAGCTGCTTTGTATCCCAAGGGAATCACAGTCAAGACAGGCCAGTGAATCTAGATTTTCATTTGGTAATAATTCAGCAAGGCACTTGATACCACCAGTAGCTGTAAGGCAGAATCTACAAAGGCCCTTTTTTTTTGTTGTTGTTGTTTAAATGTACACCATCACCCCATCACACCCTCTCCTCCACTCAGTGCAAGCACTCAAAATAAGCAACAGTCCTTCAACATGCAAGTTAAGAATAATAAACTTACCCATGTAACAGGAGCTAAACTAGATTTAAGCAATCAATATGCTCCACTGATGAATCTGTAATAACAGAAACAATCAGTTGATAATCTTCCAAAGCCTCCTGCAGAAAAAAGAATGACAACTGTATAGGCTAAACTTGAGAAAAGATAAAAACAAAGGCGAAAATCTGTTTCTTACAGGTCCTTTTAATTTTAATAAGCAAAGGACAAGCATGAAAATGCTATGCTAAAGTAATAAAGCCTGTGCATGATGAATGCGAAGGCAAAGATGAAACTCCAAAGCATAGGCTCAACCTCTGTTACAGAGCCATGACCAGTGGTACCTCCCAGGTAAGTTCCAGAGAGAACAAACAACAGGACAGATCAAAATGCACACATAGACCAGATGTGGTATAGACAGGTATCTTCAGCTACCATGAATGCTGGCTTTTTCCTCGGTAAAATGAAAAGCTGGCAACAATCAGTAAAGAAAGAAAACAACTGGAAAAAACTACTTAAGAAAAATAACACTTCAGATTTTGGGGCTGATCATGCTATTACCATGAGCACAAGATTTTCCAATCAATCTGAACCAGAAACAGCCTTTAACTAGCACTACCTAGAAGTCAGAATATATCAGATCCTGTTTTGGATGCATTTGGTGTCTGGCTTCTCCCTCCACATTCAGAAACAGACTTCTCTACCCTCCAGAACCCTCAAATTTGAAATATTAAAACCTCTGCTCATATGCTGTGGTGTTACCTTGCAGATTCTGCCTCATTATTTTAGGCTAGACCTACAATATTTACATCACTTATAAAGAATACTACTTGCGTGTACTCAAAGACCACAAGTTGAAAGGTGAAGAACACTGATTTACACTCAATAGCACAACTGAAAAAAACTCAGTAGTTCAAATATGACACTACGCTTCCTGTAGCTATGATTTGTGGTTTTCTTTCATCCACATCTCAAAAAAGTTACATAAAACCACAACATCAAAATGGTTACTAAATCACTGCAGATATCCAAGCTGTTTCTGATCTCTTAGTATTCAGATATTTTTTAAAAAACGACTGTAAATACTATTATGTATTACTGTAAATACTAAATATTAAAAACTTCAAATAAGGAGGTAAGTAAAAAGAATCCATAGCAACAAAAGAAAAACTACAGAACTTAAAATTAAGGCTCTGAAGACCTGAACTAGCTATAAACAACTACATGAGAAGATTAGGATAAACAAGCTATTTTACACTTCAAACAGATAACAAGCCATGTCAGATTCTATAAAAGGAAGCAACTTGGGAAAATTACAGAAGAGCACTGTCCCACCCAAAATTTGCTGTATGTTCTCTAATAGTACTTACTGCTAATAAAAATAGTGTGTCCCATAAAATGCGTTTAAATTGGCCCTTGCAAAGAAATAAGAACATACTCCTGTAATTTCAGGTGTAATCCTTGAGATTATCCCTTCATCAGCATCTAAACAAGTCACAACAGGTTGCACTGTTCGGTTGATTGGTAGAGGCAGGTCTATCAGCATAAAGACTTCTACCTCTGTATTACCATTATCTCCTTAAGCAACAAGGATTAACTCAATCATTTCAAAACCCCTCCCCTGAACTGCTCTGCAGAACCACCAAAAATATACAGATAGGCAACAGTGAAGGAAGGGGGCAGTTTTCCATCCCCTCACCTGCCCCCAGCTATACAGCCCAAATACACCTCACCTTCACACCAGCCTCCCAGTATGTGCACATCCCTGACAATTTCTACAAATCTTTTCCTGTGAAAACCTGGATAATGTCATCCTTAACCATTCAATTGGCTGGAAGTCTCCATAAATTGGTTTGGTTTGTTTCCCATGCACCTTCACTATCATACTGTCCCATCACAGGACATCTATAAGCTTTTCTTAACACTCCCAACCAGGTTTCAACTCAGCATTATCCTTACAGGATTTCATTACTGGTACAAGGATGATTTTGAAAGTCCTGGCCTCACAAAGCTACAACACAGCTGTTAGTACGTGACAGATTCAAAGTGACACCTGAAATGATGCTACGCAAGGTAATCGTCATCAACTGATTTCCTCTGGACTTCAAGCAAGCAAACAGCTACTGCACTGAAAAAATTACTAGGCCACTATCCTTTTCTGAAAGTGTAACCTATTTATATATAGTTTTACATTTCTTTTCTTCAAGGCTATGTATTTTAAGATGAAACTTGTAACTTTATTCCCACTTTAGAACTAGTCAAACAAATGGGATTTCAGTGCAGGGAAAAAAGTAACAAACCAAAGCCGTAATTAAAGCTAAATTGAGAATTCATTATCAATCTAAAGATGAATTTTTATGAAACATTTTATCAAACTAATTTAAAAACAATAATGCACACTTCAACGAAGTCTTAGTCTCTAGATCTGAAATCAATATGCGATAATATGTCATAACATTAGACTAATACAGCGACATAAGACATGCAGTATATTTTGTTCACAGTGCTTTTCACGTTCACATACTAAGCCAATCTCTACCCCCCACCAGAAAAAGCAGCCTCACCTTCCCACGACACCATTCCAACAGGCTCGTGTCACCCTCTCCCTTCTGCTCACACAAGCACCCATGCAGGCACATGGCACAGCACATCAGGGAACTGATCCAATTCCCCACATCCTTCACAAATGCTTGTGAAAGCAAATCGAAGGGCATAGTATGCAGGTCCTCCTCCCCCTTTTAATGGCACTGCCAGCCTGAAATGCTGAAACTGAACACATGAAAACAGGATTAACATTTGGCAATGACTTCATACATGCTGTGTTTCATATCTGCCCAAACACATTTCTAATGAAAGATTCACAAACTGATTAACAAAATACCTGGATTTCCTGCAACGTGAGCGCTCACAGTACAACACTGAAAATTCCAATTCCCGCTGCACAGGAGTACACTACAAACTGTTTAGGTGTCCCAACACATCAGAAAATGTTTCTGGATTAAGTTTTCCTCTATTTCTAGTTCTTTTATACTTCTTTCCCCATCTGCTTTCAAACAGGAGCATCTGGCTTTATAAATTACTTTTGGAAATATTTCATCATCTTGTTAATACCCAGCTTTCCTCTCTGCTATATAAAACACTGCTTGAAACCAATGGCTGTTACAATTACTCATTTTTTAACCACTGTGACAGTAACCCCTTAAAACTTAGAAAGCAAGCTATACACTCCGCTTCTCAATACACTCCCAAGAGATTTTAAAAGTCATGACAGGTCTAATGACTTAAATGACTTTTGGCAGCCTGTTCTACTTCTTGAAAGAATATCCAAAGCCTCTGTTTGTGGTTCTCCCTTTCTCACTACATTTACATTATAGGGTTTCAATGCATGAACTGCAGAGCAGTGTTAAAAAGAGATGTTCAGGTTCATTAACTACAGAGGAAACCTGAGAAAAATGAAGCTTATACAGAAGGACTTGACTCCACCTCAACCCAAGTGGCAGCAAGCTGCTTGGACCATCAGACTGGAAACTGAGCTGAAAAAAAGATGGAAGTTGCCTCTGAGTGCTCGGGCCGGTTAGTGGTGTCAGAATACAAAGGGGACTCTGCCAACAGTAAGATAAAAGAGAAATCAATGGGGCCAAAATGATCAGAGATACAGTTTTTACTGCCAAAACAACGCAGTGGGAATTGCTATGCTACAGACATAAAAATATTGTATGTATTCATAGTCACATAAATATGAGGACAAGTTAAGATTTTCTACAGCTCAAAACATCATTGCAAAGAAAACATTAAATAAAGCAAAACTTTTATAGAAAAGCACTTAATAATACCTGGCCAGAAACTACATACAGAACATTAAATAGATGGAAGCTATAGAAAAGCACAAAGTCCCTTCAAAACTATGTGAAGTCTAACTTCAAAATTTTAATATGCAAGGAACACCGGTTAAGCCTATGTTGGTACAAACCTCGAAAGCAGCAGCACTGCGTTGTTTTCCTCTAGGTCAACATCAACATTAGACACGTGTCAAAGAAGTAAAAAGCACATCAAACAAGATAAATTTATCATAGTAATAATAATGGAAGACAACTGTGCTGCTACTGACATATGCTTTGACCCAGTGTCACAAAATGTGACAGCTTCAAAACAAAAAAAAAGAGACAGCAAATAAAAACAAAGGTAAAATATTAAGAGCCCACATATATGTAAGGGCAGAAAGCTAGAATCAAAAAACCTCAGAAGTTGGCCCTACGTCCAAGCCAAAGAGAAAGATTAAAAAAGATCAGTAAGTGGCAAAGTTCAGCAGAGCTATACCAATCAAGCAGAAATATAACCCCCCTGAAACCCAGAAGGATATAAAGCACATTATGATCAGAAAACTAGACAACATGAAGTGAATTTTTAAGGGAGCATAAGTACAAAAACACATGAACTACTAACCATAGTAAACAAGACAACAAAGACATTCAGGCATTTGGTGGCAGTCACACACAGGTAAGGGATTTCCTTCGGATAGCTCTCCCATCATCACCAAGTAAAAACACACCGGGTGATCCGAAGGGCTGAAACATCGACGGACTGCTAAGTGGCTCAGCTACTTTCAAAAACTAACACATTTTCTAAGCTTGTGTAGTAGACAAATGAAAATAAAACAAAATCCAGCAAGTATAGCTTTTTTAAGGCAATAGTAAAAAGAAAATTTAATAGAAACACAGTAAAATTCATTCCTGTATGGCTAACAATTAAAATCTTGCCTAACTTCACTACAAAGGACAGTAGTATCTTCAAATTCTTTGAACAGAGGAATGAAGTAGTGAGCAATTTTGTCACAGAACAGGTTTTCCACATCTTTTAGGAAATGTCTGGACAAAACTATACAACTAGAGGATACCAAAAAATATCAAACTACTACACTTTGATGACACACAAAATAACTGAACCACCAAAATTTATATTATTTTAAAAAGTAATTCATATGAGCCAACACCTATGCAACGCACCAAGATCAATAGATTAAAATTACAAATGAAGAAATTCAGCCCAAGCTGAGCACCTGACTCTTCAATGGAAACCAGTACCAAGTCAGCTCCACAAACCACTTCACAGCAAAGAAAATTCACTGCTAATGTATGCAGAATGACGCATTTTGAAGGAAAAAAAGCTGTCTCCAACATGTAATTCACTGTTCCTACATCAACTTATCAAGACAAGATTTCTTACTGAATAACTATGAAAACTAGAATGCAAGAGGAACAGGAAGAATAAAACACTGTCACAATGTAGATTTACCAGTACATTCCTTGCTAAAAATGCCATACTCTGTCCTGGTCATGTCACAACTACAAACCAAAGCTGAACCAGGAAAGTTCAAAGACTGGCAATGAGAATCAGCAAATGCCTAAAAAAATATGTAAGTTTACATATTCGGAGCCCAGCAAGTTCTCAAGTTTGACAGCCCTTTCTGAGCAGCACCTTTAGGGATGCTAGTAGGAAAAAAAAAAAATAATCACAACCACATGTCCAATCACTTTCAAGTATCCCAAAACATCCAGAAGCAATGAGTAGAGTGATACTGTTTAGTCACAATGTAAAAAAAAAAAAAAAAAAATCTCCTTTTGCTTTGCAGTGATCAGATTTTAAAGGGACATTAAATGTTTTTCATTGAAATTAAACATTAAATCACTTTCCACACAACTCAAACATCTCATGGTTGTTACACACTCCAGGGAATTACCCAAACTCCCAACAAGGTTTAGCAGCAGAACATTGCCAATTCCTTGATTCCCTTTGGTAAGGACAGCCTTAATTTAAAAAAAAAAAAAAAAAAGCCATTTTTACTGATGCAAAAAGGGTTTATCATAAATTGATAGTCTGCTTCTTTTGTAAAATCAAGATAATCTTTTCAGCATGAATACTAAATAGTAAAAAAAAAACACCACACCAAAAAAACCAACAAACATTTAAAATTAAAGCACCCAAAAGACCATATAAAGCTAGGGTTTCAGTTTTCCTAAAGAGCTCTGCAGCTATACATACAAATTGTGCTTATGTATTTAGATGGAATTAATCCGGATTACCACTTTCATTTTGGCAATTTAACTGGAGAACTAGATCAATAGCATCCAATCAGTAAAATATGACTGTTGTTTCCACAGTGCTGAGACATTTTCTCTATTAAGAGCTGGTTTGCCTTTTTTTTTTTTATAAGATCAATAGCCTCAAAGCAATTACATTTAACTATTCAAGGGACAGAGATCTGTTGCAGCAAACAGCCTGAAGCAGCACCCCTCAATACCTGGGGCAGCACCTCTCCACCCCAAGCCCAGCGCACAAGCCAGGCAAGCAGAGCGCTGCCTCCGCTGCCATTTCCAAACACGTACTGCGATTTTGGGTTTTTCAGGGGTTGAACAACCAGTTCTTAACATTCATAGGAAAGTAATTCAACTTCAATACTGGTTACAAAATTGGTTTATCGCATGAGAAGCTGCAATCTTGGCCCTGTAGCCAGCTGAATTCTAATAGTGCAGCCCCTGAAATTCCTAAAATGCAAACTGGTTAAACAGAAGTGGCGTGAAGCCTCCCTTCCACTGACTGACATCTCTTGACACTAGGACAGATTCCTTATGGGAAGCTGGTATTAATCAGTTATTAGCAAGAATTTCAGTTATACCACCTCACAGACACTGCAAAGTGAAACTTCACAGAACTTGCATATATAAAAACATTTCATGTTTAGAAAAGTTAGCTACAAACATAATCAGCATGTTTTATACACTAAATTATTTCCATGCCAAACTAGTGATAGTACAAAGATTTGCTTTCAAACCCTTTATCATACTCAAGCTGGTGCTGCACAAGTTACATTCTGAAAGTAAAGGTTAAGAAACATATCATATTGCTCTTTGTGTAGTTTTCTTAAACTCCCACTCCATTTCCATGCTCACTTCTTATCAACCTCCTCTACTTGGCAATGCAGAAAATTTCAGTTAGGTGCCTACATAGTTTTCAGATTTCTCTGAAAATCTCTGGTTGAAGGTTAGTGCCTTAAAAAAAAAATCACAAAAACATTTTATCATCAGGAATAATCAAGTATTCTTATTTATATAAAGAAAAATATACCTTATGTATTTACTTAAATTGCACTGATAAGTTAGCAGGAGGTAATTTGACCAAGTTTGGTTTTTTTTCCCCAAAAATGACAATTTTTGTTTGCTGTTTTTCATTGTGGTAAATATTAGGCACAGGTGTGTACACACATCTTACAATTTTTAAATTGAAACACTAGTTTATTACTCTTCATAAGCAAGTCAAACCCATTTCTTAGATGACTAATAAAGTAAATAAATACATGCCATAAAAGCCGTATGCAACTTAGGCAGTTATCAGTGAGGACAAGCAACAATGCATCACCCCAGCCCCGGGGAAAGGCACCTTGATACACAGTTTATTAGAACAATAGTTCACCCTCACAAGAGCTACACTCCAGCATCAACAGACCTTTCCACCGTTGCTATTTATACGTGCGTATAAGCAGTGGTACTAGTCTCTGCACATGACAGGGGCTCTGAGCAATCAAATTGCTTCTATCAGATCATCTGCAACACCCAGAATACACAAGGCTGACATATACCGTATTTATACGAAACAGGAATATCAACCGCAGACCTATGCTTAAGTGCCTTGGGATGTAACCGAGACCTGACTACTTCTACTCTATTTTTAACTTGTGATATATTTAGAAATAATCAAGAAGTGCACACAAAACAGAAACAAATTAAGACCTTATGTTTCTAAGGAACCCAGATGATTTATGCTCCCATCTTCTTTAGCTATCTGCACACTACTCTCACACCCCAGAAGGAGCATCCCATACAGCAGCACATACTGCACCAATTATCCATAATCAACATGTCGCTAAAAAGACCTGTTCAGTTCTGGGAGGCTTGTGCAGCTTCCATGCCCACCAATTTCTCATTTCATTTGACTGTCAATTTCCAAAACTGCCAGTTTACCCTTTAACAACAAAAGATACTTCCAAGGACTTCAAGAATACCAGGGAGAGACAGAACAAATTTCCTGCTTCTGAATAATCTAATTCAGAATCTTAATGGTGTATATAGGTTATCACAGCTTTTCTATTAAAAATTAAAAGGGACACCAACTTCAATTTTATTCTTAATAATGCAATCCAGTATAGATCAAAGTTTTCACATTAATCTCAAGTCAGTTTCAAACAGTTACAAGAGGTAGATGCCTGTTCCTTACTACTGATTTATTTGGTTTTATTCCCTTAGCCAAGTAAAATATTGTCCTAATTCTAAAGTTAGTAGCTCATTGTACCTTACTTGCAAAACAAATAGACTAGAAAATATACTAAGGTTCATAGATACACAAATAAATGAAGTTACACAGTTTTTTCCTAAAATAATTCAGCTACACTCTTTTCTTCTTCACAGTGCAATGACTGGCTATTTATAGATGGGATCAAATGTCACTCAAACATACACGACTACAAAGAATACAGGCTTCCAAATCTCTTAACTTCTGCTCATTTATATCATATTTATCAACAGCAAAAGGTAAGTTTGTTGGGTTTTTTTTTTTCCCCCTCCATTAAAAACCCGCTGTTCTGGACACAGCAAGTAGCACTTCAGACTTGACAAGCAGAGTTGCAGTTCTCACAGCTAAAGCCCCATCTGGACCTACAAACTAGGTGCTCCTCAGCCCCTTTGGCCCCTTACACCAACCTAACAAGCCTCTTATGAGCATTCTAGAGGTCAAGCTGCACACAAAACATGGGACAGAAGATGGTACTGCCATTCTTGCATCTAAAACACAAAGGGGAGCACTTTCATGCATGAGGTGGAGCATCTGCACCAGACTCCCCTCCTGCGAGCAGTGAGGGACTTTTGGATGTCCCTCTCCCACTTGCCAAATATGAAAGTATGTGGAACATCCCCTATTTAAGAAAAAATAGTAATAATCAGGTGGAAAAGAGTGTGAATTAAGATGAACTCCCACTATGCATAAAGTATCTTATCTTCTTCGAGACAAAGAACCAAGAAAGCCTCTCCCTCCTCAGTCGCTGGCTCCCTCCAAATAACCTGCAACCAACACCCTCAGGGTTAGGGAAAGCCAGGCTCCTGATCCTTACCAGGGATGAAATGGGACAGTACCCCTTGCTATGGCATAAACGCACTTTCCACAAAAAGAGAAAGAGGAGAGAGTAGGAGTTTACCTGAACTTCCAAGATTTCCATAACGATACTTCTAAATTCCAGCGCTGATAAACAGTTTCAATTAAGGTTTTATTTTGCATGTTTGAGCACATCACTCCCCCTTTGCTGACTTAATTCACACATTTGGTTTCAACAGATAGATTTCACCTGTCAACTTGATTTCCTCAAACCATAAAAGTTTTTAAAGTAGCAAAGAGCAACCGACACAACCATAACTGCAGTGAGCAGATCAGTAAATACCGAAAAAGAATTGTCACATGGTAAGATTCTAGACATCAAAAAAGTGACTTATCTATTACACATACTCTGTAGATCTTTGAATCCAAGTACAGTATTTTTCAAAAGCAAAAAAAAAAAATTTATCTGCTTCAGACCTGGAATCTGCAAAGCTTCCAAATCTGTGCAACAGAATATGTGAATGAATATATTCCCTGTCAACAGGAGTCAGCATACATGGCTACACAAGTAGTATCTAAGATGAGAGCTACCACGGACGTTATTGCCTAACATGATTCGAAACAGGGCAATTACACCATTTAATATCAGAGTTTAATCATTCTCTCTTTTCCAAGATGCTAAAAACCACTTATTTGACCAGCAGTTCGGGTTTTTTTCCCAAATTCCACTTGCACAGAGCTTTCTTTTAATGTATCAGGACTCAACGTACAGAGGAGTATTTGAAAAAAAAAGCAACAACAACCAGCATTCAACATTCACGTCCAGATTTCCTTTCAAGCTTTCTACTACTTTGTTGCTGACAAGGAAAGGGAAAAAAGTTACTTTTTAAAGCCAGCATTTTGCAAAATGAGCAGATAACATTACTGCAAAACTAGGGAGCCTTCTACAGTATTAATGGTCTTTTACAAGGGCCTTTTTAGAAAGGCTTCTCACAGGCACGCGAGGCTTCACCTGGATGAGGTTACGTTTTTCATGGCCTATAAAGAATCGGGATTCAATCAGGGATCATTAACGGTAACAATGGTAAAAGGTGTGAGAAATACAGCCACTGAAACGCTGCCAGATCGCCCGTTTCTGGGCTACCGCGGCACGGCTGTGAGGCACGTTCCTCTCCCGCCGCAGGCTGCCCCGCCGCAGGCTGCCCGCCGCCCCTCCGCGGTGCGCAGCCCCCACGGCCCCAGCCAGCCTGCCGGCTCCCCCAGGCACGGCGCGGCCGCTCGCGCCCCAACTCGCTTCACGTGCGCTCCGGCGGCGGGCGGGCGCGAGGCGCAGCTGACGGACCGGCGGCAGCGCCGAGCGGCGGGGAGGGGACCCAGGTGCGCGGCTGCCCCCCCCCCCCCCCCCCCGCCAGGCGCCGACGACCGCCCGCGCGCGCAGGTGTGCAGTGGCCTCTGCCGGCGCGCGCCCCTCTCCGCGGCCGTGCCGCTGGCGCGCGAGGGGAGCGCAGGGACCGACCTCGCGGCCCCCCCGCCCGCGGCCCCCGGCGCGCGCCCCCTCAGCGCCGCCCGCCGCCCCCCTCACAGCCCCGGGCCCGCCGTGCGCCCCCTGCCCCGCGCCGCCGCCTTCGCCGCCCCCTCGCCCCCCGCCGCCGCTGTCAGGCTCTCGTCCGGCTCCCTACCTGTGGGGAGGCTCTGGGAGCCGCTCCGAGCGGCGGCAGCGGCCGGGTCCGGCTGCCCGAGGAGAAGGGCGATCCAGAGGGAGCCGAGGAGCCGCCCGGCTCTCCCCGCCGCCATCGCTCCGCTCCCCGCGCCCGGCAGCCGGGCACCCAGCGCCAGCCCCTCCCCCGGGGGGGCTCCTCCTGCCTGCCTGCCTGCCTGCCGGCCGGGGCGCGCTCCCCGCTCGTCCGCCGCCGGGCTGCGCCCCTGCGGCACCCCGAGGCGGCGGCCCTCAGCCGGGCGGCAGGGCTCGCAGCGCGGCCGGTGGGGCGGGCGGGAGCGGCCGAGGCTCACTCCATCGCGGGCCGGTCCCAGCGCCGGGCTCCGCTGCTCCCTCACACGGAGCCGGAGGGGCGCTTGCCGCGCGCTCCTCCCCTCGCTCCCTCCCGCTCCCGCCCCCCCCCACACCCCCCGGGCCCGCCCCCCTCCTCCGCGCGCATGCGCCCGCGCGCCCCTCCCTCCCTCCCCCGGCCGGTCGCGCGGAGGCATAGGCGCACGCGCGCTTTCCCGCCCCCACACACCCCCCGCGCGCCAGGTTTGCGCGCGCCCGCCCGCGCCTGCGCGCGCGCGCGCCAGCCTGCGCCGCCCGGGCCGGAGGGGCGCGCGCGGAGGGGAGCCTGTCAGCCCGCGCTGCCGGGTTCCCGCCTCAGCGAAACCACCCGGCGGGGTCCCGCGGGCGCCGCTGCAGAGCCCGTGCGCAGCCCTGCGGCACGGCACGGCACGGCACGGACCCGGACCCGGACCCGGACCCGGACCCGGACCCGGACCCGGAGCCGGAGCGCCACTGCCGCCGCTCTCGCCGCGCTGGGCCGGGGCCGTTCCAGCTCCCGCCGCAGTGACCAGGGAAGTTGCTCCCTGCGGGCCCCGCTGCTGCCCAGTCGGGCTGCCGCATTTTGCGGCAAGCCTGTGCCTCAGCAAACCAGAGGATAAGTAAATGTGGAAAAAAAGCCCGAACCTACTCCGCAAAGGCCCATGAACTGTATTTTCGTCCTCTTGGGGGTAATCAGTTTTACACAGCATTTGCCATTCAAATCCAAATCATTTGAATGCTGCATCGTTACCAGCCGGCTTTAGCCTGGCTGCTGGATCCGGTATCCTTACAAAGGGGACAATGAGAGCTATAAATATACATTCCTCCTTCGTTAATCATGTGAAGTGTACTCTTATATGTTTTTTCCATCTCAGCTTGTTACCCAGTAAATTATATTTTTACTATGTGCACGCTATCCTTGCTCATTTTATTATTAACTAATTGAATTGTCTCTTTCAGTACATAAATTATGTAGTACCAGGGCTCGAGAAGTGGTAACCCTGAGATAACCGCACCCCTGGGGCACTGCCAGCCGTGAAACACGGGTACATCCCCCTGAAAAGTCTGATTCTGTTGCAAAAATGTTTTAAAACTAGTTTTAAAAAAATTGTTCCAGAAAAAAACAGGCTTTTGCAATGCTAGCAGCGCTCCTGCTGAGGAACCCAGGACTGGTTTCAGGGACGTTTGCCCTGGTAACCTTCCTGCACGGGGCAAGGGTGTCCCCCTTGATGCAGGCACCGCTGGCTCCCCGAGAAATTATCCCTGATCCAGCGGGATTTGCAGATTTGTTTATTTAAAGGCTTTTTGGAGAGGCAGACGCTGACACATTTTGCAGTACACCAAAACGCAGGTGTGCATTTTGCTGTACATGCGGATGTAGAGAGATGTGCACGACTAATTAAATGTTGATATGACTACAACGTACCAGCTGATACAGGTGTCTGAAGTGTTTCTCATTGTGAAACTTGCTTCATTATTTTACAATTTTGTTTGGTGTTTCTGTCAAGAAACAGGAGTTTCATCCTCCACTAAAAATATCCCGAAGCATTTTCACAATGATGAATAATTACCTCCTGAGAGAAGGATGTTTGGGTTTCTCCACATCATGCTTTCAGAGTTACGCTGATATCTGATATGCCAGAAGGATTACCAGCAACGAACTGCAATTTATACTGAACATGGAAGCACTGATTAATAGGCAGGACTGTTCATATAACTCCTATTAAAGCTGGTTAGCAGTTCCCATCATAAAATCCTACCTTCAGTCACTTTTAATAGTGCCAGACTAACCACTATGCTGAAATTTAGGCATCTTAAGTTCATACCTCAGGTTAAATTATACACATTTCTTCTTTCGTTCCTTCTGTCAGGGATCTTTGAATCTGAAAACAAGGATGGTCACCTTGTCAGAGGTGCTCTCTCAATGCCCACCCTGACAAACCCCACTGCGAACCCTCTTTGCGCTTGGTGGGGGCCGAGCACCCCTCGCAGCATGGTCCTGCAGCAGCTCCCTGCGCACCCAGCACGTCACAGGCTGTGGGAGTCAGAGCTGGACCCGCAGTTCCAGTTCCCGGCTGCTTTGGACCATGCCAAGTCTGAAGGTAGGAAGGGTGAGCAGGGAACCTGTCCTTCCAGTCCTCTTGGGAAACGTGGAGCAGGAAGCTCCTCGAATAACAGGTGGTGGGGATGAGAACTGGATCCAGGACAAATGAATTGGCAGGCACAAAGAGTCTGGAGAAAAGACAGGTTCTCCAGGGCAGTGGAAGGGAACTGGGACTTGGAAGGGGAAACTGGGTCTGCCTGGAGGCAGGGATAAAGCAAAGCTCACAAGCAAGAGTCTGGAAGCCAGCCTGTTGGGAGAAGACTTAAAAACAGACTGGTAATGGGAGAAAATTGCCAGGAAAAGGACATGCAGCCCTGGAGGAATGGGGCAATCAAGACCAGCACGTTACCCGGCTAAGAGCTGAAGGAGAACTTGCCTGGCAAAGGGGATCAGAGGGGAGAGCTGGAGCAGAGTGTGGGAGCAGGACATGCAACCCCAAGGCTGAGTGTGAGATGCAGCAGCGGGAAGAGGGAATTCACAAAGGACAGGGATGTAGAAATGGGTATGACAGAGACTGAGGAAGGCAGATCAGAAACATGAGGGTTTAGGAACAGGAATGAAGACCACCTGGAAAACTGTCGTCTCTCTACTGGCAGCAAGTATGTGAAATACACTGAGACTGTACCTTGTGCCCTGCAAGAGCTGGACCGCAGGCAAACTACTACACTCCTCATACAGGGTAAGCTGCCGCGTTGCTGATGGCCTGCATTGATGTCAGCGCAGGATTAAATCGCTGAGGGATTTTTTAGGTTATCTCTAAATGGAAGAGAAATACACATATATTAAAACAGTAGTTAGGCGGCAAAGTAAACCACTCCCAAACTATGAAATACCAGAATAAAGGCTGCCAGTGCAAGAGGATAAGCCTGGCTCAGGTGCTGAACCAAGGTTAAGGAACCAAGGTAAGTGCCTAAACAATTTACACTTAATTTACTATAAAAATCAGATATAGGTATTTTGTATCCCTTGCAAGGAACCGTGGGGAAAGCAAGCCCAGCGCGGTGGCTAGGGTGGGCAACTGCTGCCCCGGGAAAGGGCTGCAGCCTCCGGACGGGCTCCTGTGGGATGCAAAGCACAGTGCTTAAACCAGGCTTCACAGCAATGCACTAATTGTGAAGTCTTTGGTTCCTAGCTGCCTGATTTGACATTTTGAAGTCTGATTTGCAGAACTGAAGAGCACTTGCAGGTGTATCTGCAGTAAGTGAGAATTTATTCAACTTTTGACTAAATTAGATGCTTTGCCATGTTATATTTTCTGACAAAATCAGGCCATGAGTATTTCTAATTGGGTATCTAAAATTAAAAATTATTTTTACTCTTTTTTTACTATTCTGTCTGTATGCCTAAGTTACTTATCTGTAATATAAGGGCAACCAGTTCTCACAACAGTGCTGAGAAAATGAATTAGTTTGTGAAGCGCCTGGATGCCATAGCGATGAGTACCACGGAAAAGCCCAGGAGGAAATGAATAAATCTGTCTTCAGAACAATATTTGAATAGCATGCAGTAAATAAAGCATGGGCCACACAGTGAACAGCAAGGAGAAAATAAAATTATTACTTAGTTAGCACAGTCTATTCTGTACAATGAGTGAGGCCGGGAACCTGTCGAAAGAACAGCATGTGAGCTAATTATAGTTAAATAGTGTATCATAGTGCAGATGCACAAAAGGGACAAATTACAGTTGCACAGGCCACCTTAATGCTGGTACTTCTAAACTCTTAAACCCCTGAATTAAAAAAAAATCACCCTTAGGCTGCCAACGTGTAATATACGCGTATAAATTATTTGCTCAGCCTTTAATAGTCAGAGACAATATATTTACCTCATCTACCTCACACACTGCTGCGTGGTTCAGTGGAAAAAGTGTTTTTCTCCTCTTGGAGGTATCTTAGCCTTACAGCCAAGTTTCAATGCTGCCACTCATGCATTGATGTAGAGTTTTAAATTCAAAATTTACCTTCTTTGGAAGTCTGTGCAGGATCATTGGAGACAGGCAGTGTTCTCCAGAGAGGGATCCAGAGGAGGACCTTTATTCCAGGGATTAAAATTTTGTCTTTTGCTTGAGGTGCTTCATATTTCAAACCAGCCTACTGGGGTTTTTTTGGTGCAGAAGCAAGGTTATGTTACAACAACAGCTTCAGTGATCTTTTGCGACTCCTCGGTCCCGAGGCTAGCACTGAGCCTTTCTGACTCCTGCTGAGATTTGGAACCACTTCAGAGCTGCTGTAAATTGCATTGGGTTATCTGTTGCCCACAAGAAGGGTGATGAAATTAGGATTGGACTGTTCAGTGGCCCTCTGGTTGTATCCGTTCTTCTGATCATGATTTCTCTATTTCTTAGCAGGATGCGAGGTAACACTGAATCGTTACACCGATTTATTGTTACCCAGAGAATTTTCCATTACTGGGCATCCTCTAGCAGCTGGTTAAGGCAATTTTGGGATAAGAAGGGGCTGCAGCAGAAATAAAGACCTGGCTCATTAAGTTTAAGACTTACAGCCATGAGATACCTTCAGTCTAATCTGCTGTGCTGCCTCCCGTGTGTAGGAGGCATCAGCTACATCCACAGACGACTCCTGGCAATGACGACCTGTCTGCTTATTCCTGCGCAGGTCTCCATACCGGCTCCAGCACCACAGTGCCCAGCGAGGTATGCTGTCTTTCATCACTCAGGAGGGACTAGATTTTTTTTTCATATTTATTGGTCACAGATGTGGGTTTGCAAACTGCTCAGAGGTTAAAAGTCATTCTTCTGACTTTGCAAAGCAAATTTTAGGTTACCAGGCCATTTGACAGAAACCCTCTAACCCCAGCAAATATTTATGTCATTCCTGATGTCAACAGCTAAACAATTCCAACTCCTCACTGGAGTTGGGTCATAAATGGAGGCAGGCCTTCTAATAACTAAGGTTAGTTCCCTGGGAAGTTTGAGAGGAAGATGGAGCTCCTTCGCTTGAGTCGGTGTTTAACAGAGTCTGAAATCCGAGCAGAGCAGTTGGTATGAAATGCTTTCAAAGGCTTCAGTTGCTGAGCAGAGGGAGCTGTTGAGGTCTAATTCAATGTTTGTTTATTTATGGATTTCAGGTGTAGACAGAGGGAACATAGAATCCCAAATGCAGGGTTTACTGAATTCAATCCACACTTTAAAGGAAAAGAGTAATGTATTTGTTATCAGAATGTGCATAATGATGTGGGATATGGCTGGCTGGGCATTCAGGAGAGAAATCCAGGTAACCCTCAAGGGGAAAAAAGCCTGATGTTATCACAGTCAACGGGATTTTTGCCATGCATTCAACCAGAGCGAGATTTAATCTCTGGAAGCCTGTCATGGGATGACACCCTGCCACAGGCATTCACAATGTTATCAGTGACACTTAGTCTGGTATTTTTCTCTGTTTGGCTGTTTGTCATATAGTCTTTGTTCTCAGATGTTCTCATTACCCGAGACACGCTGATAATTGAGTCTCCATTCTTCTTCCCCACTGGCAGTGCCCTCACCTTCCCGGTGTCCCACTTCTCACTGAGGTACTGTAACTCATCTTTGGACAGAAAGGCTTTTTGCACATCCAGTAAGAGAAGAGACAGATGGTCCATGCCCTCTCCTGTGAACAGGATCAGCCTCCTCTGCAGCTTAAAAACCACATAAACCAGACGAGGATTCCAGGTGGTGTTTATCCCAAAGCATTTCCAACAATCCCACAAGAATGTTAATTACTGACACCAACAATCTTGTTCTCATTCATATAATGGGAGTGCCTAGAGGTCCTACCTGAGGTTGGGTCCTATTGTGTGAGACACCGTAGGATCACACAACAAAAGCAAGTCCTTTCCCCAGAGATTAGCCTAGAAGGTTAGCCTGGCAGGGAGCTGGAAGGAAAGCAGAACCATGGAAAGGAAAGGCGGTGTGAGTCACCAAAGGTAGTGCAGCAGGTCCACCTCTCACATCTCCTGGGTCCTAGTGCTTCAGTGCTACATAAACTGTCACATTCTCTCCTGGTGTCTGTGCCAGTGAAGGCAGGGAAGTGAGACTGCAGCAGTCTGAGAGCAATTCAAAACGGAGAGGAAAAACGTGGAGAAAGGCTAAAGACAAAAGGAAGAGAACTGATACTTGGCACATAGAAACAGTCGTTTGCCTCTGGGCTTGGGGAATCAAAGAATCTCAGATCAGCAACAGAGGATGCCTGGAAAATATAGTCCATTGCTCCCGGTGACCTCAGCACACTTTACAGATACTAAATAAACCTCACCTCTGCCCACTGTGGCAGGTTACCTGCCTCAGCACAGCACAGCCCCATCACTTTTTTATTTCTTTTTCTTTTTTTTTTTTTTTTTTGTTTTTGTTACCTGATAGGTACACCTGATGTGTAGGGTCATGTGGCTGGAATCTTTCATTCCCCTTGTTCCTGGCACATGACAGTGCTCACCAGTTTGCCGCACACACGGAGCCCACACATGCTGTGCCAGGTGACAGCAGAGGCTAAGGCACGCTTCCCAGCGGCTACACAGCACTGTCCCCCTCTGCAGCTCTGGGACCCTCACGCTGGCCAGGGGGCTGGTCAGCTGCGCTCCTGGAGTCCTGGGAGTGGGAAGAAAAAGCCACATTACCTGCGTGAGATACAAATGGATCAGCCAGAGTTAGACAAGCAAGTCTCATGTATAAAACTTGAGAGCAGACAGATTCGACTGTTGCACCATCACCTACAGCTCCCAGAAGTGTCCTTTGCCATTGGCGGTCAGTCACACTGGCTGGTATCTCAGGCTACCACTTTAAATGTTTAAATCTGTATTTACATATACAATGATTCCAGGAGCCCCTGTTTGAAAACAGTGGCTGAAGTACCCCTCTGCTTTAAACTGACAGGTTTGGAATCCTGTGACAGCAGAGTAAATATGAACAACATCACCTTAGTCCACTAGTTTAACAGTTCAAAACCAGCAGCACCATCGTTACTGTGACATACTGAGGACAGGGACGATAATCTGCCAAAATGGGAAAGCATACTGACATGGGACAACAGGTCAGGACAGGGACGGAGTCCTGTTTGCTGTAATGAGCAGCTACCCAGTGCCTACATGTCTCAAGCAGTCCTTTAAAGAGAGTTTGGGGTCAGCTTCCTCCTGCTAGAATGCTCCTCAACACCTTGTCACCCTTTCAAATGCTGTGAAGGAATTTCCTATAAATACCATGAATCGTTCCTGGGAGAAATACTGGCCTTCTTCAGTTTTACCCTGTCATCTGAAAAAGGGACACACTCAAACAGTTGTAAAATTAGATTTTTCAGAACAGAACTTCATGTTCATGTATCATACTTTGAAGACCTCACTGTGCAGTGTTAGATGTAAATTTGTCTATGCATAAAAGTGCAGAGACCTGATTTGACTCTATCCCACAAGTTACATAGCTTGTTACTGATGCCATAAAGCAAGAGATCCAAGACGTCATTCAGACAGGGCTTCCACTCCCCAACCTCCTCAGGTGCCACTGAAGGATACTTGGAGTCCTGGAGGACTTGTCCTTTCCCAGTGACCTCCTGCCATGTGATCTGTGCACCATGAGCGCGGTGCCTCTCAAAGCACCTTCCTGCCAGGAAAGGCAGCAGGTCACGATGCCACGCCTGGGCATGCTGTGAAAGTCCGGGCAAGACCTTGGCTATGGAGTGTCAGGGGAGAGCATGGAGGTCTCTCTCCAGAAAGCAGCAAGTGATGCAGTCCTGATTTGCTTAGGAGAGGAACAAGCTTCTGTTCCCAGCAGTTTCTAGTCTGAAAGCAGAGCTACGCCTTGAATCATTCTGCATAAATTTTATTTTGAATCCTTTCTAGCCTCTTGCAAATTTTAAGCATCTCCAAAACCAGGGCAAATTTGCCAACATTTCTTCCTAGTTTTCAGCAGTCCAACTTCCTATCCCTATTAGTGCTGTCTGAATCTTCCTCAGATGCAGGACTGAGCAATGTGGAAACACAAGGACAGTTTAAAAAGAAAAGAATACATTTCATGCTGAGGAATGGTACAGCGCTGACAGCTCTAGCAGATAAAACGTGGGTAGCCTTCAAATAGGCAAAGTGTTTTACTTGCTAAAGCTGTCAATCTGGCACTTTTCACAGACATTAATTTTACTTTCTTTTTTTGTTTAAACATCCCTTCAGGGCAACAGTTCTGGAAAAATACCACCATTCTCCCACCTTTCCGTGCTCCTCTCAGGGGACTGGTGATCAAAGCCAGGAGAGCAACACATGCAACTCCAATGGGATATGAAATGCGGGTGATCACACCGTGAACCCTTGTATCTTCCTGACAGGTACGCTGCACATTGAGCACACCAGGATCTATATGTCTGCTGTCACAATGTGGTTTTACCACATATTTTTATTTCCTTAGTACCTGAATGGCAGCTTTAGAAATCAAATTACAGTCTGAGTGCTACAGGCTGCAGCCCCCTGACTGAGCCACTAAATCAGACTAATTGAAACAACAAATATGCCTGAATAGCAGTTCCTTAAGAAAATGTTGCCCTTACAACAAACTGCTTTTACTTCTAACATAACTTGACTGGACTTATTGACTGCTTGGTATTTCTGCTACTGCATTTGAAGTTTATTGATTCTAAGAAATATGAAATGAGTTTCAAAGAGGTCAGAATGTGACTTTGTGTCCAAGTGAGTCACAAAGACATTCAGAGATTCTGAATGGAGCAGAGGGAATTGCAGGAAACTAAAGGTTGCTAGTTCATACCAACAGAGATCAGTGCTTTTTGAACACCACTGCCCAAAGAGCATCCCGGCCTGAAGCAAGCGAAGGCACTTATTCACCTCCCAGCCAAGGTACCACCACACTGCAGATGTTGCCCAGGCTGTTGCTCCACCTGCTTCCCCCTCCACTAATGCACATTTTTGGGGGGATGCTCTTAGAGGACCAAAGGTTGAAATGGCATATCCTCCTTCAGTGTAGTGGGAGGCACGTGCTGGCAAGGAAATCTGGGAGGAAAATACTCTTACGCTATACAGGCAATGGACTTCTTGCGTAAAAGCAAGATACCTTTCATTCCCAAAGGAATTCAGCTAAAAAGGATAACTACCAAAAACTGGAGAGAATTTAGATGGCTGGAACAGATTTACATTGCTAAACGAGAAAGAGGTTAAGGCTATCAGCATCACCCTTCATTCCTCAAAGTACAGGAGTGCATATATTCAACAAGAAATCCATTTCTCAAAAAGACTCTCATTCCATGTTCAAAAACTTCAAGTGAGGGCTGAGAAGAAATTGAGGTTTACGTCTATATCATCTAGAATGAACATTTACATTCTATGAAGAAAAGAAATGGCATTTTTCAGCTGTGAGCCCTCTGAGGCAGGTAACAAATGCGATATATTTGACAGAGGAAGAAAAGCTTTCTTACAAATCTAATGTTTTTCTAGCCCCAAATGGCTGCAATCTGCCTCTAAAATCCTCTTTCAGGCTGATGCTTGCTTCATGATCTGTTACTTTTGTCTAAACCATCCTTTCAAACGATCGCCCAGCTTTTTCCTTCTGACCTCTAGCCCACTCACCAGACACCAGGTAGCGCTGACCTGACCCTTCTGGACTTGTCAGCACAGTATCTGCAGTGAGCCACTACTTCTCATGCTGCCAGGTCATTCCAAGAAGTACTGCTTTGGGAGAAGACAGCACAGGGAAGGCAAGGAATAGTATTACTGACATGCTTTTGATGTTTATTGCTACTACTGCTGTTAATGTGTGTTTTTACTGAAGAGCAGAACTCATGTATTATGCTTAGCCTAAAAAGAAAGCTGTAAAAAAGTTGCAGTGAAAGACATCAGGAAGAAAACCCTCCTATAACACTCCTATTCTCTTATTCATTTTTGTTGTTGTTGTTGTTCTTGAAGTGTTGCATCCAATTTCTGGCAAAGGTAGTGGTCTGTGGGGTACAGTGCCTGCAGATGACTCCCGAGGAAGCACCTGCTGTGTGCAGGCTGCTGCTGCAGGAGGTGAGAGCTCTGGCCCCGAGCAAGGCAAGCACCGCACGTGGCAATTCCCACACCAGGAAGATGAAGGCGGCAGTCTTGTTCCTGGCTACAGTCAGTTCTGACGTATGAGAGGTTTCACTAAACTTCAATTGATGCAGATGAATGATGCCTACTGTGTTAGAAGTGACCAAGCTAAGATATCTTGCACTTCACCTAAAAATGACAGATACGTACAAAGGACTAAGCACAGAAAGCGCTGTGATTCTCTCCCCTGAATAGTTTATTTGCAGTGTTGAAAGGCTAAGTGAACTCAGGTAAGAGAACGGATCCTGATTAGATTTTGGAACAAACCACTCAAAAGTGGATTTTTTTTACTCACAGTTAACATGGGCATCAATGAGTCCAGTACTGGATCTGCTGCACCGCAGCAGCTGCCTTGGAGACCGCCTCCAGGCTGAGGGTCTGAGGTCAGTGAACCAACCTGTTAAAACAGCACTGGAAAGTCACCATGTCTACACTAAAGCTGACTGACAGAAGAGAGATCCAATAACCCAAGAACCTACAACAGAAGGGAGTCGGGTAGAGACCTGTAGTGTTCCGCAGTCTGCAAAAATGCGCAATGGAACTGAACAGTGGGGCGAGCAACAGAACCAGTCCCCACCTTTGGGAAAAGACAGGGTAACTCAAGGGGCGATAACAAGGATGTGTGAACATCAGCACAGTGGTCAATGTCGACAAAATCCCCCTTTGAAGTACTTCATGGGCCTGGGGTGGGTGGGATGACGCTGCAGCAGGTGAGCAAACCACAGCCTGAAAGATAAATGGATATTAATTCATTGCGAGTTGCACACCAACTTATGCAGTGCTAGGAACTTAATTCACACTCCCAAAAAAGCTACAAGCAGACTCTTGAAATTGAGCAGCGGGTGAAACTACTCTAAGTCAGCACTTACAGGGGGGATCTTCTCTCTGACCAAAGGAATCCACTGATCAATGTATGGGAAAACAACAGACAGCGAAAGAGACGGTCTGGAAAATTAGCAGCACATATACTTGTGTTGAAAAGCCTTGTCCACATTAGAACATCTTCACCAGGGTATCTGAACAAGAGAATGAGGATTAAAAAATAGGAAAGCCTGCACAGGGTGCTAAGTAAACCTGAATAGAGCACACCCACCTTAAAGCTCATCTCCTACAGCAAATTGTTATGTGGCATACAGCGGACACCAGAGGAAGGGGTGAAAAGCCTGACAGTTCTGGAAAGATAAGAGGAAATGCAGGACAGCAAGTAGACATTCATAGGTCACCAGAGAAAGGGGAAAAAATGCAACCCTTTGTGATTACAGTTAAGCACAAATAAATATGTAGGAAAAGAACATTTTCTGTTTCCTGCAAGGAGTAGTTTGCAGGGAAATGGCCTATGCCAAATATTTTTCTCTGCTGGAGGCATCAGCAGGGTTCTGACAGGCACGTTAGGAAAACAGACCATACGTCTGTGCATATTCAACAGCCCCTATGGGAGACATAATTTTCTCAGGCTGCCGTTTGGGTTGTCTTTGGCACTTGAACTGCTTCATGGGCTTTGATAGCCTAAGATGGGTGTAGATGATGTTTTGTTCTGAGGGAAAAGAGTAGAAGCACATGACCAGAAGCTCTGATCAGCTTTTGAAAGACCCAGACCAGCAGAACTCAACCAACAAAACTCCTTTGTAATGGAAATGTCATACCTAGGCATGAAATTAGAAAAGCAAAGTGTACAAGCAGATTACATCAAGATTGAAGTCATCCCCAGTATTCCTGCCCCAGCAGAAAAGGATGCGAAGTCAAGATTCCTTTGAGTAGTGAACCATCTGCCCAATTTAGCTGCCCAAGCAATCAATGACACACATCTTTATGTGCAAGACAGTTCAGTAGACCTAACATACAGATCTTCACAAGGAAGCTGAAAGGAGCTAATTAATAGTCCCAGATAAACAGAATTAAGTGCAAAACTGGACATGTACCTTTACAGACCGGTGCTAACTGAGCTGAATTCTCTTCTTGCACTCTCACTAGCGCTTACAACCCTTGTGAGGCATAAACGCTTACCCGAAAAGCATTTGCTTTCCACTTTTTGTAAAGCACTTGTAGGCTGTCTGCTTGAATGTTTCATCAGATTTCAATTAGAGATAGTATTAGACTTTAATTACAGTCTTCACTGTTTTGGTTTTGGTCTCCCTGTCCCATTCCAGAGGAGCCCAAAGTGACACCTTCCTATCCTTCCTGCTACGATTGCTAGGAAGTGAATTCGACAGTAAGTCAGACCCTGCTTACACTGCAAATTGGCCAGCTCTGTTCTTGACAGCAGGGTTGCCCTGTTCACAGTGGTTTGAAACCCTCTGGTGCCCTGAACACCAGAGAGGTAATGACTGTTGTTCAAAGTTAACACACAAATCACTGGGCAGGGGGAGAGAGACGCTGAAAAGCCATGCAAATGTTCTTTGTTCCCAGGAGGCGCAGCATAAGTGACCTCACAGGAGCTTAAGGAGGCGTTTCAAGGCTACCCTGGAACATGGGATGCTTTCTGGGGCATCACAAACGCCAAAGAAACTTCTTTCTTTAACTGCTTTGCTAATTACCACCGCTGTGGTATGCAAAGGGGACACCAAAGGGCAGAGCCTCTGCCATGAAGGCAAACACTTCTTCGGTAAGCTGAATATACTGAACAGCCCAAAAGAGCCAAGCTGCACAGGCCAGGTGGGTGTGCAAGCAGTGAGCCTGTGAAGGTGTGTATGCTGAGACAACACCTAGAAGGGCAGCATCTTCCCCTTTGAGCCTGCTCACTTTCTTAATTATCCTTCTGTAAGCATAGAATCATAGAGTCATTATACAGCAATAGTAAAAATCTTGCTCCCTTTGGAGAAATACCACTGCAGAGCAGAAGTGGATAATGTGTATTTTCCACCAAGGCCTATATAATAGCAGGAAGGGCACCCCACCCATCAGCATATACCCACAGGAGCTAAGGGCAATTTGGCCTTTTCTAGAAAAGGTAAAAAGACATGAATTTACTTTGAGGACTGGACGGCACATGGCGTTCTGCAGTCATGCACTGGGTATCTACCAGCACAGATGGCCAGGCCAGTGGAAGCACCTACTGACCTACCGTCCTCCTCCACCAGACCAGTTCATTTTGACCCAAATAATTCAGGGAGAAATGCCAGTCAGTTCTGCCAGCAGGTCAGCAGGAAAGGTCTGTCTGGGAAGACATACTCCCAAGTGCCTGTGAGAAGGCAAGGAAGAAGCTGAACATTGAATATGCAGAGTCTGCCATGCATAGGCAGCTCCTGCAGCAGGGAGAGCTGAGAGCAGGTTTTTCAGGATCATGACTTTGGACTAAGGTGCCTAAATTTTGTGTGGATTTCATTTCAGACATCCACTTGGATCTAGCCTTAAATGTCCCTTTATTCCTGTGGAGAACAGCAATACTTCCACGGTGTTCCACAGTGTCACTGTTACACTCGGTAATCCCTCTTCAAGACTGAGGGGTGGAAGGTACTGCACAAAAAAGCTTTTACTTTGTGAGTAAAAGTAAGGTAAAAGGGGACATCAAATAACAAAGCCAGCCTGAAGACACTGAGAGGGTTCAGAGAGATGCAATATGCTTCAGAAAGGTAAATCTTGGGCTTGAGGGCTGCCACTGTCTGGGGCCCCTCAGCAGACACGACTGCCTTGGCGCTGCACAGCTCCGCGTGCTGCTCCTCAAGCAAGGTCTCTTGGCTCCAGTTCTCTGAGGTGCCTGTCTATGTGCAAGCTAAAGAGCATTAAAATCTTCCAGAGGACAACCGTGAGACCCAGCCAACATTCCTCTCTTCAATAAATAAGTTTCTAGCATAGGCGGCTCTGTGAATTATTGCGAAGCACATAATAGTCCCTGTATTTGCCTACACAATCACTGCGCTCCCCAGATCTAACTCATTACTGTGCTTAGCGAAGCGCTTTGAACTGCCTCAAGCATGAAAAGCACCATATAAGAACAGATTTTATTCTCATAAAAAGGTATTAAGGCAAGTTAGAGGCACTATTGACGCACATGATATGTTAAAATTGGCAAATGTTCACAACGGCAAAATCCAGCTTTGCACCTCCAGCTGGAGGGTACCTGTGTGCCGAACCTGAGCGCGTCCTCCCTGCCCGACAGCGCTCCCAGCTCCCGCAAGCACCCTGGCTGCCCGAACCCCCCAGCCTCCTAAACACAGCCCTTCTGCTTAGGAGGAGAAGCAGGGCTGCTTGATTTTAAAGGGAGACATGAACCCCTGGCCAGTATCTGGCATTATCCAGTTGCACCTCAGTCTTCCCTGACCATCATTCCCCCACCATCACTTCGGTCACCGTCGCAAGACAACCGACACCTGCAGGGATCACAGCTGCATCCCTTGCACCTGAACTGGAGCATGTGGCACCCTTTGCACAGCTGTCACGCCAGCTGCGCTGTGACCTACAGCACCCTCTGTTGTCCCCGTGCTGGAGCTCACCCAGCTCCTCCTCCCTACCAGCATTATGCCTTTCCCATCTCATTTACTGTCTTCGGAAAAGCTGTCAGGCCACCACGGTGGCACCAGCCTGTCCTGGTCTGGGCTCTCGCTCCCTGCTTGCTGGTCTGCCAGATTCGTTTATTTCCATCTGTGAAATGGAGGGACACTGTAGGTATAGAACTGAGATAGCTGAATTCCTTCTTGAGAGGAATAGGTAGAACTCAAATAGCTTCTCCTGACCCAGAAGTCCTGGAAAATAAATAATCTTTGGAAGTGTCAGGTCATTCATCTACACAGGAGTCTTTGTATCGGTGCTGTGCTTAAGGATGTTATCAGAGAAACCAGGAATGTTCTTGGGGTTGCCGGGTAGTGGGCAGAACATTTTTCACAAGCCCACACAAAAATGTTGGGTTGTCCCAAGCCAATATCATGTCCCAAAAGGACATCAGAGTCAGCACTTTCCCTGCTGTAATTACCAGCAACCAAGATAAATACATTAAATAATAATGGAAATATTGAGAAATAACAAAAAGTAACACAGAAACCACAATGGTATGTGCTCACAGGCACATGGGCATGCACACGTGTACAGTCTGTCCAAGGGACATCCCAGATCCTTGCTCACAAGCTACATTCAACTCCTGAAACTTTCCTCTGTCTTGAATTCCTTCTGTAAAAAGGCAGCCTTGAGACTTGGAGGCAAGAGCAGGTGATGGAAAGAGCGAGCAGAAACCTCTGAAAAGCTGAAGCACTCAAGGCTTCCTACACCACAGGACTGAGGAAGGGGGAAGGCGCGTGCGCTGGTACCTTCCCCCAAGGCCGCACACCAAGATCCCAGACCACTTCTTTGAGCGCTCAGGAACTCAGTGGAGTCAGAGCCTCGGGATTTAACTCACAATGAACCTACACATAAAAGATCCACCCATAAGGAGAGGTTACCAGGACTTGCAAGAACCTGACTATAGATGCAACACGGGGCGCCACTGCAGCAGCCATGTCGAGGGCGAACATTTCTGGAGAAAGGACCTGGTGAGTGCAGCGTCTCCGTGGCCCAGCGTACAGCAAATATTGCCTGAGAGCTTTCGCTTCAAGTGCACACTAAAAGGGTTTTTATATTTCTCAATCTGGTTAAATTTTCTTGGCTGCCTTCCACTCTACCCACAAAGTGCTGCTGGAAAAGGAGGAAACTCTTATTCGTATGCACCAAGATCGGCAGTTTTCTTCCTCCATGCAATGACGACCTGTTCCATGGAATTTTAATCCAGCAGGTCCCTTGCTGTGTCCGGTGGCCTGATCACCACTGCTTTAGCTGAGCATGAATCCAGCGGATTGAGCGTGGTGTTAGTAAGTAGGAAGAGACCTGGACTGGCGATGTGTCACACAGCTTCATCTTTAGGTCCTTCCTGACGGGAGAACTTGAGAATCAAAGATGTTCCACCAAACCTACTCATCCAACTACTGGAGCACTTTGGAAATGTGATATGGATCAGGCTAACACCCCAAGCTTCTCCCAGAACAGAACATGAGTGTGCAGACATGGCACTTTTGGGAAGCATCAAGAACCAGACAGATTAGCTTTGTGGCTTTTGTTAGTTGGTCCTGACTTGCTTTTGACTACTTGCCTGCTCACTATTAACACCCCACGGTGCAGTTGTGTCTGACATCCCTATAACAAACCCTGATTTATATGGCCTCACACAATTCCTCCTCCTTTGTGTGGCCTTGAGAAGAGCGTAACAAGCATAATAAAATGGAACCCATTTAAATCAGTCACTACCAAAGGAGCAGACATCTTCAAAGAGCGTTATCTTTGTGGATCAACCTTCACCCTTCCTGAATAATCAGTGTTTTTTAATGAAACATAGCTTTTTGGGGTTTGGCAGAGGCAGACAAATACTTACTCCAGTGAGCAGACTTAAAAAAAGGTGAAAGCATGACTGAAATTCACAGAGCTACAGAATAAAGGAGAAAAGATCCAGAGAAAAATCAAATGTGCTACATTCATCACTCAATCATTCAATTACACGTACTTGAGCAGCTGTCCAGTGAAAGGAATTCAAGCTCCCTATTTTACAGCACGTTTCTGAACATCTCTGATGCTTTTCCACATGGCAATGCAGCAGATGAGCTGTACTCCTTTCTATACCTATTGCCCATAGAAAATCTGCAAACCATCAGCATTGATGCTCACAGATTTAGGCTCCATGTCATAATACACTCTGCCTCCAAAGCATGTCCACTACTTAATGCATGGTTTGCTGTAGGAATGTGGTTTTTCTTTGGTACAATGTGAACACTACAATTATGTGCTGCATGTGCCAAATAGGCAGGGCTGGGTGGGGAAAGAGAAGGGAGGCTTCAGCTCAGAAATGATAGTACCTATTTTTGGATCCCGAAGCCAAGCTGTGCAGCTCCCACTCTGTTCTGATGATCCAACACGTATCATTCTAGATGTCACCAATCCCAGGCAGTCACAACGGTTTGGCGTGCTGAGCTTCAGCATCCTGGGGGAGGGAAGAAAAGCAGTGATTTTTCTGAAGTCTATGGCAGGAACAAACTGTATCATGGTAACTGTTATTTTATTATTAATATTTAGATGAGGTTATTTTTCAGTCTGCACATATCATGACAACATAGGAGATACATACCTGGCTCTTACCTGTCTGACAGCCCTCCACCAGAATGCAGCAGGACGTCCCCTTCTTTGAAACATCTACCTGTTGGGCAACCGTGATGTTTTTTTAAGATCGGTTAAACACATCGCAGGACCAAATGCCCTCTGCTCCCTGCTGCCTGGGACACATAGAATAGGATCTAGCTGGAGTAAATCATGTCCCATGTCTGTTTTACATAACTACAGTGTTTACTGGGGGTTGCACTGTATTTTCACAGCACTCCAAGTGCTACGGTCCCCACTTACCCTAAAGATCTGGCCCACAAGCAGTTGACCACACATCTGCTGTGCAGCAAGAGCTCTCTGCATGCTTTTAACCTGCAACAAGCGTAAGACAGGGTTAGCTTAGTCCTCCCTCAACAGCCCCCCAGTGACAACTTATTCATGTACCAGAATCCTCAGACAGCACAAGCCAAAGTCTCTGCTCACGCCACCTGCTGCAGGTAGCCTCAGGAGGTTCTCACAGCCTCATGGCTGTGCTGAGAGGCAGTGCAGGGCAGCCTTGTGAAGGAGACAGTCCAAATCCTCTCCTGAAACTCAACACAGCCTGGGCACCTCTCTTCACAGCTGAAGGGGCTCCCCACAGCCACACCACCTTCTCCCTCCTGCCACCACCCATTCAGTCCTGGACACACAACTGTTACTGGAGTGGTGTGACAAATCCAGATGGGAAACTGTTTGGCATATGGCCCCACAGCTATCTGCACAGAGAGGGAAGACAAGGTGGAGGGGGAAGAAGGGCAGCTTACCTTAGCAAAGAAGCTGCTGCTGAACACAGCCTCACTTGGGCTTCTCTGATGGGCAGCACCTATGGCAGCTGGAGCCATGCCAGCACTCTTCGGGAAAACAGGGAACCAAAACACAGTCTTGCCGGTTTTCTGCTCACCTACCCGCAGGAACATCTTTTGTTTCTTCAGCTGCTTGTCTTTGTTACATTATCCTGCAGTGCAGTCTGCTATCAAGTAATCAGAAACACACACATAACAGTTTCTCAAAATGCCAGAGCATTCATCTTTAGAAATGTAACAGTGAAAGGAAATGACACCATGTAGGCACCGTAAAAAAAAACGGTTCACTATATTTAAAAAAAAAAAAAAAAAAAGTTACATTCTCAGTCAAGGAACAAACCAATATGAATAATCACACACAATCACATTTTGCAGCCATGTAAGTATTTTTATCTTTGTCTCTCCCAAACATCTGAAGAATATGAATGGACATCTGAATCCTTCACATGAGAATAGCTCAACTAGCACTGAGAGAAAACACGCAGCCATGTATTGATCTGAAAGGACAGAGCGAGTTCAAACCTGAGTTAATGGTCCCTGATCTCGGACGGGGCTTGGCAGAGCTCCCTAGCCGCAGGACCAGCCCCATCCTGGGTCACTGGTGCAGCCTGCGAGGACTGCAGCTCAGTGCTTTTAAACAAAGATTGGCCGAAGGAGCACAGCACCATTTCATTTAATCACAGTGGAGTTTTGGTATCCACAGGAAAAAATCCTGGAACCGGAGTGTATTTTATTGATCAGTGACTACAGAGTGGTATAAAATGTCTGCACTGCTTCTTTCCATTCCAGCCTGTGCCTTTGAAGTCATGGCAACAGCTTTTGGATTCGAATCCTCTGATGAGACTCCTTGATTTATTAGGTAAAACATCTGGAAAAAATGAAGACTTGTGGCAGTGTAAATCCTCCAGAAGGAGCGGAGAGAGGTTTCATCTGAACAGTACTCCTGTCAAAAAGCAAGGAAACCTGAGCCCTGGCGACTAGAGGCTGCAAAGCTGTGCCCAGTGGCCCAGCCAGCGGCAGGCAGGCTTGGCGCAGCCCGCGGGCAGAGGAATGCACACCAGCCAGCAGCCCGGTGCCCCAGCTAACTACACAGGTTTCATACGCTCTTGCAGCTCGAATGTCGGTAGCAATTCTGCCCTTGACATTAACAAGGTAGCACCTGTTATAAATCACGGCGTACTGTGGGAGCAGTACGAAATGTAAAATACCTGCCTCTCTCCCTCAAAGAACAAGGCAACGGCGAAATGCAGATGGGGCAGAAACACGGGGCTCAGGTCACCCACGCTGCATTGCTGTGATGAAGAGGGGTGTCAGGGTGCCTGTTCCCCAGTTACAGCAGTCCATGTGAGTAAAGGAATGCAGGAGAAGGGAATTACCAGCCTTGGATAGCGCTGATTTGAAAGGAATAAAACCTGTACAGGTAACACACAAGGAGACAGGCATTTTATGAGGCGGATTTCTTTTTTTCTTTGGAACCAGCCCTGAAGTAAGGCCAAAAAAAATAAAAAGAGAGAAGAAAGGGAACAGCAGGAACAGCTTGCTGTGCTTTGGAGTTTTTTTAGCCATTTGCTAATGGCTTCTTCTATGGAACGTGTGTGCGGGGGCACATGTGTGTGTGCATCTGTGCGTATCTGTGTAAGGTATTTGTTAGATGAGGGCAAAGCTAGAAATCGCGGAGGTACTTGACTCAGAATTATTCACTCTCTCTGCCTCTGCCATACAACAACCCATGTTCCAAATTTCAGAGCTCACGCTCCAGGGAAAATCCCCAGAGAGCCATCTTTTGACAGTTATTTTCCCATCTAAATCCCCCTTCCAGCCATTTGAATAATACAGTTCAAACACTAGCCCGAATGCCAATGTTCTTTTTGGAGGGGGCGTAGGATCAGCAGAGGAGGGGGAGTTTGGGGAGTATTTTTTTAATCAGATAAATTATTGCTGGGAAACCAGCCACTTCTCTCCATTCAATTTATACTCTGTGGGGAATCCATCTAATACCCCTTCTCTTAGTGTGAAGCAGGACCTGCGAGATGCTGCATCCAGCCAGGGAGGCAGGCAAAAGATGGGATGGAGTACAGGGAACGAACGAACAACGGGAGGAAGGGGCTGTGCAGAAGCCAGCGGACAAGAAGGACAGTCAAAGGGACGTGAACGCACCTCCGCAGACAAGGGAGGAAAGGAGAAAATGGTTTTGCTCGTTTCTCCGCTGGCAAATTGGAGTAGGCTCAAGCACGGGCAGCGTGGGCTGGGAGTGGGACGAGATGGCTCTGAGCTTCAGGGCTGACGTCAGGAGCTGTCACCTGCAGGGAAGTGGCGCAGCTCCAGGCAGGTCCGTAGCTGCGAGGGATGGAGGTTCCTATCAGGTGCTGCTTCAGATTGCAAAATGAGTTTGGTGATTTCACACCAGTTCCCAGCGGAACTGGGAACGTGCCAGTTCACCTCCCCATTGTAATTGGAACTGGTTAATGCTTTGCTGGCTGGCTGAGCGAAGCCAAGGTCTGGGAATGGAGACAGCTCCCAGTACATCGGGTTTCAGACGTGCTTGCAGGGCAGCATGTCTGGGAAGCCTGCCTTGCTGTCTGGGCACAGCTTTTATTCTTGTTTGCATTACCTGAACACCTAAGGCCCCAACCAAGACAAGGCTGCATTGTGCTGAGGCGCTGCACCTACACGCAGCCAGACAGGCTGTGTCCTGAAGAGCTCCCAGGCCAAGCAGGGAGACAATTAGAGCTGGGGAGTGGAAACAGGTGCACAGAGGAGGGAAATGACTCCCCAGGCTCACCGAGTCAGTGTTCAAACCAAACCCGAACCTGGTGCCTGATACCAGGCCACAGCGCTGGCTTCTCTTTCACCTGCTAACACCACCCGGCCGCAGGCTTCCCACTGCGGAGCTTCTCAGCCACTGTAAACGCACACGGAGTTTTTAAAGAATTACAGGGTAATGGCACCTGACTGGGTGTCACAGCACACTTCTCTGGCCTTTTATTCATCTTTATAACGAAGAATTAAAAGCTTTATGGGAGAGCTGGCAGTAAGCTCCGGAGACAAGGAGACTTCTGAGGAAGATTTCCCAGATTCTGGGAGTGACTACAGTACTGGTGGAAAATAAAGGAACTGACTCAGCAGGAGGCAAAGGGGAACAAGTGGAAGAGTAACTCTGCTTTGGGAAGTTGCAAGGAGAATATGACACACAAAGCAGAAACGAGAAATAAGGCAAAGAAAATAATTGAGGCATATATAGTCTGCCTTGCGGACAGCTTCCTTCTGACAGCCTGACTGTCAAAAAACTGCTGAGCACCCATTCTCAGGGAACTAGCCCTTGCCCTGAGTCCAGTTATTTTTGGCCCAAAATAAACAAAAGAGATTTTCTTTAATTCAGAGCTCATTTCCACCTGCCATAAGAGGCTGTGGGCTTTCACCAGTCCCCGCTGATTTTCCATCTCCACATCTGAGCTGTATGAAGGTGTCATTCATGATTCGTCTTCCCTTCCCAGGAAAAATTAATGTTTAAAGCAACACCAATCTAAACACATAATTAAACCCCCCTCTAGCCCACCTACGAAATAAACTGATTTTCAGACTTAACCTCCGAGGTTATTCTTTGGAATTACACCTCTCCCTAGAAATGCTAGAACTACCTGTGCCAGGATGAAGTGAGCCCACTTGTTCCGCAAGTGTCAGGTTATGGGGATCACCTTAACCTGTGGTGGTTCTTGTCCAGCTGAGACATTCTCAGGAACAAAATTGGAAACTTTTTGGCATTTTCTCTCTTCCTCCTCATTATTTTTTCTTGTATTTTGAGTCCCTGAACATATGGATTTTATTAAAACTTTGCCCACTTCAGAGGCATCATCCAAAACTGGACGAACTCTAGTGGTGGGTATATTGAAGCTGCTTTGTGCATTTAGCTGTCCCTAAATGTCTTTTCTGGAATCCGTTCCAGATTTAATCATTTTGCATTATGACTCAGGGACTCAGTAATCTCTCCCCTCCCAATCTCCAAGAAAAATAGAAACATCATCTCTTCAACACTAGTTCAAGCACAAACTTCTCTAAAAACCCAACCTGGAACCATCTTTCATAGGTCTCTTTTCTCCGTGACTCTTGCACTCCACAGGATCTGCAGCAGTCTCCCTAGCCAAGGAAAGAAAACACATGACATGAATCAGGACCTCTTCTTGACAGGAACAAGGTGGAGGGGCTGCTCTTTGCCAGCAGGTACACATTAAATTGCTGTTTAAGCCTCTCCAACATTTCTGGAGACTCACTGGCCTGTGGGAGTTTTGGGCTGCTCCATTCTTCCACATCGGTTATCATCTTTCATTCCTTTTACACCTGATACCATGTGGTTTATAGAAATCTCGGTGGGCTCAATAAAATATGGCAGTGAGCCTCCCTATTCTGGTTGGGTTTTTTTTTTCCTTTTTTCTGCCCTTCTTCATTCATTTCCTGGCTCTAAAGCTAAGCAGCCAAATCCCCCCGGGTTCACTGTTAAGCAAAGGGTCGATAGAAATAGCAGGAAAAAGAGTCCTGCCCAAGCATGAAGGAAAAGCAAGGAGGAGTCCCCAGCCCTCCAACGGGGGAAGGTACCTGCCTGGGTGCTTCACTCTCAGGCTCTACAACACAGAGGGTAAGGAAAGGACAAGAAAACACAGAATTGATATAGTCGGGGATCCGCGTCCCTTCAGGCAACGGTTCACGTGCTGCTTCTTGGGGGTGGCACGATGTACGCGGAGGTTTGCCAGCGCCCAGTCTGAAGGCCCTGACAAGCTGTGTCAGCACTGGGCTTTTCTCCCCATGCCCCCGTGGTGTCCCCTTGGTGGGACAGACCGGCCACCTGCCCACACCCCACGCACGAGGCTGATGCCCTGTGACTCTCTGCACTGTCACCCCATTCATGAAACACGTGCTGCAGCGAGCGGACCCCTGAGAAGCCAAAGTACCCAGGCTGGGTTACTGGGGCATTAGACCCCGCAGATCAGCAATCCCGCTCACTCCCACATCCTAAAGGTGCTTGGCTGGCCCCAGGGCAGCGCACCCTCCCTTGGAGCAGCAGTGCACCACCTGGCCAGCTGGCTGCTGCTGCTGCTCGGCGCGGGTGCACGGCTGAGGTTTGTTCCACCAGTGGAGACCCCACTTTGGGTTTCTTTTTCCTCCGTACAGCTGCAAACCTTCAGGTAACTGGTGGGAACTTTGTCAGCAATGAAGTTAGTCACAACCCTGACTGACTGACAGTTTCAGAAGTCATCCAAGGGGAGGGAAGAATGACAGAAAGACAGCAGGATACCTCTTTGGAAACCAAGACTAAAATGCTAGTGCAAAAAGGCTGCTGGAAATCTTGTTTTCATCACCCACAAATTCCCTGATGCTGGAAAACGCACACCCCTTTCCCATATTCTCCAATTTGCTGCAAGTTCTAACAGGAACAGCTTCTGCTGGGAATAGCTGATTGTGCCAGAATGCGATAGCTGCTGTTCCTACGCTGTCCTCCCCTCCCCAGATTATCACATTTCAGCCCAGAAAATGAAAGTTGCTCAGTGTTTACTAACCATTCTGCTCCCTTCCACTCCGCAAGGACTTCTGTGGGAGAGCCAGATCTCTGCTGTTTACAAGCCCATCTGCTTCTGTTGCTTTTCCTCACCTGAAGTTAGAATGCTCTGTTCAGGATATTGCTTGCAGTTGTGCTGGGAACTGCAAAGAGCAGATGAGGATTTCAGGTGGTAAGCGAGCAGTGTGAAGAGAAGAATACAAATCTGTTCTCATCTAAAGAGCCCTAAAAATAATTACCAAAAAAAAAAAAAAAAAAGAAAAGAAAAGAAAAAAAAAGAAAGAGGAACTTCCAAAAAGCCAATGATGATTCCAGCAGCACAATCATTCCACGGAGATTTTTTTCTCATATTTTTATGAGAATTTGAACATTTAGAACCAGAAGGGAAAAAGCACAAGCGCTCCAATGACTGTTTCCCTGAAATTACACTGATCCCTCTGGTCTCTGCATTTTAAAGTCTCTATAGGTACAGCTACAAGACTCTACTTTGCCCAAACCTGTACTGCTGCTGTGAGCTGTTTAGTCGAGAGCTCTCCATGTAGTTTAATTCAAGGCCACATGTTTCCAGGAGTAAAGGGGGAGACCCTTAGGAGTCAGAAAGAGATTGGAGATGTCTGGCGGCCCCAAGGCCTTCAGTGGGGTGCCCAGAGACTACCCTCAAACCCAGAGCTGCTGTCCTTACAGCCCAAGCTTGCAAGTGCAGCTGCAGGGGGGACCAGAGGGGACCCGCCAGCCTCATGCACTCAGCACTCCCCGCAGCCCCGCGTGCCGCTAGCCAAAGCGCTCTGCACGGCGTGCCCGGGCAGGCTGCTGCCGGCACCCACGGGCTCTGCGAGAGGCGGCTGCATGGACGGGCAGCCAGGCTGGGCAGCACGCGGCACTTACAGACACCAGTGTAGATGGAGTCAATACCTGTGGGCCCCGTGGCCGTCGGGCCACAGCCACTGTGCTGCCGTGCCTGGGCGCTGCTGCTGCCGCCGCGGATCCGCAGGCTGTGGCACACACTCTGCTCCCAGCTGCAGGCTTCCAGTCCACAGCGCCAGAGCCTGGCTTGGAAGAGAAAACAGAAATGATCGCTGTTGTGGGCCCTTCTTGAGTGTTAGTGAAAATTAGGACCAGAAAACATCGGTGGCCAAAGTATCTTTGTTCCAGCCCCCTCTGCATTGTACACCTGGAGTTGTTAATTCAGGCCAAGCGCTGGCTAAAGTGGGGGGAGGGGGGCAGCAGCATTTGGAACAGCCTCTGTGCTGTGCCGTCAGCTTTAGGGGGGTCAGCCTGTCTGCAGACACTTGCCATTCTGTGTGGCAGGGCAGATGTGGCACTTTACACAACAAACATACGCTGAAAGTTCACACTTTGTGTACAGAGAAAGACTGAGAAGGAGCAGTAAGTACTGGAAGGTGGAGAGGATGCAAGATCTCAGGGAGGGAGGAGCAGCCCACCACAGGTTCCTTCTAACTGTCCCTCTGTGCCATCAGGTCACAGCTTAGCCGCTGCACCAGTCCGTGGCCGGAAATTTGCTGGTTTGGAGAGGAACATGATGTCCCACTTGGCAGCTCCCTGGCCCTGCCCTCCCAGCTCAGCACAACTGGCACAGATCACGCCCCAAGTCTCGAGGCTGTTGAGAAAGGAGGATGCAGGCTCCCGGGACGGGAGGAGTTTGCCAAGGCAGCCACTCCGCTCGCACATGCAACATTTCCTTGCCTCTGCAACACCAATATCCCTTCCCCAAAAGATGTGTGGGATTGGACTACTTCTTTCTGAGGACTCCATTGTAACCGAGCCCAGTGCAGAGTGAGATCTGAAGACTTCAGACCTGCCCAACAGTACCAAACCAAATGGCCGTTCAGCTTCCCCTGATTTACACCCTGCACGCTGCCAAAGCTCCAGCAGAGCTCAGCTCTTCGGTGGGCACTAAAGCGAACGGCTTGATTTACAAAGACACTCACATTGGTGCTGGCAAGGTGCTGGGATGTTCTGAAAATGCAATGCTAAGTGGGTGAGGTCTCCTTCACTCCCAAGGAATATTCTCTTTCAGCCGAACTGTTCCTCAGAATACCTAGGTATAACACCCAGGCAGAAAACAGTGCCTTTAGCAATGCCGCGGCTCTCAGGGCCTGGATCAGGACCTCTCCAGCACACGTGCTCTTCATTAATGCTAATCCAGGAGCAGAAATGATCCGAGAGCAAAACCTCCGAGAGGATTAAGTACACAGATACTGCCTCATCAAGCTGTGATGCAGGGAGGGATCCAACCTGAACTTCCTCCAAATCACGCAGTCAGATCTGGTTGCTCTGGTTTGGACCCGACTCTGGCAAGATGGAAAGCGGTTCAGCGAGATGTGGAAAGAGAGGAGCAGAAAGAAAGGAAAACAGTCCACTCTCTCTTCTCCCCCCAAACGCAGTGTTTCGTTTCTGGGGCTGTAAGTGTGCACAATAAACTTGTCTCCCTTCCCTCACTCCAGCTTACATTGTTCGCTTTCCTGCAAATTGTTTCCACATTCTGTATAAATAACCCCAGTGCCAGCGAGGGGGAGGGGGAGAGCGCAGGGGCGCACGGAGAAGGGGTGGGAGGAAATCAAATGTCTTTGTTATTTTGAAAAAGAAGGTGGAGGATGCCGAGAAGCAGTTTGGAGCTGGAGCCTTGGCAGACCAAAGAGTTGCCATTGAGCTTGCGCTCAGACCTGGAGGAAGAAGAGTAAACAAGGGAGAGATTATATATAATTATAGACAATCATGTTGCTGGGGATAAACAAGAATCAAAAGCACGGAGGCACTGAAGTCTGGCACATCCCCAAGCACAGAACAGAAGCCAGCCAGCGAGAGGCAATGCGGCTGGAAAGCGCTTCCCTTTGGGCCTGTTTTCAGTTAGCTCAGGGGCTGGGGTTTTTTTCCTCTCTTTTTGGCTTGAGGCATTCCCCCATAAAGAGGAGCCCGTCCAATGGGAAACAGAAGCCAAACTGAAGTCAGCAGAATCCTTGTCTGCGACATTAATAGATTACTCTGTGAAAAACATCAGAAACGTTTGGAAAAGATACAGCCCGCTTAGGTCAGCAAAAACAACAACAACAGGGATTTCTGAACAAAAATGGCTTTAGAAAGGCCCCAGAAGCCATGCCTGCCCTGTCCTGTGGGCAGATACCCCTTGGCAGGCTGCAAAAGGTGAGCTGCAGCGAAGGGTGGCTCAGGGGTCCTGCTCACAGACCCCAGGTTTATCACAAAAAGGTGCTGAGGCCTCTCAGCCACCTCTCCTGTGCCGGCGTGCGGCGCTGAGCCCGTCCGGGAGCCGTCCCTTTGCCAAAGCTCTCTCCTCCATCTGCTGCACACCAAAAGCGAAAGGATGGGCTGTCAGCCCCTACCGCAGGACACCCCTGCGCTCCCCCCGCCTGTCTCTACCTCTGCAGAGGGAGTAAGTGGGAATCCGAGCGTGATGGGACCCTCCCCATGCCACCTGCCTGCCCGGCGGGCGCGAAGGAGCCACGGGAGGCCCTGCATGCAGCAGGCAGCGAGCCCCCACCTGCCCCCACCTGCCCGCCTTCGCTGGCCGCAGCAGGGGCAAGCAGCGGGGTGCCCGCCTGGCTCAGCCTCGCTCCCTGGCAGAGCAGCCACAGCTTTGCTTTTGCAGATCCTGGGAGAGGGAATAAAAGACTCTTTGGGCAGCAGAGATGGCTCTGGCTGTAGGCAGACGAGCAGGCTCCGATGCTCCAAGTGCTGTAGCTGAGAGCAGGGATGCTGAGCTGTCGCTGCACACCTCTCTCCAAGTGCTCAATGGTGCCCAGCAAAGGGGCAAGGAGGGGGAAATGATGAAGAAACAAAGCCAAGAAGCACAACTAAAGCAAAGGCAGATGGCCTGTAAGGGTTGGGTTTTTTTAAAGGACTTGGGAGGATTTAAAAAAGAAAAAGAAGTCTCATTCATCCTTCGTTTCCTTTCCTTGAAGGCTCTGGAGAGTTAGAGGGATGGCAACATCATGACGAACAAAGGACGGCAACCTCAGATGGTGACAGAAGGAGGATTGTCTAGCAAGGTGGTGCAAAAAGCTCTCTCCCAGGCACTATTTTAAATCCAAATAGCTTACAGCCCGCTGAAGTCTTAAGCCATTTTCCTGATCTCTCAGCTGTTCTTCATTGAGAACTTAAGCTGGTATTTCAAAGCGAAAAATCAGAGAGGAAAAATATACATATGTAAGAAAAAAACAAACCTGTGTTTAGAATCTGCATAATACCACCGGAAGCAGGGCAAGCTCATGGGCTCTTCGACCTTCTCCCTTTCAGTACAGGTGTTCTACACGCCCTTTCTCCTAAGGAAAAAAATGGATTTTTAAAGGAAAATTACATTTACACTATGAGAACAGTGTCACAGTTTGGTGAATGATATGACCTGGCTATCTGGGTATACAGTATTTTGTGTATTTTCTATGAATTCATCACTGCAGGCATTTTTGCTCCAGGATTTCTTACACTGATGAATCCTTCACCGGTGGTGGCTACCTGTTGGTGTGTGCATGTGCATAAGCGCAAGATCTCTCTGCTGGCCCTGTAGAAACTGTTCAAGTATCACAGATGAGGTTGATCTAAGCACAGAACAGGAGTCACGTTCATCTCAAAACTGCTGGAAATAGATCTGAAAGAGCAGAGGAAATGGAATTGGAAAAAAGACAGTAATGGGTTAAAAATGGCATCTGGGGTCCAAGTCTTATCTGCTATAAATTTACATTGACTCTGTGAGGTAATATTTAAGTAATCTATTCCCATGCCAAGTTACAGAGCTACTTCCAAATATCCCAGATGTTAGTGTACAGAACCAAGAATAAAAACAAGATAACAGAATGATACCAAAAATAAGCTAACCATGTTCTTTAAACACGTGCCTATATGCCACGCTGGACAGAAACAGTGTCAGAAGTTTAGCAATACAGTGAGAGAGTACAAGTGAGCCCAGCTGACAGATCTGGACAGATTATGTCCGCTTTACTTTCTCTTTCATTTATACACGAACAAGCAGGGAGAAGGATACAGGGTGCTTGTCCTGATGTTCTGTCAAAACCAAAATGAGGTTATTGGTCTCCCGCAAGCACAGATGAACATCAATCACAAAACCCTCATACAGGCATAAAGCACAGTCCCTCAGTGTTATTAGAAAGCAAGAATTAAAAGTTTATCAAGATGGAAAGAGCAGATCCTCAAGGGAGAATGGATTTCATAAGCAATCAGCAAATCCCTCTCCAGGCACCTCAGTGTGACTTGCAAGGCAGTGAGAAAATCAAAAGAGCTACTACCTAAAGAGAAACACAGTGAGTGTTCCCAGCAGGCATCTTAGAAAAAGCCCTCAGTGGGATAAAGTGTCAATCCTTTCTCGCCTCTTCCTGCTTTCCTGAAGCAAAGGGGGAAAAAAGACAAGGGGGAAAAGAAGAAAAAAAAAAAGAAAAAGAAAAAGAAGAGTATGATATTTGCATTACTGCTTATTTTTGCTTTGCAAAACATATTCGTATGTGCTGGAGGAAAGGTTTGCATCAGTTTATCACAGAACATCTGCAGCTGGGTAGGTTAGCTGGCCATCTCAGCTTAGGACAGGCTTAAAGCCGGAATATCAGACTGACACGTCAGGACGGAGGTGCATCCCCAGAGCTCTCCAGGGACCCAGGGCTGGCACAGCAGCTGCTGAAGGTCAGCAGAGGAAAACTCAACTGCATTTCACTTCTCGTAATCCCTTTTTGGATACTGGAACTTGGCCACGGGGAATGAAAACATGACTGAAGTATTTCTTTATTCCATGTCTGCCTGGCTGCTGAAGCAATGCTTTGGAGCGCTGGCCGGCAAGTCCCACTTCTGGCAAATCCAACAATTGAAGGGACACAGTGCAACGTTTCCCCCCAGCTCCTTGCTGGTGGTGCTGGAAATCCTTGTGTTCCCAGCCCTAGAGACCACCAGAATTTCCTAAAATGTCCAAGTGCGTAAGCAACTGCACAGAGGCAGCTGACAGAGAGGGGGGACTTCTCACAGGTTGGGTTTAAGACCACTGGCTAGAGGGAGACCAGGGGCAGGGGGGGAAGAGCTGCACCCATCATCAACTACAGGCTTAATCACCAGGAACCTCTCCCAAGTTGCCCCCTCCCTGCTTAGAAGCTCAGGAGGCAGATGTATAAAAGAGCCACCAAGAAAATGTGCTTCCCCCTTTGCTGTTCCTCACACCTCTGATGTTGCTGTCACCCCTTTTGCATCCACTTTTGAAATAAGTATTTCCATCGCTTATGAAATAACTTACGGCATTGACAGAGACGGGTGAGAGCAGCCCCCCAGGCCAGAACTGCTGGGCACAGGCACCTTCCAATATGCTGCCTGTAATAAATGCAGCAGGGGGGACACAACATTTTGTTTAATGAAAAAAAAAAAATACCCTGCTTCAAGCTTCTGAAGGACTGTTATAAGCTGCGGCATGATGAAACTCAAGACATAAGCCTCTTTATATTTACTAATACATATTATAGTTTTTTTCCTGCGGAGAAACTTCAATGAACAACTTTCTTCCTTTAAATCTTTTGTTGCGAATGTTGATTATTCATTGGAAATCTAAACCCCAAAGATCTGACCAAAAACATTCAGATTTCTGCACCAAAGCAGACGATTCCAAAAAGTTACAACCATTTTGCTGTAGAGCGCTTGTTAGCAGAAAAGCAGCTCTGATGGTGAGTTTTTAATTAGCCCACACAAATGTGTATGCAAATGTACGTAACTGCATTTCAGTTGAAACTGCTTATCCCCTAAAACAAAAACACTTCTACAGTAGGAGCTACAGAAAAGCAGCAAGCAAAAGTATTCTGATTTTAGCACATAATAAAAGCAGATTAAGAAAGTCAATGTATCTCATCCTGCCACACGAGGGTTCCCAAACTGCCTAGAAAAAAGCTGCCCACAACAACACACTCCAAGAGCTGTGACATCCAAGCCACGTCTGCTGAAGGGGCACTGTTCCCTGAGTTCACTATTAAATTGCTTTCCCAAAGAGAAGATACACGAGTTAATCTGACTCAGACATGTATTTTTATAGCGGACCCAACATGAAAGTATCAACATTTAAAACATGTATTCACACTTCTTTAAAATACCAGATCACCTCCTGAATACTGGCAGTAATGCATGTCTCATTGGCTTTATTCTCCAAATCGGAGGGGGGCTGGGAGGGGAGGTGAAGCCACCAGCAGGTGATTGAGATGGACACGAGACATAAGGAAGGCAAAGGGAAGGAAGGAAGATCAATTAACGATCTGGTCCCGGTGAGAAAACAAGTACAAATGTGGTCCCTAAAGTTAACAGTGCTGGTTGCAGCGCGGAGCCTGATCGATAGATGTTAGCGATGGCGTGGGGAGGAATGCAGTGCTGTGTGGCAGGAGCCCCGCGCCGGGTTACAGCGGACAGGGCAAAAGTCCCCAGATTACAATAAAGCAGCTTGAAGGTGACAGATTTCATTGTTGAAGGTGATAAAATTGCATGTGGCGTGCTGCAAAACAAGGGCTGGAGCTCCACGCACAGAAAGGGAGGCAGCGCCCAGACAGTGCAGTGGGAGGTTTCTCCTCCTCTCCTTGTCCTGGGAACCAGCAGAGAAACGCTCGGTGTCTGAGGTGGGCGACAGGTCTCCTCTTGCCTGACACGTGCCAGGTGGAGCTGCGGGTTCTGAACGAACCCCCAGTACTTCCACCTGTGTGGTGCAAGTGCAGCGGTGCTGCTGCCGAGCGGCGTCTCCCGCGGGTGGGCACTGCGGCACGTGGCATGCAGCAGGGAAAAGTAAGGGCTGTCGCCTACAGAGACAGTCCTGCAGCAGGCAGGAGCCTGCAGGACATGTGCCAGCATCAGCAAACCTCCTCCTGTTCGTGCTTCGTGTAACTGGTCTCCCTCCATTCACTAAGAAGTTTGCTGGTGAGGGTCACATCAGCACAGAACCATCATGAACAAAGTGTCCCAAAAGCTTCAGGCTTTGTTTTCCAAAATAACCCCCGGTGCTGTTACACAGGCAAAACATCCAGCCAGCAGAAGTCTGACCTTCAGTGCCTTTAACTCATGCCCACTTTGCTGCAAACGCTTTGTGGAAGGGTTCAGCAAGGACAGCTATTGTCTCTTTCAGTCTAGCAGAGGTTCAGCTTGGTCTGGACGCTGCCCCTGCTCAGGCTGCTTGAAATGCAGGAAAGAATCAGAAGCAGAGATGTGAAAGCAACAGGAAAATCAAAGCCTGAGACTAAACTAGCAATTAGACCAGCCTTTGGAATATATTTAAGTCAAATCAATCCATACAAGAATTTCAGTCACGGTGTGCTTGTGCCCACACCTCCCTCCCTCTCTTCCTCTCCTGCAACCCAGGACTGAGATCCAGCATTACTGTCTGCTTCATCAGAATATGCAAGAAGTGTAGTGACAACGTGTCTCCTAAGATGCTTTATCAGTTTTGCAAAGTCCCAGTTCATCCTCCTCTTGTGGATCTATTTACATATTGATGTATTTACTCGACTCTCTCCACCAGGCATGCCCCATGAGATTAAACTATTTTATTTACAAAGACATTGGGGTTGCAGCTCCTAACAATTAAAAGTCAGCCAAGATATAACTTTGCATGTGCTTTCAGATGGATGTGTGAACAGACAAATCAGCCTTGTCAGCGATTCAGGAGCAACCGGGGGGGAGGACTGGTTAAACCCCATCTATATAAACCAGTCAATAGCTGCTGCAACTGGGGAAAATGAATTGGGGTGGTGGGAGGCACAAATATGCAGAAGGGAAAGATAATGAGCTGGCAGAAGGAGTAATGGATAAAACCTGGAGGAGGAACTTTGCCAACAGGGCTCACCTTAAAAGGTTAGTGCTTCAAAGTAGTTTCTGCTTCAAGGGACCTTGGAGGCTCTTGGGAGTTGCCCCTGCTCCATCTCACTCATCAAAGTCACCTGTTAAAAAAGAGCTAAGTTGTCCCTCACCGAGGGGTATGCTTGGAGGAAGAGGAGGATGGGGGGAGAAGAGAGAAATACCTTGTGAGATGAAAGTCAGCAGAAGTTGATTTGAGAGAGGCAAACTGCAGCCTGGCTGCTGACGCGATGCTCCAGGAAAGGTGCTAAAGCCCTTTCCACAGAGAGCTTTCCCCCAGGCAGCGGAACACCTCTCGTCCTTCTTCCCTCCATCAGCATCTGATCAGGCTGCGTTTGCCAATGCCCTCTTCTCCGTACCCTCGCCCTTCTCATTCACACTCAGTGGTATCTCTGGGAAGGAAGCATGGCAGTGACATTTGTATGCTGATGTCGTTCACAGTGTGCCAGGCTGTGGATGGGGGGAAGCATCATCACAGGGAACGACATACTAGGTTCTGCTTAAAGCCCCGCAAGTCCGGCCCCGCTCCCCTGTAGCCATCAGGCCTACGCCCCGGTGCTTGCCCACCCCGCCGGGCACGGCGAGAACAGCTTTCATCCAAGCCTGCTGCCTGCAGGCATCAGCCACGGACACCTACAGGTGACAGATCCATAGCACCTGTTGCTGTGGGTTTCGCTGCCTCCCACCAGATGAAGTATGTCCATCAGAGCACTTCGGCTCCCTTAAACACAATCGCTGAAAAGTCACCTGCGTCTTTAGACCAGTATAAATCTGGCACGCTATTGCCTCTTCCTGACAGCAATCTCATCCGGTGCCAGCATTCTTCTTAGCATCTCTGACATTTCAAAATTATATTTAGAGACCTGAATGGGAATTTAATTTTGAAATTTTCTATTGAACACTGCTATATAAATATTCCATACCACCTGCCTATGGGTCTATCATTGCATAGCAAGCCTGTGCCATTGCCTTTAACTAAACGGGCAGAGGCAACCCAAGGAAGGAGCACTAAACAGTAGTCTAACCATCTTAAGAGTCAGCACTTGTATCCCTATTAATTCTCACCCTGATCTTTTGCATACCGCTATCACCAGACTAATTAATCACAGGTGCAAGCTCAAGCATTAATTGCAACAATGAATCATTTTTTTTGTCTGTGCCTTGCCATTTCTAGCCTATAGGAATGCAGCTACTCCCGTTACTTTTATAATTATTATAAATATAAAGCCAGCAACACGCACCACATTTTGTAGGCATTAAAAAAGACATGGTATTTGGCCTGGAGCATTAACAATCTGGTGCATATTCAGGGGAGTGACGAATGCATCGCACTGACAGTCTAAAAATGTGTTTCCTGAATCATTTTAATTCTGGGAACTTTATGAAGGTGCTAGGTAAAGCACAGGTTTTAGGAATTCAGTATCTGCAGCTCTCCTGGTCAACGTGCTTCAGCAGGTCCTGGCCACTCATGGCTTGTCAGGACGTCCAAGGCACACAGCTGTCTCCACTTCACGATGCCCAGCCTGCATATACAAGACAGGATGACTCTTGATTGCAGATGGTTGGGGGGAAAAAAGCTCTGTAACCTCTGTGCCTCCAGGCTCAGACTCATCTTGAGTGAGATCGACAGAAAACCTTGATGTCTGGATGAAAAGAAGGGATGCCGTGAACTTTCGACGGCGAGGCACAAGCTGGAGCCTCCCAGTACAGCTGGAGCTGTCAGGTGGACACTCTCAGGTCTGACCCTGGTGAAGAAGCCACGGGCTCCAGGGACCCACAGGACAGACAGTCTTTAAGACATGGGTCCTGTCTCGCCAGGGCAGGCAGAGGCGCAGGGCAGGCAGCACGGGGGAGCCGGTGCTGCTAGCCTTTGCTGAAGGGAATTCGCAGCCATCTACCCTGGTGCTGGGTGAGCTAGTACCTCCTCCTGGCACGGGCACAGGGATGGAAACGCGTCTGGTGTATGGCACAAGGGGTAAGAGCAACTGCTGACGATGTTGTTCTGAGAGATTAGATTATAAATTTATTAAATGACTAGCGTGCATTATGTGTCCTTCCCTGGCCAAACCACCTGCATACACAATGCGTGGCTCTGAAGTGGGGTTGACAGGTTCAGGCACATGGTTCAGGGCTCCTCTTCAGTGTCAGGCTGGCAGAATGCACTCCAGGCAGGGGCTTTCGATGCTGGGGAAGACAAAGCCAAAGCTATGAAAACAGAGCTTTTGGGGGGAAACAAAAGCTACAATTTGAACAGCTACAAAAACGTAATTTGTCATCCAAACTACAGTAAATATTTCCTTTCTTTGCCAGCACAGAGGCTGGGGAGAAGTGGCTGAAGGAGAGCTCAAGGTGAGCACCCGTTATTTACTGCTGCTGATGAATAAGCAAAACCCCACACTGTGTTTTCCTACAGGACAGCAAAAGCTCCGGACTGCTTAACAGTCTGCTTGGTTGTTATTTTTTCCCCTCCTGGGGTGCGTTTTACATGCTCTTGCAGTGAAACGCGGGTACCACTATTAATTGTTCACAAACGCATAAAACACATGGTATTTTCCTTCGCCACCACTGCAGTCCCAGCAGATCAAATGCGGGAGAGCTGGAAAAGTCACCTAACAAGACAGAGGTTGGGAGAATAATGCAAAAAAGAAGCAAAAGGATTTGTGTTGTTTTTTTTAAAAAATAATAAAGTAGTTCTCTTGGCTGGTTTAAAAGCATAGGCTTGTTTGAAATTCCCCGGGAAGCAGGGAGCATTGAAGAGAATTGGCAGGCTCCGATCTGGCTGCTTTTCCTTATTATGAGAAAATACACTCTCGTCTCCTTGTCTAAGGGTATGAATTCTTCATCTCATATTGTGTTTGCACAGAAGCGTGAAATGTATCCTGAACATTGGTCTTCGTCCACACTTCACAATGCGAGAACAACGAGGGCAGTGAGACATGCAATGAGAACAGGGATGCCACAAAAGTGGGGGAGCGGGTGGCTGCTTCTGTTCCAAGGCCTGGACTCTGGGCTGCATTCACCATATCCATGGCATTTACAGGGAAAACCCGAGGCACGTATTTCCTCTGGGATGCTCGGGGGCCCAGGTTTGTGAGCTGTCGTCCCTGTGGGAAGCTCCCGCCTCCCTTTCCGTAAATGTTCCCCCTGCTGCCGCTGAATCGCCAAATAATCTGGAGACCCGTGGGAAGGGAATTAAATGGTGGTTATCACGCTGCCATGTTCTGCTCACTTTATTTGTTTTAAATGACCATGAAAGCAAAGGGGGGAAAAAGAAAACACACAAGTGGAAACTTAATTGAGCTGCTGAAATGTCTTTAAAGGAGCATTATGGGCTGGATTATGATGCCTCAGCTCCCACTGGTGGCATTTGCTCACATCAGTGGGCATCTGATTAGGCAGTTCAGCCAGGACCCTTGCTCTAAATGATCTCTCACTGCGGATTTGGAGCTGAGGACAACCAAAGACACCCAGCTTTGGGGACCTGACGGGGCGCTTGAGAAGACTGCATGCTCCAAAAATGGCCAGGATGGGACCAGGCTGCAGCCCCCCCATATCGCTGAGGACTACATGGCAGGGCTTCCTACTCCAAGGAGAGTAGCCAAGACCAAGAGGGCAGCTGGCCCAGCTGGGCTGAGGCACCAGGACAGAGCTGTACCCCATCTGCCCTGGCTGCCTGCTCCCCCAGGAGTTCTGCTTCTGGGCAGGAGGAGGGGGGAACCCGCTCTGCTCTCTTCATGGGCACCAAAGTGCAAAGGCCCCTCCGGCCCTAGGTGATAAAAACTGCTGAAGCCACAGAGTGGCCTTGGTTAGACACTGTCCTGGGTCAGAGGGGCCGCAGAGCCCCAGGAGGATGTGTGGGCAGAAGAGCATATAACAGAGCAGGGCAGCAGCCGGTCTGGGGGAGGAGAGCAACCCGAGGGGCAAGAGTGCTGCAGGAACAGGAGGGAACATCCCATGGAGGCGGTCAGCAAAAGACCAAAATGTGGGGAGAAGCCTCCAGCAGAGAAGAGGGAGGAACTGCCCTGACCGACTGGCTGGAGCTTGAATCTAGGAGGTAGGGAGCAAAGAAACCCCAGGATGTGGAAAGGCAGGTACCAAAAATCACCACAAACCAAGCCACCCACACCTGAGGGAGAAGTCAGGGCTGGATTGTGTGGGAAAGGGGGCTCAAGAGATCCACTGTGGGAGCCCAGGGATCTGACAGGGAACCTGTTGGACCTGCTGGAGCAGCTGTGCACAGGCTAATCTCCAAATAGAACAGAACTTGCCTCTGGCTTGTTACACCTGAATTTTGTTATGAGTTCGATATGCACAAAAGTAAATAAAAATGCGTTCCTCTATTCAATCTTCTGCTAGATCTTAAAATCCTCTAACCTGCAGGAAACTATCAAAAACCATTCAGGAAGGATCCCTAAATTTCTATGCATAAGTTCTGAGTGCTGTGCAAATCCCACAAAGGCATATGGGAGGAGGGAGAGCTGAGCTCCTCCACCCTGCCATGTGTGTCCCTCTTACACTAGCCAGGCGCTGCACATGGTCCACAGCTCCTCTCTGAGCTATTTGTCAAACCTCCTCCCCATGCAGTGGCCTACCCCAGCCCTGGGAAAGGATGCAGCCCCTCACTATCGGTTCTGTGGATCCAGGAGCAGTTTTCAGGATGCCCTCCCTGTCTCCCGCTTAGCTCCTCCTGCCCCTATTCTCCATGTTTTCACAGGTGCCTTCCAACCACAGGAGCCCCTATGGTAGCAAGGTTGAGGTGGGGTACACATCCTACTTTGGCTGGCAAGACAATGGAAAGGACTGTCAGGGATAGGAGGAGGGTGGAGACCTTCCTCCACACCTCCTGCTCCACTGGGTCTCACTAGGTCAGCACTTTCTGGGAACTGCTGTATTACCAGATGTTGACTGGGCATCTGACAGGAGAGGAATAAAGCCAATAAAGTTCTCATTTCTGGCTATAAAAATAATAATGAAAAGCAGACAGAGATGGGGGATAGGCTGCCCAAAGCTTTCCCAGGTTGCACTGAGCTGAATGTAGCAGGGGCTCCCTTCAGTTGCCTTCCCTTCTTATTTTCTCCTGCCTGTATACCATAAGCGATAGGCCTGAAATTAAGCAGTTGGATGATATTTGTGTACAAAAGCATTCCTCAAATCCTGTCAAAGGGACTCCCTTTTATTTATTTTGCATGACCTTTCCTGACTGGCAGTGCCAGAGCATCCCAACCATAACCCTCCTTCAGAGTTTGCTGTGCCAAGCCAACCCCGCTGTGAGTTCAGGACTCAAGACCCAGGGATCTGTAAACCAGAGCAGCTCAAACGTCTCCCTGAAGCCCAAGTCAACTTCTTTGAATAATGACTACTCTGCCTCTAGCTCTGTGAGGGAGAGCTCCTGTCACCGCACCAAAGGCTGCCCTGCTTCTTCATACCTCTCTCCCCAGAGGTACAAATGTGCCATGCTTGCAGGCCCATGGTAGCTAAAGACCAAGTCCTAAACAGCAATGATTTCATGAGGGCTCTGCTGTACCAGCCTGGGCATATGTGGCTGGCGTGCTTGAGCAGTTCTGGGATTCTGAGATGCATTTCTGTCGAGCAATTTGCTATGCAGCTGCTGTCAGAAGAGCCGCCTTTGTCCCCACCTGCAACAGCGACACTGCTTCTCTCAGAAAGCTCTGCAAAAGGTGCAGGTCCTACCTCACCGACACCTGCCAAAGCCAGGCAACAGCTGCTCTTTGGGATTTAGAGGGCGAAGGAGACACTTACATTTTCATGGGTTTACAACCCTCATAATCTGGGATCTAAATGAGCTCCTGGGCTGCATCCATTAGAGGTCCTGAACAACCCACAAAACTTGTGGGAGGGCAAAGGTGTCTTTCAGTTGCGCTGGTGCCTTCCCTGCCCACCGCTGGTATGGAGTCTGAAATCCCCTTCGCTTCAGAGACAGCCTGAGCTCTGCCCAACGGGTCCTGTGCTGCTGGGCACCTACCCGTGGGCACCCCAGCTGGCTCTGGGTAAGCCTGCAGACCCAGCTCACTCCACGGCAATCGGAGCATCCCTGTTCCCCGCTGAGATCCAGGCTGGCAACTGAAAAGAAACAGGCAAAATGTGTAATAATACTCTTTTTACAGAGTGGGCACCACTGCAAGGAGAATGCCCAGCATGGCTGTCACTTCCTCTCCACAAAAGTCGTTTCTTGGTCTTTTCATCAGGTAGAGAGAGGGAACTCTATTTTCCCATCAATACGTCCTGGCCTAATTAAAGCTGGGTCCAGTGTTTCTATTCTGTTCGCAGCCACGATAACTTTAACATCTCCCCGAGAGTCAAACCCATCCAGTTGTTTCATGGCATGAAGCAAAGCTGCATTATTGTGGTGAGCTTCAACCCAGAAGCCAGCTCCTAGGCTTCTCATAATGCCAGCAACAAAAGTTCTTCTGAGATAGTAATGCCTTCAGCCCAGAAACTGCTGCATGGGAAAACCTCCTGCTGGACCTCTGAAGGCCGAAGAGTTAATTGCTGATCTTAAAACTAGCAAGATGCCCAGATACCACAGGGCATGATCTGGTTACACTTGTGCAAACAATCTGGCACCAGGCAGTGACACACACACCTATGCATTTAATATTTCTGTTTTCCCAAGCCTTAACCTCAGCTGCTGACATAATGGACAGGGAATATATGTTTGAGGTGGAAAGCATTCCTGGAAACTGGCTACTCTTCAAAGGCATATTTACTGGATGTTCCAATAGCCACAATTCAATAAATGTACGGCAATATTACACTGCATAAAAAGATCTGGGATAAAAGAAGAGTGAAACTCCAATTACCGTTCTATGCAATATTTTTATCAATGATCTAAATGATGTTATATAAATCCTTGTTGTGGTGAAGTTTGCAGATTCCAACAAGATTGGCAGTAGGGAAACAAGAAGCAGGACTGGACTATCAATACATGGTGATCTGAAATAACTGAGAGTTGGCTACACTCCAGTGAAACAGGATTTAAAAAGTCAAATGCAAGGTAAGACATCTGAAACCAGAAATGCAGATTACACTTACAGGATGCTGCCTTGGAAAGGAGTTGCTTTGAAAAGGACTTAGAGGGCATCACAGAGATCTGCCAATGCCCTAAAGCTGCCATAAGGGGACTCCTCCGATCCCTTGGCCCTTGAGCAAGAAGCGTTCCTTCTCATACGCAGTTCGGGTGACAATCTGCGGGAAAGCCACGTTCAAGCTATCCTTCTTCCTTCATGGAGAAAGAGAAAATCCAGAAGTGATTCCAGCAAAGCCAAAAACTGACCCTGGAGCTGGGGAACAGAAGCTGTCCAGCATGCCTCTGAAGGAGCCCACGCCTGCCGGCTCATCGAAGAGGTGGCTGAGGCAGGACCTGATACTGCCACAGGCACTGATATGGGGGAAGGCAACCATGAGAGGGGGCTTCGGGTACCACGATGCCTCTTCCAAGACAACTGCAGAAGCTGGCAATTAGAAACTTAACCTTGAAATGAAACACAGCAGAAACAGCAGTGAAGGCTGTTCCATACTGGCAAAGCTTGCCAGAGAACTAGGTGGAATGACGAGATTAGCTGTTTTTCAGGTGGTGATCTTTAATGCACCTTCTGGGAGAAATTATATAGGCAGTTAGACTAAACATGGCTGGTTTAGCCCCTAGATTACTAGACTGGAGCCTCGCTCTTGCAGAAACTGTTGGAAGCAGGCATTTCTCTGTATTTGATGGAACGGAGGAAGCACTGGAAAGGCTCGGGTGGCCTGAAACACTTTTCCTAGCTGCCTTGAACTCCACGCTGAGCTCAGGGGGATACTTCCACTGCTTAAGCTTTACATACTGTAAGTTATATGACTGTCTCTTCCCAAATTAAGCGAACACAGATTCCCTCCTGCTGAGCTGAAAATCTCAGTATCAGTTTCTCCAGTCCTCACCAAATCCTCACCAGTCTGGCTCTGGAGAAAATGCATAAAGAGTGCCTGTCTGCCCCGAGTTACAGCTGGGGAGCTGTGCAGATATCAGTGAGGTTTCAGGGTGTAACAGAGCAGAAACCAGCTCAGCATGCTCATCTTCTCAAGCTAAGTCTGTCCTTCTGTTTCGATAGATTAGCTCTTCGTCTGCATTTCCCCTTGCACAGTGATGCCAGCCTGGCCACGGCAACAGTGAGCAGCAAACAGCGGGAGGCCCCGCTTCATCCAACACCAACTCCCAGATCTCTAACAGTGGCGGCTTTTGTTCTGGTTCCTGTCTGATCTCTCCAGCCCTGTCTTACAGTGCTCTACATTCCTCCTTCAGGGCCTCCTCCTAAAGTAACTCCATAAAATAGCACACTACTTTTCTATTTCAAATCCAGACCTGGCATCTGAGCAAAAATAAAAAGTGATCAATCACCACACTGACGCAGGAGGGTCTTTTTTCCATCTCCCTTGATTTTGCAAGGTGAACTGTCAGAAGTGAAAATTCATCTTCTGTTTGAATATGTAGGGAACAGATAGACTTGGGCAGTGTGACACAAGGAGTGTATTTTCTAGATAAAAAAATGAATGCATTGCAGAGAATAAACTGATAAAGCTAATCTTACCTGTACATCTTCCTGCCAAACTTGGGCTGGAAACTCATCACAGCTCGGAGGTGAACTTCACGTCCCACCACTCTCATCTGATGCTGTGCCTCACACAGCACACCATCTCTTGGCTCCTAAATCCAAAGATGTCAGCGGGAACCAGGCAACTTCTCCACTTGAGGACTGGATCCTGGGTGGAGTTTACCAGATGCCACTTTTCTTGGTGGATTCAAAATCTGTCCAGACAGTGTGATCCCTTCCCCCAGGAGCAACAGAGATGCTAATCATGAAACAAGCAACTTCCCAATGGCAAAGTATTGCTTCCCTGGAACAAAAGCACTTCAGAGCGAACAGTTATAAAAACAATAAAACAGGCTGTGCATGTTCAGATTAACTTTCATTAGCTGCTTCCGGGAATGAGAGGCCAGTCTGACCAGCTTCCTGCTGGCTCTTCTACAGCTGTACTGTCATTTGTTTTGGAGCAGGACAGCCCTTTGGCCATGACTCTCCTGACCTTCCCCACTTAGAACATTTAGGTCCACGTTGCAGAACTGGATTCCTTTTAGACAAAACTAAACAACAAGATGAGCTCCAGAGACCCACACAACATGTCCCAGCCACTACTGAATCCTCCAAGCTATGGGGCCACATCAGACCTATCCCAAGTAAATCTCCCAAAACGCATATGGGGGACCAGCACCACAAGTTTCACTCTCCAGACCTGCGCCTACCATGTCTTGCTGCTTCCCAGTGCTGGTGTAACCGCTAGGAAGCCTCTGCCCCTGCTCCCTGCAAGGCCTCACGACGCTTCCCCGAGAGCCCTTTGCAGTGCACAGCCCCTCTGCAAGAATTAGCCAAAATTTGCCCTGTTCCACTCTGTTCTGGTTTAGCCAAAGAAGAGTTCCTCTATCAGGAGACAGGAGGTGGTACGCTCGGAGCTCACCTCTTACCCTGTTGTCTTGTGAATGCGGCCTTGAGAGGGCCCTTCCCTGGAAGCCTGGCTTGGCCTGGCGAACCATCGGCTCCTCTAACTCGGTGGCAGGCTCTGAATGAAAAAAAAGCCAGGGCTGAGGTTCGGGTAGGGAACCATGTGTCCTCACGCTAGAGACACTGAAGGAAACAGAAGGTCAGGTGAATTCCCATAAAGAAATTAGCAGGATCATTAAGGATTAATAAAGACTTCTGCATTTGATAAGTTGTTGTAGTGTTAACTTCCTGCAACAGTTTTTTTTTCTTACCTGTTGTGCATATGACCAAATTCTTTGCGAATCACCTCTGGTACGTTACCTGACATGCTCAGATGACAGCTTGTTTAAGACATGTTCATTCCCTAGTTATTTTCCAATTAGCATGTAGCTGTGGTGTGATGAGTAATCTTGTACAGAGAGAGGGAATCTTAATTTGCCTGCCCTTAAAACAGGTTACTATGATTTCTAATGAGTGTCAAACAATTGCAAATCCTAACCAACCAAAATAAAAGGTAACTGGCTAGTGTCAAATCTAATTTCACTAAACAATGGTATCATTAAATTCTCCTGCTATGGTTGATTTTCAGCTGGCAGTAAGAATGAGTTATATCTGCTACACAGGGATTTCAGATTTCTTCTTCGGTTCTATCTTTGATTTATTTAACAGATTTATTTTGTGGTTTACATTTTAATATTTTTGCCCTTCTGTTAATGATAACAGCTGTCTGAAGATTTGCAGTTCAGCTTCTCAATGGTGAAGAAATTAGGCGAGTGGCATGTGGGTATGCTGTAAGCCTAACTGGCCGCCTTTAAGCAGCTATGCTAACTCTGAAATACGGTGTTCGCTACCCCAGAAGATTGCTCCTGTTGCAGAAATCTCAATCCAAAAGCATCACTTTTCTCCCAGAAATGAACGCTGCTTCAGAAGCTGATTTAAATCAGAAACCAAAATAGAGGAAAAACCACTCTCCTGTTATTTACACTCTTCCCCTATTCAGAGTCTCGTGTGACAAATCAGCCACTAGTTATAGCACATCTTCCAAAGACTGAACATTTTTTTCACAGAGTGGCAGAAAGAGGAGTGAATGTAATACCGTCACTGGAGTAGCGCAGTCATCACATCACTCTTAAAAATTGGTAGAAAAGCTGCCGGGGAGCATCGCACATTGCCTGCCGGACAGCTCAGCCGTCTGGCGCCTGACGGGAGCGGGAGGAAGCCAAGGAAGTGCCTTTCTTGCCTGGACTGGCAAGATGTTGCCCAGACGTTGTGTAATGAAGAGCACCTAAACCCAGGAGCCCAGATGAAGGTGAAGTTTGGTAGCTCAGATGACAGGTATGATAAGAGCAGTGTTCACACAGCTACCGGGGCTGGGACACAGCTATGCTTCGGCATTGCTGTGTGCTGTGACAGGGCAGGGGCTAGAAGCATGGCCTCTGCTCCAGCCAGCTCTTCATCAACAAAGAGCGCGGGCACGCCACTGTGTGCGGACACGCAAGGCCAGGAACGTGCTGTTCCCAGCCAGCTCCCCCTCCCTCCACCGCAGCTATCAGGAACAGGGGAGTCCTGACTCACAGACACAAATACAAGCTCTCTCAGATATAACTGCTACAACAGCTACACACAGAATATCTATTTTATATACTATAATAAAACATGGCCAAACAGAATATATAATACTTGATACACTATAACAAAACATGACCACTCCCAGTAATTTTTATCAAACACTGCTGTGCAAATGTTTATGGTGAGAGTGTACTAAGGACTCAACGAACTAAAAATGAAGGAAAAATACCTCCCTGCCATCCTGCTGTGATTCCTCTCAACCCCATACCTGCACACACCTTACGGGGCAAACCTCCCCATCTCCACTGAAAAGGCTTCAGCTGGTACCTCCAGTTCTTGGCCACAGGTGCTGCAACTGCCACAGAGCACCATGGTCCGGTCGAGATCCTAGTGCAGTTCTGAGTCTCCTTACATAATTTAGCAAGATTATACTGCCAAAAAAGCAATTTCTCTGCGAGGAAAGACCACTAAGTCTTGCCTGATCCCTCTAGCTCTGCATCATCTGCAAATTTAATGATCCTACGTGCTGTGGCGTTGCATAAATCTTTAATAAAAATATTAAGGAGCCCTGGCAGAGGATCTGCTCCTCAGTCACCTCCTCATTGACACTCACCCTTAGCTTCAAGCCATGACTCTGCCTTCTTGCACATATTTTACCCTTTTCAGTAATAGATTATTTTAGCCTACATTTAGGGAGTTTGTACTACAATCCATCATGCAAAATTTTCTTAAAACCTTCTGGGCAACCAGATAGATGCATACTATCTAGACTGATAGTTATTTCATTAGCATAAGTGATCAAATGAGTCTGACATCATTTACCTGCAATGTATCCATGCATTAAATTTATTCTTTCTAAAAAAAAAACATTTGCAAACTAACTGTAAATGAAGATTTCATAGGAACAACGCTCATCTTGAATCTTTGCCTCCTGTTGTTACTTCTGTTGTGATGGATCGCGCCCATTTTTGTGCCACTTTGAGAAGGGGCCAGACTAAAAGAGAGCCAGAGGGTACAGGAACAAGCGTAGGGGCAAAAGAATTAACCCTCCAGAGAGGGCTGCTGCAGTCAAGGGCACTTGACTCCTTTGACAGAGAGACACAGCACAAGGAATTAAGCCTGGCACGAGACACTCAAAATAGGATTTCATCTGATCTGATTTTCTATGGAACCTGATGAAGCACCTTGGGTAAGAGAGTGAGTGGAGCAGGAGCAGTAATGTCTGTCTTGGCAGCTTCCAACCACAGACAGCATCGCTACCTTCTACATCTAATAAATCTACTTCAAAAAAATCAACTAAAAAAAGCTGTTGCATGGCCAAACTATCCTCACCAAAGGAAGAATGTACTGACATGTAACCTAAATCCTTCCCACCACAATGCAAATCCATTATTTCTCATCCTACCCCTGCCTGACAGGAGAGTCGGGTCCAGTGAAGCTGTTTTCGGAGACCAGGCAGAAAGACCTGTTGTTCTTCCCTCAGGGCAACCGAGAGCTTTCTCTCAAACGGAACGCTGCATTTCCCTCGCTCCACTGTCTGGTTGGGACCTGCACACTGGACAGACATTACAATCACGGTGAGAGATCTTTCTCCAGTGAAACAGGGCTTTGGGGGAATTTGCTAGCTTGGGGTTTTGGGCAGGAAAGATTGCCTTGCAAGAACAAAGCTGAAGTCCAGAGAACTAAAGTCCACCAATGTATTCAGTCAAAACATGTTTTCTTTATTTTTCATGACCACCCTGCCCCAGCCCACGGCTGTCAGCTCCCTGCCTCTTCCAGGTACCTCCTCTCCCGACCTGCAGAGAAGCCCAGGAGGCCTCCTCAGTTACTCTGGGTATGTAAAATGGCTTCTTACAGTTTCTTTACCCACCATGACAGCTTGTAGACACTAATGTCCTTCCACATAGGATTTGCCCACATCTGAATGCAGTTGGCAAACCTCAAGGAGCAGCAAATGCTGCAAGGACTGGTGCTGACACCCTGCACAGGTGCTGCACTGGGGGCCTGGGGCCCATCCCAGCTCTGCTACTGTCCTCTTGTGCCACCTTTAGGCATGTCACCTTCCCCTCGGGGCCAGCTTCCCCTCCCACCTCCAGTCTGACTTGTATGTTTAAACCCTGAACTCTTCAGAGCAGAGACCAGCTCCTGTATTTCCCAGGATCCACCATGCAAAGCCATCGAAATCCACTTCCCAACTCTTCTTGCTAAAGGAGAGAACTGTCCTTCATTTTCCTGTTGGCTAAACATTCAGTAGAGGTTTTTCACATGGGATTTAAAGACTGCACAGGACACGACTTGGGAACTCCCCGCATAACGCCTGTAAGTTAATTTTTGTCTAGGGAAGCGCTCTTGCATAGAAGGATGCTTACAAAGGTCCGCTCCACAGGCAGGCTACTGGGTAATCTGCCTGTTACCAGCTGAATAATTAAATTACATTTTTAATTTTGACTGTGCTCTTCAACACAGCGAAGCTACGTGCAACATCCTGCTGAGGGCAAAGTGAGTCGAGTAGTTATTAAATGGTCACAGTTAAAAGGTAGAACAAAGGTCCAGTCATTAAAGCACGCACAGAAAACCAAGCCTTTTCCACTATACAGTAATCCTCTGCAACGCTTCCCTACCACTTGGTGTGATAAAATAATATAGCCAGAAATGATATTTTTTTCCTTCTACGTATATTCTCATTTGGGTTCTCACGGAAAGAAGTTTTCAAGCTCTTACGGGTTTGTCTATTGTGTTTAAAAGAAATAAAAGTTAACGGTGACAGTCACCAAGGTGTTTCAAGCCTTCTGTGTTGGATCGGTCAATCAAGGGGATAAGATGTGTCCTTGGGGAAGAGCAGGTACCAGTGCAGCTTCATCCTGAGCCAGCCAGGGGCCTCGATTCAGCAAAAGCCTCCAGCATGCAACCAAAGCTGAAACACATACTTAAGCATCATTTACTTAAAAGAGTTTTAAGCACATATTTAAAATAAGCAGAGGCTTTGATAACTTGGGACCTCAGTCATATCTAAGGATCTCTAGGAAATAAAGAGGTACTGCCGATGTTCAAGGTATGTGTCCAAGCACAGGATACACGTCACTCCATGTAAACGCCTCAATTAGCATATAATCTGTAGACTACCAGGAAATCTTAAGTCTTTTCTCGATCAGCACCATCAAAGTCATGACAGCGCTGCAGAAACTGTTCTCCTTGAATTATGTGTGATCATTCAAGCTAACGATGTACTGTACAATTAGTAAGAAAAATGAACAAAGTAACTTGCATTTAACAAATAGTACTGCCATTCTGATTGCAATTCAGTATTCAGTCACCATAAAATACATTCTGTATTTTGAGATTTTTTCCAGGCTTTTCAAACATAAAGTCTGATGTCCTTGCAGAGATTTGAGGGTCAGCAGCAACCAGGTAGCTTATCGGGTAGACTGACCTCTGGAGCAGGTTCCTAGCTGGATTAAGCACAGCTGTGCACTACTGTGAATGGAGAAAAACAAACAAAAAAATAATGGGGAAAATGATAGCCTTTCTCTCATTTGACAGAGATCTTGCTTTTCCCTCTTTTTTTTCCTTGCACATTTTCATAGTTTCGTAGACAGGTAATTACATGTCTGATGTAAAGACCAACCTTCATAGTTCATGCTTCAGAGCTGACAGAATTTGGTTGCAGCTTTATCACAGTAATCACAGATTCAGTAGAAATGCAGCTGGGATGCAGCTGGGCCGGAGGGGGAAGAAGAGCTCACTTGACCACCTCTTTGAGGTTTTCAAATGGGAGACCTGGAATCAGACATGGAATTACTGCCCTTACCTTTAGCTTCCTCCTCTAAGCATGGGAGAGAGACCTGAAGCAATGCAGAGCTGGGCTAAGCTCTCACAACATGACAGGGTTGCAAGGCCACCCCAGCTCCCTCTCAGGAGCGGGTTAGCACACCTGAGCAGAACTGCACCCAAGCCAGTCAATCTGTTCTCTCAGAAAGGCTAATTAAGTGGGGTGAACCGAGGCAGTCCTAAACTTGAGCCAGTTTTCTACCAGCCAACTCAGCATCTCAGCTCTGCAGTTCTGGCAGTTCCATTCCGACAGCAGCAATGGCAGAGCCAGCTCAATCTGCCCGTCCTCCCTGCCCAGGCATGCCCCTCATCTCCCACGGAGCCCTACAGCTACCCTCGCTTGGACTGAAAAACTTAAACCAGCTAATGGCTGGTAGCCATGTGGGCTAGTGAGCACATGTCATTTGTGGAGGACAGGAGCAAGAAACATCTCTCTGAATTTATGGCATCATAGCCCAATCTTGCAGCTTCCTCTGAAGCATGGGGTGGACTCTGCTGGGGAAGAGAGGCGAGGACGCTGGTGTAGAAGGACTACATGGACATTTTCATAAGGACACTGGCCCAGAGGCTCTGCTCCACTGTCACTAGCTGGTCTGGGGAGGCCAGACTGAGCGGAACACTGCCAAAGGCTGCCAAGATCAGGTGTAAATGAACAAATGAAACAATGAGAGAAATAAGCAGGAGTGAAGTGAACAAACATTTGGCTTAACAGCAGCTTCCACTCACCTGGCACAGGATCTTGTTATAACATCTTTATCTCGTCACCAGCACTGCTTGGCAACAGCATCATGCCATCCATAGGCCTGTAGGGCAAATCAACCTTTTTGTAAGATGTGAAGAAAAAAGAAAGGGCGGAAACAGCTTTGCTGGTTTTCTAGTAGAGAAAGCTGATCTCCCATGTACAGAACCCAGTGTTAAAGACTGGATACGAAAAGAGTCCCGAAATCACCATCAAACATTTCCCTGTCTAACACACGCTTGTTCCTGAGTTCTTCAGTCATTATTTCTACAGGGTTGTGCCTGAAAGCACCTCTTTCTGACACATACGCTCACAGAATGACACGTATCCAAAACCGCTCCTGAGAAGCTCCAGCACTGGAGACTCTCACTCGCCAGCCCAGGAAATTTGCTCCCACTATTACTATTCCTACAACCTTCCTGTGACGATACTGAACATCCCTTGTTGTACATTAAGTCCATTCTTGCCCTCCCATTACCTTGCAGATATGCATAACAGATCTGACCCTCCCTCTCTGCCAGAGCATGACCAGGTGTATCTCCGTTGTCTCTTGCCCCAGCGCTGCCAGTTCCTTCAGCCTGCTCCCTGGGCAAGCGTTCTCTAGATTTATGATCACTCTGGTCTGCTGCTCATCTCTCCTCGGTATGTGCCCCTCCTATCTTCCCACTGGGCTTTGCCTACACTCACAATCAAAGATGGTTTTACATATCTAGCAGGTGCAATTTCTATTTCATAGAGGGGGTAAGACATGAAAAGATCTGGTCAATCAGAGATCTGGGAAAACCCCACAAGAGTCGTGCCTCTGCTCAAACCACGAGCCTAGACCCACCCAGAGAGTAACAGTCTAAACTACACTTTGGACAAGAAGATAAAATCAGGAGTATCACAACTAAATTGGGTCACTTTAGCCTTGTCACAACTGTGCTCTGCTGGTGCTATTGAACTCCCTTAAGCTGCCCTTTAGCAGCACGTCCCTTTCTAAAGCTGCCAGCGCCTTTGTTCTGCTCAAGAATAGCTGCCCGCTCGTGCACACAGAGGCAGGGGAAGGTTGGACACTGTGTGTTGCATTGTACTGTCAGGCTAAATAGAAGCTGATGGGATAATAATTAATTGCAGTCTCCCTGTAATAAAAGACAAGACAAAGCAAGAGATATAAATAAAATCATCAAAGGAACACACAGAATAGGAGCTGTGTCTGCATTTTGTGGGCAATTTACAAGCCAAAGGAAGGTTGGGAATCCAAGGACTGAAAAGCAATAAAAATCTATGGAGCCCTCACAAAATGGTGACAGCATCTCACTGATCTGTCTTGTTACCAGGCAGAGGTATAAATTCACTCAACACCTTTGTTGTTTAAGGAGCTGCAAAGGGAAGAAAAAAAAAAAAAAAGGCTTGAAGTGTGAGTGACCCCCAGCTCACTCAGACCCGAACAGCGGGGAGGTGCCCTCGGAGAGAACAGAGGAGACAGAAGGGACAGAAGGCACCCAGCTCTGCTCCGAGGGCAACAGGCTGCCAGCAAGTGCCGCCAGCCTGAAAATATGGTCTGGAGAGCTCTGGGCAGCCAGGAACGCTTTCATGGAGACTTTTTTAACTCTCTTTGTACCAGGAGGGCTCCTTTCCTTATGGCCCACACAAAAGCAAACCCTGCCCTGACCTATAACTTGCCAAACCCCAGCTGCCTGTCCCTGCTCTCTGGCTGTTGTCATGACCGTCACCTTCCAGCTCGGGGGAAGGAGCGGTGGCGAGGCAGAGGCAGAGCTGGGAGCCCCCTGCGCACCCCAGCCTCCCGAGCAGCTGCGACCTGGGGACACAGCAGGGGACACGGGGGATCCTCCCCTGCTCCCTCCCCACGGGGCTGTGGGAGAGGAAAATGGATATAAATGAGGGGGGATAGGAAGAGCGGGTGGGAATCAACTCCTATTCAATGCCCAGTTTGCAGTCAAGTCAGATAAACAGGTGCCTAAATACTCTCACAGCAACAGCCAGTTACACGGCACATCCCTCTGCGCGGCAGCCTGCCCGGCTCCGGGAGCATCGCATTCAGCTCCCCTCAAGGGCAGAAGAGCTGAAAGAAAATTATCGGGTGCTCTCATGAAGAGACACAGCCCTCAGACATCTGGGCCAAACTGCTGCTGGTACAGGCCGCTTCTCCTGGGAAATGGGCCATTATACATTCAGCTCATCTCCACATCACCATTATCCCACCACAGAGATACAGAGACTTCCCTCATTCATTCCCTATGTGAATGGAGAGGCTAGAAAGAGAGGGAAAGCAATGAGGCACATTCCCTGCCTCTATGGTAAAAAATTTTTCTTTTTAAGTGTATACATCAGGGACAAGCTGGAAGCACAGATCCCAAATCCCAGCCCCATTCTGGGCTTTGTTTTGTGGGTATTTTTTCTCACCCTCTCTTTTCAGAATTCTCCTTTCAGAATTTTCTTCTCTGGTTAAATGAAGCCAAGGCAAAGAAAGAGCAACTAATTAAAATGAACTATTGCACAATATACCCCCCAGAGGCAAACACAACCTTCTTCCCCAAAAGAACAAATAAGCCCTCAGCTAAACAATAACTTCCTTAACGCAGCCGGCAACGTCTTTCTTCCACCTGTTACCTAAACAACGAACAGAGCAACCAAGAGAAAAAAAGTCACCTCCCTTTCCCCACGCCTGCCTTGCCAGAACTTTCCATCTCTGCAGAGCAGCGGTGCCAGCCAGGAAGGGGTCACCTCCTCTCCCCCTTGCAGGGCTCTGCCTCGCACCGGGCGATGTCTGTCAGCAGGAGCTGGGGGCCTGGGGGTGGTCACCAGGGACAGGGGACCATTACAGATCACTCCCTGCCTTGTGTCTCCTTGCAGACCAGGCTGGTTGGGAAGAAGAAGTGACATGGCCCTAGCTAGCCCGCGGGCAGCAGAGCTCTTGCCAGCCCAGGAGCTCTGGTCTGCCAGGAGGGCTACAACCTGCACCCGTGCTTCTGTGCAGGCCACAGGACCCCTGCGGGGCTGGCTGCCTTTAGGGACCAAGTCTGGGATCTGAAAGGAGGAGCTGGGGCTGTCTGAGCTAAGGGTCAGCTACAGCTCACCTGTCTTCGGGTGATCAGCTCTCCCTGTGCTCCAGCCAGTGGGCGAGGAGAGCCCAGCGTGTGCAGATGAGCAGCTCTCCCTTCCCACCTTGGGGGTGAGCCAAGGATGTGGAGGCACGATGCTCAGCAGTGCAGCATCCCCCAGCTGGCTCAAGAGAACTGAAAATGGACAAACGTTTCTATCACCAAAAAGGCCCGAGAAGGCTCCTGTCACCCTGCAGGTAACCTGCACTTACTGCTTAAGTTCAGCACGTCTCAGGCCACAGAGCCAGAGTGCAGCTAATGCGCTGCATGGGAGAAAGAGACAGTGAGTTAATGTATGCCCTCGACTTCAAGCAAGTTGAGAGCTGCTCCAGAGAGTAGGAGAGATCTGGAAAACACCCAGATGTTTGTGGGGGCTGCTACCAGATCCTCCCTCTAGTTTTCAAGCAAGCCTGCGGGTAGGGAGAAGGGATGTAGGCTCCCAGCCGCTGCCAAGGGAAGGGTGTACTGCAGGGCAAATGAGCAGGGAAACCACAGCTCAGCTGAAGCTGCGCCAGCTCTGGCTGGGACTGCTTCTCATGCCTTGTCACCGTCCCACTCCATGAGACCACCCTTGCGCAGAACTGCCAGCTGGGGTACGCTTCCCATCACCCCCCAATCCAGTTCGGTCAGGATGAGCTGTCTTTTTCCATAGTCTGAACGTGTACAAACACTCTGTATCTGCCTCCTTGTCCCTCCGTGGAAGGGATGGATGTATCAGGATAATATGTGATTACCAGGCGTATGGCTGGTGTTTCACATTTCACATCCACGGTCCCCACAGGTTTCAGAAGACAGCCACAGCCCAGCTCGCTCCTCACAAGCACTCCCAATCCAGACCTATGTCAAACATAACTTGGCCCAGGACATTTTTAGAGGGATTCACCTTGTGCTCTTTAGGGCGGTCTCGTAGTGCCAGATTACACAACAGAGCTGCAGGACAAAGGCATCCTGGACCCATAAAGTCACTGGAGATTGCAGCTTGATGAGAAAGGTTGGGACAATCCTTATTTCCTCACCCCAGGAGCCCTCAAGGCTGAGTTCACTCTCTGATTCATGAAACGCATCAGGAATCTTGGAAGCGGCAAAGAGCATTTGGCCCAGGTCTCTGGCACCTGACAGCCCCCAAAATGATGTGCAGCCTGCTCTCTGCCCTAGGAGGGTACGGGCCTGCTCCAAGCAGCCCCCCAGCTCTGACACCAGCCATGTGTAGCAGCACTCGGCTAGGAACAGAGCCTCCTCGCCCAACAGGGACAAGGTCCAGAAGCCTCTTCCGTCCAGTGCACAGTCCTGGTTGTGATCTCTGACCTGAAAATCAACATTCTTCCTAAGGTTAATGCACAAACCCTGGGGCTCACCCACCAAAACCCCCACTAACTCCATCCTTTCATGCCAGCTACAGTCGACTGGATGGACAGAAGTGCCCACTGAGGCTGGGAGTGTCACGGGGCAACTGTTGTGACCACGGGGCATGCATGGTAAAGCTGACTCCTGCGAAAGATCAGATCCCCGACGTCATCACATTCAGAATAAAAAGATCCTGTCAGCAGGACTTTCACACAAATCTGTTCTACTTTGTGCTGTACAGAACAGAAGCACGAACAGTTACTTACCTGAGCTGCAGGAAGAGACCCGACAGCAGAGGGACAGTAACCTTTAGCTGAAATATAGTAACTTAAAAAACCCCAAAATTCTAAAGATGGAACAGATGCTCATCTATCACATCTTCAGCTGTAAGAGATCCCCTTCCTACTAGCAGCCTGGGTTTTTTTTTTACCTGCATCCAGGCAACAGGGACCATGTTCACTGATACAGTCATTATTACACACACCGCTATGACCTGCTCGAGATAATTCCTGCTCACGGGCAGTGGAGAAGGAAAGCAACGGTATTTGGAACAGCTCCTGTTCAATTGTCTGGAAGGTGATTGAACGCTGTAGTGCTCAGATCCATACTGGCAGTCAGGCAGGAACAGGTCAGAGGTGACAGAGAGGATTGTGCCATGTGAATATAGAATTTAAAGAGTAATATCTCACTGTGATCCCATGTAAAGACCCTTGTGCAGTGTGAGCAGTAGGAACAGGTCCGAAGGGAAGCTGTCTGTGCTGCGCTGCCACCCACAGCAGCATCCAGAAAGGAGATGATTTGGTCCCAAGCTTAGAAACTACTCCAGCCTTTGCACAGGAGGAGGGAAAGGGTGCAGGCATCTCCTCTGCCCACCCTGAACATGGATCCCACACTATTGCTCCTTTGATCTCAGCTGCTGGCTTGCAGCCTCAGGTGGCTGAGCAGCCAGATGCAAGATAATGCCAGGACCTTGAACCCCTGCATTTATTGTATCTGAACCATCTTGCCTGCCATGCAATTTAGGAAATATGACAAAGATTCAACATGGGTGTGAGCATGCTCACACACAGAACCAAAAGCAGTTCAAGCTTTTTTATCAGTAAGTGATAACACCTGGACTTTGAGTATATATTCAGATTAGTTTAGTAATTAGTAGTCAATATCCTTGGCAACAGGACGTATGAAATGCAAGCAAGAGGCTCTTGTGATCTTCTGTCCTCATGCTCTTGGATCCTGGACTACATGGCACAAGGAACCAAGTGGCTACAGCCACGGTAAGTGGCTGCTCCTGTCCCAGGAAGAATGCTGCAGTCCCGTCTTCGTGCTTTGCACTCCAAGATCTGCAGCCTTGTTAGAGGCTTGCTAGGATATTTGGAAGGAGGCACTTGGGTGAGACTCATGGATTTTGCATGAAAACAAAGGTCACGTCAGAGATCCTGTTGGATACGACATACATACACATGGGGGCCCAGCCCACTCTGAAGGCTGGGCAGGTTCTTGAGCCTTGTGAGAAGCTGAAGAACACAAGAACTGGAGGCATTCAAACTGCTTGGGACAGCTGCACCGCAGTGACAGGCTCGGGTTGGGCAGGTGCTTCCAGCACGTGGTGCTCAAAGACACCAGTTCCCTGCCCCTCAGACTGCAACACACTTGTCTGCACCTGCAGACCCATCCAGGGAAAGAAGAGCCAGAGACAAAGCATACAGGATGGCCGTGATGATCTAATCAAGCTGTACTGCTAATGCTAAGAGGAAAGAAACGCTGTACCCTGTAGTTTATTTCTGCTTTGCTTTACTGTATGTGCCCTAAGAGAAAAACCAGACATCAGCCGCTCTCACTGCTGTAGGATTCTCAAAAAAGAAAACACTCCATCCAGCCAAGTTCCCAGCAGGCTGAGCTCCTGCAGACAAGTGTGCACTGGATCAGGACTGAGCAGGTGTAGTAAAACTCTCCCTCCACTGGAGTTTTTACAGCACCCAAGGAGCTGCAGGCCTTATACTAATGCTCCACTTGACTTTCCAAGCTTTCTCCTTCACTCACGTCCTCTTGTGATTGATGCAGAGCTGAACGCCCCATTCCGACAGCAGCATGCAGAAGGCAAAAAGCCATTTTCTTGAACTTCCCCTTTCAGGTAGATCAGATTTACCTGCTGCAGCCACGAAGCAGCTCAGAGATAGCAACGGCATCCTAACAGGCTGTTCAAGGGCAGGATGGCAGAGAGCTGCTAAGTCCTGAGGGGACCTGTCAACTTAAACTTTATCTGCTCGAGACCTGCAAGCCCTGAGCTAGTGCTTGCAGAGTGTCATGCTTGCAGAACAGCTCCTGCACTTCTACAGTAGTTTCTCTGTTTTTCACAGGAGTTTTCTTCCTTCACAAAGGTTTTGGTTTACAAGCATCTTCTTTCTTGTGAAGTCTCTGCTGCAGCGTGTCTGTGGTGCTGCTGAGCTGATGTGTGAACACGCCACATCTTCCTGGCCGTGGTCCTGTGAACTGGTTAAGGAAAACAGCCACATGCTCTGAACCCAAGGGAACCTCCAGGGTGGCAGGGTTGGACAAAACTCATCATACCAAGGCCTGGATGCTCCATAAACCTGGTGCATCATGGTGCGACCATGCAGCCACCTGAAACAGAGCTGCATGGGAGGCACGGGACTGCCATCAAGAACTGTAGGAGCAGAGCTACTTGGTTTGCTCACTAAAAGATTGAAGTTGCACCAACTCTAAGGACCCTACTCCAGGGTCTAGGACAAACCTTTTATCAAGGCCGAACATGAGGATGACGGCCAGGGAGCCATGGCTCCAGCTCAGCAGTGCCGTTCTTCTCTGACTTGATCTTCATCCCTCAGCTGTACTGAAATGAAGTTTGTCCGAGACAAACGCGTACGGCACACAATGTCAGCTTCAGAGCAAGCTGTGAGGAAACAGATTGAGTTCTCTGTGCAAACCAAGACAAAACCATTCCTCGGTGGCTTCTCTTGCGGGACACTTCAAAGGCACCACGCATCCACAATGCTGCTGCTGCCCTGGGGAAGTAGTCGTTGAATACCCTCCATGAATGAGAAGTAAAAATTAAGCAGTTAAATTTGGCAAGTGCATCACAATAAAGATCCGTGAATGCTCAGCTTCTTATTGAACCTAAGGCGGGCTGTTAATTCGTTATTCACTTCCCAGCCTGGAAGGAAAAGCATGTTATACCCGAGGGCCAGAACTGATGAACAGAGCCATAAATCAAGCAGTTTACAAGACCAGCAATTAGGAAACAAGCCGACAGAAGGGAGAACTCTGTCAGTAATAAAGCAGACACACCACAGGATCTGCTGTGTGCTCAAAGCAACTGGGGACACCCAGTCCTTCTCACACTCCCATCTCTAATTCTTCCAGTCATTTGCTGCCTTTTCCCTCTTCCTTCTACTTCCCTTTATTTCCTCTACCCCCCCTCCAGTTTCTCCTCTGTTCTCTTCCCCCTCTCTTCTGAAAACCCTGCTCTTCCAGAGAATGCAAGAACACACCTGCTGAGCAAATGGATTTACCAGCTGTTAGCGAGGAGCACCAGCAGCCACGGAACGACGGATACGCACAGCCCTGCGAGTGCAGGTGGTGCGGGGGGGAGTGGCACCCTGCTCCCCAGCCGAGGGGCTCCAGCAGTACCTCAGCAGCCGCTTGGTAGGGGGCAGCCCTGTAGGTCCCAGGGCAGTGTTGCTGGGGGAGTAAGTGGCGGTGGGCAGAGCTGCTCGAGTAAGGAAGGGCTGGGATGACTCTAACCACCTGCCTTCTGCCCTAGTCATCTCCTCCGATCTCTTGTCCAGCACCAGTCAGATCCAGCTCCCTCGACTTTGACAGCAACTCCTAGCACCCTTCCAACACCTCCTGCTTGATTTCTAGTTCCCTCTCCTTAGTCATCACTGCAAATCCTGTCCTTGCCTTCCTTACACACAATGATAGAATCACAGAATCATGATCTCCTGGAGCTGAGTCACCGGGTAGCCAAGCGGGTTTAGACACCCTTGCTGGTCCCAGTCCCATACGCAGCTCAGCACCACGTTGCCCTCATCCAGTCCCTCCTGGGAAGGCAGGCTGTGCTTGGGGCCCCCAACACTCATTTCTAGATGCTGTGTTGCTGTTGCTGCAGGGCTCCGTGCAGCTCAGGACACTGGCAAAGCCACTGTTCTCCGCACACCGTGCAGGCACGCGCACATGAAATCTGAGTGCAGGACATGGGTATTTAACCAGGCTCTCCCACTCTCTCACGTATTGAGAGAGTATTGAGCTGGAGGGCCAGCTCAGCACACTACCACATCTCCAGGACACCATATATTTGGGAAATACAGCCAGCAGTGATATATTTTGTCTACATTAGTCTTTGGCACCCAGTATGTGCATCAGTCTCCCTGCCACAAGAGGAGTATGGCTATTTATGAGCCTTATTTTTCCAAGGTAGGAGAGAGACCAGACACAGCTGCAGTCATCCCAAAATTGAATGGGTCCAGCTATGCCAAGAATTAAGTGTGTGATATTCCAGTGCAGCCTGGAGGAATCTTTTGTAAAGTCCACTCTGTGGAAACACTCCCTATTATCACCTCTCAAACACCTGCACAGCAGCAGAATCCTGGGGTAAAGGCAAAAGAAACAATATCAGCGGAGTTATGGAGCCCCACAGCACATGTTCAGCCTCCAGCACTCCCGCACGTCTCAGCTCACTACACCAACGCTTTCCATGAGGTGGAGTCTTCCAAAGTACAAAACGACCTCAGCTGCCAAAGCCTTTTTCCTTTCGACACTTATCCTCCCTAAAGCCAAGGGTGACTCTTGCACGACACTAGGCATAAGCACACCCTCTGGAAGAGCTGTGAGCTGCCCCTTGTGCAGGCAGGCACAGGCAGAGGTGACCCAGCAAAGGTCCCACCAGCCCCCTGCTGGGGAGGGCATGAGGAATGTGGGTGCCCCGGGGTTCCCAAGCCAAGGCCACATGTCACCAGTGACCACAGCCACTTCCCAGCCAGGCTGCTCTCTGCTCTGGCCCAAGGTGTGGGGCAGCAGGGTGAAGTCAGTTTGCCTTCAGCACATCAGAGGCAGGGCTGACAGTCACTTAAAGGGAGCAAAGTGCTGCCTTTGAATGAGCGTTACTCTAATGCCCTCCAGCTGCCTACAGTTTTGATCTTGAATGGAGAGGCTAAAGATTTCTCTGGAAGAGTTGCTAGCCCACAACAGGAGGAAACATCTCCTCTAACCTTGAACACTGAGAGGCTAATAATCCGCCTCCCCCGGCGCCAGGGCAGGCAGGCTTTGATGAGCTCTTTGGCAAGTGCTGTAGGAAGAGGCTGCAACAGAAAGTTAACTAATTAGGTCGTTGCAGAGCAAAAGGAAATAAAGTAGAAATTTTTTCTCTGCAACGCAGAGTCCAGAGAAGGAGCAAACAGCCACATTGCTGGAGACCGGCTGCACTCCATGAGGAGCTGGGGAGTGGAATGGGTTTTAAGGTCTTGAGAAAAGCAAATCCCAGACACCAGGCCACAGCACAAAGCAAACTCAGCAGCGGGGGACTCCCTGGGAGAAGACAGGAAACCCTCTTCAAATGAAGGTTTTTCCTACCCAGATCCGGGCAATCCGCTGTGAGCAGTTACATTTTGCTTATCCAAGTTCCCTCCCAGGCCAGCCAGCCACAGCTTGCACAGCCAGCACGACTGGACAGTTTCTGAACAACCATGCCTCACCCCAGACATGCTGTTCTGTTTGATGACAGGTGAGATCCCAACTGGCTGCGTGTGTGGCTTGCAGAAGCGTGCCCTCAGGTATCCCAATCCACCATCTTGCAGTCCCCTGGATTCACAGAGCCATGCAAGGGGCACCCACGGCCAGCAGGCCCCTGTCAGAGAGCATCCGTGGAACTATGCTGCTGTTCACCACCTTGGAGCACTGAGCCCCGCAAAGATTTCATAGGCGGTCTTCTACTGCACCGTCAAAAGTTCCTTAGCTGTCCATGTTGTATAGTAAGGAAGAACATGAGAGAACAACAGCTGCTGGGACTTTGCCCTTGGGTTTATTTTTCCAGAAATGACACAGAGGCTTTCCATGGCATCAGGAGGGCTTTTGAGTGGTACTTGATGGAAATTCCAGCCCCTTGGCTCTGCCCCACTCTGGGAAGGTCAGAGCTCTACAATAAGCCATATGTTCAGTCTTGGCTTCCCCTCACAATGCCAAGACGTGTCTGCAAGGAATAAAGCCAGAGGGAAAGTTAACTGATGGCCACTGAAACAGAGCCTCTCCTTGGCTTTCACCCTAATTAACTATCAAGAGGCGGTGCCGGAAGGCCCCTGCATTGCCAATAAAGAATGTGGGGTTGGTAATTAATTAGTGGCCTATCGGGATCCCAGCACCTCTTGCCCACAGCCAAGCTCTATAGATTGATACAAAGGGGATTTAATGGAAACACAGTAGTTTCCCCATTATGGCCTTAAGCAAAATAGAAGTAGTTTTTGAAGGAACCTCATTTACAGTCCTCTCACATGAATGATGCTTGGCACCTAACCCTGCAGGTACAGGATTATATTGGAGAGGAACCTGTCTGCAGAATACAGGAATAAGACAGAGAGCCCCTTAAGTAATTTGGTGAGCTATTTATGTTCACCATCCTCCATGCATAAGAAAACAGCAAGAGGAGAAGGAAGACAGAGAAAGGCCTTGCACATCGTTGTACAGCTGACAGCACTCCTGGAGCCTCGGACCTGGCAACTCATACCTCTGCCTAGAAAATGAGACAGCCCCACTAAACCATGACCCAAGCGTCAAGATGGCCTGTTTGGAGAGGGCAGGAAGGGGTTGGGATTGAGCAGGGCACAGGCATCTGGCCAGGGGCTCAGCTAGGATCTAGTCTGAAACCCCTCCAAGAAGCAGCTAGGGCTCCCAAATCACCTCTGATGTAACTAGCTTGAGTAACTAACCAGTGCGGTTATGTCAGTTAATCTTCCTGGTAATCCTAGATTTGCCACATACCCCATGTAATCTTGGCCAGGTAACTTAGCTTCTGTACGTCATTCCATCCTTCCATCCCAGCAGCTGCTCTCCCTTTCAGACAGGGCTAGCAGAGGGCAATGGAAATTTTCTCCTGTCAACGGGAATTAGACTTGGTTACCTTAGTTGTGGGTGATTCTTGCTTTCTGGCTAATAGACAGTTTTGCTGGGCTGGTAACCATGAGGCCAAATACCACAATTCCTTCCTGCAGTAGGAAGCTGGAGATGAAAGATGTCCAAGAGCTGGAACAGAGACAGCAAGCAAAAAATCAGGTGGTCAGATGGTTCTTTTCACTGCTCATGTAGGGAGCAGTGATAATAGGTGACATCTAAGCACCAAGTTGTCAGGCCCAGGGAAAAGAGGAAGGTCAAAAAGGGCATTAGGAAATCACATCAAGGCCGTCTGAGATATCCTTAAAAGATGCTTAGAAGACAAGGAACAGCTGCCAGACGTCAAGGGATGATCTTTGTGGCTTGGGATGGAATAAGACTTTTCTTACTGAGCGTCTGGCACCACATTATGAATACCCACTCTGCCCACATCCCACACTGTCACAGCACAGACAAAGCAGTCACCTAGCTGAGAACCAGGTATTCCCAGGTACGAGAGTCTGCGCTATCACAGTATCTCACTGGCAGCAGAAAGGAGCTAGAGCACGGGCTGACATACAAAGAGGGAGCCACTTGGACTTAAGTTCTCCCTATGAAGGGAAAAGATGCCCCATACACAGCCAAAAGGTGCCAGAATCACATAAACAATTTCCCTGGACCTTTTTATTCCCTTATTCTAAAAAGTCGAACAGGCCGCTTGCAGGTTATCACCTCCTGGTCTTCCTCCAGCTCTAGCCACTGTTCCTGCAGGCTTCACCCCTCTGTGTTGACTATGTTTATCCTATACACCAAATATATCAGCATTAAGCCTGTTCCTTTCATCCACCAAATGCTATGCTTTCTTCACTGCTCTTACCCTCCAATAAGTTCTACAGACCAAATCTTCCCTCTTGGACTCCCAGGCCGGGGTGAGCAAGACAGTCTGATCAAAAGCTTGACTTAGCAACCAGGGATGCTGCTGCTCCTTCTGCGCAGCCCACTGTATTGCAACCCCTAAATGAGACCCCCTCACAGATGTTGCTGTACCTCTTCTGCCCAAACTTTCAGTTGCCTCAACTTCCTAACAAGTTCTCTGGCTCATTAACCTTTCATTTTGCTTCTCTTCATCTCCTCTGTTCAAGCTGGAGCCTTTCCAGCTCCCTCTCCTGGCTTGATTTTCCTCTCCCTTGTCGCCTTGCTCAGAGAGGTCTGCCATGCTTGCTCTTATATGTCTATTGGCAAGTTATAGCATCTTCCTGACACCATCAACTTCATGTTGGCCGCTCTCCCAGGTGGCCTCCATACTGGGAGCTATTGTAACCTCTCCTTTCAAATTCCTGTGATATTCCTTGTCCAAACAATCTCATCTTGAAAGGATCAGGATTTTCCTCTCCAAGAGACATCATTTTCACTCCTCTCAGTAGGCCCTCATTTTTCCACATAAAGCTGTCAGTTCCATGAAAATGTCAACTTAATGCTCAGAAACCATCAAGAAACAGATCAAGTGGTATGAATCATTTGGAAGAAAAAAAAAGAACAGAACAGAAAAATCTATGAATCATCCACACCTTGGATACTGCGTGCACTTGTGGTCCCTTCATCTCAAAAGGGGATATCAGAACTGAAACAGATTCTGAAAAGAGCACAACAGATGGTCAAAGACACAGAGCATAATTAAAAGCACAATTACTGAAGCACAATGAAGTAGGCTCAGACTCATTAGTGTGCAAGAGAAAAGGCTTGCGGGGAAAAAGTAGGGGGGTGTGAAGTCATTATCAGTCTGAAAGGGGGTTGGTGCTTCACCTTCTCTTCCAAAACAAGAGCTCAGGGCCACTGATGAAGCTAGGAAGAGGTAGACCAGCCCCATGCAGCCTACCCTCCTTAAGACCAGGGAGACCATTCTCTCTCTCTGCTCTTGAAGCTGGTCATTGCTTCAAGTGTCTCAGGAACAGAGGACCGACCAGATTCATCTCTGCAATTCCCAGTATTTCATTACTCTCAGTCAAATGTCCTCTCTTTTCTCTTTCATATTAGGAAAAAAGCCCATCCCAATGTTCTCAGAAGCAAGTTGATTATACTAGTGCTGAAGGCCCTTCCTCGCCTTTCCCCATCTGTCATCTCTCATTCATTATGAAGGCATCAGCCCCCATCTTCTATCAGCTCATAGCACCAGTCCACCCACCAGATTTTCAAGGAAGCACTGTCGCACTTTTCTTTATTCATGCTTCTAGAAATGAAAAACACCCACAAAGCTCCCTACTTGTCTTCTTCAAAACCTTCTTTCACTGTGATTCCTACAGCAAGTTTGACAGTGCAGCACCAAGACCTCAGTCAGAATCACTTCACTCTTCTCTGTTCACCTCCACCAGTTTCACTCTTTGGTAAGGAGCTCTATGGGGCAAGCCTCCTCCTTCTAGCTTGTACAGTTCCATACCACAAAGCTTTGTTTCGCAGCTCTCATGCTGAGAGTCTGCCACAGGAGCTTCCCCAGCTGCATCACTGGTTCAGCATCTTCCTCTTTTGCTCCATTTCTTCCTCTGAAGGACCATGGGAGGGACATTCAGCCCCCTTGCTATACAGGTCCCACTCTCTTCCTAGACTGGTTGAGCTGAAGCATAAAGGCCCAGAGGTTCTGCCCTACTGCTCCAAAACTTCCCCATTCCAGCCAGCAGCAGCCTTCAGCCCTGCAGGGGTAACCCACAGGAGCCAGCTATCATCCCCAAGCCAAGGAGACCCCAGCCCAAAATCTGTTTCAGAACATGACTCTGCTTCTACTCACAAGTGTAAAACATAGGCGAACACACCACCAAAGTAACTCTGCTACCCAACCGGGGTCACTGCTTTCTAGTCTCCTTCCCTTCACTGTCCTGCTCCAGGCTCTGCAGCTACAGCAGAAGTCCCTGCTTGGCTCCCATAGTCTCCTCTTCCTTCCACCGCCTGGGCCAGGGGATCCGACGGGCCAGGCTGGCCCCAAGTCCTCTCTGCCAGTAACAGAACAGCCACCCTGGGTACACACTGCGATGTCCTGCCTGTACTTGCAAGTCCATGGAGAGGCTGGAGGAGCTTTAAGAGCACAGGGGAAACCCAGCAGGTATTAAGCTAGTGATAAACGTGCTTTGCAAGCAGAGAAAAGGCAAAGACTTTGAAAAAGATTTCTCACTCGGCTACTGAGCACTCAGCTCCAGGAAAACCCAGGGACAGGGACGCAGAGTGGCAGAAGAATCCCTGTGCTTGAAGACAGATGAAAGCTGACTGGGTGATGCCCTGACCAACTGGACCTCACTTCGAAACCAGCTGTGCTTTGAGCAGGGACCTGAACTGAGACCCAACATTACCCTCTGGCTGTAGGACTATACATCCCTGAAACAACAGGCGCAGTCGATTGCATAGCTTACAGCAGGGCTCTTCTGACCAGGCATGCAGCATGCAACGGAGCGCAGCTCTCCTCGGCTCACTGGCACAACGTACCCATGCAACAGGAGTACCTGGCTCAGTCCCTAAGCTGGTTGCCCTTTAGATATAGGAGGACGGCTCCTGTCTCGACCACATTCCCACAGTCTTGCCAATAAGCCAGGAGAGGGTGCCCCTGGAAAAAATCTAAAGGAAAACTGAAGTGCTAGAGTGAAATTCTGATTGATTTGCATTTGAATTTTAGTAAAAAAGCACTTACATCAATGTCTGGCTCGAAAATAACCCTTCCAGGTCTGAAAGTAGTTCATAAGAGCCTTGCTAAAGCACAGTTCTTGGCAGTGGGTGGTGTCTATGGGAGAAACACCAGTTCCCACTGACAAATACGGAGAGGATGAGAAATATCCCTCCTTCGCTCACAGAGACACCTCAGGACTGGCATCCTGTAAGGAGGGATTTTACATCCTCATCTGGAGATCATAATGGAAAACAAGGGTTTCAGAAAGCCCCTTTATAACCCAGAACATCAGAGTAAGTAAATGTGTAACATCTCAGATGTTTTGCTGAAGATGAGGTGCCATAGGCTTTTGTTGGGATTCCAATTAATTCCACTACACATAGAAATCTGGCTTTAACTCTTCTTGTGCTCTCAGCTTTAAGACCTTTTACTTCCAAGCAGACTGTTATGAAGACTTTCCACCAGATGGCTAAATGCAGCAGTTGACTGTACTCATTTTGGCCAAGACTTTCCTTGGCCCTTTCTCCCTTGCTGCCAAGCTTGGCTCTCCCTGACAGTGCAGCATGAGGAGAAGGAGGACTAAGCTGCAAGGATATGGGTTGAAGAATGTTGGATTTTGTTAATGGCAAATGTTTTCAGGGACCTCTTCTGAATGGAGGTCACTCGAATTTGCTTGGAGCTTTCTAGCCCCGCACCCTCAGTGTGGTGGAGAACAGTCCTGCCAGCAGGGAACTCAGACCTGAAGTCCTTGTTCAGGGTTATGTATTTCAGGACTGGCAGGAAAGTAGGGAGGAGCCGAGAGACACAATGGGAAACATCAGAGAGTTCCCTTGGAATAATCCCTTCCATGGAGAGGGGTTCAAGCAGCTATGGGCTCTTCCCAACTATACCTTCCAGATCCCCAGGATCAGTCAGAAAGGGGCTGAGTTGTAATTTCCACAGCCTGTCTCTGGAAACTACACCCATTAACACTTGAACAGAGAAGGGTTCAGCACTGGATATACCCTTGTTTTCCACATATGTAATAAACAGGCACACTTGCAGTCCAGAGAACCCCCCCACTGCACTGTTCAGCAGCTGGCTAGTATCTTTTTAAATAATCAGTGAGTCCTCTAACAATACTGCTTGCATTCTGTGTTCCTGAAAGCAGCCCGCTAGAAGTGCTTATGTGCTATTAGACCCTGTGTGATGATTATAGATGATCAAGATAATTATTTTGGGTCCTGATTGCCTCTGTTTTCTTCATTCTCAATCTTGGAGTTATCACTACGATATGGGAGGAAAAAGTGTGAGGATACAGACTTCCTCCTGAAGGAAGAGCAAACCTTCAGGGAAACGAAACACCCGAAGCACAAAGCTGCAGCTGTGACAGACTCCTGCCTCTTGAAACATGGAGTCTTTAAGATGCACCTGAACACTCTGCAAAACCAAGGTCAGAGAGCAATGGGAAGTGGGCTGCATTATCCAGCTGTAAAACTGGCAGACAGGAAAGCATTAGTGACGAACCAGGGTGACTGACTTCCGTGCAAAGCAGTGCTGTCATGCAGATATCACAGAACTCAAGATTTTAGGAAGCTGAATAAAATCAAGTCTTCTAAAGCAGCAAAACAGGCCATTAGACCTGCCAGTACCGTGTGTGAGGCTGGGGGTGGGGGAACCCTTCCCCACACCCACCAGGAGTTGACTGCCTTCCAATTAAAAGGAGCAGCAGATGCCTCAGGTTGGGATCCAGAGCACAGAACTCTTGACCTTTGTTTTAAAACACTTACTAATTCCTTATCCAGACAAGTGCAGTTGCTTCCCAGCCATGCGAATAAACAGAAAACGCTAACCCCTATGGGGAGGGTGCTATTGTCCCTCAGAGAGGATGGGCAAGGCCACTGAAGGTCTCCAGCCTCACCCAGTCTTTCCCTTCACCTTGGCCACAGTAAGGTCCTTTCCTCCTTCCTATCTTCCTTTCTGATATCTCCAGTCAAGAGCTCACTCCCATAATCACCCTCACTTCCCTCTGCTGCCCGCTCGCTGCCTGCTCACTGCCTGCCTCTCCTCCCCATGATGCTAGGTTCTCTCCCTTCATGATCTCCTTGCACAGTCTCAGTACTGGGGGACTCTGCTGGCTGGGAGAACAAGCATCCAGTCCCACAAACATGAGACTCTCACGTTGGACTCCCACTGGGACAGAACACACCAGCAGCACCATGCAGGGAGGCTCTGGAGCTGCACAGCCAGACCAGGGTTCTGGGAGACCCCCAGTGTGCTGAGCAGCCACACTCAAACATGGGCCCATGGAGTGGGTGAGAGACAGCAAGCATGCGCTGTGACACCTGGTAGGGACCTGCACGGGAGAAATAACTGATGGAAGGCCCACTCCCTGTCTTCTGTCACCTTCCCTCTGCTGTCATACTGTCCTGTTTGTAGCCCTGGGCTGTGAACTCCCTTTTACATGGTCACTACCACGTCCCGAGCGAGATGAACTGGGCAGGGTGTGGACAGCCTGCACAGCACCATAAACTATCCTGTCAGGGCCAGAGGAAGGGGGGTCCTGGGAGAGGGCTGAGAGGCAGAAGGCACAGTGGGGCTGGCAGAGCTGAGATTCACTGTGCAGCCCTGTTTCCCTCCCCACTAACCCCATCACGACCTGGCTCCTCAGAGACAGCCACTGCCTGGGATAGAGCAATCTAGAAAACAACCAGTTCTTTAAGTTTTATTATTAAATAAATTCATCAATCCAGCTATCACAAGGCCCTGAGGCCGAAGTGGCCAAGCAAAGGATAGGAGAAGCCAGAAAAGCTTCAGTGAGAACAGGTAACAAGAAACGTGTTTACCACAGAAGAGAGACAAGGCTTCTAATACAAGCAGGCTGCTGCACCACAAACATTCCCTATGGCCTGGTATGGCTGTACAGAGATATTTACACGTACAGGCAGGGAGACGCCGATCCCTGGCTGGTAAACAATTGACTTTTATTCTCTCTAGACCAGCAAAGCCAAGATTTTAGTAAACACGCAAACCCAAAAATGTGCCTGCGGATTGGGTAGAGCAGAGCCTGTGCTCTCCCTGCCAAACAACAAAGCCGTTCTCCTGTGGGTGGTTTCATGGTGAGGTTTCTGTGGGGAGGAAGTGTTTCTAGTGGTCAAGGCAGAGAACAGGGGTTCAGGAGACCTGGATCCCATCCCTGGCTCCAGAAATCAGGAAAGCTCTGATTGTGGTGAATGTGCAGGGGACTCCAGCGTTCTGTTCATCTCTCCTTGTTCGGGTGCAAATTGTTCCCCTGAGGAACAGCACAGAGACACAGACTTCTCCTCCATCTGATAACACTTCCTGACCTTGCAGGGTTATTGCTGCGTTTGTGTGATTGATGCCTGAAAGGCTGTCAGAGCTCTTCAGATTAAAATCTCTCTGGAAAGTATTGGAAGGCATGCACATGCAAGTGCAGACACGTGAGAGAGACATGCAACGCACACAGGCTCTGCTTCCCTCCATGCCTGCAAACCTCCACCCAGACTTGCTGGTTCCGCTACTCATGCATTTCAAAAAGCAGCCAACACCACAGCTTAACTGATGTCTTTACAAGCACCCAACCCACTGCTCTGGTTGCCCAGGCTGAGCCCCACGGAGCTGCATTTTACTCACAAATCAGGCCAATGTGAAGCCAGACCAAAGCCCATGGCAGATACAGCCCAGCCCTACTCAGTTCTGACGGGCTGGCACCAGTGACCTCCCCTGGTCCTTTGCATTGTTCTCTCTTCATTTCATCCTAGATGTCATTAACATGCTGTTTACCCCCTCTTTCAGCTCATTAATGAAGACACTAAAGAATATTGGACCTAACCCTGATCCCTGTGGCATGCCATTAGATAAACACCTCCTTGAAAAGTTCCCAGCAACCTCTTGTGTATGAAGGACTGTTGCCTTGAGATGTGCATAGCCATTAGAGCTAATGACCTCACCTGTCACAGTTCATTTGCAGTGAAACCCATGGGGAGAACCCACCAACTGCACCAACAGTTTTTAAAGAAAGAAAAAAAAAGAAAGCAGGAAGGAATGTCACACTGTCACAGGATGGCTCTGTGTTTAGTGGGCATGCTGGGGTTTTCTGTTTACAATGTTTTACCCAACTTTTTTTCGGTTTTACTTCCTGTCTTGAATTGATCTCGATGCTGTTAACTTTCCTCAATGTTCCCTTACCTTGTTGGCTGCATTTCAGAAATAGGTGGCATCAGTCAATCAAAGTGGACCAGTTTAAAATGTTGTAAGATACTTCCCTCAAGTGGAGGGAATAAAAATCACTCAACTGTGTGTCACAGGCTCTGAGTGTACCTCAGGTAGCCGGAAGATAATGAGAGATGGACACCTACATGAGGTAGAATGTACCAACCTACTGAAAGGTCTTAGGAGCACAGAAAAATTACCAGTGATACTGCAAAATAAACTTTCCCACTCTACAAATGTCAGGGCACACAAGCCACCCTTGGTATCAGATACCAAAGGGGCACATGCTCCAACAGCCTGTCGAGTCACTACATGGAAAACTAATGTATATCCATGACCAGGTTTGAATGCAAGCTGAGGCGAATGACAGGTGTTCCCACATGGTATTTCAGCAGAAATGGAAGAGGCTGCTCAGAAGCAGCTTGAGGGATGAAATACCTGAGTCCTGCAGAACAAGGCTTTCATGCCTACAGCAGAGCTGCAAGGGATAGACAAGAATGGAGAGAACCAGATATAGATTGCAGTGTGTTGGTAGAGCTGGTGTGGGTGGTATCTGTACTCACCTTGAGGCTGATGTTTGATCTCATGATCACTGTTTTCCTCAAAGCAGACAATGAAATATGAACAAAAGAATTCCAATTTCACTGTAGTTTTAACTGTTACGGAGACAGCAGCTCAGCTCCAATCTCTTCCGTATACACTGAACAGGAGAACATTTCATCTGCAAATGAAAAGAGATAAGAGGGGCTTAGCAAAAGGCAGGATTTGTCTCTGTAGCTGTTTAGTCCAACAAAGGGACACACAAACCGTTCATTACTGAAAATGCCATCAAGGCTGATGCCTGCAATTACTTCTGTTAAATATTTTCTTTCATGAAGTGTAAAATATATAATTAATAAACTTGCCCCCTCATTTTAGTTAAGTTTCAATGCAAAGACCTTATTACTGAAATAAATCTTTCTAGCAGTGCATGTCAACAGAAGAGAGGAAGGTGCACGCCTCTCTGTGTGTGATAATTTCCTTATGGGAAACTAAATTATTGGGAGGAATAATCACCTCTCTTCATGGCTAAGACTGTAGAGACACCCCACTCTGAGACCAGTTGTTTAAGCTCATGTCTCTTGGAAGCAGGCAAGAAGAATTCGCCTTGGCTGGCAACGATGACTTGATCTGAAAGCAGTCATCAGGCACATGCAAGCTCTTCTTTCACTGGCAAGTCTGGAGAAACAAAAAATAAATTTCATTTTTTGATTCACAGTCCTTTAAAGTTCATTCTGACTATAAAGCTGCTGAGAAAGACCTCGGTGGTTAGGCTGATTCTTTTATAAGCCCCGTGTTCATCCACCTCACAACACTGTGCTAGAACTGCTTGATTTGCTTTCCATGTACATCAGAACTGTTTTGATTTGGGGACATTTGGTGACGGCTGTTAAAACCACAATGATTAGAAAACCTTCCAAAATGTTGCTGAAATTTGACTCTGAGCATAAAATTCCCCTTAGATTTTGTCTCCACTTGTAATCATTACCTCAAGTCAGTTGATTGCCAGTTCAACCAGGGGTAATTAAAATATTTCCAAAGGCTGTTCTGGGCAACACTTTTTGCCTCGCTGCAGGCTACAAATGTTTGTGGTTTGCCTTAGGCTGATGTTCGTACCTGCCTGAGCTGGCACAGGCAGCAATGCATGCCACACGAGGAGGAACGCCTGCTCCGTCACCACTCGCCCCGCCTGGGGAAGGTGGCAGAGGGACTGAGAGAGAGCAGTGGCAGAAGGAAAGAGCGTAAAAAGCACATGCTGGATAGACAGCGATACAGCTTCTCGGTACAGAGAAGACATAAAGAAGCACACAGGAAGAGAAGAGAACTGTACGTACTTTACTGAAACCTTATGACTTCACCGCTTTTCAAGATGTCTGGATGACCCCCAGCAGACCCAACAGGTTGCAGAGACGCTCACCTGCAGATTGCCAGTTTCAGTGCAGAGCAGCTTAGCAGAGAAGAAGGGTTTTCAACTGGCATACAGAGCTTTTTGCATTGTGATGAGCTCAGGGAGGGAGAGGGTGTCATTTCCTGGCCATCCACTACCAATTTGTCACCCCGTTTTGCAGCTGTCAGCAGAATGAAAGGGAGGGCAAGGGCTCTGTGGGTCATGTGTGCTGGAAATGTACAATCCGTGATGTGGAGCAGGTCCTATCTCAAAAAGCTATGTTAGATAACCTTACCCTGCTACTGCCCTGAATCTAAAGTAAGGGCATCTTTCTCCACATCATTTTAACTACCACTTAGGAATGCTAAAACAGCCAACCAATTTGATTACACAAAAATTTTAGACTCAGCAAACTATCTAGTTAAATGATGTGAATAGAAATGTTACTTCAACAGCAACTGAAACCTTCTTATGTTTCTTACCTTCTAAAGACAATAACCCCATACCAAGGAGAAAAGAGAAGGGCTGAGGATACTGTCCTTGCAGAAGAAATCGTAAGAATATTTTAGCTATCACCCACAATGCGCCCTATATGCAGCTACATAAGTAGCATGGGCTGCGAGCAAGTGTAGCAGTGAGTTTAGAATGGAAGCTCTGAAATCACATTATACAACTGTTTGCCCTGGTTTTGCTCTAGGGGAGAAGCTCGTACATCAGCCCATTTCCACCAGAGTGCCCCTCTACATAAACCTGCTGTACAAAAGTATAATTGTATTGTTCTGTACAAAAGCATAACGATACCTTACTGTGTGACACACACACTTCTACCCCTCAGTGGCAGAGAAGCCCTTTGTCCACGTGCCGACTGCTGACTACCAGGCGTTACTTCATTCCTCATGATCCCTGCTGGGTCAGACCAGGAACACTGGAGAGCAAAGATGGAAAAGTTAAGCAACTTAACTGTCTGGCTCTTGGGCTGCAGAAGGGGGAGGGAGCAAGGAGGCAAAGCATCTGGCTTCCCCGCTTCTCTAACAGCCTGGTGGGAAGGCTGCTGTCAATTCCACCTTCTGCCTTGTTGGAATAAAGCAGAAGTGACAAGAGGCCCTCCAGGCAGGCAGCCAGGAACCAGAAATTCAATTGAGCTACCTCCTGAAACTGGACTTTTTGGGAGACCCTTTCCCTGAAATTGTTTTGACTTTAAAAAAAAGTAAATTATTGCGGTTCGGTGCCAATTCATCAGCCCTGCTCTCCTGGTTCTCCTTTCCTCCAAGAAAGCATGATTTGCACAAAAGGATTTCCATTTTCTGGATTGCTCTACAACCAGCCTCACCTGTAATAAATACACAGGCACATAAATATGCGCACACACGCATGCACAGATACAAACATTGTTATTTATAGATACAGGCATTGCCATTGACAGATAAATACATGGGTGTGTTTCCTTGCTATATAACATGCAGAGAGGGAAGTGATATGGCAGCTGAATTTACTCTACATTCGCAGATTAGGAAACAGAGTGTGGGACATACGGTCTATCTCTAGGGCTTAGACCAACTGGTTATTGGCTGGTGCTGTTGTTCCTCTAACAAGCCCCTGGATATATCACTGTGGCTGTAGAGAAATGCAGCTGAAAGAGCCTTTCACTGTCAGCAGCAATCTGTCACTTCATGTATCTTACCCTGCTTCTTACAGCACAAAAGCGTCTGAGCTGCAAGTCGGTGTTAACAGAAAGGTCATTTTGCAGGTAGACTGTGGTATTTTTCTTTATTTCTGGGAATGTGTGGCCAGCTTGAGGCACCGTCTGGATGCTGCAGCACAAATTTCAGCTTCACATATGCCTAGCCTTAATTTAAACAAGGGAGCATTTCCATTACGAACCCCATTTTTTCCCACGGATTTATACCTTAGCTATTTGGCTTTACTTTGGGGTGGACCTTCACTGAATACATTCACAGGCAGGAAGAAACTATTTTTCTTGTGCAACATCTAAACCCAGCTCAGCCTCTTTTGGTTGTAAGCTGGTGAAGGAAATTACGTATGCACACAAATACTCACAAGCACATACAAAAAGCTTACACAAATACATGCCTGCAGAGAGATCTGTTACAAAAAAAAAAAAAAAAAAAAAAAAAAAAAAAAAAGACAAGCCAATGCAAATAAGCTCAATTTTAGGAGTGAATTAATTTGACTGACTTTATTATTCTAAATTATTAACAAGTATCAGCAACCTTAGAACGCAATAACCACACTAGGGCTTTCATCTAGGTTAACTGGAAACAGATAACTTATTCTGATATAAATGATATCAGTACAATATCTGTGACTGTGATTCTGGAGGCAGAAACCTGACACACAAGGAGCCCCTCTCTTTGCAGCAGCGTGAGTTTAATAACTCCTGTGAGATTCTCCTCCCCTGAAATATTCCAGTGCCATGAATCACCCTCCGACAACACCAGAACCCCCCTATTTTCACGAATGCCAGCTGAAATCTGACCTGCACAGCACTTTAATCTGTTTATGACTTGGTCTGCCTTAGTAAGCCCTTTTTGGTTGTTTTTTTTTTAAACTCTTTATCGATTCTACATTGATGTAGTCCAATAAAGCACATTGACAGACGCAACTTATGTTGGCTAGTGCCTCTGGTTGCAGGACAGCCTCCATGGCATATATGACAAGAGGTTAAGCACCTTGCAAGTAACATACAGGTTACCCAGTTATCCCATGCTTACCAGTTCCACTCGATCCATCTCCATGACTGAGATTAGGAACAACCCCCTGTTTCTCCTGCTCACGAGCAGAAATAGGAGTGTTCCTCTCTACATATCACTTCCTAATGCTACATAGAAAAGTTGGGAAATGTGAGAAGGATTTTCCCAGTCTTAAAAGGAAAAAGCTGCAAGTGGCCACCAAAAGGAGACAAACATATCCCCACTTCTGATGGCACAGAAACCAATCTTGTGGCATCAGAGTGGGCACTGGTACCAGCAGGGCTCGAGCACCTGGGAATGGTAAGATGCCCCTATTCACATCTGCTGCACAGGTGTGGAAACAGAAAACTGATCCAGTGCCACAACACTCTACAGTAGGCAGCTAAGAATACTATGGATGTATCCTATCAGCTGGAAATGTCGCTGACATCCTCACGATATGCTGTATTCCTTGTTCATTTCTTCTGTTTCACCCAGACCTTCCCCCTGGGACTGGGGAAACACTGACTAAGGACGTCAATCAGGGAAGGTGTTCAGTAAAAGCCACAGTGCTCAGTGAATCCTAAGTGCAACATAATAGTTTTCTTGCTGCTTGGTAAGAAGGCTCAGCAACAGGGCAGAGGAGGACAGCTGAGAGCTGCAGGGACTGGAAAACCGAACTCAGTTTAGCCGCAGAGCACTTTAATGTTCCTGTTGCATTTTTCATCTAAGTATGGCAAATCCTCCCACTAAGCAACAGCCCAGGTGGCCATAAATACTGAAACGCTAACTGCCTGAACGGCATGCAGGTATTAGAGAGGGCATGCAGATAGGCATAGCGGGAGAGCAGCTGAAAGCGAAGCAGAGTGTCCTCCCAGGGAGGCAATGCCACCTGCTCACAGCGCCGGGAGCTGGCCCTGCTGCCGGACGGCTCTGGAGGCATTTGAGAGCTGCTGGATTCTCATTCATTCGAAGCTTCCTGCAGTTACAAGGCACTGGTAAGAGTTTCACTCTTCACCAGCTGGAGCCCCAAGGCAGGGACTCTCTCCAGAGGAGCTCAGGAGCTCCTCCTCAGGGAGGAAGATGAGGGTTAGTTCGGAGAGGTTGCAGCCACTGCTGCACATCAGGAGTGACACAGCAGAGACGGCCATCGGGCACCTCCTGTGCTAATGGGAGTCTTGTGTGGTGAAACTGCAGCTCATCACTTATCAAAGAGTATAAAAGAAAACATGGAAACATAGCCTTCAAATCTGCCTGGATGTGCTGCCTCTGCACTGGCAGGACACCACAGCTCAGCCTGGCTCCTTGCAAGGCTCCCAGGGAGCCCCTGCTGCAAAAAGCAGTGTGCCACGAGACACGCACATTTAACTGCCATCAGGCCATGGGCAGCCACCTTCAGGTTCTTAGTTTATAAAAAGAAGAGCTGAAAAGCCCCCTGTGCCCTCACAGAGAACCTTGCACAGCACCAGAAGGAGGAGGATTTCCTCCCCCATTCACTCCACACGAGCTCTATGGGTACGTGGCTCCGCAGAGGGACGATGGGCAGGTGGATGGGTGGCTGTAAGTATGGCAGACAGGTCGGAGCACAGGCAGGCAGCTTGCTCAGTGCTCTAGGAATGGGGGCTGCTGGAGCTGGGGAGCATTAGTGTACTGCAATAGTCCTGGGTGATACATGATGGACACAGGAGTCTGCACTGCCTCACATCTCGCAACAGTGAAGGCTCAACCTGTGACCCCCGCAGCACGTGCCTCACTCAGTATCTACCAGAGTTCCCATATGGCAGTTGCTGAGTGATCTGGACTACTGGGGCCTGTCAGGACAAACACACCAGGCTTCCTGGCATTTCACCCAGGAGTTATGAAGCTGTCATTTGCTCAGGCTGTCTTCGAACAGTGCCAGCACGCCTTGGTACACTGCCTGCTTTTCACCTGATTGTCATTTTTGGATGCTATTACCAAGAGGCATTTTTGGAGCTTCAGGACCTGCTGGGGAGAGCGAGGCCAAATTCCCAGCCTTTCTGCCTCCCCACTTCTCCCCTGCTTTCTCTTTTCTGGAAAGTTTTCCCATGCTAAGTATAGTTCCTAACAGGTGCATGACCAGAGGGGACTGTCAGGGACGCAGCTGTCCCTGCAGAGGCCTGGATCCATCTCCATCTGTCTCACTGGAGTTATCCATGCTGTCTAGCTGAGCTCTTCGGACATGGGATGGGGGAGCATCAGAGACGCAGACAGGGAGGAGATACACATACACACACACACACACACAGAGGGAGGATGATTATTCAAGGGAATGTCACAAACAAAGCCTCTGACATCAAACTAATGCATCCTTTGAGGCTTTAAAGAGCCCTTGCCACACACAGGCAGGCTGCCAGCTAACTCATCTCCCTTTCTTGCCATGCTAACAGCCTGACGCCAAGGTCAGGCTTTAAATGAAAGCTGACTGCTTTGTAATCCCCTGTGCCTCATTTGGGGATGCCACAAGACTGGTAAGAATCAGCAGCAGAAAATATTTGACCAGGACCAACTCCAGTGCAATGAATGAAGTGTTTCCCTTGCCCAGCCAGCTGCCAGTCCTGGCTTTCACCCTCCCAGCCCCGCACCAAAGCCCCTCCAGCCTGGGGAACTAGGGCTGGGCATGCAGGTGATATGAAGAAAGCAACACAGGTAGCTGAGATCCCTGTAACGCACCTCAGAGGGTGCACGTGTACGAAGCAGTCACAGACCATTGACCTTCAGATGCACAATTGTGACAAGGTGTCCCAACTCAGAGCTGCAGGGGCCCGGTGCTGGGGTAACCTTCCTGGAGACCAGTTGTCTCATCACTGTGTAGAGGGCATACAAATATGAGAAACAGAGATAAGTGGCAACCCTGCTCACAAACGTAAGTGCTTCCTACCCCTAAAGCATCCCGGCATAAGTTCAGGTCAATATGACATGAGGAGATAATCCTTTTGCAACACACCACTGCTCCTTGCCACTGCATGTTGCAGCCAGACCAGCTGACCTGTTCTGCAGATCTGGGCCCTGGGATGTGTGCTGCGTTAACAAGCTGGCTTAGCTTAATAGGAGGGTGATGAAAACCATATGCAGGGAATAAGATGGTACCTTGACATCAGCACCACCATTGCTGAAAGAACTAAGAACAAGGTTTTGTCATTTGCAGTGTGCCACTGCAGGCTGCACTCCATGCTGTGCTTCGGCCACAAAGTCCAAGGTCTGAACCGAGGGAACCCAGAGACCAACTAACTGCTAAAGGGCAGCATCTTAAGCTGCAGGAAACTGAGCTGCACCAGCCCTCAAAAGTCTGTCTGGGGCTCAGCAAAGTGGGGGGATGGTCTGGGTGAGACAGATGCATATAAATATTCGGCAGAGGGAAAATCTATTCCCCTTCTTTAATTCCCTTCTTAAAATAAAACCATGCTGCTGCTAGCAAGCCTCTGCACAGTCACACCCCCCCAAAGGAAGAACCACGATCCCAGGGTCTGGGGCGCTGCAGCCTGGGAGGGGACTGCGCTCGCCTTCAGCTGCAGGGACAAGCTCTGCAGCCAGGCAGGTGCCACAAGGCAGTGCACCCAAACGGCACTGCCACCCACACTGCCCACATATCCCTTTCCTCCTAAGGGGCAGGGCTGAGTGCACACGACAGCGATGTTTGGGGCCTCTCTGCTCCCAACACCACGTTTTACCAAGGCACTACTCTAACACCTTCAGACGTGGATGCCAACAGAAGTTTCATCGGTAGGAAGAGCGGGATCAAGTCCAGATTTACTAACACCAACACTGATTACAGGGATGGCATCACCTTAACCTTTTTCTTCAGCTCCCTTCCCTTCTTATGTCTCAATTCCTGTCTCCTCCTCCAGGTTTTCAAGGCTAGGTATGGATACTTTCCTTCACTCCTTTTACAACAACCCTTTTCAGAAAGAAGAGCTGATTGAAGCTCTTTGGGTCTCGAAAGACTATTCCATCACGTCGGTGCTGACGGGGCTGGGACTGCCAGACTGAGTTATCACAGGTCCTGCCCTCCCCTGCCATTAATAGGTACTCACCAAGGGAGCATTGGTGCCGGCCAAGCAGAGAAGGTCAACCCCAAGCTGCAGAAGCCTCCCACAATTAGGGAAGAGGCATCAAAGGGAAGGAAAAAAAATATATCCGAGGCATCTGTCCTTTCTAGACATCTCTGGAAAGTCATAATCAAGCTCAGACAGCCCCAGGGAGGGAATGAGTTACAGGGAGTCACGAACTTTCATGATCAGCTCACCTTGCATCAAGGAGACTCCAGCCAGGCATCATCCCCAGCCCTGAGCCCAGTGTCTCACAACACCCGTGTCACACCATCTGGCATCTCTTTCTGTCCCAGTTCAATCCCTCCCTGGCCAGCGGAGGGTCGCACTCCTGTCCTGTCAGCAGGACCTACGCGACTGTGCAAGTGGTGAATTTGATTCACAGTGAGCTGGGACTACACCTGCTGAGGAAAGGAGGCACATCCCATCATTCAAGTGATAGTAAAAACACAGTAGGAGTTCTCACACACTAGCATCACTCACTCCAATTCAGGAGTGCTGAGCTATTCAGGAAGGATGCTGCTGTGGGAGGAATACCATCAGGATGCTGAATCACTAGCTCTAAAGCGTATCTGCGCCCAGGAAAAAGGGACACCTCTTACCAGCTCTGGGTCAGTCCTGGGTGTCATGCAGCTGTTGGGCCAAGAAAATACGTGGCTAACACTTGTAACTCATTTTTCTACCACAGCCTGGTAGCCTAATGCCCAGAGTAAACCAAGACAGAAGCAATGCTCAGGAAAGTCATCTGCACTTGAGCAGCACAGCTGGAACATCTGCAGCATTATGCAATCCCCTGCCTGGCCAGACATGGTATTGTGAAAGGGTTTTTCCGCCCTTCCATGCCTCCACCCAGCTGAAGAAGAGCTGAAAACTGCAAGACAGTAGAGAATTAAAATTCTCTTTGCTTTTAATCCCAGATTAAGCCTGCCTCGAGTGCCAGGGCTCCTGCCAGCACCCCAGCAACGAGCACCTTCACCCCCTGAGCAGTGCCAAACAGGACGTGGTCACCAAACACAGGACCTGGGCTCTGCCCTGGGCCAGGGCCATCCAGCGCCACCAACCTAATGCCAGATCTAAACCACCTTGGTCAAGCTTCGCACCTGTACTTCACGGTATGAACAACAATCCAGCAGCATGTGATATGCTCCACGGGATTAAAGTTGGTGAACTAAGAATCTATAAAGATATCATCCAGATGGGTATCAGCACTGGAAGCCCCAAACGGCCCTGAGCCCAGACTTTACTGTGATGCTTTCAGAAACAGGAGGGGTGTTCTTCAGTCCCCCACTCCTGGGGCCCTGCGTCTGCATGCAAAATTCCACTTTTGTTATTGCAAAAATGGCACTCCTGGCTCTCACAGCTGAAAAGTCTGAGAAGGTGGCTCAGGGATTAAAACCCTCCTACCCAGACCTACGGTAAATAAAAGCCAGATTTGTAAACTATAACAATTTTAAGCCAATTTTGTGACCATCTCAGGCAGTTCTGGAGGTATGGGGCAGAATAAAGGAGGCTGAGCCATGAGAACTGGGATGGCTCCCTCTGATGTGCAGATTTCTGGAGGTAGAGAGGCACAGGAAACAAAAGCAGCCATTTGAGAGACATTTACAAATGGACTTTTGAGCCAAAATTTCCTCTCAGTCATGCCTGCACATCTCTGTAAACCTATCTGGCCTCTGCACTGTGGTTTGAGGACAATTTGACCTGGAATCTGAACAATACAGTTAAGCATTGGATCAGCAGAAAATGATTGCAGACACTTATTATTGCTTGCTACTGGAGAGTTATTGTTACTACAGAACGTTTGTTTCCCTGAGCCACACTGTGTAAGTGTCGGTGCCTTTGCTAGATTTAATAGTCCAATTATCACGGGCTATGTCACCTCCTCCCCATTCTACATGATGAGACCTGCTCTCCTGCCTTCATTCCCCTCTCCTGTTTTGCTAGCAGGCAAACACACCTTTGCCGCTCCTTCATGGGTAGTCTTCTTTTTAATTTCTCCCATGCTCAGGGCTGGTGGGGGCTGGGGGAAGCCAGACAAGTAGAAGAGGCAGTCTCTGCACTGGGTATCTCATGCTAAAGACGGCCAGCTGGGAGTGGGTCTTCTTCCCTGGGTGAAAACCTAAGTTTTTACCTACTTGGTGAAAATCTAACCAGAAGTTCTCATTAGAGTTGAAGTCATGTCAAGCTCTCCTCCCAAACATTGCAGTAAGCCACTGTGCTGGTCTCCAGGTGCTCCAGCCTCTGTCATACACAGCCTGCTCGGCACCCCAGCAGGCTTCACCCGGCATTAACAGCAAAAGTTTTGGCAGGGATGTCCAGGGAAAAAAGGACTGACAGGGCACTGCCAGACAAGGAAGCGCTTCCACCACCTGAAGTAGCTGTAAGGGGGTTATACCTGGCCATAGACCAACCAGTCTCCTATTAGCCCCACAATCCCTCTCTAAGGGATATCCTGCAAACCTTTAGTACACAGCTGCTTGTAGAGCAACACCTGGGCCAAAAACCAATATAGACACAGGAACGGTTGATGCCGCTCCTCCCCACCATGGTCACTCTACAGCAGGGCCATGGGAGATTAAATATTAAATAAAGAGCACAAGAAGGGGCAGAGGCTGGCTGGGATGGTGGGGAAGGGGCTAAGCTCCTCTTCTGCTCTTCTAAGAGCAGCCTGCAGCGGGTCATCCAGGACCTATCCTGAACCCCGTACCTGAGAACATCAGCTCCTTGCCAGGATATCGAAAGAGCCATATAACAAACAGCACTAGAGAGTTTCACAACAGGATCAGACATTTATGTGAATAAGAACAGCATCCGCAGCGACACTAGCTCAAATGAAAATTATAACAGCTATTGATTCTCATGCTTCAGGGTATAAGCTGCCTGCCAGCTGGGGTCAGGGGGAAATCTCCCCCCATAGGGTAGTATTGCACAATTATGGGCATTATGGGGTTTTTATGCCTTCCTTTAAGGCATCCGGCCTTGGCTTCTGGTGGAGACAGGATACTGGGCTGGAAGGACTATCGGTCTGTGGAGCTCAAAAAGTTTTTATGTCCTAATACAAAATTAATGGTTCTCTCACTGAGACTCCACACAGCAAAGCTGCCTGCTCTGTGCGTTGCAACTGGCAGAACAAAAGTGGGGCTGAAAACTCCTTTCTTCCCAATGCTCCTTGATGCAACACAACCCTCAGACCCTGCCCAGGCTCACTGACTCACACTAGCTACAGTCACGCCACACTCTCTGGGGATCAACGTGTTGGTGTCGGACCCTGACAGGCACAGCATGCTGCAGTCCTGAGCTCCTACGCTCAAGAGATCCCTCAGTCTTCTGCCTCCTATGCTAGGGATACCAGATCCACAAACCTCTGCAGCAGCAGGTATAATGCAGGTGGGTGGCAGGCACCTGTGTCCTTTAAACCAAGCCTTCCAACTGTACCACCTCTTCAAAGGTCTCTCTCGCTGACGAAAGGGCTGTCTGTCAGATTAGGCAGGCAGTGGAAGCAGAAACAGCTGTCTTAAAAACTGCATTTCAGGATCCACATGGAGGTCCCTTCTGCTTGTATGAACACCTCATTCATCATTCAGATAGCCAGACAGAGCTACTCATCTTCATTTGATGACACCTTTTATCTACAAACACCTAGATTAAGACTCACAACCAGCCTGTGAACAGGTCAGGATCTTTTTACCAAGCCAAGGGCACACTTTCCTGGCTCACATGCAGCACGGGGCTGGAGACCGGAAGAACTGCTTGCTCGGATCATGACTTTTACAGCAGGACTTTTCTGAAAAGTCACTGTGCCCCCACTGACTCGAGCAAGCAGGTTTTGTTGAGCTGATTATTTTGGTGTTGAAGTGGAAGCCGAGTTCTGCAACTGCACTGTATGTGGTTGACTTGTGGCTTGCCCTAAGGGAGCCAACGGCACTACTGGGAATCCTCACCCAGGAGTCCTGAGTCAGGCGTTCTGCAAAACCACAGGACCTGCTGTTTCTGTGCTCACCTTTGTGCTCCTGTATCTCTGCTGGGGCCAGCACAGTGCTGGAAATGGCAGGATTTGAACTGCTTTTGCAAAGGCATAAGGGGATCTTGCTGTCCCCACGTGCTCGGGCGTGCTCCCATCCCCTACATGGCAATGCACGCAGCCCTTTCCTACGTCCCCTGCCCACCTTGGCTCACCGGCTGGCCAGGTGAGAGCCAGCCTGCCGGGCAGGTCCCAGGCTCACCATGCCATCCGTGCCCTGCCAGCCTGCCCACACTGGCTGGCCAGCCACCAAACTTGCTGCTCAAGTTAAACATCTTTGGTGGCTGCATGTGGTCCTTGGGGCCGCGGTCTGACACAGGACACCTCTACCCACTGGTCAGATTGGGCTGGAGACAGTCAATGTGCACAAGAACGACTGGAGGAGAGCTGGGATTGACAGGTATCCTCACCACAGACACTGGGTTGCCTTAAATAATGGTATACACATCCCATAAAGTGAATAATTGCTCATTACCTTATGGGGGGAGCTTTCACCCCGAGCCCAGCTGGCAAGCAACTTATTTCACTGGGGAAAAAAAGACTAAAAAATTAGGACCCAACTCTGAAACAGAGAATTTCTCTTGGTACTACTTAGACCTCAGTGACAAAATGACTGCACAGAACAATAAGTTAGAGATCCAGAGCCCCTGTGTCCATCCTGTGACTCTAAACACTGTGGCAGCCTCTGCTTTGTTCCACTCCAATCACAGCACGGTGCTAAACTCTTCCTTCACCCCCAGTGGCTCCATCTATCTAGGGCAATAACGTCCTTATTCATACAGGGATGTTGACCAAATCATAAAAAAGATGTAATGACACTGTCTCAGCTGACACACTGATCGATGCTTTTCATGCAAAATTATGCTTTCTGTGACTAATAAATATTGATCTTTTTTGTTGCTGTGTAGCACTGCAATAAAAAGTGACTTAAGTATCTGCCAGCACAGAGCATCCTACATCGCTTTCCAGCTCCCAGCTCCCCTGCAGCCACCCTGCAGCACCCCTTTGCATGTCTTACTGCGCTTACATCTGTCTGAGCCCGTCCCACCCTGATGCCAGAGCACCATGTGTGACCCCAAGGAGAGCACAGCATCTCTGTGAACATCCACCTCCCCTTATTTTTCTGTCCTTTGAATGGTACTTATGTTACAGCAGTTCATAGGAAGAAGTAGAAATGAAATGGAATTGGAGTGAGTGCTGGTGAGGGGGAGCAGGGTCACATCCTGGGCACATTTAGGATAATAAACAAGAGAAACTGGGCCAAGTGCAGAGCAAATGGAAACATTTACAACTACTTGGCAGGGGAATCGTGTAAGTGCTAATGGGCATGGTCAGACTGCTTGAAACTCCTTAAATCAAAGCTATGGAGCTTGGTAGCAAGTGCCTGCTGACAAGCTTTGCTGGACACAAGGCATCCGTTCAGCCCTACTGAAAGGCCGGGGTCCATGTGGCAGCAGTCCTGCTCTATTTGCTCCTCTGCTGGAGAGGGCTCCAGCAGCACTCTGCATTTCACACCCCCATGGCTCCCTCACCTCCCTCTGCACTGCACTGAAGTACAAAGCAGCAGTGGCTCAGGCCTGCTTCCATACACAGAAGGGATCAGAGTGATGTGAGGATACCTCTTGGGTTGGGTTCCCAAGTTCTTACAGAGCTCTGGGACCCTGTTTTCTCCAGGTCTCACTCCACGGCCTCTTCTCCTTCCATTGCTCCCCCCCACCCCCACGGGAAGAATAGCATGTCCGTGTCACCCAGGAGCCCAGAGAAAGGAGCTGCACTGGAGAACATGAAGTGTGAACTCAGATACAGGACTGCAAATAGATTGATAGTGACAGGCAGAGGCCTGGGTTCAGTCGCTCCTGTCTGGCCATCACGCAATGATTGAAACTGTTCACTACGCATATTTTGGAAGTAGACTGCTTTGCTTTGCTGAAGGGACCAGAATTGTACCCATCGTGAGCAAAGGAATTAAACTGCAACAGTGAACCAGAAAGCAGGAAGAGCCAAAGGTCTCCAGCACTCTGTACAATCTCAGAAATTCCCATAGGCACTGCACACATATAGACACACGTGCACGCTGACTGCAGCAGATGATCCTGCTCACCGCTCTGCTTTCTACCATTGATCTGCTATGATTCCCCTGCTCTGGGGCAGCTGCTGTAATGCATCCTGTCCCTTTCCTTTCTGAAGGCTGCTCAGTCAGACAGGGACCTGCCCTGCCTTTGGTGACCTGTGTCAGTGTCCGAATGGCATTCAAGAGTGACCCAGGACTTGGGATTGTGCCTCATTCCCCATCCTTCAACACAAAACTTGCTTTCACCAGCAGCTTTAATGTGTCCTGTTTCTCCCTTCCCCATGCAGACAGCCAAGTGCTGAGAAGGCATTTAAGGCTAAAAACATACAAATTAAAAGACACTGCCTCCAGACTATGGAGCTTAAATTATGATGGCATCTCCCTCAGACTGTGCATGGGTTCACTGAAGAGCTCCCCCGTCCTGAGACCCTCCCCTTCCCCAGCCCCCTCCTGGGAAAATTGGAGAGGCAAAGGGCTGCTGTTCCAGCAGATTTGCAGAAGTGGGAGTTGAAGAATCAATGAAGCTCTGAAAGCCAGTGGGGAAAGTCATTCTGCACCTTCCTGACACCAGGAATAAATGATTCAGCGGGAAAGAAAAAAAAAATACAACAACCCTCAAATGAGGCTGGAATTACCCACTGGAGAGATATTTCATCTTGAGGAATTGTGTTTGCTGCAGCGTTCATCTCACTGAGCCACAGCATGGCTTTAATATCCAGCAAAAGGTCAAACCTAAATGGGACTTGTTACAGCTTGCTGGAGCCCCCGACGCCAGCCCGCGTGCACACACAGGATGAGCTCCCAGCCCCTCACATGGGGCAGCCTGGGAGTGGGAACTGAATCCGTCTGGGAACACTCCATGCACATAACAGCACCCAGGGTACTCACAGGCCTTCCAGTGGCTCTACATTCATCAGCCCTTCCCACCCCACCAAGTATTATCACACCCAGTTTATTAACAGTCATCCTCCCTATTAAACAGACAGCACGTGCCATCTCACAAGCCCGCTCCCAACCCTACCTCTGTAATCTCTCATCATGCAAAAGTCGCAGGGTCTGGAGACAAAACCTGCAGGGCTTGGTGCACAGGCGCTGCTCTGGTCACAAGACACATGCCCCCTCGCCGACGTCCCTGCAGCACAACGATTGGCAGAGTTAGCTCCCAGGGGCAAGGCAGACAGCATCGCTGGGACCGAGGTGCTCTCCCTGCCTGTGCTCTACAACCCGACAGTGGCATCACACAACTGGGGGCACTGCTTTGACACTAAGGCAGCATTTTTCAGCATTGCTCTTCAGCATCACTTGGTCTTAGTTTGCAAGCCTCTGCTAGCCCTCTCTGTGGTTCAAGGAGACCTTCTGCCACCGCAGCACTGCCTGCCTTGGGTACCCTGGCAGCAGGGCCTCCTCTGTGGTGGAAGGCGCCAGGATCCCCAGAGGCTCTGCCATCCTCTTTCTCCTGCTTCCTCTCTCTATCCGTATGTAAAAAAGGAAAATGAACACTAGGAGTGTGGTTGGACACTCTTCCCCTTCCCACCAGTCTGTAGAGGTGCTCTGGCGTGGCCTCTCTCACTCCCCCAGCAGAAGGAGCAATCAGCAGTGAGTCGGAGATATTGCCGAGCTCAGGCAGCATCAAAGAGCTACCAACTGGCCACAGCAAACTCAGCTGCCCTCCCTTCCAAAAGACGATCAGTATATCGGCTGAGACCACGCAGTGCCCAGGGAGGTAGAGGATGTGCCCAGAAGCCTGAAGAGCTGCGTGCAGGGCTTTACCGTGAGGCCTGAGCCTTGCTGCTAAGGGCACGCTGCTGCTTCAGGGCCAAATCCAGCAGCGCGGGGCTTTCGCCTGCCAGAGGGAATGGCAGGAACACAAGACACAGTGGGAGCCAGTCCCTCCGCCGAAGCAGAGGCCTGAAACACGGAGCGGAGCTGAGCTGGTCCTGCAGAAGAGTACCTCCCTCCCAGGGGTTCCCACACCCGGTTCATTTGGCCCACACCAAAACTGAGGAGTGCAGCCCAGCAACAGCCTGCGCTCGCTGCCTTCGGAAGAGGGACTGGGTACAAGCAGAACAGTGTGTCTTGAGTGACAAGCTTGGGTGTCTTGAGCAGGGTGAATTTGGGGTGAATGTTAGGAGCTTCCAGGTGTTTCCGTTCAAGGGATGTGACTGAGCAAGGCACCTGTTTATTGTAAAGGGAGGTGGGATTTCAAGGCACTTGAGGCCTGCAAGGGGCAGCTGTCGGCTCCTCCTCCTTTGGAAACATCAGTGCTTGCAATACCTTTTCTGAGCAGAACCACAGATACTTTCTGCCAGTGCCCTGGTCCCGACCTGCCGCCCCGTCTCCTGCCGGTCCCTTCCCCTGCTCACCTCCCACACCGCTGATGCTGCCTGCTCTGAGGAACGCCAGCCCGCTCAGACTTCTTACTTAAGGAAGATGTTTTTATGAGGATCACACTGAACATTTGGGTCTGCTTGGGAGTATTTGAATCTTCAGTGTGTACAAGTCCAGAGTAGTCCTCAGGGGCTGTGGGAGCACTCTCCTCACACCCATCTACTTCACGGCCTCCATGGCCATATTGTTCTTCCCACTTCTGCTTTTGTATTACCACTGTCTCCCTCCATCCACAGATCTTCCCAGCCTCTCCTCAGTAATTTGTACACTTCCTCCTTCCCTCGGACTCAGCCCTGCTCTCTGGGAGTCTGGCATACCCATCCTGACTGCAGCAGAGTTCCAGGAGTGAATCAGGCAGACAGGAGGTGGAGGGAAGTCAGAGATTCCCAGAGAGCTTCCTGCCTCCTCTTCACCATCACAAAGGTGAGAGTCCAAGAGAAGAAAGGAGTGAACTGAGCCCTTCCTATAACATCCACTGTCCTCCCAAGAGGGAATGACTGCAGGTCAGTGAGTTGAGCAGAGCAGGATTTTACCTAAAGCAGAGCTGAAAATCTGCTTGAGCTTTGGGGTTTATAGCAAAACTGGTCCCAAGCTACAGGCAAACTCCAAACCCTGCAATGAAACCAAAAGATTTGAGAACTAGCAACTCTCCTGATAGCCCTGTGCCTTCCAGCTTCCATCCCAGTCCTTCACCATGACCTGAAGACCTCCTGCTTTCCTGTTCAGAACCATATTAAACTCTGCCAATGCACCTCCATCCTGCCCAGCAATTCCAGCTGCCCTTTCAGCCCTTTCTGATGAACAAGCTGCCATCCATGATGGGCAACATGCTGGTTTCTGTTCTGGTGTGGACAAACGTCCACTGGGGAATCACCTGAAACTACCACTCTCACTTTCACTTGTGACTTAAGCCAGATTTCACTATGTACAGAAAGATTAAATTTTGCTAATGTTAACACAAGATAATTTTTTGTTCAAATATTTACAGTTAATGCTCACCAGAAAGTCAACAGGATTCTGCAGGACAACGCTCAACTACGCACATCCCCCAAAGGAAAACAGGGGGTTTATGTGGTATTTAAAACATCCAGAGACATCCAAAATTCAGCCCTCCTGACTGTTCCTTGGCCAGGCTGGGTCGGTGCCACACATCCATGCCTCTGAGGGAAGCAGGAAGAACTTGTTGGCCTTTTCCTCCTAATAATGGTGAACATACGGACATGGTCAGAGTGGGTCACCAGACCCTCACACGGTCACGCTAACAGAGGTCGAGACCATCTCTGAATCGCAACCAGCAGCCACATACTTAGGAAGCCAGTGCTGTGGAAAATGGGGTCAGGTTGCTTCTCCCCATGTTTGGCTTTGTTGAGCTGTTTGTGTCTCCTGGATGCAAGACTTCCCTGGCAACGAACCAGAGGTGTCATTTGGAGATCTTGTCCTTTCAATTCAGGATGTTTAAATTCAAGACTCAAGCTTGTGGTTGGCAGGGAACAGGGGCAAACAAACAGCCAGATGATCTGCTGTCAGCTCCTGACAGCCCAGCCCAGGGCAGCCAGGCCAGCCTGCAGCAGCTACCCCTCCTGGCGGTGGGGAATGCTTGAGTACAGAGGTAGCGGCTTGAGGACCCATCAAAGATTTACACTGCCCAGGCTTTTAAGCACAACAGAAAATAATAAAAAAAACCAACAGACAGTAAGTGTACTGCAACATTCCGGCTTTGCTCCCTCCTCTGCCATTCCTAGGTGCTTCCTGACAGTTGCACTCTCCTGTTTGAGCACCCACCTCACAATTACATGGCAGAAGCAACATTTCACCAGCAGAAGGAAGCCCAAACTCAATCACAGCTGCACTAGACATCTGGGGGTTTGAGGAATCTCCCCCACTCACCCAGCACCTCCCGACTACTTCTAAAAATTTCTTTGCTGCTCCCCCTCCCCCTAGACCCTCTTTTTGGCATGTCAACCTTTATTTCAAGCTCCCCTCATCCCCTCCTGTGACTGTTCGTGCCTTTAGTGTGCACATCTGAGGTTTAATGGTTTTCTGGGAGTTAAGTACAGCTCAAGTTTGACAAAGCTTCTGTGGCAGATTGAGAAGCTCAGGTAGAAACCGCCCTTTCCCTTCTCTGCTCCTTTACAAAGGTCAAGGGGAGGTGGAGGGAAGCTGACCTCCCACTGATGAGCGCAGGCTGAACCCCTGTGTCAGGAGCTCTGAAGGAAGAACAAACATCTTCAGATGTTACTCCCACTGGACGAAGGCTGAGTTGATTTAACAGCCTCCTTTCCCTGAGCGGACAATCAGCTTCCCCAGGGAGCCAATGACATTCTGAGACTTTTCAAACAGGCGGTGCTTTTCTGAAATGAAGCTCCTATCTTTGAAGATTTCTCATCTATCTCCCAGTGCCCTGGGCATCACATAAGCAAGCTTTCTGCTCACATACACCCTGTTCTCTCACACAACCACGTCCTGCAAAGGGCTCAGCAGCAGCTGCATCCCGTGCCAACTTTCCTCTCTGCTGCATGCAGAAACATTCCCATGCAGCTGCGGTGGGTGGGGGTGTGACCCTGGTGTGATCCCTAAATCCACCAGGCAATGCAGGAGTGTACACAACTTCCTCTTGCTTGTCACCACCTTCCCCTCTGACAATGCAAGCCGCAGACCTACAGCTGGCAGGTCAGTGTTCCCCCTGTGCTGCTGAATAAGGAAATGCTGAGGCGGGAATGCAGACAATATCCTAAACAAATCTGCTGTTTACAGTCCCCTGTAAACTGTTTACATTGCTGGGGACAAACCATAGAGGAACAGCAGCTGGAGCATGTTCTTCCCAGTGCTCCTGTGGGAGTGGAGCTGACACATGTCTGGAAAGGGTGCAAATGTACAAGAGAAAAGAAGAGGCAGCAAAATCCCAGCACCACCCACTCCCCCAGCCTGCCAGGACCTCCCTCAGCACTGCCTCCCTGAGAATGCTCCAAGGGAGGCGGGCTGACCCTAGGGTGCAAAGTAGCCAAGTCAGCTGCAGCAGGGAGGGCCAACCTCAGGCTCCAGAGCAGTGCCTGGGGTGGTGAGCTGGCCAGGGGCTGCTGAGTGAGCTGACTCCCTGCTGCTAGAGGAAGCAGACCTGAAGGAGCCAGTCCCGAACCTCCCCTGCAGCCCCTTGGCTCTCTGATGCATGTGAAGTGTCTTGTGACTCTCATCCCATGAAGATGCAGTGTGTGGCTCACAGAGGCCAACCTCCTGCTATCTTATATATGTGTATTAAGAGTGGTTAAAAATGGGGCCTCAGAAATACCAGCAAGAACATTTTGAAGTCCTGGCATAAAATAAAAGCCTCAGTGTGCCTCTAATCTGCCCTGCTTCCTGTCCATGGAAACCTCTTTGAAGTGCCTGTGCATGCGGCAATGCATCAGTACAGCCTAGCGAGCCCAGCTGAAACACCCGTGACCCCAGCCACCGCACCCCCAGGACAGCCGGGGCTGCTGATACAGGGTGACTGCCCAAGCCAGCCTGGGGCCAAATGCAGGGCATGAAAGGCTTCGGTGGATGAAACAGCAGGGTCAAAAGTAAAACACACCCTTTATCAGCCCCCTTCACGCTCGCAGACCTGCTTACAGTAGAAAGGGTTCGTTATGTTACTTGAATGGCTGAGCAGGACAAGAGAAAATACAGCCTCCACTCAAGGAAGGTGATAAGTGCTCTGAGCTCAGAAATAGCATCAGAGAGGGGTACATGGGGGTGGGCAGCCAGCTGGAACAGCAAGGGCAGTGAAAACATACTCCCTACACATGGTATGGCAACACTGACCCTGTAGTTGGAAAGGAATACAGGTACAACAATTTAAAAACAAGAAAGCAAGCAAACTCACCCATTTGGTGTTGAAGGGCAGGCAGAGAGAGGGAAGGAAACCGCGCTGCTCCATCAGCAAGGGTAAGTGATGAGCATCCACATTTACTCTCAACAGTACCATCTGAGGTAGTCCCCTCTCGAGAGCCAGTCCTGCCTTCGCTCTCCACCCAGTCAGTCTTCCAGGGCCCAGCTGTGTCCCTTTCCTGACCAGGGAGAGGATGGAGGGGTCTCCCAACAGAGCCAAACATCCCAGCCGGCAGGACGGTCAGATGCATCTGGAGGACCTCTCAAAGACTGAACAAAAAGAAAAAAAAAAACAACAGAGGGGAAAAAAGCCCTAAACATTCTCAGACCAACCCATAACAAAAGATTGTCAGGTTCCTTTGCTGAAGCAAAAAAAAACCCAAATCTGAAAACATTTTTCAGAGCCAACCACACAGACTGGCCAACCCAAAAGGAAATTCATTTGGTTTTGGTTTCAGAAGCTCTTGTGCAGTTAAAAAAATGTCAGCCAGCTAAATTTCCAAATGAAATGGCTCTTCAAAATGAAAAGTTCGGCAATTTTGGTTTTAAAAAAGTCAGAAATGACTGCAGCTCTAATCCCATACAAGTGCTGGGTGCTTTTCCCTCCATGAAATGACTTGCTGAATTTGACCAGAATTTTGCAGATACTTTTGCTCAACTCTACATGGCTCAGTCCAGTGACAAAGCACCTTCAAATTCAAGTCCTTTCAGAGGAGCAGTGACCCACAGGGAAGCTCCCTAAGCCTTGAGAAACCCACTGTGGCAGCAGACAGGCACAGTTTGAAACAGGTGCTAGCAACTTTCAGCTTCCTTCTGGTGACCCAGCTTGCAGCAATGCCCAGTCGTGTCTCTCCTGCCAGTGCTCTCTCACCTCTGCACCCATTATTTCACTGTGAGATGGGCTGTAAAGCCAGTGGAGCTTCTGGGTTTGAGTGTTCAGGCTATGATTTATCATAAGTCTTTAAAAATTGGAAAGTGAAGCAATTGTCCTTTCCAAAAAGCATTTATGCTCCCCCCTTGCACCCATATGGGCTTGTTATGTTAAGGCTGCTCATAAAACCTGCTTGGACCAGCCTGACACTTAACCTTGGTTTCTGAAACGATGCTGAACACAGTTTGTCTTTGTCTGTGCTTGAGGCGAGGCTGTGTTAGCACCAGTTCTGCAGCTCTCACCGCTGACAACCATTGTCCAAAATGAGTCTTTCCTTCAGTATGCAGTGGGGCTCTAACGGATGTAAAACAGCCCCAACCACTCACGTTTGTTTGTGAAGACTTTCTAAAACGAACTCCAGATGCCAGCCCAAATGTCTCATGTATTTTCCACTTCAATTATAATTGTTGGTGCTGCAGATCTCTTCATACAATCAGCTGCAGGTCCTGCCCTAGAATCAGCTGCTTTTCAGAGCACAGGCAGGGGGGAGAGATTCCTTTATACAACATCTCTGGTGTGATCATCTTGCCCAAAAGATCCCACAGACAAAGGCAGAGAGACAGCAAATTCATCTACCACAAATTCACTTGTGCCTGATGTGACAAGCTGATCAGAAAGCGTGTGTGTCCTCCTCATGGCAAAGGTCTCTCTTAAGTCAGTTAAGCGTCTCTTCCCTTTCTCTTCACAGGGTTTTTATTACTACAAACCATTAAAACACTGCCAAGATGGCCATGAATTAAAACACACATTTTCTCAGCATGAAGCTCCAGTCCCATATGTTTGGCAATGCCCCAAAGTCATCCGCTGTAACGCTTTCGCAGACATCTACCTAGACCAGCCCCATACTCTCTCAGCATCCTCCCACGCCTTTGAGGTGCACTCCCATCCCTGCCTGTCAATCAAGAGGGCACCAACACAGAAATGCCTTGACAAGACCAGCAGGAGATTCCACACTAGGATGGCTGGGACATGGTAGCTGTGGGGATGCTGCCCTAGGGGAAAAGGCTTCTAAGCACAGCTGAGACGTGGCAGTGCCATAGACCGCTGCCTCTTTATCTGGGTGGGAATCTGTGCCCTCTGCGGCTTGCCCAAGGTCAAGGAGGAGAAGGAGCCTGCCCTCCACCCCCTGCATCTCCTCACCAAGTGAGCTGTCTAGACAATCCTCCCCACTGGGCAGCTGGGGATGCCGAGGGCCCTTCCATGCATGGGAGTATTCAGGAATTCCTCTTGCAATTAATTCTACATCATCCCCAAAATAGCATTCCTGTGCAAAGGAGCTTAGAAAGCGGAGTGCCACAGAGCAGCAATTAAGGGGCAAAGACAGACTACAAAGGGAGGCATTGCAGGTCACACCTGCGCTGCATCAGAGCTGTGCTGGGAGAAAGCCCTTACCAAGCTCCAGAGGGAACAGCAGCTCCCAAGTCAAACCCAAGTAATAAGACAACCTTGTAGGGGGAAAGATTAATCATTATTGGCAGCCAAGAATGTGCAAGTCTAACAAAAGCCAAAGGTTTTTTTATTACAGTCCAACTGCAGCTGGGAAGACAACGTTAGCTAAGAATCGTTAAACCTATTGCAAGAATAAATTTTCTTTGAATCAAACCATAAAATGGGAGTAAAATCCTCTTAAGCCAGTGACAGCTCCTAATGGAACAGACATTATTATTTTTTTGCAAACCAAAAAAAAATTAATAAAATTGCTTTAGATTATTAAGTGAATAGATTAGGCTCCAAAATGGAAAATATTTACTCAAGCAAAACCTGCTTAATTTAATACCTGCCTCAATTAATTTTTAAGTTTGGGATTATAATTGAACAGAATAATGACATTTTCTGCCTGTACAAATAGGGATTTCTGAACTCTATTTGCCTAGAATTCAGGCAGGAGAAGAAGTACCTAGGAAAGCTTTACCTTGCTAACCCCCAGGTAACATCAGTGCTGCTGCACACGCCAGTAATGAGTTTGGCAACTTATGAAAGCCTGGAAGATAGAAGGTGATGCCAAGGTCCCTTCTCACAGCTGATCATTAACTTCCCTGAAACATCTGACCAGGAGGTCACTACCGATATTATAAAATACGAAAAATATTACAGAAAAAACTAAGTCATTTCCTTGGTGAATGTGGAGGCAGAACACCAAGTTAAATGCAAGATGAACTTGCGTTTCAGTTCTTCAGCATGCAGGGGATATCCGCTGGCAGCGTGGGCTTTGATCCATCTGCCAGACCTGGGATGGATGAAGAGAGTTCAACAGCTCCCTGCAAAGGTCTGTGAGTTTGCTCCTGAATGAAGACCTCAGCTGGACACCGGTTCCAAAGCTGAAGCACAGGCAATCACTCCTTTTACAGGCCAACGCAACTGGCTGGAGCTCTCAGTCTGAGAGCTGCTGACAGCAATTTTATGTAGTTACTGCTTTTAGGGCAAGCTCGGTGCACTGCTCCCTCAGTGCTTTCCCCTCTCTGCAAGGGAGTGGGAGAGGTGGGAAGGGAGGGGAACACCAAACTCCAGCATTCACACTGGCTCTGTACAGCCAGGTGGGAAAATAAGCCTGAACAATCACTTCTCCGGGGCTGGCAGTGCAAGGGGAGAGCTGCATCCTGTGGTCAGGAAGCTTTCTGCACAGCTGGACACCTGCTCCTCTAAGCCCTCCACTCTTGAGAAGTGGATCATCTTCTAATTTTAATCTACAAGCCATTACGTCTGTTAGATCCAATTCCCCAGACCTCACGGCGGTTCTGCCCACTAGGAGCTTGGTGGGGTATGTAGTGGTCACAGAGTACTCCTAAAGCAAATCTTGTATATTCTGAGAGAAAGAGCTTCCAAGTAAAAGCATGTAAACACACTTGTCCTTCACAAAGCTCGCCATGCTCTGCAGGTCAGGGTACATCGAACTTTTCTGAACAAGACATTGGACAATCTGTCTTCCTCAGCCTTCCTTGGCTGCTCTCCCTTCCCCCTCTTCAGAGGGTATCTTTAGATGCTCAGACCTTCCAGGCCTCTAAAAGGTTACCTGATCTAGACACAGGCTCTGCACAGTGGATTTGATCCCACTGAAAAGTCTGTCTCTACAGAAGTCATCCACTGCCCAAAGGCTGTAAATCACTGCTGTTGCACTGTCTTCCCCCTCACTTATCTTTTTTCTAAAAAAATCCCTCCCCAAAGCCAAACTAACATATGTACGAACGTACTGAAATGCTTGGTAACTGCTATACACACCCACTTGCTAACCCCATCACTTGCACAATGCATGGTTTTCCTACAGACGAAGGCTCCCAGAGCAGTTCCTCACCCCACTGGCATTGCTCAAAAGCAGGGCATGTGTCACCGGTAGGGTTTGCCCTGGGAAGAACATGGCCCTTGGCTGGCAGCTGGCAACCAACTCTGATAACCTGCTCCTGGTTCCCCTGGTGTCAGAAGCACACACTGCACAATAAGAGTGCAGAAGAGAAAGATTTGATTAAAAAGCTTCCTTCCTGGAAGCAATTCTGATCCTGGCTTGACCAGCTCATACTCAGCCCTGACAGCGTATACTTCAGTGTACGTATAAAGCCTTTGGGGAGGAAGATGAAAAAGTATAAGGGTTTTATTAGACATAGACTTTGCCGGCATATCAGAGCTCTGTTGCTTGTGTTTTCAAGACAGGAACCTTATTAACAAGTGCCAGTGGGCGCAGCAGGCTCCTGCAGGCCCTCCACCAGCATTACTGGTGCAGGTCTGCTTGCATGTTGTGCAGAAGGGTCAGTGGGGACAAAAATGGGAGAGAGAGAAGTGGATTCAATACTTAAATCTTCCTTACTTTCAAGTGAAAATGTGGAAGGTCAGATGACAGCAACAGAGAAGGTGAGGAGAACTTTAGACCCAAACAGCACTTAAATCCAGGTAAGAAATAGGAAGTCTGCAGCAACAGGAGAATCAGAGAGTCCATCAGAAATAGCCGTTAATCACAAGTCAGGAGCAAGAAAGTCCGGAGCTAGTCAGGAAGCAACACGTCACTAGGATTATGGACAAATCTTACAAGGCAGCTGTAATTCTGAAGGCCTGAGGAGTCAAATTGTGATCAAAGAGCCATGCAGGCATAAGAGGAAACAGCATGGAAACCAGAATCCTTCTCCCACAGGCAAACAGAGGTGAATTACAGCACAGCAGACCCTTCCCAAACCACCCCCTAGGTCCCAAAAGCAATTGATAGAGGCCTGCGCACATGATGCTGACTGACAAGCCTGCAAGATTGTCTGTGGGAAAGGAACGAGAGGGGTAATTTTATTGTCATGTACCACAGGGGGGTGTAAGTAAAATCACAGCATGAGAAAATGACAGTGTATCTGTCTTAGGTCATTTACATGCCCAGATAATCTGTGGGAGGAGAGCCAAAGTTGCTACATTTGACAGAGGCAACACAACAGCAATGTGCCTGGGAAACGGAAGCTTACACAGAAGATTTGCAAGCCCTAAAACCAATCTCATGTTCACTGCTCCCAGAAACCAAAATGACCAGACTTAATAATTTAGGCTTCCAAACGATTATGCTTTCCTTCCTCATTATAGGCTGTATAATGGTCTCATCTTGCTGAGCATGCTGCAAGAACGCTACAGAGGGACAGTCCCATGCTCAGAAGTGTACTACATCCCAAGGACATGCTTAGAGCCCACAAAGACACCGTACGCAGGTGAAGGAGTACTAACAGGCATAAAGGCAGATGCTGGGTAGCAGTTTCAGGCTTCAAGTACATGGCTGTTGGGAGGCAGTATAGCACAGTGGCTTTTATGAGGGACCTGGAAGAGCGAGAAAATGCTTTGTTAGTGTTTACAGGTTGCTCCTCCACTGCAGAGGGAGTAACGTGGGAGAATCATGCAGTGGCGTGTTAGAACTGGCATGGCTGGCAGACAGACAGGACTTAGTATCTCTGTAGTGGAAAGTTTTTATGAGATGGTTAGATGAGGCAGGGCCAGAAGAATAAGCTGTGTGTAGAAGACACACACACTTCACAGCTTACATGAGGGAGACAATTGCAGGAGTGGTGAGACACGCTCTGCAGGACCCTTTAACATTGCACAGTCAGAGGCTCCCAGTGAAAATCCCGATAACAAAGGCATGTGGTACTCTGTGCAGAACTGATAAGTGTGGCAGAAATCTGATTGCACAGAAACCCTGGGCATCCCAAAGGGATTTCAGCTGGGTACACGGGGAGGAAGAGTTGGATCTTAGAGATATTCTGCAGGAAGAACCAGCTAGTTTTCAGCAGGGCCCAGATACGGGCATTTAGAGAGAGGTAAAGTCAAGGAGGACCAAAGGGTTGAACAGATAGTAAGAAACAGACATCCAGAAAGGTAGCAGGGAAGAACAACCACAAGAAGATTTAAAACTCCACTTTGATTGTGCTGAGCTGAAGTCAGTAGGTGGGTGTCCACAAAGTGCTGGCAGAAAGACAGACTACAAATTAATTTGAACAGTGCCGGACAGGCTAGGAGGAAAACAATTGCTCTGTGAGCCAATGTGAGGAGATTATATATGCAAAATTTGTAAATAAGGTCAGCCAGAGAGGGAATGCAGAGGAGGGAAAGAGAAGGGCTGGGCGAATGGCCGAGGATGGAGCAGGTGAAGTAGCTGGCAGTACTTGAAGACTGTCAAGCAGGACAGGCACAGCCTTAGATACATCACTGTGGGGGCAACCCTGTCCTACTCTGCAAGCAAAGGAGAAAAAACATACCTCCACCAGCTGATCTGTTCCTTGGGGGCACATGTGTCATACCAGCTACTGGTAAGAAAACTAGAAAGGGCTCGGGAAGCTGCTGGGTTCCACTTCTCCGAAGGTGATTCTCTGCCTCGGTTTCCCTGGAGCTGCCTGCAAGTGCGGGCCAACACCTGGCTCTTGCGGCAGCAGAGACTTCACCTGAAGGGTTTCCCCAGGGACAAGAGGTGTCTTCCAGCAGTTAGGGGCTGTCTTCTCATTTGAGTGTTTGGCAGCTATCTTGCAAGAAGGGGCAGTAAAGCCCCTCCAGAGACAGCTATAAGGTCACCACCAAACCCAAAGACAGGGCAAAACACCTTGTTGGTAGCTGTAGACTGGAAAAGACAACAACACAGCTGTAGCTGGCCGAGAGTTGTGCTGGGAAACTGAACCTACCCAGCGCTAGTCAGCTGCTACCCAGGTGCTGGAAGAGACAGAGCTCATGTTTGTGATGTGCACAGGCAGGAGCAGTGGGATCCTGAAAGTCACAATCGACCCTAGATTACACAGCCAGCTGGCCAGATGCTGCATTTTGAAATTGCCTATTTACCTGAGAGCACTGGCTGGAAAGCATAAGGCAGCATGCAGAGAATGTCCACGTTAACTTGTCACTGGCAATGGCCTCTCATTTATCAGGAAGGGATTCAGGCAATTTACAGGGGATGTGGGGGTTTCACAGGTGTTAGGCAGTCACCCAGAAAGCTCAAGACAACAAAAAGATTCTGAAAAAAAGAGGATCCATTTCTAGCCACAGAGAGGCTCTCTGCAAGTCCAGCAGGCCCCAGGTAGTGATGGGAAAGGGGGGTTGGAAAGGGACCAGTGGGACAACAGTCACAAGAACAAAAGGGCTGTATTAAGAGGACCTATTCTGGCTCTTAAATCAGGTTTAAGCAACTTTGCTGCTGCCTAATCTATATGATTAACTATATGATGACTAATAATGAGTCGTACATTTGACAATCTGGAAATGCCTGGCCAAGTCAATGGAGAAGAGTGTGAGACACTTACTCCTTAAGTAACTGGTCTAGACATTATTCTGTTTCTGTCTGCGTGTGCATGGCAAAGGCAAACAGCTTTTAGGTTCAAGGTACACAAACCCTGATGGAAGCAAGATATTACACAGTCTTGATTCATAAATGAACCATGCCAAAAGTGATGGTCTCCCCCCAAGCCTTGCAAGTCAGTAAATGGAAACTTCTCAGAAAGTGTCCCTTGCTGACTGACAGGTACAGGGTGAGCAGCATTAACATCTCTTTTTGGCACAAAACCCATAGACAAAGTTAAGTGAGCTAGTTCTAGTGGGTGAGTAGCAGAGGATATCTGAAAGCCAGGCTCCAAGAAATGCAGAATTACAGTCAGAACAAGTTGGCCTGGTCTCTCCAGACTGTCTGCTTACCTATCCAGCAATTCAGAGATTTTTTTACACAACTTAATTTACAAAGAGAATCGAGTCTGCAAAGTACAGTTTTGTCCAAATTTCTGTTACAAGACTTCATCAGATCACTCCAGACTCTGAGAGCACTGTCTCTGCACAGTAATAGCCATTATCCCCAAGCTTTATGTGTGTTTATGTTACCCTTCCATTTTCCCTTCAGATATGACAAGCAATTCTTAGAAAATATGTTATAAACTCTCATGCTCTGGAGTTCTGTCACCTTTGATTGTACTCATTTGAGCCCAAGGATGTAGTTTCAAAGTAAATCAATAAACAACACTTAAAAAGGTCCTACAGACACAAGCTGGGTGCAATACCACAGCCCTCCTTTCCCCCAGTTACCTCTGCTTTGCTTCTCCAGCCTGGATCACTGTTTTAGACAAGATGAGTGCAAACCAACCAAATAAATGGGTGAAATCCAAACAGTAAAACACTTCCCAAAGCCCCCAGTGCTGCTTTACAGTATGGGAGTATGGGCTAGGGTCTGCCTTGCAGTTGGAAGGGCACCTCCAGTGTTCAGAAGTCCCTGTAGTCACCAAATCAGCATGACTGCTTGCCACCATGCTGATCTGGGCTGGTGTGAGGGTCTCTCACAGCACACCAAGAGGGATACACTTCCTTGTCAGCCTGCTGTACCCATGGGTGGGCTGCAGCCAGAGTCTCCTGACTGCTACAGATGGTCCTGGAAATACCTGAGGCAAAATCTCATTGCCAGTGAGGGACTAGGATGGCAAATCTGGAAAGCCTGGATTCAGAAAGGGGCCAGAGATCTCCCACTCTTACTGAAGACATTTAGGGGCCCTCAGCCTTGCTATCACACAGAGGATAACACATCCAAGTAGAGCATATCTACAGATTTACTTGGGAACCCCAGGGGAATACGTATATTCCCCCTTAATCCCTATTTACATTGCTTGTGGTTCCTCGTACTCTCCACAGTTCCAACAGCCATACAGCACAGGATCTGCTCCTTGGTAGCCTTCCAAGAAGCCAACAAGGTTGTACCTCCTCACACAGCTCCTCCAAGCTGAATTGTAACAGACCCCATCAGCGCAGTATGGACTGCTGGCTAAACACTTCATCAAGGAACAGCTGAGAGGTGGGTTATTCATCATGTGGAGCTGTCCTGCTCTCCAGGATCAATGCAGCACACGGGGCGAGGGTAAACTCCTGGAGAAACCCCTGACAGAAGCCTACTTGAATGCACTTGCAGAAGGATTTACAGAGCAAATTAACGCCACTGGTTGAATTATTTGAATTGGGGGTTTTTAATTTCAAAATCTCCAAAGGCTGTGACCCTGAGGCAGCAATGCCTCAGCTAGAGAGGAGGGCTGCTGCCTGCACACTATGGGAATACCCCCTTCACTCTGCCACCTAACAACTGTTGTGCTTTTTTTTAACCTAACTGCATTTCCAACTGAGATCTCCATTACCTGTTCCAGTGTGCTGTGTGGTATTGGCGTGTCTGTCTGGAGTTTCCTTGGGCTGACTCAAGACATCTGCTTGCTGTTCCCAGTTCTGCTGCTTTCTCTCACCGTAAAAGAAACAAATTATTCAGGCTGAAAGTGATCTCTCATTTTGGTTGTCTGCATGTTTTGGTCTCTGTTCAGTGCCTCTGTGCCCTGCTTCCAAATCCAGCATTGTCAGTGCAGAGCCTGATCAGGGGAATTTACACCTGCAAAACGTACAACCTATATGCTCTTCACAAGCAGTGACACAGCCCAGCTCTGGCTGAGAGAGCTTTGAAAGAGCCTCCCACACAACATGCTGGCACAGTGAAGCTCCTCCTAGGGAGATGCAGGACAAGCAGGCCCCATGTCTCAAGCTGCCTTTGAGACTGCAGCACAGGCGTTCAGCACAAATACTTTCAGTGAACAAGAGGCTCTAAGCAGCATTTTCTTGTGATTCAGAGAGAGATCCTACAGACTCTGCTTCCCTTTTTAGCGTGGTCTGTCCTCGCTCCTCAGCATCTCTGTGCTGGCCCCCAGAGCTATTACTCCTTGCAGGTAAGATGGGATGCAGTGGTTGGTATCTCAGAAAAGCTCTGCAGTATCACAGCCTGGAAGGAAGGTTTCTCTGAGCTGAGTGACACAATTGCCAGAGGCCATACCCGTGACATTCCTGGTGTTCAGATCCTTCCCTGCCTAGCACCAGGCAACTGAACAGCACACAACACTGCAGTGCCTCAGTCTCTCTACGCTTCCAGTGCAGGGTTCCCTGACCCTCATTCGGGCAAAAATCAAATTCAAAAAGGCCAAATTCTTCCCAGTTTCCATCCAAAGCAGCACCTTGTCCCCGCACACCCCTGCAGAGCAAGGGAAACCCATCACACCCTGCCCAGGTTTGCTGAGCCCAGTTATGCGGCCCCAGTGCCACACTTCCTGCCAGAGCCTGTTTCCCTGCTGTTCAGGGACCATCTTCTGCTCTGGGTGCCTACAGCACTGAGCACCTTTAGGGTGCTCAAACACAGGGTAATTCAGTAACACAAGTGATCACTCACATTATCTGCAACTTGAACGAAACTCTTATCAAGTCAGTGTTGCAGACACACTCATTCAGGGCACAGCTACAGTGCCTGGGGCTTGAGACCTTTGCACGCTCACTCTCTCTGGCTGTTAAGAGAGTCAGGTGGTGTCATTCCTAGAAGGTGAATAAATTATTATTGCAAATTACTCTGATGAAGTGGCTTTTATTAGAAAGCCAGACACAAAGGGAGCTTGCTGATTGGCTAGCAGTGATGTCATACCCCGCACAGCACTCAAATGCAGAGATACGAATTTTCTCGTCTGTATTTTGTGTATAATTTTCATTTTCTACTGGCAATAAAGACTCACCAGCAGAGCCTTTCACCCCGTGAGTGTGGTGGGGGGTCTGTACTTCTCAAATGGCTGATGAAAGCAAAGCGGCCTTTGTTCCTCTGTCTTGCAATGAACCTAAGGCTAACAGTTTTCACCCACAAAGGCACTGTGTTTTATTGCTCTATTACAAACCCCACCACTCAATTTTCTTAGGTGGGTAGCAGACAAATTGGCATTTTTTGGCTTGCATGTACCTACAATCATTCTGATTGCAGAGATTTTGCTGTTTACAAGCTGAAGCTTAAAGTGCAAATAAAGTAACAGCCTGGGTATCATTCTGATCCTCAGCAAAAGGCAAGACTGGGGTTTTGGAAACAGCCAGGCAGCAAAATCCAAATTAATTATTTATTTTGCAAGTTTCACATCTTGTTTTTTCCTCCCTGCAAAGCCACTATGAAATTCTCAGTGAGCTCTGTCAGCGAGGCAGACTCAGTGACCTCAGATAGAGCACACTGTGCACTGCCATTTCTCTTCCCTAACTGAATGTCCCATCGAACTTACAACATCTACCCAGCAAATGTTCCAGCCTTAATCATTTCTGGATGCAAACAGGCATGCTGGTACAGCTCAAATAGTAGAACCCTGTGTGGACAGCAAGCATGAAAGCACCACTTGCCTCACTGAACTGGAATGAACTTTCACATTCAAGCAGCTCTGCGGAGCATGCCTCTCCAGGCTGCGGTCAGCTCTGCAGCTTTCCCAGGCAACGCTGCTGCGGTTCGGGGCTCCAGCCCCTGCCGAATACGGACACGGGCGGAGTGGAAGGTTTTACGTACCTGCTGCTTCCTCCCTCCGTTATGTACCACTGAGGTGTAAATTTTGCCAGGAAGGCCAAGTGTAACATTTCCAGCACCAGGAACAAGCTCTTGCTTGTGCTGTACAAACACTGCGCTCTCCTCTAACACACACAGCACAAATCCTGAGCTGACCTACACAGCTTGCCTATTCCCTGTTGATTATGGCTCTAAAGTCATTTGTTCTACAAGGGTAGAAAACAAAACACATCTATCATTTGAATGATGTCCTGGAAACCCCAGACAGTTGCACTGATGAAACTGAACACTGTGGACTGCTGGAGAGCTCAAGCATAGTTAGATCTGTGTTTGCAGTCCTGGGGTCAAGACTCTCTGCAACATCATCAGCTCCACTTTATTCCAGGTGGCTTGAAGTTGGAAATCATTGTCTCTTATCACCCAAAGATTTGCTGAGCAGCCTGCCCTTTGCAGATAACAGCAGCTGCCCTCAGACTTCTAGGCGCTGGATCTGAGGCTTTTGAAGTCCTGAGGGTGAAGGTGCAAGAACAAGCATCCAGGAAAGAGAGAGCCTGACTCTGAATCAGAGTTAAAAAGGAACATGAAGGCAGAAATCCTAGGAGAGGATGCTGTCTGACTAAGACACATGGTCAGCATCAGCAAAAAGGGTATGGGCTTTCAGGTTTAAGACATGGAACAGATTCAAGACACTTCTTTTAGATTTGACCTCCTTTCCTGTTTGAGGAAGCCAGTGAAGAGGAGACAGAGCCATGAATCTTGGATCCAGTCCCTGCTTTGCCGATGCCTGGCTTCGCCTAACCTCCGTCTTTGCTTTTACCACTCCACATGTAGAACAGAGGGTCATTAAAAGCATCAGAAGAATCTCAAGCAAAACAATTTTATTGTTTTTAAGAGCTTTGTTATAGCAGCTCTGGAGTTCTGACTTGGACCACCACAGACCAGAGGCAGGAAGCTCAGGAAAGCCTTTGGATATTGAATTCCTGTTCAGAACCATATCACATTCCAAAATTGCAACGACTGGCCAAAAAAAGAAGCCTGCGTAGAACAAAGCACACCCATGCAGACAGTGCAGACAACAAAATGATCACGGTGAGCCTAACTCTGCTTCTTCCCTTCCTCACACAGAGTAATAGCCTTGCTCTCCTCTTTGATTTCAGCAGCATTATTTCCCCCCATGAAGCAGCCAGGCTCTGGAGAAGAACACAGTCACACTTGCCTTACAACAGGAGTCCCTCTATCGCTTGGCTTTTTAATGAAGTTGGGGGTTGATGTATAAGCCAGTCCCTCCCTTTCACTTGAGGACACTATTAGAATCACGTCTGGATTATAATACCCAGTAAGCTGTTCTGGGGTGATATGAATCAAAGCCCTGAAAGCAGGATTCTGTTTAATTAATCGTGGCTGACAGATGAAGGTATTGATCGTAGATTGAGAGGTTCAGGATTGGCCCGGGGGATAATTATTGCAGGGCACACTGTGTTAGGGTGATATTTTTTAATTTCTAGCGATGTGGGAGGGAAGCAGGGAGGAAATAAGTGAATAATTGCAGCTAATTAGAACTTGTGTGTGCATCCCAAATTAATTTGTTTGAATAATCAACCAACAACAGTCTGATCCAAAAGAAAAAGGAAACAACTGCCCAGAGAGATCTAGAATGCTCCCATAAATTCTTCAGTGCCACATCTGGGACAAACGTTTTACAGAACCCAGGCCCTAAACCCAGAAGGGGAAATGGACAAGATTACTGAGTGAAAACACTTGCTTTTGCCCAAGATGTATGATAAATAGCAGAGACTAGGTGAAGCTGAAAGATGGCAGGGAGTGCAGGATAGCGGATGATGCTCTTGCCTTAACCTTCCTGCTACCCTGCAGCACGCTGCCTCCCACCAGCCACCGCCTTCACAGGTGGGACATCAAACCCGCCAACGGGGAGATACGGGGGGCCTGCAGGGGGATCAGGCATGCAACTGCTGTCGCTGCGGGGATAATAAAAGGTATCTAGGCTAGCAGGGAGGGCAGATGGAGGCAAAGCTGCAGCTAGCAATCTGTGTGCACACACCGACCAACCCACTGCTCCCTGTCCACAGGATCCCCATAATCTCCCAAGGCAGACCTGCTGTTTCAAACACTCTCATCACTAACACAGCAGGGGCAGCTAAGAAGAGAGAGTGAATGATCTAGCAGGGGGTTAATAAAAGGACTGACGCAGAACAAAAAAGCCTGTCAGTCGCCATAAGATGTGCTCTCCACCCTTCCACTCCCCAGGAAATTAAAAACTGTAGCCTGTGGTGTACACCATTTTCTCAGCAGGACTGGACGGGGCAATGGGATGTGGAAGGCTAGGATGGGAAGGGGGAACTTGGGAGTCAAATGTTTGTCCCAGCCATTGTTTCTGATGCGATATATCAAGTGTTGTTATTCTAAAGAACCACATTACCTCTAAACCCGACAAGACCAAGACACACTTCTGTGTGCTGTTGCTAGCAGCTCCTCCGGGAGAAAGTTCACTAGATCTGGCCAGGCCGCTCTGCCTGACACCACAGAAACCATGCTAGCACGTTTCCATGGAAATGGGAGGAGAACAAATGCCTGTGACATGATACACCTTTTCTGATGTAGATTTGGACCATTTCTAACATCCCTTCCTACTGACAACCTTCAGGACCAGGTATTTTGCAGGCACAACCGAAACAGAAGAAGGGGGGAAAAAAAATATCAGATTGCATTAAACAAAACCCACCATCCTTTCTGGTGAGCAGTAGCTGAACTTGAAAGCACATCAATCCGCCGAAAACATCCTTCAAGGCAACGAGGCCTCCACACTAAATGTGACCTGCAAATGTGCAGGCTCCTGGTTTCTCACAAGGGGATAGTGACGATCTGTTCCCTCCCCTCCTCGGGCTCTTTCACGTAAAGTTGCCAGCGCTGTTTTTCCCCCTCCAAAGGAACGACCCCTCTCCGCGCGGGGGTGAATCCCCGCGGCAGGTTTCCTGCCCGGCGCGGCGCACGGCTGCGGGCTCCCCGGCGGGGCCGGGCTGCGCAGTGCGGGGCCGCAGCGCCCCCTCCCGCGGGGCGCCGTCCCAGCCCGCCCGCTCCGCCACCGCCAGCGCCGCCGCCGGCACCGCCAGCACCGCAGCCCACACGCCCCCGTGGCTCTCGGGGTGCTGCCCTGTCCGCCCCCGGGTCCCAGCCTCTGCCAGGCACGCATCGCCCAGCGTGCCGAGCTGGCGCTCCACACGGGCTGATCCCGGCAGCACCCAAAGTAGCAGTAACTTCTACCCACTGTGGCCAAGGCCAGCAGCATTTTGGCAAGCAGAGGCAGAAATCTCTGCCCGCCTACACTTTCTATCAGTTGCTGGGCACTTCAGATAAAGACAAGCTCTGTTCACGGAGCCTTTGCTGGGGGCCTGAGTTTGGCATCCACCAGAGGAGCACGGAGTAAAGCAATTATCCCTCTCTTGGACACTGGTCCCTGCTCATCACCTAAGGTCTGAACTGCATCTCTCAGTGTGCCGAGCAGCCAGAGTAACTCACCGGTCTGCTCTGGCACCATCATCGCAGAGAATTTATAAAGCCTCTCTCAGCAGCTGGACCCTGCCTGACACTGCCCCTGGGCCCTGCTCCAGCGTCTCAGTGCCCACACCGCAGCCCAGCCCACCCTGGGACCTTACCCCTCAACCCACCGGTACAGCAGCCTAGCACACTTTAGGAGAAGAAATACAAGAGATCTTTTGCAAAACCAAAGGCAAAGCAATGACAAGTTTTGTCTCTGTAGGGAGTTTGCTTGGTTTGCTTGGGATTATTATCATTTTAAAGGACAAGTTACTGCTCCTAGTGCTGGGAGCCAAGGATATGAATAAAAGAGCTTCATGAATACAGATATGCTGCATAGACAGAATAAATAAAGCTCATCTACAGTTGTCATTTTACTTTCCAAGTGGGTGAAAACAAGGTGTCCCATCCCCAGGAGATCCAGAAAGGACTCCAGCCCCTTCATTAGACACAAAGAAGAGGCTGGACATTAAATACTGCCTGAGATGCCAGGCCTGGCTGAGTGCTCCCATGCTGTCAGGACAGCGATGTGTTGAAGGTAGCCTTCCTCCATAGGGAACATCATTCCCAAAAAGGAAAGGTTTTCTGGCTGCCATGAAAACACTTGAAAAGTGGAAACAGTTCTGCCCTTCCTCAGTGCAAGGGACTAAAGGAGGTGCCAGCATTAGAGCCAAAGCTGGCTACACCCACAGGACTTTCAGCAGCACACTATGGCTGCTGGAATAAAGTCAGCAAAAGAAATTACAGATGAAATAAAAGGGCGTTTTGATTGACCAGAACATTTCACTTGGCACAAAAGAAAATGAGAAGCCCAGAGGTCCCTATGCGCAAGAAGCAGCAGCACTGCACCATGTCCCAGCCCTGCTCTCCCCAGTGCGGGCACTCATAGCATCTGGCCAGATGTGCTGTCAGGCCCTACCCTGGCTCATGCACCAGCACCTGCCACTAAAAAATGTCTTTTTTGTCATATTCCTTCCTGTCACATTCATCTTTGACACCAAAAATAAACACCACATCTCTTACAACATGTTATATATTCTTACAGATCTGTGCTGTGGCACTCCGAGCACAGCCAAGCCACCCCCTGTGCCACCAGCCTTGTTTTGCACACCACCTGAACTCAGCTGGGTTGGCACCGAAGGGATTTTCTCCAGGCTTGGGAAGATATATTCCTTCCTTCCCTGCTGTTGTGAAAACACTGGTGCGTGCTGCGTGGGAGGCTAGATGTGGGTGAGTGCAAGCCAGTCTTGTGATGACAGGGGGTTGGCTTACGTGAGGTTGTAATGGGGCTGACAGCCTGTTCCATGCTCTACGGCAGGCTGGTAGGCTACGCTCCTCCTACGTGCTCCTGAGCAAGCCCCAGGAGTCTGAGTATTTCACTGTCCTCCAAGTCTCATTCGTCTTACCTTGCAGTGAGTGTACGTATTCGTGGTTTCAGTGAAATATATAACTCTCCACTGCTAGGCTGTATGAACAAGAATATCTGCTCAACAGATTCTGCCAGCTTCCAAGTGCATGATTTATCCACAAAAAAAACAATCTAACTGACAGGATCTCCTGGTGGTAGTTCCAGGTGGCCTTTTGTGTGCCGGTGATAGGAGGTTTAGGGTTTAGGTTTCGGAAGAGCCAGTGGTTCTTCCACCACTGCTGGCTGTGGTAACATTTTAAAGCATCAGCTTCAGGGCATACAGATACCAAACTCTTAAGTAAATTCCCCTTTTGGTGTTCTAGGTTGAGGAACAGGTCAAGTCCGTATTGCCTAAAGGAGACATGGGCAAGGTCCACATGCCCCTGCCTCTATCACTGAAGATACAGTCACGGACTGTGACACCAAACATAGTGCCATGCTGCCACGCCCACCCGTGACAGTCCCAAAGACTGTCCTATATTCACTTTGCCTCCCACAGCTGTATTTAAGAGAGCAGTGATCATCCCAGCTGCCGGAGTGGCACTACCATGGCAATAACTTCAGGAGGGTGATGGTGATGCTGTCCTGACAGCTCTCCTGGCTGAACCATCGCCAGTGCCCCCACCTACTCAGTCACTTTGGTCTGGATAGGCTCCAAAACTGCCTCTTCCACTGCCGCCCACAGCTCCCCTCCCGAGCACAGACTGGCTGTTATTCCATCCAAATGAATCCCAGTAACATGAGGACACTTGCGGCACCAGCTTTTCAGATACTCAAGTTTACAGTTTATCCCTCCAGAGCGACATGAAAACACATGAAAAACAAAACACACAGAGTTAACAAAAGGAACCTTAAAAAGGTATTTTCTGCTTTAGGTAGCTGCAGAGATTAACAGATCTAGATTAACTAGGCTTAGGTCAGTTTTGTCTGAGATACACAGGTCCCTTTCCTTGCTTTGTCCTTCTGACTCTCCCCTTCTCAAAAACACCTCATCAGAGGTGCCATGCAACTCCCAGGTCAGTCTTTCCAGAGGGCTGCACTATCTTATTTGTTGAAGTATCTGTAGGCAGTAAGTGGGACTTCTCTGGTGCCCCTCAGTCTTGACAGAGTAGCAAATATTCGCAATTGTAAATCTGTCCTTCACTTCCACACATTCCTCCTACCTGCACCCAAAGTGGGCATACAGTTTGGCTGATGCTCTCTTTTTCTGCATTTCCTTTTACTCAGAATAAAGATCTCATTTTACTGTTGCCTTGCTGTATTTATGATCTGCAAGGCTGCTCAGGGTCCCAACTGTGTACACTGGTGTCCTTTCCTTGTCAGATAGATATAAGCCACAGCATGCCATTTCAGCAAAGTAAGCCACAGGCATTTGGGGTGCACTAACAGTGGCATTTTACAACTGCTCCTTGGGGACTTGAGCTCCTTCTTCTTAGAAGACCTTCTGTCCCTGAAATACAGTTTGAACTTTTCATGAGATCACAACTGCTAAACATTCCTGTGCTATTTAGAGGTATTTTTGCTCTGTTGATAGTGGTGACACGAACAGAAAAGCCACTGCTCTCCTGCCACTACATTTACTGGCAGCAGATGACACCATCACCACTCAGTATCGCTGTACTAGTGCACTGAGGGGTAAGACCTGCTGTGAGCCAGGTGCATCGTGTTGATGTAAATTCCTCCCTAACAGTTGTCTCTTTGGTAGGGCTAACTAAAGGTTTGCAGATACTTGAAAGGTTTGGAAGGAACCTGGATTTCACACATCCTATCGGTCTCAGAACTGGCTTATTATCAGTGGATAGGCAGCACACACCTTGCTGGGGTCCAGTCAGTTCCCAGCCTCAGGAAGGCAGGTCTCTGCTGCAGGCTATTACAGCAAACTAGAATTTAATTTTAAATTTATTCCCCTAGCTCTTATTAGCAGACTAATGAGTTTGTGATTATGATCTGCTGCAGCTTCTGTCTTGAAGACGTCTCTGCACCTGGCTGCAGAATGTCATCGGGTAAAACACTGACTCCTGCAGGTCCTATTAACATGGCCTGCTGCACTGCTGATATACTGGATAATCTGAATGGGAAATCCTTCCCTTGGGGTGAAGGGTGGCATCTCCCTCCTCATTTTACAAAAAAAGTCAAGGGGAAAATTCCTGAAGGCTGCTGCTGGCCTGAGAAATGAACCTAAATCCTTGCTCAGAGGGATTCAAGTTTCGCTCCTGTCCATAGCATCTGCCAAACAGGACATGCAGCACCAAGCAGCCCTGTGTGAAGCAGGGCAGAACCTAGTCCTGCCTCTCCCTTGGTCCTTACCTGTGACCCGTGAGCAGCACGGGGCTCACAACTGTTACTCACTGCCCCACAAGGCAAAAGTTCTTATTTCAGTTGAAACATTGAAAGTTGATGAGAATCTGACAGTCCGCGGTTAAGCCACACTAGAGTGCCAGCTGGGAAGTGGGTGGAAATGAATCTTTTGTCAAATAGTTAAACTCCACTTTCTCCAAATTAATTAATTCACAAAGAACATAGCCCTTCATGGATTTCAGAGTTGAAAACAAAACCAGTTGTGCCTCTCCCTACATTATCTGTCCATCGTACCACAAAGAGCAGAGGAGCTCAGTCAGTTGTTACTCACGTGATCAAATCACAGTGGAAAAAAGAAAAGCCCCTGCCTTGGCTTTCAATTTACCTGAGGTTCTGAACTGCCCCACATCTATTTTTCTACAGTTACACCCAAATATTTGGTTCTGCCTTTTATTTGGAGCTGCTGTACAGGGCCATGACCCCAGCCTTCAGGGAGCAGCCAGCAGCCCCACCACAGGCTCGCTTGCCTGGCAGTCAAGGCACAACCCAGTTCTATTTTCAGACAGAATTTACCTCAGTTTGTATTAAATGCCAGGTGTCTGTTTGATATCTCTGCCACAGTGGCAACTCTCAGATCACAATTGGTTTCCCATGGACAAGATCCAAGGAGTGACGGATGGCTGGATGTGTGCCCAGCTGAAAGCTCAAGAGCCTAACAGTGAGAAGCATCTCCGCACCTGTGTCTCCAGCTGAACTTGACGGAGATAGTAACGTGCACCGCCACTGAAAACCCAGCTGTCCTCAGGCTCCTGCTCCTCATCTGGTAGCACAGCCTGTCAGGCTCATCTACTTTGATAATCTCCAAGTCTGGTCATCAGGTGCTTAGTCCATAACTGTGCCTTTCCCGGCTGAGCGCCCCGTGCAGCTGCCCAGACCTGTCTTTCTCACCTTCAACTGCCAGCTAAGTGCTAAATCAGTAGCAGTCTCCAAAGAGTTATCAGCTGCCTTCCTGTAAGGGAGCTCTGTTTGGGAAGAGTTTCCCCACACACCTCTCCTCCCTATTTGGCATCTCGGGACTTCAGTGCAAATAAAAGCCGTGCTTAGTAACACCTCTCCCCTTCAGACCAGGACATAAGACAGTCATGGCACATCAGATGACAGACCCACGGAGCCCATTATCTCACCTCTGACAGCAGGGAATAGCGTGGTGCCTGGGAAAGGCAGAGCAAGCCATCACTCACCGCTCACCCTCAAGACACAGAGGATTCACAGCCCTCTGTGGCACCGCTCTAGAGCACCTCCGCTCAAGGCTGAAGGGTCCCTGTTTATTCAACCTCCCCTTGCACAGAAGCTACTCCAGGTCAACAATCATCCTTATTGCTCTTCCCTGAACATTTTTAATACTATGTAGTTTTTGAGGTTGATGGGCAACCAAAATTGTCCCTGTAAGCCTGTGTTTGGCTAAAGTGAGTGTTCTGTCAAAGAGGGTTTAGCAGCTGACTGTCTCAGGAGCAAGTCACTGAAAAGTTTAAGTGTTTCCTTCAGGGATGAATGACCTCCTCTAGATAGCAAATGGAGCGGTCACTCACTGCTGAGGTCATCTGCTGCATGTGTGATGTTTCAGTAAGAGGCAAAAAGGGTAAGAAAAAAGTGACGTGGTGATCTGTCTTGGTCACTGCTGAGAAGGGAAATTTCACAGCAGTCACTTCTGAAATCCAGAAAGCAACAGAGGTAGAAAAAGATCAGTTTGCTTTCTTCTATACATTTGTAAAGATTAAGGAGAAAGAGTCTTTCTCAGTATGTCCACCACAGAGAGGCTTTTGGTGCCTTCTCTCTTCTCTTTAGCCCATTTGCCTACTGAACCTCATCTTCCAGAGTACTGGAATTGGCATTGTGGGCCACCAGTGCTATGGGCAGAAAAGCCACCCCTGCAAGAGGGACGCACTTTGCTCTAAGGCAGTGAGAAAAACAACGCAATCACCCAAATTAGCCTGAAGATACTGCAGGAAAGCATTCAATCCTGCAGCATTAATGAAGCATAATCTCTGAGCTCACAGAATGAAGATGGCATAAATCGTATGCAGACTTTCTAAAGGAGCCTGATTGTCTCTAGAGCCTGATCTGGTTAGTCACCCATACGACCACAAAGCAATTTCCCTGGGAATCTACCTGGTTTTCAGTTCAATCTTTCAATTAGCTGCCCCTCCTTGTCACACACATTGCCTAGCCCAGAGGCAATGCATCCTCACAAGATGTACAGGTGCCACAAAACTACAAACAAAAAAGGAATTTCATGCTCACAGAGCCTCAGCAATATCTATACACTCACTTAAGTAAAAACAGACCTCAAATAATATTTATAACAGGACAGATTGTGTTCTGCATTTCTATGATTTCCAGTGTTTTATAGTTTTGTTTCCAGAGCATAAGACATTTTCTTGAAGTCCCGTTCACGCCCTTCCCCAAACAGTCAGTTTCACCACCACCATCCTTCTGCACCTCCTCTTTGTTTTATAAAACATCTTCTGAGTGTTCTGACTGTGCATCACTTTTCTTGGCCATTTCTTTCTAAATAAGTTTCTACTTCTCTACTCATTTCTTTTTGTGGAAGAGGTTAGAGACCTCTTCTGCCAATCAAGACAAATCTGGTTCCATGCGCAGCCACAATTACTATCACTAGCTTCATTTTATACCAAACACTCCAGGTCTTATGTCTCCTGTCATTCACACAGGAGGAAAATACCAGGGACAACTTTGTCAAAGCAAAGGCTAAAATCTACAGGACACAGCTTTGCTAGGGACTGCTACTTAGGAGTTGTGTTGGTTAACACATGACATGGTGATGTATGTGAGTAGTTTACAATACAAACTATGAAATACACAAATAGTTTTGGCAGTCTCACCAGTGACATTCTGAAACAACTGCCTCTCAGCAGACCAATACACAAATGTATTGCAAAATCTGATTCGAGGCTTCAGTTAGCATGTTAAATTATGCCTAGCTTACAATATTGCAAAAGGCACATCCTATCAGTCAGCAGATCAGCCATCCGTGAGAAAGCAGAACCGCACACCTGATCGCTACAGCTTTGAACTCCTGTTCTTTGAGTTGTAGCACAGTCTGCGCTCACCTTACTGGAAGGTGCTAAGGAAGAGACAGGCCTCAGGAGGGTGGAGCAAAGGTGGCCCCGGGGCTGTTCTGATTAAGCACTGCGTGGTGAGGGCCCACCCAGGGACACACTGTAAGGCAGGATCTACGAGGATCAGCGTGTAGTTGATGTAACCATCACCTTATGTTGTCCCCACCCAACGTAATTCTGCCACAGTTGCGTGCATGAGTGGAATGGCAAAATGGCAGGTGAGCCCACGGGAGGGAACTGCTCCCCACAAAGACACATCCTGTGCTCAAGGTCCAGACTGTGGCTATACCAGACACACATGCCACACACTGAATAAGAAACAGGGTGAGGGGAAAAAGCCATTTTCATACAACAATGCTAGCAAGAGTGTATTCTTGCTGGTCAAACTGTGTGGCGCTCAGCCAGAGATTATGCCTTTTCCCTCCCTCACGCTGGCAGAAATCTGACCTAAGGCTATCCTGCCCCTCCTCAGGCCTCTGTGTACAGCGCTGCAAGCAGGCCGACCTCAAGGACAGCAAATCCATTGACCTCTGTTCTAGTCTCTCCAGACCTCCCTAAATCTTCCATAGCCTTCTGCCACAGCAAGGGCTTCAAATACAGCATAAAGGGCTGCAAATCAAAGGCTTCTCAGAGATGCAGCTTCTAGGAGTTTTCTTGAACGGTAACAGAAATAAATGTCGCGCTTCCGACATGTAATTTTGCTGATGGGGTTGTACTATGCCAGTTTGTTAGTTTGAGGTATATGATGAGGTAGCAATGATGTTTTAGCAACACCCTTTGTATCACAGTAGTGAGGTCAGATTTGAAAGACACCAAACATTTCAAGGCACATTGACTACCAATGACACCAGCACTGCTGTTAATGCTGAAATTATGTTAATAGAAACCGTAACCTATATCATACAGAATCCAAAGTATCCATTATGAGATACAATCCACATAACACTTACCAATGAGTATGCAAATTGGATGGATTTAGGGGACTAAAGAATAACTCTCGAAATACTCTTTAGTCCCCTAAATCCATCCAATTTGCATACTCATTGGTAAGTTCCTTAAAAAAAAGAACTTTTCAGAGTTCCTTTCCAAAGATAAGATTGGGCATCTGTCATTCATTTTCTATCTTGCCAAAGAAGTTGAGAATACAGGAAAGCACTTAAAGGATTGCTCTGGCCATATGCACTGCCTATATATAAGATATATACCCGTCCTTTCTTCTGGGCAGTATACAACGCCACCTTTAATACATCTAATAACTCTCAGGTGACTGTCTACAGGGCCAAATTTGACAGAGAAGCGCGTTTAGCTGGCCTGTTCTCCAGCTCACAGCACCTGAAAGTGTTGCAGTTGGTGCAGCTGTACTTGGAGTCTCACAGGGGCTAGAATGGAAATGCAGTCAAGACATCTTCATACCAGTTTTCTCCCTTACTGATGATACTTTCCTAATCTTTCTTCTTCCCCCAACATTTTTAGTTCTTGCACCTCTGTTGATTTGAACCAAAACCAAAGTGATTGTTCCTGAGCTCAAGCAGTCACTGCCACGAACTCTAATTGCTGAGGGAGTTCACCAGCACACGAGGTGGTTAACGCTTGCTCCAGTTCCTGTGTATTCTGCTGGAAGCCAGGCTGAGCAACACAGGGTGTGAGCAATCAGCACTGCAAAATCCAGCAATTTGGCTCAAATTGGAAGAAATGCATAATTTTGGATCTGGATGTTCCCAGCTCCAGCACTGGTGTCTCAGCCAAGATGGAAGCCATTCCACCCCCTGCTACCGAGTTCTCAAAAAAATGGAAGATGGTAAGGCCTACGAGCAAGGCAGATTTATAATCATGAGACAGGGCGGGATGGAAAAGAGGATCTCTGCACAGAAGCACTCACTTCTGCAACAGCAAATCTCTCTAATGTGGTGGTTCAGATTCTGCAGAATATCCAAACAACTGGCATCTGACAGCTTCATACTAGGCATTTCTTCCAAACTCTAATTCTGGGTACAGACTATGCTGATACTAATTAAGTAATTTAAACTGGAACTTGCATCTTTCCAGTGAGATTCTACTTTTGAAGCACCACACTACCAAGGAGTGTTTTGCAACTGCCAAGACATGAAAGCCTGTTTGTTATTAACACATCACTATATAATTAGGGGACTTAGCAGGGGGCTGGGTATTCACATGTTCTTTTTCCTCTGTTGCTGACAGTGCTAGATGAAAGTCTCTACGTATCCCGTTAGGTGACAAGTGAAAATGAGTTCTACGGCCAAAACTAAGCAATTTGGCACAATTTAGTTGAGAGCTGGCATTTTCTGCTCAAGAAGGGCCCAGAATTGGAACAGCACGAGGTGTTACAGATCAAGATTGAGATGCGCTGGCCAAGCTGCGCAGGTGTCTTATGGAGCCGAGCTGCAGTGGGTGCTGAAGTCCAGGACTGAGATATGTTGGCAGAGCTCAGATGGGGAATGTTGCCCAGATTCTGAGAACAACACAGAGCCCGTATTTTAATTAGAGCTCCTCTGCTCATCTGCATGGCTCAGCACAAACTCTCATCTTCTGAATTTTCCAAGCCTTTATGCAAAAAGCCTACCTTTCACTTTTTCCTACTCGTCCCCCAATGAGGACACACCAGTAGTGACCACTCATGCCCATGTATTCCGCTGTTGGCTCTCATTAGATGTCACGGGTCAAGCAGCAGAAACGTATGCACTAATTTCATACTGTCCATATATGGACTGATATATGGATCCCACTGTAAAGAGTTTCCAACAGGTCAAACAAGGCCTGTAATCAAAGACAGGAGGCTGTGGGTTTTCAGGAAGAAGTCTGATAGCAGAGAAGGCATGATGACACACAGGTGACTGAGCTGGACACAGAAAACCTGAATAACTGACTTCATGAAGCCTGGGGAACACAGAGAGAAGCAGCAATACAATGGAAGTGTTGGATAGGCCAGGAGGTAACAGGACTGCAAGCATCTGCAATGCAAATCCTGCCTGGAGTACTGCCTAATGTTTATTAGCTATAGCTAAAGATTCGATCCCAGGCATCACAGATACGCATGACCGATTCCAGCAACAATACAGGAATTCATAGTTTGCGAAAAACTCCTCCTCTTTCCGCATTGTGTACGGGCCTACAGCTTAAGCTGGCCAAAGTAGGTCACAGGGAATGAGTTCATTTGAATATGTAAATTCAACCTAACAAGGAGTAAAGACAACTGCTTCAAGCTTGTGAGTTCAGACTCAGAAAAATGGGTTTTCATAGCTCTTCTGGGAACTGGAAGCTTAGCTTTGGCTTTCACCCCTCCCTGCCGTTTCCTCCCCTTGCCCATCTTCATCGCCTTTCCTCTTGCCTCTGACCTAATAAGCATCTGACAAACACCCCCCCCCCCCATTTCTAGGAACCGAACCCGTGGTCAGAAAAGCGTACTCAGTAAGGTCATTAAAAAGCTCACACAGAAAGGTTTGTCAGCTCTGAGTGGTCACTGAGAGCATGTGCCACGTGTGCAACTCTCCATAGCTAATTTTCAAACAAGCAAGAAAACTCATCTTTTGTCTGTCTCCTGCAAAGTCTTTTTTCCCCCCTTTTTTCTTTTTTTCTTTGCTAAAGGGAAGTTCCGTTTCAAATAACTGGACTGATTAAAACCACTGTCCCTCTACCACCACCCCCAGTCACAAGCAGCTCATACCATGAAACAGTGTCAAGAAAAGGATTTCTTATACAAAGGACTTCACATAACCAGGGAGAAGAAACAAAGGAAAAATGTTAACATTTTTATTTAACTCTTTTCTAAACACATTAACTCTTACCTTTCTCTTCCTATGCTTTTAATGAAAGTATTCCTGTGAAAACTTTTTAAATCAGAGTCATATTTTTGAAATTACACACTGAAGCAGAAGTAATCAGCTTGCTATTTCCATAATTAAACAGGTATTTAATTAATACCTTTTACTCAGCCTGAGTCAACTCCTATGAACACAATAGTCCTGCATCCCTCCCCGTTACCTCTAACTTAAATTTATGAGGCTTTGCGTGGCTCAAGGGAAGGAGATAAGAGGCCGAATTTCAGTTTAACCGCTGACAGTTTCACCTCTAAATGGCTTAAAACAAATGTCGGCCAAGAAATTGTTGTTTAGCTCTTTTAACTGAAGAGGTTCTCCAAGAGAACTTCTTTTCTTTTTCTAAACCTTTTATTTTTTGGGGGGAGGTACAAAGACCATAAAACAAATCTTTTTGGTTACCTTTGTAGTCTCATTCAAGCCCACTGACAAAACCGTTCATGGCAATTGAACACCAGCAGTTTACAGAGGCTAAGCAATGGTGTTTCCTCCTGAGCAGCTTAAATTTTGATGACGTGGAAACTGTACCTGTTCTGGGAGTAAAAAAAAGACAACTTTAGTCTTCAGGGCAACAACACAGAACACTGCATTAGCATCAGATGAAAAACTAATCACCCCAAAATGGAATCGCAGCTTAATTCCCCAAAGTGTTGCTGGATTAGATAGGTTACCTGCTTGCAGCCTAACCCTCTGATGACACAGTACTAATAATGGGGTCCTCAAGCTGTGACAACCCTATGGGTTGTGGCTGCCTTATGGGCACGTCTAATTATGATGTTCTGTGACAAGGCTATAAATACACATGCTCCCACAGGTGAAGACCTGATTGTAGTGAGCAGCAAGGGGTTCTGGCAGGTATTTGCTCTGTCCTCACACAGCGTAGCACTGCCTGCTCAAACTGGAGGGCTGTTTATAACTGTGAGAGCCTCACAGGCCTATACTCTGGGGAGTGTGAGAGTACAGAAGCAAGCAAGATTTCATTTCACATATAGATCAAACGTTAGCAGGAAAAGTGCCAAAGGGAAAAAAGAGTAAATTTGTTCAAATGAAAAAGCCTACTGACAAAACCCAAAGACCACCTGAGCAAAGGCAAAAGGGGATTACATATTAACACACCAAGTCTGGTGGGCTGAACATAGGCCTGAGAGGAGATGAAGATAATCACTCGTTTACAGGGCCTTAAGCAGGTAGTTATTTGAGGAGAAAGAACTCTGAAGGCTTTTTTAAAGAAAAGGGAAGGTGGCTAGGCTAGTTTGTTTTCAGGATTCAGTTCTTAAAGATCATTACATTATCATAACGCCTTAGGCTCATAAAACCAACCTGTGTCCCTGCACACCATCCGCTGCCAAGTGAAGAGGCTTTTTCTTGCTCTCTCCTTCAGTCCCGAGAAGGAACCTGATGGGCAGCCAAATGACCCCTGAGGGCCAGTCGTGAATTCATGCTGTAGATGAGCTGTTGACTGAAAACCAATCCCTGCATCCTAACAAGAAAAAGAATAAACAACAAAATGCCTTCTGCTGTCCCATCTCCTTTACGGTTTGTTTTGTCAGTCAAAGGAGACGACAATCACTCACAACACAGAACTGAATAGGAAAATTATCAGCTGCCTCAGCCAACGCACCATGGCACACAGTTGTCAAACTCCTGCAAATTTTGTCACAAGTCTCAGAGCTAAAGTTTCTATGATTTCTAAGGACGCCCAGAAAAGCTCTCTTTCATTAAAAAGGAAAACCTCCCTTTTATCTTGCTACACCACCTCTCTGATGGGATGAAACAGACAACAAAGGGTGCTCTCTCCCACTGCTCCCAGCACAGCTACCTCAGGAGCACGGGCAAGAGATCTGACAGAGTTAACTCACCCCCACAGAACCGAGACCAGAAGCTGCACTATGGAGGAAGAAAGAATATGTGCTAGGGCCAGAGATTAGCTTCAGGTCGGTGACTGGTGTGCCGGACACCGGCTGTTTGGACAGAGGCCACGGAGGGCAGTGCCGGCGGACAGCAGTGAGGGGCAGCGAGTGGAGTGTAAAGCACAGGCCCGAAGGCGGGGGGGGGGGGGGGCGATAAGGGGCGCCGTGCGGCAGGTCCGGGGGGGGCAGGCTGAAGGGGCAGCGGTGCAGAGACCCGCACGATGCCCACAGGCTTCACCTCAGGCCGGCAGCAGGCCCCTGGCAGGCCCAGGCTGCCCGGCGCTCAGGCCCGGCCTGGCCCCAGCAGGCCCGTGAGGGCAGCGCTCCCGCCACCACCTGCCCTCGCGGCCGCCGCCATCTCCCCTCACGGCCGCGCAGGCCGGCCGCGGGCTGGGGAGGCCGCCTGCCGGCGGCGGCGGGGGCGGAGCGCTGCGGGGGCGGCGGGGGGCGGCCCCGCCGATCGCGCCCCTCCTCAGACGTGGCGGGGGAGGAGGGGCCGGCCCGGCGCGGAGCCGAGCGGAGCGGCCGCGCCGCGATGTGGCAGAGGTCGGTGTGTGTGGGCCTACTGGCCCTGGCGCTGGGCTACCTGTGCCTCCTGGGCCCCGAGCTTCCCCCCTCGGCGCTGAGGCACCTCTCCGCCTCGCTGCTGGGGGGGCTGCGCCGCGCCCGCTCCCTGGAGGGCCGCATGGTGGCGGCCTGGCAGGCGGCTATCGTCCGCCCGGCGCGCGGCTGGGCGCGCGTCGCCGTCGGGTAGGTGCGGGCAGCGCGCGGAGGGGCGGGGCGGGGGAGGGCGGCCTCGTCTCTGTGTGTGCGTGCGCGCGCGTCTGTCTGTGTGTCTGTCTGTGTCTGTGTGTCAGTTTGTGTGTGCGCGCCCGCCCGCCCCACGCGGCGCACCCTTCCCGCGCTCCCGCCTCGCGGGCCCGCGCTGCCGCTCCCGCCCAGCTCCGCGGGGGGGGCCGGGGATGCGGGCCCCGCTGGGCTGTGCAGCGCTATGGCGCGGAGCGTGGCGGGCGGGGGCGGGCACGGGACAGAGGCGGCCCTCTGCCGTGCGCGCAGGGAGCCCGGCCCCTTTCGCCGTCAGACGGGCGGGAGTGCAGGGCACAGTCCGGGAGCATCGCCTTGATCTTAAACGCTGGGTGTAGGCCTGGCGTTACACTTGCCGTTACGTATAGCGCCTGACTCGCTCGGTTCAGGACAGGCCGCGGCGGGACAGCCCGGCCGAGCGGAGCGGAGCGGAGCGCGGGATAACCCGGTCGAGCGGCGGACTCGGCCTTCGGGCGCGGGAAGGGGCTGCCCCGCCGCGGTGGCTGTGGGGGCACCTGGGGCTGGTGCCGGCCTTGCTCTGGTGCTGCGGTCAGTGCAGACCTTCTGCCGTGAGGAGGTGGCAAAACAGGCTTCCCGGTGCCTCGCAGCCCCTCTTGGCAGAGCATCGCTGGGAAAGAGCCGGGTGCCCTCGGTGTGTTCTTCGCTTGCTTCTTCGGTTTAAAGCAGCCGGATTCCTACACGATACATACATGCACCGCAAACACGTGGGGCCTCGAAGTTCAGCCGCACCGCAGTTAGTTAGCAGCGTATCCCTGCTGTTAGGGGAGTTTATTAGAAGCATGAAGTGTGTTAGCAGAGGAATGGCAGGGAGGGAGAAGGCAGTTGGAAGATGATTAGAGGTGTCTCACTTGAAAGACCTGCAGCTTGGTTTATGTCCCCTCACATCTTTAATGATTCATTAAAATATAAAATCGCTGACCTTTTGCTGCAGTGAGTTGAGGGCTACAGTGCTGATTGGGCTTATTATTTCTTTGGTTTTCTTTGCTGTGCGAGGGGATTGTTCTCTCGGTTTATGGGATGATGCGTGATGCAGAGGATTTCTGAGCAGGTTACGTCATGTACTGAAAAGCCTCAGGGTTTTTAATGTCCTTTATTTTGTGCGATGCAGCTTTCATTTGTTGTGGCCCAAATCATGCGGGAAAGGTCGCTGACAAGGAGGAGCGCTAAATGGCTGTGCGTTTCACGCTGACATGTAAGCAGGCATTGGCATGCAGGTAGACCCAGAGTAAGTTAGAGACCGTGCAAAAGTTTTGTGGATCTTTGGATCCCTGTCAGGGAAGCGTGAGGCAGAGGAACAGAAATTGCACTTGGCAGCAGTTCCGGAAGATGCTTTAGTGATTGCAGATAACATCTCAGTAAATATTTGGTATGTATTGCTCTCTGTCTGAAACCAAGGACTAGAAACAAGGGCAAGTGTTCATAAGCTTTCTTCCTGGGGGGCTGGTCCCAGCCCAGAAAGTTTCCTGCTCTCTTATCTAGTCTGAATTAGACTAGATAGATTGTTTAAATTGATGCAGTTGGTAAGAAATGGGGACTAGAAGATTTGGACTGCAGGTTAGACTTTATGTAAAGTCTCGATCTGCTGAAATGGCTCTTAACACTTCCTAACTATTGCAGGACTTTTCTCCTGTTTGCACTATTTGAGAGAAGGTGGTGTGCTATTTCTGGAAATTTGGGGTGATCCTTTTGAAACTGCAGTTTGCAAATATTTCAATGGACAAATTGCTCTCTTGACTTCTTATCAACAGAACCAGCCCATGTGTGGGGTGTTTGTGCACGTGGTTTTCGTTATTGTTAGGAGTAGTTGAAAGTCAAGAGGCTGATCTAGTAGACTTCAAAACTTTCAGTTTTGCTTTTAACCATTCTGAGTTGCAGGTACATTTCAAACCCAAAATATATATTTTTATAAAAGCTTCTTATTTTAAGAATTAAAAATTAAGAATGCTATTCTTATTGTAACTTTTTTTTGAGCAAGCCTAAGGCAGCAAATGATGTACAACATATACTGCAACATACATAACAACCTTTGGACTACACAGCTTACTCTTTCTTGTTTTAATTCAGCAGAACATTAGAAAACCTTCTCTCCTCTGCAGTGCTGGAACACAATAAAAGCATGTCAAAAGGAGAACACTTCAATAGAGAATTTCAGGAAATTCATATGCCTTTGTGTTTTTTTTCATTTGGTTGTTTTCCCCCTTAGCAAGAGGGCTTGCAAACAGCAAACATCACTGGCTGGGGAGTGATCTCTTTGTAGTCTCACAAGCGCCGGAAGGTACACGCGGTTTTCCCGGTATGCATTTTCCTTCTCTCTTCCAGCGTCAATGCCTGTGTAGACGTGGTTCTGTCTGGTGTGAAGCTGTTAGAGGCGCTCGGTCTTGAACCTGGGGATGGAAAAAATCATGCCGTCCTGAACTCCAGACAGGACCTGAAAGAAGCATTTGCTTACTTCATGGAAAAAGGGGCAGCTGCCGAGCGCTTCTTCAGCAACACAGAGTCTTTCCATCACATTGCACGGACAGCCTCTGAGTACCCAGGTGCACAGGTATGGCTTCCACCTAATACAAGCTTTGAGAAGCATGTTTCTTGTTTTCTGCGTCACTGGTGACTTGCGTTCTCTCTCTGGTGAGAGGGCAAATTATTTAGGAAAGAAACTCATGGTATAGAGTGTTAATGACTTTCATAGAATCGTAGAACCATAGAATGGTTTTGGTTGGAAGGGACCTTAAAGATCATCTAGTTCCAACCCCCTGCCTCTTCCTGGGCTGCAGGTGCACATTGCTGGGCCATGTTGACTTTCTTCACCAGCACCCCCAAACCCTTTTCCTCAGGGCTGCTCCCAATCCATTCTCTGCCCACCCTGTATCCGTGTTCGGGATTGTCCCGACCCATGTGCAGGACCTTGCACGTGGCCTTGTTGAGCCTCACGAGGTTCACACAGGCCCACCTCTTATGTTGTGAATAAATTTATTTTTATAGAGCTGTTACCTGAAGGCAAATATTTAGATTAGAAAAAGTCAGAGAACACTCAACATGTTGAAATCTCCCACAGAATTGTAAAATTGTTTTGCTTTCAGCCCAAATAAGCTTTATTAATTTTCATAATGCTAGACCCTTTTCTAAATAGGAAAGTGAAATTCTTCAGCCTATACTGAGGACTAAGCATGTGTAAAGCTATCAGAGCAAGGGAATGCCCATACCTGCCTCTGTTTGTTTTACAGCTTTACGTAGGAGGAAATGCTGCTCTCATCGGTCAGAAGCTTGCAACAAATCCAGATCTGAAGGTAATACATTCAAAAATTTCGTGCTATTCACTTGTCTTTAATGAGGTTCACATTACTCCCCTGTAGATTTTGGGGATCTTGCAGTTATTTCTTAGGTAGTGGTGGACCATGTGGCTGGGCTTGCAAGTTTAAAAGCAACTTGCTTTTAAAAGTGTGGGTTTTTTTAATTGAATTATTATTATTTTTAAATCAGTTGTCTAAGTGATGCTTAAATGCACTGAAATGGCGGCAAGGGATGTGGCAGGGAAACCTTGATTGGTTTTTCTTGTTTTTTAGATCCTCCTTTGTGGCCCAGTTGGTCCTAAACTCCATGAACTACTTGATGACAATGTGATTGTACCACCTGAATCCATGCAGGAAAGAGATGAATTCCATCTTATCTTGGAGTATCAAGCAGGTACCTTGCCAAAGGCTGAATGTTAGATGAGAACCCCAAACATCACTAAGATATTCCTGGCTGTAAAGTTGTGTTTTGAATCTTAATTCCAGAAGGACTGTGTAAATTACCAGTATTGTCAGCTGTCGCTGCAATAATCTGGTAATTCCCTGTGCTTCAGGGAGCTGCGTTAAGTGAACAGACATTTAAAAGTCTTCTGAAACTTCTTCCTCTTGTAATACAGTTACTGTAGATACTGCCTCATGCTGCTGCCTTGACATCCCATTGGTTCTGTATTCCTGTATTGCTATCACCTATAGAAACCCGATGGACTTCTCATTTTGTTGCAACGCCTAAGCAGACCTGATGGGTGTAATTCTAAAGCTGTATGAACATTAAAATAGTCCAGTAATGTTCTCTGAAAACAGAAAGGTGCCATTTAACCGAAGGCAGATGAAATTTAGGGTAACCCTAATGTAGTGGCTAAAACAAATCTGCATGTGTTTTCTTGCTGTTCTCAGCCCGAGTCATTTCACTGGTCCTGTCTCAAAATACAGCATCAGAAAGAGTTGCATTGGTGTGACAGAAGAGGGAGTATTTGGCAAGGAGGGAAGGCAAGAATCACCTTAATTAAACTTCTTCAGCAAAACTAATGTGGAGCAGCACCCAAAGCATCCACTCTGATGGGCTCCTGGCTGAAACGAGGCTACTATAACTGACAAGTACTGTAACACTTGTAATAGCCAGTGGAAATTGTTCCTTGATCTTGAGTCCTCTTGCTTCTGGAAGCATCCTGATTAGAGGATACATTAGTATATGATGTCTCCTTTTCTCAGAATATATGTTCTCAGGTGAGAACTGCCCTCCTGATGCGACTCTGGGGATCTTTGTCCTAGACAGAACTTTGTCAGGAGACTTTTCTAAAGAGAAGGCAGCACTGATGGCTGTTGTTGCTGTTGTAGTGGCTCTTCCACAAATGCGGTGATACTCTCCATAGTGTAACCAGTATACATTCTGGGAGAGACAAGTGAAGTATGCAGGCTGGTTCCAAGGTGGAGATTCTGCCTGTAATAGCCTCTCAAGAGCTTTCTGTTCAAGCTGCCCTTTATTTATTCCCTTACATTTCTTTCTGTCCAGTTATCGTAACTGGCATAAGGAACTGCCTGCTGCCTGAACAACGATGCCTGGACAGATGGGGAGAGCTGGCAGAGGGCTGGACAGTTGGACTGTGGCTTTTGTCATTTGTATCCTCTCTAGGCTGGCTGTCGTTACCCTGTTTTCTCATGGCTCAGTATCCCAGAGATGGAGCCTGTTTAATTTGTGATCCTACCCAGGAATAAAACAGTTTACACATACAGCACTGATGCACCTCTGTGCTGCAGATCATTTCTGTGAGCTGCGCAGTCAGGAACAGTAAAAGCCATGAGAGTTTTCAGGGTGTACCTTCAATTATAATGGGTGGTGGTTGCCGGAAGGGGAAGGTCTCCTCGCTCTTGGCATGTCCTGCACACTCCAAATGTTTAGCTTGAGCTGGCTGTGACACTCACCTAATTGCATGCTAAAGTAACGTAACCGATTAAAACATTGCAAAGCTTGCAAAACCAACCAAACAGGTATCGAATTTTCCTTCTGATCAGACAAGTGTCTAAATGAGGCCCAGGGAGTGAATGAAGAGAATGAATGAGAAAAACAACAAGATTTCTCATATGGCTGGCAGTAGCTGTTAATTGAGCATAGCCACATTGTGAAATCGCGCCTTTGGATTCCAGCAGGATATCCCAAAACAAACTCCAGATACGTGGTTTGCTTTGCTTCTCTTCTGAGTTAACTCCTTCTCTTTGTTTCACCCCAGGTGAAGAGTGGGGACAAGTGAGAGCACCCAATGCCAATCGCTTCATCTTCTCCCATGACCTGTCAAATGGCGCCTTAAATATGCTGGAAGTGTTTGTGTCCAGCTTGGATGAATTTCAGCCAGATCTTGTCGTGCTTTCAGGACTTCACATGATGGAAGGGCAGAGCAAGGAGATGCGACAGAGACGACTTATGGAGGTAAGATACTTGAATACCAGTGTCTCCTTAATTTCCATTCCAACTTCATGGATGGAATGCTTCATGGGAAAGTATTGCGTGCTGAAAGAAGAACGTGAACTGTAGGAATAGCAAAAGTCTAAACCTCTAACACTGATGTTTCTTAGATTTGGTGGGTTGTCTAGGGGAAAAAAGGTAAGGTCTCGTTCTCTGGCTGGTGTGCATTGACACAGTTACTGGACCTTACCTAGTGGCTGAATTGCACTTTTTTTATCCCAGATACTAAGATGATTGAGGTTATAATCATGACTTGCATTCTTTAAGCAGCATTTTTGTTAGATAATCCAAGAGCCAGCTTTCTCATCTGAGCCCAAAGGAGTTAGACCCAGTTCTCTTTGTATTTACAGATTGTTGCCTGTCTTGCAGCTGGGTACCTTTCCTGATGCGATACACTAGGGCTTTTTTTCTTTTTTTCGTTTTTTCTTTTTTTTCTTTGTTCTAGGATCAGCTGTTCCACAGCTGCCTCAAATTTGTGAGGTTTCCGAATTAGTCCATTAGCGAAGTGCCAGCCTGGCTGCAGATTAGGGTTAGATACATTGTCCTGCCCGGGCATCCTGAAAACTAGAAGTGGTTTTTATTTCTTCCCCTTAGCAGATATCTCATTTGGAATTGTGTTTAAAACCATACACAGGAAGATTAAAATATGCATATCTCAGAGTCAAAATCCCTTTGTTTTTTCTGTTTCTTAATGAATATCTGGGTGTTTTATTTTCCTGTGCCCCTGTAGGCTGTGGCCTCCATCTCCGACATCCCTACTGACATTCCCATACACCTGGAGTTGGCCAGTATGACTGATCAAGATTTTATGAGCAACATTATGCATCAGGTAATGAAAATGAAAGGACATGCTCTTTTTATCAGTTTTCTTTTCTTCAGTATCACAATGCACAGACTTGTATATGAATATAGAAATGAACATTTTAAATTGGGGCTTTGCATTTGAAGATAAGTGGAGAACAAGGGCTTAATGTCTGCTGTTGCATTCTGAATGCTTCCGTTTCCTCTGCTGAGCTTACCAGAGTATCCCCCCTGTGCAGCAAAGGAGAACAGTAACGACTTGTGGCTTAGCAGAGGACAGATTTGTTTTCCTTAGCTCAGAGGGAGTTCTCCTTGTAGAAGGGTCTCTTTGGGAGGTTTAGGAGGTATCTTGCAGTGCCCTTGGCCAATCATCAAATCATTTTCAGCAAGGAGTAAGGATTTTTTGCAGATCTGAGTTTGTTCAGGAACTATATGCAGTGAAAATGCCATGCAATGTAGCAGGGCTTTGTTATAAAGATTTTTTTTTCAGCCATGGGAGGAAGGTGATCCAGGAGAATACTCAGAACTCCACAGATACAAGTAACTTTGGCTGGTTTAGATCTAGCAGGCTTGCGGATTTGTAGAAAAAACAGGATTTGAATTTGAGCTGAGTTTATACTTTAAAAAAGACCTTGATTTCTTTGTGGAATTTCTTTCCTGCAGATTCTGATGGTACCTACCTTGTTTAGCTTGACACGGCTCTGATCTCAGTGTTATGAGTGCTTCATGTGGATTGGATGTTTTGTTACTCTTTACTGTCAAGTGCGTGTCTAGAAATTTTACAAAATGAGCATGCACCCTTGGTGTGAAGTGTTTTCTTGGCTAAGTAATTCTTGAAGACTTGCAGAATGAGGAAGCTCATGCAGTGACTTTGGCCTGCATCTCTCCAGGAAACAGGATTCTCCCTTCTGCTGACCACGCTGGCGACAAAGCCAGTAACATGGTAGAATGAGGAAGGGTGAAGTCTGATCCTCTCTCTGAAGGAAAAACGGTTGTTTCTGTTAGCAGGTCTTTCCCCTGGTGAACTCCATTGGGCTGAACGAACAGGAGCTGCTGTTCCTCACACAGTCTGCCTCTGGTCCCCACGCCTCCCTCGCTTCCTGGAGTGGAGTTCCCGATGTGGGTGTAGTCAGCGACATCCTCTTCTGGATCCTGAAGGAACACGGGAAGACCACAGAGCGGGCCTCTGATCTCACGCGGATCCACTTCCACACCCTGGCTTATCATATCCTTGTCACAGTGGATGGGTACTGGGGCAACCAGGTTGCGGCTGTGGCTGCAGGAGCTAGAGCAGCAGGGACTCAGGCCTGCGCCACTGAAACCATCGATACCAGCAAAGTCTTTCTGAAAGCTCCTTTGGAGTTTGTGACCTCCCAGATAGAGGCACCTTCCAAAATCTCTTTGAATCCAGATGAGCCAGTGGTGCACTGGCACAGAGAAGGCATCTCGTTCCATTTCACTCCTGTTCTGGTGTGTAAAGATCCTGTCCGGACCGTGGGACTCGGGGATGCCATTTCAGCCGAAGGACTGCTATATTCAGAAGTATATCCTCAATAGAAAACTAAGACCCTCCTTTTTCTCCAATCCTGTGTGGTGTCTGAGGAACCATGGGATAGGATTTCAGCCAGTGGTGGTATAGGAACAGAATCAGGGTGTGGTGTGTTTTCTGGATATAACTGAAAAAGAGCCAAAGAATTAATTCCAGGTATACACTGTCAGATACATTCCAGTCACTTGGCAGTGGCTCGAACGCTTCACGTCTAGGTGCAGACATTTTGGTATTTAATGTGAAAACTGGCTTTTCCTTGTCTTAAGCATGCAGGGAGGGAAATTAATATCAAAATCCCTGTTTGGTGTTGGTTTGCCGTTTGTAACTCTAAAAGGGTCTTGTCTGTTAGTGCCGGAAAGTGCGACAGCCAGGAAAATTTCCTGCATGTGGATCCCAGGGAGAGCACAGCAGTGCTTGGCCCTGTCTTGCCTCTGATAAACTAAAAATAAAAGGCGCTTGCATTATCTCCTCACAGCACATTGCTATGTGGCAAGAGCAAATCTTCCACTTTCTTGGTGTGATTATGGAATCTTTTACTGATGAAATTACCTCTCAGCCTCAGTGTCCCCAGCATTAGAGGGAGCCAGTCTCAAAATGTGATGCACACTGTACCTACTCCTTAAATGCATAGAGAAAACCCAACTCAAGGCTGCCTAAATTATTTTGGGTATCTGTTGTCTCTATGACTGAAGGTATTCAACTGAGCCCTAGCAGCCTGTGCTTAGTTTCTTGGGAAACTAGAAGTGAAGATAATCAGGGTTTATATTTGGGGAGACAGCTTTATTTCCTCGCCAGGTAAACCACAAAACGTTAACGTATCTGCTGTACACTAAATACCAAGAGTTCCAGCCAGGGGGGCTCGCAGCTGGTGTTCTTTGCTAACAGTGGGTGCTTATATCTGGTATTTTACAGAACAGCTGTTGAGTGCTGGAGACTAATTTGTTTGTTTGTTTATTTGAGAATGGTTGTGCAATTTTCTTCAGTTTCTCTGCCCTCCATTCAGAAGGGTTAATGTGTTAGGGAAGATCCCTCTGGAGGCTCAAAGGCTGAAACAGCATTTTCCAGGTAAGACTGGAGTGAGAAGAGCTTTTTTAGGGTGTGATGTTGGGTTTTTTTTTCTTTGACTCAGTCACTGATAGTTTGCTCTGGACAGCCTTTGAAATTAAAAAAGTAGAACCATGTGTCCTTGTGAAATAGTTTGCTTGTATTTTTTTCCTCTTCGTAGTCACATGCTATGGATTGCACAGCACCAGCATTTTTTTTTGTCTCTTTCCGGCATGTTTTGTCTCTGTCCGCTTCCAAGAATTTCAGGTGTATTTGCATAGCTATCATACACAGTGGATGAAATGCAGTCGCCGTGTCTATGCAAGCCTGTGCTGTACCAGAATTTGTAGGAGGTTGCTTTAGGTCTGTCTTTGCATCTGAGTGTAGGGGCGGAGAGTTGGTATCACTTAGGGCGGAGTGATTCGTTTCAGTAACGCTGTCATGTTGCTGTCAGTGATGTTCTCCTGTTGGAAAATGCCACTGTGAATGCTCCGTAAGGATAAAAATTGACAGCTGTTGTAACTCGTACTGACTTTGCACACAATGCTGTCTGTCAATGTATACTTAACTTCTGCTTTCCCTCTGAGCAAAGTCTTCTGTGTTGTACCAGAAGAGAAATACAGCCAGTGCTATGTTTTCCTACAACTTTCCCATCCTGATCTTCTGTGGAGTCTCACCATTTTATCTTGGTGCGGGATCTTCTTAAGACTGGAAGTATTTCTATCTAGATTATTTTTTTATTATTATAATTGTTGATAAACTATAGCATGGGACTTCGAGTTCTGCTTTAGTCTTCCTATAGAAAAAATAAATAGAATATTCTTCTTTCAGCTGTCTAAAAGGTCTGAGGCCATTAGCAAGGTTATTTTGCAATCTTTGATCATAGCCTTCTGGCACACCACCCCTAGGACCACCAAAGGCCATGCATCCTGCCAGCTGGAGAACTAATCCTTTGCTTACGCTAGGTCCCACTTCCTTGACAGTGGGCCAAGCTGTGTGGATTCTCAAGTTGGAAACAAAACAAAACTAAATACACACAAGCTGTCACTAGCAACAGTCCTGCTGCTGTATTTCACTTCTCTCTTCCAAAAACATTTGCAGGGATGTGAGAGGCTGATTAGACTGACATTGCCTTATGGCCATTTCGGATCACGTAACTGCACTAACAGACCTTGTCCAAGGGTAAGCTATGCTTGTAGTTAACAGGAGTGTTACAGGCCTAAATTACCTTTTTTTTTCCCTTTTTTTTTTTTAAACTACTTTGAATAAATAACTGCTGTAAACAAGTATCAAAAAGGAGGTTTGCTTAGAATAATTCATCTGGGCCTAAAAGCTAAAATAATAATAATTTTTATTTTATTATTATGATGGTTATTATTACTATTACTATTCCTTCCTTCCTGCTGCTCCTGTTCTTTCCCACCAGGTAATATTTCTTCTTTGGCCTGTTGTTGGTGTGCTGCAAATTCCCGGCACCGTGAGTCACTTCTCAAATGGCAGTAGCTCGTGCTGGTTAGATTGCTGCTCTATCTATGTATCTGCTTTGATCAGGCATATAGAGCTCGCCTGGTCATCAAATTCACTTACCAAGGATAATTCTTAACAAGCGTGACCTGTTAATCAGATATGCTGTTGGTATCCCTGATAAGTTTGGAAACAATCTATATGATAATAAAACTGAATTGAATGGCAGGACCCAGCAGCCCGTTCTTCACTTCATGTTTCACATGCTGTGAACACGACGTGCTTCACTCCTCTCTGCTTTCCTGACTTAATTACAGTAAGGGCTGCAGCGTCTCTTGAAATCCTTCTGGACGTGTAGGCTGTCCCACACCTCTGCACAGCTACTGTAGCGACAGCAAAGAAAAACTGCTTGGTCTTCTAACAGACCATGCTGAGCAACAGAAATGGAAATAGCTAGGCGGATTTTTTTGGTCTGTATAGAGGAAAAATACTGAAATGTCTATTGCATTTGGGGTTTGGTTGGTTTGGAGGTGTTTTTTTTGTAAAATACAAAAGTCCTTGGTAGGTGAGAGATTTCTAAACACATTTATCTAATAGATTATAAAAATCCTGATCTCTCATCACCATGAAGAAACAGAAAAGTTGCAAAAATACCAAAGCTTCAAAACCAGGCTTGAAATGATCTCTGCGCACCCCCGATTGTCTCTACAACTTGTGTTTGCTCTCATCTGTTACTCATACCTTGAAATCCACAGTGATGGATGACTCAAACCTCACCTGGCCTCATACTCTGAACAGAAGGGGTTCCACTGGAATTGTTTATTCTGACAGTTTGCTGAAGATGCAATAGATGAGCTCACCATCATGACACTAAGCTAGTGTCTCTCTAGGTGACAGAACTTGTGCACATTGATATTTGTACTTCTGTGTGCCTGTAGCCAGTGGAGCCACGTTGGGTTTAGTTTTGTCTTACCCTTGTTCAAAAACGAGCAATGCTTTGTCTCTTTTCTGTGTATGTTGCTTACTGTAGGTCAAGTGGCGGTTTATTTGAGATGCATGAACCACAGGAGGCTGGCAGGCTTTGAAAAGATATGCTGCTTCTCTGCTGTGCCCATGGCAATGTGCGATTGCTACCTGGCTACAGGACAGCCTACCCCAAATCCAACATTTTTTTTCCCCCCTTTCCAGGGGAGTTTCACAGCATTGCTAAGGAATTACTTGATTTTCCTTTGGTTATCTGCTGTTGTGGCATGTGAGGTGCAGTTAAGTTTCCTCTTTTCTCATTAGTTTCTTTTTACAGAACTGGTGCTGAAATGGTCTGCCATAGCCTTTATGAATTGCCTGTAACAAAGACCTCATCAGCTGCTTTGAGCCATGTTAGATGTTGCTTTAGAGTCCAACTCTACTTCTCAGCTACTGGAATCCAGAGCTTGGATGGCAGCAGAGCACTAGGTCCATCTCCACAACCTCATGGAAAACTGTCAGCAGTGTGTATGTATTTGCTATCAGGTATCTTCTGCTCAAGTTTATTTTAAGACTAGTTAGCCTAAGGAAGGGGTTACTTTTTGTAGCCACCTCTGTAGTACGCCTCCCAATGACAATAACAGAAATAAAACCCCCAGATTTTTAAACTGTGATATCCACCGATGCTAATTGTGGTTGACTTTTCTTTTTTATTCTGTAATGAGGTACTGAATTATCAAGAATCATGTGCCACAGGGTGACCTTTCCAGCTGTGTCCTGACAAAAAACTTAAAAGACAATAATGGGACAGTTTTTGCATGATTGGTACAAGGCAACTAACTCTTTCCAGTTACCCTAAAAGTTGTTTAACCCTCTGTGCTGTTGGGCTCCGTTTTGGAGCTTGCAGCTTAGGTGAACGCTGATGCTGTTTTCAACGAGTGAGCAACTGAACTGTCTCCATGTTGATCAACTGTGTTGGTATTTGGCATCGGCTGCTGATACACGTGCTTGGAGCAATCTGTTCTGAAGCAGTGCTGTCACGTACTTCTGTCACACAGTGTGCTGCATTGCTATTTCTGGTGTAAGGAAACTCATCAAGTTTTTGAGTACACTTGGAAGAAAAGTAGAAAAACAGGAAAATACTGTATTTATATTTTTATGGCTTTAGTTGGATTGTTCTTATGTCCTGTATTAAATCAGTATTTGAATGTGAATGTTTGTTTCAAGCCATATTAATAGTGCTTTTCTTTAGTGCAGTTAGGTTTTTGGTAAAAGTGTACAGTTAAGTTTTAAACCTGTGACCACACCAAAGTGGTAGTCTTTTCTTTTGTTTTTAAAGTTGGAGTGATAAGGGGCAGAGGAAACCTAGTCGCAACGTGTTCTTCTGCATAGCATATCCCTTGTCCTGCTCTCATCACTTCTCCCTACTTTCTGCTTCAGCAGTTCTGGGTCTGATTAAACTCATCAGTAAAACTTGATCTTGGAGCCAGAAATGATGGCTCTCCTGTCAATTCAGAGATGTCAGATGAAGTTCTCTTCCACAGCAGGTGGAGAAGTTTCTTGCCTAACATCTCAGGTGGATCCTCAGCGCCATCCAGGCTGAATTCTCAGGGAGTTACTGATCCAGACTCTAGTGGGAGGATGTTCTCAGCAAAGGAAACAAATGCAAGTTGGAAATAGCATGCATGGCCATTACCTTCTGTGCCGGAAGCCTGGAAAGATGTCTGTTCCAAACAGCTCGCTGTCGCTTTGAAAACTGAGCCCAATATCAGCCTTTGCTGAGAAGATCTTACAGCAGCTGAAGAATACAAATGCTGGCAGCTAAGGGGGAATGATCTTATTAAAATGCAAGTGGGGGAAATAAAAAAAAAATACACGGAAAGCCTCCCCTGTGAATTTCTCAGGAAAGCTGCTTCTTGGCCAGGGCAGCCTGGGTAAAAGCGGGTTCAAATCTCACCTGTGTTTGTGCCGTTCAGTTTGAGAGTGATAAAGAACTGTGTGTGTTATATAAAACAGTCTTGGCAGATGAACTAGTTGTTACAATACGTGCTCTCTTTGCAGTGCGTTTGTGTTGAGCTTATTATCTTAGTATTGGTTTTCTTCGTTCAGCACTAAGGCTTATCTGTCTCTGTAGAAGACGCTTTGCCAACTGTAACCCACTTCCCAGCAGGGAAATCTAAATTTTTAACCTCTTATGCCAGAACAAGATGTTGAGGAGGACCCGCGGTCCACCTTGCTCAGTGCTGCCTGTCAGTGACCACAGCTGGGTGAACGAGATCACATACAGGAGCAGAGCAAGTGTAGGCCAATACTGCCTGTGTCATAACTCAGCATCTCGGCGACCTCGGAACCAGATTTGTCTGGGTTGCATACGTGTTGCCGGATGGATAGCTCATTACTTTTGGCTGAAACAAGGTCTTAACTGCCCAGGCATTGCTGTTCGAGCGTCTTCTAATTATTTTCCTGTGAGGATGTCAAGCTGCAGTCTACTTTGTGAGCTGTATGATTTAACCTGGTTAATGACAGACATTTTTTCAAAAAAGCAGGGGGCTGGGGGGAAGTCCTAAAGCACATGATTTCTGCTTCCTTAGAAACTAAGCTCTTAATTCTTTTCCATCTTAACATTTCAATTATGGGGGGAGGGGGGGGAAGAGAAGGTAAGAATTATGGCTGATGGCAGAAACAGGTTTAGGAATATAAGGTGTGATTTCCAAAATCCCTAACTGACTTAGTACAGTCCTGCTGAAGAATCCCTTGCTTAATTCCAGTTGAAAGAACAGTACAGCCTCATTCTCATCATTAGGTAGCACAAAAAAAGCTCTCCATAAAGATACTATGCATTTACTGTATGCAAATGCCATCGTCACAATACCCAGGAGGAGGAGAGGGGACAGGACAAGGAACTGCAGTTCTATTTATTATCCAACTGTAATTACATATTTAAAATGTTTCCTTAGACATGAAGCTTCCTTCTGTTCTGTTCAAATCCAGAAAGTAACAAGGTGCTACAGCTCCTTTTCACAGAAGAATTGGTTTGCCATCTGCATAAGCTTTTCACCAAAATACATATTTATTTTAAATACCTTTACAGTACCTTCAAATGTGATACACCCTGTGCACAAACATGTAAGGTTTACCCTATAAAAGCATCCTAGCAGCCAAGAAGGTGTAACAGGTTCCACTGGTGGGACAGGGCCTGCTCCCATCTACTGAATACAGCAGATGAGTTTGATGCAGTCTTTTTTTACAACAAGCAGAAGGTAGGGTAAAGCAGCTAGTAAAATTAAAACAGAGGGTCATAAGCAGATGGAGGGAAAATCTTCCTGTGTCAGCAATGCTGGTGCTCGCCTACCTGTAATCACGCTGTTCTCGTCATTGTTCCTTGTACTGGAGCTTCCATGGCTTGAAAGCCCTTGTGGTTGCAGGAAGGCTGAAGGACTACAGCACTCAACTGTTATCTTGCACTAAAGTTTTGGGGGTGAGGTGAAGAGTTCCCATACACAGCCTACCCTTGCTCTGCAATCTTAACTTCTTCGCAGGCACTCATTTATGCTGCAGTAACTTTCAGTGTAAAAACTTTAATGTGAATAAATTGCTGCAACCAATTTACACTGGTTCTTGTCTGGTTTGTTTCAGTTTGCCAGTGTTCCACAAAAGATCTTGTTTTCTTCAACTCCTAGCATGAGGGAAACCTTACAGGAATGCTACCCTGAAGCTGTACCAATACAAAACCCATTAGTAAAGGACAGCTGGAAAAAAAAGCCACATTTGAGATAAGCAGGCAGTTTTAGCAATCAAAACAGAAAGGGTTCCTACTCTTTTGGTGTTCTCCAGGGAGCAGGATAGCACTTCAGTTCCTGGTTGTGGTCTAAAGATGCATTAATGTCATCCTGGATAACGGCAGCTACCCACACAGCACAACTGAAGGCTGTTAATGTATCCAGAGCCTTGGTCATGCTGCTTCTACCTTGTTGCTACAGAGACGTTTCCATTACTAACTTTCTTCTGTTGGGCTTGTTAATTATGGAGTAATACAATGCAACGGTGCAGAACTAAACACAGGAGATACAGTTTAAAAAGCTGGGTGGCTTAACCAGCACACACACAGAACCCTGAAGCTCCAGTTTTGTTGGGGAAGTGCTACACCTTCTGTTTGGAAAACTCAGATCAAAAGTCTCACAGCCATGATGGCTTTGTGTACTTCTCAGCACAGAGGGGAAGATGAGAAAAACGACAGTTAACCCAGTTACTGTTTCTTTATATATGATGATCCCACCTTTAGGTCCCAAAAGCAGTTGTTTTGAGGGCCGTATCAAGCTCTGGATAAATCCCAGAGACAGCAAACTGATAGCAGCAGAGAAAAGGAGGGCTAAGATTTTGCTGTTCAAGGATAGAAACATTTTCATGTCTAGATACATGTCTAGTATCACATGGGCATTAAAATTCCTTGTTCTGCTCACCAGTGGGCTGCTTTGTTGCCTTGCAGCTCGCATAAATGATTTCTCCTAAAATGCAGCTGTAAGGAGGGTACAACTAAATTATTCAGAGCATGGCTGCTGTCATACTAAAACAATTTAAATTCAGCTTTGAAGATGACCATATCGTCTTTTCCAAAAAGGCTTGCTCTTTTTTTCCCTGCAAACCAATCTTTCCCGCCATGCCGAGCAATACCAATTCTCAAGGCAGATCTCCAGCCACATGCGCAGAGGTTCACTGCGCTCGTTCACCCCATTTCTCAGCAAACAATCAAGAATTTGGTGGACTTTTTTGCTGCCACAGCCAGCCTGCTTCCAGAACAGCCAGCCTCTTGTCTTACTGTGGGCCAGCTTTGCAATTTTCTTAGCTACCACACAGAAGTTCATTCTTTAAAATGGATTGGATTCAGGAAATACACAGGATGACCCTGGGATCAGAAGGTGAACAATCTTAACGAAGCCAGCTCCATCGGCTGGCCAACACACATGCTGTCAGCCCAGCACGGCAGGTCTGCTTCAGCCACCCATCCTCCACTGGTCTGTGTGCTAACGGAGTGATCACCCACCCCCCACCCCGCAAACCAGCTCCCCTGGCCTGTGCAGCTCCCCTGCCTTTCATGGCTGCCACCACTAAGGAAAACATGAGCTTTAAAGTGCCTCTCATGCCCCGTGACCGTGACATTGCCCTGGCCAGGAAAGCCAGCTCCCAGCTGCTTCAGCTTCCTTTTTTCTGCCCTCACAAAGCATTTACAAAGCCTTGTCCTTGTGAAACAGGGAGTGACAAGCCCCTGTTTCACAGTAAGCCAGGCTGCACTGGTCCTGAGCCTGGCTTACTGCCTGCACTTGCCCTGGTGAGCTGCGCTGCCTTCATCCCCTCTCCCAGCGTAGTACCACTGACCTTACTACAGCCTGTGGAGGGTTTCCTCAGCCACTTAAAAGTTCAGCTACTGGAAGGGGTTCTTTGAGGTGCAGGATGCTGAGTCACTGCTGCTGGCTTTTCTGAATGTACTGGAGGACTGCCACCCAGACACTGAAGACTGCCAGCTCCATGGAGAGATGGATCTCCATTCCTGTCTTGCAGCCAGCTGCGACCACACTAACAGCTACGCAGAAACCTCTTCTGATTGCTGCAAGGACTCCTTGTGACAAGGTAGAGACCACGTGCTAAAATCATTAACAGAAAACAGCTGCATTTAGACTAACTGACAGTGGGATGAAGCCACTGTGGGTCAGGGGAGAGGGCAAGTCCCTTTCCCGACAAGTCAGCAGGCAGCTCTGGAGATGCTCCTGCACCTGCCTGTCCTGAGTGAAGTCTGCCCTAGTCTGCTGCCTGCCGGCTCTTGCGCTTTTCTTTCTTCTGTTCCTCATCCCCTGTTGGTGCCGAGGTCTCCTCAGGGCTCGTTTCTGAGCCTGGTTCTGGTTCCAGAGGCAGCGAGGGAGGCTTTGCAGGTGGAGGTGATGCTCCAGCATCTGGGGAGGGAACACCATTACTGTTACTATATGACTACCCATGTTTTGCCTATTCTTTTTGCCCTTCCAGGCAGCACAGATAGGCAGAACAATAAAAGCTTTTAATTACTCTCAGATTTCTTCTGTCTAGCATTAGCTTAACAATAGCATTCAGTTCTTTTGTGAGAGCCAGGGACCTTACAGTACCCCGAGTTCTGCCAAAGGGAGGCTAAGGTACAGTATCTTATTCAGCTGGCCTGCTTTGAGAAGTCAGTACAAACTTAGGAATTAACTCGTGCTTTAGAAAGGAAAACAGTTCCACTGAAGCCAGTTTATACTCAAGCTGGAGCCAAAACCACAGCATTGTTTTCAGTTCACAGTTTTAGCAAACTCAGGGAGAGTTTCCAGGTAGGTAAAGTAGCTGTTAATAGCATCAAAATAGGACACTTTCACGCTGAAGTTGTTTCTACACTTAAGATTTAGGCTGACAACGGATGTTATGAACCAGCTCCCTTCTCTGATATGGATAATAAAGTCCTTCGGGTAAGCCCTAAATTCCTGTTATGTTTTATTTTTCAGCTTTTCTGGCTAAGTCTTCCCTGCATGGAAACTTTATTCCATGCATGAAAAATGGAGCAGGTCCTTAGGGGTGCCCGCGAAGGAGGCCTGGATTACACAACCTCTCTCCTGGTTCAGCCCATGGGCAACACGACTAAGAGTAACAGAAAATCACGATGATGAACAACATCTCTAGCGCATTCCCCCAGAGAAGCCAAGGGGTGAGCAGAGGTCGGGCTGTGCATGGTGGCTCAGGAGATGCTCCTACCCAGCCCCAGCAAGAAGCAAGCACATACAAATAATTGGCGTAAGCCCTCTAAGGCTGATGCTATCTCCTGAGCAACTTTCAGTCCACTGGCCCGCACTAAAAGCTAATCCAGAAACATGTGCAAGGCAGGGACCTGGCTGGACATCTTCAAAGTAATCCAGTTGCAGTTATTTTTGTAACAGAAATGATACGATAAAGTGCTTCAGAGAGTTGTCCGTCATTTCCCTTCTCTCCAGCAGCCTGTCTGTAAATGTCAGCTCCTGGCTTCTTCGAAAGGAAGACAAGATGTCCAGTTTCTGAAACCGCCCCTTTTCCAGAGCAAGGTCTCAACTGCACACTAACGGAGGCTTGCCGATTGTGGCTCAGGCAGGAAGGGAAACTACTGCCTTTCCACCCCCCTGCAAAAACACAATAGTATAATGCACCACAGAGAACATCTTCCCTACACACTCCCTTAACTCAGAAATCTGGGAAAGTTATTACCAAACACTGACATCGCTACCGTGTAAGCAATCGATACATTCCTAAACACACGTTGTAACTCTGTATGCCAGGGGTCCTCACACTTTTTAACCAGGGGGCCGGCGCAGATGAAGTGGCAGGCAGTCATCTGCGGCTGCTTGGTTTCCCCCCAAACCCCCGGCGGGGGGGTCTGTAAATACTGGGGGCCAGATTGAGGACCCTGGGGGGCTGTATCCAGCCCGCGGGTCATAGTTTGAGGACCCTTGCTGTACGCAAAGGAAGGCACGTTTTGCTCCCCTGCCACAGCCGTACTTTAAAAAGAGAAGCAAAAGAGAATCACCTGGGGGAAGCTGCACGGATCTCCCATACCCTGCAGCTGAGGACATGGCTTGACCCAGCGCCTGGTTAGAGCCCAAAGGCTGCTGAGCGCCAGAGGATTTTCCTGACGGAGCAGCTCTCTGCTTGGATTTAGACTCCTTAGAAGGCTTAGTCCAGACGAGGCTCTCCCCCACCTGCAGGGCAGCTCCCATCTTCTGGGCAACCTCCACCATCTTCTCAAGAAGCAAAAAGAGAAGACCACTGTAAACAGGAACACTTCAGACAACAATAAAGTCAACAACACCGCCAAAAAAAAAAAGTGAAAAAAAGGAGAGCTGTGCAGAGCTGGCTACTGCCTTGGTGCTCAAGGGAAACATCACCGCTAATTCATACCGTTAATTAAGAGGGAATCTTGTCTTGCTGTGTATTGATTTAAGAACTGGGCTTCAAACAGCAGAAATGAAGCAAGCAGCTCTCAGCAGGCAACTGCTCTACTCAGAAAATCTTGTAAGTAGAACTTCTTCCTAATAATTGGAATCCAAAATAAAATTTCCCCCTTGTTTGTGCCAGTCTTAGCACAGCTACTTAGTTCCCGCTGACAGCTGTTAGGCACATACCTCTGGGTCAAAGTCAAGAATACTACTCTCCTTCACTGCATTGACCTTCTTCTCCATCTCCTGGTACTGGCAGAGGGCTCCCTTCTTGTCACCCTGGTTATACAGCAGAATTGCATAGTTCAGGTTGACGAGGGGGTTGCACCTGCAGCAAACACACAGGACAAACACACACATTCACTTATCCTGACTTGAATAACGCTAAAAGGTGCCTAAGCAGCAAAGCTGGAGACACCTTACTGTCTGGCACAGGCAAGCCATGGGGAACGCTGACCATGAAGCAGATGAGGGGCTGCACAGCCAGTCCCACACGCTTGGTGAGAAACCCAGTGCCTGGGCTCAGCAAAGTATCCCAATGTCAAGGACAATATAAACGACGCTGCTAGCTGCCTTACCCCCTCCAAGGGTCTTCTCTGCAACAGCCAATTCTTTGCACTTGGGGACCCTCTCAGGAGTGTCTTCAGGCAGTGCCTGGTCTGCCAACCCCTTGCCCTGGGGCAGGTAGCGCAGTGCCAGGGCCTTCCATCACACTGTGAAAGCTGACCTCTGCTCTGGTTTATCTCAGGTTCTTACAGGTCTCCCAGTTCATAGGGGAGCAGCTTGTCATGGGGCAGGGCAGTGGAACACACTCCTGCTTACTGACAGTCTTTTACAACTCAACATGCTACAGAACATGCTGTTTACACTTAATTTTCCTCACCTCTCCTTTCCCACTCACCCAGTAAAAGCATACATAACCATACGTACTGTTACACAGAAACTGTAGGCGACACCTATTAACAAAGGACTCAAAGAGGAGACCAGCACTGCAGATAATACTGTTATCCTGCACAGTCCTGCCTCCCTTCCTGATTCAGAACAGCACATCAAGATTTCAAAAAGGCAAAATTGCTCCATATATTCACATTTTCCACAGTATCCATTTTCTTCACTAGGATACACTAACCCAGAAATCAACTCTTCTTCTGGCATAGCCAGAAGTGGGAGCAAACTAAACTGGGGGGAAAGAGTGAGCTGCTGACTCCCTTGGCTCTGTAATTGATTAAGTGAAGCTGTCAGGGTGCTGATCCTTCCTTAATTGCCTGACAAGCCCCACTCAACAAACATTCTGACCATTCTTTAGCAGCCTGAATTTCACCCTTATTTTGGAAAAGCAAAATGCACGTGTAGTACCTGACAAAGGAATGAAATGCAAGAGGGTCACTAGCCCCAGCATGGGAGCTCATGCAGATGCTGGGCTCATCCAGGCTGCAGGATGAGACCTGGAGGAGCAGAGGTTGCATTTGGACAGAACAGGGGACAAGCTGTCGAGGGGTGCTGTAGAAGAATGAAGCTGGGTTAATTATCATTGATAACATACAGCTGTGTGCTGGCTTCAGGTGCGGTGGGTTGGCTGATGTAGACAAGGTGCAGCTGTGGCTGGTTCTGTGAGGAGGCTGGGCAGCCAAGGAAGAGAGAGGAGGAAGAAGCAGAGAGAAGAGAGAGAATACATGCCCTGGAAGAGGAGGGACAAGAAGAAGGCAGCAAAGTAGCATTAAGAGTATGTTGGTATGTGATGGTAAAAGACCTTGTTGCAGCCGGCTACTTCGGAGAGTGCTGCGACAGGGTGCATGGAAGATTACTGTCTACCCACAGCCCCCTGCAGAGGAGCTGCATCCATGTGTCGCTGCACACAGGTCAGCGAGAGATGCTTTGTAGTTTGCTCAATAAATGTGAGCGAGGGACTGGTGCCCTCTCCTGGAGTGTAGCAGGGATAACTGGAGCCATCCAAGAACTCCAGTATCCATGCCTGGGGGACCAAGGCAGAGAGACCATCCTCTGTGGAAAGTGCAGAAAGAAAGGCTTCTGCTAGCACTGTTCAATAAAAAGAAAGTTACCTGCAGGCCGTGACTATCCATCCTTGGTAAGTTACATGACAGCACTGCAAGGCAGATTATTAGAAGAAATCTGATAGCATTTATAACCATTGGTTTTCCTTTAACTGTAAAACTGGAACACTGATCCCACCACAAAAAAACCCACAACAACCCTCCTTGCTGTCTTTGCCAAAGCAAAGGAAGTAAGGTCTGAAAAAAATAAATAATCAAAACCCCACCTATTCACCTCCTCAAAAAGACGCCAAAAAAGAAAATACAAAACCACACAACAAAACACTGAAGAGATCAGACAGATCTGGGAACAGACAGTTCTAAAATTAATTGAACCGTATGAAGCTAATTTGCCTTCAAGAGCAGAGAAGCAATATCACAGAAAAAAAAATCAATATCTAAATAACCACTGAACAAAAAGACAGCTATGAACTAGAACGAGTACTAAGAAGAAACACCTTTTTTTAATGATTTTTCCAAGATGCTTTCCATTCCAGACCCCAGCATGACACCCAGACCAAATGTCACAGTGCTGCTACAGAAGTATTTATGGCAATGGAAACAAACACGGCTATCTGCATCCTAGCCAAACAGTTCATAATATGCCAGCAAAGAAAGCCTGCGGGGATGTGGATTCAGCCACACAATAACTGTCTAAAATACACAGTATGTCAGCTGAACAAGCCTAACAAAGTCTGGATATTCCTCCCAGCAGTCCCTGGCAGTTGGCATTCGGTTTTGCTTTGATGAGGTTTTATTTTCCCCATAAGACTACATAGCTCTAGCATCACAGTAGTGCCAAATACTTAGGCAAAGTTGTAGAGCTGACTTTCTATTCCTTCTCTTTGACCAAAGCACACAAATTCATGACTAAGCAGCCTGAGCAATCTCCTGTACTGCCCTGCTAGGTATGGAAGGCTGATTAGGAAAGCCAGGCAAAGGAGTCTGGACTTGGTGATGTTGGAAGGAATGACCGATTGCAAAACACCCTCTTTAACCAATAGTCTGCACAGGTGCAGCTCCTCTAAGGAGGCTGCACAGACCTACTGACATTTCAAACAGATGTAGAAGTAATATTGAAATTTGCCTTGTAATTCTGTTGATGCATAAGTATGAAGAACTTGAGTGCCGGATGTGTACTGGCTGTGCAGGGCTGATTCAAGGGCCCTGGCATGCACACAAGCCATGTAATTCCCAGGAAGCACTTGAGAGCATTTACAGCACCTCTTCGCGAAGAGAACTGCACTACAGTGTCAAACACTATTTTTTGAAACCTGCTGCCCTTTATAATGGGCTTAGGAACTTCCATAATTCCTAAAATTAAGCCTAGCCAGTGCCGCTAGGTTAGAGAGGACAGAGGAAAAGGGACCAGCATCTTCTCATGCCACCTTGTAATGGCCCCTGCAGACGAGCGAGTCCTGCAGCAGCTCTGCCACCAGCTCACAGACCCCCAGGCGCAGGAGCACCCTGCCCGTTGTTCTAAGTATGCAAATATTCACAGTAAACTGGCGAGAGAGACAAAACTATTAATAAATTTGAGACAAATTTGGGTTTCTGCCTGAAACGATGACATCTTAACGTTTCTGAAACCAAAGGCTCTGATTTTAAGAGCTAGATTGCAAACAGGCATTGTCAACAAAACAGAGGAGAAAGGGCTACACTGCTGCCCCTCGATATGCCTTACACTAACTTCGTGCTCTCATTCTCCCAGTTAAATTCTTCTCTCTGCCCAACTCAGAACAGGCTTTACCCCAAGCATCTCATTGCTCTGCACACTGCTCAGACTTGGGTTTACAAAATACTCTGGGATGACTGGTTTTCTTCTATTGAATCTGCTCCACTGTATATAAATATTCACTGAAAGGAGGACTGGAATCCAAAGTCATCACCACTGACTCACTAGCTAAAAGCAAAATAAAAACCAGCTTTGGGTTGTTCTCAAACATTTCCATGTCATTTTTCAGAGCTGACTTGAAATTAAAAAAAAAAACAAACCACAACAAAAAAAAAACAAAAAAACAAACGGTGACTTTAAAGCTGTCACTCGTGCAGCTGCAGGAATAAAAACATTTCCCTACTGCAAAGCGTTTAGGGTCAAAGTAGACTGAGGGACAAAGCATGCAAAGGAAACCAAGTGCAGGGAGGCAAAGCAACACGATCAAACAACTGACAGATATGATTAAGACTTACTTGTCCAGTGCCACAGCTTGCTCATAGGAACGTTTTGCATTCTCAACGTCTTCCAGGTTTGTCAGAGCAACTGTACCAAAGCAAAATGTGCACACACAAGTTGATGCTTCTCAAGGACTTCATTTCTAGGGCAATACTGAATGTCGTTACATCGTAAAATAAATAGGTGCTAGCAGGGTTGTCTGGACTGCTGCCAGGCTTAACCCTACTAATGTCACTTTTGACAAATATTTACCTTACTTCACCCCAAAAATGTCCAGTGCTGGAAATCCACACCCACTCCTTAGGCAACCCAAACCCAAATTCCTACATGTAGAAAGTCTTTTCTAATATTTAACCTTGATCTGACTACAATCTAACCTTCCTATTCACCAGAGAGAGAACAGACTCTTTAGACTTTCTACCTGTCAGTGAACTACTGGGGAACAGCTTCTCAGTAGAGCCTTTATCCAGCATTTGTTTACTTCAGCCCAACCTTTCTGTCTCTCTAATGTCACACCCCCTAAGCCGGATGTCCACCGGAACTGGGTAACAGCGCGTTGCACACCTGCAAGGAGCATGTACAGCTCTCCCATCTTAGGCTGGAAGTTGATGGCCGCACTGAGGAAGTGGAAAGCAGATGCGTACTGCTGCATCGTCAGGTGGACTAAGCCCAGATTGTACAAAATCTTCCAGTCAAAGGGAGCCAAGTAGTTTGCCCTCTTCAGGCAACTGATAGCCTTCAAAAAAGGAATAAATGTGCTGTAACACTGCCCACCCAGAGCAGACCTCCTGTCTCTGCCACAAGAAGAATCTTGCTCTTGCATGAAGTTAGCTACAGATGAAAAAAGAAAGGAACCCAGATGCTTACGGCTACATATTTCTTCTTCCCAAAGAAGCACATCCCAATGTTGTTCCACAGCGGAGGGCTTTCAGGCACGGTGCTGGCTACCACCCTGTATTTGGAGAGGGCAACATCAAAATCTCCATGGGCCTGCATCATGCTGCCAGCTGCCAAAGTAGCCTTTGAGAGAAGACAAGAGTGACCAACTGAGGAACTGTGCTTTTCCAAATACAGCAAGAAGACAACAGGACAAATTGAATAAACTAAAGCTATCTCAAGAGCAACCAGCTTTTTCAGGGGTTTTCTTCTAGAGGCTGCCAAAACCAACAGTGGGGAGCAGATGGGGACTCAAGATAATCTCCCAGCACAAAGCAGAAGACATGGTAAAGAAGGGACTCGAGTCTGCTTCTTCCTGCACTATCTTGATCACAACTGTCTCAGAAATACTGCCACATGACAAGCACTTAGGGTATGTTCTGGGGTGTCAGTAGTATCTCCTAGGAGAGGAGATTTCTAGTCTAAATCTCTGAGAAGCTCTATGCACTAATAGACTCTTTTTACCAACAAGCACAGATAGAAACAGTTCTGGTGCAAGTTTAGTGGAAAGTAACACATACTCAAGCAAGACACATGCAGCAAAGCTAGCCTAGTTTGCACTGACTGGTTGATACTGAAAATTAATGGAAATATGCATGGGGAAAAAACCCAAGTGATTGCAACGCACTGTAATTAAACCACACTAGTTAAGACCTTTATAATATTTCACAGTGACAAATAAAATTTGTAAGTGTAAAGGTGTTTTCACAACATTTGGCTCGCACTCATGTATCATTTGTCAACCTCACATTTCTGTACTCCACATCTTTAACATTGTACAGGAGGAAAAAAAAGAGACAGAGAGAAATGAAGCAACATGCCTAAAAAGGGAAGCAGTTTCACAATCAGGAATGAAACCTAGATGCCAAGCTTGGCTTTCCAGACTAGAGCCAAGGAAAAGTCACATTTGTATACAACAACAGCTGGAACCAGGGTTATTAGCAGATGGGAGAATAATATCATACAATATCATTTGTATCTGTGCTCTGTGCCTAGGAGTCATAGGGACCCAGGCACAGCTCATGGGATTTTTGAAACAATATCTACAAGACTTTTCTTCCAAAGTAAATTCCACCTGGTTTTGGTGCAACTTCAGATTATAAACCGAAGGGATAAATTTAACATCCCATGTTCTGCCTCCTCCACTTTCCCTACCTCCACACACATCCAGTTCATTACCCAGGGAAAGGTCCCAGAAATGTATACTGAAGAAAGCTTTCTGGGCATGATCCTTTACAGCCTCTTCAGGCTAAGACCCTGGATATAGATGGCAAAGCTCTGATACTGGAATTAGCTTTAAGATGTGTCTTTATCATCATTCAGCTCCTCGTGATACCTTGTAGTTGCCTGGGTCATAAGTAAGTGCGTTTCCAAGGTGTTCAAAAGCCTTCTGGTAATCCCCAAGCTAGGAAAAGAAGTAAATAAGCATCAGAAATTCAGGAATAAGGAAGGTTAAGAAGGAGAACACATGCTTTTGGGGCACTAGAATTTCTAGTTCAGTTAAAACAAATATTCAGAAAAGCAAATTTTACAGTGCTCCCATTACACACACATGTTCTTGTTTGATAATTTACAAAACAGAGTCTAAAAATTAATTTTGCTGGGCCGGATTCACTGTTCTGACCAAAACAAAGGTTTCCATATAGTTTGTGCTCTGATTTTTCCATACAGGAGTGAGCTCTGGGTTGATAGTCCTCTGCTCCTTCCTCTCTTCTAGAAGAGAGGCTACAGATTGCGGCTTTGCACACCCTTGATTCCCTGACCACAACTTCCTTACTCCCCAGGGCACTCTTTCCACATCAGAAAGTCTTCTCTTGTCTTCTAATTGACTGCAAGTGTTAGTGGGCATGACTCTGTCCATACATATGCACATGACCGCTTAGAATCACTTAAATCCTACCGTTTTCAATTGAGTTATGCCAGAACTGTACCAGTCCAAACAGAGTAAAAATCTGGATACTGGTGTCCTTTTTTGGTCACAAAAATTGACAATAAGCCCATCCATCCCTCCAGCAATTATACCGATGCATCAGAGTCCAGCACCTTCTGCAATTAATAGCAAGTGGGAAAGCTGTAGATGCATCTTTTAAACTCCTGAAGGTGAGTATGTATCCAGAGCCATGATTAACTGAACAAATGAACCACATCGCAGAGACCTAGGGGCTAAATTCACAGAGCAAATGTTATACTCACACTACTTCTATCTTACAGATCCCCCTTCCCATATCATATTCCCTTCTAAATCCATACATAGCCACTTAAGACATCCAAGGCTCCTATTAATTTTCCCTATCTCTAGAGCAAGGCAATTTTTTTCAAGACCTACATTTTATACTTGAGCATCTAAAGGATTAGGGAAATGCTTAAAGATCTTTCCAAATCAGCACTTGGTGCAAGTTTTCTAGCCCATCAATCTCTTTGGGCACTACTGTCTGTTCTTCTTTGCTTGTTCACTCTCTGGGAAGCTTACTTTTGGAAAAATCAGACAGTGCTTCCCATACATTTTACAGACCCAAGTGATAAGGTGCCTTTGTTATTTAAATCAAGTCAGATTTTCTTCTATGGTGCATTAACACTAACAATTTCATGGCTGCTTTTGTAGGAGAATAACTTGCTAGAACCCTGCTCCAGAAACAAGGTAATGAGTAGTCACATTTTGTTACACTTGGAGGACTTCTAACAGAATTAGGGCAGTTGCCAAACAGAATTCCTGCTCTGGCTCAGGTCCAGGGAATCAACTTGCCTTTAGCACCAAAAGGAAAAAAAAAAAAGATACAGAAAAGCAAACTCTGTCCTGTTAAATGCAGTCTTTAGAGAAATGTGTGCAAGTCATGGAAAGGTGGATAGAAATTGATGCTACAAAAAAATAAACTTGGTCATTTTGAAAATAATTAGGTTCACATAATGGCTAACAGTCTTTAGTACCTGCAAGTAAAGTAACCCCAGTGTTGTAAGGAGGTCTGTGTTTTCTGGAGAAAACCTGTAATACAAAAGCCAGAGAGCTGTGTTGCTTCTTAGCCCTTCTAGAACAATGTATAAACAGAACACAGGATTCTGAAGCTACATTATACTAGTATCACTTCAGGAAATTAACTGCTATTATTAAACACAATACTAGATCAACCATCATCACGGACACTTCCTTTGAACAGTATTACACCTAAGCTTTCAAGATGTCTTCTAGATATAAATGGGAAGTCAACACAGCTCTGAAATAGATCTGGATGCATAATAAGATAATGTGGTTTTGTTAAGCTTCAAAGCGAGTCTGCATCAGTGACCTGGAAATACAAAATGGGATTTTCCATCATCTCCCATAAACCACCCTGTAAATCCATTCCAAGCCTCTCAGGCCATGTAGGACAGGCAATCCTCAGCATTTCTGATGTATCCTACACACACTCATCATAAGACTTTTAATTCACCCTATAAAAAGATTACAAAACCTGGTTTCGCAGACCAGCTGTGAGCTGCTCACCACAGCTTTGTGCTGCACTGCAGCCCACAGGCCAGAGTGCTCAGACAGTATCCCTGGCCATACACACCGCTCCATTCAGCACAGACAAGCTTGAAAAAATATGTCCCAAGGTCTTTCAATCACTGTATGCAACTCCCAGTCCCTCACTGCTAGTACGAGCTTCACACAGCAATATTGTAAATCCTTCTAAAAGCATCTCTATTTCCAGTAGCTTTTGAAGACATAAATAGGATGAAAACAACAACAAAAAAGAAAAAGCAGGAAGGGACACACTGTTTGTGGTCTCACTCAACAGAAGTAAGTTTTCAATTCCTTGCTATCAAGATTTAAGAAATCTAATACGCACACTCACATTGGCACCTTTAAACCTCAACCACAACAAAACTGCTTGTGCCTGACGGTATATAAACACAGAGCAATGGCAGACTACCCTGCAGCTGGTAACAGCAGGCAAAATGTAACAGGCAGATGAGAACAACAACAAAAAAAAACAGGAGTGAGGAAGAAGGGAGGGCAGGGGAGCACCAAGGTAACATACATAAACCTGGTAAAATGCTTAGCAAGGATTATTTACGTAATAAACATTCTAGATTAGTCCAAATGTCTACCCAACCCAATATACTGTTAGACAGCAGCCAAAAGCAGACGTGTAAGGAAACAGTATGTGGAAAAAGCCAGTACAAAATGTAGATCCTCCAGCGGCTTCCGACATGCTCCTGCTTTTCTTTACTGTTTGTCTCCATTACAAAACTACATTTTAAAAGCATTGGTAAATCAGATGCTCAGGAATGCCCTGAAAGATGATAAATTGGTTCTGAGAAACAGTGATGGGGTGGGAGAAACTCACTGTGCACCAATCCATCTCCATCTCTAGTCTGCCTACTCACACGCTTTCACACACAAATCACTCCAAGTGAAAACAGTGTGTGAAACCCAGCAACTCATTTTTGACAGACCATCAGGGTTAGAGAGACACCCGGGGTTAGATCTTTTCGTTAGATAAACCTTTGGGATTTATGAAGTCAGTTTTGGATTGGTTTGCTCCCAGGCATCTCTGTCCATTTGTTTTTCCACTTTTTTTTTGGCAGACCTTCAAACAGCTACCTTCTTTCCTGACACATTGTCAGCAGGAGGAGGACTACAGCTGAGAGCAGAGACAGCTGAAGAGCTTGAAAGTGCCAGCTTTGCACAGAGACACTATAATTACCATTAGCTTTTTAATCATGTCCTCAATTCAGATCTGGGACACCAATCAAATTTCTCCTGGCACAGGATGGGACATGGGCAGGGAGAAAAAGGATATATTCTTACTCTACAGCTTTCTTATAGACTTCAATGGCTTCATCCGTCTCCCCCTTCAATAGGTGAATTTTCCCCAGCATCATGTAAGTCAGATCGTGTCTGTTGAGCTCCAAGGCATTGTTTAGCTGGTCTTGTGCCTAAACACACAACCACAGAAAATTAAAAAAAAAAAAAAAAAAAGCGATTACAGAGACCTCAGTGAAGCAATAGCCCAAAAGCAATCCCCAGCAGCTAGCGAAAAGGAACAGCTAACACCCCCTGCGCTGGGAGAACCCTGCTAGCAAAACCCAGCCCAGCTAACTGTTGAAACAAGTTCTGCATCAGGAGCCATGTACTTTTAGGGACAGAAAAAGGCAGCATGCTGTGCTTCAAACCAAGCCAAGAGGCAACGACCTCCCAAGGAGGAGAGCAGCATGGGCCTGTTTCTGTATTTTAGTTGAATTGGTTTGAGGGAAGCTCCAGATTTGTTAGGTTAACAGGTACACTGCAGTTTATTCTTCACTAAAATGCTTATTCCAGCAATGAGAATGGATTGACAAGTAAACAAGAGGAGTGAATCAGCTCTCATCAGGCACACACCAATCCCCTCCAACAAGAGACACTTTGAAGCATGTGTTCCTTTTACCTCCTCAGGCCTAGCCAGCAGGACAGCAAAGTACACTTGCTGTCTCTGAAAACATGATATATTAGAAAAAGAATTGCTGACACGGTAATTCTGCAACATGGGATATTTGTTACCAGCAACTACTGAAGAGACAGTCATCCCTGAAGGCTTCATTGTATTTTAGATGTCCTCACCGAAGTATTGCTGCCCAGCATGACCAGTACCTCTCAGACAAGGAAGGTGTGAGTGCCGACAACAACATTCCAAGTATGACCCTATACTCCAGAGCTTCCCGTTTTACAGCAATGCCTCAAACAAAGAACGCAGCAGGGGTTTGCTGCCAGGGCCACAGTTCGGTACCAGAAAGAGCAGCATGGAGCAGTGGGCCAAATCGGGAACAAAGGGTTTCTAAATGCTGATTTTTCCCTTACAAAGTAATCCCACAGGATCAGAGACAGCTCAGTGCTCACCACAAGCACCTTGAGGGGTGTTAAGTGAGAAGCTGGGAATGGTGTCCTCAGACCTGGAAACAAAACTCCATTTCAAGCTTCCAATAACTTCTTTATTAGCTACAAAGCTAATAAAGTTAGTGCTGCCCACACTACTATGCTCTTTTGTGGCTTTTCCCCCAGGCTTGGTGCAAAAGGAGCTTCAGACACAGGAACAATTCCTTTCCACCAAGGGAAAAGGGTGCCTGCTGCACCTCCAGCAACCCCATAATTCTTCTCTCTGAATCCTGCCAGACCCAAGGGGCACGCAGTTTCCTTCACAAACTTTCTGCACGAGGTGCAGCAGTTCGAGCTGTATGCTGGGGCAGTGGTCTGGGTCTTTACCATCATACTGCTCTTTCTTCAAGAAGATGAAACTGGCATGCTTTACGGATTGCTACTCCTCACAAAACCAGCAGTCTTTACGGTCTGGGCTTTAAAAGGCTCAGTAACAGCTCAACAAGCAGCTCTTGTTGGAGCACAGTTGGTTTGAGGCAGCTCTTTGAGGTTGCTCAAACATTCCCTCTCAAACCAGAAACACTCCGAAAAATCCTAGTTCAGAAAAAGCCTCCTGACCTGCAACAAGGCTAACTTCCATTTCACTCTTATCCAACTTGCAGCTGACTCAAAGTAATTCAACATGCAAATGAAAACAGAGACAGCTCACAAAGTTTTGCTTCCACAAACAAATGCTGAAGAAAAAAACTTCCTTGATACCTGTCACTGCAAATGATCAACTTCAAACTACCAAAGAAAGTGAAATTTCTGGGAGTGCTGCTTCCTCTTTGTCAGGTAGATAAGAAGAGCATTTGCATTACCTTGTTGAAGTGTTTCAGGTACATGTAGCACACACCCAGGTTGTGTCTGATCTCCTGTATGAAAAAAAAAGCAAACCACAAACAAAACCAAATCAGCATGAGGTATGAAATACATACTACGTAATCTGCCAGTGATAACAGTCATCACAGACCCAGATGGGGAGACCTCTGTGCCTGCCCACACCCTTCTGGCTTTGTAGATCAAGTAAACCTTTAAATTCAAGTTACTTCCTACAGAGCTTAAATGTGATTGTACACAAAAGACTACAGGCCACCGAGACAAAAAACACAGAAATGACAATGGTCTCTTCAGAGAACCAGGAGCAAAGACCAGTTTCTTCACTGAGACTTGACTCAGTTCCCAGGGAGATCTCTGACGCTAGATAAGCTGCCCTTATGGGTGGCTCTCAATCCACCTGTACAGTCATTAGAATATGAACAATGCTGCACCCAGCTGGACAAAGTTTGAAGATGTGCCTGATTTCCCATAACAGAAGTTGAGTACCAGAAGGGCTGATAACCCTCTGGCATCTTAAACAATTTTGCAAGAGAGCAGGAAGATCACCTAGGGATCCTAAACACTCTGGTGACACTGTAAGGAACAATCATGCCTCTAATCCATCACCAATAGTTTAAGAGACAGGCTACTTGTCACCTTCCCCACCCTGACACATCCTGGAGAGCCAAAAAGCAAGGTCCACTAGTTCCTCATTTCTATTCTAGTAAGCATTTCACTACTTCATCAGTTTAGGCAGCCTTGACCTTTAAAAGGAAACTCTTATTTCCCCATTAACCCTCTTAGAATGATATTCTTCTCCACACAGTCTCTCCAACTGTGTAGAACAGTAATGAATCAGTAACTTCTGGTTACTTGCAGAATGAGACAGCACAAGGAAAGAGGACAGGCTAGCTCTAGTTCCAGCGCTGAGCCAGGTATGGGAAACAACTAATCAAAATATCCACTGAAGCCTGCCTGCTGTAATTATAAATAAGGCTATAGGCATGCCAAGCACATACTGCAAGTAACTTGGTTAGCTAAAGGAATGCAGACTTGAAAGAAGACCCACAATACAAAAGGTTTCTGAATTGTCTGGCACAGGATAAGTTGAATAATACCAAACATATCCTTGTATCAAGCTAAATCAGCGAGTGCCTGATGTCTTAGGGAATGAGATCACATGTAGCAAGCCTGTCTTAGAAATACCACTTCCGTAGGCCGAAGTCACCTGCAGAAGGCTGCCCACAACTATCTGCAAGCTAAGTCCTCTCTCTTCTCACCCACTGTCATACATTTCCATTTGCAATGCTTTTCCTTCACTTTTTGTCTTCCTATATAGAAGAGCCAATGTAAATATCACTCCTGTAGCTATTAGCCCACGTTTTGCCAAAACAGGTAATACCCGGTAGGTAGCAAGTAACCCTCTCACCTAGTTTGAGGGTAGTGTATCTCAGTGGTGTTTTGCATTACAGAAAGTTTCCCAATTACTCCAGAAACTTTTAACAATAACTGAGGGTTTCCAAATGGGGAGCTGCTTCCCATACTTTCCTTAATGTGTGTATGTGTGTGTGCGTGTGTGTATGTACGGCTGTGTTACTACTGACGCTTTGCAAAGCTCAAACACGTTGCTCAGTTCTCTATGCCCCAAGACAAGGTGTGGGATTTTGCTGGCAGAAATGATGCCTTGCTCCTGCGATCCAAACCAAACGCTGCAGAGGCTCATCTGTGCTTGGGAGCCTGTGCTAAAAGACAATGCCTCTCAGCCCTGCAGCTCCTCGTCTGCTCAGACTGCAGGCAGCATGAGCTCACCTCTGCTTGGAACAAGTCTGCAGCTGTCTTCATAAAACTGTAGAAATATCTGCATTCTACAATAATCTGCATTCAATGAAACACTTACCCAGTCCTTTTCATCGAGTTTAGCTGCTTCGTTGTACACTTCAATGGCTGCCTTGTGCTTCCCCAAAAGAAACCTACGAAAGCATTTGAATTACTATTTTTTCTTGCTCTGAAACCCTGCTGTGCAACCACTAACACCTTTGCCAGTGAGAAATGATGCTATTTGCTAGTTCTCCAGAGACCTGCGTGAGAAGCCCTGAGAAGTTTACAATCTCAGCAATATTACAATTTGAGCACTGCTCCCTTTCAGGGCCAAGGTCATCAATCCTGCGAGATGCTGAGGCTCTCTCTGACATTACTGGAGACGCAAGGAGTGAATTCACAGGCTCTGCAGTCTGCCTTTGTCTCAAAGGAAAAAGACAGGTGATCTAACGGGACATTCAGAGACAGAAAGGTGTCTGTAGGGCAAATTTACACAGCTCAGGTCAGCAGCCTTAGCTCTGGACCTAGAAATCAGTGTGTTACCTCTTGCTTAAAGCACAAAGAAAAAGAAAATACAACAGCAGCCAGGCAGATAACACAGATTTTGCTTTTCAGGGTAGCCCACACTTCTGGAAGCCAATTCTAATGTTGATAAGAAGGAAGCATGTTTGGAATTAAGCAGCCTGGGATTTCACTTGATGTCTGGGAGAAAAACAAAACATGGAAGGTCCTGGGTGGCACATCAAAAAGAAACAATAAAACACCACTCACAGAGATCGTGCCACCTGCTTGAGGTTGTCAACGCTCCGAGGGTTCAGAATGGAACATGTCTGAAAAAGTTCAAGAGATTCTTGAATTTTCCCCTCCAAGCGAAATATCAAAGCTGTAAGACAACATATACGAGGCAAATTAGTCCATTTCTGCAGGAAAAATGTGCCCCTCTGACAGTAGGGAAAGAAGAGGGAGTACAGATATCTTATAACAACACTCGTTTGGTCTTTCCCCCTCCTGCAGCAACCTCAGGCAGAAGTTGTGTCTGAGGACAGAATGACAACACATGTAAAGGACTCATGCATGCCTGGAAAAATTTCTGGGTTTCAGAATAAAGGCAGCTCTAAACCCTAGCCAACTGCTCGTTAAGATGCAGTCTGGATTTCTCCCCCTCCTAGCTTCTACAAGCTGCAGTATGCCCTTGGCCAACAAATCTCAGCTGTGGCTCACCACAGAGCTTTGAATTGCAATGCCAAGTGTTGAGGCACGTTTTTTAGGGGACAGAGGGCAGGAAGAGGAATACCATCCTTAAAGCAAACAGACAACGATCACCTGAGGCAGGTAGCTCTAAAAGAAAACATGCATCTGTAATACAGTCAAACACACAACCCAAGCACACAGCAACACACCAACAGTCCATAGCCCAAGGAGGAATCGATGACAAACTCATCGATATGGAGAACACAGAAAATCTAATATGCCCATCTTATGTGAAAGCCCCAAACGTCAAGCAAGCAGAAAAAAAAAAGCCGAATATTTTTTACATATGTGTTTTATGTTTCCATCACCTGTTCCCCTTATTGTTCACTATATCTCAAATCAGAAGTAACTTGCTTTAGGAAAATTAAAACTTTCTGCCACACACCTTGAACATAGACTGCATATTCGCACAGCCCTTGAGACTCCTGGAGCTGCTCTTTGATGACAGCCTGGAATGACAAAGTGCAGCAAGTACAGATCAAACACAGTCTCCCTCACTGAAAAGCCCATTAGCTGGTTCACCATTACCCCATTACTAAACTGCAGCATGGCAGCTTTCAGAAGACTATAAACCCTTCAAATACTTCAATAAAGGCAATCTTTATGAAAGAAAATTTATTTCTGACTGACCAAATACCTTCTGCAACCTTGACTTGGAGAATTTTTCATATGTGTTACACATAGCTGTGCTGTATCTGTGTTATTGCAAAATGCCCTAAAATAACTTTAACTTAAACATCATGCAACGTGTTAATGGACACAGTTCTTCCTCATGTGATGGCAACAGTGTTGTCACACAGGACGTGAGAACTACAAATTCATTTAATGAGAATTTGTGCTTGGAAAAGTAAGTATTAATACAGAATTTGTAGCTAGTTGCTGCAATATACTATATTAAAATGCTATTGTAAACGTCCATCATTTTAACAAAGCTAGTAACAGGGATTTGGTTTCAGTTACAGAAACCACAACCTTATGTGTAACAAAGGGACTGGGCTGTGGCTGGGACAGCTACAAAAGTGCAAGCTCGTCACTGTGTGTGAAGAGCATTGTGCCAGGAATACTGTAGCCCTTTTAGTATTTCTCTGTTCATTCCTATTACCAAAGATAATTAGATATTACCTGGGGAAAGTGCCACAAGGAATCTCTGAAAGCATCCTCTGCTGATAAGGGTATCTACTCTAGGCCATTTGTGAAGAAATAAATTGAATCGGAGCAACTGCAGCTGAGTCAATGAAAGCCAAATGAACAAATGAGAAGCATATGGGAAAAGGAAGGGGGAAAAAACCTGATGAAAATGTAAATTCTTGCTGCCTGCATTCATGTAGCTGATACTTTGGGGCACGGGTACAGTTCAGCTATATTCCACAGTCACACATGACCTGAAATTACACAGCTGGTCAAAGAGTGACCTTGGGGAGGATGAGCACTCTGGCTACAAACCAAGAGCATCATTTCTGCTCTGAGACTCCTCTTGCTCAGAATTGGAAGAGACAAAGGAGGGAAAGGAAAATTTCTGGGCTGGCAATAACCTGGTGCTCATCTGGCACTCCTGCCAAGTGTATAAACAGTATCAGCATCCCCTGCCTCCGAGATGTATGTAAGTGAAGGACCTGAAAACAAGGAGGAAAACTGAATCTCAAATACAGCACATAGAAGGAAAGCAGAGTGAAGGCAAGGAGAATTATTGTTGAGAATCCTCACTCCCCCCAAAAAAACCTAAAGAGAGGAAAGAAAAAGAAGAATAAATCTAGGCTGCTTTCCCCTCATCTGTTATCTCCTAATGTATCTATATTATAGTCTTTACCAAGTACATTATTATAGGACATTCAACTTGAACATAACCAAGCATCTCCTGAACACAGATATTTTATATTGCTCCATCTACATAAAACCAGTTTCTCAGAGCAAGAGAGGGCAATAGAGAGCTATCTTTTAGAGAGATCTGATTAATTCTATAAACCCTAAAAAATCCCATAGCAAAAGGCCTTGAGCTGAGAAATATGACCTGTAATCCCAGCTTTTCCTCCCAAGTTTATTTAACTCGCTGACATACTGGAGACCAACCAGCATGAGAGTTTAAAAGCATCTGGTAATTTTAAATATTCCTTCCCTTCCTCACACAAAACAGAAGCAGAAGATTTCTCTTGTGAAAAATGGTAGGGGGCAGGGCTGGAATCGATGCTGCAACTAGAAAACAGTTTGTTTTGCATGCGAAGAGTGAGAGCTGAGTGATGATCACTACCTAGCAGGGCCTGTCCCTCCTCTCCCCCCACTCCTCTCTGCCTGTGTGATTGCAGGGGATGCTTCAGCCGCAGGCTCTGGGGGATGTTTGCCTTGCATCTTGCTGGGTAGAAGGAGAGCTGAATCACACAGCCAGCATTATTAATCTCTCGCTGCAATGAGCAGCAGAATTTCTCAAAAGCTTGGCGACACCAAAATAGACACAGGTGTGGCACTGTAAGGGTTAAAAACAATTTAATGCCTTCACTTCGGGGAGCTAACATTGGTAAACAGCTTTTTCTTGGCCTTTTACCTACATGAAAAATATGGGAGCTTTTAAAATTGCATTAGAGAGGAAGCATTTCAAAGCACTAAGTGGGAAAGAGGGTCTAGCAAGATTCAGACCAAAATTAATAGCATCACAGGTCACTTGTTTCTTAGCCGAGTCCTAAAAGAAAATTAATGGACTTTAGCAGATGCCCAAACTATACTGAAATCAAGGAGTTAACAGCAATTTAAGCCATCGGGGATACTGTCAATACCTCTTTTGATTTTGAAGGTATTAGCCGCAAATAGCATGTTTGGGAATGTCTGTGCTTATCATGCATAAGGGCAAGCACCCAGGGCACCCAGGTTAGATCCATGAGCCCACCAGCGGGCAGCCCAGCCCACCTAAGAGCTGGATCGCCTTTTGGACGCGCCTACCACTCCTCAGCAACTGAGGAAGCATCCTGGCATGCTGAGGTTCCTATCTTCTTTGGGACAAATCCAGGCCTCTGAGCACACAGCCATCACATCTGGGTGAAAGAATGGAAGATCATTCAACCTGCTATGGTCTGCTGCCAAACTCTTCCAACTTCACTGCAAAAACTCTTCTCCGTGAGCTCTGAGGAAAGGCTTTGCTGCCTTTTCCTTTGACAGCTACTGCAAAGCTGGCCTGCCAAGCAAGAGAGTATTAGCTGTCTTCTCTTGACTTTTTTCCCCGTATTTTGCTTGCTTCCATGACTGATGAAGATGTGGAGAAGTCAATATTGCCATTATATCATGCACTTGGTTATTTTCTCTGTTTTCCTGAGCCGTACATCTTTTCTGCACTCTGTGATTCTACACCACATCACCGAAACAGTAAACATATGCCATCAGAGATCAGAAAAATGTAGTCAGATCAACAGAAAAGGGAAACAATTTTCTATTTAGATCGCTAGTCCAACTTTTGTTTGTATCTACTTAAACCAAGATCTGAGAGGAAATCACTCTGCTGATGATACAACCCTGCGGCTCTGTTAATTAACTGCTAAATGAATTTCCTCCAGCCTGCCACTTCCCTAAGCATCCCCAGGAGTTCTCCAGCAGAGAAAGACAAGTCCTGACCAACCCTGGTGTTTCAAATCTTCTTTGCACATGACAGAAACAGAAAGGCAACTCTTACTCCCCTCCTCCCACCCACTGGCACCTCATCTTCAATAGCTCGTGTTCAGTTTATCAGAAAACACAGTGTTTAATTATAGATTTGCCATTTCCTTAGTATACTTACTGTTACAATCCGAAACAAACAACCACTTCCAAGCTACCCACCAAACCCAGGAGAAATTAAAGGGTGCAATATATCATGTGCAAAATGAAATAATTTTGATCAAAGGTAACCAAGATGATTTTTTTTTAGACTGGTAGTAATGTTTTACTGAGTTGAAGTGTTTTTTCATAGCATCTCTGTAGTACCATTGAGAAACAGGCACTATGGAACTGCATTATTATCGGTTTGGAAGAGCCTATCCATCACTTGGAACAAGAGAGGTTTGCACTTCTTTCCATTTTTCCACTCCCAAAGACATACTGAGCTCACAGATTGCTCCAGAGAATTGTACATATGGATCCTGAAGGTAGCCAAGGATTTAAGAACATTAAAGTTATTTTACTTCTATTTTCTATTGGTCCCCTTATTCCGAAAGAAGGTGGTTTGAAAACTGGGATGAAACCATCATTTCATAACGTCCATAAAATACTTCCCAGTGCAAAGTCCCAAAATCAGCTCTTACCTTACATTCATCATAGTCTCTGCGAACATACAGCAGGTAGATCAGCCAGTTTTTCCTCTCTATGATGGGTAACTCTGGTGCTGTAAATTTAAAATATTAACAGAACAAAGAAATCAGACGGATCAGCAGAGAACCTGGGCTCAGCACGAGAGCACAGTGCAACTAATTCAAGAACTGCAATTGCATCAGGTGGTGCAATTAATCACTTGCCTTGAAGCCTGAAGTGTGGACATAAAAGCAGTGTCCGGTTTTATTTTAGTTCTCAAACTGATGGATAAAATGCATTGTTCAAGACAGACACTAAATAAGACCTCTTAGCAGAAAACTACCACCTCAAAAGACTTGAGGCATCAACTTATTCTCGTGCAGTTACTGGAGCAAACAGCTCCAAACACCAACTACGTGCGTATTTTAATTAAATACTAATGCTGCCTTGGTGGAATTGGTTCTTCCAAATGTGCAAGAAGCAGCTTGGAGGAAATGAGTTGGATTCACATTTAAGAACTAGGGCAGAAGAATCAAAGGTCTTTAAAATAAACTTCTGGGAGTGAATGAGAAGGAAATGGGTGATACACACAAAAGGAGATTTTGGAGATGTTGCAGGTCTGAAGGTGCAAATAATTTAAAGAGGTCAAGCTTAGTTCTTTGAAACTGTGAAGGAACTATGAAACATCACAGGTCTGAGACACTGTGAAGCTACTGGCAGAAAATCATATTTGATGCAGTGGAGGAGAAAGACTTGTGCTCCAGCATTTCAATCGTAAGGAGCTTGCAGCAGTAATTATGGCAAATCACGAATGGATGTTGCTTAGTGATATTCATGTTGGGTTTAAAAGTTTAACACACTGCTGTGCATTTCATTAAGGCTTGAAATGTATTGCTTGTTACTCATTTCTACAGTTCAGATGCGGGTAGCTGAGGGGTAACCATAGCAACTGGCAAAAAAAGCTGTATGTTTGCAAGTCAATATTATGACAGAAATGCAGAAGCAAAGCAAGGCGAGGACTGTCGCAGCAGCCGGGGCAGTAGTGAGGGTGATACAGCACCAGGCCACCTTCTCCCAGCCCCGTGGAGCACGGCTCCGAGCCACACCGCCAACAGAGATGCAGGCTCAGCTTCCAGCAACCCAGAGCAGAAGGTACTCGAAGTGGTCTGCAGTCCCCTCCGCCAGCTGGCGGCCTGGGTCACGGTCAGACCTAAGAAAGAAGAAACTCTGCAGCTGGAAGGACTGATTCAGGCCAGGAGAGGTTATTGGTGTGAAGCGTTATTTTCTTTTAGAAACACTGTGCTTTAATCATGCGAGGACTGCACCTGCGGCTAGTAGCAAACACATCTCACCACCATATCAGCCTCTCCCTCACAATTCACACCAAGACCAGTATCACTGAGAGCATTTAAAAACAACCAGAATTTCTTCAGCTATTGAAGTTAGGAAAAAATTTTGTAAAGCCGTTCTGGTTTTATTGTTGTTTTTTTTCCTGAAATTCCAGAATATCCAGTCAGATTTATACTAGACATGAGATTTAAGCATGCACACCAGCAATTTAAGGTCAAATACCTTACAAAGAAGGTTCACCTACCCTAAAAGCAAATAGAAAAATCACAGTCCAAACAAAAAAGTAATCCAAACTAAGTTTACAGAAATGCACAGATCAGGGATCCAAATGGTCTCAAATTCTGCTCTGCTGTGTAATAACCGGATCTTTGTAAGAAAGGCATCTCAATATGTGTGTTCCCAGATCAGATTAATTGATTTCTGATGACTTTATGTATTTTCCATTCATCCTTCTTACAGTGAAACCATGAAGGAAAGAGTTAAGAGGCTGCCTAAATAGCTACAAATTGTTTGAAAAAAACACTTTTTCATAAACAGTATGGAGGGCTGCTGTTCTGAAGCCCATTGAGGGGTTACCTGATTCATGAACAGATTTGTAATGACTTCCTTGTGTAAGTTATTATGGGTGCCAGAGTTTGACAGAACTTTCTTTTCTAAGAAATACAGCACTGGGGGATGCCAGAAATGCACTGCAGAAAGCAGCTGGACTCACATGCTCTTCCTGCACAGTGTCTCCTGGTGCCACTATCCATACAAAATACCAAGCCAGACACCTCTGATACACCTGGGCACTTTTGTCAGTATGCATTTAAGAGCACACATTGCAAACTCTGTTGAACAATAAAGATTTCAGTTGCAGTCAAAACTAAAGTGTACTCTGCCATTTTGTGCCTACTAATACAGCTTAAAATTACATCCTGCATCATTATACACAATAAAAACCATCTTAAATAGGGATTAATCAAAAGACCCTCCAGACGTACCCCACCTGATATCCAACCATCTGTAGTGCACGCCTTAGTGGGTGGTTAAAAAGAAACAGACAGCACTATTAAATGTTAACATATACAAAAAAGCTAGCTGGCTGGGGTGTTTTGCCAGCTGAGATGGGAAAGACTATATTAAGTTAGACTCTACACAAATGTTTTGGGCTAAACTAAGAGGCCAGTACATCAGCAAACGGATGGAAGATCAGTTGTTTAATTCCTGAAGACAAGAGCTTTTTCATACTTTTAAGACCAGAGGGACATTATACTCCACTCCCACACTACAGAAACGCCTGCTGAGAACAGGGTTGGGAGGGAAAAAATGCTGAACATCAGAGTGAGTGCTGAGAAGAGTATCAAGTTGCAAAAGAAAAAGGTAAAATAGACACCACCTGCCTTCTGGGTCCAAGACTGTAAAAACCCAGAGGATTACCTAAAAGAGCCAGGCTAGAGAGAAAACAGAGAAATCAAAAACACACCGTGAGACACAGAAGTGAATGGGATTCACATCTGCAGAAATAAAACAGTTTTGCTTCCCCCAGTGATACACTAAGCTAAGGATAACTATGTGGAATTGGGAAAACACATGGAGCTTTTATGCTCCTAAAACTCATTTGGAAATACCAACAAATGTGACTGAAGGGACATTAGTCTCCTTTTTTCTTTTCTTCTTCCCAAAGACAAGCATGTTGAAAAAAGGTAAAGAATTCTGATGTCTTTCAAAAAAGATGCCTAGATTAATTCATAGATACAAGTGAATCTTACATCTGAATACAAAAGAAACACAAAGTTTCACAGAAGAAAGTCAATGCATTCCCTGAGTCTATTCCAGAAAGTAAATGTGAACAGTTTGACCCCTTCTCTGAAGAAATCAAACATTAACACCATGAACTGAACTGGGTGTGGATCCCCCAGGGGACTGAGAAGAGAGGAAGGACATAGAAATTGTGAGAAAATTAATAAATTTGACACAGGAACAGGTCTGATCCCTAAAAAGGGCTGTGGGAAGTAAAGGATTATTGCCAGGCTCTATATTCAAATGCAGAAAATAGTAATGCTAATTATTTATATACCTCTGCAGACCCACAACCATCTTAATCTGCATTTCTGTTTTTCCATGAAAGCAGTGATACACCTACTTCTGGTGCATTTATCTCCCTGAGGTTTGACCCCCCCCACCCTGCTGATAAGGGCTGTCCTGATGAAAAGGGTCACTGCATTTTTCTGAAGAAAAGGGAAATATAAATCCACAGCTATTTGGGACTCTAGCTCCAGAGAAAGGGCACAAAACATTCTGGGCCTTTCTGAAAGGATGTGAGTCAATCATTGCTGGTCCTAATATCCAAAGTAATACTTAAAAAATCGCCACACAGAGCTGATGTGTGTCGCTCAGCTCTTGCTGCATCAGCCTGAACAGTGATGTATGGCTGGATTCAGCCACAGGGGCTGCTACGAGGGGCAAAAGAACAGAAAGCAGCACTGGCAGCACGCCTCAGTCTTCTCAAGTACAAGAATGATTGGGAACAGTGGAGGCTCCATATGGCGTATAATGGTTTGCAATCTCACACTAATTAGAGCTGGGAACACATACTGCCGCAACTGGTCTCTCAGAAGGTTTCTGCATAAGGAAAGGCCACTGAATTTGGCCTCGCCGGGGGGAGCTGGGCACATCCATCAAGTTCCTCAAGCTGTCTACATTGCTACTTTCTGCCTTCTTCAATATATGGACCTTCAGAAGTTTCTCATATGTAACTGTTGCAGATCATATGAAGACATGCTTTTCTTTGTCACCTTTCACAGAGCCCTCGCAAATAATCTGGGCCCTGCAGGGATGCTAGGAGTACAGGTTAGAAAACAGTACTTTATACCATTCTAGCAGAGAAAAAAAATACAAAAAATCAATCTGCTCAAGGGCCAATCCAAGAAAACACAATTATCCAGAAACTTGGTATCTACAGAGAAAAGAGTTAATAACTTGCATAATTATCTTTTGGCCTCTCTTTTCTGTGATTACAAAAGTCTACTCTCATTAAGCAACTGTGACAGGGAGCTAGGCACCAAATATATGATTAAATACCTCATCCAAGAGACATGCCAGTTTCTTTGAAGTGTCTTTTGATTGAATTGAAAAGGGAATCCTTCTGATTCCCCACTTTCTTGGTGGCCAGTGATTGATTGCACAACCCACTTCCAGCAATGTGATTTTTCTTTCTGACAATGCTCCTTTAAGGAAGCCACTGGAGCGGAAACCTCAACAGAATCAGAGTAAAATCATCAGGTTTGCATCTGTACTGCACTATCATCACTCTTCACTTTATTCAGCCTCTTAAAGATTTTCTCAAAGGACTGAAAAAAAAAATAGAGCTATTCCCTTTTCTGTAAACCTCCCTAGGAAATTATTTTGTACCTGCATCTTCATATTGTGTAATTATAGCTTAGATATAAACTATCAAACAGTGGGTTTTACATTTAATAAAAGGGTTTTGAAAATGCTGCAGAGAGAGGAGGGGAAAAAAGCCCCAGAAGGCTCCTATCAGATTTCACAGGGGGAAATGATTGCTAAAGCACCAGCCGTATTCTTCAAGAAATTGCCAGGTGCAAAGAGACCACTTTTGTTGTGGGCATAGCCAAAGTAAAGTGGATTTCAACATAACTGCACAACTGTAGCCATCATGCAGCCTTTCACCTTGTTTTCTTCAGCATGCAAACTGTCAGCTGCCTGGAAAACTCTAGCACCTTTCCTGTGAAAAGCACAGATCTGCTATGGCTCTCTGAGAAGGAGCTCAAGAACACATTTTAGTCTCATCAGAAAACAACCACCAAACAACCAACCAAACCAAACCAAACCAAACAAAACAAAAAAAACCCAGAACGAAAACCCCTCCAACAGATCAGAACGCAGCCCTTCATCCACTCTGGCTTATAAGAAAGAGTCTGAATCCCAGTTCACTCCCCATCCCTCCAGCTTTGCAACCCAACCTGCAGCAAACTGAGGAAGAGCAGCAAGAAGAGCCTGAAAGAAAAGCAGAGAAGCAAAAGACTCAAGAAAACACAAAGAACAACCTGTTATCAGACCAAAATCCATAATACTCTAAACCACATATAACATACAGCACAGGGAGAGGACAGAAAATGTTCAGAAAAGTAATTAAATGAAAGTACTTTTAATTTATTTCATTCTGCAGTAGCCTCACAAGCCATAGTCTGGATCCACTGTGGTGGGTACCACGTACATGACTAAGATTATCTAAAAGGCCTAATTTGGATCCTGACTCAACTGTCCATCTCCAAATTCTAATTTAAAATCGCATGTTGTAAAACAGCATTCAAGCACATGGGTATTTTCAAAATTAACAAACACAGAGGCAAGGACTCAAGTCTCTGTCATACCATTTTGCTATTAAGAGAGCTGCACCAAAGAAGAATTGGTGAAGTGCACACTGCTCTGAAGAAATCAAAGCAGGAAGCTTTGCTGCGGCGAAGCCACAAGGGAGCAAGGTTATCATCTCCCATCATCAGGCAAGGCTTGCTCTAACGCACAGAAGCAGAATTGATCTTTTCAATTTGTGATCCATTTTCCATTTTAAAGTAATTCCGGTCATCGGCTTAACAGCTAGCGCACAACAGCCTAAAGACAATTCACTTGCCACTGCAGGAGAGCGTCCAAATCTGAGAGGCAACACATGGAAGTCTTTCAGGACTAACATCCACCCCACCCCCCAATTCCCCACACTCAGCCTCCTGGACACATTTCCTGACATTGCCAGGTTACAATTACTCCCACTTGCAAAGCTTGGGTAAGGTTTACTGTCAGGCATAGCTGTGGTTACCCTCCAAAATGAAGCTTGGTGCTTTCACAGCCATGTTAAATAAACACTAATAGGGAGGGAAAAGCAAGGATGAAACCAGCTGTGCACATCTCCTTTTTGCCTTGAGCTTCACAAGCTGCCAGTGCAAGGAATTACGCTACTGTTTGTAAAATCAGTGACAGAGAAGTAATGACTATCATCTAACCAAAAAGAATATCAAAATAGTAAGGCACAAGCTGCTACAAAACAACGTACCACTGCCAGTGAATTGTACTTTCCAAAATAAAGTATGAACAACAGAAAGTATTTCTAAGCTCTAATATCAAGGGGTTTAGATTCAAAAAGAACAGACTGCCTTGATATCAGAGCAGCATCCTACAAATTCCTCGCTAGGTTGGTGCACAGACAAATTTAACAAGAAAACCTCTTTCTTACTCAGACACTCAAAGACTTTTATTGAGACTATAGCAATAGGAAATAGATTATAGCTTTGAATGAGAACTAGTAGAGGAACATTGGTCTTCGTATGCCCAGATCCACCCTTGGAGTTTGAAAATGGAGGCATAATGTATTCAAAATTCAGTAATGATGAAGAATAACTCCAAAAACCACCACCCAGAGGAGGATATGTATGCTGTATTTCACTTATCATGTGAGAATACAGGTGTTTGTGTACACAAATACCTGTAAAATGGATATAAAACAAGAAAAAAAGGAAAGAACCTTCTGCTGTAGCCATTCTTCCTGTTTAATCCCCTTCCCCTGTTTTCCCTTTTGCAAATTGCTGCTGGAACACCTTTAAATCAAACAATAAACCCGTATGGTTCCTCTTTATTTACAGTCAGCTGGGGTTAATAAAACTCATCATACACAACTCCGGTGCTGGCAAGAAAGCCATAATTCATAGCTGTGATCTTACTATCGTGTATTAATAGCTTCACAATACGCAGAGAAAACTGGAAGGAGGCTGAAAAACAGCAGCAGGTTTAAACAAAAAAGCAACATTTCTGACTCTACACCTCCCCCTGCAGGAACATCAGCCAAAGCTATATGGGAGAGCAGAGAACTGGATCTTAAAGCCCATTTATACACTAGGGCGAAGAAAAAAAAGGGACATTTTCCGTTGTTAGTTTACACTGCATAAATCTTAAAGAGTTTCTAGCTCAGAGTTCAGTGGTTTTTCTGATTAAAGACATTCAAAGTTCTGAGTTACCCCAAATAAAAATATTTTTATTTACAGGGCAAATATCTATACTGGTTACTTAGTATAAATGTCTTTAGTATGTGCTGCTTAAGTTTAACCATAAGGCAAAGCAGGACAATCTGTAAATAGATAGACACTTGTGATGTCCCTGGACCTCCCAACACCACAGCGAGATTCCCAGCGGCAGAACCACTCTGGTCACTGGGAAATCTCCGTTAGCAGCACCAGGCTGGTGAGGTACCACTCTGCAGTCCTGACGACATTCGATGAGAGAGGGGGAATTACACACATTAGTACATTAGCCTCACCATTCCTATATAAAATTTGATTTGAGCTTAATATTACTTGATTCAAGTCTAAAATCTGAATCAAACAAATAACATTGGGGTGCAATTTAGTAACAAATGAGTACTTTAGAAAGGGATTTGAAAAAGTATGATCTTATTTGCTTAAAAAAAATCAAATCTGAAAGTCTGTTTCCTCTGCAAGAGCTAATTTTGACCATCAGTGCTTGCTGCTGAGACACACGCTCTGAACAGAAGAAAAACAAGGATCTGAAAAAGCTTTTGCTATTTTTGCTTTTAAACGCATGCTAATCTAGAAAAAAACAGGCTGATTCGCGCAACAGTTCTCAAGTCCCTGAGGATGCAGACACTACGCTTGGAGACACTCAAGGATCCAGCCCCCGGCATAGCACCCCAACTGTTATCTTCTCCGTTTAAACAATTTTTTTCCTGCTTGATGTCTTATGCTCTTCTAGGCAAGAAGGAGACGGAGCTCCCTCCACGTGTCTGTTTGCCAATGCTGCTCCTAAATAAGGGGATGCAGACTGCACCATCGCAGAGGGCTTCTGAATTACATGGCTCATAAATAGCACAGGAGGTCTGTGGTATTAACTGGTGACTACTCACTCTCCTCCCACAGCAAAGCAGGGATGGAAGACATTTCCCCTGCAAATGAAGCAACACTGGCTGCAGGCATTCCCAAAATAACCTGTGTAACCAGCTTCTCGTTAATTCCAGTATCAGGAGCACAGTAGTTTTGGGATTTCCAGTTTAATCCTTCCTTTGGCTTAAATTCTTATGCTTAGTCTTTTTCTGTCTCAAATGTGAGGTATTTTACACAGAAATTGAAACTAAAATCATTATAAGGCATTTGTAAAGAAAAGCTTTCCTCTTCAAAAGCAAAATAAAATTCTAACAGGGAGAGGGCCACAATCCAGCCCCAACAGTCTTTGAAACTTCCCACTACCAGGGAGTAACACCTAGAACCTGCCGTCGTTTTATACACTGCCAAAGAAGAATATTACATTAGAAGCATATTATATTAGAAGAATATATGTATGTATATATATAAAATACAGAAGCTGGTCTTGCAAACAGTTCAGCACTCCCTACTACAAACCCTATGTTTTGAATCCACAAACTTCTTCCAGACTTCTTGTCTCAGGATGAAGTCTTCCAGGTCAGATGTCTGTCCCAGGATGAATATTTGCCTGTGCAGCCTTCACTCTTCCCTGCTGCACAAAAGTCTTCAGGATAAAATCTTTAATTACACAAGCATATCTACAATTACAGGAACACACCAGTGTTTTCACCAGGTGCCCTGCCTCCTTCTAATGATGATCAATATAAAAATGAATCAAGGTCAGACAGTGAATGAAGTTGTTGAGAAATATGAATAAAACAGTGACTGAATCTCAGGGCTTGTGCAGTGCCTGTTATGGAGCTTAAAATGTCTGTGGCAAAGGGGACATACTCTGGAAGGAGTGAGTGAACAGACTCTTTGTTAAGATGCAGTAAAGCTGCTCAAGAGACAAGAAATCTCACTTCGATTTCTATTATAAAGCTAGAAAAATCAAGTAACCAGGCTCCCTGAAGGCAACCGCTGCATGTCCATCCATCGTTTTTGGCTGTACAGCTTGAAAGACACAACAGCCAGTATCTCCCAGCCAGTGCTCACTCAAGCAAGCAGGATGGGCAGCTGCCGTGCTCCAACCATGGAAGTGTTGCAGTATACATGCTCAGTAACTCCGAAAAAGCAAGGTCCTGAGCACTGCAGAACCCAAAATGTCTTCCTGACAAGCAAGCACTGCCCTCTTAAGAGACTTCAGTGTATAATGGACAGTTTGACTACAACACAGAAGAACCTTGCAGCATCCAGGAATTTATCTATGGGATTTTATAGCTGAAGATAAACGTGACAACTGGATATACACTGAATAATCGAGATACCTTTTCTTTAAAAAGCCCTCAGTGAGCTGTTCCTTTTCCAGTGAGTCCCGTCATTCCTGTGCCACAGATGATGTTGGAGAGTTGGGCTAAAGCCAACAAGTAATTACATCACTAAAGACTCAAAGGCTTGAATTCAAGGTGCACAGACAACATTAATTCTGACATTCTTGAGTAGGATGCACCTCCTTTCACTTAAGTGTCTGAAAATTAAGACATCTTAAGTTATTTGCCTTGGGCCATCATTAAGGTAAAGGAGAGGAATACGTATCCTTGGGGAGTGATTCACTCCATCCTGAGGTAGTGGCTGGGAAAGGTCAGAGAAATGGCATCAGATGAGCTTTCCACTGAGTAAATACGGAGCACAGGTGATCTGCTGAGATTTGTTCTATGTCAGAGATACGTCAATTCAGAAAGATGAATCCCACCCTTCCTGAATTTGTTACTTACTATTTTTATAAAATTATTTTTGAATTCACAGTAGGAGATGCCATTTTATCTGTAAGCAGAATGCCAAGAGACAAACGTGAAGCTGACTGCTTTAAAACAAAAAAGAAGTTTGCCTAGCATCAAGGACTTTCAAAGGAACTTCAAAAAAATAAATTTACCGATTTAAATGTGATCCTAAAGTAATACGTTACAATTGTACAGTTAGATCCTCTAACACTGAGCTATTGTACTTCACCCTCCTCCTGATTCTCATCCAATGTAATATATCTCTTAATTATCAAATTATCAAAGATTATGCTCATTTTCTACAAGAGGTGGCACTTTTACGCACGTTTCATTGCCTAATTAAGTTTGCAACAGGCTTAAGAAGCAGATACAGATTTTCCTCTTTACAGAGAGGAAATGAAGTTGACAGCTGCCAAAATACGTAAAACTAGAACTGAAACTATGAATCTTCTGATGTAAAAGCACAAAAAATTTTAGTGATACCAGTCTTGACAGAAAAACACACCTGCTATGCTGTCTGCAAAGGATTCCCTGTTCCTATTATCACAGATACTAATATACACACACAAGAGGGCAGAGCTGTGCTAGCATGTTCAAACTTAAATATTATCAGTTCTTTGTGGTGCACGGATTACTGGGCTGTTATTCTGGGAAGAAGAGGATGAACAGAAGTATATTACACAACTGAATTACCAAAAAACGATTTTTTTTTATCTCACCACTCAAAATTAACAGCTGTATCAGATCCTGAACAAAACACGCACAGCACTAAACCCACCTATCGCAGACACATGAAAATACCAAATTCTCTTGTACAAAACAATGATGTAATTACCAGCTAATCTATGTTATTTAGAAACCATTTTCTTCCTGCAAGGTTGTAGGCTCAAATGGGCCAACAGACCTTGGCTTGCACATGGCCAAATGGAAACAAATTGGTATGTACAGATAAAGGAAATGCATTTGCTCTCCCACAACCACTAACGTTTCCACTAACATCTTTTCTTTTTGACACACTCAGAAGTATTAATTAATTTAACTCAAGGGGGTTGTTTTTATCTGGATTTCTCAGGCAGCTTCACTCTCACAAGTTCAAAGGCAGCTTTGAAGCTGGCTCAAAGAATGGATTTATATTGATTTAAGAAAACGTATCAGGATTTCAGAAATGATCAGCTCTGCAAGTGCACAGAATTGACTCTTCGGGGCACTAAAAGGTTCCTGCTCTTCAGAGTGTTTAAGCCATTAAAATACTTACAGGATCCCTTGGAAAATCTGCAGGAGCAGGAGGGATCCCCACTGGTTTATCTGTGTGAGCAGGAGCTGCCCGGAGAGAGAGTGAGATGCATTTGCACAGGACAGATCATCAAAAGCCACTTATCTACTTCAGCATAATCTGAAAGTTATTTATTATCTAAGTCACATTTTGAAATTGCTTATCATCATGAGCACTTCCTAACCAAAGTCAATACCAGATAAAGCCAGCTTTACTGCCCATTAAATCAGCACGTGCAATTATTTTTTATTAGAACCCACTGACTACACCCTTGGCTTCAAGGATGAGCACCCACATGAAAAGGACAGCACTACCAGTATTGGAGCTAAATACTGACATGGGATTTAGCTGAACAAGAATAACACACACTACTTGAGAATATTTCAAAATGCAATTAAACAAAAGAAACTACCCTGGTAAGATGTAAAACACCATGTTGTCATCATCTATCCAAAATCCAGGTTTCTGTGTGGTAAAAGTGTGGTAACTTTGAGCCACAAAGAACACCCTCAGTACCGCAGAGTTTAAGAACAGGATACAACCACAGCTCTAAAACACACATTTACATTATGCACTTCCCTATTTCTATTATTTAATTTATCTGCAATAGCCAAATCTAATCAAACATTTCTATTACTTACAAAGGGACCGAGCACTTGTGTGTTTATTGCTGATAAACCTACTTCATCAGCTGTTTTAATCTTGGGTCAGTAATTCACTTGTCTCTGAAATGGAGAATGCAATAAAAGCAGAGAGAACTTAATTTCCTCCTTTTCAATGACTCACAATGGCCTTACAAGACATTTTTGCTAGTTATGCTCATATTTATAGAAGACAGAAGTGGAACTTACCTGAAAAAAAATAAGATGAAGACTCACAAGCCTTGAAACGTCCAGACACCTGGTTTACTTTGCGGAAGTGCTCTATGCAAAGCATTGAGCGTGTTAAAATGCACATGTTAAAATGTTAAAACAGGCAGGCTTGGCCACTGGGTATGTTAAAATTTCTCCCTATAAAGTTTCTCCCATATGTCTTGCCCGCAACCTTCAGTACTGTCTTTCACAGCACTCAAACAGGTCAAGTAGCGCATTGCAATATATCCATTTATATGGTATTTTTCACTTCACGTCTCCAAATGTTTTGTTAACTGAAAGCCTGCAGCATCCAAAAACTGTCATCAAATATTAGACCAACCTTATGGTTGATAAATGGAACAAAACAAAAGTCAAAGAAAGTGCTTTGCCAAAGGTCACAGTTAATCTAAGGCAGAATTCCTTGCTTCAAACTCTAGAAAAAACATACGTACAAAGCATCCAAAAAAGATCCCAATGCCCAGGACTAGGGAGAACACTTAATCCCTGCCAGTGCTTTTACAATTCACAAGGAAAAGATTTTTGCTTTGAAAATTATATACCTGACCCTTCCTTTGGTAAACAGAGGTGTTTGCTAACAATTTCAGAATTCTCCTTCCTCAGTCTAATGGATTTCTAGCCCAAGTTCTTCCCTATGACTCAAGTGAAATCTACTTTATTTTGCCTCGGTGCATTTATTATAGTATATACATATTTAGAATTCTACCCTGTTATTAAAAAGCCATCACTGTACCTCAGAAAATCTGACATCAATATTTGTGTGAAATCCAAATGCATTTAAAATTGTTCTATTAACCTCTGAACTGTTATTAGACTAACACGAGCCCAGAATTTCCTTTCTAAGTATTTTTTACACAATAAAGGGAAATAAATTCCAGTTATATTCCATAAAAATAAAAAAAAACATTTCTCTGCTACAGTATTATCATGTACAAAATTACTTGATTTACCTGTATGGCAAAAGGGAAGTGGAAAGATGGGAGGCAGCCTATCTCAATTCAAAACCAGTAAAGCATTTAGGAAAATATCTGATTAATTTAAAATGCAACAGGGAGATTAAAACTCCATCTCAGCAGGCTGGTATTAACTCTACACTGCTTCAAGGAACAGAGCTCCCTTTATTCTACCACCAATTGCTTGGGGACAAAATATCAACACAGTGAGAGTTATGGATCTTGTTGAAGCAACAAAGGGAATTGATTTTCAAAGCAGCTCTCCCCACAGGGGGTAAAGGACGAAATAATGAATGGTTTTAGCTACTAAGGTGTCAGCTGCTGAGTAATGATTGTCACCAAGTGCAGCTACAAGATACTCTGAGGGGTTTGCTCTGCACCGATCCCTTTAATTTAGATTGCTAGATGTAGAGACTTCTAACCCGATCGCTGCGTACAGCGCTTTTCCCCACCACCACCACATCTGCTCCAGACCCTTTATACGCTTGTTGAATGCTCGTCGTCTTCCCTTTGGGCTGACTGGCCTGCAAGACAAGACGCTCTTAAATCCCAACCTTTTGGGCTTTCACAACCTAAAAGCCACATGATGGATGAGCCCTGATAGCAGCTAATTCAAGAGCAAATTCTGCCTCTTAACTTGGAGTTATTGTTTAAGAGCCATAAAATCAGGTTGCTAAATGCTGGTTCTAGGTTTCCATTTTTTCTTGTCTCACAGACAGGATCAAAGGAGCATCCACGGGAGGAAAGCAATGCAACAGTGAGGGGAAGCCATTCGACTCTCAGGTTGCACAGTTCAACAGTATCCAACATATTCTCATCTGCATCACAGGTCTGACTGAAAACAGTCTTCTAGTGTTCCTTCTGGTTAAGCAATGAAACTCACGTGTATTTTGTCATTCAAATGATTTTTTGCAAATTTGAGATCACATTCTCAGAAACAAAAGTTTAATACCTTACTCCTCCCCAGTACAAACACAGGCAAGCTGTTACAATCTGAATTCAGGCACTGCAATGATTAAAGTTAGGGCTTCAGCAACGACTTGGTCACACTCTACTACATTTGGGCACAGCAACATTGTTTAGTTACTGCAATACATGCTTTATTCGGGCACAGATTTTATCCGCACCAAATGGCTCATAGGAGACCATATTACACCACATGGTCTCTGTATTTCTCAGACCTGCTTGCATTAATGTTGGTTTCAGTATCTCTCTTGCATCCTACTTGAAAATACAATGCAAATATAAAAATGTAAATTACAGCAACAGAAAGTTACCATTCGGTGTTTAAAAATGTCAGTTTAAAATCAGCGCTCTTCTATTCAGACAGAATTGCTGTAGATTTGCCTGGATCCTTAAAGTTCATCATAATTCTCCTCAGCCAATCTGAGTAGGATGAAATACTTCATTAAGATGTTCTATGAAAACCCTATTTAAAAAAAAAACCACAACCCTGTCATGGGAAAAAGATGCTATTCTTTCCTGCCAAACTCCAAAAAAGCATATACAATATCACCTTCATTCTCTCCCCTCCTCTCTTATATACCCCCAGCATCACACCCACACACAAAGGATGCTGTTATATCACTCCCTATTACAAATCTTTATGCTGCCCTCATTTCCTAGAGATTAACGATCAGGCAGCTCAAATCAGCTTTTGCCCGCTGCACTTAAGGGAACACAGTCAAATATTAAATGGCAAAGCACAAAGGCTTCCAAGGCATTTTATTTCAGAACAACCCAAGTGTGCCAGGTACTGGAGATGCCTCAGTTTACCTTAAGAAACAGAAACCAGAATTGCAAGTGTCAAAGGCTAAATTGTTTTTTTTCTTAACCATATCCGTATATGGTCATATCCGTATAAAAGGGAGATCCAGAGCCACGAATAACTGGATTTCATTTACTACTTTCTCCCCTCTGGCATGCAGCTGCGCACACACCAATGCCAAACGAAGGAGATGGAGGGAACATTGGCTGGTGATGGAGACAGACCACTTCTTTTGCACAGCCTTTTCCCAGCCTCCAACCTGCACCCTTAAAACCTGAAGGAGCATTGGTGGCCCTTTTTAAAGACATGTCCAGCTCTGTTTCAGGGCTGTTAGTGCAAAATGCTGAGTACAGCAGCCACAAACAAGCAGCCCTTTATCAACAGCAGGCAAGATCTGGAGAAGCAGTCCCATTAAGAAAGTTGCAACTGCCACAGTTCATTCTCCCAAACAATCAATATTAAAATACACACACTTAAAAGCAGGAAGGCAGTTGTCGGACAGTTTAACAAGCAAGCCGACAGAGGCACAACGGCTTCTATCCAGCACGCCTCCACAGCTTGTTTGAAAGGCTGATATCCCCATCTTTTTTTTTTCAGCTATTCCATCTGCTCGTGAATTATGCAGAGTTGATTTAATAGACCTCAGCCTGCCAGGACAGAGCACTGGAGTGATAGTCCATCTCTTGAAAAACACCATCAGCCTGATCCCTCTACAGATATTTTATTTAGAGAACTGCAAGTATGCACTGTCCTGTAAAACCAGATAGAAGACACAGCCTCCCAACCCACATGGTCAGCGCAAATATCATAGGTAGGACTTGCACAATGAGGCAGAACAAGGTGGGGGTTGCTGAGGATGAGGAAATCAGAGTCATAATCTTTACAGAACAGGATGGAGACAAACCATCTCGCTAAGGAGTGGATCGGTGCCTCTGCAGAAGCCATGCTAATTGGTTCAAAGTAACAGCAATTCTTGCTCTAAAAGAGTTGACAGCCAAGATAAAAGTAAATTTTGGTTTTATTTTAACTTGCATGCAGGCCTGAAGCAGTAGCAATCTTTTCCTCTCAGCTCTAAGCACCATATATAAGAGGCTTGGGCTTGTGCCAGCCAACAGCTGTAGGTCTACTGAAACTTCAAGCACTGTCTCCAGAACAGCCACATTCTGCTCATGTGCTGGAACTCTGCTACCAGGAATTGGAACTGCATGATGTTAGCCTGACCTCCCCAAAACAAAAGCAAAGTGGCTTTTCCAGCCTCCCAGGGTCTATGTGCAAAACGAAGAACTTAATTTTTAGGCAGAAACTATGACAGTACCCAGCTGCCAAACAAGCTCCTTTTTAATGCCAGCATTATCACCAAGGCAGTCTCCATCACAAAGAATTTAGAAATATGAAGATTTCCTCCTGAAGTGCGCTCTGACAGGCACATCACACAATCAGAGTAGAAAATGGCCAAAGTACAGCGCTCCCTAACTGTGCTTCCCTGAAATAAAAGGTAAGGGAAAAGGAGGACTGCTTCTGACTGACACTGTAAGTATATTGGGGTTCTAGCAAAGCTGTAGAGTTCACGCTTAATTATAACCTGAATTGAACAGGCTCTCTGGGCAACTTAAGAAAGAAAAATCCACAAAAACAACCCCAAAACTCACCTTAGGTAGGTGCAAAAGTCTCTACACGGAGCAGACCTGTACTAGGAATGTGAGCACAGCTTAATGCCACAGAGAAGGAAATGCTCATTGCATGTGCCGGGAGAAGTTACGTTGAAAGAGTGAGGGAAGAGGGGAAAGGAGAGGCTGCAGCATCAAATTGTGCTGCAGGCTTTACTGGACCCCTTACAAAACATGAGGTTTTAGTCAAACGTTTTGAATTGACAACTAAAACTGTTCCTGTTCCAGTTAAGATTTAACAAAGATTTCAAAACTACAGCTTGGGCTGAGTTAATTAATTCTCACTTTTAGTACGAAAAAAACCCAAAACAAACAAGCAATAATTAAAACCAGCTACAACCTGACTGGTTTGATCTCACTTGCACAAGATAAATGAATATCAAACTCATTAGCAGCTCAACAAGTATATACACAATACAGGCTGTAGGTACTGTCAGCCAGCAACAGCACCGAGCTAGTGATCATAGAGACCCTAGAAAAAAGTACTTGTACTCAGCAGCTTACAGTCCAGATAGTCTCGTCTTTTCCCAGTGGACATTAATTTCTTACTAGACAGCTGCACACGCTATAAAAGAAATCTTAAAATCAACATGCCCAAGAAACACAATCAAATCTTCAAACAAACCTTTTTTAGGATGGGGTCTTGGAGGTTCTGTAGCTGCTGGCATTGAAGAAACCTGAAAAGACAGAGAAGAGGAGTATTAAATACACCAGGCAAGGTTTCTTGAAGATCTATTCTAGAAAATAATTGGAAAGGACAACTGGCAAATCCCAAAATGGTGTAAAAATAGCATCACCACTGCTAGACAAACTCTGCCCTGCCAAGTGCTGCTCTTCCCTAACCATAGCTAGGCAGAGGTTTCTGTTTGCCGTGTAGATTAAACAAACCTGCTCTTTTCACAGTACATTCCTGTTCCATAGGTTCACTGCTATTTATTAGGGCTCCAGAAAGAAATCATTACCTTGTAAATAACCAAAACTCAAACACTTAAAATGCTAATTAGAGATCACACCAGAAAATTTATTACAAAACATTTTTATATAAAACATTTATTATAAAACATTTATAAAGTTATTTAGAACAAAGTCATTCCTAGGGAACCATCAGAGTCTGCAGGCACGTGAGTACATTGATGTCCCATCGCACAGCAGGCAACCTCAACCTGCAAATATTGCCCGGAGCTCACCGACAAGCAAGTACACAGTCTGTGGAAAATAAATGCATTTTATACGTTTTTCTTACTTTGCATATAAAATCAAACCTTCACGGAAGAGAAACATGATTACACAGGGAAACATTTTTATTTTTTTACTTCCAGTTTCTTGGGGAAGAGGCATTCCACACTCCTCTTCCCCAGACACCACCAGGGTTTTACAGAACTGTGTCGCCTCCCCTCTCCTTAACAAGCTACTTTTTAAAGTGGAGATTCACTCTATGCTTGTTCCTTGTAATCTTTTTGGAACGTTTTCTGGTTCTACTCTTCTTTTATTGGAGATGGGGAGGATCAGATATCCCGAGTACAGTATCCAAGACATGAGTACAGTATCCAAGACATGGAAATAACCAAGATTTATAAAAGAAAAGCTTTTACCAGCTTTGTTTCTTAATAATTTCTAACATTTTACTCAGTATTGTGAAAAGTTTATTACTTGCTATCGTAAAAAGCTTAGATGGTATTTTCACAGAATTACCAAACTCCAAGCACTTGCTCCTAAGCAGGAACCACACAAAGCCCCCAATAATTATTTTTTTTTATCATTTACAACTTTTTTTTTTCAATCTGTACACACCATTCCAATTCTAAGCCCTATCACCCAGCACTGCCATGACTCTCCTGCAGTTTCTGCCATGACTCTCCTGCAGTTTCTCTTACTTCCCCTCACCCGACCACCTGCCCAGGTGCTCTTGTCCGGACCATTTCTGGACACACCAAGCAGGCCCCTGCAGCGCTTCACTAATGACCCCCCTCCGGCACAAAAAATGAGTACTCGTTCCTTCTTTCTGCTCCTCACCTTTTAATCAGGTATTTATCCATGACAAGGTTTTTTTTTTACCTTATTCGAAGACCATTTATTTTCCTTAAGAGCATTTGGCATGGCATCCTAGGCTGATAAGCAAGCACATACTTAACCAATACTGCACATATAATGCCTCTAAGTTGCTAAGAGTTATAATATGTCACGATGAATCTGCATAAAAGTTGCTTGGTGTTACTTAGATATGTTTACTGTTATAGCATGTTTGCTGATTACTTATAATCAATGTTTTGCAGTGGAGGTGTGGCCTGAAGGTTGAATATAATCAATAGTATGTGTGTTTTTAGATAAAAAAAATGTAACATGTATAAATAGGTCTGAAAAATGTTAAAACGGCACGCGCGATATTGGTGGAACTACCCCCCCGTTCCGCCCAGCGCTGAATAAACATACCTACTTTACAATCTAATCATTGTAAAATCTGTTTTCCGCATGTCAGCAGTAGGAAATGAGCGAGGGGCTCACAGCCCGCCGGGCAGGGGAGCCAGGGCAAGCCTGGGGGGCACCGAACCGCGGGGGAACGTGGGGGGGAGGGGCGCTGAGGGAGGCTTGCGTGTCACTGACCACCCCAACACAAGTCAGCACCACGCTCCGTCTCTGTTTTCAATACCAAGCGTACAAAGGTTAAACACTCGCTCTTAAAAGCCCCTCCCGCCGCCGCCCCCGCCCCTCAAGCCCCCCCCGGCCCCCCCCAAGCCGCCCTAACCGCCGGGGGCCGGGCAGGCACCGGCGGCCCCTCACGGCGGCGGCCCCTCACCGCTGCGGCCTGCGGCTCCGCCATGGCGAAGAAGCGCGCCGTTACCACGGTTACCAACCGCCCCCTCCCCCCAGCACTTCCGGGACAACCACAGAGCGGCGCGGTGCACGACGGGAAGGCGGCGGGAAGACCCGGGGCATCCGCCGCCGCGTTCGCCACGGAAACACCGGCGTGACTAATGCAGTAATGGAGCAGAAGTTTATTAGGGAGGGTTTGCACGGCTCCCCCGCGGCCTGAGGCGGCCCGGCGGCGCAGGGAGCTGCTCCCCCGCTCCCGGGGGCTGCGGCTGTGCTGGCACCGGGGGCAGTTCCTATGGGAGCGCCTGGAGGCCAGGGGCGAGGAACGCGGGCAGGTAACCCCAGCCGTGCCCGCCAGCAGCGCAGGGCCGCGGGCACCCCAGGCCGGGCCTGCCCGCACCTGGGCCCGGCCCGCAGTGACCCCCCGCGCTAGGCGGGCTCCGCTGGCCCAGCCCACTGCGCCCCACACGGACCCACGGCTTCCACCAGCGCTTTAATACACGGATAGGGAACTTCTGTGAGCCCAGGAGGAAGCCAGTAGCCGCTGTCCGCAGACAGAGACGGGCAAGAGGCAGCGCTGCTCGCCTCCATCCCGCCCCGGCAAACAGGGCACCGCGGGTGGAACCGGAGGGGAAAACAGGTACAGAGAGACCAGGCTATGTCGGTGGAAGTGCCACATCAGTGAGGGAGCTCAAGTGACCCGACTGCCAACTGGAAATGGCATTTTGTATTACTGACCTGCCTACAATCTGCCTCTTAATTCACCGGTCGACAAATTTATTCCCCCCTGGAAGCTGGCAGATCAGAAGAAAGGTTTGAGGACACTAGCCTGGCAAAAAATACCACAGAAGGAATTCCTATACAGGAGTAAATTTAATAAAACCACCACCAATTGTTTACTTTAACATAGCTCGTTACAGAAATCATAAAAATGGACTCAGTAGCTAACTTATTAGTTCTTTCCCCTTTTAACTGAAAAATACCCTGTTGATTTCAGCTTCTACTGCACTAGATGGAGTGTTAAATATTTGCCAGGACAGTATGCCCAGTAATTGAGCCCAAAACAAACACAAAGACAATTCCATCATCTTTCCTTTTCAATGTTATGACTCATTATAATGTAAGTGAAACTTAAACAGCAAGGAACGGTCCATTTGACAGATGAAGGAGAGCAGGGGAGAAAAGAGAGGAGATCCACAGCCGTAATCTTTCCACAAGTCTGAGAACTGGTGCAAAATACCCCTCCTGTTCCTGCCTCAGAACTAGAAGTAAAACTAAATACACACACACCTCCTCTGGGTTCAGAGCACGTGTCCTGCGTGCATGGATGGGAACAGCAGAGTTGGATTTGGGCAGCTATCAGTCTGGGGTAAAAAAAAAAACAAAAAAACCCACCAAAAAAACACACAAAAAAAAAAAAAGCAAAGCATCCTGAATCACAGTGTGCATCAGTCACCAACACAATGCACACAGGGTTACCGAGCGTCATGAGCTGCGCACAAGGGGACGGGTCCGTTGCCAGCAATGGATACACACACAAAACCATGGAGGCTGTGGACATAAAGGAACTGCAGGAAGAGGAGAAACCCAAATTCTCTGGTAAAAGCCTTAAAAAAAAAAAAAAAAAAAAAAAGAAACAAAAAAACCACCATGTTCACTACACCAGCACACGCTTCCCCCACCCCATCCCAGGGAAAAACAAAACAAAACAAGATAATCAAACTGAAAGAAAATGCACAGCAAATAGACATAATCTTGAAGATTTTTAAAGAATAAATATTTTTTTGTAATTAAACATTATGCAAACACGTGCCACGCTTGCTCTTTGTCCATGCATATGCGCTATATACAACTTTGAAAAATACTGTGTTGTCCTCTTTTTGTTTTAAAAGTCATATACAAAGGTGGTTTTTTTTCCTTGCTGTGTAACCCCCCTCCTCCCCTCCCCAAGAATAATCTTTACAATGAGCCAATCAACATTCATCTGTGTACTTGGGTGGCAGAGAGGAAAAGGGGGGCAGGAGAGCCATCCCCCCCCTTACCAAAGTACATCAAAATGGCTGGTTTGGACATGAAAAGCAGTGTCAAGAAACTGGTTTAAATTCCATCTGTACTACACACAGGAAAATAAAGATAGAAAAGAAAAAGGAGTCGGCTTGGAGAATGAAGCTACGTTACAAGTTAAAGTTGGAGGGTTTTTTTTTTTAGTGCGTCTGTCACACTCTTATTGGCCGCCTAGAATACTGTTGTACAATGGTTTATCTACCTTTTTTTATTACAATATAATTTACTTAAATTTTCTGTTAACAAAACAGAATCCCGGTACTACAGACCAGCGGTGTAACAGGCATAGCGCCTTGTGTGTGTTTTATTTGAATCGCATGAGCACTCTAGATGGTAAAGGTTTCAGAGTTCGTTTTATGCGGGGCCAGTCTCAGTCCTCAATGTACTCCCACAGGTCCTTCTCGTAGCCTTCATGCACATGCTGCAACAAAACCCTTCGTCGACTCTCGCAGTATCTGCAGCAAAGAGGAATGGCACAGAGAAGGCAGGTTAGACACCATGGCCCACTCCCAGCATTGTGTAATGCAAACCTACATTAAGCCCCACTTCCAAAAGAAGAGATCCCCTGAGAAGGGACTTAGTATTTGTAGCCCATTAACAGCGCTAATTAAGACTTCAACTACTCCAGTCACTCAGCACCAGGTCCGTGGCTGAAAAAAACCCAAAAAAACCAAAAACCATGCAAATTTAAGTTTCCCATGCAAAAGTATCCCCAAAGCCCCTACAGCTAGGAAATACTGAACAAGGAAGCAGCAGTGGCCACAATGTGCAGAAGCCAGAGCATAGGTTAGCAGTGACACCCAAAATGGGACAAAGCTCTCCTCAAACAAGGGCCGGTGCCTATGAGTCATATCAGGACAACAAAAAGCCAGGAGCTGGGCGGACAGAACCTCTGGAAGGAGCACTGACCCACTTCTATTCCCCTCCAGAATCCCAGTGGAGATGGAAGCAGTCAAGCTGGCTACAAAAAGGGTTACTAGTCCGGCTTGGAGTGCAAGTTTTACCTCTCACCGTGACTCCTGAGTCTCAGAGGGGCACTAAGCCTGGCAAGATCTTCCTACCTATGCTCATTTAAACAGACAAAGCTGCAAATCTAACTGATCCCAGGGTTAGGTACAGTCCTACCAGGATCAATGATACTGAGGAAAAGTGCTATCATAAGAACATATCAAAAGATGCCATGTTCATTTTGGGTGCATCAGCCAACTAAAAAGATAAAAAGCAGAGAAACACTTCAAGTATTCAGGTTCCAAGAGCAAATTATAAGCAAGCAGCAGGCATTCTGCACTAAAGCCCTTCCAGTGGTGATGCTGAAGTCTACATCATCTTTAGGCATGCAGGGGACCAAAAAAAAAAAAAAAAAAAAATTAGTAGCAGCTCCCACAGCCCCAGGCACAGCTGTGTCCATGGTTCGGCAGTGCTCAGCCCCAAGTGATGTGCTGTAATGTGAGAAACTGGCACCCAGGAGCCAACCACCAAGTTACCAGTTCCTGCTGGGAATTGTGTGGTACAGTTTCTGGGCACACGCACCAGTCAGGAGAGCATCCGAGGGGCTCCAGCAGCTGGGAACCCGGCTTGTTCAGTAGTGGCTGAGTATCTCTCTGCTCACTAAAGCGAGGTGCACAGGAGAAGTCTCCCAGCAGGTGCCCCTCGCAGAAAGCTATCCTTGATTGCAACGCATGCTAACAGGTAGGCAGAAATTCCTCATCTTAACCTGCAGCCCTTGTAAGATACTGAATGGTAGCAGCATCAGACCAACAGACTTATCTGAATAAAACTCTTCTGGCTCTTCTCATTGCTATCAGCTGTTGCAACAGAAATCATCATACACAAAGTCCCATTGATTTTCTGAAGCACGTGAAAGCAAACATGCATAGCTTCTGCTTTCCCAACTTCAGTTATTTTGCTGCTGGTGGTGGGGGTTTAATCCTGTTTTCCAGAAATGTCTTTGCAAGCTAAGAGATTGAAACAGCTGAAACCAAATTAGCTAGGAGGTCAGTTCATGCAATTTCCCAGAGCTCTTTAAACCCACCTCAGTAACATCTTTGGTCCCGGTCTTGCATCAGTACACTGTAACACCAGCACACAAAGAGCACCGTGCAGGACGTAATTAAGACATGACTGAACTAGTTAATTAGGGACCTGCACGGGCTTGACAGATGCATACTTTCTTCCCAGAAACATGAAGGCAGGTTTGGGATACTATGTTCTCAGGCAATTCAGGCTATATTAGGTTTTAATTTCTTCTGGATAGCTGTTACCATCCCTAGAAGAGCATCCAGTTTCAAAGAACTTAAGTGAACAAGCAGCTTGACCCAAGATGCCAACTTAATGGTAGCCTTGAAGGGTAAGTTAAAAATGCCTCAAAAGCAAAGGTCTGGTTAAGTCTTGTCCAGCTCCAGCCATGCTACCAGACCAGCAGAATGGGCCACAGGCCCCCCAGAACTAAACAGCTAACTCCACTCCCCAAAGTCCCTTAGTCAATACAGCTCACCCTACTTGGGCTTTTTTTCTTTTCCCCTAAGCTAGGCATAACAAATTCAGTGACTTTGGCAAAATGCCTCAAAAATGCAAGCCATAATCCTGTGACTCATCTGCATCTACAGCTTTGTATTTTTCCACTGTGCAGAAGTGATTCCCCTGGGACTGTGAAAACCATTAGCATTTGTGTCACCTGGACCCTGGTTCTTCTGCTCTCCTCTCTAGCTGGGCAGGTTGCTCTCTCCCTCTTCTTTAAAGACAGCTTTTCTACACCCACTTTTTGCACAAAAGGGCCCAACAGAAAAATAAAAACACCCGATTGCTCTTTTACAGCAATGCATCCTGGGCCAACGGTGTCAGCTTGGAACAACAAAGTTACTCCTTGTTCCTTGGCCCTCACTATGCAGGTCCCATCTCGGGCCTGGCCATTCCCACATGCTCCTTCCCTGCTGAACAGCAGGTGTATGAAAAGCCATTGCTTTTAGTCACAAAATTTTTCCATTATGGGACTGAATCTTCTAGCTACTGCTCAGCAGAACAGATGCAAGGCACAGCTGGGAGCCTCTCCCTGCAGGCTGTCACCTCCCCCAAGGGCTGGTCCCAGCAGAGGCACAAAACCACACAGCCACTGCTGATTTCAGGAGCTGCTGTGGGACACTGCTGCTCTGTTCTCAGATGCCCAGGGACCAACTGATGATCATAATGCATAGCAGAAGGCCAACAGCAAACAGCTTCCCAGGGACATGACTGGTGAAAAACCATACCTTGGCAAGTACGCATGCCACCACCTGTCACAGGATAGCAATACAGGTACTCAGGCAGCTGTGAGATAGAGAATTATTAAAACACAAACCTGTACTTGTCCTGTACTTTCTGCTTTATGTCTTGCAGCGAATCTTGGGATATATCTCGCTCAAGGTACCCAGAAAGCACCTCTGTGGCATTCTCTAAGTCTGCTTGGTTATTCTGCAAAGACAAAAAGAAAAAGAGTATTTTGGGGGTGGGGGGGAGGAAAGGAAGAGATTTTTTAACTCAATCCAACTGAAATCAGTACTGAAATAAAAAGCAGGATTATACATGCACTGTATAACACTCTAGTAACCTGCTCTGAGCATCGAGACTGAAAAAGCTGAAATTTCTTCATTTGATCAGAAGAGAATTTGCCTATCTACCAACAAGTCTTCTGTCTTCCTTGATCTGCAACATCCTGGCAAACCTAAAAAAACCCTTTTCCTTCCTAATGGTATAGTGCAGTACAAGGCTATTAATCTCCTGTTCTGTCCCTTCTCTATTTATTTTTATCAGCATTGGCAAAGTCTGTGTTGACCCCGGTACACACACAGCAGCATCGGAGCACAGCTTTTGCTATTGCTCAGTCATTCTGTGCACCCCTTGCTGAGCACACAGTGCAGAAGCATCCTGCTTAGGTTCTGCACAAAGACCAACAAAGGACTATTCTAAACTATAAAGAGTCAATACAGCTTCACTTCTGAAGCAGATTAGGCCTCCACCTTTAGACTGTCAAAGGGCAACTGTAATGGTAGTGCCCTTGGAAAAAGCCAACACCAGGGAAAGTCAAAAAGCCAGATTTAAGCTTTAAGGCCTTCTTCGCCAGTTCAGGACAGAACCTCACTCTCTTGTTTCAGGTGGCAGCATCTTGTACTCTACTTTCTCCTCGAGCAGACAATGCTATATGATGCCCAGTAGGGCCACTGACTTTTGTCCAACAGAATATTAAGCCAAACTCACTTTGGTAAAGCTGGGGACAAGAGCTTCTCCAAGCATTAAATCTCTATTTCACTTAGCTTTATAACCTGAACTCCTGACAACCATGTTTTTTTCTCCTACCTCAAAGATAATGGACTGATTATTCTTTTTGAGGTAGAAGGCAAAGACGTAAGTGTACATGAGTGTGGCACGACACTGGCAGAGGACGTCGACTGCTTTCTTCAGGAACTGCACCTCGATCCATGACATGTTGTGCTGCTGCATCTCCTCCATTTTCTGCTTCACCTGAGCATACAGCTTGTGCTCAAAGCGCAGGCTCTGCATGTGGTTCATATAGCGGTTGCAGTAGAACAGGTACCTCTGCAGGGCTGCTCTGGATCTCTGTGTTAATTCCCATTAGGGAAAAAGAAAACAAATAGTTAAAACAAAGTAATGGCTGCAAGAGAAGTAAACCCCTCACAAGGCTCTTCCTAACCCTGAGAACAAGCTTCCTTTCCAAAGGCGTTTCCTTTCCTCTCACGCTGGCCAGAGTTAGATGGTGCTGCTTTGTGTGGCACTATTAACCCTGACATAGTGTGGAGATGAAGCCAGACCCATAGCAGCTCACCCTCATGTGGGGGACTTCCTAGCACTGCTGTGACATCCTCACTCCCAGCCCTGAAAGTAAATAGAATCACATTGCTAAAACCTAATCAGTTTTGAATTTCAGCCTCACAGTTCAAGCTACAAGACTTAAATGCTTCCAGTGTCATAACAGACAGTGAGAAGCAGATTTTCTTTTTTATTATTTTGGCTAATAAGGAATTCCAATTAAACAATTATTGTGCTTGTATTAAGAGGGCACCCTTAGGTTGCCTAGGCCATATTGATTATAGAGCAGAGGAAAGATGCCATGTGCTAAGCAGTACAAGAGAACCAAGATACTCAATGCATAGCCATCAATCTTATTTACTTCTCACTGACAGATCAGCTAGGGGGAAAAAAAAAAAAAGACAACAGCATGAGCATGGCTAACTTCTACGTTGTGGATGTACACTATCAGCCAAAGTCATCCTTATCTGCAGGAGGAGGGGCTGCAGGAAATACTTTGGTTCTTGGCTATAACAGTACTTTGACAGAGATGCAGGTAAAATGGATTTCTGCAAGCTGTGGCACACAACATGCAATCCCTCCCCACTAAAAAGGGGTTTGGCTCTATCCATATTCACTGAACAGTTTAATGTAGCTGCAACCTCACCCACTATTTCTTCTATGTCAAGCCTCTGAATGTAGTTATTGGAATGACAGCAGTCCATTTATATTCAAAACATCTGCTGTGTTTAAACACCTCAGGATTCACATTAAGAGCTTTGCAGTAAAGAGCATTTTATGAAGGATGTGAGGACTGTCATCTCAGACCCATGGCATTATGATGACTCCATGTTAAGAGCTGCTATAAAACAGGCAAGGCAGCGTGACAGATAACTGAGTTAACATGTTCTTTAAATTGGGTTAAGGTGGCTTTGAACAGGTGGGTTTTTTTCTTCCCTAGCAGGAAGCAAGAGTCAGAGTTGCAGGGGAACTTCACTGTCTTTTGGATTCATGCCCAAATCCAGGAAATTCTTCAGAGCCAGTTTATAGGTTTACAGAAAGCATGCCACAGGGCTGGTGATCTCACTTATCACCAAAGGTTATGGACTCACCTCTTGCGCATCCCTTGCTGCCTTTGCATCATCCTCATTGTAGCGATTACAGTTGTACCTGTAACAGGGACACAGATTCCACAGATTTCAGTCCAAATCAATACCGTTTGCATCACAGCTTCCTCATCTTCCAGCAAGGCACGCTCCTGAACTCACCAGGCAGATCCGTGTGGCTCCCAAGGGCCCAGACACACCCAGCAGAACTCCGCTTTGCAGTTCTGGTTCCGACAGACCATGTGGTTGCAGCCCCCGTCCTTCTCAATGGTGACATGGCATTTTGGGCATTCCTGTTCACAGGACAAAGAGCACCATTAGCAGTGGAAGAACAGAATCCACAGTCTTGTGAAGTCAGAAGGGCTCCCATGGCAGTAAGAGGTAGCACGTCAAGTGAAATGCATGATTTACTACTTCCCTTTGATCATCGAGATCCATTTTTGAGTCAGGCCTTAAAATATTCCCAAACTCCAAGCAGCTAGACAGCAAAAAACCCTAAGGAGTAACACATTTTTATCTATGCTACTATTATAGTGGTACACTGGCTAGGTAATTTCATGACCTCCTCCAAAATCACAGCAGTAGTGATGGTCTGTAACATCCATGGGGAAGGCATCTGGCTTTCCCCACCATCAAGTGTTTGGTCCACTGCAGCACTCAAACTGAAAAAGCCTAACAGTAAGCTGATATCATGCTGTTATCAAACCAAGACACCTGCAATTGTAAAATGTCATCCAAAAAGTATCTGAAAACATGCAGCAAGAATCTAGCGTGCTTCAAAGAAGTTTCTGTCAACTAAAAAGACACTTCTCCTCCTGAGGCATTTCCACATTTCCCATCAGATCCCTTTTTTCCCCTTCATGTGACACCTCACAAAAGCCCACATGGGGCTTCCCTTTCAGGTGTGAGGCCTTTGACAAATACAAGGATATCAGAGCAGCACTGCACAGGGAAATCTTTGGGGAATAGGCTGTTTTTTTATAACACTAATATCATTCTCATACATCAGCAGCATATGACATCTTCCTAAAATGATATTCAACTCATGTAGAGTATAAAAGATTTATTTCTGTTGTATGACAATGAGTACACAAAGCCGAGGCTGCAAGAATATACTAAGCTGCCTCTACAAGCAAAGGAAGCCAGCCCAACTCTCTTCTGCCACTTGTTCCTGTCCCTGTGGCACTTCTCTTGTGCCAGGACACAAGGCGGCTGCACAAGAGCTGGGCCAAGGAATACAGTAGGTTAAAATCAACCAGCAAGTACAGAGGAACAAAACCCCCAAAATAAACCCAAACACGTTTTAGCTGGGATGAGTTCCTTGGTCCCGCTTATTACACAACCACAGCAGCATTTACGAACATTTTGCAGAAGCCAGATTTATCTACAAGGCAGTAACAAAGATATCCAAACAAGTAATCCACACTCACATAAAATTCACTGCAGCTTTTGGGTCAGGAGCAGATAAAAACCCCTCCCCAGTTACGAGCACCTCTTTACTGTTGGCTAACCAGAACCACCACTTCCTACTCTGGCATTCAGATAAATTCTCAATAAAGGAAGAAGCCAAGGTGTTCAATCAGTCTACAACTGCTACTTTTATATAGGACACAATCCAACACATTCTTGTATGCCCACTCCAAGTGCCCCAACTACTACTCCACTTTCACACGAGTTTGCCTATTTGTATTGTAAGAGACAAGAGAATTTGTACACCGAGAAGTACTCTGAAGATAGCTCAGGAGGTGCAAAGGACCAGTGTGGTCTCCAGATGTCAGACATGGCCCTTCCCACTGCAGGGAGGGAGGTCTGCAGTAAAGTAAAGCAGGTTACAAAGGAAGAGAGGCAAGGGGGAAATCATAAGGGACTGCAACTTCTCTTGGCCAATATAAGAGAGTACTTTCAGCTAGTTTTGCTTCCTGGTGATTGCAACTTTGCAGACCTGAGCACTGATGAAAAATAAGGCTCATTACAGCAGCTTGCCCTTACTTTGTGGTTATCCTTGCTTTGAGCCGGGGCGCCAAACAAGATGACATTCCTTTCCAACCTAAAGCATTTCATGATTCTGATCTCCCGAGCAATGGCAGGGCACTCCACTTGAGTGCTGTCATCATTTCTTCTTCTTGGAAGTGCTGCTTTGGTCCTACTGCCTGATCCTGAAGGGGAAGGGTTAAGGACTGGGCAGAAACAGGCAACATTCCACACAACCAGCAAGGTTTTCCTGAGCCATTCCTTTGAAAGGAGAAGCTATTACAGCACTTGTTTGGAGAGCACTGACCTCCTGTTCAGCCAAGAGGGACAGCATTCCTATCCCATCAACAGGTCACAACCAGGGCTTCGCCTGAGTAAGAGGACAAAGCTCTGTTTCTAGCCAGAAGACCAGGTTTGTCATGTAAATAGAAAGACTCCCCCTATTTGGGGAACTACTCCAGTAGTTAGATGAGTGTGTCTTTCCAGTCACACCTCTCATCCCATCCTTGTGCTCTGTTAGTACACTGCAGGCTAGCTGGCTGCTTTTTGTGTTTTGGTTCAAGTTTTTGGGGGCTGGTTATTACTCAGATGGGCTCAACCAGCAAGCAAGCCCCTAAGGAGACTTTTCCACATCTCCTTTCCTCCACATCACCTGTGTTTGTCCTACAGACAGAGTAAATGAAGCACGGTAGCTCCCTTGCTGTCCCTCTGGGGGGAAACAGCATCAAGATGTCCTCTTGGGCTGTCCATAGGATGGATACTCAGCCAGGTAAGCTTTTTCCCAATTGGTCAATCAATGCAGTTCTATGAACTTCAGAGTAAAAAAAAAAAAAAAAAAAAAAAAAATTCTCTCCTTTCAGCACCATACCCAGCACAGTATCTATTTTCCTTTTCCAGGCAGCCCTCCATCCTATTGCAATCCTGCACCAACACATCAGGACCCAAATTCAGGTTTACCCCATCAATATCCTTCACAACTGTGAAGATCCCAGATCTATTTGCCCATCAGCCAGGGTGCGCTTTGCTAATATGTACAAAGAGTGGCACTGCACCCCTGTCACACCATGACACAGCTCCCCGTCACTCAAACGCTGACCCTGGGGCACACAGCAATGAATGTTTTTTCAAGAGAAGATGGTGGTCACAGAGCTGCGCAATTTCTTCCAAACATCTCATCTGTGGAGACGCTGACACCTGCATGCCACAGTGGAAGACACTGCTAATCCAAACAGCTGCAGCAATCACTCCTGCTTAAGAAAATCCCACAACTGAAAGAGAGAAACAGTTTCCAGATGACCTGCCAAGCTGGAGAGGCACAGTGGAGCATGTCCACACCACAAGGATGTGGGGCCATCCTCATCTGCAACCAGGCTCAATTAGAAGCACTGAAATTCTGCTCTCCTGTCTTTGAGGAGGAGACCAAGCTCTTAAGTGTCTCAATACCACACAATACTTAGGGCTTCTGGCCCTGTGATGCAAACTGGAACAAAAAGACCCTAATTACAGCCCTTTTATTACAGGGAATGCCATCCTTTTCAAGCCTTATATACCTATAAAAGCAAAGCACAAAAGACAGATTATATAGTAAGCTGTACAGATCCATGAAGTTACATATTAGTGTAAAAGGTGAATATTATTAAAAATTAAGGAAAAGTCGTAAGAACATACTAAAGAAATGCTGAACACCAGCAGAAAGAAAAAAAGCAGCAACTACTCAAGCCACCAACGCAATGAGTGGGCGAGATTTATAGATTAAAGAGGACAGGGAAGATCTTATTGAGAATTACAGCTACGCAACAACATAATAGCCAGCAAATCAAATTACTAAACCAGTAGATTATTCTGCACGTTATCTGTCATGCCACAATACAGAAGTGACCTCGTTAACACTGTTCCACTCTGAACAATTTGGTGTTGTGCTTAAATGCTGTACTTCAAAACAAAAGCCTAGGCAACCTGGCAAAGGAGAACAATCCCTATTTTGTCCTAAAAGGTTGCATGTACATAGAACACCATAAACCTCTGCTGCTGTTATATGAATGGGAAGCTAAATGGAAACATATTTCATATTTCAGGGTGGGTGAAAGATTAGTACTCTCCAGAATTCCTGGAGGCAACTGGTGTACAACAGCCTCCCAACTACATTCACAGTGAGGTCCTCACCTACAACCCATGTGATTAAAAAAAAAAAAAAAGAATCCTCAAACACCACGGGGATTTTTTAATGCATTTCAACAAAATGAAAAAATGCTGAACTTAACCATGGTTAGCACAAAATAATGCACCATGACAACACCTACAGTTATTGAGTAAAGCAGGATAATTTAAACACTTGTTCATCTGAGAGGAAAAGATGGCACTCTGACATCTTAGGAAAGATGCTGTTCACAACTCTGGCACGAAACTGCGCTAGTGAGAAAAGAAAGAGCAAAGTTTGATGCTAGTACCCGGGGAGGATCTAGCGGGCTGCCAGAATTTCCACACATTAGAACAAATGTAGGACTTCCAGAACGTACAAAGGGAGCAAATGTTCAGACATTAAAAAGTGACCTGAAAAGGAGAACTGGTTTTGTGCCATTTTATCTCACTTAAGAGGAGAAGAATGACAATGGCTTTTTAGGAGGAAGAAAATCTACTGGCTTTATACATCAGACATTCAAGCCCTGTCTAGCCCAAAAGATAATAAGATGGTAACACACCAGAAGCTAAAAGCAGTAAGGCAGGGGCATTTTTAGTATCAGATGAACAACTTGCATTAACACCAGTTTAACTTAAAAAAAAAACACCCCAAAACACACCAAAATGAAACAAACAAAACAACAACAAAAAAAAAAACAGCCAAAAAAACCCCTAAACAGTGCCTTGGGTGAAGACCTGCACTATTAGCATCTTTGTTCTTCTTCCGTTAGCATTCCAAGATGCAGAAAGATTAACATCACTGAAACTCAGGTTTGAAAGAGGTTTCCCATCCTCCTTTTAGGCTTCTTTCAAACAGTCTTGATACACCTTAAGAGCCTAAAATAATTGCAGAAATCCAAGTTTTCTGTATTTCTTACTCCTTTGAATGTCCACTTAATAGAAGCAATGGATCTATGTGGGTTTTTTACAACCAAAGCCACACAAACCAGATACCTGAAACCTGCCTTAGTTCAAGAAAGGAACTACTTGAGAAGCAAGTTTGTACAACAAGCTGAAAAAGAAACGTACAAAACCTTGGACTATTCAACCCTTTTCTGCCAGACGGCTGAGAATTAAAGGCTTGATAAAGAACTTGTATTGGCTTATCTCAAATCTAAATTAATTTAGTTAAGCTGAACTCATACGTGAAAAGTAGCTTATTTTAAGCAAAAAGCCATCTACTCCAGCAGTCATCTGCAATGGCTGTATCTTTTGTATAAGCAGAAGAATTTAATGCAGATCTAACTGCAAATGAATGAATGTAAAATAAATTAAGAAGTTATATAGCAACCACAGAACTCACTACTCGAGTCTTCTCATTTTTCATTCAGACCATTCTACATAATTCATAAAAAAAAAAAGCATCACATCAGTTTGCGAACAGAAACCAATTGAGCTCGGTTTCACTTTTCTATTCTCTCGTACAGCAATTGCCTAATTTTCTTTTCCTATTCTGTCTCCCAGGGCAAGCTGGAAGAAACTTATCTCATTCCTGTTGCAAAGAACTGCCCAGATTTCAAGCCCGTATTTCAGGAGGACTGGTATTTTTCTCTTATACCTTCATCTTGGCAAGTTGGGAAGTTTTCCTCCCTGAATGGAGACCACATGGGACACAACTGCAACTCAGCATCATGCTTGGAGGGCTCAAGAAAACACTTTTCAAAAGCTAGAAACGGCAATGGAGACCACAGTAGCAACTGAATTACCTGCAGAGTTTTTCCCACTGAAAAAAGGGATTTTTGCATCTGATGGTACCTGATCCGATTCCCTTCTAGGTTCTTCAAAATGAAGAAATTCAACACAGAATTTGGGCTCTGACTTGCAGTCACTGAAGCAAACAGCTGTGAAGGCACAAGACATCCCTCGCCAAACACGACTGCCCTGTTTTCCTGCTAGAAATAGTACAGAGACAGAGTAAGGACAGACATATGTGCACTCCAACCTGTGCCATTCCTATCCCAGCGTATCGCTACAGCCTCATGCTACGGCAGGAAAGGATTTTACTTGGTTCCTCTCTGAACAACAACAGGACTGTGTCAGTCAGACGGGCACTTGCGTTTCTCTGTGCCTGTGGCCAAGGGCCAGAGCAGGCAATTCAGGAAAGAGGTGGTGGTGGCTGGCAGCCCCACGGCTCTGGGCTGATCCAGTTCTCCGGAAGCTGCAAAGCTCTGACTGCACACGTTCCAGCAGCCAGCACTGCTCATGCTTCATGATTACGGCACTGTGAGATTACTGCCTTCCACATCTTGCTGCCCACAAGAAGGCAGAGATCATTATGAGGGGTGGGTTATGTATCCTGCCAACTTTCCCCTCAATTGAATCCAGCATCAGTTCGGAGAGAGAAGAATTGTGATATTGTTCTTCAGTTAATTCAATTGATATGGATACCATAAGACTCCAGGACAGCTGGCTTGCTCAGGTGTCTGCTGTGATTACTCTGATGTTATTTTTTGTCCTGTTGCTGCGGGACAGCCTGGGCTCCAAAGTACTTTCTTGCTGTAGAAGTGTCTTGTATGGTACCAGAGGAAGTAGCTCAGACAGTGATGTTAAGGACAACAGCTCTTCTGCTGCTGATACAAGACTACAGGAACTAACAGATAAGCTGGGCTGGTGCCAGCACAGCTTGGCCATACTCATTTCCCCTCTTCACTGTCCTCTGGATGGGTGTCTACACACACACAAGAATCTTCTTACTCTGGACATTCAATACTGTTTCTGACAGTTTAAGCTACGCTTTATAAACTAGTCCAACCACTAGCATGTCTCCTATCTGACAGTCTAGATTCTGGTTAAACAAAAAGGAAGACCATCTTGACAATAATTCTATGCTAAAGTCTTTTGGCAAGCAAGCTGCAGAAACTGTTGTCTCTTTTTCAGACAGGGAGATAAGTAGCTTCCTATTGCCAGTAGCCAGCGTTAATGACACATTATTCATGTTTGGTCTACATGACACATAGATGTACACTATTTCAGCCTTTTTAAGGGACACAGAATCCAGTAAGAGAAAGCTTAACAATTGAACCTAACAAAACCCAACAAGGAGAGCTTAGATCCTGGTCTTCAGCAGCACATGTCAAGGTAGGAGTAGGTAGGAGATGGGGAGACCTAAGGCCATGACCAAGACCATACTCCTGAGGGGCAGTAGCAGCTCCTCATCTGGCTCCCAAGGGCTCTGTCACAGGCAACATAGAGCTGTGACTATTCTGACATCTCAAGTGTTTCATACCCAAGGCTAGAAAGTGCTTTGCATGTGTTGCACTCAGCCCTTTCCAAGTTATTCACTTACTCTTCTTCAGGTTTAACAGAAGCAATACCCAAAGACCAAGCAAACGTTGAACAAATCGGGTTCAGTTCTTGAGGCACAATGTGTCTCTGAACACCCACCTCAGAAAAAGCCAAGTTCACTTTATTGAGCAATGTTCAGCCTCCAAGCAGGGACCACACAAGTCTCAGCCCACGAAACAGAAAGAAGTAGCCGAGGCTGCACAATTTCAGCCTGATTTTAACTGCGTGTTTCAGCCTGAAGGGTGTTTCTGCTTTCACTATAATGCAACATTCCAGTTCAATGAAAAACACGCAGCCAGCCCCAGAAAGAAGCAGCCGCTGCTGCAAACAATACCATTAACCAGTTACACAACAGAGCTAAGAAAACAAAGCAGCCATTTCCTCACACCCTCCCCACCTTCTTCCACCCTCCTGGCTCAGCAGTCATGAGACCCAGGCCTGCTCCTACCACTGCCCCCTCTACAGCATCTGCTGCTTTCCCCACCACCACCACCACCACCTTTGTTTTAAATCGTCCCAAAACCAAACAAATGCTGAAGTTTCAGGCAAAGTTGGGCTAGCTAGAATGAAGACTTTTACATAATAAAATCTTAACAGCTGTTCTGCCAGTCTCTATCTGGAATCTTGCCCAGCGGAAATGAACAACTCCTCAAGAGGCCAACCCAGGGGATTTAAAGGCAGATGTAAATTATCACAGCCAAATCAAGCCACAGGTGGTGCTAACATGTTTCACACCCTTGGAGTGAGGCACAGATTTGCTTAGGGAAGCCACCACTGCCAGACAGGAGTCCAAAGACTGAAAACTTGAGCTTCCTTTGAGTCTCCAATTAACTCTTTCTTACAAGAGCAAACTCCACTTAACCTGAAGAACTTCACCTGACTTGAGGCAGTAACACCTACTTGCTCTTCAAACAAGAGTACTTCAGTGTACTGTGGATTTTAAGGCTTGCTCTTAAATAGTGACATGCAACAACAAAAAAATAATCCTAGTACAGAAGAATTAGGTTGTCTGTTCTTTTCATATGGTAAGTCTACATAAAATATGAGAAAAACCCTCACCTTTGTGTTAGCTGCAATCCAATTAGAAGTTTCACTGTCATCATCACACTTCTTAATCCATTTCTTTAACCACTGTTAGAAAAATGAAGAAATAGTTTTATTTAAATAGAGGAACTGTAAATGTTCCCAAGACAGCTGCCTACATTAAGGTAAGGTACACACAACCACATGGAAATATGGGGGGGCTGGTGCTGGAAAGCAGCCACACACAGCAACTAATTTAGTCGCGGACATTTCCTGCAGCACTGTCCTGATCCAGCAAGAACATCACTCAGCCCAAACACTTCAGCAATGAATTTGCAGTCCTTAGGTTCAATCAACACAAACTTCGCATGAGACTCTGAAATAATGACACTGTACACAGTGATCTGCCAGAACTGCAGTCAGAGCCTCTGTGATGCCTGGATTTACATCTAGCCAAGTTTCTCCTGAGGCTTGCAATGCTCACCTTGTGCTTCTTTTTCATTTGGGTGTGGGGTTTTTGTGGTGTTGGAGGGAGTGTGGTGTGGGGTGTGTTGGGTTGTTTTTTTTTAAAACCTTACTGAGTTTATCAAATGAATGCAAGTTACAAAAACAAAAAGGCTGCTTGCACCTGTTGGATAATAAGCTGACCACATCTAGCCTGGAAAGACTAGCTAAACCTTCAGTAACATCTTCCTCTCCTCTCCCCAGGAAAGTTTTTTCTTGCATTTGTCACTAGGAACACAGACTGCTCTGTCCCCAAGGCATGAAACATGGCTGTCCGTGAGCTCTGCAAAGCCACAGGATCCCAGGCTTGATTACAGCTTTCAACAGCTCCATGAAGAGTTCTAGAGTTCACAGCATGACAGCAGGTCCTAGGACTGAATTAATTTCTTCAACAAAACAAATCACAAGCCTGCTGGAGCCACTGAACACCTACAGAAATGCCTAGTACAGGAATGCTTGTTGTCAAGTGAAGCATTCCCTCCTGAAGCACCTTCGTTCTTCTTCAGAGGGTCACAGCTGTAACAGCCACCTCCTGCAGACGTTTCCCCATCTGGCTGAGGCACTGTTCCTTCACAAGGTCCAACTCTGAGGCATCCAGTATGATTTCACTGATTCTTCTCAAGCTATGGTCTAAGCAGGTGAACGACTATGCTTCTTGATGTGAACAGCTGCAAAGCTTGTGCTTTCTACATCTTGCACATAAATTCACTTTAAACTTGAAAAAGTTATGCATTTAGAAAAGAACTTTGACATGCTCACCTTGCATTTAACAGGATCATGCCAGTTTTCACCACAATTAAAGCTGTAAGTGAAAGCAAGGGGAAAATAAGCAAATAGGGCAGATGATTGTAATTTTATTTAAGTAGGTTAACACCGTGGAAGTTGTCTTTCTGGACTGTTCTGCTGAAAGAGCAAAGCTAGTCCTAAGGAAACACTATACATGTCAACTTCCCCTCCCCAACCCTCAAATCCCTCAACAGCTATTTCAGAGCAGTATGCATCTCAACACATTTTGATTCTATAGTGCCTGAAATCAAGGACCTTACTCAATCTGAAACCACTCAGCTGAAGGCCACCTCTCAGCAAAAGCTGGATCTGCCTGTAGGTTAAAGGAAGCCCTAAACACAGAACAACAACCACACAGTGATGGGCTCTGCAACCCAGCTGGACCTAATCCTGGCTCACCATTTGTAGCCCACCCCATGCTTCTCCCACCATCTAAACCGCAACTGAATATAAAGACTTACTACCTTGAAAGTGTATTAATACGTATTCTGTAAGTCTTTTACTTGATTTTCTTACCAAAACTGACGTCCACATTTGCAGCGAACAGGTTTAGCATCAGGATATTGGACTTTAACAACATGGTGGCAATCTGGGGCGGGACACCATTTTAACAGTCGATTACACTATGAAATAAAGCAAAAAAAAACCCATAATGGAGAAAGGATGCTGCACAAGGACACTACCTGCCTTTCATCCCTTTTTCATCCTTTCAACCATGACCTTCAGTCACACTCCTTCCTGTCCTACCAGTCCTCTGCAATAAGAGTGCTTTCTCTTCAATCCAAGCATTCACTTTCTACTGAAAGCAAGCAGGAATACAAGTCAACTCTTCAGCATCAAATGGCCCCTTATGAAAGATGAGGAGCATAAAGGAAAGATGAGGAGCATAAAGACTTTTGCTGACCTCATAGCTCACCCAGAGAAAATACTTGAAGAACATGAAGCTATGAGGCTTTCCATTGAAAAAAAAGCATGTCAGTTTTTTTGCAACTCCCATCTGTTTCACTGCTGCAACAGCCTTTCTGAAACTGCTCAAATGATGCGCACTAGCTTTTTACAAGCACTGCTTTCTAACAACGCTTGAACACATCACCTGTTCTTGCTGTACTGCAGCCAGATATGAATCTGCATGGCTTTTGTTAGTCTTTCAGCCTGCAGCGTGCTTAGCTCCACTGTTGCATTAAAAAAAAAAAAAAACACACAACACAAAAAACACCCTCCAAAGCACTGCACACATCACTTCAAACAAGGAGTGAAAGCTTGATCCCAGTAACAACTTACATACTAGGCTCTACAGTAAATCCCAACACATACAACAGGGAAATTGGGCTGGGGACAGAAACTATCTTACAAAGCACCTTTTTCCAAGTTTATTTTGATTTTGAGGTTGTAAAGCTACTAATATTTCGCTAAGAGCAATTTTGCAGCTTTGCTTCAAATGCCAAATGTTTAAGACATGTTAGTGTTTACAACAATGTTTCCTGGGTTTCAGTGTAAGGTATCTCAGGTAACATCTCAAGAACTATAAATATTAAGTGCTCCTCAGAAGCTATATATTGAACAGCACTTGCATTCTCTTTATCTACAGCTGCTTGCTGTATCTCTAGATCTTTTGTCCTGCAGATTTTTTTTTAGTATTTTTCTACAGCTATATATCTGCAACTAAAAGTGCTATAAAATAACCCCTGTAAAGCCTCTACCTTGTAGTCACACCCTGTTAGAGACTATGCAACAAAAACTGCTATACAGTTACAAACCAGCTTCAATTCTCTGGTTTGGTACATATGTGAGACAATTTAGAAGCCACTAAAAATTTCAAATAAAAAACTCACCTCTACAAAACTATTGGTTATTAAATGCTGGTACTTTAATTTAACCTTGGAATCTGTTATCAGACGCCTGTGAAAAGGGAAGAAACAGAAAAAACAGAAAAGTTACTGTGGTAGTAAACTCTCTTTTTCCCCCATACGTAGCTAGTAAGTTAGGACAGACAGATGGCTTTGATTCCTCTTCCTATACTTGCATGTACTTTTCTGTACTTACCCGTTCTCTGCGTTTTAGATCATTTATTATATTATTATGGAAACTACAAATATCATATTTAACTTCTAATACCAGCTTAAGAATCACACAGAAAGCTCATGCAGTTCAAAAGAACTGAACCTCTTGGTGTGGGAGTTTTTACTTAAAAACACTTTCCTGAAGTGCCCAAGAAACCGAATTACTTCGTTAGTACATCTACATTAAACAAGCACACTCTGTGGCAAATCCCTTTAAAAAGCTCCAGAACAATTGTTGTGCAGTTAATAACTTTGGTAGGCCTAACATTACCTGGGTTTCAGTGGAATGCTACAGCTTCAGTTTAAAAGTTAATGTTGTTTTAATCTATTTACCATAAAAAACAAAGTTGATTTAAAATCAACATCACAGAGGTTTACACAACATTAACTTTAAATTAAGTCAGTCAGCTCAGAAGCAGGAGAGCAGAAGAAAACTAGACAGATAGGAATCCTTTAAAGGCATGGTGACCACTTTTCTCCTGAACACACAGACCCAGCTGACATGTGCAGACTGTCCAGCCTAGACACATTCAAAATAATTCAATTATGTATTGCTGAGCACTTATATTGTCTTTCAGTTACGACTAAAGTGTCTTCTGCATATATATGTATATATATAAAGCTGGACTAATACACAGTTTGTGGTATTTGTTTTAAATCATACTGTGGAATACAGCTTTACACAGGCCACATCACATAAGTATTGAAACTAACAGATTATCCATTTCAGGGTGCAGCCAAAATCAAGTGTACTCCTGGACGTTATCATGCCACATTCATTAACAGCAGCGCATGTGACGATGCAATGTTGCATAAATCTTAGCCCTTGGCAGTCTGGGGAGCTCCTCACCAAACAACGTGCTGGTTATTACATAAACATAGCACATGGCAGCCAAATTCCCAGTGCTAAAATAAAACAAATCAGCTGACAAAGCATCTCATCAGGCCCATGTCCATGGCAAGCCTGCAATTTTGGAGTGAAACTTACTGAAGAATGAAAACACAATTTGAAGTTACGACATGAATTATACATTTCACTTTCTTACTCCATATCTAGGCTTCTAGACATAATATATGTCACTTTAAAAATTTATTTTATTATAGGTATTTAAGTGGAACTGGAATTCAAACTATTATAGCAAACCAGAACACGTGGAGTACACCACTGATTTTGCTTTTCAAACTGCCTATGATCACTCCATGTTAGGAACCTCGCCTGCTCTGGGTTCAACACCACTTTCACAGCAACACTCAGGTCAAGAACTTCAAGAACTCTGCTGTGAAAACCTTTCAAACAAACAATAAACAAAACTAGACAAATTAAGAGATTAAACTCACTCCCAGTGCCCATACCCCATTTTCGGGGTACGCTCCTCTGGAAGCTATAAAAAACAACCTTTCTGAAGAAGCCAGGTTGGAAAAAACAAACTGCTTGCAAAAAAACCTTAACCACTGATCTCTTCTGGCAGCTCAGTTCAGAACAGCAATCTCAAAAATTCATCCAAAGATGGCAGCAATCCTCAATGAGACCGTAACTTTTACACTTTTTTTCCATTTTGACAATGAATCTCCTCAAAGACCCCAGTCAGTGGAGTATATTATGTGAGAGGTCAAACACCTTCCCATAGGAATTACTTCAAGACCTTACTACATTCTGACATGGTACAGCAGCAGTGGTATTTGCAATATGCAAAGGAAGATTAAAAAAAAAAAATTGAGGCAGGACTCCATGACTTCAACACAGGAACCCAAAATCCATCCATTCCCACCAAGTGGGTTGATTTTCAGAGGTTACTACCAGACTGCTTCCACCCATGAGCAGCAGCCATTAGACATGGCAGTAATAAAGGCAGCCTGCCTTGCATATTAATGAAATCAACAACTTTGCATGTAGGTTAAAGCAATTACCAGTAGCATTAGCGAGGCTGAACAAGGGATAGAAACAGATTACCTTCAGCCAGTTGAAAGGTCTTGAAAGAACTGAAAGGGACCCTCTCTTCAACCTTCTTATTTAAGCTCAACAGTAACAAAGAAAATAGACAATAAGCTACCTAAAAACTCACAAATCCAGGGAAGTCATCTGAATTGCTACGTTTGGACTTGTAGGGAGATAATTCAACTTGAAGATGTACTGGCTTGCTGAGGGTAAGTACTGAGAAGGGAGCAAGTTAATAACTGCCCGTCTTTATCTACTTTGATTTTCTGATAAACTGATGCCTCTATACATTGCACATTAGTCTTAGGTTCCTATAGCTTGGAAATCTAGAGTTAAGAGACTTTGTAAAAAGGAAACTACCTAAAAAGAAAATAATTAAGGACATGGGAGGAGGTACAGATTCCAGTTGGGATTACTTAACATTTTTATTCATGCCATTTAGTAAGATTGCTAGAGTTTTCCATCTTTGCTTTTCAAGGAAAGCATTAGGCTTCTGCAAAAAAAATGCACCTCCCTCCCCTAGACATTCAAGGTATCCCCTGCAAGATATGGGAAAGGTGGATATTTACCTCCACAAAACATTTATAGTTTTACTTAGACAAAGGGGACTTCTTTTCTTTACCACCTGGATGTCATTTTACTATCACGAGACCCAGGTATCTCTGCCATTTCTAGGCAAGGGAATCAATCCCGCAGCACGTCATACAAGTCAGAAGCTGCACAGATTCACCCCAGTGTCATGGTTTTCTGTGCTATAAAAGTCATGAAGTGAAATGTAATGATAGTCAGACCTACTACTAATATCAAGCAATAGCAACAGAAGCCAGTGCTGCTTTCCTTCCATCCTTTCCTTGCTACTTCTACTGCCACAACCTCGTAACAATTTTGGTTAGTCTACTTTACAGGCAGCTTATTCAAACTGTTGCAATCAAGAAAACACTCATGAAATTTCCTGCTGAGAGTGCAGACCACAAGTTGAGTTCAGATTCCAGTAACAAAAAAAAAAACCCCACACAAACTCAATCAAGGCTTCCACCCACTGAACTCTACAAACCGCCCCTCAACAGGGCAGGAAAACACTTCAGCTACTTCTACTTCTATCCAGCCTACACTCCATAACTAACATAGAGCCACTAATGCAGAGGAATATGGGAAATCGCTAGTCAAAGCAATCGATATAAAAACCAGCAAATTGGTATCAATGAGTGAGTCAGACTTCAGGAAGGAAGGAAGGTAACAGAATAAAAACTCCTATTCAGACACTTTTTAGCATGAAGAATTAAAATGGAGTTAATCAAGGTTCAGAATTATGAAGGACATTACTCATGCAATAACACTTCCCAATATAAAACAGAAGGAAACTCATCACTCCACCATGTACGAGCAGTCATCCTACAACTGGACAACTTAATAAACAAAGTGACACAGGCTGACATACCAGCTTAATCAAATCTTATGTTTGAGGGTCAACTGCTTTCTATCAGAGGGCATACAACACACCCTCCATCACACTGTACAGAGGACTTCCTTCCTCTGACTCACGTATTAACTATAGCTATAGGACTTGGTGAACCAGTGGGCTGACCTAGGTAGGAAGTCCTAAATTCCTGCGTAAATCAAAGGAAACAAAATACACAAAGCAGTTAAACAGGGTTTGGAAAGACTGCCTAGCTTTTATTCTGCTGTCATGCTGACCAAATTGGTCAAGGAGTCTTTCCTTCAAGTACTGTGGCATAGGTTTTCCAAAGCTAAACAGGAAGCTGAGACATGCTAGTATCAAAACAGTTCAAGACCAACATCTCTGCTGCCTTATAGCCTCTATGCAGGTTTTTTTTATATAAGCCAGTACATTTGAATAACAAATAAGTAACAACAGAAAAAAAAGAGAGGAAAACCAAGCAGCAGCAAATCGTCATACTCACATAACTGTATTGTCATCAACTAAGATATCACAGCCATGAGCAGGGCATGAAATGGTCTGAAAAAAATCAAAAAGATCGTGAAAAGAACAGTGTTTATCCTGGTTTTGCATCACAAAGAATTCCAAGGCAACAGACTCACCTACAATCCACAGCAAAAATAGTACATTGGCTCTATCATCAAGTCCCAGATGTGCTACCGCGCACAGCACAATTCCTCCCACTCAGAGCAAAGACACCTGCACAAATGCCATGTAGTTCCCTCCAGCTTCACCCACAGCAGACTGTAGCTCCCAAAGCTTTAGGGCTTGGGGGTTTTTTTGTTGTTCTTTCGGGGTTTGCTTTTTTGTTGGTTTTTCTTTTTTAAACTTTAGTGGGGAAGAATTCTCCCCTCTCTTTCCCCTTCCTCTCCAATACACAACATTTCCAGAAGTCAGTCATGAGGTAACAGAGTTGACATTTTACCTGTCCCATGCCTTCCTCCATTATTTTGGTAGTTAAATATTCACTCCAGCACTGCATACAAAACTTGTGTCCACACTCTAGGCCAGTAAAGTACTGCAAGGACAAAGAAGACATTGGATCATTTTATCATGTGGATACACTCAAATCATTTTGCCCTTCTTGATGCTGTGCAGTTTATCACATCTCATCCCTCACACCAAACTTGAGACACTCTTTATTTTGCATCACCACCACTACAGAACATTGCCAATGCAGCTGCAGTCATGCTTTCAAAGCCAGACTTTAATCCCCAACCCTAGCAGCGAGGAAAGGTGTGGCTGACATTTCCATCCTGCTTGCCTATTTAAATTGGTCCTTGTTTTAGGGGTATATACAGAGCATAGTATGGCTCTCCTCTGTTTTACTCTTGCAAATGAGTAAAATACATGCACCATTGCCACACAGGTCACAGTTATAAGATTATATGGAGTCTTCTTTTTTCCTGTTTTTTTTCCACTTGGCTTGATATCGCATGTGGGTGCTACCCAGAAGTCCCAGAATATGCACACCAGCTATGCACAGCCACTAATTTAGTTCCCTCTTGTGTAGGAAACTAAGTGATCAGCGAGCAGTCTGCCTAACTGGTGAGCACTAAACAACAGAAATAGAATGGTGTGACGCTTTTAATGCGCATGCATAAAGTTTGCCAACTTGCTTGATAAACTTCCCCCTGCAATCCAGATGCTCATCAGATGAAGACACTAAAGATTCTAATTGGCAGGTAAAAGTCACTAAACAAAATTCAAATAATGATTAGCTGTTGCAGACAGCAAGAAGGACAACTTCACCTGTGTATGTTACCATCTGCAGAGAGTATGTCAGGATATCATCTGGGATTAAATGATTACACAAGCAGTGGAGAGCAAACACTGCTGAGGAAAGACTGAAATTAAGTTACTTTTCTCAGGTCATCTTGAAGGTACTTTATATCCAGCGCCAGGAGCAAGGACAAACTGTATTTGAAACACTTCACTCATACCACTATGCAGGTTAGTATTTGATGGCTTAGCTTTCCAAACCATCTTATTCTCAGACAGTACGATAAAACAAGAGCTCCACCTTGAGACATCATCAACTTGTATGAAACTCCACAAGTGAAAGAAACCTGTACCGTCTGCAGAGCAGCCAGAACAGCAGCAGGATGCTGGTAATTAAGAAAAAGAGAATCCATTTTAAGAAAATTACGTTCTCCCTAAACTGCCTCCTTGACTATTACAGACTCAAGATTATAGCCACCACATAGCCCATTTTGTTCATCCAACACCGATACGTTATGTTGGTTACACTCATCTTTCAATGCTACAGCACTTGGATTGCGCAGGGAAGGAGCTTGTTAGCACCTTCTTCCCACAGCCTCATCATTTTGTGATTCACACTCATCTGGCACTCCTGCCATCACTGGAGACACAGGTTTGAACCCGAGGCTTGGAAACATGCTGTGAGGCTGCAGCCAGCAGATTCGACTCTGCCTGCCATGCCTACAGCCTGCCAGAGAACACTTACCAGAAGCAACAAGGCAGTTAAATCTGACCCGACCAGTCAGCAAGGAGAGAAGCGAGCTGAGCATCTGACTTCATGCCCAGTAAAAACAGAGATACCCACCCAAACCTTTGCTTTCTTTGAAACAAAAAAATAAATAGTGTCAGCCCATGGTTCAAGGAGAGAAGAGGCCAACAGCTACAGAGGTGCCAGGTACACCAACTCCAAGACTGAAAAAAAGAAAAACCTTCCAATTTCTGAACCATTACTGAGCCAGCTAACAAGGTATCTGATGCTCCACAGACGCTGCTGTGACCAAGTGACACCCCCTGGAGATGCAGGGTTGTGGTAGAAAAGCCCCAACATCTGTAACTTTTGGGACACCAACAGCATACAACCATCCCAAAGACAGTACTGACTTTTCCCAGAATGATGGCTTCACCACATGTGATGGGAAGCAAGCACAGACAAGGGGATCATCCCTTAATGAACCTAAACACTCCTGCAGCAAACACACACAAGGAAGCACTACAGAACATAGGTAAGCACACATCTTCGTTTAAGACTTGTTTCAGTTACTGCAGGCAGCAAAAAGGTTTGCTAAATGCCCACATAAAAGGGAGCCACCACTTCCTCCCAGGCTGGAAAGAATTCAGAGTATCTTTCAACTAATTTCTTTACTTTGAGGGAGTTCCCAATTATTTTTGGCTAAGCAGACAGCAGATGTCAAGGGAGCAAGCAAAAAGGCTGACATAAAACCATTAAGTGCATCAGGTAACAGCGACTTCTGAAACAGCATGTTATCACAGGGGGTGGCTCTACTTTCACCCTATCTATATACTCATCACCTACTTTCCTTACAAAGCCAAATGCTAGCAGCAGCATGCTGCCATTCGATACCTGTCCCTGCTTGCTCTTCTGGTAGCATCAAACTGATCGAAGAAGGGATCAGCTGCTCCAAGGTGTTTACCATGACAGCCTCACACAGGCTTTCTTTACTTCAGTAATGATGATGACAGCACCAATAGACAAAGTAATGGTAAAATTTCTTAACAGGCATAACTCAAAACTCTCAGCTTTACACAGGCTGAAAGGGGCTCTCAAAAATATGGCTTTGGGGCGTTAGGGAGAGGGGAAGCTGACCATTGCACAGGATTTAAAAGCTGAGATTTCTGGCTAGGTATTGAACATAGCTTATCCTTGAATTTGTAATTCACATTGACCAAAACTGCTTCAAAATATATTTCAAACCAGATGGCTTACGGACACCTTAGACAGAAACACTACAGTCTTTTACAGAATAATAAATACTAGTTTTCCTACGTGCTCCATCTTTTACATATGGCAAAGAAACAGAGGTTCCCCTCTGTTGCCTCTTGACTTAAGACCAAGACACTCCTGCTCACCTGCAACATCTACCTGCTCCATCAGCCAAGAAACTGCTCTTCTAATAACTGAGCTGCTACTATTTTTTATGTGGTATTTGAACCACAAAACCAAGAAGTTAGTGTGCTTTGTGCAGTTCTTTCCAGTAGCTAGAAAAACTGCCTCCCAGGCAGAACACATACCCATAGCCAGAGGAAAGGCATATTGTTCCCACCTAGCACAGCCACTGCATTAAAAAGGGGAGAATAATATATCAGGAACATGAAATCTAAATTAGAAGTTTCCAAGAGGACCTATTCTAGAGATGGACGTTAAGATGCCGAAGATGTGTCCTCCCATTTCTCCCCCTAAGTCCTCCTGTTTTCATTAAAATGCTGCATAGCCTAAAATCAAAATTATTTCCTTACTACCTATGTGGAAAGTCTGCCATTATTAATCAACAGGATTTCAGCATAAGTTAAGAGGGTCAAACAAATTTCTCAAGCTTGTCTTTGTTTTTCAAAGCACCTCTTTATACAATGCAAGTAACAATTCTTAACACCTATTCTCTAAAAAGGAAGTCAGCGCACACAAGGCTTAAAAGGAGATGCACGAAGTCTTGTGGTTACTGGCTCAAGAGCAATACGATCTTAACACTGAAAATCTCAGTGGCCTGAAAGTGGGCTTTGCTCTGCTCTACCTGCTCCAGAGGAAGGAAAAGGCTTGCAGGTCAGGCTACAGCAGCAAGGGTACTTTATTCAAGGCTACTAATAAACCCCAAAGCTCATAATGGTTTCCATTCTTAAAAAAAGCAAGCTCATAAAACACACCCAGAGCAAGAGTGGAAGCCTTATGTAAGGGCTGCTTTGCTCTCCGAAGGTCAGGCAGACATTATGGTGTTTTGGAGGGTCAGGATAGTTCCACCAGGAACAGTAGGTTCCAATAAAGGAAGAATTCCTCATGTATGTCAGCACCCTGCCTTTTGGCAAAGCCAGATTCTCATATTCGAATTTTTCCACTAATCTTGTTTTTTTCCAGGATCTCCCATCATTACATCCTGCCCCTGCAAAGTCACAGCAAGCTGCTTGCCTGTACAAAACACAGTAGAAGGTAGAAGCCTGGACATCCGATTAGCATATGGGGAAGTTTGGTATTTGTCAACAGCTACAAATAAAGTAGCACCATCACCAATCTTACCACAAACCAAAAGGCTGATTTAGAGCCCCAGCAAGCACTTCTACCCTAACCTTTTCTGATAAAGAAGGTATTGCACAAACATCATAAAGGTCGAAAGACATCCATATTGGTTGTGTTTCCCGAACAGCACTTCGTTTTACTCCTACTCTTATTCCATTTTATTCTAGGCTTTCTAGCTAGACCATTTTGTATCATTATTTATTACTTTCATAAGCTGCTTCCTGTCTTGTTGTTCTGTTTAAGCAAATCCCTTTGCCCATCGTGCTTTTCACATTTTTTTTCTTTCACATATCATTTATTTGTATGTCTTAATTGGTATCTGACCTTTGCAAAAATCGCTTGGTCTACTGCTTGCTTTTTTTCTGAAGAACTTTACTACAGTGCTACCCAGATCCCAGCATCCTCAAAGGTTTTTGCATAAGGGATAATAATTTTATTTGAAATACAACCCTGTTTCAGGTAATCTAATATTGTTTGATGTTTATTAAAAAAAAAAAATTTGTCAAACCACACAGTAAGAATTAAAGAGAATGCATAAAGCACTACAAAATTCTGTGCCCCCTCCATATTACTTGGATCACTGCAGCAGACAAGACATAAGGTTTATTGCATTAAGGAACAATCCAGAACGCTGTTTTTTAATGCATATACTACAGACTAGAAGATTCAATTAAAGTGACATCTCAGTTTCATTTCAAAGGCTTTTTTTAAAACACTGTTGGAGAAGTCCTCACAGACTTCTGCCCAAAATGCTGTTTCAGATAGAAAAGTTTGGGGAATTACTGGTCAGATACCATCTTGGGTGCCAGGTACTCACCGAGTTTGGGTAGTTCAGATAGCAGATCTGACAAGGCATATCCTGGGCTGATGACCTTGTGTTCATCTGGCGCGTTCGAGACTTTTTACTTGGATTAATTACATGACACTCTGCAAAGAGCTTCTCCAAGTTGCCATCAAAGTACCTGCATAACACAAGAGAATAAGAATTTAAACTACCTTTCCTGTAAGTAATTTTTCAAATTCTATTTGGAAGTTAAATGTACAAAGTTTGTCTTCGTATTTCAAAAAAACACCTGCTACTTTTAACAAACTCTTCACTAACTTAACACAACACAACCCTGACCACAGACTTATAAGACAACTACATTTCAGAGATTCTGGATTGAATTCCACACTCCTGAAAATTCAAGCACCTTCAATTCTTCAGCTGCATTTCAAGTAATTCATGGTTCTCCACAGTGATTACTTCGCATCAAAACTCCAGGACAGGAAACTAGAACAAGGATGCCCTATTTCCCAGTCCAGGTATCAGGACACCTTTCTAAGTTCAATTCTCCTTTCAGCTTAAGCCTTACATTTTTTCCTAGTATTCTAATCGCCAAAACATTAAAGAGGAGGCAGGAAGCAGCAATCAGTCACACTTTGTGATCCAGCAGGTCCCTAGTTCCTGTACTTTATGTTTTCCTCCATGTACTCACTCTACAGTAAGTGTGCCCCAAAGAGGTTCTGACTTCAATTTTGGTACTTCCTTCTCTGATCTAAGGAGAAATGCGTCAGCAGTCAGACACTTGGTTCAGCTGATAGAGCACTTCTTCATGGTCACCTGTCTCCAATTAAGGCAACTGCAGGACTGCCTTTCACACACTTCAGTCATCTCCAGAGTTCAGCAACAACTGCTGCTCGGTCTGGACTCTGACCTCCAGTGAGACTAGTCTTCAATTTCACACTGAACATCCTGCCCACATCCAAAGCTTGCACAGTCCATCTCTTGGGCCTAAATCCTAGCCATTTAAGTCCTTTTGTCTCCAGTCAACCTGGGATATTTTAACAACCTCCTAAGAATATACAATTCCAAGTTTATAGTGCTTCCAAAGATAAGTATCTCGGAATCTAGGTATCAAGGCACATAAACTCATCACAAACCAAACAAACAAACAAAAAAATTATCTGCTGTCTGCAGTAGATAGAAGAGAACCAAGACCTTCTGCTGAGAAAAGAAGATAGTAGCTGTATCTCAGAAATGTGGGACTAGACCTAGTACACAGTGTCTAACCAAAACACCTCTGGCTAGATCATCTTATCCTGCAGTACTCCAAAAAGCAACAAATCTTTAGCAGCTCTCTTACAGCATTACCTACCAACAAAACTTGACTTAATTAAAAATTATTAATTTCACAGCTGGTTCATATGTTCTTGATGCACTTAACATACTTTAGATCTTAATTTTCAGGACACTGAATTTTGAAGGTAGTGGTGAATTCTGGCATTGCAGCACACGTGAGGCTTTGCCACTGTTCTTCAATGTTACCTCAGGGATTTAACTCAACCAAGTTATTTTGTTTGCCTTCAAGATTATTTAATATCTAGAAAATTTTATCAAGCAAATTCAGTGCAGTCCCATTATAGGCAGTACTTTTTTGTTCAAGTCATGGATAAATACTAATGCCACAGAACATTTCCAGCCTTCAAACTGTTCTTACATGGCGTACTATCAGTGTAGGCCATCCCCCATTGAAAAAGAGCAAAGTCGGGTGTGATGTTTACAAAGAAAATAGTTTTGAAGTCAAATGCTATGATGCAACTTTAATACTGGCATTCGTGGTCAGCTAAATGCTTATGGAAATAGCGGAGACACTTGTAATGGTGGGCTGTCTTTTAAGGGTGCATATCCACATCAGGAACTTGACTTTACCACTTGTACCAGGCACTTCTATTTTTATGAAGTCTGCAAAAGCTACTCTTCTGAGCTGTGACACCTACTGCCCTACACCAAGACACAAAGACAGGAAGTCGCCAACAACTACTTTTCACCTGGAATTACCTATCCCTTCTAAATACCAATGGGTAACTAATCCAGAACCACCACACCCTTTCCAGGCTTTCAGTTGTTTCCCAATAGCAGGTAGAAAACAAGTGACCTGACATTGCGTGTTTCTTAGGGCTAAAGGCTAGCGGTAAAGTTAACTCTAGTAAGATGCACAGATTGGAGTCTTTAGCCAGTTCAAACATTTCCAAAGTACCGACACAGTTCAAAGTATGCACATGCTTGCATTTTGGTACAACAGCCACAGCCCATATAAAATCATTTCCATATCAAATGCCTGGTCCCTCCCTACTCTTACACAGGCAGTAAGACACTCAGCCAGCGCCACACAGATGATGGAAATAATGTTAAGTCTAAGATAACAAATCTGCACTCTTCAGTCTTACAATATTCACTCTGCTCTTTGGGATCACGATCACCACTTGTAAGCCTCCCCAGTGTTGAGGAGAAATGGGGTACTGCATATGTTTTAATGCATTTGCTTTCTCTGCTGCACCAGGGTGTGCTAAGCAAGTAATTTCCACATCTCTCTCTCGGACTCAAAATCATGCTGTCACTGGACAATAAGAACTCCAGAAAACACAGAAAAAAACCTGGATCTCCCTGAAAACACACAGTTCCAATAGATGCTCCAACACTCCTTATGCAAACACACCAAGCGCCTACTCAGGAGACTGTTCCAGTTCCTTCAACGGTTAGGAACAAACCTTAATTCCAATTACCATGCCTTTTTTCCTCTTGTTCAAGCATTAACACACACCATCCATTTAAGCAGATCTCCCTTCTCCTTTCCCATGTTCTTCCGTCAAAGGATTCACAGACATCAGCTTCTCACATGGTATTTCTCCACTTCACTGTCCAGCAAGTCTCCTCAACCACCAGTTTCTATTTCCATTCATTCTCCTTGAACTCAAGGAGACCAAAACAAATGCAATCCCAGTTAAGATTTTACCACGATCTCATACAATTTCACCTATGTTTCTCCTGCAGATCTCTCACTTAATGCATCCCAAACAATGTCTACCTTTCTCCAGAAGTCCTTCATGGTAGCATCTTCATTTTAATCTCTTACTAGAAACTCCATATTGGTTTCCACCTCTGTTCTAATGAGACCTATCGTAAAACTTTGTACCGCTTTTGTTGCTAGGATCCTCTCAGCTGTCTGGGGGTTTTGCCTATATGACGTCTGGATCCTTCTCTGAACCAAATGCCTCCAAACAGATTTGTGCCAAGTCATTCATTAACACTAACCAACATTCATCCCAAAGTTAACCAATAAGAGACTTACCAAAGGTTCCATCTAGCCTGCCACTTCCCTTTTGAGCAAAGTAATTCCATACACACCATACTAATAGCTGAACTTGATGTGTGCCCTGTATTTTATATAGTACAGTTGCATGCTATCATCACTGCTGTGAAGTGTGGGATAAAAATCCCTTAATTCCCTTCTCACTTCCTTCACAACTCCAGGGGTTTTGATTTTTCCTCAAGTTGTCACCATCGCTTTTAGGTAGCTCAGTCCTTATTTTCATCTTAGGGAGGAGTACAGCACCTTTATCAGCTTTTTTTAATCCTCTGCCCTCTTCTCCCTTTGCAATGCAGTCATTCAGTAATTCTAGCACTTCTGATACTTGAGAAATACTACAGTCTATTCAACCAACATTATTAGGCTCTTTGCTCAACATAGCTGAATTCAATAACTGGTTCTAATAGTTTTTCAAAATTCATTCTCTTCATCGTAAAGTTGTTTCCTCTGCTATTTTAAAATAGACACACCAGTAAATCATTTTCAAGTTCTACTATGATTTCTTCACTGCTTACCAACACCAAATCTGTAATAGTATCAAGTCTTTTTGACAAAGGGATCAAGCTGTCAGCTTCTTTATTTCCTCAAAATTTCCGCCTGCTGTTGGATAACTGCCTCATCACAATTCTCTAGACATAATCTAATCCTATCCAAGACAAATACCCAAAACCCCTTTTCACTGGAGGAGGGGAAAAAAAAAAAAAAAAAAGAAGGCTTCTGGTACATACTTTGGGATACTCAGTCTCTCAGATACAAAGAGCATTTGTGAATATCAAGAGAGTCACTGTACTCACAGTAAAAGATATCTTCACAGCAAAATGCCTGCCATACGCAATTTTTCACCTGTTCGGCCTCTAGTGAACAGTGTTAAGTACTTGCCTGCCCAAAGGAAAGCAGCCAGCCAGGTACCTACAGTGAAGAGTCAGACCCTGAGTGCAAGGGGAAGAGGCAATCTGGGCCAGCAGCCAAGCCACCAGGGCTCCTGGCACCTGTCCTCTGCTCAGTGGGAACAGAGACTTGCAGCCACCAAAATAAGCACCTAACAAGGGACTGCAATACTTCTGTCTGTACCTCCAAGAATTAAACTGGGCCTTCAGTTACATGCTGAAATATTTTTCTTTTTAAAAAAAGTGACCAGGGGAAGGTACATAAAGCAGTAGAGCTGCATTTTAGTCTCTTCACCATGAGGACATTCATCCCCAAAACTCCCCTCAGGAGGGACAGATGCTATCAGCCCTAGTAAAATTATAAGGTAATCGAGATAAAGTTAGAAGCTAAAGCACTTCCTTTACTTATTTCTGAGGTTACCTGGTGTATCTGCGCCTGCTAGTCTCCTGCCTCTATTAATCAAGCTTGTGAGACAGAGGAAAACAGTATTTAACATCTTTATTCTCCGAAACACATGCAATACATCAGAATCTGTACTCAAGTACTTCCCACGTTACCCACTCCCATACTACAAACTAATCCACCCCAAAACACCTATTTTGCTTTCAGACACAGTCAAATTAGTGCTTCACCAATGGGATAGCCACAATTGAAGAACTGCCCTATTGCTTCATTGTAAGTGGAATAAATACCTGTAACATATCTGCCATGCAATTACTTCATGACAAAGCTGGCACAGACAATAATAACCTGTTTATTAAAAACATGCATAATACAAAAAAGCAAAGAGGTTTTCATGTTTTAAAACACAGAAATTTTCATCTCACAAGCTCAGACCTCACCACACTCAACACTTATCAAGAAAAAAGAAGCCACTTCATTTATCTGCTTTACTACAGGCAAAGTTTGATAAGGCTGCCTGTCAGGTCATGCTGACTCACGATGAACTAGGGTAAAACAGACACTGGCTAGGTACCGCAAATACATGCTATTAAGCAACTAAGTTCAAGCTCTGACTTGGTGTGAAATTAGGCACCAAAAATTGCACCCAAACATTACATCTTAGCAAGCATTAAACCCACCCAGACTGCAGGCAACAACAGGAATTTCCTGGGAAGTCTTCCTAATGGTTATTAAGAGTAAAAGAGACCAAGTTTATACCAGTTCAACCTAAAGCAAGAGTACACCAAGAAAAAAAAAAAAAAAAAAAAAAGAAAATAAAACCCAACATTTAAGCCTCCAACAGTGTTACAGAACATAGGTTCACTTGGCATGAAAGAACACTGTGTGTAAGCACTTTTACTTGGCACCTGCCCTGGCTCCCCAGTATGAGCAGATGCTCCAACCCCGGGGTCAAGCTCTGCCTGGGTTTAGCCCACACTGCGATGGGTGCACATCCACAGGCAAGCCAGCACATAAATTCAGCTATTAGTAAGCCAGAGGTTCCCAGACACAAGACTTCTTTTGGGTCAGACACTGAAGACTCAGTGAACGGACAGTGTTACTTTTTCAAGTAAAATATAAAGTTTGGGGGTTTTCCCCTTTAAATTAGTGTTTAATTTTTATTTTTTTTTGTCCGATTAGAACATGCCTTTCTACCTCACCACAAACGCTTCACAGTTTCTCAGCTCATTTACACTAGCACAATGCTGCTGTAAGTTTTGCTGGACACACACAAAGCCAAGCAAGTCTCAAAAGTGATTGCTGTTTTGAAAGAATAATCAAGTCGAAATTTGGGCTTACTGATCTTGTCATGTTTGTCTAAGCAAGAGCCACCTCTATTTTAGCAAAACAATGTGAGGTACAGCTAGCTCATGGCATTACTTCCAGCTCCATCGCTATCAAACTGATAGGTTTTCATCCTGGCTGCTGAAGTAATCACCTGCCTCTCACCCTTGCCTTCACCTATCACTTGCAGCAATGACAAAATCTTCAACACTAAGAGCCAGCTCTCAGCCTCTTCCCCAGCCTCCTGCTCCTGCCTTAACACCGCTGAGCATCAGCAGAGTGCTGCAAAAGGCTTCATGGAAGCTATTTGGTGAAGTAGTGACAGAAAGCAGCACCAGCTACTTGAGAGAAAAAGGTTTTAAATGTTTTTCTAATACAACAGGACATTATTCAGCAGTGAAATCGTGAAATATGTCTGCATAAGCAAGGATCACACATTACTCACAGGAGTAATCCTATAGAATTAAGATAAGTATTTTAATGAATATGTACCAAGAGTACATGTTTACCTGTGGACTTTGTAAATATTTATGTTTACTTAAAGTGTTTGGTTGGAAACTGGAATAGCCTTAACAATACCACCTCACACAGAAGCAGCTGACACCCTCCTTTGAAAAAACCCACAGACCAATTTATTTTTTTTTTAATTATTTACGGCAGCCTTAAACAAGCTTTCAGTGAGAAGGGAAACAAACCTATTGAATAAAGGGATGACATTTCAGTACACTTACACAGAGGTATCTCAAAGTGAGATGGAGGTAGCCAAGGAGACTGAACTTTAGCCTGACCAAAAGAACCAGCACAAGAAACTCAAAGAAGTGAACAGAAGTTACAGAGAAGGAACTAAATCAGAATGCTTAACAGTTGTCATCAGACTTAAATAGCCTCAATGTAACTATATTTGTTACACAACGCTTCCGTACTTCCAACATTAAGTAAAAGAGGTCAATCTCAGGAAAATAAAGCAAAGACCAAAAAGCTTTAAAAAAAAAATAACTTCAGAAGAAAAAAAAAAATCTAGGCCAAACAAAACTAAAGAGATACCTGAGCACCATCACTAGCTGAAAACGTTACATAAAGGGGGTTAAAGGTGTCCTAAATCCATTAGCCCAGGACAGCAGAAATATTTAAACTCCAAACGCTTCTACTAGCAGACTGGAAATCTGTTCTCTTCCAGACTTGCACCGTGCATGACAGAATACCAAGCTACACTGACTCAGCCCATAGCATAGCACAAAGCACCTATGGGCTGTTAAGCAGTACTTACCAATTCAACAGTACTACCAACAATTCTGTTTTACAAGCTAGAAAGCATCCTATCTTCTCATACCCTGATCATCAGGCAAAGGAAACAGTAATTGAAAGCCAAACAATCCTACCAGGCACCAGAGTCCTCCTGCCCTCACCCCCACCCACTCATTTATGTCTCTTAACACTTCTTAAGACCAGCAAAAGCTGTAACAACCAGTAAGTCCCTGTACTGCCTTCTGATCCAGACTACTCTCCTAATTCTCCACTTCAACAGAATTCTCCAGTTCCCTCACATTCTTTTCAACAGCAACACTGGCACTGAAAAAAAAAAAAAAACCAGAAAGTGCATTACCACTTTAGCTGGATTTGGCTTCCTCTGTATAATAATGAACTATAAAAAGTACCTTTACCAGCTACACTCCCCAAAAGCTAGGAATCAAAGATCATAAATACCCATAAAATGCTCTGCTCTGAGAGGGAGGCAAAATTCAGATCCCAATTGACACACTCACTAAAGAAAACCTAGAGCTGCAAAGATGAAGTCAAGGCAGATACACTTTACCAGTACCCTTATTCAGTCAAGAACAGTGTATTCTCGGCAAAACTAACAAATAAACATCAGGAATACACATGCTAGCACTGTATGCAAGACCAACTAAACCCAAATCCAAAACAGTTGCCACACAACAGGAACCTGTTTCTGCTTGCTTGCTTTCAGAGCCTGTGAAAATGCTACACCTGTATGTGTTCCAGCTGGAAGGCACTGCTTTGTCCAATGGGCAACTATCTTCCAAAACTTCTCTGAAGTCTAATGTCTAATAGGTATTAATATTAAAACAAGGACTCACTCTTAGCCAATAAAGGCTACTGAAGGGGGAACATTTAGAGCTTGCAGAGAAGATTCTCCTGGCACATACTGTGCATTCATCCACTCTCACGTTACTCTGATAATAAACATTTCTTGCAGCTCTAAAGCAAAATGTGGCATGCTAAGATGGCTGCTTACCTCTCCATCAGCTTCTCTTTATCCCAGTTGAAATGGCTAAGCAGTATTCGAGTGATAGTCGCTGGATTCTAGAAGAAAGAAAAAAAGAATAATAAATAATTGATTAACTGCTTGACCATGCTGGTCTACTATTACGAAAGCATCAAGTAGAGTTTTGAATACATACTGATAAACTGTGCAGACAATCAACTACCATATACTGGAAAGTGATTTGACCTGAGAGATAGAAAAATTAAAATAAAGAAAAAGATCTATATAAAATGAGACTAAGATGAACACTTAAGAAACAGGTTAGTTACTGCTACCGCAGACGCTTAAGTGCCAACATCTCCATGTAAACAATATAAACCGACCCCCACCCCCAAAAAAAGGCAAGAAGGGCTAACTGCCATCCATCCTACCCATTTCTGCCACAACCTCCACACCATTTGCAGAACAAGAATATTCCATGTTTGTCCTAGCCCCAGCCACCAAAACCCTTGGGCTGAAGACTCTCCCATTAAGTAAATGGCTGCCAATGTAAGATGACTGTCTTTTTGAAGTCCCCAGGTGTTACTGAAGCACCCGGAGATCCAGAAAATACTATGCAACTATATAACTAAGGAAAGAAATACACCCTAGAAAGGTCAGAAATAGGATCAAAAGCTGATTTTCACCAGTGTACAAGTTTTTCTTCCAACTAAATCTATCATCAGCCAAGGATTGGGTTATATGAGCAGAAAAGCATAACGAAACATATAGCTTCTGTTACACCCCAGAACCATGGTTTAGCTCTCTAAATTCAGACACTCTGGGCTCAGTTTTAGAACCATTTACATGCAGAGGCAACAGTGAGCACTGAGAACAGCTACATGTGCTTTGCCATTTGACACCAAAATGGAAGTTTGCCTTAGGGCAAATTTTTAGTGGACACTCTGAAGCTGTTGAAAAGTAGGACATAAACTAGCAATGTGATTTTCTGAGCCTGCAAGCTACAGCTACAACTTGAAGATGCCAAAAGCCAATGCTGCCACCCAAAGCAGTGATCCCACCCCATCATTACCCTCAGCTGCACGCTCGCATGTCCTGCGCTCACCACTCCATGCTAGTACAGCCATCTTATATTGCAACACTGCAAGTAACTGGCTTCGAAATGGATCTTTTTCTTTTCCTTCAAGTTGTTTTCTAACCAAATCAGCTCCCCAATTTATTTGATTGCCTGACCATACAAACAGCTGCATTAGCACATGGGAGAGGACAGAAAGGGAAAGCAGAACAGCATCTTTGAGCAAGTGACACCAACAAAACATTCACTGAAATAAAATTCACCGAAAAAAAATCCTAGGATCAAAACGTAAGCACAAAGAACTAGTCTTGTCGTTTATAGTATAAGAAGTGACACACCTTCTCTTTCTGCAGCATGTTCTTATTCTTATTAATGCCAGCACACCTGTTTAAGGTGAAATTAAGATTTTTTTCCAGCTTAAAAAGCCCATGTGAACTAAAGCAGCTTTAGAAAGGTTAGACCAGATCCCTCATCCAGTCCATGTGGAGCCCTATAAACAGCTGGGACAGCAAATCTGCTACACAATACAGGGCAGGAAAACCAGAAACTGGTATTGCCAAACACACTACATTGTGAAAACGTGGCCACTGTCCATCTTTGAACAATTCTCTTAGGTGATATGGATCCACGCTCCTAACTGTAATAACAGAATGAGGTGCCTGACTGACAACCACATGCGACCGGCCATTACAAACCAGCGAGGCAGCACCCCGACCTTCAGCACACTAGTAAGAGTCAGGGATACAGCACTGCAGCCACCTGCTACCGAGGCAACCCCATTTTTGGGCAGATTTATCCATTTCCTTGTGTTGAAAGCAGTGATGGTGCAGCTTCAGGACAAGCTGGACTAACTCACTGCTCTGAGTTATTTTCCCCTCTTTGTAGGCTCTCAGCCAAAGTAGCAAGCTGATACACCTCGCAGTGCAAAAGCAATGCAGATACACCCCAGTATACACCCTGAAGCAAGGGTCGAGAGAGAGGCTCTTCAGGCAACAAGAAAGTCTTTGCAAGGAGCTACATCCTGAACTTCTGCCCTGGCAGTGAGGCCAACAAGTGCCCTGCCCAGTCAACACTGTTCAAGGTGCTACAGCAATGCAGCAATCACACTAAACCAGCATGGAACCCCATTTAAAGTTAAACCGAAAAAAAAAATCTGGAAAAGCTTTCTGATAGCATCAATCCCTGATCCAGCCCAGCACGCAGTGGCACAGAGCCCGTGCCAGCACTGCAGACAGAGAGGAACAAGCAGTTGAAATATTTCAATTCAGTCCTGCCACCAAGAAGCTGTATGGGAATTTAAGGGTCTCTGTCATCAAAAGGCTACTTCAGCTCCAGGGAGGAGGACTTCAGCCTCTTTCAGAGCTTTAGGTTTTGATCCTTCTAGGTTACTTTATATTTGGGTCTCCACAACACCTTTTTCTGTCATACTACGCTGTATTATGCAGCAGTATCTAAAGGAGCTCTTAACAGCTCACAAACATGCTTCCTAAGAGCAAACTAATCAAAGATTAAAATATAATTTAGTAACTGACCTTATTTCTATATTATCTTGGTTATGATACCAGCTCCTATAGTCTGTACAACTTTTATTTTAAAAATATTTCCATGGTCTAGGACAAGTCTTGCCTCAAACCAGGGAATCTCCTGCTAAATGTATCAGGCAGGCAGCACATACAGGTTTCTCTGTGTAATCCCTTCAGCACTGTCACATCTACAAAGCACATTACTTGAGCCCCTCACCCCCGCCACGCTCTATTTACAAACAAGTTTCAGATAGTAAAGCATGCAGCTCTTCTCAAATATAAGGATTCTTCACTCAGCCCAGAGTTCTGCCAGATGTAGAAAGAGTCTTTCTTAATTTCTCAAGCAACAACATTAAAAGAGTTTTAAATTAGCCTGAAGTCTTGTCCTACCTTCTGCCACAGCAACCCACTTGGCCACTGTATTAAGGCTTCTGCGAATACCTATTAATCACTTAATAGGCTAAGAGACAAACAAGGTAGTGGTCTCTGGCTGACTTTTCTTTTTAAAGATGACAGACAGGTTCCCCCTGCACTGAGGGGTAAGTTATTATGCCATATTAATAAGGAACTAGAGTGGTCTGTGGTGATTATCAAGTGCGACAGGGCAAATCCAGCAAATACTGCTGTCACCAAAGGACACACACTGTCAAGAAGAACAAGAGTCTTGTTTCATTTCTGGCTTCTCCATTTTCCCAATAGAATGGCACTGAAGCTTTCCAAAACAAGTTTCCCTAGAACAGACCCCTTAAGTATCCAAACATCACAAAAAGAAAGCTGTTTTCCCACCACAATGGCAGCATACGAAACAGCACGTTATTTTGGATTATACTCCACAGACCACCACTGTTGGCTCTGCGTATTATAACACAAATATGGTGTGAAAGGATAGCTTTTACTGGCTTGTTGGACTTTAGCTTCCTCTAGCTACAGCATTATTGGTTCAACATGTTAATTTAAAAAAAAAAGAAGGAAAAAAAAAAAAAAAAAACCACCAGCAGCATGACAAGCTCCTACCAAAAATAGCTGGGCTGCCTGCTTTCTCCATTTGCCACATCTAAGATCTAGTATTTAAAACTTAAGTAGCTGTTTCACTGATGCAGAAGGCAAGGATTAAAACAACCATGCCTAGTTCACATGCAGCATGGACAGCAATACAACCTGAGCAGGCATTACACGGGGAGGACTGAAGACAGGGAGGGAGGCAGCACTAAGAGGCTTGGTTTGCATGTGAACCACAGTTAAATACAAATGAAAAAACCTCTGGCATTAAGGATTGTTCTAATTTAAGGCAAGGCACACCAACAAGGCACCAGGTAACAGCTGCTCTACATTAATTGCTGCATGCACACACCTCAATTACTTGGGAGCAGCTTTGGAGTATATCACAGCATCTATCACAATGAAAGGTTAGCTGCTGCAGAGCAGCTATGTCCTGTAACTCGGTGATATGGGGATAAACCAAAATGATTTTATGTTTCAACCCCTATTTTGACAGTAGTTCTGCTACAGCATTGTCAACCCTGCCACTGCTGTACAAGCCTTTAGCAATCACTTTGGACACTCTGTGAAAATTAACAGAATATTTAAATACCACTAGATTACACAGCACTGACATATTAGTTTCTGTTCTGAAACTGGATGGGCTTCTCATTTGGCACACAGGATTATCATCTACAACTCTTACACCAGAAAGATTAGTTACAAACAGGCTACGATGCTGCTCAGACAGGATTACTACTTAGGCTCGAAGCTGCAGCAGGGAGAAGCATGCTTTTGCAAAGGGTATTCTGTTTACAAAGAAAATTTTTAATAAGTAAAGCTGCCAGAAACAGACTGCAAGCAAGGGAAAAGCAAACATATTCAAACGCTCTGTTTTGCTCCAAATGTGGTTCAATGAAAGGTCAAACAGCAGATCTAATTTACAACAGCCATCTATTAAATTTTACATGTTGAAGCCAAGGAAGATTGCAGCAAGCCTGCTAATATCCAGATAGGAACGAAACCCGAGGAAAGCAGCCATTTTGTTGAAATTCTCAGGGCACTTTAAGAGACTCGTTGTCTCAACTATCTCACTAACAAAACATTCGTAAAAAGCTCTGCCCAGAGAGAAACAGCCAGTCCTTCAGCAGTGATTTATTTTTTTATTACTCTAACAAAGCAGCCGAGTCCCAAACGTGCTTCAGACTGATCCAACTTGACCACTGCTTTTCACTGGAGGTATTTACATTTACTATTGTGACCTGTATTGCCATGCTCAGGCACACCAATGCAAGCAGAAGATACATGGATGGCAAACCCTGCAAAGGTCTGGAATTCTCCACAGAAGCATTATCAATTGAAATAAAACTCCTTAATAGAATTTACTTGAACTGGAAGCTTGGTCACTAATACCCGAGTTGAATTCCTTTTGCTGTCAAAATAAGAAAGTATGAATTGGAAGAAGGAACGTGGATGCACTTAAATGTATACATGAATCATAAATTAAAGACTACTAGGACATCAGCTTAAATCAGAAATTCCAAGAAACCTACTTTGCTGAATGACAGTTCACAGTACTTGATCCATTCATGTTTTCATCCATCAAGACTGAGCTGTGCAGTTAATTCTTGCAGTAATTACAGAAAAAAACCATATTTTAGAGCTCAGCTGCTCATCATATGCTGGGAGTAAGTGCCTGTTTCAATTTCAGCATTCACTGCAGATTAAAACCATCTAAGAACAACTTAAGCTCAGTTCTCCAGCAAAGTCCTTTCCTACCCTCCTTGAAACGTGGTATTGATAAATTCTTCATTCTGTTTCTTCCCATTTCATGGCTGGTTTTATTGTCTAAATATGGCAGCTTTTCCATTTCAATGGTTTTCATCCCAGCTACAGCATCTATAACAGTAGCAGAGGCATTTTTCAGACTTGGTACAGCAATACAAGTTTGACACCACTTCCAGTTTGGTTTTCTACACAATTGCTTTTGCACTCATGAATTTAAGTAGACACTCCAGAAACATTGGCTTTGCCCAAGCCTCAGACATCTGTACAAGGTTTAAACCTCAGTAACACCCACATCTATATTCCACAGGTATTTAAGTGGCACAAGACCCTATTTAAATTTCCCAGCAGAAGGAAACTGACTGGTTTCACATCAGTTGACAGCAAAGAATAAGAGTTTTGCTTGGTGGTGACATATTACACATGCTGGTGGAGGAGCAAAGGGCCATCAAAAGAACAGCTCAGAAGCTAACACCTGTCTGAAACCAAGCTGCACAAACATTTGCTCCAGTAAAGTAGCATCTAGGGATAGCATGTCACACCACCACTGTAAATATTTGATCAAAAACCCAGCCTTTGCCAAAAGTAGAGCACCAAGTGGAAATTCCAGCTACTCTCTGAGCATATGCAAGATCGAACCTCCAAAGCTTGTCACCATGCACACCGTGCCACAGAAGGAAGCATTCATAAAATAATGAGCATGTCACATTATATGTTAGCAGGTTGATTAAGAGTAACATTGCCATGAAGTTTAAAAGATTTTTTGATAAATTAAAACATACTTTTTGCTTGCCTCAGCTGTAGCTCTCATTGATGGTCTAGAGACCAGCACCGTCAGATGTGCTGCATGTTTTTCCCCACAGCTCTCCAGATGGCTCCAGGTCATGGAGGTGATGTGCAGGCAGGCATGCCCTAAACCTCAAGACCAAGGCAAATGGGCAATACTCATGCATTACGTGCCACCACCAAACAGGAGCAGAAATCCCCCATAATTCTTCAATTACTTCAAAACCCAACAGCTTTGTACACCGACACTCCTTTCTGAAGGACAACAGCTCCTTCCCCGCAGCACAGAACAAGGGTAACCAACACAACAGACCAGGCACCATACAGCTGCTTCCTTTGTCAGGTAATAACAAAGTGGACACAAACTCAAAATTCTGCAGTAACTAGGTCTACTCCATTTTAACACTACTGCTCTCCACTTACGATCCTCCCAGCCCCATACAGGTAACAGACATAAACACACGGAGTACAAAGTGTTTTAAATAAGCTTCTAGCTGAATCACATTACACTAAGACTGTAATCTTAAGGTTTGCATTGTTTTGCAAACGCACTAAGCAACCTTCATTTGTGAAGATCCAGTCACATCTGTCCTTTCAGGAGACAGTTATGTGAAATCTTACAGCACAAAACCTGATTCCTAGCGGCTTAATAAAATTCCCAGGAACTGAACGCAGAAGACTAAATCTAAGTGTTGAGTACTTCCAGGATGTGATCTCCTAAATCGGGTATCTTCAAACTTGCTGATTTTTAAACACCACCAACAGAGCACTCTTGAGAAGCTGCTGGAAAACTTTCATGTAATCTAATATTCCCTGGCGCAATTACAGGCAGAAGAGGGCTGTTGTGAGAAGATGAGGACAGCAGCTAAATGGATCAGTCTGCCACCACCAATCCATACTCTCCTCTACCATCCCCTTGAGGCCTGGGAGAGAATCATACCATGGTACATTTCTGCCATCAGCCATCTCATGGTTTATGAGCCATTCCCACACATACAGGTGGATATAAAATACTTCTCATATTCCACACACCTGTTATAAAAAACAACAAAATCAGGACTATTCAGTCTCTGTGCACCCACTGAGGATATCATCTTCGCATCCTACAGCCCCACTGAAGCCACACTAAGTGACTCAAATTACTCATCTCTGAATCACTCAAAAATTTACCTGTTAGGACTGTTAATGGCATTTCCAAGCAACTCAGCATGAAGCCAGGCCACTTCCCTGTGACGCTGCCAGTCACTGCTGTCAACTGCTGTCCTTTGGCTGGCATTTACCACTTCACTGTGACTTCCAATTAACACATACATAGGCTTCAGCTTCCATGTTGATCATCTCCGTAGCTTCCTATATCTTTCTTCATCCCACTAACTTCCCTTCACACATCATCTCTTAATTTTGAAAATTAAGTTTCACAGAATTACTCCATTACTACCATTACGTGATGGCACCAAATGGCAGCTTGATATTATGATCTCTGTTTGTAGTAACCTATCTGCACCTTACTGATTGTTTCTAGCTCTGAGGAACATAAAAGTAACTGCAGAGAAAACACTATTACTTCAGTTAATTGGTTCAAGAGACAGAAATGAAGCAGTCAGCTGCTTTAAGTTTTCTCTAAACTTTTTGGAAAGTTTTCAGGTTAATGATTAGGAGCTGCAACAAAGATCTATTGTCTAACAAAGCTTTTAAAATCAGAGAAAACCCCAACACTAAAGCAACAACTCCAGGATGAATTAGCAAATGTGGAAATGCAAAAACTGAATTCACACTGTAATGCTTCTAAACAAAAGAAGATCAGATAGCTTTGCCATGCTGCTCAAGTACGCTGGGTAGCACAGGCTCTCAGACAACTACAGAAGCTCCACCACTAACTGAACACAAATTTACAACTGTATACATGATACAATCAGGGAAGGTATTTTCCAATATTTCAGCTACAGTTGTTTCCACAGCAGGACATCTATGGTTTGATGACAGGATACGTTAACCCGAATTTTATACATATAATCTAAAGAATGTTTTGGCTTCTACTTCCTTTTGCTGCAGTTCTGGAGTACAAAGTCAACCCTTTAAAGAGCAAAGACCCACAGGTACAGAGGCCCTGGAATTCGAGCAAGTTATGCCACTGTACGCTCCTTAAGAACTATGGAACAAAAGGTCTTCAAACACTTTCACAAACCATTATTTGCTTTCAATTATTTTAGGTTAATGAGTACTACTGTTTTACTTTCCCCAAAGGCAGAATCACACAAAGTACCTCCCTCCTCCTGGTGTCTCCCACCACAAGAAATCCCAGCATACAAGCAAAAGCTCAGCAAATCAGCCTAAGCCACACAAACCAGTGGCTGCTGAGCGACTATAGCTGACTTACTCTGAGAGAACCAGAGTGGGAGCACATGGGTGCCAGCGTACATTTCAGAATGGGTTTATTCAACCCACTGCTTCCCACTCATGAATTTGCAAAGATCTGCCTTAAAAAGAGTAGGAGAAGGTGACGGCATCATTTCCATATAATTCTTCCAGTTTACTATTTCAGTGGTTCCTTAATAACTTCTATTGCAGAGGAAGAAAACAGCACACAGCACTGCAGCTAGGCTGAGGACAAGGCAGTATGAAAAGCCCCGAAAGAGTTCTCACTACCCTGAATGCAAAAAGCCTGCAAGTTCACCCAGGTAGAGTCCAGGTCCCTGGTAATCACCAATTTCCCCCTCACACCAAACCTGTAGTCAACATCCAGTGCCTCACAGTGCTGCTTCTGATAGGATGAGAAATCAATGAAACAGATGGCTATTTAGAAAAAGCAGTAACAGACCTCCTGACCCAACCACAAATAACACGTGAAGTCAGTCGCTTTCCCTCTTCATCCATGTAACAATACTTGCACAAGCAGTGTCCACAAAGCTATTTCCATCCTCTTCCCTCTTAACATTATACACCACTGCTCTTCCAGATTCCCAGGCTCTGTTTCTCCCCTTATATCATACATGACCCCAACTTTATGAAAGTTCTCACCACACCACACCATTTTGACCCACCAGGTAGTTACTGTACTGTTTCTATACATCTACCACAAACAGATCCAGCTCCATCAAACAAGATCTGTTGGTTTTCTCCAGATCACAATGCTTCTTTCTGCCCTTGAGGATGCTTATTTGATACTTTCAGTCCTGCATGGTCTCTCAGACCAACAGTCTCTAGAAAATGAGAAGACACACTGGTATGGTTTCAGTTCTTGTGACAAACCAATATGAAAATGCACTAATGCTGGGCCTGAAGGAAACACACAGTGTTCGTTCAAGAGGAATGCAAAAGTCCATTTTGCCACAGAAAGAAATGACGCTGAATGAAGGCAGGAGTTTAAGTGACTGGGCAATACATACCAAAATATCTTGGATTAGCCCAAGAGCACAGGTTGGTCAGAACCAGGTAAGAAATCTCTTCCTTTGAACAAGATTTTAGACACACCAAGCAAAACTCCAGAAACCCAGAATGGCTTAGCTATGCACCAACTCTATTTTTGCCTATGATATAAAGTAACAGCTACTTGGATTATTATTTTACTTCAAAATATGGCTGCAACAAGGCAGGGCAGTAAAGCACACTCTTCAGAGCCTGCTCCAAAGAAGCTGCATCCCATCACCACCAGACTAAGCAGCAGCTCAGGAAGTATTTATTTCAGCAGCAACACAAGCTCATGCAACCGCAGGCTCCTGAGCCTGCCGTTGACCACCCAGTGATAGAAGCATGACTGCTTGCACAGCTACAAGCAAACCAGACAAACTGACTTGGGTAAAGAGGGTTGCTAGTTTATTTTAACCCAGAGCAGGATCACTGTGTGGCCAGACAGCTGAGCTGACACAAATCAGACAACAGGGACTTGCTTCCAAGAAATCTGTGAAAGTAGCCTGCTGAGAGCCATGTGTCAGGCACAAAGTTGGGTCTTACCTGTATCAACAGACTCCCTAAATCTTCCTGTCCCAAAGACTTTACAGCAGATCAGGGCATAACTTGATGCAAGTTAGAGCCAGAGAACCCGCTTTTCTCCTCCATTATCCCACCAGCAACTTTAGCTTACATCTCAAAAAACATAATCCAGAAACACTGTTTCTCATCTTGAACAAAACCACAACAGTTAGACATCTTTCTTCCAAAAGCTTTCTCCATTTGCAAGACAAATCTTGGGGGAAATGGCTGCTCAAGAGTGCAGTCCAACTGCCAAGAGCAGGACCTAGCCCTGTCTATTATCGTCGTTACAGTTTGAGGGCCATATTCAGCTGGGCTACCAAACGTAAGATTTTAACAGTAAACTGTGGGAATATCACCAATCTCTAGAGATGTGTCCTCAATGTAGCAACATCATGATCCTGGAAAGACATAAAGATGCTTTTTTTTTTTTTTTAAGGTCTTCTACTAGTCAACACTGGAAAGACTAGAAGTGGCATATGTCAGGTCAGCTACCCATCAAGCTGATAAAAAGAAAACAACCCAAAGCACTGCATTTGGGTTTTGGGGGAATGCTGTCTTCCATTACTCTGTTTCTGCATGAACTATCTATTTCTAGGACAGTACAGATCTGCCAATGTGAGCTACAGAAACTGTCCCATTCGCAGGCAGAAACAGACAGTAAAGGAACCAAGCTGCAAGAGGAACTGTAAAATTGCTTTTCCCTTTAAATAATTTTGTAGAAGTCCTAAAATGCCTCCAAAAAAAGCCTTCCCTTCTTTTTACTCACTTCAAGATGTATCGGTGCATTAATTTCACTCTTTCACCATAGTCAGCAGCGTCCATTACCAGATTCTAGTCCAGAGCCAGAGTCACTCATAGGGCTATACCCATTTCACAGACCTGATGTATCGGTAGGAAACTGGCACTGTTCCTCCACATCAGGTAGCAAAACTGCTGCCTCTGCTATCTCCAGTTTCCAACAGTTCACACAACATAAACAACAGGCCATCTCAACCCTGGCCAGTGAACGACTTACTGATCAGCAATACCTAGGACTTCTGCCCTCAGGATAACAGAACTTCACTTTTGCTGCTTTAAGCACATTCAAAAGCATCACATGGTCAAAAGGCACCGGACAGGCAGTGTTCAGAAGACGCTATTAGCAGATCAGCGTAGGTATCTGAAGTTGTACTTCACCTTTGTTAGGAACCTGTACCGCACAAATCCTGCAGCCACACAAATAGGCTTTGAGAATTTACTTTTTTTGATGGCACTTTTACAGACAGTATCTTAGAGCACAATATACAACAGCATACTGCGTGTCCTTTTCAAAAAGGCCAAACCATTGCTCTGTTACTGGACCTGTTATCATGCTTCATTCATGAAGATCTGCTGTAACACAACAGTATCTGACCAAAAAAATGTCTATTCCACTTTAAAAAGCCCCACACCTGCAAAGTCCTTCCTAGAAGAGTATCCTATAAGTTTTTCATGATATCAAAAAAACTGTTCCTAAGATGACTTGAAGAAATAATGACTTTATTTGTAAATACTAGTATGCCATGTAAGTGTGTAGAAGAAACCTGGCAAACTCTGAGATAATGAGAACATTTTCCTGACACTGAACATCACTGCAATACTAGGAAGGGTAAATTCCCAATAATGTCTGTTCTTTTTTCTGTAGAAAATTTCCATCACAGGCCAGTCTGTAGGCTCAAACATGTGCCAAGAAAACTCCTCATTGATTTTCTGTGTGAAGTTTTATAAGTTATCTGCAAAGGTCTCAAACTGTCCTTTTCCTGGTCTCAAAGGTCCCTCCAGATGATGACTAAAGAAAGGGTGTGCTCTCTTTAGACAGTGTGCAAGCAGAGGATCAGACCCCAAGGATGTTCAGCATAAACATGGCTCCCAAGTGCTGTTAAAGTCTCAAGTTGTTCAGTGATCTGTCTCCCACCTGCTTTTGTACTGGGCACTGGTGGAGAACATCTATTCTATTACAGTATGCCCAAACACAAAGACAGATGAGCTGTTTATCACAGAAGAAAGATACAATCCAGCCAAATTGTACATCACCTCAAGACAACTGCCGTTGAGTCAACTCCTCAAAATCAGTTTCCAGGATAAGCCCCGACTGTGAACAGCACTTTACCCCAAAGTGCACTGCCAGCACAAACACATGGTTCTTCTCACCCAGCAGTTACTGCGGTGCTTGATTACACAGCGTTTTCCTCGTCTGACAAGAATGAGAGCAAAAGGACAGGCTACCTCATGCAGCAGAAGTCAGAGCTCTGACATGCAGGTACTTGGGAAGAAATACTCACTACGCAAAAAAAAAAAAAATAATCTTAAAGTAACATGCCTGTGCAGCCTGTGTCCTGAATTCTGACTTCTACTTCTAAACATTGCAATTAACATTTTCCAACAAATATACAGGCAGGAAGAATAAAATGGTAAGGCACGGTAACTTCTTCCATGAATACAGTGAGGTAGCATCCACAAAAAAATCATTGTTAAAGATGAGTATGACGACAAAACAAAAGCCATTCCAATTAAAAACTCTCATGGCAATGTCCAAGTTAACTCAAATGTATTTTGATACTTGGTCACTCATAGCATGCAACTGTTAACCCCTTCAGAGACAATGTGACTGATGAGACAGGCTTAGCTGAAGAATTTTTAGCCAGCAGCACTTTACGAGAGCATTAGAGAATTTTTATGTTGAAAAAGAACAGCCCTTAACATTCTTCCATTTCACCTTTCTCCTCCAGGCCCCATTTTGGTGAGCACCCAAGCACTAGGTGTTTCTCTTCAGCTCTCTGTCCCTTGCTGCTTCTGATTCTGTCCCTTCCTCAAAGCAGCATCCACTTTTACAAACCATTCCCTCCCTCTCCAGCACGCTTCACTTGGAACAGAGGAAATTTTACCCACTCACTGAAGCATCAACACACTCTCTACAGTACTTTAGGAAATAAAAAAACACCTCCCTTGGGCTGTCTTCATCCCCCCCCATCACTGCACAAAGACCCTAAACTCGTTTACTGTCACATATGCCTGGCTAAAAGAAGCAGTTGGGTGCACCACACTGTACCTCAGTAGTCACTCACCATTCAGCATAGATTTAACAAGTATCCCCATTTAGCAATCTAGCTTCGTATCTGGATCCCAGTTCTTACCGCCACCTTCTCATTTTCCAACAGCAGATCCTGCCCTGTATCATCTCTGCATCATTCAGCAGAAATACGGATGTCTTGCCAAATTGCAATGCAATACAAAACAGGAAGAGCTTAACCCTTTGAAGTATTTACTGGTAAAGTATGTTCTGTACACACAGTGCCACCTTGACAAATGGGCAGTAAATCTACCCCAGCGATGCCTATATCTCAGTCTACAACTCTCAAGCAGGGAAAAAAAAAAAAAAATCAGCCATCTTAACACTCAAACTACGTAGGCCCAGGAAATAGTTGCCAATGCAGCAGTGTCTTGCGGATGTAATCTTTGGCAACATCTTTACCTTGGCAAAAGCTCCAAAGCAGGTGTGGTTATAGCTTATATCACTTCCCTGCACAAAAGCAGCTATACCTGCAAAAGCACTTTTTTCTGCTGGCAGAATCTGTATCTGCACTAAGAAAATCTGCCAGCATCCTTTTCCCAACAAGCCTCTTCTAGCTCAGACCATTTTTTAACTATGACTTTGCAGTTCATTTACCACACTCTGCTCATTTAGCCCGTCTTAGTTTTATAGCCAACAAAACAGAGCCCTGGCAACACTATTTTATAAGCTGGTATTTCCGCTACAAGAAGTAATTTTGACTGTTTACACCCCAATTTTTTTTCCTGAGGGCTCTGCAGAAGCCAGCTTTGAAGAAAGGAAATTCTGGAGGCATAAAGAGTTTAGCAATTCTCTTGTTTGTTCTCATTCCCATCCTTTAACAAGATATACCTAAAATTGTAACTGCAGTCTCTAATTGCTGCAGGTACTTTTAACCAACCACCTGAGCTCTCTTGAGTTAACGAGAAAATACTCTGTTGGGATTCAGTACAGAAATAGCAAAACACAAGTCATACAGCAGTGCGGGAGAATAGAAAACCTGCAACTTTTTCACCATTTTCTCATTTAAAGGCTTTGAAGACTTGCCTCTACACAAACCTGCACTCATTTAATCAGAGGTATTTCTAAAGCAGTTTATTTAAACCAGCAAGAACATGCAGGCCCTCCAAAGTAGGAAGCAAACCTGCAGGTGCAATTTTGTATTTGATGGATGGTGCCACTAGCTGACAAGAATATCACTTGTTCCTTTCCTGTTAAAGTATTACTACCCATCATCAGACACTTGGCTTCTGCAAGAGAAAAAAACCCACCCAGTCAGTCCTGCTTTAACACCAATGTGAAGGCTAGCAATACAAATAATTACACTAATGACTGGTGGATAATTAAGTACACTGGACCAGCACCCAGCCCCTTCCAAATCACAGCACTGTCTGCCTGCAGATAGCCTGGCAAGCAATAGCAGGACACCAGTCAGGGGAATTATGCCATGGTACACGAGAATGCCTCCATCCATCCAAATGATCGCAAAGTCTCCAAGCCCCCTCCCTCCAGATAGTCTCAGTATCAGCCATCCCAGGCATCCTTACAGACAACTCCAAGCCTTCACTCTCTGTTCCCCTCCTAGAAGCTATAACCCCAGCTAAACAATAAGCATCCCATAGGAAGGTAGTTCACAAACAGTAATGACCCAAAGTAGATGACAGATTCAGAAATTAAGAAAGCCATCCAAGAAGCAAGCATTTTACCAGTTTCTCAAGGATAATACCAGTTTCTGCACAATCTCTGAACACATTTCTATACCTTGTTACAGAATCCCAAGTATCTTACATTTCTAAATCACAATAGTCCAAGACCTGTGTCATGTTACACCTCATCTTTGCTGTCACACAGAACTACACTTGCATTTACTATCAACTGCCATCATCCAACAAAAACATATAGCAGAGTACATTTGCAAGTATTAATTTCAGCACTTTTAACAATACTAATAAAGAAGTTTCAAACACATTTTACCAAGTAAAATAAAGACAACGGTTATTACAGAACATGCGAGTGTATATACAAAATATGTATAAATCAAAGACCACCACTTCAGTTTGCTCAGACAGTAGTAATTGTGACAACTGAAAGGCTAACTATCAAAACCAATGTGTCGGACATATTTGTTCATCATATCTTCATAATACTTAGAAATTGTTACTTTATTTTCCTGTATGCATACTATGCGGGATTTTACCCCAAAGATCTTCCACTTCACACAAAACTAAACTTCATATTAACAGCATCTATTGGGATCACTTATTCAGGTGAAGAGGAACACAGAATGAGAACCCGCATTCTTCACTTCAAGGCAAGGACTTACTAGAGCCCGTCAGAGCTCCAAGAAGACAAATGAAGCTGCTAACCATGTGTTGGAGTGTTTTTATTCCCATCCTTTTAGTAACAAGTTGCTGTTCAGTCTAATTTTAATATATATTTATCAGCAAAGCTCTGTCACTCTGAACACCTGCTCTGGTGTCTAACCTCATCAGGCCTTGAGAGGTTTCTCATCTGGTTATCCCCTAAAGACATGACTCTCCCACACTCTCCCTTCTTCCCAGAAGGGGTCCTTACCTCCTCTTCTTTCCAGACACCATCTCCTTCCATCTCCCTATTTCTCAGATCCCAGAGTTTGACTGCAATGTAGATTATCAGGAGTCCACTTCTTATTAAGTTATTCTCCTTCAGGAAAGTTCATTGCAGGGGAGACTGTTTACTCCTGGGAATTCTCATGTTTTCCCCTAATTCCTCTCCGCCAGACAAAAGAATGCTGGTTGCGTTTGTATTCTGCTACACAAGAACACACCAATCCAAAAGTTATCAGCTGCAGAGGAGAATCAAAGTTTTGAAAAACAATCTGGAATGCTCTCAGAAGTTAAATATGCATTTATAATTATACATGCACCCAAAACAGGGCACAGGTTGTCTTCAGGTGTAGATTTTGCTGACAGCACAGAGTTGAGTAATTCAACTACCATCACTTCTGGTAAGTGGAGCAAAGCAACTGCTTGCAGGGTCAAACAGTGGGCTGACCGATAATAGGAGAGAGTAGGCACGTGTAATCAGAAAGTTCAATGATCCTGTTCAGTATTTGACCCTCCAAAACAGCTGTACCCATGCAGTAAGGGAATGGGTACTGCCTAAGCTAAGAGCAACATGCATGTCACCATACCACTATTTCAGGCTGCAGGTGCACACATGTATACACCCCTGCGTCTCAAAAAGCACAGCTTGGGATGAGCATCAGATACCCAAAGAAACTCAAAGCACCAGAACAGCTTGAGTTTGCTGGTGTTTCAAGACAAGCAGCAATGGGAATCACCAACAGCCCATACTGCCTTAGCTCAGAAGACAAAAGAAAAACCTAAAAGGCAGTTACCCAGAGTGAACTCTTCACTATGCAGCTAACTATTTCACCAGCTTACACACACATCAAACTGGCACAGGAACAGCAAAAATCACCTATGTCCCAACACAATTTTTATATAATGAGGTTGTTCAAATAGCAAAACTTTCCAGAGCCACAGAGGAAGTAGCCGGGAAAGTAAACAGGTCAAACATCCTTTGCCAGGGTAGCATCCTCACATAGCTTACTCAGTGCACTCCCTCAAAGGTTGGCCTAGCTTACTAATACCAGGCAGGAAACAGAAGCCTTCAGAACCACTTAAAATTTTCATTTATCTTGGAAGAAGGTCTCTTCATGCTTCCTCCTTAATAGGAATAGTCAGATATTAAGTTTAAAAAATATACAGTCCTTCTACTAACACCTAGAGTAGTCAAGGGGTTTTGCCAGTTGACTGTTTTCAGGTGCAATTATACCAATTCTTCTGGTTCTACAGGACTTTAACTGTGCCCAAGCAGAACGCTTCTGAGCGGGAACTCCTACTCAATCCCACCTATCTGCTGGAAAACAGAGTTTAGAGTCTCTATGCCTTATCTGGTGAAATAACACACAAAACATTACCCCATGAAGCAAAGATAATTTTTCTGGAAGATTGTAAAGGCAAAAAGCAAATATTCAAGCTTTTCATTTCCAACACTGGGGATTATTTCCCTCCAGCTCCCAAATCCCCCAAATCACAAAGCAATCAAAGTGTGAGCTTATATTAATTAACATGCACCCTCCACACACAAAAAGGCATGTTCATAGTGTTACAGAACATGAAGGGTGCCTCAGACTAGGAAGTCATACAAAGAACCTTGTAGGTTGTAGGAAAAACCTTTCCTCTTTCACACCTTTACATTTCAGCCACAAGTACTTTCCCACAAAACCTAATTTTGAAGCAGACGGCCAAGACCAGATCCTTGCACTGCTCATCCCTGGAAATGAGAGGTGCTCTGGGATGTAAAAGTTCTCAGGAAGATGCAAAAACAAGAATGCTTTAGAAATGGTTGTGAGGAAGGAACTTAACATGCCAGCATGAATAAACAGGCATCAGCTAGAAACCCTCAGTAGCTCAAGAGAAGACCAAGAAGCCAAGTTTTAGGCAGTACATCAGCTACCACCCAGTTACTCCTAGATTATGACCAAGAACCACCTGCTCATAGGGCTCGAAATTATTCCGCTGTCCCTAGCAGCAGTATTTTGTTCCTCTCCCCAGCATATCCACAGAGGACTACAACCTTTTGCCGTCACACAGACATGCCAGAGCCTGGCAATAAGAACAGGCATACACCATAACATGGTCACGGAGAAGTACTGCTTGGCACTTAAGCTGTCTGGGCTCCACGCTTCTCCAAAGGAGGACACCAAAGGGGTACATGTGTCCCTTCAAAGCCAATTCTTTCAGACTTCTTGCCTTCTTTACCAGGCAGTCGCAATGCCTACCAGGCAGGTGCCCCACCACCTCTCAAGCATTGCCCAACACAGCTAGCAAGACCATTGGCAATGCCAAAATTCACAGTTACCAAGCCACCTGTACAAGGCAAGCCAACATGTCCAGAAGCAGACGGCTAAGTTAAAAAAAAAAAAAGACATCTTCCCACTGTAAGTATTTAAATGGCTTATTAGCCTCTTCCTTGTTGCAACGGACTTAGACACCATTGAAAGTTAGCTACGTAAGACCTTGGATCTGAAAAGATTCCTGACATTTGACAGAAGTTTTCAGTACCTAAAACCAGGTGAGACTAGATGCAGATAGTGTTTGAACCACTGTATGAATGTAACACTCAAATACAACTAACCACAGCGAACTACTCTGAATACCAAAAATAATTACTCAGCATTGCTACACCATGTAAACAAGGGACCTCTTTTGAAAGACTGCCTGTAGTTATACAGACATTTTGAGTTCTAAAAAGGCACCAACTCATGAAGTACAAACACTACCAAACTAAGTTACATGTGAAACTCAGCTACTGAGGAAGCCTCGGGTAGCAAAGTTTTCAAAGCATTCATTCCAACAGTATTTCCATCACAGCTCAAGATTAAAAGCCGAGAACAAGCTAGGGAATCAAATACAGGCCAGACAAACTCAAGGTTTTCAACATTCCCAACAGCAAACATCTGGAATGGTGAAGATATTTAAATACTATCATAATTTCCATTATCAAATTAAAAAAAAAAAATTCTCCAGCTCACAGAGAGAGTTGGTCACTTCCTCATCATGCTGGAGCCTCCTGCACCAGTATCCTTACACAAGCTTGTCAGCCCTCTCTCAAACATGCAGGCATCTGTATTCTGGGCTGCACTCAAATGCACCATTTGACATTACTGAGTAGCTACAAACCTTCCACGTGTGTTTTACAATAAACAAGGCTGCAATTTTCTTGCAATTCCTGAAGCTACTGAATGACTTCATTAAATTCAGCAGCATTATATGCTTGTATACACAAAAAAAGACTCCAAACATTCTTTATGGCTGCCAGTAACACAGCACAGCCAGTCACAAGAGAAAATACCACTTGCAATATTTTTAGATCCTTCTAACTACAAAAGTAATAGAAGACTGGAATCATGACACTGAACAGGTAAGTTACAGGTCAAACTACATGGAGAGTTCACAGTTACGTCCCCTGGAAAGTCACAGCTCTTGTGAAAAATTCTGGATTCTCTTCCCAGTTACCAGCCAATAAAAATGGACTTTTCTAAGCAAAGCAATGAGCAGCTACATTCTACAGAAAGAAAAGGCTCTTATAAATTATTTCTGTATGAAAGCCCTGACTCACTACTGTAACACAAGCACAGCCTGGAGATCAGCGAGCACTTCCTTGAACTGCTCTATTACATCTGACACCAAACAGCAGAATCACATTCTTGTTTATCTCGTTCATGGAGTAAAGGGAAGAGAGATTATCTGCAAAATAGAAAATTGAGCACAATTCAACAGGTACAGCACCTCCTCAAGTGGCACAGGGAACTACTTTTAATTTATGAGTTAACAGCATCACTTCAAACAGATGTTGAAGTCTTCCAGGTCTCCGTTTAATCACAGAAAGCAGAGACTGTCAAACTGAAGTTCTGTGCGCCATGCTCCTAAATTTAACATTGCTTGGCAAACTGCACTAAGCAAAAAATGTGAAATATTTTTTGAATAGACACAGGACTGCCCTACACTTCCATATAACACCACAGGAACATAAAGAGCATCCAAGGTTTGGGTGTTATTTCCCACTATGAACTTTAACTCACGCAAGGCTAAAACTAAGGACTCAGAGCTAAATATAAAAGCATAAGCTATAGTTTCATTTTTAATAATGCTTTAACACTCAAATAGCCATTGTTTCACATAAAGGACTGTAAATGCTGCAGTTTCAATTATGACTTCTCCATAGCACAACAGTTTCCAATTTATAGCATAAATAACAACTCTACTTTGCATGGCAAGTATGGACTGACCTACCAAAATTAAACCCACAGTAAATACAGTTAAGCTGTTCCCTATTTGTTTCTTGCCTTTAGAAATAAGTGTTTAAAAGTAGCTAAAAACCAAACGAGTGTTCTCAGTTACACTTTGAAAACATCCCCAATACAGGCCAGTCCCCACCTGCATCCACCTGGCCCCTGAGAGAAGGCTGCCTTGTTGTGATTTTTGAAAAATTACATTGAGACAAAAGAAACCAGCGTCAAATGTTTTCACTCATGGCCAGCCATGAGATTTGCATTTGGCCTAACAAACAGAAATCTAAAGCACTAAGCAAATGGGTCATTTAAGTACAAAGTTTAAATTACTCTGGAAACTTAACAGATAAGCCTTTTCCACCTGGTAATGCTGAAATTTAAAATAATCCTAAAAAAAAAATCTATTCTATTTGGAATTACATATCTCAGCAACCAGGGAACAGATACCATGTCATTTCCAAAAGCTTTGCAGCACTTACACCAGATTTCAGGAATGCTTTGTCACAATGAAGTTTACTCCATTCCTTGCAAATATTAAATGCATTCCTACTATAATGAAACACCTTATAAATGTCACATGAAGAAACACGAGTTTCACAAAGCATTTCTTTCCAGCATCATAACATTTACGGCCCCAACAAGAATTTTATTAACAAATAACTAACCACACAATAAGTCAGAAGCTTGCAAATTCACCTTGCACTAGAAGAGCAAGCAGACCCAAATGCAAGAAGCATCAGCCTGAAGTGCTTCCACCCACAGACTCCTACCTAATGCTTGTCAAGCAGCTTGAAGTACTCCAAGTTTTCAAGATGTCATCTATAACATTAAATACAGGTTTAAGCACGACCCTGTATGACAGCACCAGTTCCTGTTGCTCACTGGCAAGTCATTCCTATTTTGGACAATACATTTGGAACATACTGCCCATAACACTGAATTACACCAGCATCAGGATAATTCCCTAAGTTATGGCTGGAAATCAGTATGTTTTGTCCCAGCAAGTAAAGCCACTGTTTAATAAGACCCCTTTTGCCAAGTAACAATGGGTTTGCGCTTGCCATAACAGAGCTCTATTTAACAACAGGGCTGCAGCATTCTGGGGGTATCTGCACTGCCTCAACTCTGCCAGCATCCAAAAAAAGCTGTTCCTCAACAAATCTAACAAACATGGCTTTGTAACTTCAGAATGGCCTGGGGTTTGGGCTTATTTTAATGGCAAAGCTTTTACCCAGTAAGGACCTGACCTTACTTCCAAAGAACTCATCCAGCTTCATCATGTAAATAAGAAACCAGTATTTGTTACAAACACTCTGATGTTACACATCACCTGTTCTGCTCTGAAGAACCTTACATGAAAGCCTACAGTAAAAAGCATTTTTGAGCTAATTAACTTTTGCTGAATCCAGTGCTGCCGCCGCCTTCCAGAGAAAGCTGAGGTTTGAAGCTCACCATGTTCACATGGCACAACACCCAGCCACTTCCAAGAGCCTGCACCCTGCCATGGGATGGGATGGGGGGGGGGGGGGGGGGGGGAAGAGGCTCAGCTCCCTTTTCTGCACTTTGTTTTAAACATCAGCAACCTCAGAGCTTCATCCCAATATTTTCAACACCTCATTACAAAGTCCAGAAAGAATGAATATTGTCAGTGACATCACAATGCTGTCACTGGAATGCTCCAGAAAAAGGTGACCAAATGGGAAACAAATACAACTCAGAAATACTGAAATCACACAAGATTACACAAGGCAAGAACAGTGGCCCAAGCAAGACTACTGAGAGACAGATCATCATGTGCTCTATTCAGAGCAGAAATAAACATGCTATTCTAAACATTTTTCAAGTTTATTTTCAGAAAATCTAAAGCAAAGATAGAAATAGCAATCCGATATAAAAAAAAGACATTAACAGTGGCAGAAATTATGTGGACAAAAGTTCAGAGGAAGAATATGGGGAAGACATTCAACTGTGTGAAAAGGCCTTTGAGAGGTGAAAGCCTTTTGTTCAACACAGCCTCTCCATCTAGGTTTTTACAGTTGTTCACTAACTTATTCTGCCAGTGGCTGGAAAACCACCTGTTTACTTTGACAACTAAAATTCAAAATAACTTGTCAAATTACTCCCTACTCCACATAATCATCGTGGTAGATAATGGAAGTGATACTCTGATTTGAGGTGAGATTTTAAAGTCTCAGCCAATTGACAGCATGAGGTTAAGGGGTTTATGCACACCCCAACTTTTTGCGTTCAGAGAGGAAAGGGAATTCTTGTTGTGCGAGACAGATTCAAATGAGATAAGCATAAATGCAGATACTGTGCAAAAATCATCATTAAACACCTGAAATCCCACATATGCTCAGACAAGAAAGAACAAAATATTCCGCATATTCAAGTCATTCTGAAATCCACCTAGTTCACTGCAAGTTCAGTGGTCTTAGAAGGCCAGGCGACAAAAAAGGCAACAACTTGCACTGAGCAGCGGTCTTCAGGAGCCCATTACACACTACAGTGTGAATTACAAGCTCCTTACCCAGCAGGTTTACCACAAGTTAGCCACTACTTCTGCAAAGTCTTCATCAGATCAAATCCCTGTCCTGAGAAGTTCATGGTTTTATTCTACAGCTTCTATTTGGAAGTGGCTAAATGGACAGGAGAATAAATTTAATTTAGTCCGTTCTACTAGTAGTACTATCAGGTAATAAACTATTAAAATGCAGTGTTTTAATAGGGACAATGGCCATTTAATACAGAGTTATACTTGCCACGGCTCAGATACCCCCTTGCAGATCCTTCACAGCTACCTGATGCATTTTCCTTTCGCTGCAGCTGCAAAGATGATCAACTGAAAAACCAAGCCCCATTTATACCTTACTCCTGATCAGAAGAAATCAGTACCTTAACTTCTTAGAGGGCACAAAGACCTACAGCTGAATTTTTCAGGTATGGGGCAACTCACTTGAACAAGTAAGCTCTCAAGCACTACAAAATGTAACTGCAACCATCATCAGTTGATACAGAGACCCTGATGTAGATACAGCGACCAAAGCCATCCAGTACTCTACTGGAACAAGTGAATCACAACACTGCAACCAAGGATCTGCAGCAGGATCCTGAGCCAATGTGACTCCAGAAAAGGTTGACTGAACCAGAGAAGCAGCAACAGCAATCCTGCTTGGGTGCCAAAAGCAAGGAAATAAACAAAACAGAGCCCTGGAAGCTTTCACCACCAGCAACAGAAGCTAGGATAGGCAAATACTGAAGCATCAACTGAATTCAGTTCACTTGCCTCTGAACAGACTAGAAATCCAATGGCAGTAAGCTGGCATTTAAAAGCCATTCAGAGCAACTGAATGATTTTCTATCCTCTTCTGATACATTCCAGGGCTTAAGCTGATTTTAGGTCCCGATTTTACCCAGGACATTCTAAACAAACTGGTTTTCTCTGCTCTGTTAAACCAGGAATAACTACTGCAAACCTAACTCAAATAACTAAAGCATAAGCAGCAGCCACAGTGGTTCTGTGTAGGGGACTTGCAAGGCTTCTGCAGAGCCCAGCACAGCCAAGTCCATCGTAGGGTCAGGCTTCCCACTGCCACCCTGAGTACAGGGACAGGAGAAGGTCTCTTGACCTATACTCACTTCTCTCCACTAGTTCTGCAGCTCAGAGGTCAAGCACACAAGTCGTATAGCTCAAGGGAAGTATGGAGGGGGCAGGGGGGAATGACACGACCCTGCAGACCAGAAACTAGGACCTCGTCTAAGAAACTGGTTGACAAAGAACATCTAGGTGAGCTCACCATGCCAGTCAGGTCTGGAAAATGCATGCAACAGGAACACTCACTACTTCTTGCTGGCAGAAACTCTTCCACCACTTTGCTTATGCAAATGGTAGAATCTGTTCAATACAATCAGTATGGGTCATGATTTTTGCAGTCTTAGTCTCAGAATAAAAACTTCTAAGTTACCAATTGTTCACGTATCTACCTGCCATTTGTTCCCCTCCCTATATTAGGATCAATAACTGGTAGCAGAGAAACACCCATACTTAACCATGAGATCTTAACTGCCTCCTTTTTTTCAGCTTTACATGTACAGTACTATTATCAAAGTTACAAACTTTGACTTAACAAATGCCATTTACTAGTTTAGCATGCAAATACTTTTACAGTTGTTTGCATCCAGCCCCATACAAACTACGGTGGATTTACAGCACATAAAGCAACATTTTTAAGCTGCTATTATAGCCACTGTAGAGCACAGAATAGCTGGGCAAAAGCATTCACTGAAGCATCTCTTATTTACCAACACTGGAAATACACACAACTAGCAAAACAGCTTCTTTCTAGGCACTGTATCCTTCAATATTTAATATCCACAGATTTCACTTTCTCACACTATTCCTGTTTGCGTACTGGAAAAGGAGAAGCCTTTTCTATTTAACTAGCTCTAACCCTGAATAACCAAGTAAACGGGAACAAAAGAAAACCCACGCACTCTGGTCACCTGCTGAAAAAGTGAACGGCATCAGAAACTTTATGGTGAGCTGGAGCAAAACCTTGCCATAAACATTTGGAAAGGGATGCCAGATAGCTTCAGTGGTTTTAATTTTTTTCCAAAAGCTGAAGAGCCAACAGATACGACTTAGACATTTTCACCGGGAGACAGTAAGTGTTATTTTTTAACTCCGTTTCAATTTTAAGGCAGCATGCTTAGAAACTGGGGGTAAAAAAGTTATCATTTTGAAGTGGTTACTCGTATCACTCCGGGTCTATGCTGGAAATAAACGCAAAGTTCAACCCCATGAGCTGGAGCGCGTTTGTATGTGGCAAGGGGGGAAGGGAAGAGAGAGGGCAACAAAACCAGAGCTGTGCCTGGCTGCCTCTCCTCAAATTCCAGAGCTTGCCATCGACCCACCGGCTTATCGGAGGAACCGTTGGGGCTAAACCGCCCCCCAACCAGCATGAAGACAGAGAAAGGCAAAAACACAGATCACAGCCCACCGGCTGGAAGCCACACAAAGAAAGAGGAGCCCTTTTAAAGCCAAGGGCCTCCTTCCCGACGCTTCCACGGCAGGAAGCAAGCTCCTGGCCTGCCCCGGCGGGCCCCCCCGGGGGAAGAGGGTGCCGAGGAGCCCTCCCCCAGGGGGTACCGAGGAGCTCCCCTCTCCAGGGGAGGGGGGCCGAGGAGCTCCCGCGCAGACTGCGAGGGATGAGGGCCGCGAGGGGGCCGGGCCCGGCGCGCCTCCGGCGAGGCCCGTTGGCGGGGCGGGGCGGCCCGGCCCGCCTCCCCCCGCTCCCGGTAGTCTCCCCCCCGGCCCCGCTCCCGGCCCCTCTCCCGGGGGTCGCACCTGGATGACCTCGTTGACCTCGCGGATGCACTCCACCATGTGCTGCAGGATCTGCTCGGCGGTCAGCACCTCGTAGCGATAATCCTCCTCCTGCTCAGGGCCGCCGCCGCCTCCGGGGCCCGGCCCGCCGCCCAGGCCGCCGCCGCCGCCGCCGCCGCCAGGGCCCAGCCCTCCCGTCTCACTGCCTAACAACCCGTCGCGCTCTCCGCCGACGCGCAGCCCGGGCTCCACCAGCTCCACCTCGCCCAGGTCCAGGTTATCGTCGGGCTCGTCCTCATCATCATCCTCCTCGTCCTCCTCCGCGCCGCTGTCCTCACTGCACTCCTCGTCCTCGTCGAACTCGTAGTTGTAACCCTCGTCCGAGTCCATGGTGAGGCGCTGAAGAAACGGCGGCGGCTCCCGCGCGCCCCCCCCCACCCCGCCGGCCTGGTGGTGCCCGCCGCCGCCCCCCTGCCTCCGGCGCTGGCCCCGGCCCCGCCGCGCCTCAGCCGCCGCCAACAAAGGGACGCGGCCGACCCGCTCCGTCACCGCGCGCCGCGCAACGCACGGCACGTCACGCCGCGCCGCGTGACGCACTCGCGCCGCGCCTGCGCAGCACCGCCATCTCCCCTTCGGCACGCCGGCGGCCATCTTGAGTGCGCGCCACACACCCCCTGCGCGCACCTCGCCTCGCCCCGCCCTCCCCGTCGGCGCCATCTTGAGTGCGGCGCGGGGCCATCTTGAGTACGGCGCCATGCTGAGTGCGGCGCGGGGAGCGGGGCGGCGGTTTACCGGCTTCCCCCGCTACCGACCCGCGTCTGGGTGCCGCGAGGTGGCGGGGGCCGGTGGTGGAGGTGAGGGCGCGGAGCCCTCCTGAGGCGCCCTGTCAGCCGAGCACGGAGGGTAGGCCCTCAGTGCCACCATTGCATAGAGTGGTGTCATACCTGCAGGGAGCAGCTTTTGAGGGAAATGTGAGGGAAAATAGGTTGTTCTGCCTCAAAATGAGAATAGAATTGCACTGAGACCCTCCAGGCAGGAGTTCATGTGAAACCATGGGATAAACATGTGCCTGCCATCCCTAGAAGGGACCCTGACTGCACTGGGTGCATCTCTGAACTCCAGCCTGGCCTTCTGCTCAGCAGTGATAATAATACCCAGTTTTTCACAGTGGTGCCAGGTTTCAGTCCCTTTCTTCTCCATTGATTTGGCATTTTGCACAAGGGTCTTCATTACTGAACCAGGGACAGACCTTTTTCCCTCCTACAGACAACTGGGGCTGAGCCTGGCATCAGCGAGCGCCCTGGACAGCTCAGGGACATAGGGACAGTGCTGGGGCATCTTGCTTGGACACCGGGCCACCAGCAAAGGGCAGGGCGGACATCAGGGTGCTGCAGGGGTTGAGCACTCTTTGCCTCAGCCTTCCCTGCTATTGCAGCGGCACAACCAGAGCAGCTCTGCTTCCAGCATCAGCCGTGCTCAGCCTGGTACAGGGAAGGCGACCCAGGCTTATTGTTTGCAGCCATTTGGGGAGTGCGAGAGACTCTGGTTGACTTGGAAACAAGGCTGCAGCCTGGCTGAGAGAACAGCCAGCTGCTACCGACCCCTCTGCTGCCATTCACTGGGGGTGCCCCAGGAGGGTTCCGGGGCCACCTCCTCCAGGGGCACTAATCCTCCACTTCCTCATGCCCTGGGGAATCATTTCTTCCCCGCGGTGAAGTGGTGCCATCTACTCTGTCCAGATGAATATGGCCACATGCTTGGAGGGCAGGGGACACTCAGCCTAGCAGTATGCCGTGTGGGTGTGACAAGTTTAGTCAGCTCTTTGCGGCAGGAGTCATTGTGGTGTTCTGTGTTTGTGCAGCACCTGGCACAGCAGGATCCTGCTTCCTGCTCCTGTTTCAATACAAATACCTTGAGAAACAGGCAGAAAATTAGAAGCCACCTCCAAAAGGATGTTTATTTTCTTCTGGGGCACAGCAAGAGTAATGATGGCCAAATCTACAGGGGTTTAAGCTCAGGGTGACACAGACAGGTGCACATGGGGATCCAGGCAGATTGTCTAATGTCCTCGGTAGATGACTAGAAACTTCACTGGGTACCAGTCTGCATCTTCAGGCACACAAGCAGCTCCAAAAATCAGCTCAGGGTGTTTCATAGCACAACAGCCACTTCCAGCCAGCTCACTACAGTTGTGACTGTGCACTGGCCTCCCCAAACTGTTCTTGGGTCGAACTGTCCCCACCACTCAGCCCGGGAAAGCCTGTGGTCCCCAGGCTCTGCTCTGCCTGGGTCAGGAGCAGCGCAGAGGGGTGTGGACCAGGCACGCAAGTTGCCTCGTGCCAAGCTACCTAGTAAATAAAGCCAGTTCCCTAATTACCCTACTTATTTGGAATAGCAAAGACCCGGGCATTACTCATCCTGCCCTACATAAATATAAATAGCCTCAGCTTTGTTCAGCTCCGGTCTTACCAGCTGGACCTTTGCTAGGCTGGCCCTGCCTCACACGTCAAGCCTCGGGGAAGCTCAGTTGGTCACCCCAGGCCCTCATCCTACACTTCATCCCCAAGGGGAACTCTGTCACCCCCCGGGCCGCTGTGCTAGCCCTGTCCTGCCCTGCTGGTGACGTGCCCAGCCCCTCGCCAACACATGAGCAGGCGTGAGCAGACGCGGGGCAGCACATTGGCACCCCAAGGAGCCAAGAAAGGCATTGACCACAGCGGGGCTTTGCCTTATCGGAGCTTTGCAGCTTCCCACAGCCTGTCCTTGGACACAAAAGCGGGTCCAGCCCTGTGCCGAGGCGAGCTCCCCCGGGACGGGTCACCAGGGTGCTTGGCGAGCCCCTTTCCCCGCCGGCCCCGAGCTGGCCGGGGCGGTGCCGTGCCACGGGCAGGGACCGGCCGCCCCCGGCACCCCGCCGCCCCCTCCTGGCCTCTGCCGGGGCTGCAGAGCTCCCGGCCCGGAGCCTGGGCGCGGAGCCCCGCCGGACGAGCCGCGGGGACCCAACCGCAAGGCAGCGCCTCGCACCGCCCGTCAGAGCCGCTGGGAAGAGCCCTGCTTCAGCAGCACAGAGCGCGGCCATTGCCAAACATGTTTAAACCTCCTCGGGCACCCGCCTGTTGCCCTTTTTCTTTATAATCCCAGTAATAAACATTTGCAAACAGTGATGGGATCTTCCCTATGCCATCCCACAGGCGTGGGAAAAGTTCCCCTCCTGCAGTCCCGGCCTTATCTTTTCTTGCAGCGAGCCTGGGATCTGCACTTTGCTGCCAGTTACTCCTCACTTAAAACACGCATATTTCTCAAAAATACTCTTTGGTATGAAATTTTAGCTCTGCCGTTTGCAAGTCTTCCTTTCATTACAAAGTTTCTGATCCAATGGCCACATATGGAGTCTTGGGCACTGACCGGCTCCTGGTAGATGGTTGGCAAAAGGTACCCGAGAAAAGCAGGGCTGCTGCCTTTGGTTCATCTCAAGGGGATCTGTGCTGCCTCTGGGGATTTTCCAGCTACTGAGGAAAGCTGAGGACTGTACTTCTACCCACTCTGAAAAATTATTTAGATCTCCGTAGGCACCTGGTGCTTTTTCATTTTATTCTTGCAAGAGCTTAATTACCCAAGTGGTTCTAGTAACTGTTAATGCTGAAGCTGACAAGAATAAAATATTACACTGCAATCACCTTGCTCCATGAAATTAAGCACATGCTTACAGGATTTACGGGAGCAGGGCCTCTGTGCACAAGGAGTTTGTCACTGCACCTCCACGGGCTCTGTCTGATTCCAGCTCAGCTCCACAGCCGTGACTGAGAGCAGCCAGGGACAGCAGCCACAAATACTCAGCCTCCGCAAGAACTCACAGCATCTCTCTGTGACAAACCCCATTTTGCAACACCAAAATTCTGTGAAAGTGCTCGTGTCCCACATCACAACCGCCCCAGTCTCCTGCCCTGGGAGGTTCACCCACAGATTCAGGGTGAACCTCCCATCTCACCCAGCCTCTCTCTTGCTCCCACTGTTCCTTGAGCCAGGCAGGAACTTCGGAAAAAGCCTTTCTCCTCCATCACTGGAGACACACAGAGTTCCCACGTTGGAGGAAAGGAAATCCAGATTTCTCGATGCCTTGGGCTTGATTGTGGGTGGCTGCACACCCATTAACAACCTCAACCACGACCGTGGGCTGAGATGCCCCTCGGATCACCGTTTGTTCAGCCACCCCAAAGCTGTGCAAGCTGGAGATAATCCAGAGGAAAAAAGGCTCTGCAAATAATACCAATAGTGCAAATACCACCAGGCTGAGCTCAAGTTAGGAATTCAAATCCTTCAGACTGATTAACACATCTCACCTCAAGCTTTTTGCCTTAAACTCCGCCTCCAAGTTCATAATTGTTGAAATATTTCTCCTCGCTGAGACCCGTTCATGCCTGCTAGCTCCAAATCTCCCAGGCCTCACTCTCTTTACATGTGCTCTCCCATCTGAAGAGGTCCCTTCTGTTCAGCTCCATCTGTGCTGAGAAATTCATTTTCCACGTGCATCTGCTAAACTGTTTGATGGCAGCATCTAGCGTGATAAACAGTGGTCAAGGTGGAAATGTAGAGATATGAAAACGAGTCATCCTGTGCTTTGAAAAGCACCAGGATACATGCTTGTGGCTCTGAAAGCAGTCTGCTTCAGCCCCCAAAAGCATGGATGTTCCTCATGGGCTGAGCTGTTAGAGAAGGATCTGGCTGGTGAAAATACCCTGGGTGTGAATTTAGGGTCATCTCTTTTTTAGGATCTTCTTTGTGCACGTGCCAAAGCTCCACCAATCATCCCTCCTGGCTCCTGCTGGGTGTTTAAATGCAAGCACCCTCCTGCTTGATGAAATGGGTGCGAGTACCTCGGCCTCCAGCTCACAGTCCACAACATTTAGGCTCAGAGGGATGCTGCCTCTCTGCCATCACCCCCTTGGGGACAGGTATTCTCTGGCAGAGGGGGGAGAGGCTGAGAAACTCACCTGTCCTCCTGCAACATTCATTTTGGTGTTGGTAGAAAGCCCCAACTCAGGTCACAGCACAGCAAGGTTGGTGGCCTGCTGCTGCTGCTTGGAGTGCCCACATCCACAGCAAACTTCAGGGGAGTTACTCTGAGAAAAGCAGTATCACTCTAAAGGCGGAAATATGTCCTTGCCACCCAACCTCCAATGGTGCATATGCTCCATCCACACAGAGCAGCTATGAGCTGGAACAGCAGATACAGCAGCATCAACTCATGTAGATGGCTTGCTCCCTGCGTGCACCTGCCTGACACCACACAGAACAGCATCATCCCCGAAATACAGAGATGTGCAACTGAAGGGTCCACACCTGCAAAGACCCAGCACATGCCAACACTTACTCCCCTGGACCACCACTACCAAGTAGGGTCACTTCAACACTGCATGGCTGCAACCCTCGTGGTTGCAGTCCAAATACTGCAATTATTTTACCAAGTAAAAAAGGGGAGGTAAACAAGCAAATGGAGAGAGTAAGTTTGCCCAGAAAGCCTCTGAGATGTCAAAAATCAAGTCAGAGGTCTACAGGCAGTTGCAGGCATTTCCAGAAGACAACCTGTGTTTTCCAAAGCCCTCTTCCAGTCACACCACCAGCAGGTCCCTTGGCCTGGGACCTGGCTTCCTTCAAGAGCAAGTGTATTTAGACAGTGTTTGGCTCAAAGAGCCAAGCAAACAGAAAACTCAAGCTCTGTGAAGGTTTTCATGAATGGCTTCCCCCATTCTCCTTTCACCAGCTCATATGCTTCTCACCAGCGGAGGAATCTGTATGTGAAACACCCTCCTGATTAAATGCAGAAGCAGTCAAAGTTACATGGAATTAGGCAGCATAATAAATGGGTTTATACCTTAAAAAAATACTGTGGAAGAAGGAACTGCACTGACAGGCCAAAAGCCACCTTCGTGCCCTGAAGGTGAACAAACCAGAAAGACCCAAGTGTGACACCAGCCTGATTTTGTAACAATTTATGTCAGAAAAAGAAATTTGGATTTTCTACCAAATTCCTTATTGGTAGTAAGCAGGTAATCCAGCAGAGTCCTGGTGCAGCACAGTTTTCTGCGGAGTCCCCCAGCAACTCAGCTTCCAGCTTTTGCAGTCAAAGAGATGAGGGGTTTGCAGGCACCTTCACAACAGGTCTTACCTGGCTGCAGCAGCATGACGTTCTCAGCCCTTTGCTTAGCCCCATGCACTGAAATTAAGGTACCTCTGAGCTGGTACGTCCCTGCTGTGGTGCTGGCGACACATTAGGGCAAGCAGCGGTGCAGCAGGGGAGGACAGGTAAGCTCTGAACCTTGTGACTCCGTATTTACTCCTGCTTGTTCCTTGCTAAGCTAGCCTAAAGAGGCCAACCCTCCCAGGTGGATATATCACCCTGGAGATGTGCTCTGAGATTGCAAGCTGGTCTATTGAAGACCTACTGAAAAAGCAACTTCTGGCTATTGCTGCTCCATGCCTGCTGCAGGGCAGCATGTAAACCAGTTTCTTTTAGCCAAGCTCCAGAGTTAAACACATGCTTAAGCAATTTTCTTACATAAAGATGCATTCCTGAATCAGACTGTTAGTCTAGATTAATGCTGGCCAGCTACAGATGAACTTCTCTGAGTCATCCGCCGGAGACATCAGGTCCCCTAAAATAGCAACAACAGAATCCATAGAAAGGCTTGAATATTTCGACTGAAAGCTATGATCACAATGCTTTACATAAGCACAGCAAACACACCACCCTCCCCAGACTGAAATAAGGATTTGCTTCAGGCCAGGGCACTTTCACATTTCAGTCTCACACGCTGAGAAGCACAGCTGACATCGCCTGATGCAACACAGCAACAAACTTTTTTTTTTTTCTCCTTCCCCTGCAATTTTAATATAGAAAAACTACTTGAGGAAAAGTCCAAAGATACTGGAATCAATCAGTGCTGTCAGAAAAGTGGTGGCAACAGCCGGTGCTTCAGAGGTTTGTACAGAGAAAGGCAACAAACCCCACTCAAGATTGCAGAGGCTTTGTGTAGACTGGCAGCAGCCTTGAAACAAATGAAAGAAAACTTGAACACAAAGAACAACAGAGGCCATTTTCCCAGAGGTCTGATGCAGGCTGGAATATAGGTGTTCTCCTCTGTATCTCTTCATGCTGTGTGACGTGGACAGAGACAGACCAACATCCTGGAGCAATGGTACTGGAATTAGAAGAATCATGAGGAAGCAGCCTAGTAGGTGTCATTGTACTGATTTGGGGTCCTGCTACTTTTGCATAGGAAAAACAACAGACGGGTGAGGATTGTCAGGAGCCTGAGGGCACTAACAGGCTATAATTGCCCCAGTCAGCCTCACTTAGGAATTCCACCCATTGCTCCAGGAGCTTCATTTAAGCTGAGGTTTAGGCAACTTTTTTTTTTTTTTTCCTGGGCTCTGTTCCTAGACTTCCCCAGACTGATCTTGGAGTTACCTTGATGCTTTGCTTTTGCTGGGTGGTACCTGGGCTGTTGATGGGCTGTATTACTGCTGTCACCAGGCCCTGCTCACTTGGCTGTAGGGCTGCACCCAGGCAGTAAGGCTGTTGCCTGACCCATGTTGGGCCCATCCTTGGTTTCTGGCTCATTTTCCCTTAGGCAGATCGGTGGCTTTTGCTGTCCTACAGGGTTATGGAAGAAGAATGCAGTGCTGGGTAGGTGTTAAGCTCATAGCAACACCATCTGGCTCTCTTTGACCCTGTTCCTGATGGAGCCCAGCTCCCTTATCTATAGGTAACTCTTAATCCTTTCCCTGCCTTTCCCCACTTGAGTTCCCCCATGAATTTTCACCAATCTCATGAAATTCCTACAATCCCATTTAGACCCAAGCCTAACTGTGATACTCTCCTTCTGCCTAGCATCCCCACAATTTCTCCACTTCCATGACATCCCAAAATCTTCACTGGTACCTCACAGATTCCTTCAGCCCTGGTGAGCACCTCCCTCCACCCCTCTCCAGTCCCACTGAAATGCCCTTGTGTCCTCCTAGGTCTTGTTTTTTCACCATCAGTTCCCCAGCTTTGCACTGGTGCTTTTGTAACCTTTGACAGCAAGTTCCTTGAGGGCTTTTCTGCAAATGCTTTTTTCCTGTTGCCCCTGGTTCTCTCTGTGCTGCTCACATGAGGGACAATCCCTTAAATTCCACACCAGACCTATTCACGTTTGTGTCCTGCTCACGCAAAGTGGTTTTTCATCTTGTGCTAGTGTGATGGGGCATCTCCCTCATCGTGCTTTCTCCCAGAGCATTTGTTTAATTTCCTGCTCATTCCCTGTGCCTGTGGCTTGTCTCCCAGAGCTCCTGATAGCTTGGAGGTTTCTGGCAGCTTCACTGCTTGCTCAGGAGGGCTGGGACAACTTTTTTTAATAATTTACTGGAGTTAGTTCCTGTGTAGGAGCTGGTAGCATTGTGCTGGCAACTAGATGCTTAAAACCTGGGCTTAAGGGTCCTTATTTGACTTTGAGATTGCTGAGGAATGCAGAGCTGGGAAGAAAGAGGCAAAATAAAGAGTTTATCTGAAGTTGAGGGTTTCCTTGTAAAAGCCAAACCCTACCTGGAAAGCATCTCTGCAACACTGTGAGGCTCCACCGAGGGATAAAGGCCTTTTTTGTACAACCCAACCAATATTGCACCTGCCACCCATATAATATCCCTGGAAACCTGTGCAACAGCTGATCTACATACAGCATTATTCATAAAAATGCATGCTATTGACAAAAGATGCTGAAACCCAAGGTGGACCCAAAGCGTGTGGACATTCAGTCACATGGCTGGAGAGGGGTGCAGGTGAAAACGGGGTTTTAAACTGTTAATCTGCTCCGCAAAGGCCACGCCAGGCTGCTGGGACTCCCCAGGGCATCCTCGGGGGGCTGGTGGCATGGCGGAGGGACTCTTAAATTTTGATGGCTGAGGAAGATATGACCCCCCACGGGCAATTCGAGGGTTTAGTGGATTTATGTAAAAACGAAGAGGCACTTGCCTAAGTAAAGGCACACCCAGCGGCTTGGGGGTGCGGGCGGGGGGCTGGGGGACGCCGCCGCATGAGGGGGTGCAAGGGCGTTTGTGGCTCGACCGGAGCGGCCGGCGGGCAGCCCCGGGGGAGGCGGGCAGCCCCGGGGGAGGCGGTCCCGGCAGCCCGGCCCTGGCCCGGCCCGGCCCCGCGGGGCCGAGCTGCCATTTCGCGGGCGTCCCTCCCGCGGCGGGCGGCGCCGCCCCCTCCCTCCAGCTGCGGGGCGCGACATGGCGGCGGGGCGGGCGCTGCCGCTGCTCCTGCTGCTGCTGGAGCCGGCGGCCGCCGTGTGGCCGCAACCCCAGGCCGAGCGGACCCCGGCGGGTGGCGGCCGCTGCCTGCTGCCTCCCCGCCGCTTCCGCTTCGCCTACGCCGCCGGCTCCGCCGTGGGGCCGGGCTGCGCCGTGCTGGAGGCGGCCTTCCAGCGGTACTGGGCGCTGCTCTTCGCTGCCGCCCGCCCGACCGGTGAGGCGGGGCGGGGGCTGCCGGGGCGGGGGGCTCCGCGGTCTCCCCGCGCGGGGGCGCTGCCGGGGCGGTGGAGCCGCTGCGCCGCGGCCTTTCTGTGGCAGCCCAGCCCCAGAGCCAGCCTCGTTTGTTGTGGGGCCGAGCGCGGCCCGCGGGGCCAGCAGCCTTCGCGGGGGGCGCTGCGGCCTGGGGCGCGGCGGGGCCGCCAGCCGGGGCGGCGCGGTGGCCCTGGGGCCGTGCCCTGGCACACGCGGGGGAAAATAAAATCCAGCCCTGGCTCGCACAGTGAGCACTACTTGTCTTGCCTTTCTTTCAAGGAGCTGGGCTCTTGCTGTCAAGAGTTTGTGCTTTCTGTCTCATTTTTTATCTCTTCCAGCCCGCATTTCAGCTCCCCAGTGCTTCCTTTTACTACTTGTCTTGCCACTGCAGGGAGAGCTGCGGCCGGCGTTGCAATCGCTCCGGCTCCACCGTTTCTCACAAGTCTTGGCTCTTCCCCTTTCTAGCAGGTCTTGGTGTCCAGTGTGAAGCTTTACCTTGCGACTCTTGTTGCTTCATACATGTTTCTTCCGAGTACGCATTTGTGCCATGGCGTCTCTGCCAAAGCTGAGCTGCTAAGCATCCAGGGGAGCATGGCTTTTCTGGCGGAGAGGCGGTAGCTCTTGGATTCGTCCTGAAATTGTTGGGTAAGAAGAGGAAAGGCAAAAGCCTTGAGAGCCTGGGCATGATTTGGGCCAGGTTGTAAATGTTTCTTGTGCTCAGACTTCTTCATGATGGCACCCTTTGCATGTTTGAGATGAAATGCAGGAGATTCCCTGGCTGCGTTCGCAGGGGCAGGCACAGGCTGGGGAGCCAGCACGCATGGATGCTCAGTGCCTGCGTGGGTCTGCGGCAGCCTGAAGCGCTATATCTGGGGAATGTGAAATGCTTCATTCATCAAAAAGAGCTAGTAACTCTGCTTCTGAGTGTTTTAAATGTCAGTGTGAACTCAGTCGCCGCTGATCAAAGCAGGGAAGGGTGGCGGCGTTGGAAGCCACTCTGTTTCATCTTGAGCACATTGTGCTTTGAGAAAGGCAAGATTGAAATACTGAGAACAGTTTGGCTTGTTTTATTTCTCCAACTCTTACAAGTAGCAATATAAATAAATCTTGATTTGGGAGATGAGAAGACTCCTCTTGTTTCTCTTGCTGCTAGGAACTGAAGTTGAAACAGCTGGTATAATTATTCACATTTTCATGTTCTCAGATGGGAAATTTGACCATCAAGTCACTTGGAACAACTTTGTATGATCACAAGTTTGAACTCATACTCCTTGCTTTCCATACACCTGCTTTATGACGCTCAAACTGCATGATTAATTTTAAGGCTTTTTTTCCCCTCTTTGCCTGCCTTTTTTTATTTTCACATGGGTGATTAGTAAGAACAGGCAATGGAAACCCTGGATGGAAGGAAATAGTTTCTATTAATAGAGAAAATAAATAGCAGAAACCATTTTCTGTCTGTTTCAGAAAGCTGCTCTGTCACTTTAACAAGTAAACAAGATTATGTCCAAACTGCATTCATGCTGGACTTCAAGTGTGAAAGCAGACTTAAGTTGGGAGGGATACATGGGGGTGTTTGGTCAAGCCCCTGATCAAAATGGGGTCAAACCTGGAGCTGGAGCCAACTTTGCAGTTGGGTCAAGCTTCTCAGGGCTGTGTCCAGCTGAAATTGTGGTATTGCCAGGGATAGAGAACTGAGCCCTTGCTGAAGTGTTTGACCACCCTTAAGGTGAAGGACTTTTTTCCTTATCTCTAATAGGGATTTCCCTTGCTGCTTTCCCCTTGTCTCTTGTCCTTAAGCTGGGCACCTGTGAAAAGAGTCTGGGACCCTGTGTGGAACTCAAGCCATGATATTCCATCCCTGATGTCCTACTGCTGCTAAGCTGCTGCTATCATTGTGTTAACATCCTTACCTTCAGGTCCATGACCGTAATTAACTTGACACGTGCCTTCACAGTGCTCTCTGGAACCATGAGCTTCAGCCTTTGCGGTTGATGGGTCACTGATCCCTGCTGGGCCCATCTGCATTGCCTTCTAGGTGTGATAGTGGTGGTGCCTGCCTGCTCCTTGGCCAAAGAGGACATGTTTGGGTTTGGCAATGTTCCCCTGTGTGGGTTTAAATGTGGTGCATGGTAGTGGGACCAGTTCTGTCAAGGCTTCTCAACAGAATATTTTCCGTGTCTTCAGGCTTGAGAGTGGCTGCCCTGGTGAGCTGCTGTCTTGCCAAGCAGAGGGAGCAGGTCTTGCTGTGCTGGCGTGCCAGCTCGCACATCTGCGAGGTTGCCTTGGCTACCAGCTCGTCTGTAACTGAGAGGAAAGCTCAAAACAGAGGGCTATCTTCAAGCCGTTTCTCTTCTCTCCACAGAACACGCCATTCCTTCATGGAGAAATCTGGGGGCTCTGGCTCCTTTGAGCTTTGGAGTGTGGGCTCTCTGCACTTCACTCAAACACTAGCAGTGCCATGGTCTGCTTGGTGCCCGGCTTCTGACCGGGCTCACTTAAAGTCAAACTTTTTATCTTCTGGTGCCCAGATTAAGCATTGGCTGTTCTTGGGAATACTCGTGGGGGTGTAGGCATGGACCTTGGCTGTGATTAGCAGGGTCCCACGCCACTAACCCATGCTCCTCCTGGCCAGAGACTGATGTGAATAAACCCATGCATCTCAGCAAAGGCTCGACACCTCTCTTTGGAGTTGAATGACTCCAATGAGAGCTCAGGCCTCTGCATCCTTGGAAGTGCTCCTTCATATAGGGAGGCCTGGCCAGAGCTCCTGCATGGGGTCTGCACATGACTGGCTTTATTTTCCCAGCCATTGTGTTGGGGACCTGCTCTGCAGAAGGTGAAGTTGGTCAGGAGCCTTTCAGTGCTGGGAAGACCTTTTGGTGGCCTCAACTCAGCCTAGCTCTGTAGTATGCTTGGATTTATTCTCCACCTTTTTTTACAGGGTTTCTTTGCTCTTTCTAAGAAGTATGGGTAGAGTAGCAGAGCTCTTGGGTTCATGCTTTTTCCCCGGTGCTGCGAGAGTTTGGAAACATGAAGCTTTTCACCCTACCCCAGAGAATATTTGAGTAGTCCTGTCTGTTGCTTAGAGCAGGGGCTGGTGTCCAGGAAGCCTTGGGGGCTGCTGCTGGACCATACTCTGATGTCTCTCCTCTTTTGTATGCTCCTTTAAGCTTTCACTGCGAAGCCTTCCCTGGTAGACCTCTGTGCTGAAGGTTGGGATCAGCTCATGTGCTTCTGGTTGCCTGTGTTTAAAGAAGCCCCTGCTGAACACCCCTGTGCCAGCTCAGGGGTGAGGGAGGGGGTGCCCATTTCTGCCACGTGTTTTTAAAGAGTCCGCATACCCCTGCACCTCCATTGCCAGCTGGGTTGGGAGGATGGCAGTGGACTGGAATCAGCGGAAAGAGCCAGGATGGCGTTGATGTCCGTGGTCTGTGTCCTTTGCAGAGAAGGAGCTGCCCTGGGGGATACCGTGTACTCAGCTTCTTGTCTTTGTTGCCACACCGGGCTGCAATGGGTTTCCCAGCCTGGACTCCAAGGAGAGCTGTGAGTATTGAGGTTGGGAGCAGGGGGCAGTGACTGGAGTGGGAGTGCAGCTGTTTCTGTGCCTGTCACTTGGAAATAGCATTGTGCATCACATACCCCCAATTTTAGGAAAGCAGAAATTCTCGCTATTACTGAGAAGCTGGGGCAGGAAGGGAGTGACTTACCTGAGAATGCTGATAAAGCAGTGGAAGAGGTTTAAAACAGAAAGAAACCCAAAAGTTGGTTCTCTGGGATCCCAGGGTGCAGTCCTATATCAAAGCCTCAGCCTGGTGCTGCTGCAACCCCATAGCTGGGGCTATCATGGCCCATAGCAGAGTGTGATGGAGTGTGGAACTTAATGCCAGTGCTGGCCCCTCTGATGCTGTGTTTCAGATAAGCTGTCTGTCTCAGAAGGGTCCTTGCTGCTTTCTGCGGATGCTGTCTGGGGAGCTCTCAGAGGTGAGGTGGGCTTTCTGTAGGGCATTCCTGCTCTCCCTGCCTCAAGCCTATAGGGATGTCTCTCTGCGCCTCTCTCTTTCTATAGACTTATTTGTTAATTGAGCTCTGTTCCTTTGAGGGAATCTGTGCTGAGAAAGTGACTGTGTGTGGTTTTCTTGCAGGCCTGGAAACGTTCAGCCAGCTTGTTGGGAGAGATGAGAATGGCACGGTGAGTCCTGGCCTCATCTCCTGGGGGCAGTCAGCTCTCCATAATGCTCCTGTCTCCATGGGGACAGGCTGAGGATTGCCGGGGATGCTCAGGATGAGGGGGGTACCTGCAGCGCAGCACAGCCTTGCCAAGGGCCAAGTAGAAATTCACGAATCCAGCCAGATCCCTGCCTTCTGAGCAGGTAAAGCATTGCAGCAGTTTCTGGCTAGCTTGTGCTCTGGGCAGTGGGGGTACCCCTCCTTGTTCCGCCAGCCCTGCAGACAAAGGTGATGCCGTTTGTCTCCTGCTAATGGCTGTGTTGTCCGAAGCCCTCCTTACTTCCTCCTCCTGTTCTCTACATGCAGTACTACATCAACAAAACAGAAATCGTGGACTTTCCCCGCTTCCGTCACCGGGGTCTGTTGCTGGACACCTCTCGTCACTACCTACCCCTGAGAGCCATCCTGGAAACTCTGGTAGGGGGCCTGTGCTGGGAGACTAAGTGGTGTAGTTGGATGTCCCTTCCTCTGAGACAGCTGAGGGCTCCTTGAGTAGCCTGGAGGCCTTTTTGGGTTTTTTGTGTTGCTCCTTTCCACAGATCCTAGGAGCTGTCTGATGCATAGGCCACTGCATCTACATTTCATTGAGGAAGAGCTTGTTAAATCTAGGCTTTTTGAATAAAAACAGCATGCTTGTCCCTAGATGAAGCAGCAGGCTGGGGTGGGATGACAGCATAACCTCAATTCTTAATTTACAGATGTGCATCATGGAAAAATGCTTCTGTGCTGTAGGCCCTTCCCAGTGCACATGGCTGTGTTTGCACTCGGTGTAAGTTGCAGCTGCCTTGTTTAGGTGATTTCTCAGCTCCCTTTGTAAACAGGATAAGGAAGAAAACCCTGAGGTAGCTTGGATTCCTGCAATCCAGATTACTTCCCGAGGCTGGCATGTTTCTGAGGCAAGGAAAAACACTGACTTTTTCCCAGCCACATTAGACAAAGGTTGCTGGTGTTTCTGTGTTCATCCTAGGCAGAATTAGACTTCCAGGTCTCCACCATTGGCTCAGTTATAGGGAGAAGAAGGATTTTATTGTGAGCAGAAGTACTGTTGTCCCTTTGCAGCTTGCTGTGGTGCTGGAATGTTTGAAGACAGGTGTCTCTTGAATCCTGGGGAGCATTTAGGGACTCTGCCTAGTCCTTTTAGAGAACAGAGACCTTCTCTCCTTTCTGTGGCAAGCTGGGTGACCTTTCAGAAGGGACGGGCATGTTCATCTTTGTTCCTGTTCCTTCCCAGGATGTCATGGCATACAACAAGTTCAACGTGTTTCACTGGCACATTGTGGACGACCCGTCATTCCCCTATGAGAGTATGACCTTCCCAGAGCTCAGCAAGCAGGTAACCCACCCTGATCACCATGTAGCACCCAGCCCAGGGCAAGCAGATCCCTCCTTCAACACCTGAGCGAGGCACTGAGATTTCTTGTGTTTCCCCAGGGAGCCTTCAATGCCATGACCCACGTGTACACAGCCAGTGATGTGCAGACAGTGATCGAGTACGCCCGGATGCATGGCATCAGAGTCATTGCAGAGTTTGACACTCCTGGGCACACCCTCTCCTGGGGTCCAGGTGAGGAGCAGACCCTGCCTGCTGCTGCTGCCGGGAGAGTTGTAGCTGTACTGGGGGGAGGAAGGGGATCTGTAACCTGGATTCCAAAAACCAGGTGTGAGCATCTGTGCCCCATGGGCTGGCTTTGCAGAGGAGCAAACCATCATCTGGAGGAAGCAGGACCCAGTCATCCAACTTCTGGAACAAAATCCAAAGGGGAAACATTTCCATCTCTTCTTGGGTCCAAGCTGGGTGATTTGTTTTGGGGGAACATCTGCTTTGCCAAAACCAACATCATGGGTATTGCAAGGATCTTGGGTTTAACTGGGGGTAGAGCTGACCAAGCTTCCTCGCTCTGCACAGCTGTGCCCAAGTTACGCTGCTCTCTGCTCCAAGGACTGCAAGTACTTCCTCTTCCATGTCTGGAAGTGCAAGAAGTTCCAGGAAAACATTGCCTTGTCTTTCTCTCTCCTTCCCCTGCCTCCAGATGCCATGGCCTGCACTGGAGTGTACCCTGTGTGTGTGGCTAGAGCCAAAACCGTGACTGCCCCTGCTTCCCCATCTGCAGCAGGTGCATGGAGCTGGGAGAGCATGCTGGGGACTGTGTCAGCATTACCCTTCCCCGCAGCTCTGTGTGGTTTCCTGTAGGAATCTGCCAAAAAAAGCAGTGAGGCCCATGACGAGAGATACCAAGGGGAAGGGTGGAAACCGTAGTGTTCTTCTGGGATTTGGTGTCTCTGTGTACTGTCCTCTGGGGGGTAAAAGGGGTGTCCTGCCTAAAAGGCTCAAGCTCTGATGATCTCACCTGGTAGTGCATGTTGGGGCAGCAGTGGATGTGCATGGGGGGAGCACAGGATGAATGCAGAACACTGATCCCTCCCCAGCAGGTCAGGCTTGCTAAGCCAGAGATAATTTTTCTGCTGCTGTTTATGCCTTGTGTGCCATGTGTCTTCTGTCCCCTGGCAGGCCCTGGGCCATGCTGAGGAGGGTCCAGGGGGTTATACAGGGTGATATGGCCATGCTCAGCCCCTTCGTAGCTGTCCTGTGTTTGTTACGACCCAGGTGCTCCAGGCCTCCTGACTCCCTGCTATTTGGACAAGGATCCTTCTGGGACCTATGGGCCCATCAACCCCATCCTTAACAGCACCTACCAGTTTGTGACCAGTTTGTTTAAAGAGGTCAGCGCTGTGTTCCCAGACTTCTTTCTTCACCTTGGTGGCGATGAGGTGGACTTCACATGCTGGTGAGTCTGAGATCAGTCTGGATAGGAACTGGGGAGAAGTATCTGGGACTGGAGTCTCAGCCCATTGCTTTTTAGTCATGATCATCTGCAGGTCTTTGGTGTCCTGCTCCCCCAGGCTCTGTGTGTCAGTGCCCGGGGTTTCTGTGCTTGTGGTGATGCTGGTTGTGGGAAGCTGCTGTGCGGGTCCAGTCACAGCTCTTGGAATGCCTGGGCTAGCCTTGGACCAATGTGAGGAAGGACTTGGCCATGTCTTGGCCTTATTCCAGAGGTCGGGCTGCAGTGCTCTTATTCTCTTCTCTGTGGCACACAGGAAATCAAATCCAAAAATTCGTGCCTTCATGAGGAAGATGGGCTTTGGTGAAGATTACAAAAAATTAGAGTCGTTCTACATCCAGAGGTAAGGACTGTTGTATCCTGGACCTGCAGCTGCAGTATGTGACCAACACAAATGTCTTTTGCTGTCCTGGGGACACCAGACCTCCTTTTTAGGAGCATGCCCATTTGGGCATGTCCCCCTGACCCCAAAGGGAGTAGCCTAGCTGTGTTGTACTGGGAGATTGACCACAAAAAAGCCCGAGGCTGAGGAGAAGCAACCCCCATAAAGGGCCGTGTTTTCTCCCTTCCCCTTCAGAAGTACCTTCACATCCTGCTGTGGGTGTTGGGAATATTGGTACTGCTGTTTTGGCTGCAGCCAGCAAAGAGAGGGAGTGTAGTCAGGATAACCCAAAACTCAGTACTACTTCCACTCCAGGCTTCTGGACATCATCTCTTCCCTCGGCAAAGGCTATATTGTGTGGCAGGAGGTGTTTGACAACGGAGTGAAGGTGAGAGCTGCCTGCTTTCCCTAATGCAGTTGCCTGTGCTGGAGTAAACAGTGCCAGCATCCCAGCCAGCCACACTGATGTGCTCTGGGGGTGCTGTGCTGGGGCTGGTAGGGTGTATGCTGATACGGGACTGGGTTTGATCTTGAAATGGTGCTGCCAGTGAGCTGCCCTCCTGGTGGTTTTGTCGGACTGTGGTCAATGGTCTCTGCCCTCCAGGTCCTTGTATGTACGCCTGCAAGAGGCAGGTTTTAGCCCTGCCTGGGATACTCTGCAAATGGACTTGTCCCTTCCTCTGTTGCTTCTGCAAACCAGATGGGAAGTGGCTCAAAAGTTAAGCCAAAGTCTGCCTCAGTTTCCCTTTGTTGGGAACAGTGGATGGGTCAGGGCAGGTGCTTGCAGGGGGGAGGTGGTACTCTTGTTGCTGCACTGATCCTGTGCATGGTGTTCACTTGTGGTCTTCAGGTGAGGCCAGACACCATCATCCATGTGTGGAAGGAGAACCCCAAACCATACATGGAGGAGATGGCAAATGTCACCAAGGCTGGCTACCGGGCTCTGCTCTCTGCACCATGGTATCTCAACCGCATCTCTTATGGGCAGGACTGGATGGCAGCCTACCAGGTGGAGCCCTTGAAATTTGGAGGTGTGTTCCTTGTGTCTCCTTCCCGTATGGCAGCTCACTTGCCACTTGGAGGTAGCACCAGGGCTGGCTGTCCTACTAATCTGTTCTCACTGCTGGTGTGAAGGTGCTTGAGTAACTGTGTCCTCGGTGTTTGTGCTATGTCCTGTTCTCTTGCTGCCAGCAGAAGACAACTCTGCTCTCCCCTAGCCCAGGGTTTGAAGCGGGGCCTTCCAGACGGGCAGGTTATATCCTCTGTAGCTGAGCTGCTCACTGCTGTTACAGGCATCTCTCTGGGCAGGGCAATAAGTCACCCTGCTGTCTTACAACACCTCATCGCCTGAATGCTGTGTCCTCTGGCAGGTAGCCCTGAGCAGAAGGATCGGGTGATCGGCGGAGAGGCATGCATGTGGGGTGAATATGTGGATGTCACCAACCTGGCCCCCAGGCTCTGGTAAGAGAAGCCATGGGGAAGTTAGCTGGAGTCACCTGGTGCAGGGCTCAGGCCCCTTTGCCACTGAGCAGCGTGTGCCAAATGCTGTGGGTTTGGTCTGCGCATGGTGCTTGTCCCTGTCCCCTGGCAGTGTCTCCGTGCTAGTAACAGCTTCACTGAGGCTTGAATGAGCGTTTGTAAGACTGTAACGTGCTCCTGTACAACTTGATGCTGCAACCAGTATGTGTCTTAATGCTGGTCACTGTCCTGTCACCCTGGTCCACTCCTGATCCACATGTGTCTAGGAGCGGATCTTTTGATACACGGAAGCCATGCGCTTCTGTGTGCTGAGGGATGTTGATCAGCAAGGTGGGAGCTCAGGGCTTTGTGTGAGAAGGTTTTGACTCCTCCCTGACCCCACTGCTTCTGTCCCTCGTTCCTCAAGGCCAAGAGCTGGGGCCGTAGCTGAGAGACTGTGGAGTAACGCGACTGTCAGAGACCTGCAGGATGCCTACGTGCGGCTGGCCGACTTCCGCTGCAAGCTTCTCGGGTAACCGTCCCTCCTTGCAGCTGGGTGCTGGCTTGTGGGGACAGTGCCAAATGCCACCCTCTCTGGGGTTCAGTCTTTGGGAGGGCAGTGAGGCTGAAGTGGGCTTTCCCTGGTGCAAAATGACCCTTGTTCTTTAAAGTCCCAAGCTTTCCTCCTGCCTGTGCGTGGGCAGAGCTTTGTGCAGTGCTGGAAGAGAGCCCCTGCTGCCGGCGTGGGCTGGTGGCTCTGTCAAAAAGGACTTCGTGCTGAGGAAGGGGGACCCGTCAGTTATTGCCACCTCTCCTGCAGCACCGTTTTCCCCAGGAAACCTGCTCTTACCCTGTGCTCCCACATATGAGCAAACAACCAAGTCTATAAGCGCAGGATGAAAGCCGCTCCCTCTGTCACATCTGAAGTGGGGCACCGATGGCCACCCTGCACTCCTCTAACCACTCCAACCTGGGCCATGGGCTCTGCTTGTGCCCCCTGCGTAATGCCATCTCTCTGCTCTTTTCCCAGGCGTGGTGTCCGGGCACAACCTCTCTACGTTGGATACTGTGAAAATGAATTTCCTGGGTTTTGAAGGGAGAGTCCTGCTGCCCTCTGTCATTGTGCACACAGGAGGAGTGATCCCCCTCTCTCTCAAAAGCTTCTGGCTTGGCAGAGGGCCCCCTTCCCACCTCCGGCTTCTGCTCTTGCTTTGTTGCAATGAACCTTTTTTTCTTTAGTGTGCACTCTTCACCTCTTTTTCTATTTTTATTTCTTTAAATCTATAAATAAATTACCTCAAAGAGGAAAAAGGTGCATTTTCATGCTCAGCTGAGACTTGGGAGACTGTGCGAGGGTTATTGTTAGCAGGAGATGGGTAGGGCTTGCTCCAGAGGTGCCAGTGAGGAGCATCATCCTGGTGGCTCCAGAGCTTGCTGGGTGCCTGCCTAGCTGGATGAACTGTGTTTAGTCTCTGCTACTGTCACAGACTCCATCCCTGCAGAGAGTAGGTGATGAGAAGGTGTGGGGTCCCCCAGTTTTTTGCACCTTGACCTCCCACTGTCTGCACTGGTGGGGAGACAAGACACTGCTTGTGCCAGAACAGGTGACACCCCACCTTTTTTTTTTCTTCTGCGGCCTGTGCAGCAGTGGTCAATGCTGTGGTGTTGCTTCCTGTCCTTGTCTCTCTCCTCTCTCTGCCTGTGTCCAGACTGGAGGTCTGCTTGCAAGCCACCATCTCTGCTGCCCCAAACCCTGTCTGCTGCCGCCATCTCCGCTGCCTTCTCCTGAAAAGACGACACGCTGAAGCCTCTCCAAGGAGACCTTGCAAACCTGCTGAGTGGTGCATGGATATTACGGAGTCACTGCTGAGCTCTTCAATCAGCCGCCGCCTCTGCTCAGAATTTGGCCAGCCAACCTGTCCTGCTCCTGCTCTGTGTCCTTGAGGTGGGGAGCTCAGCTCCAGGTCTTCTACATCCAGAAGAGTTTGGTTTGGGTGGTATTTTCCTTGGAGAAGAGACTGGCAGTGCTGCTGTCCCGCGGGCTGGGACAGTCATGGTTTGTCTTCTTTGATGGGGCTGCCACGGTGTTCAGCTCAAAGTGGGGCGTCTGTCAGGGAGAAACCCTGGCTGAAGGGACTGTTGTGCAGTGTCTTGGTCTTAAATGTGAGACCTGCTGTTATGACTGGAAACCTTTTACTACTGAGCTTTAATTCAAAAATACCAAATTAACTTTGAATTTAAAATACTCAGAAATTGTCAAGTCTTGCATTTCTTTACTGTGAAAGGATACCCAAACACTGCTCCTCTGAAGTGGTATCTTAAAGGGTGGGGGAGCCAGACGCTGGAGCCCAACCACCCTGGAGCAGGGAATTTTAGCCAGATTTGGGGGAAAGAGGGATATTTTTTCCCCCTACTCAGGATGGGAGGGGAAGGGCTGCCTTCCTGTGCCCTGTTTCCTGGGGGAAGATGCTGCTCTGATTCTTCCAAGTCTGTGTGGGAAACGTGTGCCCCTTTTCTCTGTTGCTTTGGTTATGAATGCTGTCCTGGTCCTGGAGTTAGGGCTGAGCGGAGGGAGCCGGGGGTGCCCGGCCACCTGCCAGTCAGTCCTGGCCAGTGTCTTAAACTGAGTAACCCAAAAGACCTAAATGGTGCTTCTTTCTGCTGGGGTGTCAGAGGCTGTCAAATCCTAAAGAGCTCCGAAAGCCTGGTGTAATTAATGCTCCTTCCTCCCCGCTAGACCTGGCACCAGCAAACGCTGATCAGAAGCTTCTCACCCCTGTGAGGACATGTCATGCTCCGACCCAAGCCCCTGCTGATACCCCGCAGTGTCCCTGTGACACCAGTTAGGGCTGGCTTTGGGAAGCGGTGCTCTACAGCGCACGTGCCTCAGGTACTTGTGGGGCAGAAGCTTTACCTTGGGGGCCAGGCTGCTGGCCTCCGGTGCTCTACACCCAGCCACTTGCTCCACCTCTGCGTGGCTGCCACTGCTGTGCCCTTCCCGCAGCTGTGCCAGGGCAAGGACAGCCGGGATACCATAATTTGCTGATCAGATGCAGTGCTTAGGGCTCAGATGGGGTGGCAGGCACAGAGGAAGGGGGTTATTAACACCTCCTATTTTTTAAAGTTGTTTTTTTCCCTTTTCTTCTCCCTAGTGCAGCATAAATTAGTACCTTTGCTGGGTGCTTTTGTTGCTGCAGGGAGCAGCTGCCGGTGAGGCTGGGGCAAGGGGGAGCTTGGCGCTGGGGAGGGTGCTCTGCTCCCGGTAGGGTGCTCAGCTCCCAGGGCACTGCTCTGTGCATGCGGAGGGTCTCTTCCCTGTCACATGGCAGCTCCCTGTCCTCGCCCTGCCTGTCCCCTGGCTTGCTGGGCTCCCTTGTGCCAACAGCTGGGTGCAGGAGCCTGCAGGCCCTGAGATGCTCCAATGCCAGCAGGGTGGCGGGGGGGGGACCCTAGCCCGGCACCTTCCACCGAAGTCTGCTATTTACAATCCGGGTTATATCGCCCCAGGGCTCCACTTCCAGGGGCTCTGCACCAGCATCTCCCCAAAACCACCGCCTCGGGGGCAGCTTGGTGACACTGTCACCCTCACAGAGGCTGGGATCCCCGTTGGCGGGGAGGGAGCACCCCGCTTTCCCCTGCCGCGGCCTCGCCGTGTGGCCCGTTCCTTCCAGAACATCTATTTTGGTCGTGTGGAACTTGCCGGGGAGCAGAGAACAGGCAGCGTGTGAATCACTCGGGGCCAACGGGTTTAAAAATAAACCCAAGCGGCAGCGAAGAACAGCCACCAAACCCCCGGATTTCGGCAGGATTATGCTCCGCGCCTCCAAAACCCACCCATGGGTGCCCACCCTGGGCACCGTCCCTGTCCAGTAGGTTTTATTGGGACACACTTGCATAGGTTTGCACATGCTTGCAGGCACATACCTGCAGCTGTGTGCACTTGCTTGCATGCGCATGGGTGCTTGCAAACATGTGCACCTGTGCACATGCTTGTACACATGTGCATATGCACGCTTGCAAACACATGCACTCATGCACATGCCTGCACACACATATAAATGCATGCATGAACACGTATGCTTACATGCCATTGCACAGTCTTGCAACACAGGCATGAAGCTGCATGTGCTTGTGCACACTCTTGCATGTACTTGCGCACGTGCGCAGTCTTGCAACCATATGCATACACTTGTAGCACATGCACACGCTTGCACACGCACACGCTTGCACACACATGCAAACATTTGCACGCACCTGAACATGCATGCTTGTGTGCACGCTTGTTCACCCTTGCACAAACATGCACGTGTTAGCATAACTTGCACAAGCTTGCACACACATACATATGCTTGCAACATACATGCGCACACTTGCACACTTGTGCACACTGCACACATGCTCACACATGCTTGCAAACCACTGCTCACGCGCGGCAGCATACTGGGGAAGCCAGGCACCCCCAGCTCAGCTGCTGCTCTAGAGTAATTAACGACTGCGCTTGCTGTAATTACAGATTTTTCGGGGTGCAGGGGGGAAGCGCTGCCCCTCCCTCCCCTTCGGGCAGCCCCACGGCGGCAGCCGGGGCGGCGGGGGGCCCCTCGAGGCGAAAAATGCAAGGAGGTGGCAGAGCTGTCCCTTTGGAGCCTTCCCTGCGCGTGTAAGTCCCGCTGTGAGGCGGCGGCTGGTGGGGCGGAGCGGGCTGTTAACTCTGGAACCTACCGAGGGCCGCAGAGGTGCGGGCAGGGGGCGGCTCAGCCCCTCGGGCGGCCCAGCCGGGGGGCGGCTGGCGAGGGGGGCGCCGGGGCTCGGGACCAGCCCGGCAGGGGGCAGCAGTGGGCGGAGCCGGGGCACCCCGCGCCGCTGCCAGCCTCCCCTCCTGATTGGCTGCCGTTCGCTCATTATGCTAATACCTTGCGTCTCGCCGGGGCCGGCAGGCTGACGTCACCAGCCCGCTGGCGGCCGCGCGCGCGGGTGGGGGGCGCTGAGCGGAGAGGCCCGGGCCGAGCCGAGCGGGGCCGAGCGGCGCCGAGCGGGGCGGGGCGGGGCGGGGCGGGGCGGCGGGCGCCTCCCGCAGCGGCGGCGGCGGCGGCGGAGCGGGCCATGGCCGCGGCGGGCAGCGGCGTGGCGGCGGCGGCGGAGGCGGGGGCGGCGTTCAGCACCGCGAACAGCGGCCGGGTGAACGGGCTGAGCCGCCCGCCCGGCGCCATCGCCATGAAGGATCACGACGCCATCAAGCTCTTCGTGGGGCAGATCCCGCGTAACCTGGAGGAGAGCGACCTCAAGCCGCTCTTCGAGGAGTTCGGCCGCATCTACGAGCTCACCGTCCTCAAGGATCGCTTCACCGGCATGCACAAAGGTACAGAGGGCTCCATGCCTGCCCGCGGGGCACGACCAGGCAGGGCGTCCTGGGGCGGGGGGACGCTCTGAGGTGGGGCACCCGGGTGTGGGGCACCCCTGAGGCGAGGAACCCCTCGGGTGGGACGCCCTGAGGTGGAGAGTCCCAAAACAGGGGGACCCCTGAGGTGGGATGCCCTGAGGTGGTGCACTTGGGTATGGGGCACCTGTGATGTGAGGAACCCCTCAGGTGGGACACCCTGAGGTAGAGTGCTCCAAAATAGGGGTACCCCTGAGGTGAGGAACCCCTCAGGTGGGACACCCTGAGGTGAGGCACCCAAATATGGGGCATCCCTGAGATGAGGTGCCACTTGAGGTGGGACACCCCTGAGGTGAAGGCACCCAGCAGGTGGGACACCCTGAGATGGGGCACCCATGATCTGGAAATACCTCTGAAGTGAAGACACCGTGAGATGGGGCTCCTTTGAGATGGGGATACCCCTGAGGTGGGGTCCCCCTGAGTTGAGATATTCCTGAGGTGGAGGCACCCTTGATCTGGAGGTGCCCATAAGGTGAGGATACCCCTGAAGTGAAGGTACCCCGAGTTGGCGGCACTCTTGAGGTGGAGGTACCCCTGAGGTGGGGCACCCTGGTATGGGGCACCTCTGAGGTGGAGGCATCCCAGCATGGCACACCTCTGAGGTGAGGGCACCCCTGAAGTGGAGGCACCCTGGTATGGGGCACCCCTGAGGTGGGGACACCCCTGTATGGAGCACCCTGGTGTGCTGCTACCCTAAGATTGGGGTACCCCTGAGGCAGTGGCACCTGAGATGGAGGTGCCTCTGGGATGTGGACACCTGCCTGATACGGGAGCACCCACCTGGGGTTAGGGTGTCAGCCTGGGCTTGGGAGCTGCCGTCTGGCTTGGGGGCACCCCTGCGGCCAGAGCACCCCTGGGCTGGGAGAACCCTAATGGTGTTTAGGGCACCTGCCTGGGTTGAAGGCACCTGTCTGGCATTGGGGCACTCATGTGCGTTTTGGGCACCCCTGCAATGGAGGCACCCACCCAGGATACAGGCGCCCACTGCAGATGAGGGCACCCACCTGCCTGCCCCCCTGCCTGTGCTATGCCCCAAGTCTCTGCAACACGGCAGGACTGGGGTCGCTGCTGGCTTGGCTAGTGTCCTGTCATGGGGTGCAGAGCACCTGGCACCTCAAGCAGTGGCACACTGAGGGTCTCACGTCTGCGCTGCCAAGGTCTTTGCAGAACCCCCAACCATGAGCTGGGGTTCCGTGGCACCAGAGCAGGGTCAGGGCACCCAGAGTGTCACCTGGATGGGATCTCACACTCCGCATATTGTCACCAAGCCCCTGTGCCACGGGCAGCGCCCCTTTCGCAAGGACTTTCTGGGAAGATGAAATTTGGCACTTGCAGATGCCGCCACGTTGGTGCCCTTAGGCCATGGGGCAGCTGCCCAGACGCCATTGTTCTCGGCACCATGGCCTTCAAAATGTCTCCAGGTACCTCTGAAGCTGCTTGTGAGCCCCAAACAATGGGATTCACACCTTGCCAGGCCCCCTTGGCACTTCCTCCAGTGTGGGCTCCAGCTGCTGTGGCCCAGATGTGTGATTTAATTGCAGACACTCCTCTAATTTGAATAGCATCCTTCTTCCTGGCAAGCCTCCAGAGCAGGATTGCTCCTGCTCCAGCCCTCCGAACTTCCTGGAACACCTGAGCACTGTCCACATTGTCCCCTGCAGGGGAAAAGGGGGGAAAAAAAGGAGGAAAAAAGACTGGAGAGGAGGAAGTCAATGTGATTACAGATGGTAAACACTGGAAATGGCACCAGGACTGACGTGAGCTGCTGCGCTGACCTCCCCCTTCCACCCGCAGTGGGATAATATTTAACCAGGGGAGATCTCTCCTTGCTCCGTGTGAGGGCAGATGTCCCCAACACCCCGAGGTGGGTGAGGGTCCCCATCCCTCGGTGTCCCCCCACCCCACTGCTGTGCTCCCTCTCCTCCCAGGCACACTGATTGTACTTATTAAGAGTTATTAATACTTAATCAGCTGGCGGATTTAATTGTGCCAATATTAAAAATGCATCAATGTCAATTTTATTCATTAAATATTTACTTTGTTGAAGGGAAACTGTTTTGCTGCTGTTTTAATATCACTTTCAGATGCTTTTGGATGTGACCCCAGCAAATTGGGGGGGAGCCCTCGGGGAGGGAGCAGTGCAGCAGCCGCATGGGGACCCGGGATGCTCCCATGGGAATGGGAGAGATGGAGGGGAGAGGACTGGACCCTGTTCCCTGGGCTCGCTCATCGCTGCCAGCTCCAGGCGAGTGAGCGGCTCGGCAGCGTGAGTCAGCGTGGGAAAACCTCGCCCCAGGCGTATTCCTGATTCCCGAAGCGCCGCGATGTCGGAGGAGCCAGAGCATCTTCACCACACGAGTCTCATCCCAAGGAGGATTCTTAGGGCCAGGAGAAGTGTGGCAGCAAGCAGGGATGCGTGGCCTCGAAGCCTGGAGAGGCTTCGGCTGCAGCTTTTTCCAGAGCCTGGGGCTGGAGTGCTGCTGCCTGTGTGCTGCAAGACTCGCTGCCTGCTCTTGCCTTGCTCCTTCCGTCCTTCTGCTGCTCCATCTCCCACCCTGTTTCAGGGCTGAGCTCTGGCCCTGCTGGGAGCAGCGCCCACCTAGGTGCCAGGGTGCTGGATGTCAGAGTGCCAGGGTACCAGGATGCCGGGGTGCCAGGGTGCCACTATGCTAGATGTTGGTGTGCCAGGGTGCTGGATGCCACAGTACGATGGTGCTGGATGTCAGAGTGCCAGAGTGCTGGGTACCAGGGTGCCGTGGCGCTAGATGTCAGAGCGCCAGGGTGTTGGGGTGCAGGATGCCAAGGTGTCAGGTGCCAGGGTGCCAGGATGTTGGATGTCAGGGTGCCAGGGTGCTGAGACACCCTAGTGCCATATCAGCTGTGCTGCTGGCTCTCCACATGCCCAGGGCTTTGTGGCGGTGCCGGGCTGGACACTGATCCCATCTCCCCGTCTCCGCAGGCTGTGCCTTCCTCACCTACTGCGCCCGTGACTCGGCCCTGAAGGCACAGAGCGCCCTGCATGAGCAGAAGACGCTGCCTGGGGTAAGTGACACTGGGGGGGGGGATGTCAGGGTGAGCTGGGGCAGGGGACGGTGACACCTGCCTGGCGCACGGGCGCAGGAGCCACTTCCAGTGGCCACAAACCGAGGCATTGATTTTCCTGCCGCCCGTGTGCTGTTGCGCTTTCTGTGGGCTCCGACCTCCCGAGCTTAACAAAGTGAAAATAAATATTTAATTATTCGCCTAAATAAAAATCAATAGGGCCGCTGGTTGGCTGGGGAAAGCGCCGGGGCCCATGAATATCAATCCCTGCCTCGGGTGCGCGGAGCTGCCAGAGGGGGATGAGGTTCACAGGGACGTGGCTTCCTGAACCACACTCTCACTGGCAGTGCTGTGCATCAGTAGGTTTAAGAGTTATCAGCCCGCTTTGGCAACCTAAAGGAGGTGGGGGATTATACCTTGCTGCGGGGCATGGGCTTGCCTGTGTCCCCTTCTCCACACACACACGCATGTGCGAGATGTATGGCTGCTGTAGCTGCTCACTTCTCACCCTGCACCCTGTGTCAGGGCAAGCAGAGGGGCCTGTGTGAGCACATGCTTGCACGTGGGCGTGCAGGCACATCCCTCTGCGTGGGCACACACCTGTGTGCACCCCTCTGTGTGTGTGTGCGTGCAGCGGTGCTTGGGTGTGCATCTGCTGGGGTGCACAGCCACATCTGGGCAGGTCTCTGTGGGTGTACACCCCTGTGCTTGTGCACACACGCCTGTGCCTGTGCACAGCCAGTGCTTGTGCTCACACCTCCATGTGCACACCCCTCTATGCTTGTGCACACCCTTCTGCTTGTGCACACCCCCTCCCTACAGCTGTGCACACCCCCGTGTGCTTGTGCACACACCCTCTGCAGCTGTGCATACTCCTGTGCTTGTACATGCGCCCCTACGCTTGTGTACACTCCCGTAGCTGTGCACACCCCTCTTTGCTTGTTTACACTGGTGTGCCTGTGTACGCCCCTGTGCGCTTTTGCACACACCCATGTGCTTGTGCACACCCTTCTCTGCTTGTGCACACCGGTGTGTGCTCATATACACAGCCGTGTGTGCTTGTGCACACCCCTCTCTGCCTGTGCACACCCCTCTCTGCTTGTGTACAGATCCTCGGCGCCTGTGCCCCCCCCGCGGCTGTGCTCACCCCCCACGGCCCGGGCCCCCCTGCCCTGCCGAGGCCCCGCCCCCGGCGCGGAGTGGGGGCGTGCCCAGGCGGGGAGGGGGCGTGTCCCCATCGCGGCCCCTCCCCTCGGCTCGGCCCGGCCCGGCTCGGCCCGGCTCGGCGGGGCTGCGGCCGCCCCTCCCCCTGCCCCGCCTCCCGCGCGCCGCTGCGCGAGCCGAGCCGAACCGGGCCGAGCCGAGCCGAGCCGAACCGAGCCGGGCCGGGCCGGGCCGGGTCATGCAGCTGCCGCAGGTGCCGGCGCCCGGGCCGCGGCCGCCCGTGCTGTGGGTGCCCGCCGGGTCCAAGATCCTCTGCATCGAGGTAGGGCCCCGCCTTTGTCTGCCGCCGGCTCGGCTCGGCTCGGCCCGGCCCGGCCCGCCCTGTGTGCTGGGGCATCCGCACCCGCGGGGTAGGGGTGCTGCGGGGTGCGGGCTGCCGGCACCCGCGGGGGGGGTCTGCCCCGGGGTGTTTGCCCGCGGGGATGGGGGTGGCGGCGCGGGGGCTGTACCTGCTGCCGGGGCCGGGGGGCGGGCAGGGGCGCTGGGAGCTGGGTGCGCTTGCACGCCGAGGCGGGGTGTGTGCATGCCTGGGTTGCTGCCATGGGTGTATCTGCTCCACGGGTGGGGATGGGGTGGTGTTGGTCAGCGGTGTGCCCCTGCACCCAGGGGTGCTGTGTGCGAGGGTGGGTGTCGGTGAGGAGGGTGGGTCTGCACCCGGGGAGGGGAGCGGAGGGGTGTTGGTGAGGGGGGTGTGAATGCCTGCGTTGGTGAGGAGGGAGGATCTGCGCCCCGGGGATGGGGTGCAGTGTGTTGGCAGGGCGGCTGTAGGTGATCAGGGTGTATTTGCACGCAGGGATGGGGTTTGTGAGCTTGTTTGTGTGCGTGTTGATGAGGAGGGTGTATCTACATCCAGGGATGGGGAGGGTGTAGGCAGCGGGTTGTTGGGTAAAAGGGTGTATCTTGCACACAGGGATGCTGTGTGTGAGTGTGGGTGTTGGTGAGGAGGGTGTATCTGCACCCAGGAACGGTGTATGTTGTTGTTGTTGGGGATGCTGGTGAGCAGGGTGTATTTGTGGGCAGGGACAGAGTGTGTGCCTGCCTGTGTTAGTGAAGAAGGTGTATCTGCACCCAGGGATGGGTTTGTGTGTGTGTTTATTGGCCGAAGGGTGTATTTTTCCAGCCTGGGTTTGTGTGTTGGTGGTGTGTGTGGTTGCAGGTGTGCAAGGGGATGTGTCTGGGGGGGTGTTGCACCCATAGATGGTGCAGGGGTGTGTGCGTGTGTGTTTGCGGGGGTACAGTTTTGCACCTGGGGTGTGCACAAGTGGGTGTTGATGGGGAGTGGCAGCACCCAGGGTGATTGATGTGCAACTGTGTCCGTGGCTCTGTGTGTGTGTAAGCTAAAGGTGTCTTTGCACCCAGCGATTGTGTTCATGGTGATGGAGTGTGGGTGTACCTGGGCCTTGAGGGGTGGCAGTGGTGGGTGTGTGCATGTGTGCATGTGTGTGTGTACACACTGGGTGTGAGCAGGGAGCAGAGAGTGCGTGTGTGCGTACAGGTATTGCATGGGTTCCCACACTGTGGGTGCCCGGTGGGGGAGCTGGCCAGGTGTGCGCAGGGCTCAGGGGTGCGTGGGTGGTGGTGAAGATGGGGTGCGGGTGCTGCTGGGGGGGAGCCGTGGCCATCCAAGGGTGGCATCCAACATTGGGTGTCTGTGTGTCTGCAGGGCTGCCGGCAGTCCCACTGTGGGTCCCGTTGCCGCAATGGGGAAACTGAGGCGAAGGGCATTGTGTCCCTGCCTGGCATGGATGTTGGCACTGGCTGCGCACCCTGGGGTGCAGGCCTGTGGTTGTGTGGGATCCACAGCTGCGGAAAGGGTGCTGTGGGCATTGTGTGAGTGTGTGGCTGTGAGTGGGTGGGTGCTCATGAGGGCTGTGGGCTCAGGGTGTGCAGGTGTAGGGGTGTCGTGTGCAGGTGTACACAGGGCTGGGTTGGGGTGGATGTGTGTGGCTGCACGTGGGTGTGCAGTCATGCTGGGACAGATGTACGGTTGCGCATGGGGCTGTGTGGGTGCAAGCATGCGGCTGTGTAGGTGTACAGTTGTGCGGGGGATGCTGAGGCGAATGTGCAGCTGTGGGTGGGTGGATGTGCACAGAGGATGCTATGTGTGGGGCTGAGATTGTGCTCAAGAGGTGTGCAGGAGTGGGAGTGTGGCTGTGGGGGATGTGCAGTTGTGTGTGGGGGTGTGCTAGGATGGTAGTGCACCTGTGCAGGGTTGCACGGGGGTGTAACTGTCACCAGGTCGGCTGTGTCCCCTCGCTGTGAGTTCAACCCCAGGGCTCTGGCAGGGTGTTCTCATGATGGGAGGGTGTTCCTGTAATGGGTGGCTGCCTGTACCCAAGCACCTGTCTCCCTGCACTGGGTGCTGGCTGCCTGGGTGCCCCCCAGGCTGCTATGGGCACCTGCTGCTCCAGCATCACCCAGTGCCTCCACCTCAGCTCACTGGATGCATGGTGGCCTGCTGGGTCCTCTGGCTGTTGGGCAGGAGGAGGAGGGGACACAGAGGAAGAAGCAAGGGCCAGAGAAGCATCCCTGTTCCCTAGGGCCAGTCCCCTGGCAGTGATTGACCCTGGGCTGGCTCTCCCCCATGCCCAGGCTGTTGCGGGGCTCTGCGTTTGGGTGGGGGGCAGTGCCTGAGCAGTCAGGAGGTGGTTTAGCAACCAGCAGTGACCCCCTTGGGCTGTAGCACACCAGTGGTTTGGCCATGGGGTGCTGTAGCTGGGGCTCTGTGGGGCACCCATGGGTGACAGTGGCTGGTGGGTGCTGGGACACCCCAGACAGGGTCTCACGTGACTCTGGATGTGCCAGTGTATTCTTGGGGTGTGCGAGGATGCAGGGAAGATGAGTGGGAGTTGGGGGATGGATGGGTGGATGTGTGGGTGCTGTGGGGGTGGAGAGATGGGTGCTGTGGGAGTGGAAGGATGGTGGATGGTGGATGGGGGATGGATGGGTGTTGGGGATATGGAAGGGTGCTATGGGGATGAGTGTTGATGGGTGAATTGGCGGGTGAGTCCTGGGGGGAGATGGGTATATGGGTGATTGTGTGGGTGTCATGGATGGGTGAACGGATGGATAGGGGCTGAGAGGTGGGCGGATGGGTGTGAGGACCAGGAGGAGATGGGTGGGTAGTTGTTTGAGTATTGGGGGATCGATGGAGGGCTGCTGGGCAGTGGTGGGTGGCTGGGTGACTGTGTGGGCACAGGAGCATGGTGCAGGGGTGCTGTGGGGACAGCTGGACAGGTGGGCACAGGGGAGGTCTGGGTGCCCATGCCATCTGCCGGTGCCAGGGGAGCCAGTGCAGGGGGGCACTGAGCACCCCAGGGAGGGCACGGAGCGATGCTGGGGGTGCCAAAAACCCATTTTGGGGGGGTCCACAGGCCAGGGTGGTTTCTCCCTGGTGCGGTGCGGCAGCCCTGGGGTAGGTTAGCTGGTCCCCAAGGCCTGACATTTATAAACATCAGCCGCTCCCGGAGAATCAATACAGTTTAATAACCGGCGAGCAGAGACGGGAGACACATCAAAATGACACTCTGCGGCTCCGTAAATGTTATTCTAAATCATACTTGCTGGGTTTATTACATTAAGCATACAGCAGTGGGCATGGGAAATTTATTCCATCAAAGGCCATTGCACTAGGAAATGTGACTGGTGGGTCGGTGGAGGGGGGGGCAGCAGCTCCCCCCCCCCCAAAAAAAAAAAATTAGGTTCCCTCCTCCCGGCCTTGGCAGGGACTTGGGGGACAGGGGGATGTTGGTTCTACGGGTCTCCATGCTGTCACAGCCACCTGGGTTTGGGGTGAGCCGGATCCTACCCTGGTGCAGGGGATGGGGTGGATGTTTGGGGACCGGTGACATGAGGGCAACCGGGTGGCCCTGTGTCCCTTGGTGCTACCCCATGGCTCCTGGGGACTTGGTCCCCGCCCTGGACCATCCCCAGCTCTGCGCTGACATTTCTCCCTGCGTTTCCCTGGAGATGAGGTGGTTGCTGTGGAAACCTTCCTCCTCTTCTTCCTTAGCCATCCTCTTCCTCACCCTGGGGGGAGGGGGGGGGAGGGCCTGGCACTGCCCCCACCCAGCCCTTAAATTTGGGGAACCCCTCCAGGGGTGCACAGGGGGACCCCCGGGGTGGGGGTACACACCCACATGGGTGTGACAGCAGCACGCATGTGTGTGGCTGTCCTTGTGCATGCTCCAGCCGTGTATGTGTGTGTGCACACCCGCCCTGTCATGCGTGACATCCTGCCGTTGCCGTGACAACCCCATCGAGCACATGGCTCAGGCTCCGCAGCATCGCGGGGGAAGCACGCTTGTTGCTGTGGAAACGGCCGTAATTGTAGCATTTTTCGGCTAAAAGAGGGGAAAAAGGAGGGGGAGAGAGGAGGAGAAATGGCTCTGTAGGGCAGCGGGCCAGGGACGTGTGCACCAGCCCAGCATGTCCTGCTGCACATGCGTGTCACGCTTGTGGGTACACACAGTGGCAATGCACAGGAGGCTGAAATTGGGTGAGAATCAGGAAAAGAAGAGCAGTGGTGGTGCTGCCAGAGGGGCTGGGGCTGTCTGGGTGCTGCTGCTGCCTCTGCAGTCCTTTGCAGTCGAGGAAAGCGGGCAGGCAGCCAAGGCTGGCACCAGCAGCCTGGCGGGCACCTGCAGCACCGGGTGGGTACCCATCCCTGGGGCCATAGTGTCATCTGCCACCCGTGGCATCCCTGGTTCAGCGTGGCCACGAGCCTCAGCTATGTTCTTGCGGGTCCCTCCCCTGCTCCCCACCCTGGCTGCCTGTGCCAGCCTGTGGCCCAGTCCTGCTCTTCCCCATGGAAAGGGTTCAGGGGGGCACAGCACCGTCACTGGCCATCCACTTCCGCTTGTGTGTTGCAGATGAACCGCCCCATCCAGGTGAAGCCGGCCGACAGCGAGGGCCGAGGAGGTAGGTCCCTCCTTCCCCCGCTGCCCAGCGTGGGCAGGGGGTGCAGGGCCATCCGGGGGGTGATGGGGGACATGGTGGCATCGGGGATCTGCCACAGGGAGGTTTGTTTGCAGAGAAACTTGTGAAAGGAGCTGCCTTTCCCAGTGGCATCCAAACCTGAGCACAGAGCAAACGCGATCTCTGCTCTCCCTGCTCAGCCATCTGGGGGGAATGTCCTGATGTCATGCCGAGAACATCCTGATGTCATACCATGAATGTCCTGACATCATGCCAGGCAGAGTGCCAGCCAGCTGCTCTCTGACAGGCTCTTCGTTTATCAAACAACCTAATTACCTGCCCAGAGCTGCCTGTGGGGACCCTGACAGAGTTGAGGTGTAGGAGTTGGCCATGCCTGGCCCCAGCCCCTCTCAAACAGAAACTGCCACCCCCCCAAATTCTCCGTAGGCGTTTGCAGCTCACGGGGCTGCAGCATTTCCAGGCTGAGTTGATAATTTGGGCAAAATTGCAGGAATCGGATCAAAATCCCCTGATGTTCCTGGTGCCACAAGCAAGTGCTGGGCGCGTAGGCAGGCTCGGACGTGCAGGATGCTTGCGTGGGGCTGCCCGCCCTCGGCAGGATGGCTGGGGTAGATATCCCCCCTGTTCAAAACACATTATTAAACACGCTGCAAGCTGGTCCCGGCACGTCCCAGAGGGACCTGGCAAATAAATTACCCACTTACTGAGCGTAATTGGTGAAGGATTAAAAATCGATGAGTGAGCTCAGGCGCCCGGCTCTGTCCCCCTTGCCCAGGAGGCGATGCTCGGCTGCCAAGCCCGTTCCCGCAGCCGCCTTCACTGGGAGATGGTTTATGTTTAACTAGACAACACATGAGCCCTATTCCCTTAACTAATTTTCCTGGTACCTTAACGGACAGAGCATTAATCGTCTCCTGCCATTATTTATTTATTTCCCCGGCAACGCTCTTGACAGGGCACCTTATTTTCTTTGTCAAATGCCATTAGCGCGCGGTGGGAGCGCGCGGCCGTGCAAGACAGATGCTGGTAATAATAATGAAATTCTCATTATTTACTCTCCCTTCTCTCGTGTTTGGGTTATTTATGTCCCCTGGGCATGGTCAGAGGCTGCGGGTTATTCTGCAAGTCAATCATGCAAAGGCAATCACCACTGTTTTGCGGGGTCTCTTTGTTTCCCAGTCGCATCCCGCATCAGTGCCAGGGAAGCTGGCTCCTCCATCCTTGGAAGAAGCCCTAGCTCCGCTCCCTGAAGCAGGAGCCGGCTCTTCTCAGCTTCACCCCTTAGCAATTTTCCTGCAGGAGAGGTTTTCTCACCCTGAGTGTTTTGTAGGATGGAGGTGATAAACCCTGCGTCTTTACTGCTGGATCGGCATTGCTCCCTCCCCAGGCTCTGGTGTTACCTGGCTCTTTCCCCTCCATGCACTGTCTGCAAACGGGATGAGGGGAGGGGATGGTGAGTGACATCCCACTCTCTGACGGGCTTGGTTTTGCTTTTAGAAGACAGGAAGCTCTTTGTGGGCATGCTGGGGAAGCAGCAGAGTGAGGATGATGTCCGGCGCCTCTTTGAGCCCTTTGGCCAGATTGAGGAGTGCACCATCCTCCGAGGGCCTGACGGAGCCAGCAAAGGTGGGCTTTGGGGAGCCAGGTGAGCACCCTGTGGGTCGCCGGGTCCCACATAGGGTGTGAGCCGCCAGCTGGGCAGCGCTGGCTCCCACAGTGGTTGAATCCAACCTCTCCCATGTCCCCTTTCTGCCCTTAGGTTGTGCCTTTGTGAAATACGGCAGCCACGCTGAGGCACAGGCTGCCATCAACAGCCTGCACGGCAGCCAAACCATGCCGGTAAGTGCCAGGCTCTTGCCCTGCTGTGTTCAACCCCATGCTGCCTGCATAATCCAATGACCAGCTAATTTGATCCTCTGTCTAATTGGATCAAAATCCTACAGACTGGCAATTTGTTGGCCAGATCACCCCAAGGTTCATCCTTGCCTGGGCACTGAGCCCTGGAGGTGGGTGTGCAGGGCTCATTCCCTCTGTGCTGGAGAAAGGGGCTGTTTAATTTAATGCCGAAGGTCAAAATTGTGAACGAGGAGGGAAAAAAGGAAACAGAGGTCAGGGAGCTGCCGCTGGGGAGAAAAAACAGCTATAATTAAACCTTGTATTGATCGCTGGTTGCTGCTGCCAAGCCGGGCACCATCCCCGGGGCCAAGGATGCTGCGGCTGCTGCGAGCCAGCAGGTCCCTCTCCGGAATGGGGAGACATTTCAGGGGCATTGCCAGGGTCCCACCATTGGCCCCATCTTCCCCCCATCTCAGGGTGCCTCGTCCAGCCTGGTGGTGAAGTTTGCGGACACAGATAAGGAGAGGACCCTGCGGCGGATGCATCAGATGGCAGGACAGCTGGGCATCTTCAACCCCATGACCATTCAGTTTGGCGCCTACGGGGCCTATACGCAAGCGGTAGGAGCTGGCGCTGGCCGGGACCTGGGGGTTCAGGGGAGCCCTGGGCGTGAGGAGCTCTGTTCTTGCCTGTGAAAGCCTGTGTGGGATTGTACCGGTGCCAGTGGGTACGGATGCCCATCAGGGTTGGTGTATCCCCATTTAGGAGCACAACAGAGGGCTTCACCCCCTCCCCAGGTGAGGGTGGCATGGCTGTAGGGTGCAGCAGTACCGTATATCACCCTTTTTAGTGTCACCTAGATGACCTGCTGTCCCTGGGTCCAGCAGTGGGTGGGTGGCATTTATCCTTCCGAGCCCCTATGCGTGGATGCAGAGGGGGAATGCTAATTTATCCTGCCCTGCTCCCCTCTTCTCTTTGCCTCTCGCTCGCTTTCCCCTATTCCTCCCTTTCTTTCCTTAAGATCATGCAGCAGCAGGCGGCCCTGATGGCAGCTGCGCAGGGGACCTGCCTGAACCCCATGGCTGCCATTGCCGCTGCCCAGATGCAGCAGATGGCTGCCTTCAATGTCAGTGGGCTGGTGGCTGCCCCCCTCACCCCCTCTTCAGGTACGACCCCCCTCTGTTTGCCCCCCATCCTGCTCAGCATCCTCAGAGGGGGCTGCCAGCACTGATGCCTCCTTCACTAGGTACAAGCACGCCCCCCGGCATCAGCACGGCACCCGTGCCCAGCATCGCCACGCCGATTGGGGTGAACGGCTTCAGCCCACTGCCACCGCAGACCAACGGGCAGCCCACCTCGGAGACCATCTACACCAATGGCATCCACCCCTACCCAGGTAACCCTCCCCGCATCTGCCTGTGCTCTCTGCCACGTTCCCCCAGGGCTGGGGACACATGCTTGGCTCGTGCGGCAGGTGCCGGGGGTGCTCCCTACCTCGGGAATGCGCTGGATGAACCAGCCGTGCGCTGATCCCCACCGAAATCCCTCCTCCCGTGGCAGCGCCGCTTTTGTGAGCAGTGTGATGCTCCTGCCTTCTGTGAGACGGCAGGGAGCAGCCCTGCCCCTCCGCGGCAGTGCCCGACTGAGAGCCTCTCTTGTGGGAGCCGCTCGTCCCTGTGTTTCTCTTGCTTATTCTCTCTTCCTTCTCCTTTTCTTTTCCCAGCTCAAAGCCCCACCGTGGCAGATCCCCTCCAGCAAGCCTACGCAGGCATGCAGCACTATGCAGGTCTCAAACTTTGCTTTGCTCTTCTCCTCTCTCTCCCCTCTTTGCTTCTCACCCTTATTTTTGGGGGGTGAACGTTACCCTGGGGTTGAACCACAGGATTAGAGCGATGTGCTTGGGCACAAATTAATGTGGTGAGCACAGGGTGCCGTACCCTGCCAGGAGCTGCGGGGCAGCGATGGGAGTGACGCTGATGCAGAGCGCCATCCCCTCATCCCCAGTGACACAGATGCACTCCCCAAATGGCCCTCCATGCAAATTTTGGATGGAGGAAAGTGAGTTTTAATGCCCATGGGGCTGAAATAACTCCATGGGGGAGAGCTGGCGGTGGTACCTAGGAGAGGGGGCAAGGTTTGGGCAGTGATGGAGAGCCTGCTCCATGCTGGATCCTGCTGACACGCCAGCCTGCTGGTAGAGATGGCCATGGAGGCACCAAGACATCAAAAATCCTTGGATGTTTGTTATGTGGCCAAATCTGATGGCCAAGGAGATGGGCTGCAGAGAGAAGGGAGTCAAAGCATCCTGTTGGATGTACATCAAGCCTGGCAGTCATTTAATAACGAGCACTAACAGCAATTTTCAGATTTGACAGAAAAATCAAGTTTCGGACCCCAAATTGTTGAGTTTTTTCAGCCAAAAGTGCTTGATTTCCTCAACCTTGAGGCCGTATTACTGCTGCCACCAACGTCGCTCCTGGGAGAGCCATTCCTGTATCCCTGGCGTGCAGCGAGGCTGGGGCCATGCTGGCAGGGGTGGGAAGGGCAGAGCCAGCAGCCCTGGGGGAGGAGAGGCACCTCCATCAAGGGTGGCAGCAAGGGACATCCCTGTCCCCAGCCCTTCGTGGGGCTGGGGCAGGCACCAGGGTCTCAGCTCTGTGTTTCTCTCTCCCAGCAGCGTATCCCACTGCCTACGCACCCATCAGCCAAGCCTTTCCCCAGCAAGCACCCATCATCCCGCAGCAGCAGCGAGAAGGTGAGGGGTTGTGGGGGGCACCCTGCCATGATGGGGCCGGTGACTCCTTGCTCCCCCCTCCAGGGGTGACCCCCTACCTCATGGTTGATGTGTGGCTGTCCTTTGTGTGTCACCCAGGTCCCGAAGGCTGTAACCTGTTTATTTATCACCTGCCCCAGGAGTTCGGGGATGCGGAGCTCACGCAGATGTTCTTGCCTTTTGGCAATGTCATCTCTGCCAAAGTCTTTGTGGACCGTGCCACCAACCAGAGTAAATGCTTTGGTAAGTCCCGGTGTGTGGCTCCCCCTGATGTCCCAGCTCAGAGGTCCAGCTCTCGCCAGTCCCCAGCTCAGGGGTCCTGCTCTCCTTGACATCCTGGCTCAGGGGTCCTCCTGTCCTCGACATCCCAGCTCTCCCCAGTCTCCATGTTGGGGGTCTGGCTCTCCCTGGTCTCTGGCTTGGAGGTCCAGGTCTCCCTGATGTTCCAGCTCAGGCATCCGTCTCTCCCGGACATTCCAGCCTGGGGCTCTGCCTCTCCCCAGCATCCCCACTTCAGGGGTCCGGCTCTCCCCAGTGCCCCAGCTCGGGGGTCCAGCTCAGGCAGCACTGACAGGTGACTGAAGCCACATGGTGGCTGGAGCAACACGGCTGTCTGTCCCAAAGCCAAAGGGCCAGTTTTTGTCCCGCACCATGCCAGGGCAGAAGGATGTGGCCTCCTGCCGTCCCCTCTTATGCTGTCCCCTGTGTCCTTAGCCCAGCACACCACTTGCCACTGCCATGTCTGCTCTGCTGATGTGGCTGAGTGCCACCACTGCCACCTGTATGTTCTGGTGTGCAGACCTGTCACCCTGGTGTCCCCACCCTGGTACCTCCACAGGACTGCAGACCTTGGTGTCCCTGTAGACCCTGTCACTCCAGTGTCTTTGGAGGCCCCATCACCTCAGTGCTGCTGCAGACCCTGTCACCCTGGTGTCCTGTGAGCCCATGCATCCCATCCTGGTGTCCCCACAGACCTGTTCACCTTGGTGTCCCTGCATTCCCCATCACTTTGATAGACCCTGTCACCCCAGTGATCCTGCAAATCCCATCACCTTAGTGCCTCTGCAGACCACTCTGGTGTCCCTGTGGACCCTCTTACGCTGGTCTCCACAGACCCTGTCACCTCCATGTCCCTGCAGACCTTGGTGTCCCCAAAGATGCCATCAGCTCATCACCCAGTCCCCTGCAATGTGGGGCTGCGCTATTACCCCACAGTGCCCCTCTCCCAGCACCCCAGCACTGGGGCTCCACCGGAGGCTGCGCACAGGAGCATCCTGTGGGATTTCAGCGCCTCGGTTGAAGTAAAGCGGTAACTTGTGGTGTGACGAACTCCTCTGACGCCTCGTCCCTCACCCCCAGGTTTTGTCAGTTTTGACAATCCGACAAGCGCTCAGGCGGCCATTCAGGCCATGAATGGCTTCCAGATCGGCATGAAGAGGCTAAAAGTCCAGCTAAAGCGGCCGAAAGATGCCAACAGACCCTACTGACCCCTGCTCACCCTGCCCCTACGGAGAGGTAAGGGGCTGCGGCGGGGCTGGCCCTGCAGCACCCCACTGCGATGCTCCAGGGGACCTGGCAGTGGGGCTTGGCTCACCTAGAGCATCGCGGGTGCCGTGTTTGCTCCAGGAAAGTCCTTGTGTGCGTGCCGGGGCGTCTCTGCACCGGGGACTGTCTGTGCGTGTGTTTCAAACTCAGAATTGGCACCCCCTCTCCATCCCTCATCCCTCGGTCCTTCCTTCCCGCCATCCCCCAGGACACAGACTAATGGCCTCTTTGCTGTTTTGCAGGTCGGGCGTCCCGCGGTGTCTGACGACTTTCCCCTTCCCCAAGTGCAGTATCCAAACCTGTAACTCTCTTTCTTTGCAACACATCCCGGAGGAGGAGGAAGAGGAGGAAGTAGAGGAGGAGGTGATGGAGAAAACGGCGAAGAAGAGAGCCATTCTGGTCGTAGCTTTTCTTTTCTTTTTTGATTTTTTTCCCAAACTGGTCTTGTTTGTTACTTAACGGGAACAAGAGAGTGAGGAAGACAAGGAAGGAGGAGAGCAATGCGGCGTCGGGGCTGAGATTTGCTGCTGGCCGCTCGCCGGGACTCACTGAATCCCTCGCTGGGAGAAAGGACGACGGCCCCGGGCAGCCGGGGTACGATCCACCTTTGTTTTTTTTTTTAAAGCACTCATTTGCTGCTACTGATTTCCCAGGAGAAACGAGGAAAAGAGGCTCCAAATGGATTCTTAAACCAAAGCCGGTGGGATGGGACCAGCCTCGGGCGCTTCACCTGGAGGATGCTTGTTTGGAGAAAAGAAAAATGGCAAGATTTTCTTTTTCCCCACATCGTGGGGGGGAGAAAAAAAAAGGATCAAAGTATGTTGGACTTATAGAAGATATATATAAATAAGTATATATATATATATATCCCATGGAGCAGGGTGGCGGGACGCACGCTTCCCCCTGCTTGTCACTGGCACAGGGACATAGGATTACTTGTTTCAGAGTCATATCATTCCTTAGAGTTTAGGGACCAAAGGACTATTGCTTTTTTTAAATATATCTATAAATAAATTAATTTAAAAAAAAACAAAACACACAAAAAAACAAAACCAGGAAAGAAGAAGAAAAACAAACCAGAAATTAAGAAGGTTGAGAAAAACCTCGGGTGTTAAGAGCTGCAAGTGTTTCCTAGAGGGCTCGGTTTTGGGGGGCCGATTTGTGGGGCTCAAGGGCTCGGTTTTGGGGGCCAGTTCCTGGCCAGGGATGGGGGATGCAGAGGGGGGTTTCTGGGGGGCTGTGGTGGCTCCCCCAGCCCCGCGGCCCTGGCAGGAGCCGGCAGGGGGGGGAGTCAAGCTGGTCAAAAGAGCCCCTCGGTCGCCTCCGGCAGAGGGCGAAGCGATGCGGTTCTTTGCATTTTCGGTTGGTTTTGGGGGTTTTTGGGGTTTTTTTTTTTTTTCAGCCAAAAAAAAAGAAAAAAAAAGAAAAATGTGAGGTTTCGGCAGAAACAAAGCGAAGCAAAATAAACTTATTTTGTCAAAATCGTCACCTTGGTTGGTTCGTTGGAGCAATTGCTGCCGTGTCCTGTCACCCCCACTCCCCCGAGAAGATGACGCTGGGAACCCCTTTCTGACCAGCCCGACCCTGGCTGGGCCGAGGTGACACCAGGGGAGGAGGGTGGGTCTCTCGTATTTGCTTTTTCCCAGGAATTACCGTTTCCTGAAGGAATTCATGGCAGTTGCGGAGGGGACCAGGGCAGGACCTGGCCCCATGGTTTCACCTTCTGGCTGAGCAATGGGGAGCTTCTGGGTGACACTGGCACATCCCCTCGGTGGCTGCACCCGCAGACAAGCGGCTGCGGTGATCGGGGGAAAGGGGCTTGGTTGATTTTTTATTTAAGGGGGGCAGAAGAACCCTAAACCCCACAAATTCAAGCAAGAAAAGTGGGTAAGCCGGCAGGGCGGGTGGTGAGGGGACAGCCACCTGCCTGATGCCCCCCCTGCCCCAGTTTGGGTGGCCCTTGGGGACATCACGCAGCCAGTTGGAGATGAGCAGTCGTGGACAGATGTTGGGGTCCCTCTGTAACTCCCTGAGGGCAGGGGACACTGCAGAGGTGACGCTGAGTGCACCCACTGGTGTGATGAGCCTGGCAGGTCTGAGCCAGTGACTGTTCCCAAACTGGGGTATTTTTTAAAGTCAATTCTTAACTTTCTTTTGAAACCCTAGTTGGTAATGACACCCCGGCTCCCGCAGGGCAGTGAAGGGCTGGGTTGGGGGATTCATTTTTATTGTTTTGGATCCCTGGGCCCCTCGAACGCCTGGCAGGGGATCCCTGTGTCCCTGCCGGGCTGGCCGGTGTCCCCAGGCGCCTTTGGGTTGATGCCACCTCTCAAGGGCTGGTATTTCACTGCCGAGGCCTCGTGCTGCTGCGATTGACCCGAGAGCTGCTGGGGCATGGGGAACCGCGGTGGCACCCCATCGCCTCCGCCAGCCCCGCCACCTCCGCCGCCTCCTGGTCCTGGGCCGAGCCCCGGGGCATCCCGGCGGGTTCGTGTGGGTCTGGCTGGAGTGGGACGAGCCGTGCTGCCACTGCCTGCATCTGTGTAATCGTTGGGATCGGTTTGGGCCAAAATAAAGCGCATCCCTGGGAGGCCGCCTTCCCCTCCTGCAGGTGAGTCTCGGCCAGCCCCGGCCCCGCCCTGGTGCTGTCCCATCCCTGAGGCACTGTCCCTTAGCAGCGTGCTCCCTGCTCCATGCCACCGTCCCTTTGCCGGGTGTGACAGTGGTGTTTCCCTCCCCACAGCCCCAGGCAGTTTAACTACACCGACACAGATTCCTTTACTCTTTTTTTTTTTTTTTTTTTCCTCCTGTGTTTTTTGGGTTTGTTTTGGTTGGTTTTTGTTTTCGTTTTTGTTTTTTTGCTTCGGTTTCTCCTGGTAGATAAAAACCCCATTGCTGCTAACTCCAGGAGGGGCGGCCACCGGCCACACCAGCCCCCACAGCTCCTTCTCCACACTGCCACAGGGTCCGGGACACTGGGGGACGGGACAGGGAGGGGACAAGGGACGGCTAAACCCGCCTGATGCTCACCGGATGCTTGACGCCTATGTACAGGGTGGAGCTGCGGCGCTGGCCCCCGTCTCTGCCCTGCCCAGGAGGCTCGAAACCCGCTTGTCCTTCCCAGCCTCGCCCGGGGTCTTCACTCGGCGCCGGGGGTCCCAGGGAGGTCCCCACCGCCCTCAGTTTGTGTACACCTGAGTCCCAATCACACGCATGATCTCCTTCTGGATTTTGGGGTCCTGAGTATTGATATTGGCGTCTCCCACTTGGCCATCTTCGTACCTGGAAGGGGAGAAAGGGGGGTGAGGGGGTGTCCCAGGGGTGTCCCATGGGTGTCCCACGGGTGCTGGCCAGGTGGGTGCAGCCTGGGACTCACACAAAGAAGAAGCGGGTGCAGACATGGTCCGAGACGGGGCAGACCCAGATGTTGCCGTGTTTCTGCAGGTCCTTGGAGGTGATGACTGCCAGGGGAAGGGGCTGTCGGACGGGGGACAGGGACAGAGGTCCCTGCTGGGGGCAGCCTGTGGTGGGCACCCGCCCTCCCTCCTCCTTCCCCCTACCCGGTGAGCCAGGGATGCAGGTGCTGCCTGTCCTCCCCCCCCCGCCACTGTCCCCCCGCCACACGTCCCCGCACCTTCGCAAAGTGCGATGCAGTTCAGGTTGCGGCTCTGGAGGAAGCGGGACTGGATGGAGCGGGTCTGCGGGAAGAGCAGCCGTCATTACCTTTCCTGGCCAGGGTCGGCACGCCCCATCCCCAGCACCCGTGGGTGCCATGTCCCCAGCCCCATCCTCTCAAGGCGTCCCCCGGCCCATCACCTGGGGGATGGTGTTCATCCGGTTGTACCGCTGCACCAGCTCGTCCTTGGAAGGCATCCGGTGCTGCCCTTTCCCCATCCCTGCGGAGAAGCAAAGCGGTGGCCGTCACTCCTGGGCAGAGAGCACCCTGGGGTGATGCAGGGACACATGCCACAGACGGGGACGGTCACGCTGTGTGCTCTCGCCCTGTTGGCTGAACCCTGGGAACCCCCCAGAAGTGGGCACAGCGGTTTTTGGAGCCTAGAAAATGTAGGGGGGGTTAATTCCCTGGCGCATTGGAAAGCCCCAACCGGGCTAGGAAGAGGCTGGTGCAGGTGGGAAGGATGCGGGATGCTGCCCACTCCCGCACGGCTCCTCTGGCTGGCACGATGCCGAACGTCCCCGGGCCCATGCAGGGATTGGGATGGGAGCGCAGGCAGGACTGGGCAGCGCAGGCAGCCTCTTACCTGAGTATCCAAAGGAAATACTGGAGATGGGGCTCAGATAGATGCCCTTGCCATAGGCTGCTCCATGCAGCTTGCAGGAAAACACCAGGGTGAGCGACACAGGGTCACTCCGACAGCTTGGGTACGGTGGCGGTGGTGGCGGCAGCCCGGCCTCGGCAGGCAGCGCACCCCCAGCTGCCTGCCCCCCTGCCTGCCCCCCTCCCTGCCCGCCTGCCTGCCCGGGGCAGGGGCCAGGCCCAGGGCAGCGTTACCTGCAGTTTGGTGTAGGAAGCGTTGACCAGCCCATTGCGGAGGATGGAGTGCCAGTTCTCAATGTGAGAGCCGCTGGAAAAAGCCAGCCCCATGTCAGCCTGCCCCACGACCCCCGCCTGGGGAGCTCCCACAGCCCTCCCAGCAACTCACTGGAAAGCAAATGTGCTGCCATAGAGTTTCTTGGCAGTGCGGAACCGGGCTTCCTTGGCCGGGGGGCTGCTGAGCAGGAGGAACTGGTGGGAGGTGTGCATGAACTTCAGCTGCTACCAGGGGAAAGGGAAGAGCAAAGGCGGCACCGGCAGGGAGCAAGGACAGACAAACAGACAGACAGACGGAGATCATGCACGGCAGCCTGGCCCCGTGCCCAGCCCTGCTTTGGCCATCCTGAGCTTGCCAGGAGGGCCCATGGCGTTCCCTGTCTCCTGTCCCCCATCCCCCATCCCATGTCAAATACCCTCTGCCCTACACCCCGCACCTGCCCCCCAATCTCACAGGCTGCAGGCCCCACCCCAAAGGCTGCATCCTAGAGCCCACAGCCTCACATCACCCACCCCACATCCTTATGTCCCTAATCCTCCATCGCACATCCTACAGCCCACAACCCACACCCTGCATCCTACATTGTGTAGAGGAATGAAGCTGGGTTAATTATCATTGATAATATACAGCTGTGGGCTGGCTTCAGGGGTGGTGCCTTGGCTGATGCAGATAAAGTGCAGCTGTGGCTGGTTCTGTGAGGAGGCTGGGCAGCCAAGGAAGAGAGAGGAGGAAGAAGCAAGAAGAGGGAGGGAGCAAGCATGCATGCTCTGGATGAGGAGAGGGACTGGTATGAAGAGTGTGTTGGTAGGAGATGGTAAAAGACCTTGTTGCAGCTTGATAGTTTGGAGAGTGCTGCAACAACATTGCACATCTCATATCCTACAGACTGCATCCTATAGCCTGTACCCTGCATCCGTATCTTATATCCCACCTCCCATATCGTATGTCTTGCATGCCATACCCTGCATCCTATAACCTATGTCTCACACCCTATAGACTGCCCCCTGCATCTTGCCTCTTATATCCCATGTCCCACACCCCATATCCCACATTCCATACCCTCTGCCCTGCCTGCTGCACCTGCACCCCACCTGGAGCCCAGCCAGGCCCCTTACCCTGCTGAGAGGCAGCTTGACGATGTGGGATCTGTTGCTGGAGATTATCCTTGGAAAGAGGAGGAGGGAGAGGAGAAGGAAGGTCAGACAGGCTGGTCCCATGCTCCTCTGGGAGTGGGGCTGAGCTGGGAGCTGCACCAGAACCCACCCCAAGGCCGGTAGATGGTTGCAATCCCATGGGAGAAAGGGGCTGAGGATGCCTGGTTGCCTCCTACCCCATCCTGTCCCAGGGGACATGGGGCAGTAGGCAGGAATATGGGGCAGTGGGATGAGGTCACACCACCCTTGGCCTTACCACTGCAGGAGGGGATGGGCCAGGGGGTCTAGCTTGTCCATCTGCTTCTTGATCTCCAGGTAGGACCCCTGGCAGAGGCAAGAAGGGGTGTGGGTGTCTCCCCCAGCACCCACACAACCATGGGCAGATGGTAACCAGCAACAAAATGCCACCCCTGGTGAAGGATCTCATGCTGGAGGGGTCTCGCGTGGGGCCACGCTGGTGTACCTGGGTCATCTCCCGGATGGACATCACGCTGTCCAAAGCCTTCTGCAGCCGCTCGTAGTTCTTCTTCTGCACACGGAGCAGGAGAGAGGCATCAGAGAGGTCCTCGGGGCTCCCCCAGCCCCATCACCCCCCAGCATCTGGGAGCATTGTCCCCCCAGTGCTTACCTTGGGGTTGAAGGCAAGTGTTTTGGGGTCATTGGGGTCCACCACGGAAGGGTAAGGCTCAAAGATGATGCTCTTGCGAGGGGACTCCAGGGCGGCACGGCACATGGCCACCAGCAGGTCCACCACCTTGGGGACAGAGTGTGGGGGTGAAGGGACAACCCTGAGGTGATGGTGTGGTCACCTGTGGTGTGCACCCCTACCTCAGCACCCGTGGCCACCTCCTCTGCCGCGCCGGACATAACGCCCAGGGTGTAGAAGGAGAAGACGCAGAGCTCCCGGGTGCACACCGCTGGCTGTGGAGGTGACAGGAGCCGTGGGGAGGGTCAGGGACAGTGACATGGGCCGAGAGCCCACACCTGCCTTGTCCCCATCACTGCACCTTGAGCATGGAGCCGTTCTGGAAAACATGCTGCTCATCGCACACCACGCAGTACTCGTTGAGCGTTGGGATCCGCTGCTCCGCGTACTTCATGATCTGAGGGGGAGGACGGTGGGAGTCAGCCACCGTGGCGGCTCCGGGCAGTGGGATGGGGCTAGGTGGGGTGTGGGGCAGCAGAGAGGATGCTCCCGGCAGTGGGATGGGGATAAATGGGATGTGAGACAGTGGGAAGAATGCTCCAGGAAGCAGGATGGGGCTCAGCAGGACACGGGGCAGCAGGGAGGTTCTCCGGGCAGTGGGACAGGGCTGAGCGGGATGCAGGACCCTCACCTGGACGAGGAAGCCGTACTCCAGCGTAGGAACGTTCTTGCAGTGGCCGCCGACCTGCGACGGAGCCGGAGCGGAGCCAGCTGCGTTATCCCCTTCCCCCCATGCACCCCCACCTCCGCACGGCACCGGCAATCCCAACCCCGACCCCTGGCACAGCAGGACCCACGACGCACCAGCACCCTCCTGGGGCCACAGCTGCAGCCGGGCCACAGCACTGAGGGGGAGGTAACACCCCGCAGGACCCCATGGCTGGTGCGCCAGCTTGCCCATGAGCACCCAAGGGTGCTGGGGACAAGGTGCAGGGGAGAAACCCTGCACCCACAACCCAAGGATGTCCCACCACCCCATGGCAAGTGATCTGACCCTGGAACTGCCCCCCGGAATCTGGGAAGGGAAAGGAGAGGAAAGCAAACCCCGAGGCGGGGAGGCACCCACCAGGATGTTGAAGGGGGCGACACCTGCCTGGGTGCTGGGGGGTGGGTAGCCGAAAACCTCCACCTTGGGGTTCTTCACCATACAGGAGACAGAACGGTTCATCAGGCGGTTGACACGAGCCTCGGGGATGCCCAGTTTGCCCTTCAGCACTGAATCCTGGATGACGGGGAAGCTGGGAGACCTGCAGGCACGGAATCCCCCTGAGCTCCCCAGCATGTCACTGTCCCTACTTCTCCATCACCTGGTTCTGAAATCAGCCTTTGGCTGGTTTTTGGGAGCAACCTCCACCTCCTCGGGCTTTGGTAGGGAGCAGCAGCATTCGAGGGGTGAGTGGGGAAACTGAGGCATGGTGCCAGGTCCCCAGCCACCCAAGGGTGAGGGGACAGAGGTCCCTTGGGGACACTGTCAGGGCCTTACTTGGGGATGGGGGAGAAGATGCTGAGGCCAGCGCGAAACTTCTTGATGGTGCCGCTCGTCTTGAACCAACTGTGCCGCTTCTCCTGCTGGGTCTTCAGGAAATCGTTGCTAAGGTGTTTCCATTGCTGAGATGTGAACATGCCCAGGATCCTGGCAAAGAGGTGGTATGGGTGCCTCAGCAGGCTGCTGGCACCCATGGGTGCTTCGGTGCCCACTGAGCCTGGTGCTTGGGTGGTCCGTGCCACCCAGCTCCTCTGCTTCCCCACCCAAAGCCAGCGGTGAGCCCATCACAGGGCTGTGTGGCAGATAAAATGTGGTGGCATGGGGACATGTGGCACCTTGCCGGTTTTGGGGCAAAATAGTGACACTGTGGACCACCCTGCCGACCACCCTTGCCCTGGGGATGCCCACTGCATTTTGGCTCTTACTTCTTCAGCTGCAGACCCAGCCCAAAGCCCTCCTTGTTGGATGGCTGGAAAACCTCGATGGACGGTTCTGCAGAGAGAGAGAGAGGACAAGCTGTCGGTGCCACCCACCGGTGTGCCCATCCCAAGGGCACATGGGGACATCATATCCTGCCTGTCCCTACTCACCGGGGCCATCGAGGTACTGGGAGAGGGAGAAGCGCAGGCGGAGGACGATGGGCTCCGTCCGCAGCACCTTCCATGCTGTCGCCACCTCCTCCTGCCGAGGGAGAGCTGTGATTCAGCGCAGCTGTGGGGAACCCCACAGCGGAGGGAAATTTGGGGACCCCCAGGCACATTTCCCCACCCTCCCTGTGCCAACACTGCTGGAGCAACCCGGGGACTCACATCGAGGAAGCTGATGTTCACATGGAGGTCAATGTCCACATCATCGATGGTCCCGTACTCCCTGTGAAGACACGTGGTGCTGTGGTGAGGCTGGCACAGTGCCGGAGTCGCTGCCTGGTGCCCACCGTGCCAGGGCAGGCAGGCCCGCGGGGCAGTGATGGCCACATGTGGCTCCCCGTGTATCAAGTGCATGCAGCCCTGAGACCAGGACGGCAGTGGGAGAGTGCCCAGATTGTGGACAGGTGCCTGGGTATGGCACAACCAGGTGCCCAAGGGGATGGCATGATCAGGTGTCCAGGGGATGCCGTGGCTGGGTGTCCTGGGGATGGCACAGCCGGGTGCCCTGGGGATGCCGTGGCTGGGTGTCCTGGGGACAGTATGGCTGGGCACCCAGGGATGCCTGAAGCATGGCACAGCCAGCTGCCCCAGTGATGCTGTGGCTGGATGCCTGCGTATGGCACAGTTGGGTGCACCCACCTGACGGCCACGGCATTCTCGCTGTAGATCTCCTTCACGGCCTCGATGTCAGCGTCCAGCTGCGGGTGACGGTACAGGTCGGCAGCGCAGGTCCCCTGCAGCACAGCACCCCGTGGCATCATGAGACACAGAGCTGCCCCTGCACACTCAGGCTCAGGTTGGGGGTCCCTGAGCCCCCCCATGGCACCCATGGGACCCGTCACCTGTGGTGCCCACCTGGACGCCGTAGAGGAACTCCTCGGACTCATTGTCCCCGTCGGAGTCATCGTCCGTCCAGTACTGGCCCTTGAGGTCCTGAGGGGCAGAGGGTCGGGGGAGCAGCAGATTAGTGGGGCCAGAGGGTTGGGGGGCAGCAGGGATGGGGGGAGTGGAGATGGGGGGAGAGGGTTGGGGGGAGCAGGTTGTAGGGGAGAGGGTTGGGGGAGGTGGATTGCGGGGAGAGGGGATGGGGGAGAGGGTTGGGGGGTGGAGTGGGGTGGGGTGGGTGGGTTGTGAGGGGCAGATTAAGGGGGAGTGAATTTGGGGGGTAGCAGTTTGGGGGAGTGGGTTGTGGGGAATGATTTGAGGGGAACAGTTTGGGCGGCATGGGGTGTAGGATGAGGGGAGTATTTTGGGGGGCTGTGGGATGGGGCAGTGGGATGGGAGCAGTTTGGGGAGCAAACAGGACGGGGGAGCAGTTTTGGGGGAGTGGGATGGAGCAATGGGATGGGAGCAGTTTGGGGGGCAGTGGGATGGGGGGAGCAGGTAGCAGGGAGCAGGATGGGAGGCAGCAGATTGGGGGGAGCAGGATGGGGAGAGCAGGATGGTGGCAGTGGGGGACACACAGCAGGATGGGGACAGTGGGGGGGGCAGCAGGGGACACACAGCAGGATGGGGACAGCGGGGGAGGCAGCAGGGGACACACAGCAGGATGGGGACGGGGGGCGGGTGGCCCGCGCACAGAGCCGCTGGGGGGGCCTGGTCCATCGCGACAGCGTGGGGGTCCTGCCCGGCCCACCCCGTCCCCGTCCCGTGCCGGGGGCCACAGGGCCACTCAGGGCCACCGAGGGCCACCCGAGGCCCGGCTCCCCCCTCCTCCCGCCCCGAGTAGGCCCCGTCCCGCCGCCCTCCCCGCCCGCCACCCCCGGGGCCTGCCGCCGCTGCCGGGCCCGGAGGGGGTGCCCGCGCCCCCCGCGCCCCCCGCGCCCCCCGGCCGGCCCCCCCTCACCATCTCAGCGGCGCCCGGGCGGGCCTGCCACCGCCTCCATGCTGCCGGGCGGGCGGGCGGCCATCGGGCCTTGACGTCAGGCCCCGCCGCGGGCCCGGGCGCCACCGCCGTCACCCGGCAACGCTGCCGCTGACGTCACCCGTGGGGACCCCCGCACCCCCCGGTACTCCCAGCAGGGCCCCGGGGACCCCGGGCCCGCGGCGGCCGTGACACAGACCTAAGGGGCTGGCGGTGGGCCCCAGTGTCCCCAGCACAGTGCCCCCTGGTCCCCGTGGCCCCGGCTCAGGGTCCCCCATGGCCCCAGCACAGGGTCCCCCACGGGGTGGCCACGGTGGGTCCCCCCACGGCGTCCCCATGGCCGAGCACAGAGTCCCCAGCACAGGGTCCCCATGTCCTGGGCACAGGGTGGCCACCTTGGGTCCCCACGTGGCTGCCAGGGTGTCCCCATGGTTCAGCATAGGGTCCCCAAGGCCCCAGCACACAGCGGCCATCTTGGGTCCCCGTAGGGCTGCACAGGGTCCCCATGGTCCAGCACAGGGTCCCCAGCGCAGGGTGGGTACCTTGGGCCCCCACATGGCTGCAGGGTGTCCCCACAGCCCAGCACAGGGCCTGCATGGCAGGTCCCCCTGTTAACAGTGCGTCCCCAGTGTCACCAGAGTCCCAGCATGGAGCAGCCATGATGGGTCCCCAGCATCCCCAGCAAAAGGTCCCCATGGTCCTGGGACAGGGTCCCCAACACCTCCAGCTGGGGGTCCCCAGTGTCCCCACAGACGTGGCACAGGGTGCCCATGCTGGCTCCCCACACAGCTGGCACAGTGTCCCCACGGCCCCACTGCAGAGCATCCACCTTGGCCCCTCGGCACCCCCAGGGCTCAGAGGCTCAGGACCCTCCAACGTCGCCCCAACCGGCGCCAGTCTGTGGGGGTGAGCTGTAGGGGACGCGGCCCCTTTAAGAGCAGCGGGACGAGGCGCTACGCCTTTAAGCGCGGCGGGCGGGGCGCGGGCCCTTTAAGGCGGCGGCGGCCGCTCTCCGTCCGCGTGCAAAAAATCGCAGCGCCTCCCGTGCCTTGTGCGTCCGCCAGAAAAAGGAGTCCCTGCGCCCCGCCTCTTCCCGCCCCCGTCGCGGGGCGGGCGGCGGAGGAATCTGTGGCGGGGGGGCGGAGGGCGGTGCTTCGACCCCCGGGATCACCTTGGCGGGGCGGCGGGGCGGCGCGCAGAGCGGCGGCGGCTCTCGGAGAGGACGGGTGTGAGGCGAGGTCGGGCGGCGGCAGGTAACGGCGGCCTGAGGGCCAGCGGGCGGCGGCGAGGGAGCATCGGTACCCGCCGCCATCGGCTCCTTCCCGCCGCCGGGCCGGGGTCTCCCTCAGTCGGCGTTGAGGAGCCGCGGGGCGGGGGGGGGGCGCGCGCGGTCGCGGCGCCCTCTGGGAAGGTGGCGGGGCGGGGGGCTGGCGGCGCCGGGGGCTGGCGGCGCCGGGCACGTGGCGCGGCCGCGTCCCGCCCAGCCTCGGGCTCGGGAGTGCCGGCCCCGCCGCTCTGCCGGGGGGGAGCCCCGGGCCGGGGGCCGCGGCGGGTCGGTCCCTGAGGCGCGGTGCCGGGGGGCGGTGCGGGGCCTGGGCTGCACCGTCCCGCCCGTGTTCCTGATGGTCGGGCCGGGCCTGAGCCTACTGGGAGGCCGAGTCACATGGGGACAGAGCGGAGCGCTTCGCCGCCCCCCCGCCCCCCCACCCGAGGGCCGTTGGCTTCCATCAGCGTACGGCTCGCTAACCTCAGCAGTGATGCTGCAGCCTCTGTCCTCCCCCCCCGCCCGGAGGAGAAGGCCCCTTCTGAATTTATCTTTTTCCGTAATTATGCCTGCTTAAACACGTCCAATTGATTTGGACAGACCCTTGAACTGTGAAAACGTCCGAAACGTGTTTAAACCCTCTCTGCAGGGCTAGCTGGGCATGAATGGTGCTTTTGTGGGTGGACAATGGCAACCTCCCGACTGTCTCCTCAGATTAATAAAAGTAAACTGCAATCTCTAAAAACCTGCTTTGGTCTGATAAGGCCGCTGGTTATTGGTGAGGCCCAGGTTAACAGGAGTCGGTGCTCTGCAGAGGTTTGTGCAATTTTAATGCCTTTGCTTTCCAGTTAAGTCCTGTTCCTGCGAAGGGCTGCTGCTAACTGTGACTTGCCTTGGTCTAAAGGTTGGATGACAAAGAGTTTTTTTGTTACCGTGATACCTCCAGGGAAACTCGAGGGCTTGTGCAACCCAGGAGTGCTTAATTAAAAAAGAGAATTAACTCCTAAGCACATAATTTTATGCCTGACATCCCATTCATAAAGCAAAACTTAGGCTAATTTGAAGGAGTTAAAAGTTTGGCGGCCTGACGGTCATGCTGATGGCAGCTCATTTCCCAACCATCACCAGGTTAACGAAGGCCTTTTCTTCCGAGGCAGGAAGCTCTGCTGTGAGCCACGTGTTCGGGGATTCTTGCCTTTGAAACCCTTCAGAGAAACTTCACTCTCACTGAATAACAAGCTTGTGGAGGCTGTGGTGCTGCCTCGGAGCCCGTTGCTCTAGCAGAGCAGTCTGCTTCTTTTTTTACTACCTATCTCTTTATCTGCCCAAAGCCATAAATTTTGCCAAAACCTTAATTTATATTGGTTAGCTGGACTGGTCCAACACTGACTTTAATTAGTTTTCTAGACCCCAAGCTGATAGTTTAACTTGATAGAAACAAAACATTTCCTAGGCTGGCTGGACCATGTGCTGGGCCTTGTGTCTCCGGGCCGGCCGTGCTCCCTGGGGAGATGGTGCCGCGGCTGCCGCAGCGCGCAGTGGTGGGTGGCACGTAGGGAATGGGCCTGCAGCACCTTGCTGCTGCCGGGCGTGCACCGAACCTGCATCCTGAAGCTGGGGGTGTAGGAGAGGGATCTGTACTTCCACCTAGCTATATTTAAATGTAAAAAAACCTCCCTGAACTTTCTTTTATAATGCAAAAAAGACTTTTCCAATTGCCTTGAAGGCAACTAGGTAGTCTGCTCGTGTGGGGCCAGGCTGAAAGGCTCCTTGTCCTCTGTCACACCAACATGCTGCAAGGTGAAGTTGGTAGGTGTGCCTGCACTACAAAGACCCTCGAGATAAGTCTTTCTTCTCACCAGTTATGTGATGCTTGTCACCTCGACTCACTTAATTTTTTTAAGTCTCCTGTATGCCTGTGCCCTCCAGGAAGGGCAGGCTTGGCTATGGCGAGGCTGATCCATCTGCATGCAGGGAAAGGGCTGATGTGGCCCAGTGCTGTGCGGGCTGGCCTGACCTTTCTGTCCCACATAACTCATTTGCCAAAAAGCTGGAGAGGCATCTCTGTTGCAGAGCTGTGGGTCAATCCTGTGGAGCTGTGGCTTGCTGTCGGGGACAGCATAGGCCAGCTGGGAGCAGGTGGTGGCTTCTGGGTCCCGTCCAGCATTGCAGAAAAGAGATGGCATTTTGGGGTGGCCATCTTGTACTTACGTAACGGCACAACACCACCTCTTGCAACAGCTGCCCAGGGGAGAGCAGGTTGTCTTCCCTCTCTGGGAGAGGAACTGACAGGCTGTGTTAAAAGCCTGCTTTGCTGCAGAGCTGGTTTTTTTTTTTTTTTTTTTTTTTTTTTTTTGTTGAGTGCCTTTAGGTTCTGGAATGAGCAAAGCTGATGTTTTGCTTAGGCTTTTTTTGGGAATCTGAAGGCCTGCCTGGTTTCATAACCCTGCGCTTCTCCAATGTAAGTTCTAACTCAAACCATTTCTGCGTTCTAACTCAAACCATTTCTGCCTCTGGCCAGGGACACTGGGCGTGAGCAGCCTTATTCTCCATCTTCAGAGAGGTGGTGGAAGTGAGGCAGACTGATAAAACCTGAATCATCGTTTGCCACGAGCCTCCCTGCAGCTTGCCTGCAACTTTTACAGGCAGTAAAACATCTTTGTTCAGGGTGGCAGTGGTTAATGCCGGCCCTGCCTGGGGACAGTCTCTGTGAGGCCTGCTGCTGCAGTTTCTGCTTCCCATTGTCACTGATAACAGCAAAGGCTTGGCCCAGGGTAGGGATTGCTGCTGCCGCCTCTCACAGCACCTTCAGATTTGGATCTGCCCTTGGGGGAGGGAGTTTAGAGTTTCTCTCAGCCGACCTCAGAATGAGCTGGCTGGGTTTAGTCACCTCACTAATGCAAAACCGGTAGTTGTGACCTCAAACGGCTCTTTCTAGAATATTCAAGAGCCAGGGAGATACCAAGCATCTTTGGGATGCCCTGCCTGAAGCACAGGCAGGCCAAGTAATAAATTTGGGCATTTAGTCATTATTCCTTGAGGAAGGAATTAAGATTATTCAGTGCTGGAAACATTGAGGCTTTCTAGGGTACCCCTCCCTTCCTTGCCCAGCTCAGACTGAGGGCTCTGTCTTTGGGTTTCCTTGAAGTTCTTGCTCCTCTGATTTATTTATTTATTTTTTTTAAAACCAAGTCTGGACTAGTGGGAAATGCCAGACATTCCTGTTACATTTATAAGACTGGTTCTTCCAGTGGGATTCAGTTGATGCTTTGTAAATACATGTAATGGGAGGCAGGAGGAAGAATTAAAAAGCAAAGCTTGTTGGTAGTGGGCATGGTGCTGCGGGCAGATGGGTATTTGGGATACTTCTTGGCTGCTGCGTTTCTGCTTTCGCCCCTGGACAAGGTCATGGTGTCTTTGATTAATTTTTCTGAGCTCACTGAACTACTGGAAAATCTTGTGAAGGGGATTCTGACTGGAAACATAATTTTACTTTCTCTTTATTTATAAAGTCTTCAGGTGGGTGGGGGATTTCCATGAGACGGGGAGAGCTCACGTGCCTATTCTTAAAAACTTCCAAGTCATGCTGTGGATGTAGTTTCTGTCTTGGGATCCTGTTGTTTCATATTCCTCTTGTTCCCAGAAGCTGCGCAGACCTGCTCACCTGCTTTTGTGTAGAGGTGATTTCCCAGCAAAGGCTTATTTTTTTTTTTTGGCATCTAGAGAAGCCAGTGCTGCTTTGCAGGTGTTGGAGGATGCAGCAGCAAGTGTTAGAGGGCTAAAACATAGTGTTTCAGGGCTGACCAGTATATTTTCCTATAATAATGGGACTTTGTCGGGCTTTTTATGTGGGCAGACTTTCTTGTACTGACTCTGGTGAGTCAGCAGCTTCTGGCAGGGCTGAGAGAAAGGAGACTTTGCCAGGGCAAATTATGGTTTTCACTGGCCTGACTCCTTTATGCGGCATGGGAGTGAGGCGATGGTGAGTCAGGGCCGCCTGCAGGAGGATCTGCACGATCCGCACGTACTGGGGAAGGTCTGCAGAGCAGAAGTGCGGAGGGGAGGAGCGTCGGCTCGAACAGAGCCTCTGCGTGGCAGGCTGGCAGGGCATCTCCCTGCCTGTTCCTTAGAGGCATGGCTTCGTTCTGGTCAGCCCTGCTAGCTTTGGCAAAGCTTTTGGGTTTATTAGTGCCTCTGTTTCAAAGCTGAATACACTGAGCTGGCTGGTGTGTGCAGCTAACACCATTTTGTGATTTATTGGATTGGGTTTTTTGTCTCCTTGGCAGGCAGAACAAAACCCCCCTGCTCTATCCCTGCTTTTGGCTGAGCAGCAGCCCATGTCTCTACAAGTGCTGCGCTAAAAGCATACCTTATAGGTGAAGGCAGCTTATGTTGAAAGAGCAGCCAGCTTTGAATATCGTCTGCATGCCCAGGGGATGAAGTTTGAAGTCAAAACTAGTGATCTGCCCATGCCAGTAGCCACTACATTACATCACTCTCTTTTTGAACACCAGCAGTCTAGCCTGGGCAGGTTGAAGAGGACAAACAGCTTTTAGCTGCCACTGCTGCTTGAGGAAATGATTGTATTGCAGCCTGAGGTGTGCAGTTAGAAATGCCTGGGGGCACCAGCGCTGCTGGGAAATGAGTGTCCTCCCATTCCTGTGGACAGTTAAGCTCCACTTGGGGTTCTTCTTGGGGCTGCAGGCTCTGCCTGCTGTTGTGCAGATGCTCGAGTCCTGTAGGGGCAAGCAGCTTGAATTCAGACAGGTTTTTTTATCCAAAATTTGGAAAAGAAAAAACCCAACTAAACAAAAAAACCAACCCAGTTTTAAATCTTGTGGTGGTTTTCTGTGGCCCTGGATGAGGGGGAATGCAGGGGATGGGGAAGACCCCTGGCCTTTTCAGTTGAAGAGGGACCTTGAGCATATTAAAGAAACCTTCAGTCTCTTACATGTTCTCTGCCAAGATGGTGTGTTTAAATCAGCTCAAGTTTACTTGCTTGTACAGGTTTGAAGGATGGGTTTTAAGCTTAGGCAGACTTTGCCATGATTAGGTGCTTCTCAGCAGAAGATTGCCTGTGTAAGAGCATATCTGCAGTCACACTAGCACCAAGCTGCCCTGGTCCCCAGTTGCAATGGGAAACAGTCGAGGCCTGTAGGAGAAATGATTCAAGAGCTGGGAGGGAGGAGGCAGAATCTCTGCCTGCACACTCAAGTGCTTGAATTTTGTTGCGTTGTGTAGCTCCAAGGGAAGACTGGCAATGAAGAGAAGCTATGAAGGGAACATCTGCATAGAAGGCAGGTGAGCTTTGGGTGGTGTACGTGGGGGATGACATGGAAATAGAAGTGTGTCTTGCCTGTATCTACGACTCTCAAATAGGAACATAAAGATAGCTTGACCCAGTAGCAGCTTTCTTGTTACCTCCATATTCATCACGTGGGTGTGTAGGTGTCTGCACCTGATGAGCGAGTCTGGTGATTCCTAAACCTGGCACCGCTTTGTTCTCTTGTAGACACAGGATTCCAGCAACGATGTCGAAGCACCATGATGCAGGGACTGCTTTCATTCAGACCCAGCAGCTGCATGCTGCCATGGCGGACACCTTCCTGGAACACATGTGCCGCTTGGACATTGACTCAGAGCCAACCATTGCGAGAAACACCGGCATCGTCTGCACCATCGGTAGGTGATTCCTAGATCGAGAACGGCAGCTGTGAAACCCCTGTGTTGGTGAAACTTGAGAAATTTGCGAGAAGGCTTCATCTTTCATCCCTTGCCAGGGATGAAATTGTGTGTTGAAAGAATATCATTTTCCTATGTCTGCCTAACCTGTGTTATTGCTAGGAGCAAATACAGTAGCCAGGGAAATCTGCTGTGCTCCTCAAGGCACGTTAAAACAATCTTTGCTGCTGTAGAGATGGACTGCTTCAGCGCTTAGCAAGTCTGCATCCATTTCTCTTCCACATGAAGCAGCCTGGCTTGTGTGGGTTATCTCATTACTTTTACAAAGTTAATATTCAAACTATTTCTTTCTCCTAGGCCCAGCCTCCCGCTCGGTGGAGAAGCTGAAGGAAATGATTAAATCTGGAATGAATGTTGCCCGGCTCAACTTCTCTCATGGCACCCATGAGGTAAGGGTGAGCTCTGAGCTGGGATGGGCCCAGCCGGGGCTGTGTGTTTGTGCCTGCTGACCCTGTCCCTCAGGAAAGAGGGAAATCCAGCTTTGTCCAGACCAGCCTTAGTGTGGGAAGGTGAAACTTAGCTCTGCTTTTGGGGAAAGCATGCTGGTTGTACATACCGAGCCTCTGTAATTGCTGGTAATATTTAAGTGTGCTTTCTGAGCTGTATTGAAAGCAGTTCGGGTTGGTTCCACACCCTTCTGTACCGGGGAGCCAGGTACCTGAATATGACACTTGTGTGCCAGCTGCTTGCCATGAAATCCTTCAGTTCTTCCTCCTGTCCTGTTAGCTGTACAGGGCAGCTGCATCTCAGTTAATAGCAGAAGCTGAGGACATTTGTCCCTCTTTTGTTGAGCACCACTGCACAAGTACACAACTATCAGTGGCTGGTCTTGCTTGATTTGTTGCTGAGGGTTTTGCAAGCAGGCGATCAATGAATAACCTTGTCTCAAAAGGATACTGTTAGTGATTGGAAGTAATTACTGTGCCTAGTTCAAAGAATTTAATTCCTGGATTTGCTTGGCTAACCGGCTGCCCTGGTTGTGTTCCTGGCAGTCATGAAGCTAGCACACCAGTACTTGGGAGGTGGTGCGGTGAGCTTATAAGAATAAGGTCAAAAGAAATCAACACTGTTTGTGGCAGATGAGCCCTTACTGATATAAATAGAAGAGGTCCTCAGCGGTACTGGAGGAGCCAAGGATCCTATTCCAGGTTGCCTGGAATGCCACTCTGAGCCTTGCCATTGAGTTTTTTCACCCTGGCGGCCCTCCAGCTTACGAAATGTCAGATGGTAGCCAGTAGCAGCTGTAGGTGTCTTTACTTACTGAACCGTGGACCTCGTGGTGTGTAACAGCTTGGCCTCTCACCCTTGTGGCCTTTAAAGGCCACAGGGCACTGTCAAAATTGAAAGGTCTGATGCTTAACTGCAGACGGCCATCAGACCTTGACTAAACGCCGTGGATAGTGTCAGTGCATGGGCTGCAGTTAGCAAAATCTGCCTAAAGAGAGGGTAGCGTGGAGTAACCCTGCCTCTCGGTAGTCAAATCCTGCAGCTGGTTGGCTTGTGGGCCAGGTGGGTGGTTCGTCACAGAGTTGGTGGCCAGACTGAAACTCGGAATTTTCACACTGTTACTGCTCAGTGGAGCTGCTGCTGTGGTTTGTGTATTTGTTAGCTGAGGTCAAGGACAGGTACTGTGGCTTTCTGCTTTGTGTGAGGTCTAATTGCACATTTCATGCAGATGAAGTTAAATTACAGCGGAGTCTGGTCTTGCTGTCACCTCCTGTTGAGTTTGACTGTCAGCCGTAGCCAGTCTTGAGTTCCCTCCTGGTTCTTCCAGAACACTTAAGTTTCCAGTGAAGCCCCAAAGAGTTTTTATCTGTCGAGTGCTTCTGTTTTTACATCCACCCCAAAGCATTCAGCAGGGCTTAAACTTTTAACAGATGTGCTTTGACACCTGGCTGCCACCCTTTAATATAGAAAAAACTTTGCTTTTATTTCCAGTTCTGCTTGCATTCCTGTTCTGCATAGGTAACTTCAGGAAGTCAGACTCTCTAGACAGAAGGCAGTTAGACCTCGCTGTCAAACTAAAAATGAGAAATCACGATGACTGGGCCCAGAGAAATGTAATAGCATTGTTCGGGCAGATTTTCTATACTGTAACCTTCTAGGCTGTGGTTATTGGAAGAGTTGAGGCCTTCTCAGTCCCAACTTGCACAGTCAATCAATAAAAAAAAATAATTTTTCCTTCTCTAAAGAGTTAGGGGTTGTGGTATATCTCTGGCTGAGAGCATGCAGACAAACTTTAGCACGGCTTTTTCCGGCCCTGGCTTCCTGGCACTGGATTATTATCCCTACCACGCTGAAGTCAGTGTGTGGGGCTCCTGCGGAGGGGGTGAGTGGTGTGGGAGGAGCTGAGTGTTCCCAGGTGAGTCAGGTCAAAGGCTGTTGGCCTGTGGCACAGAGGGGAAGGGGTATTTCTTATCTACAAAACTCTGTCAAGTGTTACACAATTTGCAGTCAAGGTTATCTCTTAATGTTGTTTAAGCAAGTAAAGTAAACTGATCTGCTGGTCATCTGAAGCGCATTTGTGGTAGTTGGGGTGGGAAACTGGCAGCACTAGTAAACTGCTTTTGCACATGTGAAAATTTGGAGGTTGGGTGCATGGTGCTGCTGGAGTCTTGAACTTCTAGCTGTGATTTCTTTGGCTCTCAAAATAAAACATAAATACTTAAGTGGATAACGTCCTCTTTATCTTTAGGGGAAATGTAAGCCAAAGAGTTCTAAAAAAGCTTGTCCATCTGCTCGCCTGTGGGACTGATAAGAGGGGTCAGGCTGGCAGTCTGTGGGGGAGTTGGCAATGCAGAGAATGGCATCCTCCCTTCCATGCTCTGACGGGAGCAGAACAGCCATGTGGGGCAGTTGCTTAGCTGTGCTGTCCTTCTGGCATTCAGGAATCTTCCCATGCACATAATCGCCTAGCTGCCAGTGCTGCCAGTGTTTTGCCATGCTGAATAGGCAGGTGTTCAGCAAAGCTTTTGAAAACATTCTTCCCAAAGGCCTGTTGGTTGGTGGGCCACCTTCGAATGGCAAGTGTATGTCCTGATGGAAAATCACTTCAGCCGAGTGCCTGGATGCTCTCCTTGAGTTGTCCTTCTAGGATTAGAACTGGGGGCACTGAAGGCAGAGCTAGATAACTGCCAGGCTGTTTCATGTGGGGAAGGCTTTTGTATCCTCTTTCTTGGTTTTTTGGAAGCCTAGTCTGAATAAAATTCTCAAGCTAGAACTGAAATTGAGCATAATGTGAGAGCAGAGCTGTCAGCTTGGGTAGTGTTTAGGGTGCGTAGTGATACTTTCCATAAGTGGTGGAGTAAAAGTGACCTGAATGTTTCCATCTCTTTCCTTGCCAGTATCATGAGGGCACAATCAAGAATGTGCGAGAAGCTACAGAGAGCTTTGCCTCTGATCCCATCACCTACAGACCTGTGGCTATTGCACTGGATACTAAGGGACCTGAAATCCGAACTGGACTCATTAAGGGAGTAAGTTTTTTTGTGGTGTGGTTTTTTTTTTTTTTTTTTTTTTTTCCCCACTGTGCAAGATTAGATAGTGTTTTATGCCTGTGGCCTTTTCCAAACAAAAATGTTTCTGGGGAATGAGGTAATGAACTACCTACCAGAAGTTTTGACAAACTGCTGCAGGTTGTAAGGTGGTTGTGTGCTGCTTTTTACTGATTTTGCTGAAATGCATGGCTGTTTTGACACAGAGTGGCACAGCAGAAGTGGAGCTGAAGAAGGGTGCATCACTCAAAGTGACCCTGGATAATGCCTTTATGGAGAACTGTGATGAGAATGTGCTGTGGGTGGACTACAAGAATCTCACCAAGGTTGTAGAAGTAGGCAGCAAAATCTATGTGGATGATGGTCTGATTTCCTTGCTGGTTAAGGAGAAAGGTTGGTAATCTCTGTTCCAGCTATGCCTGCTTTTTTCCTCAGAGCATATTTGTGCTTTCCTTCCAGTAACTGGTTTAGCTTGCAATTGTATGTTAGAGTACATACAATTAGCAGCGAGATATTGCCTATAATCCCAGAATGTGTAGTAAGATGGAGGTGAGGCTTTTGGGGTGCTCTGTTTGGTATTCAGGGCTCCTGTGTACAGAAGTGCAACCTGGCAGCTTTTTTTTTTTTGGAGGGGGCTTTCCCAGCCTCCTGCACACAAGCAACAAATGGCATCTTTTCCAAGAACAGCACAGAAGCAGTTTTAAATCGGTCTGCTGTGCTCCCATAGGGAAACTGCAAGCTTGTGTGTTAGATAAATCTTCTGAAGAGACCGGTGATGTGCTGCTTATCATGCGCAGTTGCTGCTGGCACTGCTGTTCTCAGGCAGGGAGGTGGTGTGGGAGCTGGTGTTGGGGAGCTTCCCAATAAACACTGACCGTGGGAATGCCTCTGTTTCAGGCACTGACTATGTCGTGACAGAGATTGAGAATGGTGGCATGCTTGGCAGCAAGAAGGGAGTGAACCTGCCTGGTGCTGCAGTTGACCTGCCTGCAGTCTCTGAAAAGGACATTCAGGACCTAAAATTTGGTGTGGAGCAGAATGTGGATATGGTGTTTGCTTCCTTCATCCGCAAAGCTGCTGATGTCCACGCTGTCAGGAAGGTGCTAGGGGAAAAGGGAAAGAACATAAAGATCATCAGCAAGATTGAGAACCATGAGGGTGTGCGCAGGTGAGCTTTTTGCAGGTGACATTTTAGGCTTGCCCCACTGTGTCAATGAAAGAACAAGGCCTTTCACACTAGTCAAAACTCCTGCTCTCTGGCTTGCCAGCAGCAGCAAACTTACCAGTCCGAGTAACAAGGTGGTGGTGTGAGCCATTGGTTAATGCCGTGTGTGTGTGACTTGATGTGGCTACAGTATGAACAGAGTAACTGTCACGCACCCTGAGCTCATGGGGACAGTGTCACAATCTCCTTGCATCCTTGGAAAATCTGCAGTATTTTTTTGTAGTGTGTGTGAGCTCAAACTTGCTGTTCCGGATGCAAATTGGTCAGCTAATGTGTGGGAATTCCCAAGTCTGTTACAAACTATCAGACTAAAATATCTGGGAGCAATTCATGCTCCCCTTGATCTGTCTTTGTATAGCTTTAGAAAGCTTTACATAGCACTCTATATGTGCTATGACTTGGTCTTGGTTTTCTTCCTCTTACCTTGGCATTACAGGGTACCAAAATAGCACCTGGAAAGCTCATGCACTGACAGCGTAGCTGCATATCATGCTCCAGAATGATGCTCCCTCTCAGAGCGGGGGGACAGAGCAAACAGGAAGGTGCTCTGCAGAACAAATAGGGTAACAAACCTCTTCTCTTGCTGTCAGGTTCGATGAGATCATGGAGGCCAGTGATGGCATTATGGTGGCCCGTGGTGACCTGGGAATCGAGATCCCTGCTGAAAAAGTCTTCCTTGCCCAGAAGATGATGATTGGACGCTGCAACAGGGCTGGCAAACCAGTCATCTGTGCCACTCAGGTACTCAAAACGCAGTGTTAGCTTCAAACTGCTGGAGTCTGGCAGGGTGTGACTCAGTAGCTGTCACGGCTTGCTGGCGTTTGCTGGAGGGTGAGATGCCAAGAGCAAAGAGGTTTTTCTCATAGCTGCATAGCTTATCTTGAGGCACTTCTTTTTAATGTGTGTTTGGGATCTTCGCAAGTAAGGTTACAGGACCTCTTGTGTGGCTGCTGAAGGTTTTACCCCTCAAAAAACCTCATGCAGTACAAGCCTTTTGGGCTGACTAAAATTCCAGAGAAAAACTGCACATGCTTTGCCTTGGCATCTTGCAGCAGCACATCTGTGTCTAACAGAGAAGACTTGCTAAGGTTCCCAGGTACCTTATACGGTGTGCCCACGCTGCAGCAGTCGGAAGGGACTGCATAGAAGATCCATCATTTCATTATTCTGGGAGCTGCTAGTGAGTGAGGGAGGGCTGATGCTCAGCTTCACTGGTTCCAGTAGGGATCATGTGTGGACAGTCCTCAGGTGCTGGGAGGGCTGATTTTTTTTTTTTTTTTTTCGCCTGCCTGTGCTTGCTCTGTGCGCAGCCTGTGGAGGTGAAATCTGTCTCAAGACAGTAGAGTCAGACAAGGTCCTGGATTTACAGTGGCATGTGCTCCTTCCTCTTCCTGTATTGCTACAGAAATGCTGCCCCAGGTGGTGTTTCATGAGGAAATAAGTGCTGTTTGCCCAGTGGTGAGCTGCAGCCGGAAAAAAGTTGAGCACCTGAGGGGGATAGGAGAGCTGGCCAGGCTTTGGTGTGTGGAGTTACACTAGCTTCTGGGAGAAGGGGGTGGGAAGGGCTGACCTCATGGAAAGCTCTTCAGAGGTTTTCCTCTCTCTTCAGAGTGGGCGCTTAGGAGGTGGTGGTGGTAGCTGTTGTGAGTTTACTAGCCTGTACGTAATATAAGGAACTTGAAATCTTGTGTTGGATGAAGATGGCTTTAGTTGGTGCAGACCTTGCTGTATACCTATTTCTAGGCGGAAAAAACAAAACTCCTAGATGCTAATTTGGGAACATGTGGCTGGATTTGAGCTTCTGTAAAGATGTCTAATGTAATCCTTGGCTCTAGAGAGCTGAGAGTTCCTTGGACCAAGCCCTGTGCTGAAAAATTAAATTGAAACATTGGAGTATTGTGTCTGTAATGTTGCGTGGATTAAATCTCCCTGGAAAAGGAGTAAATCTAGAACAGGTACAAAATTTATAAATGGGTTGTTTTTCTTGCTGGTAGATACTTGAGTTCAAAGCTTGTTAGGGACCAGGCTGCTCTCTGCCCTGGACCCACAGAAGTCTTCTCCCGGAGTCCTTAGGCTTCATCCTATCTTCTGCCCTGTCCGTGGAGTGTATTGAGGTGCACTCGTGAAAAAGCAGCTGCTTCCTTCTGCAGTGTCTTGATTTCTTTGGATTTGTTCTCTTCCAGATGCTGGAAAGCATGATCAAGAAGCCTCGCCCAACCCGTGCTGAGGGCAGCGATGTTGCTAATGCCGTCCTGGATGGAGCAGACTGCATCATGCTCTCTGGAGAGACCGCCAAGGGAGACTACCCGCTGGAGGCTGTGCGCATGCAGCATGCTGTGAGTACTGTCTTTGCTCTGGTGGGGAGCTGCTCCCACAGGTTGTCCTGCATCTTCTGTCTCAGCCAGGCACCTGAAGATACACATCTGTGTGGTGCTAGATGGCAGCACCTATCATTACTTTGGACTGCTTTCTTTGTTCACACACCTGCTGTGGGTTTTTCTTGACCTAGCATGGTCCTACAGGTCTGAAACCTCACTTTGTGTGCTCCAAACTATTGTCAGGCAGAGCGGAGAACTACTCTGTAGTGCTCTGAAATCTAAAACTTCAGATTTCTCCAGCTAGTGTTTTTTTGTTTGTTTGTTTTGTTTGTTTTTTTTGTTTAGGGGCAGGGTAAAGGGGTTTTTACTGTTACCTTGGTATGAGTTTCTTCAAATGCCCTATTCATTGTGGCATGTTAAATGCCTTAAACTTCTCCAAGGTCAAGGAGCTGCTTAAGCTGTTTATCTCTAGGTAATGAAAGGTATTGGCTGACTTCTCCATGAGGGGTGGGGGAGGTTTGCAAGTCTGATTTACAGCACTGTTGCATTCAGCACCTGGTGTGCTTGGTGTTGGGGGTGTTTGCTGCATGAGTACTGACAGCACCATATTTTTGCATGCCCAAACTGCCAGAAACCTCTGCTCTGCTTTGAGTTCACCCAGCTCGCGTTTCAGCTGATAAAAAGCCTGATGTCAAGTATTTAAAAGTGTTGCTTTTCCCCAGTTACCAGTGCTGTGAATCACAGCAGTGATAACTCTTCACCAGTTTTATTTGCAATTCAGGTTATATAGATTAATCAACTCAGCTAGTGTGTGTTTGCAGTGCATTATGTAAATATCTTTTACCTCTAACTTGTCAATATGGAGTGGTGTTTTTTGCCTGTGGGAAATGCAAAATGCCTTGGTAAGTTACTGGGCAGTGACTGCTGGTTTACAGGCTGAATGCTAACGGTGCACCTAAAAGGTTCTTCCTCAGTTTTCACTCCCTAAATCACAAGGGTTGACTTTCTACCAGGAGTTAGAAACTTGCTGCAGCAAACCTTACACCTGGGTTTCCATTCTGGCATTAATTTTTAGAATCAGGCAGGCTGTATGGTACCTGTATCCTGAGCTCAGGATCTGTTGTGCATGCTTCCTTCTCCCTGCAGACCTGAGGACAGTGGTGTCCGCTCTGCCAGGCCCCTGGAGAAATGCTGAAGGCTTTAACCCTCTGTGCAGAAGATTAAATACAGATTCACTTTATTTCATGTAACGTGGTGCAGACAGCAAGGTGCTCACTCTGTGATGGTGGGAGCACGTTCCCATACAGTCAGGATCTTTCTTCTAAGCTAATTCATTTGGCGTTAGTTGAGAGGACCCCTGCCCAGCAATAGTGCCCTGAATAACCATGGTCTGAAAATCTGCAGCATGGCCAGAGCAGATAAATATTTTGATCTGAAGCGGTCAAGCAGTCATAGCAGGGAGAGATCACCTTATCCCTGGTAAAGAGCAGCTCCGGTATGCAATGCCTGGCCTGAAACTGGTGTCAGTTTGGTTTTATATATTTGTTAATCCAGTGCTGCTGTCGGAGTATTCCAGGGAAAGCTCCCTCTGTACTGAGGTGCTGGCAGCAAATGTGGGCTGTGATACTGAATCAGGGTCTGCGCTCTGTAGTATCCGTGCACCTCTCTAAAAGGCTTGACCTGCCTATCCCTGGCCTGTAGTCATTTTGCTTTGTGATCCCCTTCCAGCTAGCCTTGTAGAAACGAGCTTGCTCTTCAGTGGATGGCATCTCTATGGCAAAAATGCTGTCTGCTTTGAGTTTAGTAGCAAGCTTTCAAACATGGGGCAGGCTGTTTCCTGCCTGCTCCCTTCCAATTCCAGTCCATGATCCGCAGTTGTTTTCAAATGCCACGCTGGCCCTGCTGTCTAATGGGGACAAGGCTTAAATGGCTTTTCTGTTTTCCTTTGTCCTGCCTCCACGGTGGTATCTCCACCTGTGTACCAACTGGAAACCCTTGAGCCATTTTTGTATGACTGAAGCCAGCTGTGCTGTGGAATTAAGAATTTCTGTGCCTTTCTGCAGCCACTGTCAAAGCAGAGGTGTGTACGCATACCCTGTAAGAACTGGGGAATGCAGGTTTCCCTCTAAACTCAGGTTCACTCTGGGTGTTATGCAGAGTGGCCTACCTTTGTAGCAGGAGCTGAAGAATAAACTGCCTGGCTCTTGTTCTTGGAGTAAGTTTCTGAGGCAAATACTTCCATTTTATCTAATGGCAAGTGTAAAGCCTGCAGCAACAAAACTGACTGCCTCAGGACTAGAGTTGGCACTGGACTGCTGTTCCTGCCTGTCACATATGTCCTGTTATTTTTAGACATAAGATACTTAACTACTTTGGCTTAAACTGATATCTCTGGAAGAGGGATAATTCCTAGCATCACATAAAATAATTCATTAACACTAGAGAAGCAAAATTCTTATTTGGAAGGGGTCTAACTACAGAGCTTTCCCTATTATGGCACTTCAGCCTCTGCTTAAATGTAAACTTGTCATGCTTTGTGTAGCAGCTGCTCACTTTTCTGAAGTAACTGGATGAAGTTGTCCTTGAAAAGATGATCAACCTTCGCATGCTTTTCCAGTCTCTGCAAGGCACCTTTATTGGGTTGTCAGGGGCTAGTACAACCTTATGTTAATGAGAGCTGTCTTTTAAATGTGAGCGACTCCCAGCATACTGGGATGAATAGGTTACTGAACCTGTTGCAAGTGCTTGGCCTGAACAGAAGGCCTTTGGTCGTGCCTGTACCTCTTGTCTGGCATGGTGCAGACACCCCAACATACAGGCTGTGACAACCCTATAAAAGGAAGTCCTCTTCCTATTGATCTCTTCTATACCGAAAGGGAAGTTGGTGTAGCACCTTGAGGTGAAACTTCATTGGCTCTCAAGTTAAACTAAACCTAATGAAGCTGAAGGAGATGGTCTCCCAACTTCAGGGTTGTTGTTGAAACTGCATTGCTTGCATATTGGCTCCACAAAGAGAGTTCCAGCTGTGCTGTGTGGTGTGGGGTCATGGAGCTACAGAGATTTCCTCTTGAGGAACTGTAGGCAGGACCATCAGCAGGTTGGTAGATGCCGTGAGAGTCTCTTGAGGAAGTAATAAACAGCCGCCGCACAGCGCAGTCTCACTCTGAGCTGGCTTGCTCTGGTCCTTGAAAAGCAATCTGTGTTTGCCTGTTCTGAAAGGACTTAAAAAGACAGCAAGAATGCCACCTTTGAAAGGCCTGCCCAGTGACCAGGGCCTACCAGTTAAACAGTGTGGTGGGCCAGCCAGCGCGGCTGTGGCATGTTAGACTGGGTTGCGTTCACCAAACTGACAACCTGAGAGCCAAAGAGAGTTTCACAGCTTGACCTTTGATATCCTCTTGCATGCATTACTATGACAATCAAGCAAATGAAAGTGATCTCATGTTACTCTGGTGTATCTTTCCTTCTTTTTCTTTCCTGTTTTCTTCTCCTTCCCTCTTACTCGGGCCTGCAGATAGCTCGTGAGGCTGAGGCCGCAATGTTTCATCGTCAGCTGTTTGAAGAAATTTTCCGCCTCAATGTTAACAACAGGGACCCTGCCGATGCCATGGCAGTAGGCGCAGTGGAGGCCTCTTTTAAGTGCTTAGCTCCAGCCCTGATAGTTCTGACCGAGTCTGGCAGGTAGGGCTCCGAGAGGGGGCTTGGTGCCAGTACGTTCCATGAGCAAAAGCATGCTCCCTTCTAACACTGCAGACATTAAGCAAGCAGCTCACTGCTTCGGTATCAGCCTTGCATAACTGCTGTGGTCTGAGTTGACTTCTGTGTGGCAGGGAGGGACTCCAGGTAGGCAGGAGCAGAGCGAGAGTGCCTGGCAGTTGGCATGAATGTCACCTGAGTGTGGGCTTGGCAGGATGAGGTGACTCAGTAGGTGCCACCAATTTGGAAAAGAAACCTTGAAAACTGAATGGTTCCTCTGTAAGGGTGTGCGGCTCAGGTGGCTGAGCCTTGTGGCCGTCACCACAGCGTGCTGAACTAAATCTGGGCTTGCTGATTGGTAACTGTTACTGTCAAAAGCTGATGGTATTTGTGTGACGCCTTCCTGATAGAGCACCTCACCTTGCCCTGTGCTGCCCTGAGTGACTGACGTGAGTGTTGTCTTCCCGAACGCATGTTGCTCTTATAGATTGCCCGGGAGGCCGAAGCCGCCATCTTTCACAGGCAGTTGTTTGAGGAACTGCGTCGTCTGACTTCCCTGAACTGTGATCCCACGGAGGCTGCTGCTGTTGGCGCTGTGGAAGCGTCCTTCAAGTGCTGCAGTGGGGCCATTATTGTCCTCACCAAGTCTGGAAGGTAGGAGGTGACAGGTTCCCTCAGATCAAGCCCATTTTGTGACAGGGTGGGGGAAGTAGACTCAAAAAGATGGCTTTGAAAGACTAGAGCTGTCACAGTGAAGCCCTGGTTTTGGCAGCAACTGAGAGCCCAGGCCGCCTGCCTGCAGTGCTGGTTCCTCAGGAGATGGGCAGACATCTTGGACATCTGCACATACGTAACCTCCAAGTTCCTCAGCCGGCCTCTGCCAGTGTGGCATCAGCACCAAGCCCTGCCTCCCCTTGCTGTTGCAAATGGCATCTCTGCCAGCAGCGCTGGCTGGAAGAGTCAAGGGGAAATAAATGTTGCAGCTTCGATTCAGACTTCTTGGCAAGAAATCCTCCATTTAACAGTAAGACACAAGCTCAGTGGATGCAGAATCTGTGGGGGTTTTTTGGGTTTTTTTTTTTTTGGATTTTTTGTTTTTGTTTTTTTAAATCAAGGTCTCGGATTTTGTAGTAGCATCCAAATTATTGGTCCCTTGCTGAACCTTTTGGGCATCAGTCCTGCTTGCCTAAGCCCAACGGGCAAAGAGGGACTGCTTAGCCTATAATTGTTAGGCAGGGAAACTGAAAGTCTTGGGAATTTTCTCTTGCAGGCTTCGTTATGCCTGCCTGCACGTAATCTTGCTGAACAGGCAGGCCTCTGGCAGGCACCCAGCAGCCAAGTGCTGCCTGCACTCAGGTGAGCTCGGTGCCTTGGCTGCAGTTGAGAGACAACGACGCAGATGCACTGGAACTATATAGTCTGGGATTCCTGTCCAGTGACAGTGACAACTGCTGAGTAGAGACTCACTCTTCCAGTTTTGGAAAGGGAGCTGAAGCCTTGCTGATCCAATTTTTCATCTAGAGGAACTTGGGCTGCCCAGTCAAAGCATGTCTGACCATAAGTCTCAGAATTCTTTCTGGAAGACAATCTGAATTTCTTGCACTGGATTCAGACCAAAAACATAGCGCAGCATCAGAGATGTGATTATATGCACTGGGCATGGTCTCCCTGAAGATCTGGACCACCGGTGAATCCTTCACCTAAATTTACAGCTTAAAATGATCTGAAGCAGCCACTTTCTGCAGAGCTGAGGAGTGACTGCAAGCACTGAGTTTCTGGATACCCTCGTGCTTCTAATATTTCTTTGTAAAAGGTTCCAGTCTTACACTTGACCTTTTGAAAGAGATTTGAACTCTGATATTTGAATATTTTTAGCTGTGGATTCTGTTACGGCCTTTGAGTACCTGGATCTCCTAGAGCTACAAGGAGATTTCTTGGACAGTGTGGGAAGGATTGTCTGAGAGGTGGCACGTGTGTTTGGGTGCTTCAAGCAGACTGCTACTGCCTACCTTAAGCAGCGATCTTTGAATCTGAATATTGCAGAGTTTGGCTCCACGAAACAAGGCTGCAAAAGCTACTAGTGGAGGTACCGGCACGCTCATCAGAAAGATGGAGCTGTAAATGCCAGTGCCTTGCAGGTTTAACCTCCATTTATTTGCCAATGCCCTCGGCAAGCAGTGCCTGGGGAAAGGGAAGCCGTAGTCCCCACCCAGGGTGTGCTGCTTGCTATTTTAAGGAGACTCTGCCTGTCTTCCCATTTTGGCCTCTGTTGTGTTCGCTTCCTGTTGGGCGCAAGAGCGGAGCTCTATGGAGGAGCCGGCCTGTTTGCTGGCTTCAGCAGGTGAACGTGGCTGGGAGGCAAATGGCTTCCTCCTTGGCAAGCTTTGGGGAGTGCTGCTGGCATGGGCACTTCCCATCCCATAGACCGGGAGCTCCTCAAAACAGAGGGAACTTGCAGGGACCCCCACTGAGATGCCAAGGCCAGAATAAATGGCACCTCGCCACCTTAACATAGCAACAGAGACAAATAAAGGCTTGTTTTTGCGACCAAAACACCCAGATGGCACTTTCTAAACTTGGAGGCAAGGTGAATTTCACCAGGGGCCAGACTGCTCTTGGTGGTGGTCTGTCCAGTTGCCTAATTGAGAATTCAGCAGAGCATCTGGCTCGTTGGTGAGCTTGGCTCTTGTAGCATCTCCTGTGGCCATCTTCTGTGTCCCTCCAGGGGTTTTGTGGAGCCCTCCAGGGTGACAGCCAAACCTTGCTGCTGCTTGTGCTCCCGTTGGCTGTACACAGGCTTCCTCAGGTGGCTGTGCCTGCAGCGTGGTGCTTCACCTCCTGGTGTGGTTTCCTTCTAGGTCAGCGCACCTGGTGTCCCGGTACCGCCCGAGGGCTCCCATCATCGCCGTGACCCGCAATGACCAGACGGCACGCCAGGCTCACCTCTACCGGGGCATCTTCCCAGTCCTGTGCAAAGAACCAGCTCATGACTCCTGGGCGGAGGATGTGGACTTGCGTGTGAACCTGGGCATGAACGTTGGTGAGTGATGCTGCGCTAGCCTCACGTGGGGAACGGGCTGGTGGGCTGTGGTGGTGCTGTTGGGGTTACTGGTGGGGACAGGTGACCAAGCGAGAGTAACTGGCTACCTGTGTGGTAACAGCATCCAGTTGGGAAATGGGGAAATGGTAGTTGCATAAGCACAAGTGCATCCGGTTGGGAAATGGGACAGTGCGTTTGTCACAGCTGCCTTAAAATAGGTTCCAGCAGACAACCAGATTAACAGCCACCTCAAGTGCTTGAACTGTGGTGCTCCTTGCTCCTGTGAGAGAAGCAAAGCCCGGAGTGAGGAGACTCCTTTCTCCAGCTCCTCTGCAACTCCTGTGCTGTTGAATTTCACACTCCGTACTGCAGAGGGGCTTGAGCAGAGGCAAAGGGTCCCCAATGGGTGGGCAGCCAGGAGTACAGGATCCTAATACCGACCCAGAGCTGTGGCTGCTGTGGGACAGGCTGCCTGCCCCCCTCTGCACCTGAGTGGCCTGGGGAGGGGGTGACAGGCTTGCCATGTGGCAAGCTGGTGGCAGTGGGACCTGAGCTTCTGATGCCTCCCTCTCTTCTCTCCTAGGCAAAGCACGTGGGTTCTTCAAGAGCGGTGACCTGGTCATCGTGCTGACGGGCTGGCGCCCTGGCTCTGGCTACACCAACACCATGCGTGTGGTGCCTGTTCCCTGAACGACTGGCTGCAACCAGCAACCACCTTCCTTCCCCCTTCCCCTCCGCTCCCCTCTCCCCTTGCATTAGACCAGCCGTAGCTTGCGCTGTTCTTGTCCCTAGAGTGGATGTAGGTTGCTAAACACCACCCAGTGCAGTAGCAGCAGGGGGAAGAGACCTTAAATCACTAAAGAAAAAATATACTTGAAGTGTTTAGTTTTTTTAAAAACCTCTTCCTGTAGTGAAGTCCTGCCCTGACGTACCTTGGAGCAAGTGTAGGAGGCTCCTGCGTGCTGCTGGGAGCCCTCTGCGCACAGGGCCTGCCCTCAGCCTGCGCGCACCCTTCCCCTGCTGCCCCTTGATCTGGGTGTTGGGGAAGGGGACGGGGACGGGTGCCCTGTGGGCAGTGGTTCTGCTGAGACACTCCACGAGCTGCTGCGCACCCCCCTCCTATGCAGCCACCCGCTGTCCCAGCCACAGCCCTCCCCGCAGACCAAGTCCAAGGTGCACCCAGTGGGTGGTTTCCAGGGCTGGGGGCAGAAGAAGGTGTTGGCTCCCAGCACGCTCCACCTGTGTGCAAAGAGCTTCCCGTGCTCCCCTCGCAGCGCCATCCCTGTTAGTCGTGTTTCTTCCCCGCCCTGAGCCTCCCCCCCCCCCCGCACTCCGACGGCCCCCGGGGCGGCAGAGCACCACTGTTCATCAATAAAGAGAAGCTGAAGCACCGACCGGCCTGCCCTGTGCCTCGGGCTGGGAGGGGGGAAGGGCGGGGGTCGGGGTCCTGCTCCTGCCTCAGCCTGCCGGGAGGGCACCTGCCGCCCGCCCTGCTGCCGTTGCTCCAGCTCGGGGCCGCCCCCGCTCCCTGCTGTGGCCCGCCCGGCGCCAGGGCAGCGCACGGGCGTGCGCGGCCCCTTTAAGGGGCGGGTTCTCGCCTGGCTCCGCTCCTCCTCCCAGAGGGCGGGGCGCGATGGGCGGGGAGCTGAAGACGGCGATGGGCAATAGCGGCCAATAGGGGCTCGCGGTGGGGACGGGGCGTGGAGGCAGGCGACCAATGGGCAGGCGACGGGGAGTCTCGAGGAGGTCGGGCGCGCGGGGCATGACGGCGCCGGGCAGCGCGGGGCCGCCGCGCAGGTAGGGGCGGCTGGGGGGCACCGGGGGGCCGGGGCCGGAGCCGGGCCACGGGGGCGGGGGGGTCCGGAGGGGGTGGGCGGTGGGGCCCGGGCCCAGGGGGCGGGCGGGGCCGCGCCCCTGGTGCCGCCGGGGAGCCCGGTGTCAGCCCCCGCCGGCCGGCGCGCTCTGAGGGGAGCGCGGGAGCGCTGCCCCCCCCCCCCCCCGGCGCCTCGCTGAGGGAACGAGCCGGGCGGGGGCTCCCTGCGCTGCCCGGCCCGAGGCCGCCGGTTCTGCCTGCGGGGCGGCTCCGGGCGTGGGTGGAGGCTGGGGGCTGGCCCTGGGGGCTACTCCGGCCGCCTCGGCGGTGCTGGGCGGCGGCCGCGCTCTGTCGGCTCGCGGCTGCCCCGGTGGGGCCCGGGGCTGGGCTGGCTCCGGCGCGCGGGGTTCCCGCAGCGGCGCCGGCTCGAAGCCGCATCCCGGCTGCGGAGCGCCGAGACCTGCCGGCCCTGAGGCTCTGGCGCTCGCCCCGGCCGTGGCCCGCCGGGGACAGGGCCCGGGACAGGGGGACCGCCCCAGGCGCGGGGCCCGGGGACACGCGGCGCCGTCCCCGCCCCCCCTGACCTCCTGCCTCTCTCCTGACAGCGCCGCTCGGCACCGGCCGCTTCCCTCCAGCATCCCCGGCGGTGGCTCTGCTCCAGCAGCCGGCACACGGGACTGAAATGACCTTGAAAGCCGGGAACAAGGGCAGCTCGCCGGATCCCGCCCGGGCTCGCCTGGGCCGAGGCAGCCCGGCCGCAAGTGCCTCCCTCTGGCCCTGATCCTCGTGGGTTTTTCTGGGGGCGAAATCCCCGGCTCGCCCTCTCCTGCCTCCGCCACACGCTTCCCTCTCGCACCGGCGGCGGGGAGGGGATCCAGCGAAAATCAAACGCCGCCGGAGGGGCTCATGCCAGACCGTTTCCAGGCTGGATCCCAGTGCTGCGTAAGGGAAGGGAGGTGCTGATCCGGGGGCAGGGAGAAGCACCGGGCTTCGCCTGGCAAAGCTGCAGCGCAGGAGGCAAGCAGGGAGCCTCGGGGAGGCGGTGCGGGCAGGGTGGGGGTGTGAGCCCCTGTACAGCGCCCAGGGGGTCGGCACCTCGCCAGCAATGTGTTCTCTTTGCCGGGAACTCCTGCGCCCGCCTGCTGTGCCTTGTTTTGGGGACTTAGTGCTCCAACTGTTCCTGTCCTGCTCATAACTTGGGACGGTGATTTTCCTGCAGGAGCAGCTTCCTGCTAAAAAAATTTCTCGAGAAGGGTGACAGTGTGAGCTGCTAGGAAGTGTTTTCCTTTGTATGCCAGAGCTGGAAGCAGCTCTTGGCAGGGAGACCTCCCTGTCAGCTGTGCCTGGAGTCCAACCTTATCTTATCCTGTGTTCCCGAACCCTGGATCTCTATCCCTGCTGCATCTGGGAGCCAGGATGGAGTGAGACGAGGGAGCTGCTGCAATGTCTCTACTGGGGCTAAGGATGCTCCTCACAGCCCCCAGATATGCCCTGGAGCAACTCGGTGCCAGTGCTGTGTCCAGGGGCCTTCTGACCTGGGACTTGTCCTTGGCAGTGACCGTAAGAGGGAGAGAAAACTGGGACAGGACCATGCAGCACTTTCAAGTGCTTTCCAGCTTCTGGCCTTTTTTGTTTCAGGGGATTTCTGAGTTCGGTGACCTTAGGGGGGTGTGTGTTTCTTGATGCCCTTGCCTCGAGCAGAGGGTGCCTCTCCCTGTCCCCTGCACGGGGTGCCCTTTCGTGTCAGCCCCGGTCAGGGCTAAATCCGCTCGCCTGGATTAAGCAGTGCGATTGCTTGGGGATTTAAGGGATGACGTGGGGGAAACCAGAGCAGACTGAGCTCCAGAGAGGGAGGCTGCAGAATGGGTTAGAGCCCTTTTTCCAGCACGGGGGCAGGGGGGATGAAGGCTTCGGTGCTTCCACAATATGAGGCTTGGCTTCAGGGCAGCGTGGCATCACCTGGCAGAGGATGTTCATGATGCAGGGCTGCCCATCCTGAAGGCATGGGGTGTCTGAGAATCAGGCAGGGGAAAAGCTTTTCCGTGTGATTCCAAGAGATGTTATTTTGATGTTATTTCAGTGCTTCTGGTCAGTAGAGTGTCCCTTCTCTTACAGACACATCGTTTGACCTGAGCCTCTCCCAAAGAAACCCCACACCCTCTGTGTGTTTGTCCCATTTCCGCAATGCTCGGGCTTTGGGGCCATGTGGGAAGCTTGTTTACTTTGCAAATGCCATGATGCAGGGATCCAGGAGCTGATTCCCAGCCTGGTCCTAACTGCATGGCACCGGTAACTTGTGTTTGGTTTTTCTGCAGCCCCACATATGTGCTGCATCTTGAGGGAGCATCTCCCATGCCTCCAGCTGGGATTCAGCCCGGCTCCATTGCATCGGGACAGTGTTTTGATTGGGCTGCCAAGGCTGTGGGGACACGGGGGCTCACGTGGCTTCAACTCTCAGGCTGTCTGGGCATGGCTGTTGGGGTGAAGTGCCCCTGTCCTGCCTCTCCTGGAGTCTGTGGGGCATATTTTAGATGGGTATTCCTTCATATGAGCCCCTTGGAGTGGTAGCAGGGTGCATGTAAGGAAATACAGGTGGCAAAAGAGCCCCTTTGTATGTAGGAAGCAGTTTGGTATGGCCTCTCTGCCTGGGCTTTGCTGCACCACCATGGCATCATCCCTGTGGGCACTGGGATGAACTCCAGCTCTGCACTCATCCTGCCTGCTGCTGTCCTGCCTGTGCCCCACCTGCTCTGGCATCACCCCCTGCCTGTTGTAAGCTGAGCTCTTTTCCCTTGAATAATTTCCTCTCTGTAGGTCTGGTGGCTGTTTGCTGGCTCTGCCATTCTGCCGGAGTCCATGGATCACTGCTCTGGCCCCAGTCCCCTGGGATCCTGCTCCGCTTTGGCGCTCGGTGCCAAGCGCCGCAGCACGGCTATCTCCGGTTGTGGTTTGCCAAGGGCGGAAGTGTCACCTTTCTAGCCCACCGGGTGATAACCTTCCCTGCGCAGCGCTAGGAGTGTGTTTACTTTACCTGTTGCGGTCGATAAGCGCCTCTGATAAAATTCATGATAGTAAACAACAGGCTTTAACGAGAGGGGAGCAATTAAAGGAGAGAGGTGGTGCCCTCGGCAAGCTCTGCCCTGGGAAGATGGTGTTTTGCTGACCTGGAGGAGCAGACCCTGGTCCTTGCTGCCTGAAATCTCCATTACTCCAGGGAGTTTGCAGACCTGTGATTTTCCCATTCCAGTCTCCATCTCTTGAGGAGGAGAGGCTCTTCTTTGGAGGGTGTTATCAGAGGGAGTCGCTGTTCCTTGACCCACTCGGTTGCAAGCACCAGGGAGCTCCTGGCAAGAAATGCCTGTTTTTTTATCATCATGTGACTTGAGAAATCACAAAAATACTTTTGCTGTCCTTGAGCAGCAGAGATACTAACGTCTGTGTGCAGACCAGGATTGAAGAGAATGGATTTACGGCTCCAAAATGCATCTCTCCCCTCTTTCCTTCCCTGTGTGGGCTGACAGGCTTCTCCTTGCAGCACCAAGCCAATGCATGAAAGAGCAGCTCCCCTGAAGAGCCCTGAGCCCATGCATGGCCGTGAGAAACTGGAGGCATCCCACAAGGAAAAGAGTTTGGATTCCCTTGATGGCAGGTGAGGGGCAGTGTCCTGGGGGCTTCGGTTGAGTATTTGGTCTTTTTTTCCTCCTGTTGTGACCTCACACAGCATCTCTGCTACTTCTAAGCCCCCAAATGCAACCTGCCAGCGAGGGGTGGGCACAGTGGGTCCCTTCTTTGTTTCCCCCCTCAAATATTTGGTCTATAAAAGCAGGGAGGGGGGAGGGGTTTGGGGAAGGGAATGTTACTCCTATGGCTGAGGCTGTTGGGCGGATTTCCCTGTCTCTGTGGTTTTTCCATCTGCCTGTGTGATGAATGCCCCTGTGCGTGGCCAAAACAGAGTCCGTCCTCCTGCCCAGGCATGTTCCCAAATTCCCGTTTGTGCTTTCCTTGGGGAAGCTTTGACCTGGCCAAAGCTGCCCATTGCCAGCTCCTGACCTGTCCCAGGCTGCTGCTGGGGGCAGCTCTGGGCTCCTTCCTCTGGTGCTGGGGTGTGTTTCGGGTACGGGCACCCCGGTGCTGGTGTCTCCACTAGATTGCTGTCAGCCTGATGCCAGACAAAGATTAGCCTTTTGTAGCTGTTATTTAACCTCAGCAATGCCCAACGCTACAATAAATCACTGAGACATCCGAAACATGGTTTCCCAGGGTCTCTCTTTGGTCCTCTGCAGCTTGTGGTGTCTCTTTTTGCGGCACATGTGCTTTAGGGAACAGGCAAGAGACCTGGGGCTCTTCACTTACCTGATTATTATTTTTCCTTCCAGCCTCCGCCTGAACGAAGCGCTGAAGGATGAAGACATCAAGAAGTGCCACCGGGAAGTGGTAAGTCTTTGGCTTTGTGAGCAAATGAGCCGGTTCATTGTAGCCTGACCCCGGCTGTTTACCATGGAGGAGCCTGCCTGGGGTCTCGGGTGTGGGCTGCGGGAGCTGGAGGCGAAGCCGCAGCAGCTCCTGGTGCAGGGCAGGGGCTCCTGCCTGCATTTTCAGGGGAGCCGATGACAGTTTGTGTGGCCTGTGATCTGCCTTGCAAACACTTTCAAGATTTTCCACCCAGAGCAAAGGACAAAGTGGAAATCTTGACTGCAAGCAGCTTGGTTCCTGTCTGTTGGAACCTTTTTGGTTGTTCAGATTCTGCCCAAAGCAGAGCTTTTCTGTCCATCTACAAATGAGATGCTCTGGAAGAGGAAGAAGTGGAGGGAGGAGGCGTTTTGCCTTTCCCCATGAAGAAAATGGAGGAGAAGAACATTTTGTTGATTATTTAGAGGCATCGGAGAGGGTTGTGGGGTTGGCAACAGGTTTGTGCTGTGGCCAAGGGGTGTTTCTTGGTGGTGGCTTGGAGGTGATGCCACAGTCCCCTCCATGTCCTTCCTTGTCCCCCTGAAATGGTCCCACCGATGCCCCCACCATCCCGGTGTCTTGCCAGGGACTGTCTAAGCTGACCCCAGGTGATGCTGAGCCTTGATCCTCTTACGGCCCGGCTCATCTGGTGACAAGGTGTGCAGGGCAAAGATGACCTTGTCAGTGTGGGCAGGAGAGCTCTCCCTGTGGTGCTGCCTGCAAACCAGCCTTGCTGCCCCGGGGCCCTTTGAGCTGTGCTGGACCTCTCTGCATCCTGGCAAAGCATCTTGTCCCTTGGATTTTAGGGGGCAGCCATCTCTGCCACAGGGACAGCCGTGTCCCTGGGGAGCACCCTGAGGTCTGGGGCGCTGCCTCCTCCAGGGCAGGGGGCACAAGTCTGCCCATGCTGCCTTACAGGACTAATTGAGTGGATTTGCTGCAAAGCGTTGAACTGCTTCGGAGCCTTTAACTTATATACAGAATTATTTAAGGGTGAACCTGCCGAGCCTCCTTCCGCGGCTGCTGGCAGGCTTTGAAGAGGCACCGGGAATATAAATAGCTGGATGGCGCGGCGCGATGGGCGCAAAGCAAGTGTTGTCACTGTGCCCCGAATAAGGGAAGAGCTTGAGGAGGAGGAGGAGAGAAACCGCTGGGCAAAATAAATTGCCTGTGGATGAGTCCAGGAGAAAACCAGCTCCTCTCAGGGGCTCAGTAGCCTCCTTGGATATTAGGGGAAATGTTTATTTGGGAGGATGGCGCAGCGTTTGCTGGGTGCTGGATCATCTGAACCTCCTCTAGCCCTGCGGGCCCGCCATCGCCAGCCCAGCGGGACCCCGCTGCGCCGGTCCCGGGTGCGGGGCGAGGGAGATTGTTTTGCTAGAGGGTGTTTTTTGGGTCTCCTTATCAGCAAGGTCACCGGATAACTTCTGCTCTGCTTCATTTCCAGGCTGCTAGCAAGTACAACTCCCAGTACCACAAGCTGTTCAAGGACATCCCGACGGAGGAGAGCGTGCTGAAAGGTGGGTGACATGGCAAGGGGCGGGCACAGGGGTGGCAGGATTTGGCACACAGTCTGCCATGTCCCTCTCTCTGCCTTGCAGTTTGTTCCTGCGCACTCCAGAGAGATATCCTCATCCAGGGAAGGCTTTACATCTCCCCTAACTGGCTCTGCTTCTACGCAAATCTTTTTGGGAAGGACATCAAGGTAACGTGGAGGCCAGCTCACCCTAGTCCCATAGGGCTCATAGCTCAGGCTGTGCCACAGCTTATCCCCTCCCACACCCAAATACCACCAAAATCGCTGTCAAAAACTGCCAATGTAAAGGGGAGTGCAGCTGTGCCCCCTACTCTGATCACCCGTGACATCTGCCTGGGGAAACCAAATATTGGTTTAGTTTAAAATTTCCTGATGCAAAACCTACAAGCCGCAGTGGCGTCTGAAGGAAGATCAAAGGTTTTGGGGGGGAAAGGTTTGAATCTGTTGGCTTTTCTTCTTGATTTACAGTGTTTCCCTGTTAGTCTGGTGCATGACAGGGATCTTGCAGAGGAATTACTTCCTTTAAAACTGGGCTGAAGAACTGAATTATTTATTGTCAGCTGCTTTAAACAAATATCTGAAGGAAGTGCGGGGTTTCAGTGAATTTACCTTGCCATAAATTACATCCTGCCTTATTTTTAACCCTCCCCAGGCTTGCAGGGGGTTCTTGTAACAGGTCTTGGGGAGACCTGCTGGATGATGCTTTCCCCATGTCCTCACTGTTTTGATCAAGTAAAAACCACCTCCGAGCCGAGATTAACACAGGGAGGGGATGCCGTGACCTTTAATAAAAAACAAGCTGTCTCTGTGAAATGCCAAATCCCTGTGTCGCTGCTCTGCTTGGAGCGTAATTACAATGTGTGTTAAATCTCCACCTTGTGAAAGAAACTCCCCAAGCTTGTGCCATGCCTGTCCCTGCCCCTCCCCGTGTCTTTTTGCCTTCCAGGTTGTGATCCCAGTGGTCTCCGTGCAGCTGATAAAAAAGCACAAGACGGCTCGGCTGCTGCCCAATGGCTTGGCCATCACCACCAATGCCAGCAGAAAGGTAAGGCCGGCGCTTTGAGCATCAGTACCTGGCCTCGCCGCAACCCAGCGATGCCCTGGTCTGAGTTGGCTGTGACTTGAGAGCAGGGAACAAAGCAATTCCCATCTCCGGGTGAAAGCGTGGGCCACTTGGGAAGTGAGCACTGCTCTCCATGCTGGCAGCCAGCCAGGGCAAACACCACTGCTTTGCTTTTGTTTCTGAATTTCACTTTGTTTCTGTGTGAAGCAAAGCTCAAGTGAAACTCGGCCGAGCCTGACAAATCCCTGCCAGGCTCAAATAAAACCTTGAGACTCCTTGAATGCAAGCAGGGGAAGGGTTTGGGCCAGTGCTCAACCTGAGCTGGTGGAAAACTTGGTTAAGGGGCTGAATTTCCAGCTTGAAAATCATGTTGGGTGTTGGTGGCCATAGTGAGCTGATGTAGTTCTGCTCGGAGTGGCCAAGTCCTCGCAGGCTCAGGTGCTGCTGGCAGCGTTGTGCATTGCCTGTCCGCTGCTAGGGAGGGGATTGTTCCTGCGGGATTTTGGGAAGGGGGTTATTCCTGCAGGATTTTAGCAGGGGGTGGCTCAAGGCAGGATTTGGGTTCAAGGCAATGTGGTTGCAAGGCTGCTTTGCACATCATCTGGGCTCTGCATCCGGCAAGGTGAGCGCTGCCCTGTGTCCCCTTGTGCTGATCCATGGGAATGTTTTCCGTCGCTCCCGGCCCCGTTTGCTGCTGCATCCCTTTGGGCTGAGCACGGGAGGCCCCATAGGAACAGCAGCTGAACAAAACTGGCCCCATAAAAAATCTGGTCCAGGTTTTAGCAGGCTGCAAAAATAACAGCAGAGAAACTCTGCAGGGAGATGCCTGTGTGGGGATGTGGCTCCTGAAGGAGGGGAGGTTCAAGGGCGGGATGTCTCTGCCTGTCCCCTGCCTGTGGAGAACCAGACTCGGGAGGGGAGGGAATCTCTCCTGGCAGCTTCTCTCTTTTCTCTTGCAGTACATCTTCGTATCCCTCATCTCCCGCGACAGTGTCTATGATGTCCTGAGGAGAGTCTGCACGCACCTGCAGGTACCCTCCACCCCACATCCGACGGCATTTCGATGGCCACAGGGCTCTGTGCTCGCCCCTTGGGCTGCATTTGGGTAGCAGAGGTCTTCACCACCTCTGAGGCTTCAGACTGCTCATAAATCCCTCCCTGGTGCCCTCCTGCTTCTTCCCAGCATCCTCACTCCACAGCAAAGGATGGGAAGAGGGGCAGGAGCCATGCCCTGGGCACATCCTGTCCCCATGAGCCACCGCTGACCTTTTCTGGGTCACGGATGAGATGACGGAGGGAGAGCCTGGAGTTTCTGCTCTCTCCCAGGGCGTGTATATGAATTATTTATAAGCTGGTAGTAATACTAGTTCTGCCACTCCACACACATATGCTGCCTTTTCCCCAGATCTAAAGTTTTAAGGGGAGGAAAAATGGTACAAAGTAAAAAAAAATTGAATTAAGAAGTCTTAAGGGGGGAAGACATCCATCAGCCCTCGAGCTGAGAGGAGGATCACGGGGACTCTTCTCCCTGTCTTTGAAGCACGTGGGAAGCCGTGCCGGGGCCCTTTCCCGCCCAGAAGGGTGTCTGCTGGCTCTGCTGGGGCGGTGATTTGGGTGACTCAGCCTTGTTGCTGAACTGGGGAATTTAGTCTTTGAAATGTGCTGGGCTCTGCCCAGATATTGTCCCAAGGGTTTATCCTGTCCGCTGGGAGCCGAGGCCAGCGCAGGAGTCCTTGGCTCAGCCATGGCCCTGTAGGTTTTTAGTGATGGGAAGCAGCAATGCGGTGCCCTGTCCCCTGCCGGCTGCTCTTCTTCATCCCCTGCATCCCTGTGCTTGCAAGTTTTAAGCAGCTGCTCTACACAGATTCGCTGGAAAAGTCAAAATTCAATTTTCTGGCACAGGTTGAAGCAGAGAGGGGTGGCACCCTGACACCCATTTCTTTCTCCTCTCTAGGTTTCGAGTAAGAAGAGCTTGAGTTTGAAGGAGCTGACAGAGGAGCCTGACGCCGTGTCGCTGGTGAGGGTCAGGGCAGCTCTGGGGGAGGGATGCCCCCCTGAGCTCATGCTGTGGGCAGGAGAGCGTCTGCCTTGCCCCTTGGTGGGTCTAATGCCTTTGCAGCATGCTGAGGTTCAGCTGGCAGCCACTGGCAGGGTGCAGGGTCGGTCCTCTCCCCTCGCTGCCGGCAAAGGTTGTGCCTTCGTAGCTCGTCCTCCAGGATGTTCATACCCGGACTTGGCAGAAATGGACGGGTCAGGATGACTTCAACAACGTGTGGCTGAGCACAAGCCAATGACTTGGCCAGTTGGTCTTGGTGGGTCCATTTATCAATGGAAAAAGCTTCAGAGCGATGTGTAAAATGCCGCCGCTCCACTCCTGCCAGCTGATGCTGTTCACAGCTGTCAACACTGGTAACAGGCTGGAAATGTGGTTGGATTATCCAGAAACCTGTGGGATGGCTCGTAGCTGGAAGGCTGGAGAGGGAAAAGCCTTCTGAAGCGCAGCATGACCAAGAGAGCATGAGGGGATGCATCCTGCCGCTTTTGGAGTGCGGCAGGCCTCGGCTCTGCCCACGGCAGCTGTGTCCCTGGCTGGCAGGATGTGTCCTCTTTGTGAAATGTGGGTGGCCCATCCCCCTCTCTCTGCTGTGTCACTAAGCTGCTGGTGCTGTGGCCGTGCTGGGCTGTGCAGGGACACTGAGCAGGGTGTCCTCCTTGGGCTGGTGGCCCTGTGCATCAGGCTGGGTGCAGGAGGTGGCAATTTGGGGTGGCCTGTGTGGGCCAGTGGTCCTGTACACTGGACCAGGAGGTGACAGGTGGGGTGTCCTCCATGGTCTGGTGGCATCCCAGGGGTTGAAGGTGCTTTTCAAGGGCCAAGTCAGGAGTGATTGGGGCTGGCAGCATCTCTGGGTGCTGCCAGGGAATGGAGCCCTTCAGCAGCTCCAGCCCCAGGGACTTTCCATCAGGGAAACCCCACTGGATTCGATGCCTTTCCAGGGCATGCTGGGATGGGGATGCTGAGCCATGGGGTGGGCAAGGGGCTCTCGGAGGATGACAGGTGACCGTGGTGAGTTTCAAGGGGTAGAGGAAGCAGCGATCGGTATTTGGGGCAGGTGTGGGGTGCGTGGGCAGCTCCTTCCTGTGGCAGCAGGAACCTGTGTGCCCACGGGGCCATTGTGGAGGACCAGCTCCCCCTTAGGATGATACTTCGGATGTGCTGGTGCTTGGTGGAGGTGCTGTAAGGTTTGAGTCTGGATCTGGCCCCGCTGTGTCCATGGCACTGCTGGTTTCATGGGAGAAACCGCTGTTCGGTGGCACAGCTCACCCAGGGCTGTTCCCGCAGGAGGTGATCGTCCCCGAGGGCAAGTGGAGGAAGGTGTCACCCGCCTCACTGTCACTGTCACTGCCGGACACTGACTACCAGTGCATCCATCGGACCTCTGTCAGCAGCCTGAGTGCCAAGGAGAGCTCCTTCACCTCTGAGGAGCCCCTGGTTTCAGGTAAGGACTGTGTCTGACCTGGGGACACGGGTTTGTGCCCTGCCCTGCACACAGTGCTGGGCGTAAACCCCCATAAATACATGTTCATCCATCTTTTGCTCTCCTGGCAGGGACTTCTGAGTTGCAGATGAGCAGGGTAGAGTCTGGCAGTCAGTGGTGGGGTCCTGGGATGGGATGGGGTCTCCTGGCTGTGGGGTCTGAGCATTCAGCGAGTGCCTGTAAGGCCATGCGGGCAGTGTCGGCCCATGAGGGAGGAATATTTGACGCTTGAAGGCTCCCAGTTGCCAGAAGACCAGGAGCATCTGTCCAGCGCCACTGTGCCGCTGACCCTGGGCTTGCATTTCAGAAAGTGCAATAAACACTGAGGAGGAGCTGGAGGTGGAGCAGAGCTGCGTGGCGGAGCTGAGACCCTCTGACTACCAGCTCCTGAAGATCTTCATTGTGCTGTAAGTGTGCCAAGGGCAGCCCTGGTGTGGGGAGGGTGGGGGGTGTGCTAGGAGCGTCCTTCTCAGCCACAGGCTTTGAGCACTTGTGCTTGTTCCTCTGCTCCCAGCATCTGCCTCCTGGTCGTGTCCTCCTCATACCTGGCATTTCGTATCTTCCGTCTGGAGCAGCAGCTCTGCTCTCTGAACCGGGACTACCTCTCCCGTGGGCACAGGAGGTGAGGGACCCTTGGGGACACTTTGGTGCAGGTGTGTCACACTGTGAGTGGAGGACCTGAGGGATGTGGTGCAAAGAGCAACAGCTGTGCTCTGTGACATGCCCCAGGGATGCTTTGTCCCTTATTCTGTGGCTGCTGTTGGGATGGCTGATGGCAGACCCCGAAGTGCCATCCCCATGCAATAGATGATCTTGTCAGCTGCTGGTTTGAGTGACTGGAGAAAGCTCTTCTGTCCCAAGGCTTTCAGCCCTTGGGAAGAGGTTTCCTTGTGGGTTTGGGGCTGGTTCTCCAGTTGCAGGAAGCACCAGGGCATCTTAGTGGAGCTGGGCTGTGCCCTGGGGCTAACGTGTCCGTGGTGGGTGTCAGCAAGGGATGGACAGGAGTGGGTTCCCTTGGGTTGGGGACATCAGGGTATCTCCCTCCTTGTGCCCACAGGGCCTGGGCGCCAGGCTGGGGCACAGTGCCTCTGCAGCTGCTCGCCCCGTCTCACCCCGCTCTTTGCCTGCAGGTGACCACGGCCCGCAGCGCTGGCTGAGGACGGATGCTGAGATGCTGGCGCCCTGTGTACAGATCCCAGTGCTGCATCCTCCCGGCTGTGGCTGTTGCACGTGGCCTGGCTTTGCCTTGGCCGGTAAAATGGGACCAAGTATCTTCTCTCTTCCTACTGGCACCCGCTCCCGGTGAAACTGCCCCGCCAGCTCACGGCCACCGGTGCCAACTCCCTGTCCCACTGGAAACCTGTTTTCTCCCCGGGATGCTTCTGTGCCGTAGCACCGGATGATGGCTCAGGGCTGCCGAGTGGTTGGACCTCCCTTTAGGACTTGCTGCTAAAACGGGAGCTGGTTTTTATTCCAGGCTTGGGTTTTTCTTGTTAAAAGATGACCTTAGACTTACTGGGACCCCCCAAAAATGGGGATGAGCTGCTGCTGCTGCTCTGAATGAGGCCCAGGCAGCAGCTCTGGGCTGAGCAGCCTACCTGTTAGTCCCGTTCTCGGTACCCCCAGGGCTGTCACTGGAGGAATGGCCCCAGCCCCGGGGGTCTGCGGTGACACGGAGAAAGGGTCCACCAGCCCTGTGGAGCATCATCTGTCTCAGCAGCCAAGGGTGGGGGTACAGTCCAGGGCCCCCGCAGCTCTGCCGGGCTCCACAGCGGCCCGCAGCCCTTCCCTCCTGGAGCACTGGGCCATCTCGGGGTGTGCGTGTGTGTGAGTGTCCCCTGCAAAGCACTTTAGGGTCCTCCAGGTCAGGCGTCCTTGCTGGGGACCGCACCTGGCAATGGTGCTGGACCAAGGCTTCGTTAGCCCTGCTTGCCTCATTAAGACATCCCGTAAGGAGCCCGCGCCTGGCACCGGTGAACATCCTGGCTCCCAGCATGTCTGTGCCCTTGCTTGTGTGAACCTCGTCACCATGCAGAGCTGAGCGCTGCAGGATTTGTCCTGCAGCTTGCCCCGGGAGCATGCTGTGGTGGCAGGTGATACCTGTGTGGTTTCCTTTGATTTTTCTTTCCTATTTTTTGGGAACGACAAGTGCTGATGGGGCCAAATCCCCGAGTGCTGGGGAAGAGCTCCCTGCTCGCTCCAGGCTCGGAAGGGCTTTTAAATGAAAATAAACCCAGGATTTTCTAGCACATCGCTGTCTGTTGCTGCCATCCTTGCAGTGGTGCCAGGCTGTGAGCCCTGCGACTGGGTGCTCCAGAATGTGCGCTGCCCTGGTGCCCCTTTGCTGGCCAGGGGCACATGACCTGGCATGGGGACGCGGGGCATATCCTTGTCCTCCCTTAGGGCCAGGGCTGGTGGGCCTGGGGCTGTTCTGCCCCCGGTGTCACAGCCAGTAGGGCAGGCTGGAGGGATGCTGTGTGCTCCAGTGCTGCTGGGATGCTGGTGGGCGCTCAGCATCATTTATCTACAGCAGGGAATGTCACCCTGCGTGTCTCCCAGGCCATGCCGGGGGGGATACCAGGCTGGGCATGCAGTCCTGGCTGGGGCAGGGGGACCCGGGTGGCTTCTGAGGGGACACCCAGGGCCGGGGATGCTCCGGGCGCGGGGGCTGGGAAGCGTCGCTAGGTGGCAGCAGAGACTGCAGGATGCGGCGCCGAGGCTGGGGGCCGGGCCACTGGGTGCCTGGTGAGGGTGCTGAGCTGCAGCCCCGTCCTGCTGGGGTGGACAGGGTGAGCCGCCCTCCTCCTCCTCCTTCCTGAGCATCTGCAACCCAAATCCCGCCGCCAGCTTGGCCTATGCAGCAAAATGCATGAAAATGGCTCAACTTGAAAGCCACAGGGAAGGCGGTGCTGGCTGAGTGGGGACTGAGGTGGTGTCACCCCATTTTTTCATGAGACTGAGCACCCTGGGGTGCTAGGGGTGCGGTCTGTGGTTCAGCCATGTTTCTGGCTAAACTATCAACTCTGCTTCTTCGAAATCCTGGCATTATGGGGCCATCGGAGCCTTTGATTTTGTGGGTGACCTGGCAGATGAAAGGTGATGTCCTGCTGCTGCCCCATCCCCACTGGGGACTTGTTTTGCCAGTGTGGCTGCTAAAATGGGTTTAGAGTGTTTAGGGTTGGATTTTCTAAAAATAAGTTGCTACTTAACAGGTTTACTCTCAAAGTGGTGCTTATGGTCCCAAAAAGGAGATTTAGAGGTTTTAGGATTGGGGGTTTTTTGGTCTCGGGTGCCCAGCCTGGTATTTTTTTGGGGTGCTCCACAGCACCCAATACAAAGCAGGTACATGAGGTCCCTTGTCCCTATGCCCAGCCTGGGCCAGGCATGTGACGGCAGTGGGCACCTCGGCTGCTCTCGGGGCTCTTTGGTTAAAGCCAGCGGTGGGACAACCTGCAGGTGCAGGCAGCTGATGTGGAGTGGGTTTGGAGGAGCCCGGGGTGAGCCCCTACCATGGTTTGGGGGTCCCTGCTGCCAGGAGCCGGTTGCAAGGCTCTATGTTTGCCTGCCTGGTCAGTGTGTTAGCTCTCCCACTGACGCCCTGCTTGAGCTTATTTGCTTTTCTTTGTGTAAAGAAACGCCACCCAAAAGCCTCCTGTGCAGGAAACACCCCTGGGTGCTCACCCTGCTGGCTCTGGCAGCCCTGGCCCATCCCTTGGGGACAGGAACAAGGAGCACTGGGTGCCCCCCAGACGAGCACAGCCCCTGCTCTGAAGTCCCCTTGATCCTCCCCCAGTCACACCCGCGATCCTGCCTCCTCTCTGTCTGCATTCCTCCCCAGACCTCACCAACCCCTAAAAATGGCATTAGGAGATTAAATCAGCCTGTACGGTTGCCTGGCCATCACGCAGGGCAGGGGCAGGGCTGTCCCTGGCCTGGTGGGCTCTCTGAGGCTGATCTCCATGCGGTTCCACCCGCGGCAGGGCATGCAGTGGCCGAGCAGCTGTTGCGAGCCCCGAGGCTCTGCCCTTGAGTCACAACCATGGTGGCTGCGGTACCACAAGGCAGAGTGGCAGCGCCTGTGGAAAAGCTGGGATGACGCTGTCGCGCTCAGTGCTGTTCTCTGCCTTGGCCGAGGAAGGGTTGTTGCTGCAGTCAAGGTGTGATTAACTGCCCAGCTGGTTACTTGGGGCACAGTGGGCTGCCCAGCAGGGCAGTGGTGCGCCTCCAGGCACTGACATGCACCACCAGACACTGACAAGCGCACGGTTTGGTTTCAGTTTTATTCTGGACCCGGGAGTGGCAGTGATGTTGCTCCGGAAAAGCCCCACGGAGTCCAAAGTGAATCCCTGCAGCAAGCGGCCCGATCCCGGCTCAGCCGTCTCCGGGGCTTTCAGCTCAACCCGAGCAGTGGAAGGGGCCTGCAGGGAGAGGGTCCTCCAGGGAGGCCCCAGCCTGCTGGCAGCACAGCAAGGAGGGGAAGGCCTGGACCCTTGCCTTGCCCCACCGCGGTCCCTGCGCGTTCGCTCCGGTGTTTGGGAAGAGCCTGGGCTGTGGCTCCTTCTCTTGGCAACAGGGGAAGTTTAAGCCTTTCCTACAGTTCATTGCCACGGTGCTGTGCCGGTGCACACACACCCCAGTAGGGCTGGGCTGGCAATACCACGGGTGAAGAGCTCCAGGTTCAAAATAATCCTTCCCCTTTTTCTTTTCTTTTCCAAGGGTTATATTTAACCTGGATTTCCCTCCGTGATCCAGCTGGCGCTGGGGTGTGGCTGCCCTGCTAGTCACCACCTGAGCAACCTGCTCTTTGCTCCTCATGAGGTTAGAGGTTACTCCTTATTCTGCAACGACATCTCATTTTAATTTTTATTTTCCCCACTGCTAAGCTTGTCTTTTTAACGAGAGGATCTGCTCTGAGATCCCAGCCAGCATCCAGCACAGGAGGAAACATGTTCAATTAGAGGTGTATTAAGGACTTTTTGGGCTTCAAGGAGACCACAGTTATCTTTGGCTTTTATACCTCAAACTCTGTCCTTTTGTTCTCCCTGATGTGGGTTTTTTTTTTTTTTTTTTTTTTTTTATCTCGGGTAACAGAACTGGTTTTGTGCTAGAGGAAGCAGCAACTGCCTCGTATGCTCCAGCTGCAGCGAATGCTAACGAGGGTTGGGGAGCACTGGTGAGCCCTCCCTGAATGTAAATGACCTAAAATTGTAATGAAAAAAAACAAACTTCAAAGAGTGAGTGTTGCTTTTCATCTCAATTAAGTTTCCTTTCCTAGGATTGGGTTTCTCAGCTTCCTATTAATTTTCCAGCAGTTCAGAGTCAGGTTTTCATTTGTATTAAGAACAAGCAAAGGTGGGGGACAAAAGAAAAAGCTATTGCTGTACAGCCTAGGAGTACCTATCTGAAGAAAACTGGTTTTGTTTTTGCTCCGTTCTTTAATTAATTGTAGCATTTCCTTTGGAATCTCATCTTTTGACATCGACATCTCAGTGTTAAGATTTTGAAGGGTAAAAAATCCTTGCTGCTAAATCCTAGACTGCTCAAATACCACTAGCGGGAGGCACAAATTAGAAATAGCCATAATAAAGCATTTAGGGGCTTGGTTTTAAAGGGCTTTTGCTAAACCTGGCTTGGAACAGCAATGCCTATAGCCAATTAAAGCCGCCTAACGAAGGCGTGTTGCCTGCTGGGCAAAGGCGGGGAAGGCTCTTCAGCAGCCCATTTTGCCACAGCAATTAGCGTAAAAATTCACCATCGAGAGGAAAATGTCTTTGAAAGCAAAGTGACTTTTCTCATTAGAAGTTCAAAGGCCAGTGATTTCCAGAAGGGACTAAGGCTTTTTCAGGAGGGAACAGGGTGTTTGGGGGGTGTAGCCATGCTGGAGGGGTTACATTCTTCTTCTTTGGGACAATCCTGCGCATGGGCATCTCCCTCAGGCACTGGGGGTGCTGCCTCGAGGACGGGGAAGGCAATTTTTTTGAGGGGGGTGGGGCTGGAGCTGCATCTCAGTCACTTCTGTGCCAGTTTGTTGATGAGAGCTTTCCACTCCGATCTCTTCTGCGTGATGTAGGAGGGGGTAAGGAGCTGCAGCAAAGGCTCCGGCCGGCCCCTGAGGTATCCCTGACACAGAGCCTCTGCGTTGCAGATCACGTACATCCCACAGTCATAGCTGTTCTGCTGGGCAGGTGCCTTCTCCTCCACAAAGGTTGCTTTGCCCTCTCTTTTGCCCAAGAAGGCCTCCAGCTTCCCTGCCACTTGCTTGGCATGGACAGAGTTGCATTTGCTGTGGGAATCATAATGGGCAAAGCACTTTTTGTCCCTGAAATAAGCCAGCAAGCTCCAGTGGGTGCCCCCAGCAACCTGGTTGGAGTTATCGTTGACAGGCAAGAACACTAGCTTCTTGTGGAGAAGGTCCAGAGGTTGAAGGAATATGGCTATTTCTTCCTGACTAAGGGCACATTTAATGAACTGAGCCACTTCAGGGCTGATAAAACAAACCTGATCGCTAAATTCTTGGAACTGGTGGTTGGCAAAGTACTCAAAGGCAAACCCGATTATGTGATCGTTAAGCCAGTTTGGTGGCTCCAGCAAGGCAATGTCCGACTGCCTCAGCAGACTGTCCATGTAACTGAGAACAACGGGGTCCATCCTGCTCAGGTTGGGGCCACAGCACTCCAGGAAACTTCAAAAGCTGAAACATAGAAAGGAAAGATGAGTTAAGGAATTGGATCACACCTGGGACAAGATACGGTGCAACAAACATCTCGAGCACCTTCTCAGTGAACAGTGAGCAAAAGCCTGTTTCCCAGACGGATACGTGCAGGACCAGCATTTGAACCATCTGCCAGATGAGCAGACAGAGGACATGCAGCTCCTCATCTGCAACGCATGATGGGTTGAGTTGGGCTCTTCTGCTGCTCTAGGAGCAGTGCATGGCTCCAATTAGATAAATATTTAATCGTTGTGATCTTAGCCTCATAGCAAAGTGATTTCAAAGCAGTTCCTGCTCAGGAGCTTCAGGCATGCCTTCAGTTCTGTGGTTCTCACAGAAACCATACGTGAGGATCTAGGAGATGTCGGCTGGTCTTTTGGCGTTTCAGTGTTTCACCTGCACAGTGACAATTGCTGTGATTCTTTGCGTTTCTGGTATTCCTTAAAGAGAATTCTTTTGGGGATGTCTACAGGCATATGGTCCTTTTCACCTCGCAGTGCCATAGCTAGGTGCCAGATGCATGACCTGTTCCAGGAAAACCTGCTGGCCCGCCAGCACAGGAGGCAAGGCAGCGATGAGTAAAAACAAAGCAAAACAAGATCACAAACAAAACAGTTCCTTACTGTGGGGATCTTTATGGCAAGTCTCTACCCAGCCAGTAGAGATTTCAGTAAATCAAGTACCACCGAAGCTGGATGGTCTGCAAAACACCTATCTTTTTTAAGCTCAGGTTTTAACTTGCCAAAATTTTGTGCATGACAGGAGAAAGTGCTCGTGGGTGTGCTGAGGGGTGAAGATCCCTGCAGGCTCCCACTGGTGAAGTCCACCTGTGAACAGAAGTGAGCAGTCATGCCGACCCACTCTTTCCAGTCTTTTGTCTAATGCCTAATACTCTATTTTTGTCCAGACTATGTTCTTCCCTCTTAATCTGTGCCTGTTTTCAACAAATAGAGGCTGCTTATCCTTAAAAAGGCGCCTGGGAATTCAAGTTGACTGTAGCACCTTGTCCTCCCCACCCATGTGTTCAAGGACGTACTTAAGGGACTTCAACAGGTCTTCCAGGCCAGACTTCTGAGTCCTTCCGTTTATCCGGTTATCAGAGTATCCACTAATCCTGGTCCACCAGCCGTACCCTTCCCTTTCCCAGGCTGGCGCACTTGCTGTCTTCGCGCCCCAGGGGGTCAAAGCGTGTCGGAAGAAAGATGTACAGCACACAAGGAGGCGCTGCTCCATAGCCAACCCAAAATATTTACTATACATGAAATAATAATTATTATGATGGGGGAAATAAAAAAAAATAAAATCAAATGTTATGTGGTTCACATGTTAGAAAGAAGTAGATTTGTGCTTCTTATTGGAACATGAATCACAAAAAAAATCCTTCCTGGCCAGGTATGCAGAAATGAAGAGAGATTTATCTCTAAAAAATGTTGGCAAGGTCACATCACACGTGACTTGTAAATAACAAAATGGATGAAGCATGCTGCATGTGTAACACGTCGGAAGGAAGGGCCAAGAGGTAGCGTATCTGGGGCCTGAGAAAGCTAATAACTATTTGTGTATCGCTGATAGAGCCAAGAGATGCCAAGCAGCAAGAGTCACCAACAAGGAAGGGGAGCAGTCATTGTTATTTATACTGAGCCAAACACAATGGTATTTGGACACGCTTCCTACGTTAATGAACTCAAACTATTTCCAAGTTTGTGGAGCAAATCCTTTGCAACAGCCTGCAGTACAAAAATAAAACCAAAACCCCAAACTAAGTCCAAGCAACTCCATAACATGCCTGAATATAGTCTTGTTTAAAGAGCTGTACATCCTGCAAGCCTAGAAGCGACCAGTTTGCTGGTTTAGCAGGGTCACTGCTGATTTTTTTTCTGTGTGTGCCCATACAACGCCCCAAATTTTCCTTTATTGTGTGTTTTTTCTGCTTCATCTTCTCCTGGAGATGTACGAAATACAGCAAATACTTTTCCACTCAAGTCCAAACAGGATTATGGGCTAAAGAAAGAAGCGTCTTGTATTAATTTTCCACTCTGCAGAAACATCATTTGGGTTTTTTTGTTGGTTTTTTTTTTTCAGTCAAGGAAAGAAGGGAAGAAAAAAAGATGGTATTTGGCAGCTTCCTACGGTCAGGAAGGGAAAATGGTTATAGCAAATGCTTAATTGCCACTAGCTACTACTTTTAAATTTTATTGCCATCTGGTATTTGTGAAACTGCCTGTGAGTTCTGCAGGGTGACTCACCGTGTGCAGCGCACAGCTTAAAGGAAAGCCCTTCCTAGGCTCAGATGCCTTTCAGAGCCACTTAAGGTAAGTGGTGAGGACCGAGTAGTGCAGCTGTGAAAAGCCATCAGCGAAGTTGCTTTGTTGGGGAGAACCTTGCTGTTACAGCTAAAGATGAATCCGTAGAGAAGCTGGGATATGGATCAGGGTACCTTTGACGTTAAGGGGTGTTGAAATCCAGTTGCAGACTGGAAGCAACTCTGCTCAGACACAGCCCGGATTTGCTTCCTGAAGGCTCAGGCACACTTTGTTCAGAAGTTTTCATAAAAATAGAAATAAATACTGACGTAGGCCTGGAACGTTTGTTGTAAGTTGCCAACAAGAGCCTTGCTCATTCACTTTATTTGCATGTTAGTAGCTGAAGTTTGTGTAAACTCTTTGTAATCCTTGGCTTCTCAGAGGGATATTCATCTGCCCTGTTTTGAGCACTAAGATGAGAACACCCAGGAGAGAAAAGGGAGCATTTCAATAAAAATGTCATCAAGCCAACCAAGCTGAAACCACCCATTTCATTTATAGATTTGAAAATGGTGCCATCTTGCATCAATAGAGATGAGACAAACTTGACTTCTTGCCATAAGTCATAACAATTCAACAAATAAGCTGCCATCGTTAATGCAAGTTTGATCCATAAACTGACAGGACTTCTTCGTGTCCAGGATGCAAGGCAAAGCCTGTGTTTTGTAATACTTGACAAAAACCCCCAAACCTATTATTTTCACAACATTAAAGACAACTACCTTCTGCATGTAATTGTTGCCTTGCACTCTGAAGGCAGCACTTGAGAGCCAGGGACCGCAGCTCCCCAGTGATTGAGTGTAAATAGGCAGTGATGGAGCAAAGAGAGCATAAATAAGGATGAATCAGATTCCTAAAGTCTATTTCACTAAGTTAAACATCACATGCAGAGTGAATATTTTAAGGTGCCACGTCACTAAACTCCTGTACCAATTTTAAAGAATATGAAGGTACATACAAAAAGCCACCTGAAAGACAAATTATTCAGACTTCATCAGGGAAGAGTAGGAGGAACAGAGAAGTTTTTGGCAGCTTGGCTGAAGCCTTTGGAACCATTAGAGTAAAAGGCCCCATGATTTAATCACCAGACCATTTCCTTTTAGGGGAAATACAGTTTTTAGACATTGTCTCACTGCTCTTAATAGTGGTTGTTGTTAATGGTAGCAAGATCAGACAAGGAACATCAGTTTTTATTTATTGGCATGAGCTGGGCTGGGCTATTGGCACCTGAGTCTCTGTACTTACCTGTCTCCTAACAGAGCTGAAGAAGCTCAAGCCAAATTGAACAACTAAGCCACAAAAGAAGTGTACCTGTCTACCCTTTTGTTAAATATAAGCAATCTCTTTGTAGCCTATAGGTTATAATTTCTGTATGATATGAGAACAGAGTCTTTGCGGATTCAGTAGGCCCTGAACACCAGACTCAGAAGAAAACATTCTTAATTTCTGTACACACAGACAATACCCAGGCCTTTCCGTTCCCGACAAACTCCCCAAACCATACAAGTGCTCTACGCAACCAAACTCCAGAACCTTGCTTTGTTTTACAACATCTCACTATATACTAGACCAATAAACTAAAAGCTGGAGGAACTACACCAAATGCTACTAAATCAAATGCTACTAAATCAAATGTGGTTTGCACCCCAGGATGGGGCTGGCCAAAGCATTAAGTTTAACAGGAACAAAACCCCAGTGACCCAAACGCCTGAGGATGAGAGATGCCAGCGAGACTCCCAGGAGTAAGGATGAGAAACCCTTCGGCATGGTTCATCAGAATGATGTTAACCCAGGTGTCGATGGATCGCGCTTGCCTACTTTGAGAAAGCACTTGAGAGCGTAGTGGGAAGCGCAGGGAGGGCATATCATCTACCTGAACGCCCCAGGTGTGGCAGGTGGGGCAGCACGACTGCGGGCTGTCACCCCTCGGTGCGGGCAGGGGGCGACCTGCCCGAAGTGCAGCGTGCCCCGGCGGCCGGCAGTCGGTGCGGCTGGGGGTCAGGGCTGGCCAGCAGCTCCCAGGGCGGGCTCGCTCGCCCGGCTGCCGCTTCCATGGCAATAAACGGGCACGGAGGGGGTCGGTGCGGGCCGGCGGGGCCTGGGCCGGGAGCAGGGCCAGGGCCAAGGCCAGGGTGGGGAGCTGGGCCCGGCCGGCAGCACCGCTCCCTGCGAGCCCGCCCCGGCCCAGCGGCGGCTGGGAAGGCCCAGCTCCTCACCCGGTGCCGGTAACACGGCTCCACGTTGAACAACTGTAACGATTTTCCTTCAAAACGCGCGCTGAAGCCTTCGGGCCCGGTGGCAGCCGGCACGGACTCCCGACGGCCGCGGCCTCCGCGCCCACCGGGCACGGCAGCCACCGCCGGGACGCCACCGCCGGCACTGCTGCCATGACAACGCCGCCCTGCCCGGGCCCTCCCCGCGCCGCCGCCGCCGCCACCGCTCACCTGCCGCCTCATAGCCCGCTCGCCCTCCGCCGAGCCGGCGCCGGCCGGTTGCTGCGCGCTGCCGTAAGGCAGGCAGCGCCGCGTCGTAATGACCCAGTGGCCGCAGGGTGCGCAGGCGCGGGGGCAGGGTGGCTTGGGGCGCGGCCTGAGGGGCGTGGCGGCAGGCGGGGTGATGGGCGTGTCGCGCGCCTGCCTTCCCCCGTCCCCCGGCCGTCGGCGGGTGCGCGCGGGAGGCGCGCGCGGGCAGTCGGGCAGCGCCCGGGCGGCGGCAGCGGCCGTTCCTGCCCCGGCCCCGCAGCGCCCGCGCGAGCCCCTCGGCGGCCCCTCAGTGCGGCGGGCGGCGCGCCGCGCCCCGGCAGGCAGGTGAGGCGGTGGGACGGCGGCAGGGGCGGTGGCCCCGGGCGGGTGGGGGTGTGTGTGAGGGGGAGCGGAGCCCGCGGGCGGAGCCGCCGCTCGGGGCCGGGGCCGCCGCGCCCCGCTCGGCGTGAGGCGAACCCCGCTGGCGCGGTGGAACATCGCGCGGTACCGGTGCGGAGCCTTTGTTTGGCGGAGGTAGGGTGAGCCCCGCCGGTGGCGCGGGGTTCCCGCGTTCCCGCAGCGGGGAGGGGTGGCTGGGCCCGGCAAGCCCCCCACGCGTGGCTACCCCGGGGTGCAGCGGCTGCCCGGTCCGCGGGCCCCGCGGCGGCCTCCCCACGCGTGGGAGCGCGCAGGGGCGGCCGCTGTGTGCCCCTGGTGCGGTGTGTGCCCCCGGTGTCGGTGCGCTGCCCTTGGCGCCCGTCGTGGGGCGGGTGGGGCGCGCGAGGCGTGAAGGAACCGGCCGGGGTAGCGGCGGGGGGGCTTTAGCTCCCGCAGTGTCACCTGCGGTCCGTGGTCGGCGGCATCCCGCGGCTGCCCGAGGGGGGCGGCCCGACGCCACGGCGATGGGCGCCGCGGCGGGCGCGGTGGTGGTGGTGGCCCCGCCGGCGGTGCGAGGCGGCCGCCCGTTACGCCGCCAGCCCGCGGCTCCCTCCCGCCACCGAGGGGTGGCTGCCTCGGCTCCCTGGCGCGCCGGACCCTCACGGGAGCGCTGCACCTCGGGAGGTTAAAATAGTCGGTATTTCTTTCTGGAATTTTCCTAAATGTAGGCGAATCGGCCTTTGCTTTAACCCCCACCCCACCCCCAAACCCCAAAATATCTCCCCCGACGTGACTGGCGGTAGGACCTGCTGTAAGTTCAGGGCCGGGCTCTTTGCTGCCCTTCTGCTTATAGATCGGCTTCCTCCTCCTCCATTTACGTTTTCATATCCTGAAATCAAGCTGAGATTAACAAAGTCAGGAGCGTGAGCTCAGCAGAAATCATGGCTTTCACGTCCGTTGCTGCAGCGCATTACCCTGCCCATCGGCGTATAAAAAAATAATCACGTAGCGGCAGAGGAAGGAGGAGAGTGCCTGCTACGGGGAGGGAAGACAGCACGGTGTTTGGCTAAATCAATAACGAAGCACTCTAATAAGTTGCTTCATAAATAGATTAGTAGTTGGAGAAACAGGTTTCTGTCTGGATCAGGCGTTTTCCTGACTTTTTTTTCCTCCCCCAGGGGAGTGCTAGGAAATGACAGGGGACCGTTGTCTTCTCGTCAGGAGACGAGATGTGCGTGGACGCGATGGTGGCGGGCGGTGGAATGCTTGGGCACGGCCTGACCGAGCTCGGCTTAACTGCGGGCACCAGCGAGCTCCGGCTGGGGTCACAGAGGCTGCGTTACTACTGCAGAGCATATTCTTTTCGGCCCATCGTCCTGGTGTCATGCGATAATTATTTCTCCTGCGTTTTTGAGTAAACTCATCCATTTCGGTGACTTTTCTCATCTTTTAATTATTTTTTCAATTAAGAGGATTTTCTTTGCATTTTTTCTCTCGTGAAGGCTCTCACAGCCTTCGCTCTCACTCCTAGCCGTGATTTTTCATCCCCAAGACTATTTTGGAGGCTGTTGGTCTTGCTGCTGACAGTAAGGAAGGTAATTCAGCAGCCCTGGCACAGGACTAATAAGCTTTTGTTTCCTGGGCTATCAGTGATGATGCAACTTTAAATTTATTTATTTATTGCAATCATATAAAAATCAGGATGGCTTTAGCAATGTTTCATTTTTGAATATTGAAAAGCAAGTGGCCCAGCAGTGGCACCTCTGAAAAACCTGAAAAAAGCTTTGTTTGAATTCCATGATTCTATTTATTTGTGTAAAAAAAAAAAAAAAAAAAAAAAAAGTATTGTAGGCTCAGTTTTGCAGGCTGTCTGAGAGTTCTTTCTTCTGTGCAGCTGCAGTTACAGTTTATAAAGTTCACATTTTTACCCCATTTTTACCTTTTTTCTTTTTTTTTGGGGGGTGGGGAAGCTGCATTTTAAGGTTGAAAGGTATCAAATGGCTGACATATCTGCTGTTGCAATATCTTAAACAAATGTTGGCGCTTATATATGCCATCTAAAACTCAGACTAGTAAACCTTCAGGATCCTTTGCTAGGAAAATCTGTCTAAATGTTTTATGCCTAAATTATTTTTATCTAGATGGTCATGGTGATTTTAGTGAGTGTTCATCGTGTTTGCAAGAAAACCTCTGAGAATGTGAAGCATGTGGGGTCAGAAGCTTGGGAAATGTGAAACCTGAGGTTACCTGCGCACCCTTAATTTAGTTCGTTTTGAGGTAGGGCTGTACTAGAAATTGTAATCACCTGTGTATGCTTGATTGCTGGAAGGTGGGTGTCTGGTTGTGGGTGGAAGAATGGATTGATTGCTCCTCGGCATCACCTGCAAGTCTGCAGGGGGAGTACTGGGAGCACAGGGATGGTGCTGGTCCCGCCTCTGGTTTTTCAGCTTGGCACCACTGGGCAGCTGGTGAGGAAGACCAGGATTCGCCGTCATAGCCTTGGGATTGAGGCATGCCACATAGTCCTGAAGCCTTAAATACCTTGAATCTAGCAAAACTGTGAGCAAATGTGATCCAAGAGTTTCTAAAGCCATTTGGGGTGGTGGTTTTTGGTGAGCATAGCATGGCAGTTCTCTGCCAAATTCTAGTTCTTGCTCTAAACTGTGGAGCTTTTGAACATAATTCCTTTAGAAATACATTTATTAGGAAGAAAACAAGGTCGTTGACCCACTTGGAGTATCTTAGCTGGTCAAACTCTATTTCAGAAATTCCTGGGTCCAATTGGTTTGTAAATAAAATAGGATTCCAGTCCCACTTGCACGTGAGATACTTGAGGAGCACTAAGGCAGACTGAGCGCCTGAGAAGAGCTGCTGTCTGCGGGAAGGAATCCTGTTGGTTTCAGATGGATTCTTTTGCTGTCACGTTGCCCTGAGGTTGAAGGCCCATTCGTTACGTAGTGTATGAAGCTCTTGCCCAGGTTGTGCAGTCTGGCTCCCCAGGATGGGTAGGTGCGGTTCCAGCTTTGGAAGGCGGGGTGCTTTTTTGTGTTGAGGTTAAAAAGATGCACTTACCCTGTTTTCTCAGGCTCGGGTCCTGCGTGTCTGCATTTGCTTAACTTCCTTTTAAGTGAACAGCATTTCTTTCTTCTCTAAAAAGTAAACATGAGCATAAATATTTAAAGGATCGTGGCTTAAGTTTGCAAATTCAAGACTCTCTAGCATTCCTCTGGACAAAAGCAGTATCATTGGAAATTTTGGTTGTCTGGGTAGTTCCCTCCTCTGGGAAGAAGCTTGTTAATTTGTTTGGGTTCCTGCTGCAAAAATATTCTGCTGTGTTTTCAGGTTAGATGGCTGAGATTGTCACAAAGCTTAGGTGTGGGTTTCTTACTGATTTGTAAAGGTGAAATGCTGCTGACAGGATGTCTACAGATGATCACAATTGAGATTATTTTTATGGTCATTTATTTTTCTTCTATGCAGGCCAAATTTTTCCATAGGCTTTGGGGATATGTGTGAAGGCATAGGTGTTCAGGGTTCAGAATATATAGACTAAACATGTGAAACTTGCCAGATAATGGATAACAACAGGAAAAAAGGAAAATTGAATAGTCTTTGTTTTCTCTATGTGACTTTAATATTAAAGTCTTGCTACTGTGCTTGGCAGGTTGAATGCCACAGTGTGATGTATGTCTCACTCCTGTATAGTGTCAATGTCTTAACTTTTGTGTCTTGGAATTACACATTAAAAGCAAACTCAACAAACTATATGACCTCAGAAAATATAAACATTCAGAAGGGAAGTGTATTAAACAGTGATTTTTAGAATTGAACCCTTTTGTGTATCTATTTTTAAAATATTATGAAGAGTTATGTCTTTGCTGGTCATCATGGTAGCTTTTTCTTTTTCCTGTGGGGAGGAATCCTGCAATGGCTACCTATGGAAAAGTCATAGAGGTAAAGTGGGAGCTGTATGCCTTTGCCACAAACACTTTTTTTTTTTAAGAAACCACCCATAATTTTTTATGCTACCTGGTTGTGTATTGCTGCTTCTAAGGGTTTTTTGTTGGTTTTTTTTCCTTTCCATCACTTTCTTCCAATGGAGGACCATAGGATCACTTGCATCAGAAAGGTCCTCAGGAGGTCACTTGGTCCAAAATCCTGCTCCCAGCAGGATTGGCTGCAAAGTCAGACCTGGTTCCTCATGGCTTTAGATGTTTCACATCTGTTGTCTTTCACCTGTGGTTTGCAGGTTGCAAGAAGAGAAGGGAAAAGGAGCAGTTTGAGCTGCGTTGGGTGGAAAATGTCCAAGGAGAACAAGATTATACATGATCCACAGCCTTCCATTTGCCAGCATGTCAAACTGCCACTTTACATGGCATTTCCATGGCTTCATTAAGCTGATCTAGTAGCAGGCTTCAGTTGAAAGAGGATCTGTCCTGGCTGAAGTTAATCTTGGGAGGGGAACGGGGATAGCCCTTGCCTGGGCTGACTTACTGATAATCAGCCCAAAGTAGGCAGGTGTCTGGCTCTGTACCGTTTTGGTGAAAATTCCTTGGAGGTGGAATGGTCATATGCCATTTTTCTAGGCAAAATGAAATAAGTAAACCCCTGTTGATTTAAGGATTATTCTTACTCCGATTCCTCACCACCATTAAAATCTTGCGTTGTGGTTTCACTAAGAGCCTTGTGAAGAGACAGAGCTGGGTCTCCTGCCAAGCCAGTCATCCGTCAAGGGAGATGAGTCTTAAGAGTGGAAAGCCTGTGGTGTGCTGAGGATACTCGGGGGTAGGAAAGTGGTGAGGCTGGCTCTGTTTCTCACCTCAGCTCAAGCACGTTGTCCCTGTGTACAAACCAGCCTTGATGCCCAGCAGTTTTCCTTGTCTTGAGGAACTTGTAGTCTCAGCACACGGGGCTGTCATGGAAGAGAAAGAGGATAGGAGCTACGTGAGCTGGTAAGGCAGCAAATTATCCTGCTGTTGTATGGTCAGATAAACAATATGTCTGAGTTTAGGTATAGATACTTGTATTCTTTCTGCATAAAGCACTCGGGTATGAGCTGGAGTGCGCTTGGACCCTTTGAGATGCAGCTCTCCATCCTGCCCTGGGAATATTGGTAGGGTCCCCGTAGCTGCACCCTCTCACTGTTGATGTGAGATGAGCGAGTGGGGAGGCTCAGCCAGCTGCACCTCATCTAAGCTCTTGTCTCACAGCTACTGAGTGTTATTGCTTTCTTGCAGCCGTGTGCCTGCCTTAAAGCAAGATGAGGGTATAACTCTGCTGTGGTTTTCCTTCACCTTGCCACTGGGTTCTGGTGTACATTTAAAGTGTCTCTTCCAGGTCTCAGAGGTTTATAAAATCCCTGTTGGTGTCAAAGTCCCTAGGAAAAGGCTGGCTGGAGGTATGTCCCCTGGAGGGGAGGGCTGGGTCAGGCCCTTTCAACCCTGGTGTTTTCAGTTGTTCAGACTGGATAAAGCCATAGAACCATTTAGGTTGGAGAAGACCTCTGAGATCATCAAGCCCAGCCGTTAACCCAGCGCTGCCAAGCCCAACACTAAACCATGTCCCTGAGCACCGCAGCTGCATGTCTTTTAAATCCCTCCAGAGATACGTGACCCAACCGCTTCCCTGGGTGGCTGTTCCAGTGCTCACAACCCTGTCGGGGAAGAAGTTTTTCCTGAGATCCAATCTAACCCTCCCCTGGTGCAACCTGGCGCCGCTCCCTCCCATCCTGTTGCTTGTTCCTTGGGAGCAGAGACCGACCCCCCTGCCTACAGCCCCTGCCAGGCAGCTGCAGGGAGCGGGAAGGTCCCCCCGAGCCCCCTCCTCTCCAGGCTGAGCACCCCGAGCTCCCCCAGCCACCCCCCATCAGACTGGTGCCCCAGCCCCCCTGCCCGTCCCTGGACACGCTCCAGCCCCTCCATGTCCCTCCTGCAGTGAGGGGCCCAATGCTGAACACTCAGGTGCTGAGCTCCTCTTAGAGGAGTTATCTCGGTTTCCATCCTTCGGCTCGTAGGAGTTACTGCAAATACCGGTTCAGGCCGAGGGGGAACAGAGCAGTGGTCTGTCCCACTTGGATACTGTGTGCAGTAGCAAAGGAAAAATATGTTTTAAAATACACAGATTGTAATGCACGGTAGTACTGCATTTGGTGTGGAGTGGGCTGCTATTCACTACCTTTACTTTTTGATAGCTAACTGTTTATTTAGGATTTAACTGATCATACAGGTTTTCTCCTGCTGCTGCTTCAATTATCACCTTTATTAATGTAAAAATAGCAAAAATATGGATTTCAATATAATTTGTGAGCCTTATTTGCTGATCTCTCCACCTTGAGTAACTTCTGGTATACCCTGCTAATGACCTTGAATCATAGAGTTATGCCTCCTTCAGATGCCTGTTCAGGATCTTTGCTTTTATCCATCAAACACTGATAATCTGACAGCCTCTGTGCTGTTTTTTTAAACAAAATTCTTATGGCTGTCTTCTATTACTTGTAAAGCATGACCTTTAAAAAGGTGTTGGAACATGGATATGATACATCATGATTGAACATTAATGGAAGTGGAGTATCTAATCCATATAGATGTAACTTTGAAAAACCTGAGCTTTATAACCAACCCAGACAATGAATGTTTTTGATAGACCGCCAAGAATTCTCTTATTGTATTCTGCATCTACCTGGTTGGTTTTGAGGGATGAACTTAAAACAAGTTAACTGAAAATATTTACTTCAGAAGACTTCTGTAAGTCTACTGTCTTTTCATACTTCACATAAATACGTAGACTGAAATAAAATTCTCAAAAACATGAAGATTTTTACTTTTACAGTACTTGTGTAAGAACTGTTAGGTTGGTTTATGCTTGTTGAGTGCATAGGACAACCTCCCCTGGGAGGAATTAGTAAATGATTTAATTGTTAAGGAATGTGGTCCCGTTAGGCAAAAAATAAATAAATAATGAAATGCAGTAGATCATTAGAAATGTAGCACTTGATTAAAACAATGCCAGCCAACTTTTAAAGACTTTAGAATAAGCGTTTTTTGGAAGAGGGAGGTTATATTGGTAAATAACCCCTCTGGATTTGTTTTTTTTGAGAAATGTAAAGTGCAGGAGAGCCGGTCCCTGCTCCTTAATTCACCAATTGCTCAGTAAATGGGAGATAATTTCGTGGGTTTTGTTGCTGGTGGTGGTGGTAAGGGTGGCTGAACAACTCCTGCTTGAAGAAGGGACTTGGACTGACATTGCTTAAAGGCAGAGCCACTGCTGCTTCTGCTTCTTTTCATCGTAAAATAGAGCCCTGCAGCGGGAAGGGCTTACTGGAGAGAGATGTAGTGGACCGGTGGCTCAGTCTGGATTAGTGGCACCTTGTCTGCAGAGCAGGGTGAAGTGTCTCGGTGAGCAACCGGGGCACATGCTGCATGCCTCATCCTTCATGGCAAGACCACTGCATGAATGATCCGCGCAGGCAGGCGCCTGCGTTTCATGTCAGAAGAGCAGGTTTGTGTGCTGTGGCCATCGCCTCAGATAATCTTATCTGGAGGCACTTCACCGTGCCTGGAAGGTAAGCGAGGAGATAGGAGGACAATGCAGAGCAGAGGTCAGGTTTGAGGTGCCTGCTGCAGATAACGAGGAATCTTAAGAGTATTCCTCAACTATGAACAGAATGAGCTAACCAAAAGCAACTGAGAAGTCTGCAGGTAGGATTTTATAAACAGGAACATGCCTTTTCTGCTCACTGCATAACCTTGTTCAACTCTAGTGAGATTGCCAAGCCCATCTTGACTGTGCCAAGGACAGGACCTGTTTCAAAGCACAGTTGTAGATGTCCCCAAGCACATGTCTGATTTCACTGCAATCTGCAGTGATTTGATTTAAGGAATTCATTAGCATTAATAAATATTAGTGGTAATGTTTCTTCTTGTAAGGCTGAAATGGTATCTCTTAAGAAATTGTCAAGAAAGATGACTTAGCAGCAGCTGCCCGTTGCTTGCCCTGCCAGGTTTGCTGCCGCTCAGTTGAAGAGACATGGACTCGTGTGCGGTTTCAGGCTCAAATCCCTTTTTCATTACAGGAGGGGAGCTGCAGGCCTGCCTTCAAATATATTGTTTCTGAGTTCAGCTGTACTGTGTGTTCTGTTTCTATTCCTCTCCCTCCATTTATGTGATATGAATACCTCTCTAGAGCTGTTGCTATTGTGGTGAGCAACACAATAAATGGGAGGACAAAAAGAAAAATAAATTAAAAAAGGAGCGCACCTCCAGCAAATATGGGGTGAGGATAATGAAACGGAGAAAAAAGTGAGCACTGAAGTCTACGTCTGTGGTATTGACAATTCATCCTCTCACCTAAAAGTCTTTGCTGGAAAGGAATAAGATCTGAAAACTGAAACAAAGAGAAGAAAAACCTCTGCCTGAGTATTTTCCTGTATTTTTTTCTTGTTGAAGGAAGGTATGAATCTCACTCGGAGCATTTGCAGGATGGGTTTTTAGCAACATTGGGGTCTTCCTCCTGTGGTTTGCTTCTCTTCCGTGCAGCTGTCCTACTTGAATGCTGCTTTCATTTTTGTTTTGTGCGGGAAGATGTGAAACTTGAGTAGTAAAAGCTGAATGAGTTTTATGCAGTTGTTGTAGTCTAGCGAATGGCCCCAGTGTGAGATCTCCAGTGCTAAATACAAACCATTTTCAATTACATGCAAAACTCATCTTGAAACCTCAGTCTAAAGGTAGTTCAGTGCCTGATATTGGTGATTCAAGCTGTGTGGCAGGGAGATTGCGATCTTCTCTTGTGTAGTGTTTATTTTTAGTAAAAATGGAATCCTAGCTCTTCTTTCAAGCCCCCCCCAAAAAACCTCTTAAAACCTGCAGACAGGTATTTAATGTGTTTTAGGTGCAGTTTTTCTGTGTTACTTGTAAGTTATTTTTACTCGAGTATGGACAGTCTTCTGTGTGGAGTATGGTCTGGTTTTTGGTGTGTGGTGGTTTTTTTTGTTTTCTGGATCAACTTTTCTGCTGTTTAGGTTTTCTGGGAGCATTAATCTACATACTTTTCTTTCAGGTATGCTCTTGAGGGGGTAGAGGGGACAAGTATTCAAAAAACTTGAACAATTTTCCTTAGGTGAAGGATCATTACAGGTTCAGATGCTGCTGCTATTAGTGAGACTCCCGTCAGCTGCAATTTGATTTTCTAAATGCATAAACGTTGAAATTCCTCATCGTTGTTGGAAGTATGTGTATTTGTGTGCTTTGGGGAGCTGTAGCTCTGAAATGCCAGGATAATATTTAGTGGACAGCTGCTGATGGATTTGAAGAGAACTTCACTCTCAGCTGGTAATACTAATTAATCATAACAAAATGCAACTGTTTTGCTTTCTCAACTCCATGCAACAAAAAAAGCTTTGTGGGTGCAAAACGATTGTAAAGCTGCAAGGTCAAGTGTGAAAGTTGAGCAGAAATAGGGAGTTAGGGACTTGGTGCACATCGGTATCATGCTTTGTAGACCTTGGGGTGCTGAATCTTCAGGAACACACTCTTGAGCTGGGTGCTTTTGGAAATTTAGAGATGACAGAAACGAAATGGGAGGAAACAAAGCTCAAAACTAACCAAAAAAATTCCTCTGATTTAGTTTTGGATTGTTACATGAGGCTTAGTACAATCCTTATGTGACGACCAAGAGAGGAGATGCCATGGTGACACGGAGGACATGGGTCAGGCCAGCTTAGACCTGCAGGTTTTGAGATCGCCCTGTATGCTTTTGCTGGCAGCGCTGAGGACTGCTGCTTCGTTCTGCACTTCTCAATGCTCAGCAGCTCTGCAAATCCAGACCTAAACTGTTCTGTGTTTTCTTGGGCTTAGGAGGTTTTTTTTTGTTACTGTTTTGGGATTGGTTGGTTTTTCTTTTTTTCCCACTGACCTAAAAATAACCACAACTCAGGTCACCTGGTAGGAATTGTTGCCCATTGTAGAGGTAAGTAGGGAAGTAATTTTTCTTTGGTGGCATTTACTTGCTGATAAGACTGTTTTTTTTAATGTATTTCCTTTCCTCATTCTCTTCATGCTTTCTCATTTCTCAAGAAACAAGATGTGGGTCCTTCTGGTGCCTTAATGCAGAACTGAGTTATTCTCTGTTTCATGTGTGTGCTGATATGCAGCAGTGCAAGTCCTAGGTAGGTGAATTTAGTTTGGACAGCTGTGCAACTGTATTTTTGAGGTAAACAAGTATTTTGCTCATGTTACAAAGTATGCCCAAGGGATTCCTGTTGCAGGTGAAATTTTCATTTGGGTTAGCTCCATCGTTCACTACACCAGGCCTCAAAATGGTGAATACACATTTGCTCCTGCCTTTGTCATATTTTCAAATTTTATTTTTGATCTGAAGCAGTTAATGCTGCAGTGTATGTTGATTTTTATTTTTTTTTGGGGGGGGGGGGCAAAACCAGTATGAGGCAGTGGCTGTGGTCTGCAGGGTGTGGCTCAGAAAGGTTTCTGATTCCCTTAGCTGGGCTGAGCTGGGAAGGGCTAATTATAGAGACAAACTGGGGAAGGAAGAGAGCGGGGTCAATTAGAGCATCCAGCACAGTTTCCTTTAAATTAGTGGTTGGGCTGAATAGATTAAAAAAAAAAAAAGGCATGGAGTGAGATTTCAAATGCTGTAGTGTGGAGCAAGGTCGGCAGCTACAGCAGATGGTCTGCAGTTTTGGCTTGGTTTAAGTAAAGAACATGTTGAATTAGTAGTTTTATTACCAGAACTGCCAAATTGAACTGAAAAGGCAGAGGAGATGTTACTACTGTTTTTCCTCTTTAATATGTTGTTGAATAGCAATACATTGTGGTAGTGAATGAAGCAAAGAAATGCCTTGCCTCCAACCATTGAATAAAATGGATTTTCTGTGGGGAAAAAAATTGTGTGGTAGTTTTAAGTCTTTAATACTCAAGAAGTTATATTTTCATAAAAAGACTACCTTGCCCCCTGCATCTTATCTAACCATAAAATAGATTCGTTTTGGATGTGTTTTATCCCTAGTTGAAGAGCAAACTGGGGCTAAACTTCTTGAGGCTGTTTTATGGGTTTAAAAACTGTTGGTTTTTTTCTGGATTTATGTATGAACTAACTCAGATTAGAGGACACAGTATTTAAAGAGGTGAAGTGGTATGAGCTCTTGGCTCCTAGCTCTGTAGGTGTGGAAAGCAATAAACCCCTATGCCAACTGGAATTCATGCAAGTCAGTAAAAAAAAAAAAAAAGAAAAAAAGCTTTTTATGGTGCTCTTATCAGATGATCCTTTCAGTCCCTTAACACCCTCTTGTCTCATTTTTTTTCTGTCTTTAGGAAAAAAGCCTTGGTTGGCAGGCCCTCCCTGTTTCTGCCGTGTATTTTTGCTTTTCCTTTGCTGGACAGCCTGCCTGGCAGCATGCAATGACCGAGAATTGCTGTGCAGAAGTGGAGATGCCAAGGCAGGGAGAAAAATCCCAAGTTTTATCTGTGCTTTTCAGCCCAGATTGGCAGATTCCTTCTGCTGGTGGAGTGACTTATCCCGGGCTTCCTTACTGGAGGCCACATCTGGCAGGGCATCAAAGGAGCAGCCTGTGCTTTCAAACCAGAGCTGAACCAAGATCTTCCTTGAGTGAAGGTTGTTTTTCTGGTCCTGGGATCTCTTGTTGTGCAGAAGATGGTGAGATGTGCCTAAATCTCAAGGAAATTAATGATAAACTTGAATAATTCATCCTGAGGGTGAGAAGGGTTTCTGCTTGCTGCTTTGAGCAAGACATGTGCTTGTCCAGAGGGTCTTGCCCATCTGGGGAAGGGTTGGAAAAGGCCCTTTGAGATCAATGGTACAATCAGCAGAACACTTTTTCATTTTTAGTCTCTTTTGTAGAGCTGCTATGTAGGGTTTTAGTGTGTCAGTTAGAAAAGTCTTAGGCTAAGAGATGTGCTTTGCTTAGGGCTGTGATGCCAGCAGAGACTCTTGCCCTTCTCACCTTCGTTCTCTTGGTAAAGCCAACCATATAAATGCTTCTCACTCATTTCGGTTAAATCAAGTTAACTTTAAACTTCTGAAGAGTAATTTTTTTCTCTTAAGCCTATTTGTTCAGAGCAAGGAGTATGAGCAGTTCCAGCAGGAGGAGTTTAGGATGGTGCCGCCAGCAGGGAAAGGCACAGCTGGACCTAGGAGAAGACATCGATCTGCAGGACCAGATGTCACCATTGACTTGATGCAAGAACCTTCTTGTGAGCTCTACTTTTGGTTTTAGGTATTTTTTCAACTGAAACATATTGTCAGTGTTTTGTAGGTTTCTATAAATGTTTTACAGTATTATATAGTATTTTTAGGCTTATTCGACTTGTATATTGTGTTGCCTGCATGCCGTAGTTACAGCCCCAGATCTCTTGTAGAAGTTGTTTGCAACTCCATCATTCAAAATGGATCCATAGGTTCTACACCAAGGAAGGTGACAAAAAAAAAAAATATATAGTGCAGGGTCTTGGCACACCTACAGCCTTTGGCTGTGGGTTGTTTCTGTTTTGTAGGTGTTGTGTAAGGGAGAGAAAAGCTTGAGAGTATATGAAAAGGATGTATAAATACTTAAAGGCAGCCTCATTCAAATGTGTGATGGGAGAGTTGGAAAATCATTAAAGGAGTGTTTTGGTTTTTTTCCTTGATGGGTTGGAAATGGAGATCAGCATCCTGAGCTGGCAGAGGAGTCAACCTCTTGATAGTGATCTTAAGTTATACACAAGGAAGAGCCTTAGAGGTACAGATAAAAAATGCAAAGCTAATTCAGTAAACATGTATTAGGGTGCAAGAGAAGAGCAATGCGCCTGTATAAAAAAATAATGATTTTTGCTGCAATGTCCTGGCAGGTTGGGGCAGGGTAAGATTGCCTTTCCCCTTGTCAGAGGGATGCTGCTCCACTGGCTGAGATAAATGCCTGAGAAGGGAGTTTGACCTTCCCCCCCCCCCCATCAGGTTTACCCCCCTCAATTTTTATTTACAGTGGCATTTTAAATACCAATCACTCTGGTTTCTCTTTTGCTGCCACATTGCATATATGTTTCTTTCCTTCACTCTTGGTTATTTCATGAGCATGACCAAGTCCACAGCACAGAGCTGTTACGGTTTTCATATCACCTCCTAATTCTCCATCTATGTTGTGCAATCCTTGGAGTTTCGGAGGGCTGCTATAATACTTATTTAAGCATTTTTTCTTACTTTTTTAGCTGGAATTGATACATTGGTCTGTGCATTTCCCCCCTCTCTTGTTGCATGTGTTTTGTGACAATTTAGGACATCTTAAACAGAGGTTCCTACTTTTTTTTTCCCCCTCAAAGTCATCAAAGCTTCATATTTTTATTTTGTATTGTTTTCCACAGAGTGACAGGTTGATTTTCCATGTGTCTCTGATCTGTCCGCACAACTGTTGAGCAAGTGGAATTTCACTGCATTGCTGACTTCATTTTTTCTATTCAGTTTCTGAATTAGTCCTTTAGGTGAGAGCACTTAATTGAAAGGCATTGCGTTTTGTGAGGTGCTCGATATATCTTACAACTAAGTTGGCTGTATTTCTAGTTAAGATTTTAGATCGTCGGCTTTAGGTAGTTACATGTGAAAGCTGTACCTGAGCATGGAAAGTGGCTTTCTTTAGGCAAGTATGCTGAAGAAGGTAATTCTTTGTTAGGTCTGGGTTAGTGGTTTAAATAGTCTTATTTAGTTTTGCATGGGTTTAGATTTCTGGTCATGCCCAGTGCTGTGAACTATTTTTTTTTTTTTCCCCTGCTATGGTATGCTTAGCCTAGTCAAGTGTTATACCCAGCTTTAATTTTCTGTTTCCTATGATTCTCGGTTAACCCTCTTTTCAGGAAATTAGTGGCTTCCTGCAGACTATTTGTAGTTGCTCTTGGCGGAGAGAAGCGAGGTGATGTCTTTGCAATGAAATATGAAGTGTTTGGGAAGATTAGTTTTGAGGTACCAGGGTGGATTTTTTGTTTGCTTAAGGCATTGTCTAGGTGAAAAACATGCAGCAGTGGCGCTTGCGTTAATGTTATTTACTGGTGTTTGAAGAATATCTGATGCTATTGTCTGTTCCTTCATCCATGAAATCTAATCTCTGCTTGAATTAGCCTTTGTAATAAGGCTCCTGCTTGATAAGTGAGTAGACAAATATTAGGGCATTGCCACCAAGAGCTTGATCCTTCACTTGAGATAAAGCGGTTGTGCTTGAACATAGGTTGTTTATGCACAGAAAACAGACTTATCAGCATTCCTGAATTACCCCTGTTGCAGAGAGCGGGCACTCCTGCCTCCAGACAAAGCTGGATTTAGCTAGATGGCTTCTTCCCAATCACAGAAAAAAAATATTTTCCCATTTTTCTGTGTGGACGGTATTTCTGGTGCTGCCTACAGCATGCATGCAGAAAATGCATAAGGAGTCTGGTGTCCGTGGGCAGCTCCCGCGTGAGCCCGGGGCTTCCAGCGCCATGGCTGAAATGTGCAGCCTGTTCCCTCGGTGCCTACGCAGTCTGGCAACCTGGTGATGAGGAGGAGGAGGATGACTATGGGGAGTCGGAAGCAGATTGTTGCCATTGCAAGTAAAGCCACTTGTCCATCCTGCTCCAGAGCAGAGGGGTCCTGGAGGTCGAGCGTTTTCAGCAGTTGAGCATAACAAGTGAGTCAAGCTACACCGAGCCTCCAAGCTTGGGTGGGATGGTATCGGTGTTGGAAGGTGGCTGGTGTGTATTTACTTCTGTTCAGGCTTGGAAAGCATAGGCACAAGGGAAAACAATAATCATGGTAAATGAGGTATTTCTAAAGTGTCTTCATGACTTTCCAGAGTGATGGCAGTTGTGAGGTGGATTTTTTGGGGGTGAAGTGGGGGAAGAAGAGGTGGTCCTGCAGCTGATGAGAGAGGCAGCACTACGGTAGAGATGGCAGGCGTTGCAGATAGAGGAGGTTTCTTCCTGCCCTTACGCAAAATTCTTGTTGCAGCTTTACGTTAAGGGGGAATCTTTTATAAAATAACACCAGGACACCCCCTTTAAGAGCAAAAGCATAGCAACCAAGCCTGTAACATGGCTGTGCTCAAGATGAATCTGGAAACCCCCCGACCTTTAAGTTCTTTGTCATGTTATGGGAGATGAAGTAAACTGTTCTCACTTCATCATATTTCTGTGTAAACTCATTAGCTAACATTCTCTGCTTTATATTTCTCCTAATTCATATTTCAAATGCCCTAATACTGCCATTTGGTGGCTTTGATACTGATCTGATTTAATTGTTCTTTGTGTTCGTGTGTAACGGTGCTTTGGTTTGCTCTGGTTGTAGTGCAGACTGAAGGGACCAGCAAAAGCTCAGGGAGATAAGGGGGTACCAAAAGAGATGGGAGTGTGATGTAGCAGGCTGTAGCTTGACAAAATCAGTACCAGATCAGCATGCTGGAGTCAAGTTGCATGATATACAAAGTAGACATCCACTTAAGTGATTTCGGTGGAGGTAATTCAAAATTCAATTTGAATAGATCATAAAATATCTGTATATTATTTTTGAGAGCTTCTGTGTGTTTAGGTCTTGCTTGGTTTTCCTCTCACTTGTGCTCCTGCAGACATTTGCTGGCAGAATCATGGGACTAAAACTTCCCAATATCTTCTGGTTGGTCTTGGTGTAGTAATCTGCCTGTGTTGTCCACCTTAATGCTGAACTTTAAAGGTCACCAGAGTCCTGAGGCATGGAGAAGACAGACAAGGTGATGCATGCTTCCCTTTGGAAATTTCCCTAAATCTCTGTATTGGTTGCTTTGTAGGCCCCTCAGCCTAGCAGGATTTCTGGTGGTTGGTGTGATGGGCCTCCACTTGACTCATTTGGAGGACGCCAACCCCTTTTCTACCTGACTGATCCAAAGTCAGAAGTCCCACTGTGGTCATATTCAGCCAGATTTTGGGCCAGTTGCTTGTGCTGTTGGCATGTGAAGTGTAAATAATACTCGCCATCCCTGGAAGCGCTTTCAGTTGACTGGCTCTGTGGTAAGCCCGCCTCAGTTCTGGTTTTCCTCATTTCCAATCGCAAGCAATGGCCAGATGAGCCCGGGGAAGGAGCGTAGTGGAGGGTGTTACCTCCTCTGCAGGAATGTGCTGTCCCCCTTGATTTAGTTGGCTTGATCCAGTGCTTCTCATCTGCTTCAGGGAAAATTAAACCAGCTGGTTTTTTACTGGTGAAGACTGACAATCTTTCACACCAAAAACCCAAGACCTGGCAAACCAGTAAGGGTCAACCTGAAACAAGATGTAATCCGTTGCATACTCGCATGGAGACTGTGGCAAGGACCTGCTGGGATTCAGATTATTTACTCATAAAACCAAATTAGATGTGTTTTCCATGGCTGCTTGTCAGAGAAGCCTTTTTGATTTGTATTCTTGCATCTTTTGCATCTGAGATGAAAACCAGCATGGCTAAATGATGAGGTTCATGGTGATATGAGCCAAACAGATGCACTTCAGAAAATGGAACTTCAATCTTGGATTTACTTAGCTCATTTCCTAGTGTCATTACGTTGTCCGGATGATGAATGTGCTTTAGTTGTGTGTTCCTACACTGAATATATTTTAAAACATTTTTTTCACGCTCCCTTCTGTTGATCTCATCACATAGCCAAGTTAATAGATTTAAGGCAGTTTCATTTCCATACCATATGTTCCCTAAGGCGTTTTGGAGGGATAATTATGCTTATATATTTTACTTTACCATATGATGCAAATATGTACTGTCTTTCAGGTAACAGGGGTAGGCATACATCGTTCTCAGAAGCTCTGAGATGACTTGTGTTTTCTGAAGGTGCTGTCTCCTGTTGTCTTTTAGAGGAGCCAGGAAGGATGACACCTTGGATGTGAGGATAAGGAGATCATGCAGTCACTCTGGAAGTGTTTCTTAGACTTACTTAACCCCCCTGCCCACTAGTGGGATATTTCCTTGAAAAGCGACTTCTAAACCATTGTTTCTGTAATGTTAGTGATTGGGGAAGGTAGGAGTTCGTGCAGTAGCTGTACACATTGCAGTGAATTTGAAGGATCAAGGCAAAGCAGGATCTTTCGTGCTGAAATTGTCATAGCTAACTGTAAATGTAAATTAGAAAACTGAATTATCTATGCAGAGACAGCCCAATCTCTTTTGGAAGGATATGGGGTTTTTTTCCTATCTGGCAAATCACGATAGGTGCCTGAAGAATGAACTTGGCTGCAAGTGCGGACTGCTGCTGAGGCTTCACAAATTTACTTAAATCACTGGACCAATGTACAGAAGTTGACAAATGTAGCAGGATCTGAATGGTACTTAATACATTGAAACTTTCTTTCTTTAAACAAATACAGAAGTTTGTTTAAAGTGGTTTGTGTTAAGAGGTTGTCCTTAGGCTAAAGATGTGACTGAAGGTTGGAGGGAAAAATGTTCAGTAGGATCATTTGTTAACTTAGGCTGGGAAATTCCCTCTTCCTTGTGCACACTTCCTTAGGGTTTGGGTTTTTTTTTAAATTTGATTTTTTTAATGATGAATGGAACCTGTTAGAATTCAAACCAGAATGCCAGTATAGTGGTAGGATTTTTTTTTATTGTTTAGAGAAGTTGGTATTTGCTGAGTGAAATTTTAACTTGACCAGATAGTGCAGAGAAAATGCTTTTTTTTCCCATAGTGGACTTATTTTTACTGCTTTTGTAGAAATTAATGTCCTTTAATTTACATGATGATCTTACAGTCTTGGTAGAGAAAGGAGTCTTGTAATGCTACGAAAATACGGCTGCTAATAATTGGCATTAGAAAATAAATGGAGCAATTAAAAAGAGATTGGTATATAATCACTGGAAACAACTTTTCCATCAAATCCGTTGCTGTATTTTAGGTTATTGAAGCTGAAACCTTTACCCAGCTGATTCAGGACTGCAGGTGAGATCTAAGTGACACAGGGATAAAGGTGCTAAAGGAGACTTCCAAGGTGGGATGTGGATGGGTTAGATGATAAAATAGGGAATCCCTTTAGTGGATTTAGTGGATTTAGCAGTTTGGAAGATTGAGATGCAGAAGGTACCTTCCTCATGAAAACCTGAGAGCCTGGGGTGACTTTTGATGGGGGGTGGGGGGGAAATCCCAAACCAGCAGGTTATAGAGTATGAGGGTGAATAACTTGGTTTTGTGTTTCACTCTTCATTTGAAAATTAAAATAAATCCTCAATTCTCTTTCTGAGAAACATGTTTAAAAAAAGGCAACAAAAAGCCCTCATTCTTTTAAAAATTGCCTTTCAAACCTGATCATTCTTTAAAGGTTAGGGTTAAGCATGGTTGTTTAAGTTAAAATGGTGATGATTGGAAAGGCTCAAGCAAAGGCAAAAATCTATGAGGCTCAAGTGTAAAGTCAACGAGGACAATGAAGAATACAACAAATGGGTTCCCCTGTGTCTGTCAGACCCTGAATACAGACAGCGTGAAAAACAGTAGTGCCCTTAAATGTCCAGGAAACTTTGGATTTCTTTCTGCCTGCAGGCAGAAAGTATAGATAAGAATAGTAATCCTAAACTGGTTGAAATAATTTTTCTGCAGAAAGTGACTTTTGAGCTGAGGATGGAAATACAGGATAAGATAGGAAACAAGTTTTCTATCCTGAAAAGTCAGCTAAATCGCAGGTTTCTGATCCGAACTGTGGTCTGTGATCCCTGTGTATGTGATATAGGTAGACTTGGTATATCAGGGACAGCATTTTATGAGTGTGTGTGACATGAGGATGGGACTGTTATGAACAGAAAGAACTCTTCATATCATCTTACCTTTCAAAAAAAAAAGAAAAAAAACAAACCAAAAAGCAGACAATGTATAAATGTCAGTGACAGTAAAGAAATAAGGAGATCTATTTCGGTCCTCTGAACAATGTGTGTTGATTAGCCATAACTTGGCATTTATCTAATCAACTGAGATGTCTCAGAAACCTTTCCGTGGGAGATCAGTGTGTCTCATAATGGCCTTTTTAATTTTTTCTTAGTGTATTGTTAAATTTGCAGGAGTAACACACCCACACCTTCTTCCAACTGTGTTAGTGCTTGCAGCTAATCTTGGGACGAGCGCTGTGTGATGAGATTTGAGAGGCAGCATCTGCTCCAGGACACGTTATTGCTGCAGGGTGATGGTAGAGAGGATGGCTTATTATGGCCCCAGGCAACTGCCTGTTGTGGCCAGCGTGCTGTCCTAATGTTTCTAATTCTGCCAGTGAAATGGAGAGCAAGTAATTGCAAAAACCAATAGGCGAGCAAGTAATTGCAAAAACCAATAGGTTAGATTTTTTTTAATTATTATTTTATTTTGTTGCTGAATCCCCACATCATCCCCCCCCCCGGTTTCATAATGACCTTGCTTTGCCTGCTGGATTTCCCTGACCTCTTTTTCTCATGTGGAGAGTTGTGCTGGCCATGTGCCAGCTGAATAATTCGTAGTAATCTAAAAGTGTTTGGCTAAAATGCTTTATGGTTCCCTTACTTAATTTCTGCTCTAAATAAAACAATTCTTGTGAAACTTCTAGGCATGTTGATATAGTTGGCAGACAAGCATTTTGAAATAAATATTTTGAGTCCAAAAAAGATAGGCAAGATGCATGCAGAAGACTGAAACTATTCCAGATGAAATATTTGCAATGTTGCTGAATACGAATAAAAAAATTAGTAACTTGAGAGAAGTAAATGATGTAACTTTTTTAGGTAGGATCTGGGAAGTTGGTTTTGTATTGAGGTCTGGTGTCTTTAGGGAGAGGTTTGTCATCTTACATCATATTTTCAAGTGGCAAAAAGTATGGTTTCTCTCTTATGACTGATGTGTGATTCTCATAAATAAGTTTTTGGTATCAGAGAAGATGCCATATATTTTCTAGGTGATGATGTGCTTGTGGAAACCTTTTAGATCTGAATATTGTGGAGTGCCTGCAGTTCCCATCTCAATTGTCCTTCATGTAAATAAAAGGTAGAAATGAAACCAGCTGTGTTATCTGAGCCTGTTCAACTACAATCGGCATTGCATTTCAGTTTCTTCAGATAACACAGGGCTGACCTTGGCTGTGTCCTGTCCCCTGCCAAGGGCAGGGATGCCAGGCTGGTGTGGTGGTTTGTATTAAATACAGGTCCTGCTCTGTCTGTTACAGGGCGTGAGGCTGGTGAGGCTTGCTGGGGTGGAGAGATGCACAGTGGTCCTTGCTTGGTTTTGGGTGGACTCACGGTCTTAGTAAAGCCTGCTCTCTGTGCTTGTGGTTCTCATCACTCTACACTGATGTTCAGTATACCTGATAAAATATTAAGAGTTGGGGCAACATTTTGGGAACTGTGGTCTGCTTGTGGAACTAATTTGTTTATAGTGATTGGATCAAATAAAAGCTCCCCTACAGAAACAGGTGAACATTATGAGGGACCTTGCTGTAACAAGCCCTTCTCCTAAGACATTTGGAGGTGGAAAACAAGGTCTAGAAGTCATTTTGAGCTTGTGGAAGCTATTTGGTTGCTCTCTAAAAGTCATAAGTTTCTTGAAGCTTTTTTTAATATTATTACCGATTATGTTTATATTCAGTTCTTCAGTGCAGCTTTGTTATATGCAGAAGTGTCTTTCTGTTACTGATGGAATCTTCAGACTATCAAAGTATCTGAAATGTACTGCTACTATTCTGTACAAAGGAAGATGCTTAAAACCCATGTGTACTGCAGTTTTTGGAAGGATGTCTGTTTCATCTCCTGTGTGAGATGGAATTGATGGCATTTCTGTACTGAGATACAGAGATTGCTTTATGTTTTGTGGGGAAGAGATGCCTCTGCTTCCCCTTGAATGTAGAAAAGAGAAATTGGGAGAGATGGATCGGTGTGTGGTTGAAAGTAAAAGCTGAGGAGGGCTGATGACTTTCTCTGGGAATAACCCTGCAACTGAAGCTAATAGTCCTTGAATAATTAGAAGAATCACCTTAGAAATGTTTAAACCCAAAATATCTTAGGGGAGGCTTTAGATTTATAGCAGGTTTCAAAGAAAATGAATATATGAGGCAGAATAGAGATTTTCCTCATACTGCACTTGGCACCCCATTTCAGGATAAGTGCGATTATCCGCTGGCTGCAATTAGGGCAGATGCTGTCACCGGAGCTGCTTTGTGAGCTGCCCTGTAAATGCACAAACAGATGTCAAAGAAGCAGTTTTGCAGATTTGCCTTAAAAGAGCTTCTCTTTCTCCCCATGATGTTTCTGCTTGGTATGTGGAATTACCTTTGAGATGTTTAATACTTTGCTGTTGCAATCTGCTGTCTAATTTCTTAAACCATCTGAGGATGCTTGACCTCTATTGGTGCAGATTGCCTGAGCTGTGTGCTTAAGGACCATTTGTTTTAATCTTTTTGAGGATGGACCTGGTCAGAATTTCTTTTTTTGTAGAAGTGCACTATCATAATGAAAAATCATGCCTGCCAATAGCAAAAAAAAAAAGTGGGAGGCTCACCCTCTGCCTCTTATTGTGGGTGGAAAAATAGTCCTTCTAAAGACAGGGGAGGACACGTGGAAGTACAAGGCACTGAACGGAAGAGAAAAAGCAAATGCATTGTGCTAGTTTGAACCGAATATGCTCGGATTTAGTGTGTGCCCACTGCAGCATTGAAATCATTCCACTGGCAGTCTTGTGAATATTTACATTTTTGCTGCTTGATGTGCAAAGAAACCAGATCTCCAGCCTCCAGATGAAATCATTTTTTTTTTTTTCAGAGAACATAATGAGATTTAGACTGTTACATCAGTTGGCTTAATTCTTACCTTACTGGAGTAATGTGGTGATTAAAAAAAATAATTATTTTCCAGGGTTTGCTGTTGAATTTCATTTGCTCAACAGCTGCATTCCTCTGCTACCCTATTTTGTGTTGAGCTCTAACTTGGCTGGTTAAGGTGGAAGCTGTTACCTAAGTGTAAGAATGGAACTGATCTAAGCTGCTGTGTTGTTCTAGCTTTTGCCCAAAGCTGGGAAGATTCAAATGAAATGTAAAGTCCATGTATTTCTTTGTCCACCGGTGTCATCTTAATCTTTGTAGGTTCTGCTTGTCCTGCTTTGTGTTGGGTGACTGTATGGATTTATCTGCTTGGCAGGTTTGGAAATTGGGATGCTCTTCCTAATCCTTATCAGTGATGTGTAATCAGCAAAAGGTTTATGAACCCCCATAAAAGCCAGAGGGTATCAGAGGCACCCTAAAATCCATGTTTATTATGGCCCTGTGCTGTGTCACAGCATCTGCTGTACATCCTTGGTCATTTACTGCTTCTTTCATTTTAAAAAGGTGAATTATGGCATCCCTAATGGATGCATCGATTCCCTGGTACCAGTCACCGAACATTGCTGAATTTCTGCAGGCTTCAGTCAGTGTATCTACTCCATCAAGAAAAGCAATGCAGCTTGACTTCCTCCTGTATTTTTGCTCTAGATGAGCAGTGGAGGCAAAAACTTTTTACATGTTGCCATACTGTGCCTCTGTTTATTAACAGGGTCTCTAATTCACCAAAATAACTTTGTCTCTGTAGTCCGACCAGTTCTTGCCTTCCCTCTTAAAAAAAGTGGAGAGCAATGCCAGGATAGCACTTAGTTTTCTTAGTCCTTCACGTGAAATTCACAGCTGACTTCAGGTATATAATGAACAATTAAAGTAGCCATTGATTGCAGCTCTCACAGTATCCTTGAGAGCTGCATCTACAGAACTCGGAAACAAGATAAAAAATTGGGAAAAAATCAGATTTGTATAGGAGCCTTTGTTCCTGTTAGGGCTAAGTGGACAAAAAGACAAGCTGCAGTGTGGAGATCGGTGCCAACAGTGGTGGAATATGTAATACTGGTGGTATTTCAAATAAGCTATCTCTTCAGTTTTAGAATATCAATATTGGTAAAATATCATCCTTGAAATATTTTTATGTCGTGTGTTGTTAAACACTTGGATAGTTCCACTGCCTTTTTTTTTTTTTCCTTCTTTTAGATATTAATGTTTTCAGAGAACTACGGAGCTTGTGTTTCCAGGTAGCTGACAATGACTATTTTTAGTGAAGCTGTCATCTATAATTCAAGGGATTTTTCAGTACTTTTTAGATTGTAAGATGGCTTTTGGTTTTGGTTTCATGTCCTGATGCATTCAGAACACTCCTCTTTGAGTTTAAACACGCTTGTGTTGTGACACTTACTTGACAGCTTAATTTTGAGATTGAATATATTGTTTTGTGGTTAGTTTGAATGCAACATTCTATTTGTGCCCTTGCTTGTAAATTATCATAATCTGTGGGTTGAAGCCCCCCCCACCTAGTTGTTGGAAGTCTTGTTTAAAATATGACTCATTCTGGTGTTGGTTTTTTGTGTGTTTTTTTTTTTTCTTTGTTGTGTAACTAGGCAGATCAGGCAGACAGCATACAAAAGAATACAGGAAGGTATTCTTTTCCCTTTGATCTTTCATGGCACAGTCCTGAATGCTTTAAAATCTGTTTTCTGTACTAGCTAGGCTATATAGGGGATATATATATATGTTGCTACTAGCTATGCATCGGTTTGCAGTCTGTGGATAATGGGATCGTGTACCTGGTACTGCATGGACTGGGTAGCAGAAGGATGCTTTCAGGTTGGTGCTACAAGCTTTTGTGTAATTCTGCACTGAAAAGAAACACTATTTCTGCACAATTTTTAAGTGCTAGGTTTAAAGGAGTGGAAGCTATCTGTATGGTCTGGTGATACAGAACAAATTTCTAAAATATATAGGTTAATTGATGCACTAAGCTGTTTCAAATGCTCAACTTCGAGGAGATGGATAACATGTGGCACAGTCTCTTAATTAATATGATCCTAAATCTAGTCATGAGCAGCTGCTTTTTTTTTTCTGACAAGGCTGCAGTTATTGCTGCAGAGGGCATCTTTACTGCAGAAAAGATGATTCTCTTCAAGGAAATGATTTCATCTGCGGATGGAAAACGGGAAGGAGGTGCAAGCAGAAGTGGCAAACTGGAGGACAAAGCGCTCATGCATTTTGCAGTTAGTTGAGGGTCGCCTTCGTTTAAGGAGGATTTTAAATAACATGGATGGGTTTATGTGGTGGAAGCTTTGATAATTTGTCCTTTGGAAATAAGAGTTATAGCAGAAGAAACCATGGCTGGCAGATGCCAGCAGCTGCAGGGGTAGGTGTGCATGGTATTGTAAGAGTATGGACTTCCAAAAATAACTTCATTTCTATTCAGATGCTTGGGAAAAGCTGAATTGTAGTGTTGCTTAAAGAGTATGAGACAGAGCTGAAAAACTGGAGAATTGGGTATTTAAACTCTTGTTAAAAGGTATGCTTTACCTAAAATGTTAAAAAATGGTGTATGGCTTCTGACCAGCCAGAGTTGCTTTTTATCATTCATTTTAATCTTGAGGAGTATGTATCCCTATCAGTAGGAAAGTTGGAAACGTCTTTTTGGCAGAAGAGAAAGCTCAGGTTTTTGTGTTGGCGGGTCACCGGGAGCAGGCAGGTAATAATTTTTGTGAAGTGTAATAAAAATGCATTGGGAACACTGGAAAAATTTAAGTACACTGTTTGCCAAAACGTTTTCAGTGAGGAGGCTTTAAAATCATCCCTTTCTCGCTATTGGTTGCTGTCCATAGTCCCCCATAAAACGAGGAAAGAGAACATTGGTAATGACATTATTATGCCTTCTCCTAGCACTATTGCACTTAAATTTGACTTTACACCTAAGCTGTATTAACTTCTTCAAGATAACTTTAAACCTTTTAAGACTACAGGAAAAAGCATCAGAAATTATCAAGATATTACTTGACTTGGTATTCAAAAATAATTTGATGACCTTCAGTTATGTAAATTGTCCTTAATTTTTTTTTTCCCCTTAGGGAAGTACAGCACAGGTATTGTCACTTGCAAAGTGGTTTAATGTTTGTTTTGCTGTGTGCTTGGGTTCCACGATAAGCAAGGCTAAGAAGCGTTGGTTTGTCTTGGCTTGTGCTGGAAGTGGATTGAGTTTCTTGAGGCAGGAGGCCTCCATGCTGAGGGTCTGCTGAATGACATGGTTCTCTAACCTAACAAGGTTCTTTGAAAAGGATCAATGTACTGATATCTATTGATATATATCAGTATTCAAAATACTCTTACATTGAGGTGGTATTGTAATGTGAGAAATTATTTCTTGACGATAGCATATACATAGTTCTTTTATAAGCTGCCATTTATTACTCTTGTCTTTGGAAATTTTCTAATACAGTGATACAGTGGCATTTAGGTGCTAGTGCAATATATCTGTGTAATGCATATGGCTTCTGGAAAAGCAAGTATCTTTTTGCTTAGCTATTATTTCAAGTGTGATGCTTGTTGAAGCTGTAAGTGGTACTAGAGTGCCGTGCTGCATCCTTCAACGTGCATCCTTTTGGGCATGGCAGTACTCAGGTTTCTCCTACTGCCAGTGCCTGCAGGGCTAGATTAGGAGGGGAAGGATGCTTTTATTCCCCTGGGTTTTGTTCTCTGAAGCTCTCAAGCTTTTCTAGGATATAGGCATTTTTTTCCCTAACGCTGGAGTAATTCCTAGGCTCTGAAAAAAGTATTTTCTGCATCTATTTTGGGATTGTTGAGATGCCTCCTCAGTGTGACCAACTGTAGTCCTTGGCAGTGTCTCTCTGCTCTTCATATCCTTGAATTTTAACAGGTTCAAAAAGATTTTTATTTTAAACACTGGTTTGGTGTTTTTTGTTTTTTTTTCCTGACCTTAAACATTAAATTTTGGTTGCTAACATAAATAGAAATAGCTAGGCATGTGCTTCATGAGATAATAGGAAGATCTCATGTCCATTTATGGTTTATACAGATTTCCCCCTGCTAGCTGACTCTTCCCTGGGCTTGTATTAATGTGGTATTTGACAGTGATCTATGCTTTCAGGATATCAACTCCAGATTTTTTTCCATTTGGGTTTCCAAGTGCTGAGCTGCTCTGTGTACACCTGTAAGGAGGAAATCCAACCAGTGAAGCTGGAAAATTGGATATTTTGGCTGTTGGTGTGAAGAGAATTGCTGTGTTGGTGAGGGATGCTCTGTCAGAGGATGGTGCTGGAGCCTGGAGTTAATCTGGCAAAACTTGAAGGTACATAAAATGTAACATTGCCACTTTTTATAAATGGCAAATTTATCTTGGTATTTGGAACAGGGTTGTCATGTCTCTGGCCAGTGATTACTTAATTAGCTATTAAAAGAAGCAAAAACCCCATATAACGATGACTGGTCTCCCTGCAAGTCTCCAAACACTTGGGATACACAAAGCACTTCCTTGGTTTCTGGCTTTTTGTTAGTCCTTGCCATTCAGTTTGCAGTTCTTGTTAGCCGCCTGGGGAATACAAGAACAGCAAATTTAAGTTAAATGCAGCCTGAGAGAGGATATAGCAATTTCCTTTTGATTTTTTTAAAATTTCATATTTTTTGGGTTTTTTCTGGCAAAAAAAAGCCAAGGGAGCAGCTGGATGCTCAGTTCTCACTTGTCAGAATGAAGCTTTTAATGATGTTGCATTTTTGCTAAGTACCCAGCATTTTTTGAATCCTTGCTTACTCCAATGTCGTTTCATCAATGAAGCTCTGGGACACAGAATTAACTTCCAAGTGCCAGCTGTTCAGCAAGTACCATGAAAAAATCTGATTATTTTAATACTTCAACACCATTGCTGCTGCTTATGTGTAGGGCACATGTTTCAGGAGAGCAGTAGCGCTTCCAGAAATCAAGATGCAGTGACTCAAATCTGGAGCTCAAGAAAGAGGAACAATCCAGGGCAAGATCTTATTTGCACCATTTTTGAGGTCTTTCAGCATTATTCAGAAGTGCTGTGACAGAGGCAAATATGGAAATCACTTCTCCCATTCAGTTGCCTCAGTCACAAGACCTCACCGAGCCTTCCTGTAGTGTCTTTGTTATTATTTTCTTTTTTTTTTTTTTTGGCCCTCATCCATGCCTCTGGTAGCATCTCCAGCTGGTGAGACAGGAATCCCACAGACAAGCTCTTCATTTACTGCGTAGCCCTGATTAATTCCTCAGACATGGATTTGTTCCCTGCACAGAATATGCTTGGACTTTGAGGGGAAGAATATGTGAGCGTGTTATTATTCATGTCCTGATTCAGTTCCTTGTCAGAGCTGTTTGCAGTGGCTTCTAGGAGTAATGCGTTTTGCAACAGTTTCTCCCGTAATGTTTTTAGATGGGGTTTTTAATTTCCCATGTTCTTTTTGTCTCAGATTAAAGGTCTGGTAGAAGCTGACAGATTTCCACATGAGATGCATCAGCAAGAGCGTGATGAACAGGTAGCAGCATCCTCACCTGTCTTCTAGCTGCTAGAATGAAAAAAACTATTGAGTGGTGGTAGACTGCAGGGGAATATCAAAACCTCGAGGCATGGGGTGATTCCAGGCTCTGGATGAGATTATCAGCTGGGTTGGCAGAAAGTGAAGGGACACCAGATTTTTAGGTTCACTCATGTTTGCTTTGAACTCAGAGCAAGATGAAGCAGATTTAGCAAGGGAGATAAATTCTTGATTACAGAATTGGGACCAAATGGAACATTTTAAGGAGAGAGGGAAGAAACCACCAAAGCAGTAAAATGTGTAATTGGGATGCTGCTGCCATTGCATGCTTGCCCTCACTGTCACAGGAGATGGGTGGTTTGGTGTCTGTTGGGGTTGCCTTCACCCCATCATGCCAGGTCCAGCAGGCACTTCTGTTGTTGCTGAGTGTCTACAAGTGTGTGTCTGCTCCTGCTTTCATTTTCCGTTCTAGTTTAGGTCATCTCACTGCATTGGCATGTTGCTTAGGTGTTTCAGTCCAAATAAGCTTCTCTGAAATTTATTCAAAAGACCCCTTTCTTCTGTATATGACAGTCTTGGAGTGCTGATTTTTGTTGTTTTTTTTCCCCCCATCCAAGCTTACCATCCCTTTTGAAGAAGTAAATTTGAATTGCAATTACAAATCTAGTTGAAGGTGTCCCTGCACACTGCAGGAGGGTTAGACTAGATGACCTTTAAAGGTCTCTTCCAATACAAACCATTCTGTGATCACTATAACACTTACAGGTATCACACTTCCTGTGTTAGAAGTTTCATTCTTTTGAGCAAAACTCATTGTATAGAAATTTTGCATGCAGTTTTACTGCAAAACCCTTTGCACCCTCCTGCTTTCCCTGTACCAATACCTGGGTCCATAAATCTGTATTTTAAGCAGCACCACCTCCTGCACTGGCACCACAAGGCAGTTCGAGACAGGCTGACGTAGATGATTAAGTGACAATAATGATGTTTCTCTCCCATCAGCAAACAGCGGGAAGAGAAAAACATGGTGAGCATGGAAGAGAAAGGTGACAAATAGGAAAGGGTTAAGCATTATATAAATGATCCAATGAACTCACAGGTACAACTGTGCACTAATAACCAAGATGTTGAGCATCTACATGGGCTTTTCTGCCTGTCTAGGATGTGGTAGTTTTTATAGCTTCAGCTGTCACAGATCTGTCAGTCTGGCATCAGTTTTGATCTTGTGGCGGTGTCATTTCAGGTACCAGCTGCACCATGCTATTTGTTGCTGCAGGAGAGAAATGTGGAGAGCGCTTGTGCTGATATATTCAGACTAAGCAGTGAAGTGTGTTTAAATTGGCCATTTCTTTATCAGTTTTTTTAAAGTTTATCTATTCCAGGAATTTCTACCCCACACATTATATGTTTTGAGGTACTGGCGGATGGATAAATCCAGACTGTCTTGAGCAACCAAGCTTGTTAGGATTGCCTGAGGATTGGCAACAGGGAGAAAGTTCCACTATTTTTGTTGTCCCTTGTCTGGGTTACGGGATGTTACAATAAAACCAAGTGAACTTTGCTTCCAGAATTGCCCCTTTAGCAGCCTCAAGGCTGACACTAATCTGTTTTTTTTCCAAATCATCTAATATTTGGCAAACTTTGTCAGTGATTTCAGGCATTAGACATCTCAGATTATTTATAATGGGTACTGATGCTTCCAGTAGACAGTTTATTTTGGATTTTTTCCATGTGTTGCTTACACTCGTTCTGAAAATTAAAATACTGAGGTTGACCTTGTGAATGAAAAAGTAAGAAGTAGCATAACCAACACACTTGCTAAAAAAATGCAGCTGTCAATGCAAGAGCACTTGCTATATGTGGTCACATATATATTTGAGAAAGGATGTTTGCTACCAGTGTTTATGTATATTAAACTGTGGACAACTATTACAAGATTGCATGAAATGTGAAAGTAAACTACTATTTACAAGTTTAGTGTATGCACAAAGCCCAGTTGACTGTCATAATTCTAGTATGCTTTTTCTGTCAACCTGCTGGTAATCAGATTATTATCGCGATTTTTGTAAGGGCTTCTGAGCTGTTTGGAAATATTAATTGATTTTGTTATGTAGGAGAAGACAAGGCTTGATTTGTAGCCTTGTGTTTGTTTGGAGAGCATGCTTTTTACATTGCAAGTAAGATTGTTATGATAGTAAAATTGAGTAAAATCAGTGTGCAGGGTCAGTTTGAGTAAGAACCTTCATTCAAATGTAGAAAATGGAAAAGGATATAGAACATATTAGGCTGAAAGTATGTTGACTTAAAACGTTGTAAATTCTTCCTTTCATAGGCATGCATAGTCCATAAATTTTGGCCAGAGTGTTCACGGGAGTTAGCAGCTCTTGCCTCTGAGGTCTGATGTATACTCTGGGTTTCCATCTCCCGCAGGATCAGTGTCCCGTTACTGTTGCCTTTATCCTTGCCAATGCCTGTACGTGAGTGAAGCAGCTGAGCGAGAGCTTGGTGATCAAGTCAGGTCCTTTTATAATCTGCCACTTGAGTAAGGAGACATGCGTGCCCTTCCAGCAAGATAGTAGCTTTTCTTTTCTATAAGCCTGTATAAATAACTTAGATGTCGCATCATTATTTGTCTGTTCTCACTGAAGTGTAAACATGTAGCAACGCAAAATGCCTTTAATTAAAATAGTATGTAGAGCAAGTTTTGCAGGTTGGAAAATACTTGCTCTATTGTTCTTTTCATCTTCCTATTTAATTTTTTGTGTCCAAACATAAAAATATTGTTAATTTTAAGTCATATAAAAGCCAATATGACAGCCTGCTTGAACAGTTGTCATTAGGAGAGCCTTTCTCCCTGACATATGCTAATTATGTAATTACACATATTTCATTGCAATATTTTCTCAAAAATACTTTGGAAACTGACTGTCTGCAAGAAGTGTATTTGATGTTGAGCAGAGCCCAGCTCATGTGCACCATGGTTGGGAGACCACAAGCAATTATCTTCATTAACGTTTCTTTGACCTAACATAATACTCCAAGACATGTTTAGTGTTATTAAAAGTAAATCCTGTGGCATGCCTCCTGTGATTTAAAAGGCTCAAATTAACACCTCTTTGCTTTCTGACCTCACTAAATTTCTTAGTCATTAGTGGAAGCTTCTGGCGTTTGAGTGGTTTTGGAGGGGACTTGGCTTTTCTTCATTCTCACAGTTACTGGGGCTTTTATCATCTCTGTGGGGTGCATGCTTGGCTCAGTTCTGAATTCAAGTTGTTTGGATGCAGGAGACACAGATGTTTGTTATTGTACCAAGTCCATGCAGAATAAGCATCTGTAGAGAAGCGAGGAAGGCTTTGGGGTAGGTGGGGTAGAGTGGCCTGATGCTTTAGAGAGGATTTATTGAGCTTGCGTGTATTTTACAGGAGGGAGGAGGTGGAAGGCAAGGTCGGTTTGCTCAAGGTAACCAACCTGAAGTCTTGTTTGCAGTTCTTACGTGAGTCGGTAGTCCTCTATACACTCTGATAACTTGAATAAAAATAGGCAGCACTCTTCTCATAAGCTTTGAAGTAGAATCTCAATGAGGAATTATCTAGTTTAAGTGTGGTGGTGGTTGTTCCCCTCCCGCTCCCCCCTTCTTGAAGGAAAAGCTGGTGTTGGAGTCAGAGCTAGACAGAGAAAGCCCAACCCAGCACTTAACTGACATCATCCCTGTTGCATCTGTGCCTATACTAAAGCTATAGGAAAGCAATTGGAGTGATTCCCAGTATATAATATATGTCCTGCTACCAAGAAATGCACCGTCGGTCCCTGCCAGATGTATTTCATGGTGATATATTAATTTATTTGCTTTGAATAGCACATGGCTGGGGCTAATACACTTAATGAAATATTGGAGCGAGAAACAACACAAAATAATGCTTTTCATTTTAAGACCTCACATTTTGTAGTAAATAGAACAAATCTCCAAATCTCAGCCTTGTGTGAATGTGGAAGATAAGGGAGGCTGTGCTTGGACTGAAGGTCTTGGATCTAGGTACTTGGGGAGGAGAGCAAGGACAGGGTGACCATGTGAAATGCAAATGCTGCTTCTGAATGCTCTTCAGACATCAAACATCTGCAGTGCAGGAGCTCCTTAAACCTGACGTCGGTTTTGACCTCGTGTTTTTTGACTGTACTTGAGTGTTTTGTTGATGCCATCGGGGAACTGTCACAGACATGAGGTCTTGCTCCTGTAAGGCAGTGCTCAAGGAGAGGCTCAACGTTATATGTCATGTTAGGATGTGCATCACAAACTTTTATCGGTGTTAAATGTCACCTGCCATTTTATTGCCCAGATGTTGGCTCTGAGGGTCCTGTGCATTTCTTTGTAGTTACCTTTTGTCTTTGTAATTGGAACACCTCCTAACATCTTCAAGGGGAATTTTGAGTTTGTTAGAACCAATCAGAGAACAGAGGACCATTAACTCTGGAATTGCTTTCATTTGGAGGGTAGTGGTGGAGTGTTGTCTTCTTGTGGTGATTAAGTTTGAGAAATTAGCTGTGCATTTCATGATTCAGCACCAGAGATTGGTTTTCTGTGGTTTTTAAGCAGTCGGAGAGAAATAAAAAGTGAGATTGAGTGAGTTGGCTGTAGTAGTTCATATCTGATGTCAGATGTGGACATCTCTGAAAAATGCTGGCTTGGTGGGCGGAAAAGTGCTGTTGTTTGAATCCCAATGTGTTGAAAAATCTCGTGGACAGGAAGGGAAAGGACTTCAGCTACTCTTCACTGGCACGGGACTGTGGGGTAATGTATCTAGACCAGGGCCACAGGGGAAGGGGATGGTCATTTTAGCAGCTGAAATTTGAAGGCGTTGTATACCACACACCTATGAGAAGCTGATGATTCTTCTCTCAGTCTGGATTTTACAGCAGTTGTAGGAATAGGTGAATTCAGTCAATACAAGGTCCTCACCCAGGGATGGTGGAGCTGAGCACCAGGTCTGTCAGCAGCGAGTGCTCCTGGATGGGTGCTGCAGCAGGGGTTGCGTGTGCCTTTGTGTTGTGAGAGGACTTGGAGCTTGTGACCACTAAATAATTCAGTTTTCTGTTAGACTTGTGACTAGGCAAATCATTGTGTTTCAAGAGTCATTCTGAACGTCGCTCAGGAAGAGCTTTGAATTGACAAGAGGAAACGGCCTTGTGTTGAGCCAGAGGTAGTTTAGATTGGCTATTAGGAAGAACATCTTCACCAGAAGGGTTGTCAAGCACTGGAACAGGCTGCCTGGGGAGGTGGGTGAGTCGCCACCCCTGAAGGTATTTAAAAGATAAATAGATGTGGCCCTTAGGGATTTGGTTTAATGGTGGATATAGCAGTGTTAGGTTAACTGTTGGACTTGATCTTAAAGGCCTTTTCCAACCTAAACCATTATATGATTCTGTGGCAAAGAAGACATTTTCTTTTTAGTTGGAGTATGTCTTTAAGGTGATATTTTAAAGTTTTGTTGTTTGGGGTTTTGGGTTTTTTTTTTAAGTAAGCATGGTATGCAACTGTTAAAAATCTTGAAAGGTTTAATTCTCTAACAACTCCTGAAAAATATGTAATTTATATGTATGGATAAGTCAGTGTTGGGAAAGTCAAGGGGTGTTTTCCAAAGCCATGGTTAGCTGAGTGATGCTTTCCCTAAGTTGGCATGAGGTATGCAAACATGGAAATAGAGACACTAACTGCTAAATAAGCTATTTGGTAATATTAAGCAATAAAGCTGTAGCAACTTCTGACATGAGGATGCTGATGTTGATTCAGTAGGCTGTCTGGTATGTTGCTCACAAAATACTGATTTTCTTCTCCATGAAATACTCTAAAAATCAGAGGGTAGTTCTGTATCTTTGATGCTTCAGTGTCAGGGAAAAATTAGCAAAAGCTTGATGTGCTGTGGGTAGCTACACTTAAGTAGAGGGGAGCTTGAGGTGTGGGCAGCGTTTGTGTGTTAAATACCTTATTACAGCTTTGGTGTGTGAAAGCCCTGCTCTTTTCAGCTGTTGGTTGGGAATCATCACTTGCTTTCTCTTAAGGTGATTGGTATCATCAGTTGAGTTGCTCCATTGCATCTCATGGCACACGTCAAGATTTTTCATGGATCCCTGGCAAGATAAATCACCTAACCTATTTTGGTTTGCTTTTTTGTAGCATTGCTAACATGATGACCTGACAAGATATAGGATGGTCCTGACTATGCAGCACAGGTACTGATGGAAAAGGATCCAATATGAGTGTAAATGATGTTGGAGGAAGACGACGCTTTGAAGGTAGCGAGTACACGCTGCACATATACCCTGGGAGCATCGCAGAAGGGACTATCTACTGCCCCATCACTGCCAGGAAAACTTCCACGGCTGCTGAGGTGATTGATTCACTCATCAATAAACTTCAGCTTGAGAAAACAAAATGCTACGTCCTTGCTGAAGTGAAGGAGTTTGGTGGGGAGGAATGGATCCTCAACCCAACAGACTGCCCGGTCCAGCGCATGATGCTGTGGCCTCGTATGGCCCTGGAGAACCGCATCAGTGGCGAGGATTATCGCTTCCTCCTGCGGGAGAAGAATCTGGATGGGTCCATTCACTATGGGAGCCTTCAGTCCTGGTTGCGGGTGACGGAGGAGCGTCGCCGGATGGTGGAGCGTGGCTTCCTTCCCCAGCCGCAGCAGAAGGACTATGATGATTTGTGCAGCCTGCCGGACTTGAATGAGAAAACGCTCCTGGAAAATCTCAGAAACCGCTTCAAGCAAGAAAAAATCTACACCTATGTAGGCAGTATCCTCATCGTTATTAATCCGTTTAAGTTTCTACCTATTTATAACCCCAAGTATGTAAAGATGTACGATAACCATCAGCTGGGAAAGCTGGAGCCCCATATTTACGCTGTGGCAGATGTGGCTTACCATGCCATGCTTCAGCGGAAAAAGAACCAGTGCATTGTGATTTCGGGAGAGAGCGGCTCGGGAAAGACACAGAGCACTAACTTTCTGATTCATCACCTCACCGCCCTCAGCCAGAAGGGATTTGCCAGCGGAGTAGAACAGATTATTCTAGGAGCTGGACCAGTGCTTGAGGTAAGATGAACACAATAGTAGTGTGGAAACTTTTTTAACGGTGGGAAAAAAAAAAAGCAACTAAGTAGTTGGGGTTTTATTATGACACTAATCTGGGTTTATCTGCTATGTGCTGCTGATGAAGTTAACAACAGTACTAGCAATAAGAGAAGGTTATGTTTCTGCCTATAGAATTCTACTTGCTTCAAAAAAAGGGAAAAATAAAAGTACAGCAAATAGCTTTCTGATAAATTTGTTAGTACTTTGTTTTCACTCAAGTGTTGCTTAATACTGGTATATCTCAGTGATTTTTCAGTTTGAAAATGGAAATTAAAAACCCTTTCTTGAATTATCAGTGGCCTTTCTTTATAGTATATTGAAAGAGAATTAATTGCACATAGTATATTGATAGTGTTGTATTTACGGAGTTTCTGCGCGCTCAACTTCATTGGGCTGGGGAAGAGATCAAAGGTAACTTTCATGGTCAAAATTTTATTTTCTAATCACGAGTACTTGTTTTGGCCAGTGTGATTAGTTACTTTATGCAGACTTTTCCTGTGTGTGAAAGGAGATTAGATTAACTGCAGCATTAACTTTACAGATATGAAATTGAAGAGAGGGGTACAAGCATGCATTAATTAAATTGCCTTGAGCTTGCCCCTTAACTCTTTGAAATGGTTTGCGTTAGAATTGCCAGTTTTGTTTGTGAAAGCCTGTCTGCATGAGGGTGACATGAGCATCAGCTTCATCTGTGCCATTGTTCTTTGAAGCCACAGTACAGGGAGGTGCTTGATGGCTGCATTTTCTTTTCTTAAAATAAAAAGTGGCTTCAACTAAAGGTTAGTAAAATTCACAGATTTTGGGGGGTTTGTTTTCTGTTTTGAAAGGTCTTTTTGGCAGTTGTAGACAGAGATATCTACTGTGTCTGTATTCCATTAATGAGTGTGAGGACTTTGGCCAGTTTCAACTACCAGCAGAAGACTGGGAATCAGAGGAAGGACTACTGCTTGTGGGTATTTCAGCCAAGGATAAGCAAAGAGCTTGATTTTGCAAAGCCAACGAGTGTTTTTTTTTCTGATTTCATGTCAGGTAGAATGTGTTGACCTAACTTAATCTGGAGTTAGCAAATGATTAAAGTAATTCTGGATGGGCTTTGTCCTGAAAAGATACAAAGCTGTATAACAAACAAGGTAAAGAAATTGAAGAGGCTTTTTTTTTCCTTTATTGACAATCTGCATGAAACTGTGTGATAATTACTTTAAAGCACATAGGCAAGCAGGCTTCCCATTCTTACACTCGCTAGTGTTTCTCCTGCTGTTGTGCAAGAGATTGTGGAGCTGTTTATTGCTGGAGTTGATGAGAAAATACTAGACCAGGCTCCAGTAGCCTACAGTTAATGGATGTTACTGCAATGACCCAATTAGGTGACCATGTTAATTTAAATAAACAACTAATTTAATGAAAATTATTGCATTCCACCTCCAATGCTGCTGTTTATTTGAAACATTTGTATGCCTGTTTGGTTTTTGGTATGCTTTTTTAATGCATCTTGTTAGACTAAGGTCCACTTTATAGTTGTCTTAATTACTGTCACAGAGAGCACCTCAGTCCAACTTAGATTTCCAGAGGTGGAGAAGAGATCTCCATGAAAGAGAAGGTAGAAGGAAGTTTTGTGAATTGTTTTTTCTTAAATTTTGGGGTTTTTTTTCAGGATTAGGTAAATATTCTGCTTGCTTGGCTCTTGGATGGAGTGCAGCAGTGCAGACAGTTTACTGGTAATGCTGCTTTGGTGATGGCCACTTAATTCTTCCAGGGAACTGTTGTGTGTGTTGGGATTAGGTACAAGAGAGGGATGCACGAAGCCTCTTTGCTTTCCTTTTGCAAGATCTGCAGCTGTTTTTAGGGGAAAAAAAAATTCATCTGAATCATAGCTGGTTTTTTTGTTGGTGAGTTTTTGTTGGGTGTTTTTTTTTCTTTTGAAACAGAAGTTTACATTCCTTCACTCTGGCAGCTGGACAGCTGCTGTTTTGCTTCTCTAGCTGCCTCCAGGTCTCTTGGAGAAAGTGAGAGTAATCCAGAATTTCTTCTGCTCTGCCAGCACCAGTCCCAAATAGTCACAAACCACACAGGCTTAAAGATAAAGTGTGCATTTCTGCTTTTTTCTTCCCTTCCTAAAAAATGGGTCTTCAGAGAAGATCTGTTGTGAAGGGTCGTGTTACCCTGCCACCCGTTTGCAGACTGGACCTTCTGATTCCTTGCATTTGTGGCTGAAATGCAGTTTTCACATCTCTAAGCTTAGATGCCAAACTTGGGTGTTTCCCCCCCCACACACCCCCTGCCTCCTTTGTCGTCATTCTTCTTCCCTCCTTCGGACACCTCTTTGGTCCCTTTGTTTTCTGTCTGTGTATTTAAAATAAAATTATGTTCAGCTCAGGCTTGTCTTTTACGAGGCAGCTGCATAAACTCTTTATGCTGCAACTTCTGATTTAGGGAATGGAGCACAGTGAGTAAGAGTTGACTCGGACCCATTAATCTCTTTTTCTTTCCCTGCTTGCAAAGCACCTCTGGTAGCATGAGCATTTGCACTGAACCACCCATCCCTGGGAATGCCGTCACAATCGTGCTCACACGGCAGGGACGGAAGTGGAGAATTATTATTATTTTTTTTTTCTGCAGCTTCACTGTGTTCCTACTTTACCTATTCCGGATAGCATCAAGCTATTGTTTGTGACTTTTGTTGCACAAGACTCCTGTGAGCCTTGTCCAAATTGCCCTTTTGGGGACAGCTGTCCAGCCAAGCTGTTACTGCCATCTAAACGTGGTAATACCATCCAGTAGCTGTACGCAGCAGCAACTGCTGTGTGTGTGTACTGAGACCAAGTGTGTCCTTTTAAGGTATATTTGATGTAAGTCTTATGGATTTTCTTTTTCTTACGATGGGATTTAATAGGCAAGGGTTTTTGTGGTAATTGGAATAGTTGCAATATGCCTTTTCTGTTTTGTGATAGATGATAATATAAAATATTTATATATTCATATATTATGATAATTATATTACTTAAATATCATACTTATCTTTCTAACAACAAGGTTCCAATTGGTTTTAAAAGGTGATCTTCTTTATCTTTTTTTTTCTCTTCCCCCCATTTTCTTGAAATGCACAGTTTTTCTCTATAGAAGATTGCTTTTTCAGCAGGGTATCCCTAGAGCTAAGCTTAACAAAATTCTGCTCTCTGGCTATTTAGTTTCAAGACTGAGCTTCTCAAATTCAATTATTTTATGTAGTTACTAGAGGAACAGTTGCATGTGCTGCAATTCAATTCTGTCTCTGATAGACTTCATGCAATACTTCAGATGAAAACTTCATTATGCTCAGGTTGATGCTCCATCAGGGACCCAGAGTGTATAACTTTGGTGCCACATAGGTAGTTTGTTTTTCATTTAAATGTCAAGCCTGATATTGTTTAAGAAAGCATTGAAGTGTGCTGGTCAGGCAAACAATTTACTCCAAAAATTGTACTTTCTTTTGAAGAGAATAGGAGGGGCTTCCTATAGGCAACATATCATAGAACCATGGAATGGTTTGGGTTGCCAGGGACCTTAAAGATCACCCAGCCCCACCCGTGCCAGGGGCAGGGACTCCCCCCCCCCCACCCCCCCCCCCCCAGCCCCGTCCAGCCTGGCCTTGGGCACTGCCAGGGATGGGGCACCCACAGCCTCTCCGGGCAGCCTGTGCCAGCGCCTTGCCGCCCTCACAGGGAAGGATTTCTTCCTAATATCTAATTGAAATGTACCCTCTTCCAGCTTAGTCGTTTCCCTTTGTCCTGTCACTGAGGCCCTTGCACACAGCCCCGCCCCCCTCCAGCTTTCCTGTGGGCCCCTTTGGGTGCTGGAAGGTCTCCTGGAGCCTTCCCTTCTCCAGGCTGAACAGCTCCATCTTTCTCAGCCTGTTTCCATAGCAGAGGGGCTCTGGCCCTCTGAGCATCTCCGTGGCCTCCTCTGGGCTCGCTCCAACAGCTCCGTGTCCTTCTTATGCTGGGGGCCCCAGAGCCAGAACCACTGGGGGGGGGTGTCTCACCAGAGCAGGGCAGAGGGGCAGAGCCCCCTCCCTTAGCCCACCAGCCATGCCGCTGGTGACGCAGCCCAGGGCTCAGTTGGCTTGCTGCTGCTGAGCTTCCCTGTCAAGTGTTTCTGCTTAATTTTTAACTCCAAAAGCCACAGTTAAAGGTTTGATTAAACCCCCCCAAAATACCATTATCACAGGGCTTTCAGGCAAGGGTAGTGAGACACTGGGGGAGGCTGCCCAGAGCAGCTGTGGGTGCCCCGTCGTTGGCAGTGCCCAAGGCCAGGCTGGATGGAATGAACAACCTGGGCTGGTGGGAGGTGTCCCTGCCCGTGGCAGGGCAGTTGGACTGGACAGTCTGTGAAGGTCCCCTCTAACCCAGAAGGTTCTGTGATTCAATTAGTGGTCTACCTGGAGAACGGTGGTTTAGGCACAGGGCTGTTTTACCCCATGGGTAGGTAACTTGTTCATGTGAAGTTAAGACAGTGTTTTAAGACCCTGTTTTCTCTTTAATTAGATTAGCTAGAAACATCCAAATGAACTTCATATTGGAAGCCAAGCTTGTTTCCATAGACTTAAACCTTTAGAGGTGGGATGTTGGTGTGCTGCTCCCCAGCCCTCCCTGGGGTCATCACCCTGCACTGGTGGGCTATGTGGCATGTGAGCATCCTCCTCTCTTTGGTGCAGAAGAAAACGTAAGTCATGCTTCAGCTTTCCTGGGGAGGTTTGAATGCAAGTTAATTTATTACACCATGTTACTTTTTTTTCCCTCCAATTCTCAGCAAAGATGCAGAAGTAATAAATTTCTCCCTGGCTCAGGTGTGCCCAAAGGTCCCCAGACAGGTATCGGATGAGCCTAGTTCTAAAGGAGTCTGCACCAAATCATTTTATCATCTGTAACTTTCTCAACATCTCATTTGTCACAAGAAGTGCTGCACAATGGCAGCTACAAAAATCAGACATGTTTTCTAAGCAGCTGTTTACATGCATCTTTGAATATCCCAATGGGCATCTCTCAATTGCTTTTAAAAAAATAAAAGGCAAAAAGAAATATTTCTGTGACAGGGTGCGGAGCACTGCTGGTGGTGGAGGGTAGCTGTTCCTGTCCTTCACAGCTCATGTGCATCTGCAACATCTATGCCGGGGGAAAAGAAGGAATTGATTGCTTGAATTGCTTTTGAAAAAAATGCAGCTAGCCTTTTGTAGTGGCAGCAATGCTGTTTGCATTCCCAGTAGGCGGTGGTTTGCATAGAAGCCTTAGGAACAGCAAGCGCAATTGCTTTTTAATTTCTGCAGAAGTGTTACACGGTATGTGTGCTTTGCTTGTATGGGGAAGTTACAGCTTCAGTCCTAAGGTCTAGAAGTCTAAAATGTTATTTTTCTTTTGTAGATTGTTGGATTATTAGAGGAAAATGTAAGCAGCAACTGAAAAGATACTGATTTTTTTTATTTTATGGGACTTTGTGGTCATGTACAGCTTCCCTCCAACTGAATTAAGCTTTTGCAGCAACAGCAACTGAAGAGCTGGCCGCTGTTAGGTGCAAGTGAAAATGATACTGCACTGCCAAAATTTCAGTAGATGCTGCTGAATGTTTCCAGAGTTAAACAAAGAGCTATTGAGTGGAGTTAAAAAAGAAATCAATTAACTAGAAGAATCAGGCATGTCCTGGGCTTTCAGTATAATCGAGTGGCATCAGACAATGCAGCAATGCTAAAGCTAAATGTGCGTGCATCCTCCACTGCTGCTCCCAAGCAATTTGGCTGGATGTGTGCAAGACCTGTAGTAATCTCAGGTAGGATCCAGCTCTGCTGGCAGATCCCCCTCTCTTACCCCAGCTATACACCGCAGGAGTTAAGGGGATGCTCTATTCATGCAGCAAATTATAGTGCAAGTATTCGCCTATGAGAAAAGACACTTTCAAGTCGAGTATATTCATATTTTTACTTGGAGCAGTATTAATGGGAGGTAAACTCTGAGTATATTCCCTTTTAGGTTTTTTTCCCCTGCTCCTACTCGGAACAGTATTATTGGGAGATAAAATTTGAGTATATTCAGATTTTTTTCCTGCTTGAAACCATATAATGAAAGGTAACCAATTTTCATTAAAATGGACTAGAAAAAAAAATCTGATTTGGTTTATGATGTTCAGTTCCCAATATACTGATTTTTAAGTAATTATCTTGTGTCATGTGGTTCTGGGGGTTTTATATCTGAAAAATGGATTTATATGACAGGGAGAGGGAAGACTTGTTACTCTGCTCATTACTCACTTCTGATTGTTTTTAACCTATAATATATGCAGTTATTATTGATCTCCTGTGTGGTCTGTGTTTGGGGTAGGTGTCCAATGCAGCAGCCAGGATTTTTTCACCTTGCATTCTTCCCTCCCCAGTGCATGGAGGGGTTAGAGAGGGAGCAGCGCACAGAGATTTTACAGATGATGCCTAATGTGGGAAGAATTTGTGCAGGCCTCCGCCAGCAGCAGTGACACAAAGGAGTCATACAGCAAGGCTCATGCACCAAATGCTTTTCACCAGCGCTTTCAAAATGCTGTTATTCTTCAGCTTGGGATATTTTACAGTTTCAGGCTCTGTGTCAAATGGTGACTTGTTCATCTGTTTCTCTGATGCTGAAATATTCAATATTTTCACTTTGGAGTCTTTCTGAAATACCCAGATTGGCCATATGGGTAGCAGAGTTTAATATTATGTTTTGTTATTTGCTATCTTCAGCAAATATTTTGTTATCCTGAAGTCCAGCTTACTATGCTTGAATGATAAAAATTGTTATTTCTGACCTGAGAAGACTGCAGAAACATGGGTTAGTTATTGAAGAAGGTTTATGCAAAGCTGCCTTTTCCCACACCCTTAAGAATTAGCAGCTATTTTGTTTCCAGGAGGGAAATGGTAACTAAAGCACTGCCTTTGTGGGTGGAGCGTTTACCTTACAGGGGGCATTCTATTGAACCTACACATAACAAGCATCCCATCTTCTTTTCCTTCCCTCCTTGCCATCTCTTTTTGGGGGAGCTGTTTTGTTTTGCCATTCATTCTTATTCACACCCTTCCATTTTTATCTTTCTCTTTGGTTTTCTTTCACTGACCTTTTAGGATTTCACTTTTTCCTCTATTGATGTATACCTAGATCTGGGTTTTATAGATACCTAGATATTTTGTATCTAGAGATTTAGACTTTATAGATATTTGGATCCTGAGATTATGAATCCCTAGATATCTGGATATCTAGATTTTATGGGTAATTACCTAGACAGGTATCTTTATGTCTATATATCTAAACATAATCCTGAGTCAGACCTGAGCAGGGACCAGGTATTCAAGCTCGCATGCAACCATAGTGAACCCAGATGATGCTCAGCATTATACAGTATTAGAGAACAACTGACTTTCTTAATACCATTTTTTTTGTCTTTCACTGACATGGCACCAGTGTAGCTGCTATTTGGTTTTGTATCTTTTTTCTTAAACTTGAAGATCAAGGTGCATGTTTTATAAAGCTTGAAGGAAGGATCTCTTCTGAAAGCTGTTTCTTTCCTTTTTCACTATGTATATTTATCAAATAGTATAATAATAACATAGCACTCTAATGTTTTTGATCAAAGATTGTACTGCTACTGTCCAGGCTTTCATGAGGACCTCAATATCCATAACTGAGCTGCAGACTTTTCATCCCTAATGTGCGTAGTTAATAGGGCACTGTATTTTTGTAGTCACAGAATGAGGAATTAATGTTCTAGCAGGGATTTTGTTTACTCTCCTCCTCCCTTCTCCCAGGCAAAATACAGATTTTACTTTTAGGACCATTACTGAGACCCTTTTGACTTTTCTGGTGGCTGGGGAATCCATACTGGATTCTACGTGCTGGGCTTGGGTGCTGGGCAGATGCCAGATAGGTGCTGTGCTGCAACATGGTCACCTTTGGTGGGGAACAGAAGAGCCTGAGAACAAGAAGCCTTTGTGGGACAGTGATTACACCCAGCTCTGGTGGTAGCAGTTGACAAATCTTGGCTTTTTAAAGGTTTCTGCTGTCCCTGGGGCTTTTCCAGGCACAAAATGTGAGTGCTGTCCATTAAATGTCTCTGCTGAGAGCATTTTGTTTTGCTGCCCAAGGAGCAACGCCCAGCTTGTCTGCTCAGTGACAAGGTGATGGTGTCTTACTGAGCTCAGGAATTTGAACAAATTGTTTCCAAGGCAGAAAATATTTTCCAAATCTGTCCTCAGTGTCTTCAGATGTGAGAGGCATTCCCTTATTTATAGCACAGAAATTGTTATTGTCACTTATTTTATACTGTGGAGAGACAGAGAAAATGTGATTAGTTATGGTGGGGTTTTTTTTCCTTTAATGTCTCCAGTGATGTATGTAAACGTAAAGGAAGAGGGTTACTTCTGGTGTTGGTGCACATGGCTGGTGCTTGCTCCTGCCTCTTTACTTTGCTTTCCTTTATGAGCCCAGACAGGTCTGCAAGCATTTTGCTTAGCCATCCTGGATGGAAATTAAAGATGTGTATACATGTATATGTTATATATGTGAATATACACCCTATGTATATGTATGTTAGCAAGTGGTTCAGCACTGCAGGGAGCCATTGCATGGAGGGGAGCAGCCGGAACTGAGCCTGCATGTGCGCCGTGAGGGTCCTGCTGCGGATGAGCTCCCACCTGGTCCTGCAGCAGAAGACCTCAGGAATACAACCAGGATTTTGTTTGAATCGCAGAAATTTTGAGCATGGACCCTTAAGTGAATTTAGTTTGAGGGGCCAAGAGATTCACTTTGAAGACTTCCTGAGCCAACTACAGCACTGCAGCACTGCAAGGTATACACCTTATTTCCCCATATGCTTCCTATGGGAAGAGAGAAGTCGATGTGTTCATTGATGACTGCCAAGTAGAAGCATGAGCATCGGTGTGGATAGTTGTCATCATTTAGGGTTGTGCCAACAAAAATGTCTAAAGCCAAGAACTGCTAGAGTGAGCGGTGTTGATCATCTCTTCTGCAGCTTGGAGATGATTGCATTTTCTTTGTGGTCCCAGTGTCTGCCAGATGTGAAGAAGCTTAGTGAAGTGCTACTTTGACCGAATAGCTTTGCCAAGTTCAACAGAAATAAATTTTTTAAAAAGTAAGGCAATATAGTGAAGCGTAGGCAGGTAGCTGCTCCAATTTGTTCAGCCTCTAAGGTTAAATACTATATAGAGGTTAAGTTAAAGCTCAGTGGAGTGTGTGGCAGAGGGCAATGGGACAATCCTTTCCCAAACCTGCATTGCACGAGTCTCACTGCAGCTTGTGGCAGCGATTTGGGGTAGGCAAATAAAATCATTGTTTCCTGTGTTTGCGGAAGGGATCTCCCTTCAACTGCAGCAGCTGATTGCAACTTGCTTTTATTCACTTAAGATGGATGAGGGATAAACGTTGTGCCAGACAGTTGAGCCTTTGATTTTGTCACGGTGATTGGGGATTTGGACTTTTATGGGTAAAGGCTGCGATGGAGACGATGAAAGGACAAGCTGAATCTTAACAGTTACTGTTGAGTTTAAAACAGCAGAGACATTTTTCAGATCACTTATTTTAAGATATATACAGCATTTATTAAAAAAAGTAGTCCATCTTGCATTAGTGCAAGCAAAAAATTAATGAAGCTTTCCATCACTGGGATGGTTGGTGCCCCACGTGCATTGCTGCTTGCTCCCATGAAGCTTGGTGATGTTGATAAGCACCTCCTCTGTTTTGTAGAGAAGAGCCTCGGAGAGAGAGTTCCTCCTTGTTTACCCACAGGGATGGCTGTGCTCAGCCAGGTTAAGGCTTCACCTCGCCCTTCATCCCATCCCGGGGAGGACAATTAGGTAGGGCAGGGTTAGGCTTCCCTGCCAGTCCCACCACTTTGTCAGCTGTAGCTCAAGGATCTCCTAAATTGGCAGCTTTCTGATACATCTAGAAGGGTTTTTGGGGGGTCAACTTGACTACACGAAGCTTGTGATGTCTATCATAAAATATCTTTGTTTCTTCTGGCACCGCAGAACAGCAGCATGCTGTTGCTGGCCTCCCCCTGGATGGCTCTGCCCTATGCTGCTAGCCCCGTGAGCGCTTTCATAAAAATGCGTCTTATGGCTACGTGAAGGCTGGAGTTTTTTGGTAGGTCTTAACAACACAATTGATAAAATAAACGGTGTCTGTGTTACATAGCTGCCATCACCTACGCTGGTGCTTGTCAGCCATGGCAAAGCTGTCTGGATATGGAATGAGTGATTTCATCTTCCTTGTAAAAATGGAGCATTTTTGAAATTGTGTATTTCCATTTTCAAGAGCCCTAGCCCTACCAACCACCATAAGTAAAGTCAGAATAAAGGAAAAGGTGGTACGATGTTGTTTAAGAGTCAAAATAATTCAATATTAAGCACAGCAGAAGCCAAATCAGGGTGGTTGGCTGTTATGAAAAAATTATTTATAGTCATGAAAGACAATTGAAATTGTGTCACTTATTTCAATTATAAAAGGTACCAGGAAACCGTATAATCCACTATAGGAGAAGCAGAGATCCAAGTAATTGTGATTATTTCTGATTTTAAGTGTTGCTGGGTATGTTTAATACTTTCGCATTTACCAAGTTGTTAATGTGGATTGGTTCATGCTGTTATGATGGGCAGACTGGTAGCAGGGTGTAATGTGGTGGTTTCCAAGAACAATACTTACAGAGATGCTAATGCCACATGCTAAGAAAATAGGAGTTTTAAGGGGAAAAAAAGAAATAATTTTTAAAAAGGCCTTTTCACAGTAAGAAACTGTTTAAAACTGCCCCCTGCCCTCATTACCAATTTCAGGTGAGTGAGGTTCTGAGGAAGGAAAGCACAGGTCTCAGGAAAAAAAGAGTATGTGTACTTAAAAATGCTGGGGATAAGGCTGATTTTAAAAAAAAGTGAAGTTCAGCTATTTCTGGCCATAATGCATTTTAAAAAATATCTTAATTTTTTTGCCATAAGTTTGCAGATCTGTGATATTCTTGTGTTTGATGGGAGAGAATAAGAACAAGAGAACTGGGATTCCTATGCAGCAACTTTGTGGTAGGGATCAAAGATTTACTCATTGTCCCAAAATAGGCAGATTTACTTATGGTTTTTATTTGGGAAAAAAATCTTGGACAAGGAGCTGTGTGAGGGATGCCAAATGTGAATGAAAGCATGTGGATAAAAATGCTCATGTCTAGGATGAGGGCTAAATGTTAAAACTTTGATCTGCTTTATCATTGAGGAAATGAGAAATATTTTTGAGAAATGGCAAGTTATTGGAGCAAAGGTTTGGTGTGGTGGGTCAGGGTGTGAGCTGTGTCCCAAATATTTGATGCTCAAGCACTTTCCAGAGCAGATCAGATCTAATCTCTCTGGACTTCAGCGAAGCATATGACGTGCTTGGAGAAGAAACAAAAAAGAAGAAAAAAACCAAAAAGAGACCAAGCAGATTTAGTAATGTTAAATCTTGTTTTGAAGAATTACTGCTTTCTTGGAATTCATGTAAGGCTGGTAGGTGTAAGGGTTAGCACGGAATCTCTCCTATGGGAAAGTGTGGGGTTCAGTTGGGGGTTTTCTACTTGTATCTTACAAGTGTCACTGTGAATCTGAATTATCCTTTAATTAAGGAGATCCAGAAGATTGTCCTGAAAGTAGAAAATGCATACTCTTTTTTGCAAAATATAGGTGGGCTGCATCTGATGGAGCAGGGGAAGATTTGGGGTTGCCTCCTTAAAACAGCCTTCTCTACAAGGCTTGTATCCAATTCTTCATTGAAAACAAACTTCGCAAACGTTAGAAATACTCTTCTATGGTTCAGTTTAAGGCTTTGAAAAATGTGAATTTGGAAGTATTGGAGTTTCTTTCTTTATCACCTAGGCTATGGCTGCAGAACCGGCGATGCTCAGAGGAATGTATTTGAATTACCAGGCTGAACTCTGCATTTCTGGGCCAGAGTTTTCTTGGTATTTGGAGGCCTCTGGGATAGAGGTAACCTTGCCAGCAGTTCATAAATTTGAGCCAGGCTTTTTTACCTTAGTCAGGAAATTCATGTTAGGGCTTTATTTAAGCTGGGATTCACGGTGATCTAATCCCAGCATGCTGCCAAAACCAACCTGCAATTTCTTTTTTTGGCGTTTCATTGCTTCTTTTTTTGTTTTAGCCTTCGTGTTTTCAGATCACTGTATTCCCTCTCCATCGCGTTTTTTCCTGGAGCTGTTAACCAGAAGTGGATGAATGCATGCAATCACCCTGCAAAAAGCCTGTCTGCTAATCGCAGGCGCAACGATGGCAGCAGCCAGCAGAGGAGCGGCTGTAACAGCAGGCACCACTCTGCCTGCGCAGGGCAGAGCTGACCTGCTATGCAGCGGGGTGCGCTTTCCAGGAAAAATTATGATGAGTAAATATTTTTAATTTCTCCAGATAGCAGTTGGAACAAATCATGTGGTGGTATTTTGTGAGTATTGGGACACGATAGATGTGTGTGTGTGTATACACACACAAATCTGCATTACAGATGTCATATAAAAGTCCAAAATAATATATGTAATGATAACATCTGCTATAATATATAATAGAATATTAATATAATATATACACAGAGAAATCTGCATTGCTGGTGTCATGGAAGTCCAAAATAATATATATCTACTATAATAGTAATGTAATAACATATATACACAGAAATCTGCATTGCAGAAGTCCACAATGATATATATGATAATAATATCTACACCAAAAAAATCTGCATTGCAAGTGTCATATAGAAGCCCAAAAGAAATAATCAAGTAAAAACCTGCACTTTGTTCTGTGTGTCGTGGCTTGGCACGAAGTGTAGCATCCTCCCTGTAAAAAGCATTATTTTAACTTAATTCTCAAGCTTCAGAAGAATACATACGATAATACAAGTAAACCCTTTTTGCTATTGAAAAGCACATCTGTGGTAGGTAATTAAAATATTTTGAAAAGTAGTTAGCAATGGAAATTTGTCCAATATTTTAATTATTGCATATGTTAATGAAAAGGCTAGATGTGTTAGTTATTGCTTGTTGGGTACAGGTGGCCCTGTCTAACTGGAGATGCTGCTCTGGTACATAAGTATATAATTGGGAGTTGAAAAGGATGCTATACCTAACTTAAAATTTTATGTATTAAGTAAATTTTGAAGGAATTAAAATGAATCCCCCAAAACAGCAGCTGGTCAATACTGAGTTAACGACCTATAATTCCGAGCATGGTTGTCAGAGCAGTGCTGTTAGCGTACACGTTGCCCGTATACAGACCTGGACCATGGTGACATACAGCATGACAAGGATCATTTTCCTCCCTTGTCTGTCTTTTTCTGCAAATTGAGGCAAAGAATAATCTGCTCCTGCATCCTCTCTTAATTGCCACCGTATGTTTGCTTTAGATCAGAATACTCTATTGCCAAAAGTTTTAAAGTAGCATTAAATGGGGAAAATAGTATCATGGAGAGAGCAGACCTTTCCTTGCTTGTAAAGTACGCCTAAAAATTCAACAAGGTAGGTCATCTGCCATTTTAGTTCCTGTGCCTATGGCCAGTCAGTTCTTAAATCACCTGTGATTTACTCTTACTTCCCATTTTTGCATCATGTAGCTGCTCAAAATAATAACACCAGTCCTGCTCCTCCACTTGTGCTGCAAATGATGTAAACGAGGATGCATGTTTGATTTTGCCAGTGATATGTGCAGTGGTACTTCCTAAATTGCCTTGTGTACTTGTACATAAACTCCTTTTCTTTTTTAATGTTCTCAGTCTAACAAGTGGGCATCTGAGAGCCAGTAAACCTGGATTAATCCTGGGCTTGGGCTGCTTCTGGAGGGATTAGAAACCATAATGTTGGCATTAACGCTGCAAGATGAGAGTGAAGCTTTCCAAAGTGCTTACGCAGCACAAAGAAACTTTGCTGAAGCCTTTAGACTCGCGTGCTGCTTTCTGCTTTGGGCTGCAAAGAAGAAAACTGTGTTTTCTAGAATTACATCACAATTATAATAGAGATGCAATATAAATAGCTTCATGGCAGAAGGGAAATATATGGGTAATGAGTGGGTGCGACCTGCCTGTTGCTGTCTTGTTTTTTCTTTCTGGCTCATGCAGCCCTTCCCTCTCTGTAACATCTGGTTTTCATCTGCTACAGGAAAGCCAAATAATTTCAATAAAACTGGGGGAAAACATAATACTTTAAAAACCCCCAACATATTGATGTTAGCTGGGTTTTCAAGTGGGGTTATTAATTAAATTTATCAGCTTGGGTTATTTACAGAGTTGATGCTGACTTGGATACTCAAGTAAATGCATCATCTAATGGACAATACAGTTACAGCTTAACAAGGTCAGAGTGCTGCATTTTTCCTTACAAGGGTATGAAATGATAAATAACGTGGGTTGAGGTTACTCTGACTTTTGGTGCATCCCCCAGCTGGTGTCTCAGCAGAAGCCTGGCGCCGATGTTGCTGCTAGGAACACTCCTGTTTCAGCGGGATGACGGGCTGCATTTGATTCAGGATTAAGCACACAGCAATATCTGCGTCATGTTAGCCTGCAACAAAGATGCATTTCCAAAATCGGCAAATACTAGATATACTGATATAAAACCAATATATGAGATACATTAACAGAAAAGAAATATATAACAAATATGAGATACATAAATATAAAAGAAATATATACATGAGATATATAAATATGAAAGAAATATTATATCTGCCCCTCTAAGTCTGATTAAGGTTGTCATTTAGGGTAATTTTGAAGTTTAGAGGTAGCGTGGGTTGGTGTCTGCTTAATGTGCATCACATTAGCAGCCCCCCTTGACTAAGTTTTTAAATTGCACTTTATTGATCATTGGGCTTTTAAAGAAGTCCATAAGCTCTTAGTGAGTGCTCGGCAGTGTGCAAATGGAGTGTGCGTCTTGCTGCGAGCAGTATTGACCCGAGCAGTCGGGTACTCGAGGAATATTTAGTAATTTTTTTTCCTATTTAGGCTGCACAACTCTTGCGGATCATTAGATCGTCTGTTCCTGCCCTTACTGTTTTTTTTCTTGCTATGAAGTATTTAAGATATAATTATGAGCAAGCAAAATATTTCTGCTTTTCCATATTAATTGCATCTGTTTGGCAAGAGAAATGTAGTTGGGAAAAGAAGCTTTTTGAATAACTAGGTTGTCTTGCCTGTGCAAGGATCTGTGCAAGCAAATATTGATCTATAGGAGTCATAAGTTTGCATTTTCACTTTAATGGTTGCAATTTTTAAATTGCTCTATGGTTATAACCTTGAAAGATCTTAAACGCTAGTTTTCCCAAAGAGTTTAAGTTTCTAGCTTTCAATTCTAAATTCAAAAAGTAAAATAGGTTGGAACTTAATATTAAGTAGAAAGTAAAATGGGTTTGAGCTTACTATTAAGTTTTATACTTTGAGAGATTCAAACCACATTTCATTTGACTTCACCCCAGATTGCCAGATCCATGCTCCATTTTGCTTAGAAGCAACATTTCTTTAGACAACTATGTGTGATTGGGGTAGGTTGCTTGCAATTACTGAAAGTGTTTTCAGGAGGATTTACAGAGGTGTTCAGGTTTTCAGCCCCATCCTATTCCTTGCCATCAAATCAGCTCAGTTTAATTTTGTGCTTCTTGCTGTGGGTTGGTGCCAGGGACGTGGTTAAGAGGATGTGGAAGGTGAAAAATTCAGCGAGTCGGTACTTAAACGTGTTGATAATTCAGTGTGGAGATTTTCCTATCTTTTTCTACCTGTTACATGAGTTATACTTGATGCAGTTATTTTCTAAAGTGGCACTGGAAGAATTGCACATACAGTAATAACCCCAAACCCACTTAATGCCATGTGTTTTTAAGTTGGCTGAGGATCTTGATCCAGTTGGGAAGAGGGTCCCTGTGTATTAATGCCACACATCCCAGGAAGCAACGAAGTATAGATGGGCACTTCTTAAGGTGATGTTGATGCTCAGCATTGCTTATCTTCAGACTTTGGTTTTGGAGCTTTTTAGCAGCAATTCCATCCTTTTCCCTTCCCCTTTTTTTGTACAGCCCCTGATAGCATGGGATTATTTTTTTCTCTCCATTGTTTCAATTTCCACCTTGGTTTCAATTATTATAGTGACTTTAGACTAGGCAGCTGATGAATTTTCAGTAGCTCCCGTCTGCCTGGATGTCATCCAAGGGGAGAGTCAGGGAAGAAACGGCAGAAAAAAGGAGAGATGACTAGGGTAATAGCCTTGTGTATTGGATGCTGGAGGCCTGGTGACCAAAGCCTTCCTGCTGAAATCCGGCCAGCATGAGGCAGGACAATTGTGCTGGCTGTTCTCTTCGGGAGTTATAAACAAGAGGATGAGGCTCAGTGAAAGAAAGAAAGAAAGGTTTCTTTCTGTGTTTTTCCTTTTTGTCATTATTTTAGCTTCCTTTTCCACCCTTCCACCTCATCCTGAACTGCAGGCAGAGCTATTTAGAGAAGAAATGCTGTTTTCACATGAGTTTATTTTTTTAATGTAGTGTTTTACTTGCTGATTAAAGATAATAAATACATGTAATACCCTCTCTCTAAAGATGTAAATGAAACCCTCCTTAGCTACCACTAATGATACTTTTGTTTGGGCTTTTACAAAGCTGCTTTGACTAAGCGAGCAGAAGCAGCATCCCTGTTTTTCCTATTCATGATAAATAGCTGTAGTCCAGCAATTGCTGTTACGTCCTGCATGCATCTTTTTATGCAAAATGAAACAGAATGATAAACAGCTTAAATAATAAATTCACATCTCAAACACAGCCAGAGTGCTGGAGCCCCTTGCCTTAGCCCCATTTTCGGGGTGTTGTATTCTTTATTATTTAAGGGAGATATGTTTCAGGTCTGCCTCCATAAAATCTTTCCAAATCGCTCCAAGTGATGTGTGCTGTGACATTTTGACTGTACTTTTGATTGTGTGGTCACCTCCTTGGTGTTCTCAGCAGCTTCAGATTTGGTGTGTAATGAGAACAAACAGCTTGCTGTCTGTTGGTGGTGACTTTATAGCTCCATGTACAGAATAAAGGTTTTGGAGGTGCATAATACGTGACAAAGACAGTGAGAATGGGATCTAAGGTCCCTTCAAGCCTTTTCCCCCCACTCATGTGTCCACATGTATGCGCTCTACCGAATTTGGTTAATATCACAAGCCATCATCTTTGTAGTTCTGCCTTAACTGAAGGGAGTTCCAAGACATCAAAACTACGTGTTTTGGTGTGTTCTTATCTTGTTCTTTATTGAGAACACAAAAATCATATCTTCGATCAGACCTAATGAAGTCACGTTTACCCTCTGGAAGCTCTATATCCTGTGGGGGTGGTATGGGCGGTAGCTGGAGAGCTGGGGTTGTGCCTTTGGGCATCACTTTTCTGCCCTCAGCTCTGCAGGGAGGGATGCTCTGGCGATCTGTCCCGGCTCTGGGAGCAAGTGCAGGAGTGCCATCAGCTCCTTTCCTTGCAAATGCTGGTTCTCTTAGTTTGTTTTTACAAACCAGGCGTAATTAGTAATGACCACTCTATATTCTGATGTGTTGCTGCATGTTAGGTCACCACCCATTTCCAAATAATAAATGAAAATGTGGTTTTATGTAGGTTATAAATGTGCTGCTGCTCAGTACAGGGAGTGCTTGTTTTTCCCCTTTTTTCACATCCCTGTGCTCCTCTGCTTAAAGATACTTTTCTCCTATTGGGTTCAACTGATGAATCTCTGCCTAAATTCAGAAAAAATACTCTGATTTTGTACTTGAGCTTTGCATTTTGTCTCAGCCTGTCTGAAGATGTGTACTCAAAAGCTGTTTGGGTTTTCCATCTTTTCCAGTTAGTCTGGTTAAAGACAATATTATGTCTGTCTACAGAATTTCTTGCCTCTGTCTGTATCCCATTACAGGTACTGTGGTACCAGTATGAGGTTGTGAATTTTGCTTATTTACTACATACTTAGTTACAGAGGGATTACCAAAAGGCTTAAACACGCGGTAGTGATTCTTCAAAGCTTGAAAGAAGAAATGCTGATCTAAAATTTATTGTTGTAGAGCTTGCAGGTTTCCTACAAGGGGAGTTGTACACCATTTGTTTAGTTACACAGCTATGGAGAGGGAGCTGTCAGCTGAGTATCTTCAGAGTGGGGAGCAGTCAGAGAGGGTTTATCAGGCGGCATAGTGGCAATTAAACAGAAAAGGCATTTAAAGAAATTAGACACACAGTACCTGTCTACTAGAAACCACCACTTCAGGAAAACCGAAGAGAGAGAATTTAATGAGTGTGTACTCTAACAAAGCATTCCTTATTTGCATGAAGGTAATTGAAAAAAAAAGTCTGCTGTTACTGTTTGCTCCGGTGAGCAATGCTCTTCTGAATTTTACAAGTGTATCTTCTGCATTTCTCCTGCTCTCAGCTGTGCAGAATGTCATAGCATGAAATACTTGTGCGCAGCTCCCAATGCAGCAAATGGAAAGAACATTGCTTATTTATTCTGAGCAGGTCACAGTCTGTCTATCCAACACACACCTTTTTTTTCTGAATAACTTACATTTAAATGCTGTACTGCACATAGATGTTATTCCAGTGTTTGCTGTATTCTTCTAAAAAGCAAAAAAGTTGGAGTTCCCCAAAATGTTATGTACAAAGACTAAAGAGATTGCAAAGTTAAATGCAATTTAAATGCCTGTGGAGACTTAATTTGTGCTGCAGTTCCTGGGCATCTTCAGCAACACCGCATCTTCCTCCTGGTTCCCTGCTGCCTGGAGCTCTGACAATCAGCTCATTAGCGCAGTAAAGTGAGCTCACCTCTGGGAGGACCCCGGCTTCATGCGCTGTGAAATTTGGAAGATGGATTGCAACTGATGGAGGGAGATCCCAGAAGGAGGTTCAATGACTCTTGGATGCTGCTTTAAAAATTGTGCCTGGGTTCCTTCCTCTGGTTTGCTTTGTTTTGGGTGTGGTTTGTGCAGGCGTTTTGTTCCTTGGTGTCTGGGTACTTCAAGTCTTGCAGTGATACTGGATGTATGCAGCCACCATAAAAATTAATACTTGAAGGGTTGTTGGAAGTCCCGCTGGAAGATACGGCTTCAAGCTACATTTCTTAATACATACGTGAATAAACTGAATAGAGTGAAGGTCCTTTTGAGTCCCTCCTGCATGATCTCTCTTGCTTGGCGAAGGTGGATGATGAAGAGTTGCTGCTCATCTTCCCACGGGGAGAAGGAGCAGCAAGGGCTCGGCATGCCAGCCAGCATGTACGCTGGCTGGCGCGCCAAGGGTGGACGTGGTTTGACTTCGGTTGGCATCTTGCAAAGCCAGGCTAGGGAAAGGTGGATGACAGAAAAATACCTGTGTTACTTTTGCGCAACATTTTCTGCTAAGTGAAAAGTTTGGAGTGCAAAATCTCACCACATTTCCCTTAATTTTATTTGTTCAGGGCTTTCTTTTTTGTTGGATTTTATTTTAAAACCCAGAGCACTATTCTCAGAAATACCAGCCTTGGCAGTATTGAAGAATGTCATGCAAAGTGAAATAGATGATTTCAGCAAGGGTGGGCTTTGAAGTGAAAGCTCATTCACTGCTTGGAGACCTCTTGCATGACAAAGTGAATTCCAGTGCTGTTGCAGTGCCCGCCTTGTGCCATGGGGCACTGGCTGTTCCGTGCTTACTTTGCAGCTGTTCCTTTCTCTGTAGGATGCTGTGGTGTCAGATTTACCCCCAGCTTAGTAACCTTTTTCAGTTTATAGAAAACCTCTCAGTTGTGACCTCAAAAATACCAACATTTAATCTCTTTGGAAAGGTGGCAAGCGATACCTACTGAATTGTCCTATTTTGCTTTGCCTAACGGCTGAAAATACACATTTAAGCAGTTGCATCCTCTCTGAAGACAAATATGTGATATGAATACATTGATTTTTTGAGACTGCTCTTTTGCTCCCTAAAACTAATCAGTGCCAGCTGTTGTTTTCCCTGGCACTTACTGAATATTGTGGTCACTAATAAGATAATTATTTTTTTCTATGCATTGGTCCAATGAGATTTTTTTCACATCATTCTGACTCTTGCAGGTGTTGTGGTCCATCCCCAATACTTAGTAGTAAGCATTTTTAAGCTCCCATTTCACCATTTGAACTGTATTAGCAAGGGGAAAAGATATTTTTATGGATCTATCGGGCATCTGAAGCTGGCTATGGCTACTGAAATGTAAGCACTGGAAAACATCAGCCTGACAGAGCTGCTGTGGTGTAAGCAAGTAATCTTAACTGCGTACGATGCATGGAAATCTGATGCTGTAGCTTAATAGCACTTGAAATTTTGGAACTGCATCAAGAAGAATTGCAGATTACTTATATAATCCTGCAGAAAAGCAGGGAAAGGCTGGAGACGTGTGTATTCACGTTGAACCTTGTCCTTACTCATGCAGTATTTTACATGGCAGAAAACAAATGTGAGGTTTATTGTGTTGATTTAATGGCAGAGCTCTGACTTTTTTTTTTTTGAGGGGAGGGTGTGCATTATTTTTTGTCTGTTAACTCACAGAAAGTAGCTGAGGTCTAAGAGGAAAGATAACACAGGCAGAAGCCAAGCTGGGTCTTGTGTTACAGTGGTATGTTTTTGTTGCTGCTAATGTGTTTTTGTTTTTCTTCATTACACATATTTCTCTTGGGAAAAGCAGGAAAAAAAAGTGTGTAAAATATACATGAGGGCTCTGTGCCTTTGCTAAGAGGTTCCAGATGGGAGGCGTTAGAGCAGGGATACTTTCTCCTGCGTTTTGGTTGGTGACATTGATTTTAGTGACAAACTGCAGGAAAACTTCTATCGGGCTGAGAGCAGTAAATGCTTCAATTTTTTTAAGCATTTTTTGGGCTATCCAAGTATGCAGTGGGAAGTTGAAACTTGGTTTCTAAACATTTATGGCCTCATGTAGAATTATTATATTCAAAACAAGGAAAAAAAAAAAGGGGTTTGAAGGGACTTTGAGAGGCCTCCTCCAGGGGCTGGAGGGTGTCCAAGGGTTGTACCAAACCAGGGGTCTCTTCCTAAATTAGAGGCTGATAGTCGGTGAGGAGGGGATGGAAGGTGGTGGAAATGCCTCTCCAAGGGATGAGGCTCCTGCGGGTGGGTGATGTTTCAGTTCTAGGCAGAGGCTCTGGGCTCTAGCTGAGGTTGGCATTGCATTGGAGATACTTCTCTTCAAGAAGACCTCCCCAAACTTTGATGGCTTGTTTTCAGACCTGCCCTTTGGCTGAAGGTCCACAGTTCCACCACCCAAAGCAAGCAGTGTTGCAGCAAGAGCTGCAGCCTGGGCTTGAGTGAGCCATTGGTGATACCAGCCTGTCATCATCACCAGCTCTTAAAAGTGAGTCACAGCTTCAGCAACACTTCGGAGTGCTACTAGGGCTGTCAGAAAGCGACGACAGAGATAAGAGATCGCATATGACAAAACGTGTTGTCCTACAATGTTGGCCTAAGGGAAGGTAGTCTCCTGCATGGATGTTTTTGCATAATGAAATTATGTCTTAAAAAACAGTGCTTGGTTTAGGATGCTGTGTGTTGTGTCATTTGAAACATCAGTGTTTTCAAGACAACACGCTCCTGGCCAGAAAGACCCAAACAGTGTTCCTTTCGAAAGTGTGTGAAGCTGCGGGTGAGGACTGCCTTCTTACAGCTGCCTGTAGCGCTCAGTCTGCTGAAAAGCTGTGGGAGATGCTTTGGAGGCAGCAGTTTACCTCAGTCTTCTGCAGAGCTCTGAAACACGTGAACATTTGGTTGTTGAAATGGAGAAGTCACCTTCTCGCTTCACAGCAGGTGAGACGTGAGTGGTCAGCAGCTTTGGAGGCGCAGAAGCCTCAGCCGTGAGAAAAAGGCCAGTCCTGGGGCTGTGCGTGCTGCATCTGCTCAGCTCGAGCGACGTGTTGCTTGCCGTAAGACTTTAAATAAAGGAAGTCGGCTGTGGTCCTGATACGCTGTGTGGTTATTTCTAGCAACTACAGAGAATTTTTAATTCCAGCATCAGCTCTTTGTGATGTGTTGCTGTACTTAGTCTAGCTCTGCAAAAACAGGTGATGCAAGGTGAGGAAAAATGTCGTAATATATAATATCAGCTATTTGGTAATTACTTTAAATATAGATCAAGGGGGTTTATCTGTCAGTATTCTATTAGTGCTTTTTCTTTCTGCTGTAGTGCTTGTTTACAGTACTTGTGTTGCCTACTGAGGGAGTGTAAAAATCTCCTTAAGCCATGACTTGTTTTCAGCTGGTCCTTTTATTGCTCTGATTATCTTATTTCTCTATCAGTATGAAAAAATGATTTGAAGTGCCAATTAAGGAGATTTTGCTTGGTCCTGGTGTTACCGAAATCTCGGAATGAAAAACTTATCGACACCAATGTGATGTAGATAAGCAGACACTTCTTTATTGACGGCCGGGTGCGTGAGCGAGTCCTCTCACGATCAACGCACACCAAGTCTCAAAATCAAACACCATATATAATACTTATCATACATATTCATTAAGTATTCATGCATAATCATAACATTTCCCAGAAATCATTAACATATTCTCCTCCCATATCCGATTCTGCGCAATAAAGCTTAGAAAGATCCAGAAATGGGTCTGGGGTACGATTTGGGTAGGTGGTATATGAGTCGGTGGTCGCGATCTCCCCCTGCCGGAATTACCTTTTACTAAAGTTCACGGTTTCTTGGCAGGTAACTACAAGCTGTTCCAGTCGACTCTCCCCAGTTCCCATTAATCCTACATTCTGACATCTCAATATACTTTCTATATACAAAAGACTAGTTAGATACAAAGGAACCTTTCAACCCTAGAGTTATTACCTATGTTTTAACAATAGTTCCAGGCCCTTCTTCTAGTCTTGATACAGGACATACAGAAGATCTCATAGCAGCTTTTACTGTGCAACTATAAGTTTCATTAAAAATATTTCTTATCCTCCTATATTTCTATTCTATAAAATAACTCTATAAAATCAGATAATCGAACCAATAAAATCAATTGATCTCAACTCTTTAACAAATCGACAACACTGGGACCTGTCACACATTTGTATCTGCATCTGCTGTAGTAAAGTTTATTCTTTGGCTGCAGAATATAACTTTTGGGAGTTGTAAGCATACCCTGGGCTGGAGAGACCACAGTAATAACACTGAGCTTCTCAACTTCATTTTGGGATACTTCTGTGAATCTGAAGCTGAACTTGGGCTGAAGATCTTTTTTCTACCAAGGCATTTGTTGGCTGATGTATGCAAGTTTGCTGGAAAACACGTGCGTTTGGCTGCTCTTCCCAGGGCCATCCACCCTATGCATAAAAAAATAAACATACGAGCAGAGGATCAGGGATGTGAGCCAGACCTTATGGATTTGGCAGCCTCTGCCTCCAGATCCATCTGTACTGGCGTTTGCCGATGACTGTCTGCCAGCTTAGCCATGGTTTTTTCCCCATTACAGCACTTGCGTAGGAAAACTGTCCCCATTCAGGAAGAGGACTTAGGTAGGAGGCTTTGGTTTGGTTTGGAGGTTTTATTTTGTGGCGTCGTGGTTACGTGGTAATTCCTTTTTTCCAGAGCATGGCTTAAAAGGAAGAAGCTGCAATGGTCTGATCCTGTGCTTGAGTATCGGAAAATGAGTAATATTCTGCCAACGTTGAAAGCGCTTGCCAGGAATGCAGATGCTAAATCCTATTTCTTACATAGCTGATAGAGCACCTGCGTCAGCAGAGCTTTAAATCTCCCAAACAAGTGCATGTTGTAATGACTTTTATAGTACTTTGTCTAGGGCATTTTACTTCATAAGTGTATTTAATGGCGTTCTTGATATTTTCATTACATACACTGGCACTTCTTCTAGTCAATTAAATTAACCCCAAAATCTTATCCACATCAGCGCTGTCCTGTATTTGTATAAGGAGTGTGAACTCTGAATGCACAAAGGCAGATGGTTTTAGCTGACCCTGTACTTTAAGCCTAATGGCTGCAAAAGATTCGTTGGTTAATAGCTCTCTCCCAGGATGGTGACATTGTTCAGTGGAGGGGGGAACTGCTGTCCTTGAGCAGTCTCAGTTTTGGCGTGGCCAGGTAGATTTAGTGTAGATGTTTTACAATGGTAAGACATTTTGAGTTGGCATAAACTATCTGTAACAAAAACAACAAACTAATTAAAAAAGATGTTTCATAGCCTGTATCATGAGTACTATTTTATACATGAGTTAAATTACAAAAGGTATGTCTGTTAATATGGTAGAACTCACTTGGCTGCCATACAGTAATTGTAATTTTGAAACAAGGTATTTGATGTGCCTGTATTGAAAGAATGTGGCTGAGTTTAATTCTGCGTAGTGATGGGTGTGCCATCATTGACAGCGGAGTGAAGAGGGGTTTAACCTTCATAAATGCAACAAATTATATGTTTGTTTGGAGTGGGGAGACCCCTTAAATGTGGTTTTGGACCTTTGAGCAGTCTTTGCAAGCCTGTCCGTATGGACCTGTCCTCCATAAGGTCCATATGGACAGGAGGGAGAGGAAGGATGTCATCGGCACTTCCCAGGTGTCTTGGACTTGCCCCATCTCAAGTATTTGCAGGTTGTGTACTTGAAAGGTTCTTTGGTGGGGCATGAAAAGCAAGGAGAGGTCAGGGTTACATCTTTTGGTTGCTGTGCCAGCTTAAAAAATTACATTCCTAATTTTGTAGGAAGAAACAGAAACCTACACGGTTTTGAGAAGCTTGTAAGCAAAAACCCATGTGAATTGGAGACGCTACAGAAAGCAAACACCATAGAAGAGATGTTCTGCTGCGGTTTGCTATCCAAGCCTAGCATAGGATTGGATTTTGTTCTTGGCAATGTGTTTGAGACGTGACTTTCATGTCCCTGTTCTCTTTGCACCAGAATGGTGGGGAAGATAGCTAGATACTTGAAACCTAATTTAAATAAATAAATAGAATGGTTGAGGATTGCAGGGACCTCCAGAGGACATCTGGTCCATCTGTGCTCAAAGCACATCAAGTGGCTCAGGGTCTTGTCCCAGAGCAGTTGCTGTTTCTTGGCTTGGTGGGGAGCTGCGTTCCCACAGTGAATCAGATCACCAGCACCTTTGACCCTCCAGCTGCTGGAGGGCCTACAGGGGTTAGAGGGCTTCTGATTTCTTGTACCTGCAACAGACTTGTATTGCAAGGAAGGAAAGCACAGATCTAGTATTATTTTTAAATTATTATTATTTTCATTTATATTTTTAATTTTTCTTGTAGTACAGCAGCAGCTGGAACTTCGTAAATACCTTCTTTTAAAAATACAGAGTTGTTTTATTTCATGCAACCTTCTGTGTGTTGTAGCTATTGCCAACCAGGAGATGCGTGGGGGTTATCAACTAAATGGGGGGGGGGGGTTACGCTGAGGAGGAATACCTTAGAAAAGTGAATTGGTCTAGAAATCCTGATATGTGTGAGAGACTTGCAGATTTTAGATACATATGTGCATATGTAGTCTTTTAAAACTCCTACTTGCCATTCAAAGTCATCTTCTCATGTCAACAGCCTGGAGAAATTCTCTCTAAAATGCTGGAGAAAAACATCAACTTGTAATACAAAAAAACCCCAACAAACCACAAACCCAAGAAGTGTCATATTATAGACCTTACGTTTAAACTGCTTTGTCATTTTTGTGGTTTGAAATGGAAAATTGGGGTTTGGCTCTGCAATGTGCTCCAGTGGCCTGTTGAAGAAAAGAGTAAGGAAGGAGAAATATTTAAAAGATTTTAAAGGTTGGTGTTTGGCAGGTAAGGGTTGTAGGTCATTCTCAGTGAGAGCTCTGCTCGAGCATTGCTGCATGAACACTATAAATACTTCGTGGTTGGCGCTTTTTACCATAAAAGCGTTGACGGTTTTGTTAGGCAGCACAGAACATCTAGCCACAAACAAGAGAATTAAAGAACAAGGTGTCAGCACTTGAACTTGCATTTAACTGCTAGAAACAAAATATTCAGTATTATTGCTTGGCTGTGCAGAACAGTATCTTGAAGGAGTCACATAAATGCTATTTTATCCTGCAACAATTCAAATTGCAGGTCATACTTTTTGGCTTTGGTAATACTATTTAGGTGCTTATTCAGGTATCATGGTCCCTGCTGCATAGAGGTGGCTTTTAGGGCTCCGTATGGAAACAAAAATTGAGAAGTCGAAGTGGTATATTTTTAGCAGTCCCATGCAGGTTGATAGGTTTTATCAGGCGGTGAGCTGCGGATTTAAAAAAAAATATTTCCCAGGGCAAAAGCAATAATGAGAAGGGATTTAGCAAGGCTTTAACTTAAGTAGTCTAGACGCATTTTACGTTCTGGCCATAATTCAATATATTTCTATTTAAAAGCAATATAACAGCACAAGAACAGTACTGGGAGCTTGGTTGCAAGTTGAATGAAAACAAGCAAAAAAGATGGTTATCATCTAGCTCTTTACATTTCAAGATGCAGAAAGGGATTTGTAACTAAAAAGAATTACTTAAAAAGCCAGTGAATGCCCTGGTCAAATAAAAAGAGACAATAATACTACAAAATTTCAATGTGCTATTTTTTTCCCTCTGTCTTTTTTTACTTTTGGAATAAAGATATTTGTGAAAAAAAAATTTTGATCATAATGTATAGAATATTGGGAAAAGTAGCCTTCAAATCTAAAAATAAATTACAGATTATGTTTAACACCACCTCTTTGTGGAAGCATACTCTGGGCTTTTCTAACAGAAGCTGTAGGTAAAGCATGTGAATGCACATCTGACACACATGCATTGCATCCTCACTGTTACAACGTTTGCGTTGCATCCATCTGACTCTGGTCCTGGCCTTGTGTTTATGTCGTTTGATGATAAATGGACTTTTTCTGTGCTGTCATCTTCAGTGCAGTCCCTGTGCATTAGGGCTTGGGCTTTTTGGGCATCGTATGGACTCTGCACTCCTCTTGTCTTTTACCAGCACCTATATATGCAAAGATTTGAATTCACAAATACTCTCTTCAGTTGTATAAGTTCAGACGAGTGTTTTATTTCCCTGGGTGCTATATTGCTGGCTAATGCTTTCAGTTTCCACCTTGCTTATACAGTTACAAGTCATTCATGCTTTATGAATATATTTGATTCATGAACTCCAAAATTCACAGTAAACAAGGGAATACAAGCCTTCCAGCAGTCTCTTGTCTGATATTGACCTATTTCTTGTACCTAGCATAAATGAGCATGACTAAATCTTGCTCCCAGTCTCTTCAGTGCCCCACAACGGAATATAACATTAATATGTGTCCACAATGTCATAGCCCATATTGAGATTTGAGCAGTCAGTTTGCTTTTCTTCTGATATATTCATGGTATAGCTTTCTAAAAAAAATAAACTTACATTTCAAGTAGATGGGAAAGCATTTAAAAACTCTTGTCTATTAATACATTTTTCTTCCTATATAGCGAAGACCAAATGATATATTTATTTTGCCTTCTAAAGGTGAGTGCTAGAGGCTCATTTGAGAAGGGCAGGGCTGGGGACCTTAAATATGTAAGCAAAGGCACGTATTTCCACTGGTGCTTTCACTGCAGAAACTGTTATTCTATAGGCGAACACAGCTATTACTTTAGAGAAGAATACCACTGTTATTCTATAGGGGAATGACGTTCAGTTAGGATTACCTATATAACAGCATTCTATTGCCAAATGAGAACAAATCACTGTGTGTTTTCCTAGATGCAGGGGCTTGGAAAATAACCTTGTTTCAGGAAAGACATTAAAATATTGCTGCTGTAATCTGTGGCTAATCCAGACTGCATTAATATTCAGTCCACAATGAAGAGACCAGGAGCCTTCAGGATCAGGCGAGGAGAAACGTGAAGTATTTAGCCTTGAAACTGTTATTTTTCAATTTTTTTTTTCCTGCCGTCCACAATAAGCGTCTCTTTGTGCAGGAGGGTTGTAGGAGGCAGGAGGAATGGAGCTGCTCATTTCTCTGCCTTCTCTAAACTGTTGAATCACCAGCACCAGGTCCAGAGGGATGCTCAGCCCCTACAGAGGAACCTATTGAATTTTGTTTCCTTCAAAATGTTGAGCCCTGGCCAGTAAAAGCTTTGGTCTCCCCGAGAATTTTAGGAATGCTGTTACGGAGTTTTGTCCGTTGAGCTGCTCAGCAGCTTTGAATCAATGAGTCAGTAAAGGGAAATAATACGAACAGAAGATAATTTGTTTTAGGGAAGTAGCTGTAACTCTGTGTTTTCTGAGGCTGAACTATTATATTATGCCCTGGCTGCAGAAGGACATGGTGTTCTGTTCAAGTATATATAGATTAGGCATGCATAAATTGAATTAATAGCACTTTTTTTATAGCCCAATAGTTCTGCTAAAGAAACATGGTAAGTAAACCGGACAAAAATGTATTAAGTTGTCTCAAGTTAAACACCAGGCATTTCTTTAGCTACTTCTTGGCCCTTCACCAGCGTGCCTTTGCCATCGAGTCAGCCTGAAGTTTTAACCAGACATGATCCAAGGAGCTTTCTCATTTACATCAGCAATAAAGAAAAATGCATGAAAGAGGGATATTACGGGTTATGATTTCTGTAGGTGTTTGGGTTATAAAATATAATATGGTCTGGCGTGTTAGTCCAGAAAAAAGCTTGTTAAAACAAAAAGAGGACTCTCACCGTTCCCCACTCCTATATTTGAAATGTTTTCTCCTGAATTTTCTTTGTTACAGAATAAAAAAAAATATTCCTGGACAAGGGTTTTCCCAAAGAAATCTTAATAAACAGACCTTATTTCTCTCTGTGAGTTATTACTTAAGATATAAGCACAGGGAACTGAACCAGAAAATACTTTTGTTTTTTGCTTAAATTCTTTATTAAATTATATGGAAAGATGATTAAAATAGGGCTTCTGTTCGGTCTGTTCACGCTCATATTGCTGCTGCTGGCGCATTTGTTCTCAAGTGAGCAATGTTAATTGTGTATATAGAAAATGTATCTTTATTGCCTTAAGATGAAGTCTTAGATTATGGGCGGCCCTTATGCAGGGAAGAGCTTGTAATGTAATTAATATAATTTAAACCAACTATCTAAATATATGGTGATGCACTAGCTTTTATTGAATATCAACATACTCTGCGTATAATCTTCTTGATGTGTCTCTGCTTGCTGAAATAGCTGAAGAAGGACAGATACGTCCTTTGGGAATGCTAAATAGCCTGTCTTTCAATGCCAAAATGCTTGTTTTCGGGGAGAGGATGCCTGGATTTTCATTGCCAGGGGCTTTGGGGTCTTCAGTGGTCACCTGAAGATGTGGGCATCTTCCATGCCTGCTGGAGGGTGGGGTAGAGGGGAGGGATGCTGGATGCAGGGAGGATTGGGGGGGTGGGGGCAGGGAATAAGCAGAAAACACAATGTGAGCAACCTGAGATGATGTGAAACCTCTGCAGGGGAATGTTCCTTAGTTGTGTGTCTGAAATCATCTCTCAAGGATAATCTGCTTGCTCAGCAGGTTTCAGATATCCCAGAACTTGTTTGAGTCAACTAAGGTGAATTCATATGCAACAGCTTGAGTTTAAACAAATTCTTGTATTCAAATAGGGGGAGAAAGATCACATCGTTATTCTGTTAGTAAACTTTCTTTGGTTCTTAAATCATTAAATCTTAACTAGATTGCTAAATAATCTGCCTGGGAAGGTAAAAGTAGATGTGACAGTATGCATCACACAGGTACTGAAGATGTCGAATGTCTTTCCACCAAGTTTTTGTTTAATTTGACCTTTATTTTTTGCTTTTAGTTGCAAAGTTAAATCTGAAAGGTCATTTGAAAACCTTCAGATTATAGATGTAAAGCCCTTTTAATCCTTTCTAATAAATAGCTGAGTAGGGAATAAATCTATTGGGAGCTTGGAGCTGAGCTCTGATATTAAGCCTCAACACAGATGTCTATACACAAAAAACACTTAGAAATTATCTTGCGTATAATAACCTTAAATAAGTTTGGCTTAGAAGAAAAGGTGAATGATTATGAAACTGGTTTAATAAATGAAACCTTAATTGGAACTGGCAACTTGACGGATTCAGTCACTGTGGGCCAGATTATTATAGAAGTGATTTAGGCACAATTGAAAATATCCGTTTTCAGGGAAGCTGAGCTGTAGTTCTTACAGGTTTCCAATAGCTCTTCTGTCCAGAGATTTCTTTTAAATGGCAGTAAATGATTTTCTATTACGTGCCTTGGTAAGGCAGGGTTTTAATAAAGGCTTTGCATAATAACGACTTAAAAGCATTTTGATTTTGGAAGAACAACAGCAGCATATTGAAAACGACAGTGTCTGAAATGCTGAAAATGCGCTGTTATGCGGGTGCTATATTTGACATTGTCTAACATCTGGGTAGCCTTCAAAGCATTTTCCCCCCTAATTCCATATATAATTAAAAAGCAGCTTTCTTTAGCTTATTAAAATTTAGTCTTGTTCAAGCAGCGTACTTTTATGTTTATTTAAATGAATAAAGCACAGACTTAATATAGACTATAACTTCAAATATTAAATCTTTCTTGTATGGCTAATGCTTTATTTTTAAGCAGTGTTTATCTGCCCTTCCTGAAAACCAAACTGGAAATGGATATGGTCCCCAGAAGCTCATTGTATTATTTTGTAGACAATTCAACTAACTTTCACCATATGCTTTTTAGTAATTATACAATGACAGCAAAATTCCCAAAGTTAATTTTAGTGACATGCATCTAAATAAGGTGAGGCGGTGGCTTTTCAGACTTAATGATGGCATCTCTCTTTTTTCACAGGCTTTTGGAAATGCAAAAACAGCACATAACAACAACTCGAGTCGCTTTGGGAAATTTATTCAAGTGAATTACCAGGAGACTGGCACTGTGCGAGGGTAAGTGGGGGTCAGGTTGGAGATGCTGTACATACTCTTACTTGCACAACTGACTAAATAGGCTGTTGTAGAGGGTACATGGAAAATAAGGTTAATTCTTTTTGGCCTGTATGTTTCCCAAAATGGAGAAGGAGGGGAAGAAAATATATATTTTTTTAGCATATTTAAATCCATTTGTATGAAAATGTTGGCATGTCTGAGCTGCACGTTGAAGTGAGACTACACCTGAGCTGGCTTTAAGCCAGCTGAGCTCTCCTTAATAATGATGTCAACTTTGTAATTAAACTGAAATGGAACTTTTCCTCTTAAGATGGCAGTTAAGGCAGAAAAGGGGAATGTTTTGGCGAGGATGGGGGGGGGGGACTGGAGCACACAGCAGGACATAGAGGCTGGGTGACCTGGCTGTGCTCGGTCTCGGGAAGAGAAAGCCAAGGGGGAGTTTGATCTCCAGCTGCCTGAATGGTGTTAGAGAGGGGATGCAGCCGAACTTTTCATCACTGTCTCATTCCCCATATGCTGCTGCTGCCCCCCTAGCATGGAGTCTCTCTTTAACCCACCCCTTGACCAGTTAGGGCCTCTTTTTTTCTCCCGGGCCATTGCAAGGAGATGTTGTCTCCACCGTGGTTCTGCACAGTTTATTTCAACATCTCTTCTGCTACCCAAAGCTCGTGGGACTGCAACTCAAACCTTCCTTCTCCCAGGGCGGGCTGCGGCAGAAGTGCTGCATGGTTGGAAGCCTATGGATGAAACCTGCTGGGTGGGCTTATCGAAGCCTGGGTTTCTCTCTGGCTAGCTCTGGATGAGCAGGGCTTTGTTAACTCTGCTTTTTGTGCAGGTTAATTAACTCAGTTGGAAAAAGGAAGAGTAGAAGTGGTATTCCAGGGGTTATATAATTTCTGCAGCTAGCTAAGAGATGTCTTGCTGGGACTTTGTTGTTATTTTAGAGAACTGCTTTTAATTTTTTTTTCCTTTCCTATTTTCCACCAGAACAGTATCACACAAATAGCTTCCATTAATTTTTCAAATGAGCTTGGGTACTCTGTGTACCTTCCCGCTGTTTTTTCATCCTGCGTCAAATCTGATGTTCTTTTTCTTTGATTCTGGTGAACAGCTTTCTTAAAAGGATAAGCCTCATTTTTTATTTTTTTTAATGCCTACTGAAATACAGGGTAACAAGAATCCAACAAATGCCTTAATATATTATCTTGGCATGCTATGTCAGCTTGATGGAAGTGGCCTCTATTTATACTTGGCAGATAGATGCAAGTAACATTGTATACTCAAGTCCATAAAATAAGAGATATTTTCTCTTTAAAAAAAATAACTTCCTTGGTCTTTGGTTGCATGGTGCGATGTGACTGTGCTTTGCGATGAGCTTTGCCGTGTTGCCTCTATGAAAATAAAGACACCTAAAAAACCCTGTGAGCTGTTCCTGGCATACGAGACCACAGGTTTTTTTCCATAGTCTTACAGAGAAGATCACAAGTATTTTTATTTTTTTAAAAACTTTGCATAGATTTGAAGCACAGCCCGAGTCAGTTATCCTGTATTCTGCATATTATTTGCTTTGTTAATATAACTGTAATTTGCAGCCCTAAATCAGAATTTTGCTGTGGTTGGAGGCTGAAAATAGCAGTTGGATATTTGCTTACAAACCCTGTGAATATAATGACCCAAAACTTGAAGCAGATTTAAACTTAAGAGGTGCAACAGCGAAGAGATTTAGTAGCAGCTAACCCCGCCCCATGAAATGAAGTCTTTGAAGATGTCTTTAAAATTGATGGAGCATGAGCAATGGCTACGGTTAAGTGTGTTCCCATAAGGCTGTATGAATTTATTATGTCCTGTTGAGTGATAAGCGAGTTCTGGAGGAAGGTCTTTGCAACCTGCTCAGTCCTATATGATGATCAAAAGCCTCAGCATCTGACATGCTCCATAAAATTGCAGAAGAGCTAGATCGGAGACATTTTAATTAAAAACAACAGTGCACTGGGGTGATGGTAAATCTGCGCGGTGGCATGAGGCTGTATCTCAAGCACCATGAGCTGGTGCTTTCAAACAGTCTCTGCCTGGGTGTTTTGCATGTTGGTATTTGTATATGAAATTCAGTCTCGGATTTCAGATGATGTTACCTAGGATGCTAAGTACAGGCTCTGCAGCATGAATAAATGAGTATTTTGCACAAAATCATACTCCTAGAACTCCTTTTCTTTACTCTTAAAGGTAGATTTGTCATAATTGACAACAGTAAATAAAAAGAAAACATTGGGAGACATCTACTTTTTTTAATACTTAAATTGGTGGGGTTTTTCACTGTCCTGTTGCAAGAAGGGATGTATGTTCTTCTTGGGACATGTATTTATTATCACCTTTGCACTAAGCAGGGTGTGTTTTACCAAAATATCATTTTAGCTATATCTACCAAAAAAAAAAAATAAAATTGCCCTGATTTAAATATTGGTTTGGACCAGATGACCTCTGGAACCTTTTCAACCTGAATTACTACGTGAGTGATTTTTTTTTTTTTTTTTTTTATGGGTGTGTGTGTGGGGGGGTGTCTGTGATAAGAGCAGACATCACAGGGGAAGGGTTGAAATGCCAGGGGCAGTGGATGTGATCCAGGTTGTCGTACAGCAGCATGTACCCCTGCTCCCAGGGCTGGAGCTCTGATCTGGGACACTCTGGTACCTTTTTTCTCTTCTGTTCACTGAACCTGCAGAGAATTTATGGCATAGCTTGGAAAGGAAAAATTGGTTTCAGGTTAGAAAGGGGATACAAAAAAGCCTGTTGGCAAGGAGTATCCATAAACTCTATAGTCAGCTTCCTTGCACAGGGAATAAACAAGAATAAACCTTTTTGGTGCACATGACACAGAGGAATAGTACTGCTTGGCTGGCTGGCTGGCTTTACTCCTCCTGTCCAGCAAGATCACCCCAGTGGGGGTTGGATGTGCCATTTCCAGTAGCTCTCCTAAGAGCTGCTATAAGCATTGTCACAAAACCTCTGCAGCATGTCCAAATGATTTATTTTTCTATATTTTTTAGTGAAAGGAGGGGGGCATTACTGAGATGCAAGTAATGAATAGGTCTGTCTGGAGACTGTGGTGGAGAAGCGAGTGTAGAGTCACCTCCTTGTCTCTCCATGCCCAAGGTTCATTGAGTTTCCCGATTCATGCGTGGCTGCTAATGTCAGTGCCACGTCACTGGGCGCCTGTAGCTGGAAGAGCACAGCTCTGTCATCAAAACTGCCAATTATAACTCCAGTTTCTAAATCCCTGTCATTACTCGTTGGTATTGTTTAGAAGAAAAAATCCTGTCAAAGCTTGTTTTAGCTCTGCAAGCTTGAAAAAAGTATTTAATATATAAATTAAGCATGTTTATTATGGAGGCTCTTAGGATAATGTGTAAACTCCAATAAGTAGCTTTTGCAATTGTTTATTTTTTGACCATAGCCACAAGTTAACAACCTGAGGTTTTGTTGAGCAGTGGCTCTTCTGTAAGAGGGAACGGTGATTTGGGGACCGCAGCTAAATCTAATCTTGCAAACTTTTGCACCCAAATGCAGTTCTTGCGTGCACAAATCTTGGTCTGCAAGCAATTTTATTTTGCTGGCTTTGGATTAAATAGGTATCTGAGATTCTTCGTTGCTGTCAAAATTTCCCTCTGTGCTCCCTGCCCATAGGCTAACGCATCTGAGATCATGTTTTTCATATCCAAGTTAGTGTTGGCTTTGTATCAAACCAAAAAAACCTCAAAAGCCAAACATAATATTGGGTTTGTTCTGCCTAGGAAGAAATTTATATAACTAAGTGAAACAAGGCTGAAACTTTTTTTGGGGTGTACTAAGACTGAAAACTCCTGGTAAAGCCGTGTTCATTTAAGTTGAATGTTGGGTCAATGAATAACGCTTTTATTTTTACCTTCCAGAGCTTATGTTGAAAAGTACCTCCTGGAGAAATCAAGACTAGTCTATCAGGAGCACAACGAACGGTAGGTGCCTGTATTTTGCTTGCAAGGTTTGTTTTGACCTCTATATGTGCTGATAGCATGGCACAGATAGCTTACAACCCTGTATGAGCTGGCGTGGGCGGATCAGGATTTTCATGCTCCTAACTCTCTGCTTCAAAGATAAACGTTGCATTTTATGTTCTGCTGTTTAGGGAGGAATGTGTGACCCAGGATAAATAAACTCCAGTATTTTATTGATGGTCCTTGACTTATATTTTCCATTGTCTTTATGATTCATGTCATATGGATCATTATGTACCATTTGCTTTCTTAAGCAACTTGTGAGCTATTTAATATCTAATTGGGTGTGGGGGGGAAGATAGTATTTTACTTTTGTCTTACAGGTCTTAACACACTGAGGCCATCAGAAGGGTCCCTAGAAAAAGCTAAATTTATATAGACAACAAATGTAAGCAAATTGTTCATCCCTAATTGCAGCATACGGTTTGTTACATATTCCTCTCTCAGGAATTATTACTCTGATTTTAAATAAATTTGCTGCTTCTAGTTGTCTTTCAACTCTTGGCACTTCTGTCTGCTTCCTTTGAGACACATGTGCGAGACATTTTCTTGAATGCTCATGGGCTGATTCCGAAGCTAAATAGCATATAAGCCTTGACAAATATACTCTTGGGTGTTGCAAAATGATTAAACTCTGTTCCTCTTGGAAAACATCCAGCATAAAAGCAGTTTCAACTTTAGAAATACTGCTACGCTCTTAGCATTAGTCTTAGAGTTGTCTTGAAGCAAAAGAGGAGTTTCACTTAAGGTTGTTTTAGTGCTAGTAGTATTCAAGTATTTTTAATATTTGTGTAGCTGTAAAAGTTGAAGGTTTTCCCTTTCTGTCTTACAGAACTGCAACATCGTTACCTTTTTAACAGTAATATGGTATTAATAATTTCTGCATTGCAAGTAAATATGTTGTTTTGATTCTAATAAATATGTAGGCATTGCACATGTTTCTGAGAGAAAACGTGTTGGTGTCACTAGGAATTCTTTTAAGTATGTTCTGGAGCACTGGATGTCCTTGAATGGAAAAGGGGGAACTCATTCCCCATTACTTAATTTAATCTTCTACATCCCTGCAAAGTGGGTATGGGCCATTTCTAAACAGTGCTCATGTCTGAGTTTTTGGAAGCTGGAAAGTCAGGTTGTGATGTGTACGTGTGCTTCTCTGCTTAATGCTGCTGTTTATTTTGAAGTCTAAGATCTTTTTTTTTTTTTTTTGTCACCAGGAACTACCATGTATTTTATTACCTCCTGGCAGGAGCAAGCGAGGAAGAGAGATCAGCATTTCATCTGAAGCAGCCTGAGGAATATCATTACCTCAACCAGGTAGGAATACTATAGAGAAATACAATACATGGTCTTGCCTTTTCAACTGCTGATATTTAATGCTGATAAAGAAAATGTGTGGAGTAGTAAAAAAGGGTTATCTTGATGCTCTATAGGCAGCCTTCTTTCATTGGAAATCGTTCTGCATTGGCAATCTTAATAACTGATAGTATGAGGGGGGAGTAAATCAGTGTTTTCCATTTTTTGTCCTGGGATATGTTAAATATATTGTTTTGATTGTTGAAGGGAGAAACAGTATGTAATATATCTGTTATTTGTGTGAATGTCATTTGCTCATTAACATCTGTCTGCTGAGTAGGAGAAAAGGGCAAAATGTGTGATACTAGTAGCTCTTCAGGCTATAATGTCTTGCATGAGGTAGTCCTAATTCTGTAGCTTCATGGCTGGCTTTTAGCATGATCCTTTAATTTTAACAAGATAATAAATTTAATATAAATAGCAACACAGCAACCACTGACATGTGAATTAAAAATGAGTGAGGCATTAACGATGGCCAAATAACCTCATACTTTGGAAAATCTGATTTACTTCAGGCATTTAAGGATGCAGTTGTTTGCTGATGTTTGTGAATAGAGACTTTACTGGTTTTTTCTCAAAAAGAAAAAAATAATAATATGTGGAAGAAGTAGTTAGGTTATATGTTGATTGTAACTAATTGCAATTTTCTTGGAGCTGAAACACGATTAGCAATAAAGAGTGATTTAACGCATAAGCTGGAGAGAAACTTGTATGCACAGTGCAACCCAAATAGCCTTTAATCTTTCTAGAAATATAATTTAACTCCAGAATAAGTCTCAATTACCTGGAGCTGTTTAAAGATTTTTAAAGTGGGCTATCAAAGCCAAATCTATTGTAATATTAACAACTCCCACCCATTCTTAGCAGGATCAGGACATTTGCATGAGTGAGGAACATATTAAGAGCTGAAGGTTTTCTGCATCTCAGGCGTTAGATGGAGAATGTGGTGTGATCTTGACAACCATCTGCACCACTGTTTTGCAGCGGGAAGGTGTCAAGATTGTTTCAATTTAATGTTTTGTCAGATTCACAGATTTTGTTGGGCAATCGGTAGTTTTATGTTAGTTGAAAACATTGCTTTTAATTATAGTCCTTTTTTTTATAGCAGTTTAAGGGTGTTAATATTTAAAGTAAAATTATACATCCAATGGCACGTAGTGTGTAGAGCCAGTAGCGATGTGGCAATTGAAGCTGAAACATTTATTTTAGTCTAAGCTAGGATGTGGTGGGCAAGTAGGCTGGAGAAGGATGCTGATGTATGTCCAGTGGATCAGAGAAGCAGACTCTGGACTTGTCTGAGCACAGTGTGTGGACAACTTTTAGGGGTTTTATTATAACATTTTTTAAACTGTTAATAATTAGGGTCAGTGTTAAAGAGACCATTTAACAGTGACATCTATGGGAAAATGGCTCCTTTAGATGCGGTCAGGGCTTCAGTTCTTATTGAGGCTTTTTAGCAGTGCAGTAACAGCTTTCTCGTGCTTTATAAGCAAAGGCAAAAAAGGAAATTAAGGAGAAAAAAGGAAAAACAGATGGGGGGGAATGGGAAAAGAAACTTTGGAAACATGAAAGGGAAAAACTATAAAATGACTCCTGAGTGTTTACAGCAGCTTCTTAAATGTATCCTAGAGAAATGCCTGCCTTTTTAAAAGGGAAGAGAACAAGCTCAGAAATTGAAGTGTTTAATTAAAAATAAAATAGTAAAACTGAAAAGCTATAAAATATTGAACCAGGCCCCTTAAGTCAAGAACTGACTCAGTCCTTGAGTCAGGCATTATTTTCTTTCTCCCAGGTTCCTCAGCTCACACTGTTATGCAAAACAAACCTGCATTTTGCATTGCAGGTGAGAAGTAATCTATTCAGGTGTTTCACTAAAATGTGCTGTTATTTTGTTGATCTCTAAATGCAGGGAGCAGGTTAAAAAAAAAGTTTTAAAAAAGTAAGTTTACTTTAACTATCCCCTGAGTTTGGATGACTTCTCCATATCCCATACCAAAGGCAGGTATACCTACCATCACATACCCTGCAGCTGCTAAATGTTTTCTGTGTTGGCTATTCGCATTTCTCCATTTTGAAATTAGTGATTTGCAGGATTAGATCATATTTTAAGTTCATCGGGAGCTCTGGTGCCATGTGTCTCTCCCTCTTGGGACTGGTCATGACATGTGCTTTGAATTCCCTCAACTTCATCTCTGATTGTAAAAAGATAAAAAGCTTTCAAGTGGTGTTGTAATCGGTCAGAGAATTGCACTTATATGTGTCTAGAGCAGAGGTGGAGAGTAGAAACAAAAAATCTGCTCTTCAGTGTGATTTTTTTTCATCAATAGCTCTTCAGCTCTAGGTAAACCAAAGGTTTCTCCAACCATGGAGAAAAAGAAAGGATCTTAAAATCCATTAAGCTTATTACATGAGAGGTCCTCACTGTCTTGAAAACACTGTAAGCAGGAGTCAGAGCACCGTGATGCATTATAAATCTTACCTTAAAAACATAAAAGTAAGGAATGACTGTGCAGAATAACAATTATTTTATTTGGAAAGTCGATGTTGCTGCCCTGGTTAAAGAGCAGGTAGTGGGAGTTATTTTTGGTCTGAACACTACTTAACCCAGTCTGCCTTGCTTTCAGATGACAAAGAAACCCCTCAGACAGAGCTGGGATGATTATTGCTATGACTCTGAGCTGGTCAGTATGAGTACCTGCGTCTTACGTGTTGCTGGTGCAGGGCTGCTGCTCACTTGAATTTGTTAGGTGCATCAAGACCTGAGCAGAAAACAAAGTCAAATTAAATTTAGCCTATTAATTACCCTCTTCTTTCCTCTGCCCTGCAGTGGTGTTGCTTGTGTATTATTAGCTCATGACAATGCTGATGGTTTTTTGCTTGCCCTTTTTTGGTTCCTTCCATCTGGAAAGCTGCTTCAGCAGTTGGATATGGTCATCTACTCAGAGCAGACTAAGGGTCTTTTTGTTCCTTCGTGGTATGATACATGATGATTTATGGAAATTGTGTTAGGGCAGCAAGGTAAAAATTTAAATTCCTTTCCAATAAAATAGCAAATCTGTCTCTTGAAACCCTAGGAGATGCATCAGTTCATGATGGTTGTAGCAGTGTATCTGCTCTCCAGCTTCCGGGGAGGGGGGGAAAAGACAAACCCAAAACCATCCCCCCCTGCCCAACCATATATGAGAAAATCAAACCTTGATATTCAGAATGTGAAAATAATTCTTTCTCCTAAAACAGTTCTGCTGACATGATGAACCTTTCCAAATGGGTCGACCCAAAAAAGGGAATGGCAAAGCTTCTCCCCCTTCCCCGGCTCCTCGTGCACGACCGAGTCGGAGGCAGTGGCTTCAGCTGGCAGCGTGCTGTGGGTGTCTCTGTGTCCTGTGATGGTCTCTGTTGGTTTTGTCTTGCATGGGGAAGCATGTTTCAGATCAGCTGCATGTTGTTCCTGCTAATCTTGCCATGTGCTTCATGATTGCCAAACTCTAGCTGATGCGTCTGGCAGAGTAAGAGGTAACATGTGAAGGAGCTGGGTTTTCCTTGGTCTAGTAAGCATCTTAACAGCAAGGTTTCACTGCAGAATCCTTAGGAGGGAAGGAGGGAGAGGGAATCTTAGGCCCCCCAGGGTTTAAAACTTGAATATTGCATTGGCAACCTTAATGCATCAGCATCCTTAGAGGCCCTACAAGAGCAGAGAGTGAAGAACAGATGCTTTTCTATATACCTTAATGCATTTTACTAAGCTGCAAAGACCTTAATTGCTTGGAATGGGTTAGGGCAATTTACTGGAGGAATCAAAATTAAAACAAACCTCAAATCTGATACCTTCTCCTGAAGGGGCCAATAAAGCCCTGCCAGCTCAGGAGTTGCCACATGTCCTTATTTTGCACAGCAAAGTTAAATGCCATTACAATTTGGCTGTTTATCTGTTACTTTATTTTGCTCAGCATCATTTTCTGTGATATTCGTGGCAAATCAAATCTTTGCTTCAGTTGATGAGTCACTCTTAAGCATACCCTGGACCTCTCCCCATAACCATGGACTCAGCCTGCTGCAGATGTTTGGTTTATAAAGAAACTCTGTTTATTTTATCCTCTTCAAACTTCCTGTGGAAACCTGTGGATTGCTTTGATGTGATGATAGTAAGCAGGGGACCCACTTCTGCTGGGAAACTAATTCCCCTGGCAGGATATTAATGATGACTTTGGTCTGTGGGCATGGACTTTGTAATGCTTGTCTGCTCTAATATCAAGGAAACTCCTTTTTTTTTTTTTTTAATTACTATCCATTTATCATCCATTAGGAAACAGTACAGAGCTGAAACACTACAGAGAGCATCCACTTTTAAGTAGATAATTTGTGAAAGGCCTTTCCATGCAGATTAATGAGTTGGCAATTGTTATGCAAATCGTTAATTAAATTGCCTTTGGCATAGATTGTGCTACTTCTGAGTTGTCTATGGTATTTTGCCATTGACTCGTGACTTAATTTTGGATGAATGATGCCATGAAATGAAATTGTCTCTTGGAATGTGGAGCACCAGTAAAAGCAGCACTTGATATACTTGAAAAAAAAATTTAAAAAGACGTATTTGCAGAACTTGTGGCTATATTATTGTTCTGCAGACTCCAGGTCTCACTGTAGTCGGAGTGGAAACTTCTCCAGGTTCTCCTCAGCCATATGTGTAGTGGCCAGGAAGCCAGTTCGCCAAGGTTTGAGTTCAGGAGGGACAACCTCTCCTGACATTTTGTAATGTAAATAATTGCATTGCTGATGCCTGCTGATCTGACTTGATACAGTGCAGATGCCTTGGTTGCGCTCCTTTGGATAATATATACAGCCAAATACCTTATACACATCTTAAAAAGGGTAATTTTCAATCATCTATTAATAAAAGGTGGAAGTGTCACTTTTCTAACGAGTATTTGCTCAGAACGCACAGGGGTGTTAGTTTCTCCTTATATTTAAAACCCTGTGTTCATTGATGCATAGTTTTAAATGGGTCTTACTGTTCAACATCTCTAAAGTCACTTTGTCTTTAAGTATTAAGTTGTTGTCCCTGAGAACCCTTGATAAGTTTAACAGGACAAGAAATTAATTTTTTTTTTTATCTAGCTTCTAGTCGAGGGGATAAGGCACTTGTGTGGGAGTAGTCTTCTGTGTTGGAATAGTTATCTTAAGTAAGAATTTCCCCCTATAATCAGTAGCCATCACTGTAATGATGCTACAGAGTGGGATGAATCACTGATACAGTTGTGAGGCTTTAAATGCGGATAGGTGCTATAAGATGCAAAGCTGATACTATAAAATAGCTTCATTCTCTCTAGTCTTTATTTATGATTTATTTTATGTACTGTTACTGAGTATGAGTGTCTTTTCAAGTTAACAGTCATCCTGTGACTACTTGGTACTTGTTTAATGATGTTCACTGTAGTATTCATGTAACCCTGCATAGTGCAGACTTTCAGAATTATTTGGGCAAAAGTTTGAGTGCACATCCTCATGTGATAAATATGATTTACAGACAGATAACAAAAAAAAATAATCAAAGTTTTACTTGACTACAGTCTTTCTGGTATTTAAGAAGAAAAATTCTGCCTTGCTGCTGGAGCTAATCTTGGTCTTTTATTGTATTGAATATGTGTTTCTTGCTGTATCTGCTGTGGTGCTGTGAATCCCCCTGTCCCTGGGCTGGGTGTTGGGGGTAATTAGCCACAGTTATTCCCTGTGAAGTCAGTACGGCCTCCTGGATATCTCGTTTCCTGGTGCTAGATTGGAAATGTTCTGGTTGCTGATAAAAGGTGTGGAGATCACTAAATGATATTTATGATTTGTTGACTCTGCCATCTGAACCTGTTCCGATCTTAATTTCTTTCAATGCTTAATCTTTCTGCTTGAACCCCGCAGGACTGCTTTTCCGTGGAAGGAGAGGACTTGAAGCATGACTTTGAGCGGTTACAACTAGCAATGGAGATGGTGGGGTTTCTTCCCAAGACTCGCAGACAGTGAGTTTGTTTTCCATATCAGTAGCTTGAGGATGGTATTAGTTGATACAACCTCCATAATCAGTGAGGTTGTTTACCGGGCTTCAGCTAATGTAACTGTTGTGCTCCACATAACGAATCGGGCTGGTCAGAAGGAATAATTGGCGAGGCGCTGGCACACGCCGCCCGGAGAGGCTGTGGGTGCCCCATCCCTGGCAGTGCCCAAGGCCAGGCTGGACGGGGCTGGGGGGGGGGTGTCCCTGCCCCTGGCACGGGTGGGACTGGGTCATCATTACGGTCCCCGCCAACCCAAACCGTTCTATGAACAATAACACTTGACCGTTCATACAATGAAGGAGTAAACAAAATCTAAAGATACACACAAAAAATGTCCTTCATTACTGTAGCTAACGATTCTCTTTATGCAAATGGAGCATTGGCAGGAAATTGGCACCTTGGAGTATTTCAGCCATTCATGAATAGTCCTGCCTTACTCTGCATGTCATGAATCCAGATCCTGTTTTAATCAGAAATCCTCATTATTAGTCAACATACTAAATTTTTTGCATGCGCTTGCCAGTTCTGTAGACTTGTTTCCAACTGGCCTTTGTTCACAAATTCACTGGAAGGTGCTGGCTGGAAAATGGGACTTCTTAGTTGGGTTGCAATACTGCCTGACACTGACTACAAAGAATTACTGCTTCATATGAGGGCTATCTTCAACCAAAACCACAAAGCAATTCCTCCCTGTTAATTGTTGGCTTGAAAGTCTTAAGTAGGTTTGAATGAATTTGACAAATACGTTACTAAGGTTAGTAACAGGCCTAGAAAAAAAACACATCAGCAACTGGACACAATGAGAAATCTTGTGCTTTTTCAAGTCAGAATGTTCAAACAATAATTTAATGAATGTGGTTCCTTTCTGTCTGAAATCCTGGATGTTTATGTGGGAACAGAGAATTACTGCTTTGTACTAATGGCACTTGAAACCCTGTTCATCAACTTGGGTAAATGATGTTTAAGATGCTAACATACAGCTTTTTTTTCTTTCTCCCCCCCCCAACTCAGTGGATTATCTCCTGTTCTTTTAAACACCGGTTTTCTTGCTTTTTAACATGTTTCTGAGCCAGCATTTAGAAACCCTTAACTGTCAGACGTCCTGCCTTCTGCTCCCACAAGAAATTTTCACCCAGCAGTGTCTATTTTACATAAGCTCATCCCTTATTCCTAGCTTGCAATAAACCAGTTATGAAATTAAGACTTTTTCTCTATCTGTTCCACACATGTGGATAAACCCAAGTATACATACTTCTAGTGTAATTATGTTTATATGTCACCGTGCTTCCTTACCTTTCAGGAATCAGGTTTCAGCAACAAGGGTTTTCTGAAGACACTTTAGGGTACAATAGGGGAGTTTCAATTGACAGAGTAAAGCAATCAGTAAGTGTCAGGACTGAACAGAGGTGGATATCATCAATTCCTGCTTTTAATATACTGTGCAATAACTGTTCTTGGCACACAAGTTCATGTATTTCTCATAGTGAATTGTGCTTGTCAAAAAATACATTGGATTCTTTGCTATACGAGCAAATTTGTTCTGCTCTACGTTGTACAACTGTAACACAAAGAAGTAACCACCTCCAGCTGATTATAAAAAGGAAGGACATTTTAAGTATTACTATACTTTTATAAGTGATTGTTTATAGCAAAACATGGGTTTTCACCTTTGTGGAAATAGTTACAGAAGAGAAAATTGTATAATTGCATCCCTGTAGTTCACGATAAGGAATCAGTATCCCTGTTTTAGAGATAAGAAAGGACTGGCTTGGAGAGGTGGAGGTGTGTTGTCCAGACAAGCTGATGGCATGGTGAAGAATCTAATTTGATATTACTTATTTTTAGCTCCCCAGAAAATGTGGAAATAGGGACAAACAGAGTTTATAGCTGAAGTCAGCTGTGACTTGATAGTCTCAAAGAGCTATTTTTTTGGAGGAGAGACCAAATACCAAAAAATAGAAAAAAGAAAAATCGGCTGGATAAATTTGCTTGAAGGGTAACATCTTTTCTCTGTCTCAGTATGCTTATATATTATAAAAAACATTTATGCTTTGTTATACAGGCTGCCTACCTGGGACTAGATCTGAGAAGGTGACAAATGCATGTGCCAGGGGACTAAGAAGGATCACCTGCATGTCTGAGTCCAGTCTCCCCCTTAATTTGGGCAATTGCATGACAGATATTTAATCTGAGTATCTAGGTTACTCGAGGATTTCTTTTTTTCTTATAATATAGGGTGCCACTTCATGACCATGGGTTTGATGTGTTAAATGATTTTCAAGAAAGCTGTACCAATGCAAGTTTAGTACTCGATTAAGTGAAAATATTTTTTTACATGAGGCAAACTAGATGCTTCATTTGAACATCATTTTTGAGGAAATATTTGAAGATTTGAGACACAAACTGCTTTGGATTGAAAACGGGAATGAGTCAAGCACGAAGACAGCGCTTGGATGTTTGGGGATGTGGTTTGCTTTTTCATTAGCTTTAAGAAAAAACAACCAAGTAAAAAGGAATTCTGTCTATTTTCTTTAGAATTTTCTCTCTCTTATCGGCGATACTACACCTGGGTAACATCCGTTACAAAAAGAAGACTTATCGGGATGACTCCATTGATATTTGTAACCCTGAAATACTACCTATTGTGTCGGACTTGCTGGAGGTAAGCCTTCGCTTTCTGTCCTGTAACGTTCACACCAAGTGAGCCACCTCTATTTTATATTTATTTATAGAAATTTATATATATTTATAGAATTTATTTTCTGTTTCACTGGAAAGTTCTCGTGTTAACATTCACAAGGGCTGTTCATGTTTGTCAGTGAAACGTAATGAAGATTTTTTTAAAGAGGTTTTTCATGTGGGGTTTTTCCCCCTACTTCAGGTTTGACAGAAAATACTGTTTCTGTGGTTAAAATTTGAAAGAACGCAGACCAGTTCTAGGTGGAAAGCAGACATTCCATTCAATGCAGTAGTTTCTTCAATTGCCAACTCCCTCACCAGAATTCCCTGATGTTCTTGAAATCTGTTGCAATACTTGTGTGAGAAACTAGAGCAGTTCTAAGACCATCAGCCCACTCTTCTGGTCCAGGTGGTGGCTGAAGAAGGTGCTGAGCTCACTCACTGTGTTTTGCTGTTCTGCTGTTACCCTGCCAGCATCCACAAACGTTGTATTAGAGATGCTGGAGACTGCATCTCATCCCTTTAGTACATATTCATGGATCTATTATCCATACGTTTATTTAGTTCTTTTGTAAACCTTTGGATGCTCTGTTTAAGACCCTTTACCAAAAGCACTTTGTGAGTCACTGCTGTGCCAGTATCATTTGGAAAGGCTTTCCAGGTCTCAGCCTGGATGGCCCAGGTCTGTATCCTGTGTATTTCTGTGAATCTGTGCAGAAGAACTAAGTAAATTCTTAGGAGAGCTGCTCTGTTAGCCCAAGCGAGTTAGGAAGCTGTGGCATTACTTCTTCATGAGAAGAGTCTTCACTTCAGTGAGCGAACTTGTCCTGCACTTGCCTTGCGTGTTCAGAAGTGGAGCTCAACACCTCTTGATGTGGATATAGGTGGCCAGAACTCTCCTTGCCATCTCACTTGTCTTGAGATGTTCGAAACCACTAGCAACTCCAAAGAATACAGAGATGTTATACTTGTAGTTGGTTAAAACAGCTATTATCTTTATTCCTTTGTACTTGCTGGACAGCATGGAAGGTTAATTTTTGCTAATTTTTTGATAGCATCAGAAGGTAACTTTGTACACACGATGCTCTTCCCATTCCTTCTCTTAAATGACAGTTGCGCTCTCTCACTACCTAAAGAACTTGGGCATTGGCTCTCACAGATTTTCATAGCATTTCTTTAATGCTTTGAATTCAGGGAGGGAAAAGCTTCTGTAAAATATGGGTGTAAGCAGCTGGATACTCTTTGCATCTTGGCCTCGGGGACTGCAGAAATAAACAGAAGGAAAATAAGAGTTTGGAGGAGAATATTGTTGATGTTACCCTGTTAAAAATGGCCGTAACAAGACTGCCAAGTCATTTAAGAAGTAATTGTTTTTTAAAAAAGCTTTGAATAAGAGAGTGACTTGGAGATCTGGAAAAGTTCCAGGCTTTGGGTCTTTGCCCTGGCTTTCTTCTGCAAACAAACCCTTCTGCAACATCTGCATGCTGTAAGGTATCGGGTTATTTTTTGCACGTGTACATGTGAAATGATGCATCAGTTCAGCCGTATAGATCCAATGGTGCCTTAGTGCCATGGTCTGGTACAGCACAGAGCATGGACACCATGCTCACTTGCAGACAGTGTCAACAATATGTCAAAAAATTCCAACCCCAAACATACGTAGAGAAGAGGCTTGATCTCTTTGTCTGAAACACTTGGTTTCTTTTTCTTTGCAGACCTGAATAGATCTTGTAATGCTTATTCAGATCTGATCAAAAGGGAGGACTAAAGGGTTCACAGATGAAACACCGTTTCAAAAAGCATCTAATGCACTTTATTAGTTAGCTACTTAGAACTCTTAACAGGATACAGTTTCGCTTTTCACACCGTTGTTTCTAAAAATATGAATTGGCTTGAAAAAGTTATTAATCCCCTCTCTAGATCCAGACATTACTTGCTAAGAATGAAAAATCATCTCAGAATAAAAGTAATACCAGTTGACAAATAGTTGAACTTCTTTTTATACAGCCACTAAGTGTTTGACAGTCTTGAGCATAGCAAATTGATGGAAAAAAACAGCTCTGCTCTGATCTGATTCTTACTTTACGTTTTGTTTTCCTTAAATGACTTGCTGGATTTATTCACTCAAAGATTTGACATGGAAAATAGAAGAAAAAAATCCATCTGGACTTGGTGGGAAGGCTCTGAGAAGCAGGAGCTGAATTGGCCATCTCTGAGACCAGCGAAGAAGAGGGGATGCAAAGGTCCCCCTTCACGGCACCGATGGGCGGTAGCCTTCATGGGGAGGACAGAAAACAACAGCCTGGCTGAAATGAAAAATTTATGGAAAGCTGAGGTGTTTTCCCCCTCTCAGGGAAAGTCTGGCCCAAATTATCCTGAGCTAGCTGGTTTACCTTGGAGCCTCTGAGCCTTTAAGGACATCTGGGGGAATTTCCCTGCTGCAGCAGCTCGTGCAACAACACTGAACAACTATTCTTCCTCTGTATAGCGATATTTGCATCCCTATAAATGAAGCTAATATGCAAATTTTTTGAAGGCATGTGGGAGATGAGGATCTGTGATGGATTTGATTTTTCTTAGATATCAACAACCCCATCCAATATGTTTTCGGTTTATTAAAACATTTAGACCAGCTTTTGTTGAAAAAGTAAGCTGCAATATAGGATTTTGGCCAGATTCTGCAGATCATAGTTTCATTTACAGTAAGACCCTGATTCCATTTTTTTTTTTTCCAAGAATAGACATAGTGTGTGGATTATGTGAGGCTTTTGGCAGGTCTTTCATGGCCTTTGTTTAAACTTTGCTGAAATGCCGTGCCATAGTGTGATGGCGAGGCTGCCTGATGGATTGAGCAGATGTGGAGTCCTGTGCACGTGCTGCAGATGTCACGGGTCCTCTGCAGGAATTGTAGAGGGTTGTGTAAAACTGGGGAAAATACTTGTGTTTCTGGGAAAAAGTGGAAAGGCTCATTTGTGGACTTATTAACAAAATCAGTCTATTAGAAGTGATCTAGGGTCAGTTGACCTTGAGAGACTTTTTTTTTTTCCCCCATTAGAAAAGCAGGAACGTTTTAATCGTGTATATTTAGTAATACTGTAAATTATTCCCATGGATGGATTGTTAAAGAAGGCAAATTCTGTCTTTGCTCAGTGGAGCACTTTTACGTTCAGTTTTTAGGCTTAGGTAGCCAGCCTCAATGCAAATGAAGGTAAATCTAAGTTACCAAGTGTCCTAAATTAGTTTTTCCAGATCTCTTTTTGCATCGATGATGTCAGCTTTTGGAGCTAATGTCTATCTCTGTGGGAGATTTATGCGTTCAAGTTCTTTTTCTACTAAAAAATTGTCTTTAGCTTACCAGAGGGATCCTGCAGACATTGCACTTCTTGTGGTAAACATCTTGGAAAGTAATTGGGGAGCAAACGGAAGGTGAAAATTACAAGGCAGGCAGTGCTTGAATCCAGCCTCCCCTTTTGGATCCATTTTCCAGATAAAGTTTTGGGGATCATAGAATGGTAGAACAGGTTGGAAGGGACCTCTGAAGTTTATCTAGCCCAGCCCCCCGCAATGAGCAGGAACATTTCATCGAATGCAAAGGTCTGAGCCAGAACTCAAGTCAGATAACTTTCTGGTTGTTTGAAAGAAAGTCTGAAGAAAAGGTTCAGATCATTTTTGAGAAGAACTGATAGAAGTCTGAATTTATTTTCTGTTAGTCCACACCAGGCAGCTTTTGAATGAGCACTCAGCACTGTAATTCTTTTCTCAAATATGTGAGGAGAGACAAAAAGTGATGTTTTCTTGCTCTCAATTTGGAAATGGTTCGTTTTTCTTCAGCTGCTATAACATAATGCCCCAGCATTACTGGAGAAGCAGTCTCCGCCTGCCTTGGCTGGAGCCCAGCCCTTGTGGCAGCCTGCTGGCTGGCTGCTCCCCACCGCACACCGCTGACTTTTATGGCCATGGCAGTGTTGCTGGTCATTCTTCACTGGGTTTTAGAGCTCTAGTCATACAGCCCTCTCAGGGTTGGTTCAACTTGAATGTGGCAGTGAAGTCTTAAATCTGTATTTTGTCCCTGTAATCAAGATATAAACTCCTACAGGCCGTGTAGCTTTTTTCATAAGGGAAAGGAGGACTTGCCCTTTAGCACCAAAAAGCAAAAACCCATGAAATGTAAGTTAGAAGTGTAACTCCCAGGGCACAAAAAAAAAAAAAGTCATGTTCTCCTCTTTGCTAATCTGTTAGGATTCTTTTTGTGTCTATTTGTACATCCTATGCTTCTTCCTCCAGTAAGCATAATGCACTCAGAGTGGGGAAGTTGCAAGAGTCTCCATGCACCAGGTGTCCTTAGACATTGACATGCGCCAAGTTTATCTTTAGAAAGCTCCTATGGCTCCTCATTGGCATCAGGAGTCAGCCACCTTCAAGCTGTGTCCTTAAATGAAGATTAGGATAATTTGGCTGTACCTGTGGTGTTGGCTCTCAGAGGTGATGAAGCAATCAAGATCAAGCTCTGCTGGGTGGTAAATTGCAGGCAGAGACCCAGGGAGATGCAGGGATTACCTTCCCATCCTTGCCAAGTGTGTTTTTGTATGAGAAGCTGATTTGATGTGAGCCCTCCAGGTCAGCTCACAGCAGGTGTGGAGATGAAGGATGTACATCTGCAGGTCTTGTCCATCAAGAGTGCAGAGGGAGAAGGAAACCAGGGTAAAAGTTAGATGGGGATGGTGAAGGACAGCACGGGTAGTTGTTTAAAATGCCCATGTTTGCTGACAAATCTGAGACTTGGAAGCATTTATATTGTTTAGGAACATTACTTTGGGCTGTTTTGATTAGTAACCATCTGATACCCCTCTGCCTTGTTGCCTTTGATAATTAAAAAAAGCCAGCTTGCAGGCTGAGGATTTGCAGCATCCCTGAAGGGGGAAAAGGATGGTGTAAAACCTGCAAGCTGTGCAGCTGAGGGAGGGAAGTTGATGGTCCCGCAGTTGCAAGCTGCTGGAAAAGTGTCCATATTTTGCCTGCAGAACTGAAATAAAAAAAACCCAAACTGTTTTGCTGAATGTAGAGGAACAGAAACCAAATGTGAAAACTTGCAGTGGATTTTCACATGAACCAGAAAAATTCCTCTCGAGCTTGAAAGGTAAATGCAGATCATGGGAACTGGGGGCTCTAGAGTATTGCTGAGGACTAAAACGAACCTCAGGGTGTTGATGTTTGATTTCCAGTGACGTAGAACTTGCTAGTAGGTGAAGGTCATACACAAGTGACTATGTGTGTTCTACTTTCCACACCATGGCAACAAGTTCTTATTAGTGAGGGTTGCAGTAAAAAGTCAATTATATAAAAAGCACTGGAGCTTATCAGGGAGACTCCCATGATGATATTTTTGGTACAAAGTAGTTTTTTGTACAGAACAGCATCATTATTGTGATGGTTTGTGAGATTTCATAAGTTCCACTGTGGTGTTTGCATTGCTCTTCATACTAATTACTGGATTAAACCAATGAGTCAAAGTACATAAACCACTAAGTTTCCAATCATCTGCATCAAACCGGAAACTGTTTCCCTCTAACTTAACGTCCAAGTGTATTGTTGTCTATTCTGCTAGAGAGGGCATGCTCCTGAATTTCTCCAGGGAACATCAAAATAAGAGGGACCTGAAACTGGTTGGAAAAGAGGCTTTCTCCCATCAGTTTGTGGCATGTACTGCTTAATTTGTTGGCACCAGTAGCCTATTTGCTGAAGCACCTGTGTTTACACAAACGATTTTTTTTTTTCCCCTGCTAACTGCTTTCTGTTGTGGCTGATCAGAGATTGTGGCGTTCCTGCCCCCTGGGAGCTGGTGTCTTTAGGGACTGGGTATCAGGTGTGAATAGCAGAGTAAATATCAGATGCTTTTCCAAAGGTTTCTTCCTCCTCCTAATTCCTCCCCACCCTGAAAAAACCCTGCTCTCAGATATCTCTTAAAGGGATTACACTGTTTTGCTAATTTGTTGAGTAATTTTTAATGATGTCATCTCGACAACACTAGAAAGTTGACTTATTTTGCCAACGAAAAGTGTGGGAGGGAGAAGCTGCACCAGGAACAAAGGAAACCAATGGGAAATTGCTAGAAATGTGATGACTGAATGGGGAAAATCAGATTCCCTTGAATACCGTGGTGTCTGATTTCTGATGCTGAATTTACGTGCTGAGTTGTCTCCTCCCAATGGCTAGCTTGTTCTTATGCATTGAACATTAACTCTGCAAGGGCTGGCAAAAATGTTTTAATTTTTTAAATTTATCAAATTTATCTATTTTAAATTTGTGACAATGTTTACACAATACAAATATAAAAATATATTTTAAAAATTTATTCTTGGAATAATCATTAACATCAAGATTTTTGTTCTAGGTGAAAGAAGAGATGCTGTTTGAGGCCCTGGTTACCAGAAAGACAGTGACAGTAGGAGAGAAGTTGATCTTGCCATACAAACTAGCTGAGGTCTGTACATGATGCCTATTATTAAAAGGGCAACGCTGGGGGTGGTTTTCAATGCTTTGAGGTGTACATTCAGCTCCACTAGAGTTTCTTACCAGTTTTTATTTATTTACCTAAAAATAACATATGAGAAGGTAATGAGTATGAATCTAGGAAATGATCGACTTTACCTTCTGCACCATTCCTGGAGAGCAGGTTTTGCGCTTTATTCTGTGATAGTCTTTAACTGTTTTAAATGTTGTTTAAATTTGAACTGGTTGTGTGAATGTTCTCCAAAGCAGAACTGTGCATTGCTGAGTGTATATGGTACAAGTAGTGGTCTTCATATGTTCCTTAACTGTAGTATTGATTCATCCCACAGCAGAGCGGTGGCTTAAGACCAACAACATTTTTGGTGGGGTTCTACGTGTCTATGTTAGTCATGGATCTTGTGTGGGAGTAGCTTCTTAGGAGATTCCCATTAGCTTTTCTTCAGACATCTCACAACCTGGGTCCTTGCAGGAAGCTTTGGAGCAGTTACAGCCCCATCAGCCTCCCTCAGACCTGAGTGTAGTCTGCACCACTGCTAACCACGGGGCTGGCACTGCATGAAATGTTTTAACATCTCTATTATGGTCTGTCTCAGGGTTACAATGTCAGCAAACATGTTTTTTTGTAAATATGTAGTTTCCGGGAATCTAGAGTTACATTCTGTGGCTGGTAAACAGAAACACCTCTTTTTTCTTCTAATATTCTCCAAAGTCTGTAAGCTCTGCTCTGCTGCAGTACTTGTTTTGGCTGTTTCTGCATCTAGTGTTCTCGTATCCCTCTGCCAGTTTACGAATGTTAGGCACCACATTGCACCACACTCGGTCCCTGGGTTCCCCCTTGTCATGTGGTTGTATGAGAATCTGCACCATCTTGAGCAACGTCTCCGAGAGCAGTCTGTTGTGTCACAAATAAGTGAGCATAGGATGTGTTGTCGTGAGGGTCAGCTGTAGATAATTCAGTTCCTTTTTTCCAGGAAAAAAAGAATAATTCTCCCCTTCTGCAATTTTGTGTTTAAGCTCAGTAACTGAACTTTAATCTTTAAAAGTGAAATGTTGCCTTTGTGCAAGGCTTGAATCTCCTGTAACAAAGGGCACACAAATGCTCTTGCTGTGTCTTTGTGATGGGTGTATAATGGATGTGGTGTTTGTACTTTTTTCCTGCATCTTAGGCACAGGCTTGAGAAATTGGTAGAAAAGTTTAAAATGTAACTGTAACCGGCCTTCTGCTGGAGGTTACTTCCCAACAGCTGTGAAGATGGAACAATGTGCAGCACTGGGCCTTCAGCCACCTTGCTGCAAGGCATGGCAGGCTGCATTAAACTGTTTCTTCTAATGTTTTAACCTGGGCCACCAGGTTTTGTATTGAAGCAGCTCACAACAGTCTTACCTAGATGCTCCTTGATTTCTGTTGAGATCAGAATCCCTCTTGCTGCCTAAACTGCCTGAGCATGAATTTCTCAAGTGCTTTCCAGAATGGTTTTGGTGATGTCTATGCTCACAAATCTCAGGTACTCACTTAGAAAGGTTTGTCACCAATAACTAGTACAAGACATGAAAGACGAAGGTCTCGTGATTGTGGTGACTGTGGGGTAAGACAAAGGAGCACAAGGCTCTGGTGGGAAAGGTTGATGTAATCTCCATGACAGAACCATTTTGTAAGCAGCTATGAACTGTATTAAGAAAAGATAGGCACCACCCATGCGTTTCATTCGCTGGCCTTACAACATTAGCATCCTGACCACCAAATTTTATCTGGCAGTGGCTTCTCTCTGCTGGGAGGTTTGCTGCTGCTTGCTCATGCTCGATGTACTAGCGCAGAATTGGAGATGCTCTGACTGGAACCTCACCATAATAAGAGGTCTTCTCCTGGTCTTTGTCTGGCTGGGGCAGTAAGAGAGGTGACTTAGATCAGATCTGTCTGAATCAGGGAGGAAGAGTAAGGTTCATTTGACATTTTGGGACTTTACAGAGAATACTGATGTCTGACAATCTCACTCATGACTAATTGGATTGTTGGCACTGTTGGGAACCAATGAGCTGGTTCTTTTTGTGTGTTTTACAAAAGAGCATTATAGTTGGCTCAAATGGGTGGAGTGATTGAGGTTTTGAGGATTTTCAGACATGACTGTCCCACCACAATTCCTATAACTCAGAGGCAGCTGCCTTTTCTGATAGAGTGATGATGTATGTAGCAGGTACTTTATTTTTTGGATGCTGAATGTGTGATGTTTTTTGCATGGCTTGTTGATACACTGAAGGTTTCAGAGCAGTTTGTCTGGAAAAGACTGTACTGCAGTGGCTCTCAAAAAAGGATTGTAAAAATGTCATTTTGGCATGCGCTTGCTTTTTTATGCCATCAAGAAGAGCAGCTTGGATCTACCAAGTGCATTCCAAGGCTTTGAATGATTTTATACAGGCAGCCTGTACAGTGTAGCAGTTATAAAAGAAGAGCAACAACTCAGCAAAAGAAGGAATTCTGAGAAGTTTTATTTGGTTCTGAAATCTATTGTCTAGCCTGTGAGTGGAAATAGTACGTTATTGGGCTCTCTAGGTGAAATGGGATTAAATAGCCTTGGGCTATTCTACCTCCAGCATCACTGATGAGACTGCCCAGGATAGTGAGAGAGTTTGTTGTTGAGGAGACTGATCCTGATGGAGCCATTGGCTCTGTAGGTGAGCACTCACAGACCTGGGTTCCTTGGTTGTCTTCTGTCTCTTCCTAAGTTTTTAGTTACTAGCAAAAAGTTAGAAGTATGGTGCTTTAATTTGAAATAAACATTATTAAGTAAAAAGCCTTGAGAGATCTTACATTTGGGGTGGGTTCCTGAGCTTTGATGGAGGTTCCTATGTGCATCTGCTCCATACTAAAGACACATACTGTATTCAGTGTGGTTGGCTGGACATGCCCGTGGGGGTTCAGGCATTGTTTCACTTTCTCTGCTCTGCACAGGGGCTGTCATTTGCTGATCCCTTTCATCAGACAGTGTTGGAATACATGTGGATGACAACTCAACATAGGAATACTTTCCATGGAATGGCTAATGCTAATGTGATCATTCTGTGACCACAGCCTGGCTCCTGTGAGATCTGTAACCTCAGGGTCCCTGTGTGACAACTGTCACCCTCGCCCTAATAGTCTTGAATGGGCAGAGGAGATGTAGGTGGCCTGGAGTAATCCTTTCCTTCAGAGGCTGGGACGCATTAGATCTGAGATTGGACTTTATTAAACCAAGTCAAGCCTTTTCTCTTCCATTTTCCCGAGCTGTAGTCCCACAGGCACATGGAGGGGACGCCTTTGTTGGGTTTGCAGTGATGCTGCATTCCTCTCTGTCTGCATGCTTGCTCACTGCGTTGTTATTGTGTGATGATTAGAAACACTGTCCTGTGGTTTGGGACTTTTTCTTTTTTTCCAGCAGTGGTTTGAGCACTTGGCAACAATCAGGCTCTCTTCCTGGGTTTGTTCTGTTCATCTTTGCAGTAATTTATGTAAAACTAAATATTTCATTCTGGCACATTTTGATGCTTGTGTAAAAGGTACTGTAAAATGTCCTTGTGGAGACAACTGGTGAATGGACATCCATCAGCCTGAAGCCTCCAGTGTCGAAGGTGACAACAGCAATTAACAACCATCTCCTCTCTGTTAATTCATATTGTGCTACTTACGACTTTTCTTGATGGCTTTGCCCCCGTGAGTCATGTTGGGCTATGCCCCAGTGAGTTGCATGCCGTTTTTTAGTTGGGCTTAAATTTTGGCTTTGCCAACTCTGTTTCTTTCAGTAAGTCAAGGCTTCTTCAGTCTTGCCTGCATACAGCTGTTCTGCTGGATGACCTCGGAGGACCTAAATCAGGTTAATGCGTTAAAATGTTGTCTTGAAGTCCCACAAAGCAAAAGCACTGCCTCCTCTGTACCAGAAGTTGCCAGTACAGTCATCTTCAACCGAACAAGTTCTCTTCAGCTGATAAAGTTCTAAGTTCTTCCCAGCACATAAAGATTTTGGTTTACTTTATTTGGCCCAGGGGGGTACAAGACATGCAACAGCAGCATCTGCTTGAGCAGGGCCACAGCCAGCAGCAGATAAACTTGTGAACTGAGCTCCCATTTCAAGGTGTGATCGGTTGTTTCTTGGCGTGTAGTCAGTGCCTGTCCTCAGGGCATTACAAGGGTTATGGAAAATGAGCATGTGTTTCTTCAGGAAGACTCTGCAAAGTGTAATGTGCCATCAGATTTTTCTGATTGTTCAGTAAATTGTGGTGTATTGTTAAGAGGTCGTATCTGACCATGGCGTTAACATTCAAGTACATCCCTCCGTTGCTGGAGCTACTGGTATTTCTGAAATGAAAAAGAGGCAGTCAAGGAGAGACCTGGCTTTGAAGGTAAAATTCAACACTGCTCTGTAATTGCAGCCTCTCCTTGCTGTGGCACTGATGGCAAACGTGGGCTTGATAGTAGACACCACGTATCTGCAGCCCTGCAGGGAGAGCTGCCCGTTGGCTCTCAGTCTGCATCTCCAGCACTTGTCGAAATTTAAATGAGTGAGGACACCACATCCATAAATAATGCTTATATTTACCTCTGGCAGCTGCCTCTTATCTTCAGAGCCACACTGGCTTGTCTGCCGCAGAGCTGCCTCCTGAAACCATTCACTTTTCCTTTTATAGTAGCCGGATGGTATTTTAATGCGGTGTTTGGAATGACTGCGTAATTTGGTCTAGTGCTAAGGTTTAGAAGCTTTACGCTGTAGATAAACTTGGGAAAAAAAGGCTGCATGGACATGAAAGGCTGCAGTTGTGTTCGCAGGTCTGGGTTTGTTGTCCAGACCAGCTGCCTATGTCTTTATCAAGAATGAGATGGTGCATTAATGGAGTTAGCAGCAGTTAATGCATTTCCAGAGAAATCATGGTGTATCTGTGGAGGGTGAGGACAGCATTTAGTAACAGTGAGCTGGCCAAGTCCACTTCATTTAGCAAATCAAATGCGGTGGTAAGGACCCTTCGAAAAGACATTTGACTACGGGAGCAAGAGAGCCATCAGTGGTGTCTGGGATGATCAGAGTATTTGATTCAGGTCTGTCTTGAATGCTGGGCATCTCTCTGCAGCCACAGTATTCTTCTTCCTAATAAGGTAAAATACAGCAGGCACACAGATGAAATGAGGGAAAAAAGATTTTAATGGCCACAGAATAATAACACAGGCTAGGGGTTGCTGTTGTCCTTCCCCAAGTGCCCCTCAACTCCAGACTCTAGCATTTTCTTCATATATTATTATGTGGATTTTTGCAGTTCTCCTACTGAGGTAGGGAAGTTTCATAAGCCACACTTCAGATATTTAAAAGAAAAAAAAACCCAAACATGATAAATATTAAATGGCTTAGCTGATGTTTGATAGGAAACACACAGCCAATGCAGGAGCAGAGCACTTCAGTAAAATCTTTGTGGAGAACTTGGGAGTTGTTAGAAATCTTTATCTTGATCCTTCTTGTAATCTGAGCATCATCTTAATCTGTGCAAGGCACTGCCCTTCTGGGCTGTGTCTGTCTTCCTGCTTCTATCTAAATAATGCAAAGAATTCAGTTTTTCCCCATTTCCGCTTACTGCAAGTCTCCAAGGCCATTAGTTGAAGCACATACCTCTCTCGTATCCATTCAGCATCTTGGCTGGTGGTACCCACTCCCCCTTTGCATCACGCCAGAGGTGAGCCCTGTGTCTGAGCCCCTCAGCCGTCCCCACCGTGTTTCCATCCTGTTTGTTCTGTGTGTCAGGCTGGTGTCTGCCACCTCCTTCTCTCTTTTTCACCAGTCTCTGTACTCTCCCATGTTCTTCATCGAATGAGGAAAAACTCATTATGAAAGTAAATACATCTGTTAGTGAGTCCTCTTTTACATTGCTCCAGAAAATAGTTTTTTCCATGATGTTTCCAATTTAGTTCTGATGGTATTTCTTAAGTGAATGACTTTGCAAAAAGACGTCGGTTTAGCAGATTTTTGTAGCTTTCAGCCATTTGTGACCAAGGACATTTTATCCGTAAGGGTGGGTTAGTTAATTCATTCACACTTCCGGAAGAAACCTGATGTGAAATTGGCCAACAGAATGGAAATAAAACATGTGAGAAAACTTCTTGGGCAACAAGTGACCTGATTCTTCCCTCCCTTTAATTTTGAAAGCTGTTAGGAGCTAGTTGTCTGATGTGATGTCACCATAAATATGACTTGTGTTTAATTTAATGTGTATTCATAATTGTAACTGGAAAATGGTTGTCTTAAAAACCAGAGAACTGAAGGGGACTGGGTTGTATTCCGGGGGGGGCCTGCAAGCAGATGTTGTGGAGCACAAAAAAAGAGGCATGTTATTTCCTGCCCCTATAGCACTCTTCTATCTTGTGACAGCAAGACTTGGAATGCAAACATTTTTTTAAGTCCCTCCGCACTGCCCTAAGTATCCCTAGTTCCTTGGGGTCTGCTAAAATTCTATGTAATGCCAAGATATTTTGAAAATTTTAATTTGAAAGGTTTTATAGGATGTAATGTGCCATCATACCTTTGCTTAAATGGCTATATGCTATTTAGCAAATGAGTGTTACAGGCAGGTGGTTACGTGGCCATGGCTGGACACCGTTGAACTGTTCCGTGATGGTGTGCAGAGCACTCAAATTGCAATTGAATCTGTGAAGCTCTTTTTGTTCTGCATAAATATGTGCAGCTATAGGTCCATGTGAAATCAGCTAATGATTAGTTAGAAAAGCGTTTATGCAATTCAGGTTAGATTCGCTAACCAAAATATTCAGTCTCCTGAAAACCTGCTATGGCAGAAAAAAGCAGAGGGTAAAAAGCATTGAACTGTGGTTTTAGTATGACAGTAAAGCAGGAGAAGACAGTCCAGGTCTTCTGTCTGCCTTTGCTGAGGGCTGGGCAGCCTCGCTTTGTCCTTTGTCTCAGATGTTCATCATCCCCGGGTCTGTTCTGGCTCAATTAACCAACCTAGAGAAAGTCCTTGGAGTGGAAGGAGAGTTGGGTTTGTGTCCTTTTGCTAAGCTCAGTAGAAGTCTAGTAAACACCAGTATTGTGCTGTGTGGAGAACGGGGGAGAGGCAGAAACCCTTGCCCAGGAGCGGTGGGGTAGGCGCATGTCTTCGTTCCGGTGGCATGAAGCCATTAGACTTTTTTTTTTTCCATGTCATGAAGTGTCACTTCACCTTGACCTCCTTCACCTGGGATGAATTTCTTGCTGGTGAATAGAAGCCACTTGGCATGTTTGTGAATAACTATCACAAGGTGGTTATTTTGGACAATAAACTGTGCTGCGTAAGTGGCTTAGGCTTGGAGAGAACATTTAATTTTTGGCATGGTAACAGTTAATTGGCAGACACAAGATGGAGAAGCCTTGTGGAGCAGACCTTAATGAGGGGAAAAAAGTACTTCATTACAGCAAAGAGTTGAGCGATGTTTCATTAGCTTATGTGCTAGTAGTGGTACTGTCTAATGCCTTTTTCAGACCATTATAAAGAGAAAAGGAATGGAGTTTCAGGGCCAAATGGCATAACATTACCTAAGATGTTTAAAAAACAAAAACAAACAAAAAAACCCCAAAGGAAAAGATCATAGTTGTAACTAATCACAAGCATTTAACAGACTGAAAATCTTAAGAGGAGAAAAAGTGGGAGAGAAAATAATGAATAGCGTGAAGAAAGTGGAATGAAAATTTTCAGTCCTGAAGTATGAGGACAGGGACGCTTAATGGCATAGAAAGTAGCAAAACTGCTGGAAGCACCTACATATGCCAAACCCCATTAGCTTAGGAGACTCGTCACCACAGGTTATTAGCATCAGGAGCTTAGCAGGGCTCCTTTGAAGACCTGGTAATGTTGATGAGTGTATTCAGAGTTAACAGATAAATATTAATAGAAAACTGAAACCCCACAAAGCTTTTAAGAGCCAAGCAAGCGTCTCTGCTTCAGGACATGAGGGCAACCTGTCAGTGTAGAACTTCAAAAGAAACTGTTTCATGGGATTAAGTTCCTCATTTTTCCCTTCAAAATGCAAGGACCAGCTGTGCTTGGTGACAGAATACAGATTAGATGAGACTAGTGGTTTTATCAGACTGGTGTCCTGCATGTGTTTCTTCATGGGATACAGCATCCTTCCTTTATTAGAAAGACTAGAGTCCATCGACGTTGGGTCTTTTTTTAACCTGTTTTCATTATGTTTTCACGTTATTATATGATTATATGCCCTAACTTTCCCACAAAGTAGTGCATGGGAGATGATGCTGAGATCTGGCTGAACAGAGCTCATGTCTCTGAGGATCTCCCAGACCTGCAGACCTTCTTGGCTGCCAACGTACACCTGAACACCTGGGGAACCCATCACTCGTGTGCCAGAGATGGTCATTCTGCTGCTCTGCGCCACCATGAAACTTCTTGTGTCTTAGCTGCATTCATGCTATTTATTTGGCACTAAAGTCTGGGAGAAGAGGAAGACGTTTGAATTTCAAGATTTCTGAGCAAAGTCCAAAGTCGTGACTTTAAGAAGGCAGATGCTGATTTGCCATGGACTACTCTGCCCATAACGGACGTCCCCACCCCAGCTGCCCTTCCTATCATCAAATCCATTCTTGACTCTTTAAAGATTTCCTTTAATTGTGTCTCATTACTGAAAAGATGCCTTAATTTCACAGAGCCCCTTTTGTTGCTTAAGTTTAGGATAAACGCATGTGACAAGTTTCATAGGAATGGAAAAAGCCATTCCTGGGTTAGCAAGTCTGCTCTTCCCACATGGGATGTAGTTTTGGTACAGTTGCTTGGAATATGGGCTTTTTCTATATAATGCCAATCTGCATAAATTTAGTTTGATTTCTTCTCAGCTTAAGGCTGTTCTTCAGTACCTGGAGGAGGAGGAGGCGTAGAAGCTCCATGGCTGGACAGGTTCTGTTGCACAGACTTTGCTTCTACGGCTGTAACAGCCAAGTTGTGACGAGAAATAATTTCTCTTTGAGGAAGCTTGCCAAAACCCCAGCCTGTAGTGAAGATGATGATACACTGGCAGAACAAGTTTTTCTACAATAGTGTCTTCTGCTTGGAAAGGGCCCACGGAAAGGCAGGATTTGGCTTGTAAAAGGTCGAGTGCTGTTTGTGGTGATGTGTTGGACTTCACGGTAGAGTGCTGGTACGTTGTGCCTGTAAAGTGGTGAGCAAATTTCCCTAAACGTAGCCTACAGGTTCCTCCTCAGGTCAGGTCACACATCTACTTCTTGTGCCACTGAGTGACCTATTCATTTATTTCTGTACCAGTTTCAATGTGAAAATGTGGATTGAGTGGGATCTCGGTCCGTGCTTTTGATAGGACAGACTCTGGGTGAAGTGTTTGAAACCTTTGCCATCAGCAAATTTGGCTGCCTGGTGACTGATGGTCTGCAGCTGTTTATGGTGGCCTCGTGACCGTGTGATGTGAGCACCTTTCGGGGAGCGTGATCGATGTGTCCCTTCTCTCACCCTTCCCTTCACGGGGAGAACCGAGAACCACAGGCTCGTTTTCTGGAAGAGTTTTATTTCAGGAAGAGAGGGTGGGTGTTTTTCTTTCTTGATGTGTTACAGATGACACTTTCTAACCATGCTGTCTAGACCAGAAGGCTTTGACTTCAGTCTTTTCAGGAAGATGATGCTTGTTAACCGCATGACTCCACAGCTGAGACAGAAAACAGCTAACAAGATTTCGTTGGTTTAGTTTGGGTTTGGCTGTAACCTGGTGCTTTTTATGAAAAGTATGACCGCAGCATATCACATATTCAGCTACAATATGACAATATTATAGACAGGGACTTGCAAAGTGTCTTTAAAAATAAATAGCAGGCAGGCTTCAGTCTGTGATGGGGATGATGGGTCCCCATCTGTCCTCTTCCAAGTCCTGCCTATCACTAGCTGAGATACAATAGGTGGGTCCTCAACACCCACGGAAGACGTTTTTGTTTCATATTTTCCACTTCATTTTCCCCATTTACATGCATCTAACAACAGGAGGACACAAGTCAGGAGGGAGCAGGCTGCCGGAGCATGCAAACACCACCTGTTATTTCCGGGGAGTCGTGTCGGCACAGGAACAGCCTGAGCCATCTCAGTGGGAACGTAGGCAAGAGAGGGAGCAGTGTAAGGATGAATGCATTAACTCGTGACAAAGACTGCAATATTAAAAATGTTTTTATTTAAAAAAATACTATATTTTTATTTAAAAAATAACTAGTGATTAATGGTTTCATATTTGCTAGAGTAGCAGGTAAGCTAGTAGCTCTGAAGGGCTTTCTTGTCAACCTGATGATACCCTGATGCAGGAAGACTGTCTCACTGGACAAAGCCATTGATTTGACTTCTCCTGTTGTGGCTGGGATTTTTTGGGAAGGGGGTTGGCATAGTTTGGGAGAGCCCCTGAAAATACCCTCTGAGTCATATAGTCTGGCAGGTTGGAGATGGACCTTTGTCTAAGGAAGGTGATTGTGAAGGTACTGGGAGACTGGTCCTAGAGAAGGGAGAGCACAAGAAAAAATTAAAAACCAGTATTTGATATGTAAAGCTGGAAACTAGTACCAAAAATAAAAAATGTCTCTCAGTCTGAGAACTTTATAACTGATTGAGTGAAAAAATTCTGCAATGCCTTCATGTTTCAGTGTTGTATTGGACAACAATTTTGTATTGTATTGTAGTGACATTCCAGTCTATTTTTTCTCATTGAAAAATCCACCCATAAGTTCTGGAAAACATCATTGACACTTGCATCTCTTGAATAAAATCCATTGGCAGTACAGCCTGCTGCCTCGGCTCCGGGGTGATGGTGGAATGTTTCTGCCAGGACATGGCAGCCAGCCGGGAAGACAGGAGCCAGCAGTTGTGGGTAGTGCAAGGCTTAGGGGTTGTAGTTTTGTTTTAAGTATATAGTTTGCAGGTACATTTGTAGAGGTAAAACATAAAAATGAGCATTTTCGGGAAAGTTTACTGCATTTTTAAAATGAACTTTTTTTTGTAATTGTACTCGCATTTTTCTCGCTTCTTCCAATGATGCTTTTAAATATATTTTCCTCCTCTTTAATCAAACATAAAAATCATTAAAAAGAACCTTTTGCAGGCTGGAGTCAGCATGGTGCGTTAATGATTAGAGTTCTCTTAGGAAAAGCAAACATGAGAATGACAGGATTTTAATATGATGCTAAGATAAAATACGAGTATGGAAAATTGCATCATACTTATCCAGCCCGAGTATGATATAATACTCCTTGATGCCAAGATAGGGATTAAGCTAGAGTCTGATATCCTGCAAGAGTACTTTCCTCTGGGTGTTAAGCCTCTGTTTAAAAAAAAAAAAAAAAGCTAAGCCTGCCTGTCTCAGCCTATGTCCCGTGACCCAGAGGGGAACCACAAAAGCTGCTTAATCTATCTCCCGCCGCAGGACATGGCTGTGAATGTAAACCAGACGCACGATGCATTCTGTCATAAATAGAAAGCCAGAAGGAAACCATAATTCTGCGTCCACACACACATGTGACTTGGGACCCGCCGAACAGGCTGAAGCTGATGTGAGATAAGAATGAGACACTAAAACCTGCGTTTGGACAACAAGAGGGATTTAGGCCGTGCCTAATTCCAGCAATTTATAGGTTTTAATCTATTTTTTTCAAATCCAGAAACGTTTTCCCAACTTTGGTGGTGAACTGTAGAGGGGATGCTGTGTGCCAGCAGGTTTTGTGTGCAGTGCTACTATACTTCATCACCATCCTCCTCGTTTTCTGCTCTTTCCCTGATTTAGCTGTGCTTCACAGCTACGTGTCTCTCCCTTCAGACGCTGCTCCCTCTCAGGCAGGAGGGACAGACCCAACGAGCCACCCTCGGCAGCTGTCTCCTGGCTGTACAATGACAAACCCAAGCTGAAGCCACCTGACATAGGGTGTTTTTTCAGCCCTCATGGAGCAGTAACAGTGTTGGAGATATGAAAATTGGATTTTAATAGTATTTTAGCAGTAGCTACTTGCCCAGCGCTAGCACTCTTATTAGTAGCTGGCAGCCTTAAGCCCTATTCAAATAAAAGTATATTTTGAGTCTGTTTTATTTAGTCATGTGTTTCATGACTGCTGCAGAGATCGTCACCAGGATGCCCATGTGTGCTGTTTTCAATTGACTGCGTGTCCAAGGTTTACTGAGGGTGGGAGATTGGCGGCTGTTCCTGCTCGTTAGACCCCTTCATGAGATACAAATCAAGTGCGTTTGGAGAGCTTGAATAGCTCTTGGTTTTGCTTGTTCTAATCTCAGATAAATACTATTCCTGGTAGTGGCAGCTCTTCACACTGGCTAAGCATTGCTAATATTTTTCTTCTTTTTATTTTTTTGAGAAAAATGTGGATTTTTTTAGAATAGAAACTGATTTATTGTGTAACTTATGCACACAGCGTAATTTTGTTGAATAGATACTGTGAGTCAAGTAAGAAAACAAATACACTTTTTTCCTGATTTCCCCCCCCCCCCCCGTTTGAAAATTATATATATTGCTCAAACCCACAGAATTGATTAAAAGAGGGAGGGAGGCATCATCAGATGATGTTAGGTAAATACCATAGGCAAAAATTCAGTAGATATTAAAATGCGGTGGTTTTCCTCTGAGTCATCCCAGAATAAGACATTTGTGTTATAGTAAGTACAGATGTAATTATGAAGCCAGATTTTACCTTAAGAGAATAAATGGGGAAATGGGAATGGCTGGTAAGGATTTTGAAACAGACGTCAAATGATAACAAAGATCAAATCCTGTGTATGATGATAGCTCACAGAATTATTTTTTTTTTGTAGGATATCAACAGGTTCCTGGGATTTAGTGCCAAATCCCTGAGCAGAAATGCCAATTGATTCATCGGGTAATGCACTGAAATTTATTCCACATATTAAAAGAAAAACAAACAAAGCCCCCATAGAACCACTAAAAATATATATACAGATTTGATTTTTGGAGGGATTTCCTGAAGAGGAAGAATCTTAGTGTTGCCTTTCCATGCACCCCCACCCCAAATATTTCATTGGAAGCACCTTTCATCCTTGTATAGAAATTATAGGAAGTCTATCAAAGGCCCTGAGGGAGAAGGGGATATTTCCTTTCTTCCTGTGTTCGTATCTTATTTCCTGAAGAGAAGAGGAATCTGTTTCTATTATACACAATCAGAAAACGTTAAGTATTTTGTGATGCCCAGCTTTACTGAAATGACTTTATTCCTGCCTTTGTGTTTTACACCAAGTCTTGCAGACTTCACAGTCAGAAAGAAATTTTTCTTGTCATCCTGGAATTACTCGAATTGGTGGTTTTTTCTAAGTATTTGTCAACAGGGATCTGAAAGGAGAGCATTGCTTGTTTTCTTCGTAGAGGGCAGGAAACCCCCACACACATGTGTTCATGCACGTCTTACGGAAGAGCTGGTGGGTCACGAGGAGAGAAAGAATCCATAGGTAGTTTCTACAGCTGTATCAAGATCATTTGTATTTTAACAAATAAATTTCTGGGGGCTATTGCAAGTTCTTATGGGGAAGTTCACAAGGAGAGTTGCTTGCAAAGCCAGACTTTTGGGGATGGGTGAGTTTTGCATTTGTAGGGAGCACAGGTGCTGGCAATGGGTGTATCCAGTGTGAGCAAATAACACTGATTATGTCCATCACCAGGTACACACACACACAGGCTCTAGGGGAAATGCTGAAAAACTGGAGGAGGAAAGGACTGTGGCTAACAAGGCAACAAGTCTTCTAGCTAACAGCAAAGCAACAAGTCATTGGTGTCTTCTAACAAATCTATTCTAGATCCAACAAATTTTCCAGAGGTGTGCTTGAGAAATGGCATTTAAACAGCCAGTTTTCAAGTACTTAAAGCTTTTAGAAAATCTGGGAGTGGGTACACTGACCTCGCTCCCGTGTCTGTGGTGTTGTCTGGTGAAAAACTGGGATTTAATGGCATAATGCTGACAGAAAGTAGTTGAAGGTGTAACAACATGTTGACCAACTGAGTCGTTCAGCATCTCTTTATGGATGTTTCATAGATTTGCATAATCCTGAAGAAATAGGATAAGGGTTGCACACTGTCACAGTTAATAAACTTTATGGAGGGTTAATCTCATTAGAGCTTTAATTCAGTTTGGTGCTTATGCTTACTCTCCAGTTCTATTTTGTAAGTCTGCTTCTCATTAACTCAGTCTGTACTTAAGAACTGGGATCCAAAAACCCAGCTCTGGGTGCCCAGACCCTTCATAAGCTGCATTTTTTTTACAATAGTGACCCAAAATAGATTGCTGCTGCCCAATATGCATGCATTAAAGGGCATTTTTTTCTGTGCAAAATGCTCTTTGGGTTTTTCTGCCTCACTTTTCTAGAGAGGAGTGTGCAGTGCCTCCTACGCTTGGGAGGTAGTAGTGATGGAGTGATGCTCAGCATCCCTCCTGAGCAAACTCAGTGGCTGTTAAGATGTAATATTAATTGCTTTTTTTATGAACTGGTCATAAGAGCTCCTGTACCCAGATATCCATCACCCAGCCTTTCTGTTCTGTTTGTCCAGGATCAGTTTATCTCGTCCTTTGCATTAGCAGTGAGGGAAGATGGGCAGACCTCTCAATGAGCTAAGATGTTTAAAGTCTTTAGAGATCTGTAGCTGTCTCTCAAACACCACTTGGGAATCATTTCTTACCCAGAAGTGATCAGCACATCAATATAGCGCACTTTCTAAGCGCTTTGCTTGGCTTCTTTCTCATTTTCTGAGTGTACGTGTAGAGTGATGCACTGCACATAAATGGTTATTTATTTTCTGCAGGCTTTTTTAAAACAAAATGTTAGTGAAAGTGTTTATGCTAGTTACAAGAGCCCTTCATGCTATGTTTTTGTTTGGGTCAAAAATGTTTAAAGTTGAATGTTGGAGCCCGGTTGCTGTTCCAGATACAGTCAACGGTTTGTTTGGTTTGGATGGAGTAACTGTGGGGAGAGGATCTGGCTTTTGTATTTCAGTATCACTCTGGATCTCGCTGGAGTTAGTGGGGTCCATACTCCAGTAAATGCTCATCTTGGCGATGGAAGCATTTGATTAAAACCACATAGCTTCCCACAGCATCTCGATGGTTTTTCCTGCAGCAGGGTCTGTTTGTCTTCTGCTCCCCGGGACGTGCAATCACCGGGATATTGTTGCAGTTACTGGTGCAGTAAACTGGTGCTCCTTGCCTTTCAAAGCCTTTCGACATTTGTTTCCACCCATCTCCATTCCTATGTCCATCCATACTCCAGGCTTTATTTATTCCCCATAGTCTGACAGACTTATAGATACTTGAGGTTTTGTTATTGGAGTTGAGCTATTGCTCGCCCTTGCGCATCTGTTAGCGAGTCGGCAATATAGACGCTGAATCCAGTAAGGATCATGGGTTGCACGCTGGGGAGATGATGTGAAAATGGCTCTAAAAGGTTACCTGGGCATCTGGCAGGAGGGCAGGGCACCAGGGTGGCCCTCAGAGCCTGCAGTGGTGCTGGGGGGAAAGGAGGTGGAGAAGGATGAAGACCTGTCCGGTGGTATGTGGGCATCTCTTCCCCGTGCGCCTGGCTGAGTCATCTGTTGGTTTTACGTGGAGATGAGTCCAAAAGCAGGGCAGAGCTTGGCGCATCTTCTGTACTGGGCTGTGTCAAGAAGGTGAAATCAAGAGCTGTGTTTGATAAGGGTACCGTAAATTAAGCCTTCCTTGAGCACCAAACCCAGCCAGCCATGTAAATAGAAAGTGGACTGAGCTCAGTTTGGTTGTGATGGACCACCTTGCTGGCAGCCTGCGCTCGCTTCAGGATGTGTTTTTGGGATAGAAGGGTCCCCATTGGATTACGTGCTGTACGTATACATATCTTAAGTGCTGGTGTTGCCCCTATACCAGCCCTTGCCTTAGTACGCTGTTGGGGTCAAAGTGCAGGAGGTACCTCCTGGTTTTGGCTCCAGGACCAAGTCCGGAGTCCAGAAGATCTGTGACATTGCAGTGCCAGCGCAGACTTTGCACAAACATGGGCCTGAGTTCTACTGTTTCTGGCAGCCCTGCATCTCCAAGAAGGTCCGGGGAGACATGCAGGGGAAAGAAAGTTCAAAAAGAAATTGGAAGCACACAGTGTTTTTTCTAATGAATTTTTGAGAGTTGGTGCATCCAGCACACAACTGTACAGCAAAGGGGCCCAGCTGCTTGTGCAGCACTACAGATGTGGCAGTCCTAGCTTTTTTTGGTATTTAAAGCTGCAAAGTTCAACTGTCAGCTTGTAGGATGAAATTGCTCCCTTAGATTTAATTTAAAAAACAAACAAACAAACAAATTGTGTCAGGGTGAGTAAAAAATTGCTGGGTGAACCAGGGTTTTGGGAAGTGAAAAGGGTGCTTTAATCTTGGTTATCTATGTGTATGCTGTGGTTTCTGAATATGCAGCACAGTGGAAGAAACCATCATTCTGGCATTTATTAAAAATATTTTTTTTTCTTTCTTAAGAGCTATACTGGCTCTGGTCATCCTTCCCCACCCCCCACCCCCCCCCACCCCCCCCCCCGGCTTTAACAGCAGCCAACAGAAACAGTGCAAAAAAAAGTATATTAAAATACCACTATTTACATCATCACATACAGCTTTTTTCTCTTCATGAGTTTTTGCTCTTCATGAGTCATTGGTTCTGTGAGAGAAGATGGTATGGGACTGTCTAATGCAAAGATGGTATTGTTATAGCAAAGAAGCCTATAAAATTCAAGTTTCATAGATGATAATAACTAAAAAATACTGATTTTTTTTTTTTAATTCGATTGCAACCAGCAGAACTATTTTAGGGAAAGGGAAGAAATTTTTTTATTATTTTTTTTTAAGCAGACATACTATTTAGATTGTTAATGCCTCTTGGTTTTGTTTGATGGTTTTGGGGGGGGGTGTTTTTGTTTTTTGTTTTTTTTTTTTTACTTGACACACTTGTTTTTCCATTTTCCATTTATAAATTGGGGGGGGGGGGGGGGGGGGGAGTTGTAATCCTTTTGCTTTTCCTGAATTATCAGGGTACCATCAAATATTTTGAATAATGCCAGCAGAAAAAGACCTTTACTCAGAGTTTCCCATCTCAGTTGAGTGCAGAATAGCAGGAGTAAGAAATCCTGACCCTGGGGTGGGGAGCGGTGGTGATGTAGGGACAGCAGCAGGCAGAAGATGCGCTCCTATATGTTTAGAGAGTTTGTAATCTTATGAATTAAGAATCTACTGAGCACATACAAATGTGTTTTACAGAGGCTTTTAATTTGAGCAAATTTGGTTTTCTTAGATTATATCTTTTGCCGCCTCTAAAACACAGGCTGTTGCTGCCGAAACTCTTTAAGTCCTTGCTCCAAAACACTTCAAAGAGAGATTTTAATTCTTAAGTCTGTCTTCCCCTTGATACTTATGGCAGATGTTTCCAAAGTATATCTATTTTTAAGGTAGCCTGAATCTGATGCCTTTTATGAAAACTTCCAGGCCAATTAATTTGACAATACAGTCTTACAAAGAAACCCAGATATTTTAATCCAGAAGTTGGCCAACCCCAACAAGTAGCATTTCTAGCATATAATAAATAAAATACATATCTTTGCAAGCCTGCTAAGCAGGAAACCTATTGATTAAAACCTTGCCTTCAGATTATTTCCTGAATTGCCAAGTTAAAAAGTGCATTTAAGATAGATCTTGTTTTCAAGTCAGCAATATTTTTGCATGTGTGCAAGATGTTGCGCTCGCTTTGATGCCAGAGAGATTTGCTTTGGTGTTGCAGGAGCTATTTTTATTTTGCTTTGTGAGTGAAATAAAAATGGTTTGATGAGTGCCACAGTGTTCCAGATCTGCCTAAATGTCATGTAATGACACTTACAGAAGAGACAAGAAGCTGTGGGTGACTACCTGAAGACAATCCATATGTAATATTTCCTATAAATTTCAGACAATATTCACATTTAATATATGTAGGATAATAAAGACGGGAATAAATATATACCCGAATAACTATAGGAGCAAATGTTCAAGCACTTATTTGAAATGCCATGCTGCATAGGAGTGGATGTAAGTGCATGGTGCAATCCTTCCTTGAGTCACAAGCCAGAGTGCCTGGAGTGTCGCACAACAGGTCGTGACGTGAGCAGCAGGAATGGCGGGGCAGGCTGAGCATCCTTTACCCTGCCATGCCTCTGCAGCTTTACCCTGTTGAACAGAAAAAGAAAAAGCAAAACATATGGAAAAGGACAAACAGCTGTACAGGGTGGGGTTTATTTATTTTTTTTATATTTCAAGGGTTTTATGGACTAGTGGTTTTTTGAGCTGTCTGCATGGTGGCATATGGCAATGCAAGGTGAATGGCTTAAATAAAAAATACAAGTGGAAAACTTGTTTTCAAAGCGGGCTATTCCAACAATTTGGAGGGAAATGTGAAATCGTACTCTTGAAATTGCAGCAGCTCCTTAATTTGAAAAGAAATAATATTCACTGATGATCTTCATGTTAGGTAGGTTGAGATTTGTTTAGGATAGTGAGGGGCTTTATTTATAATGTAACATCATCCAGGATCTATTCTAAAGAAAAAGTAATTTATTTAAATGAAAAAAAAAAAACCCAAACTTGAGTCATATGAAATAGGTTAATGTTTTTGCTGATACGTTTTAAATGAATGTTGCAAGAAGGCAAAGTGCTGTCTTCAAATCTTCAAGCTAATTAAAAATGCCTCATTTTAGAAAGCTGCTGCCGGTTGGGTACTGCAGCCTTCGGGTGCCGTGGATGTTGGATGCTGGGGACTTCATTCCCAGCGCTGGTGGACATTGCTCCTCATGAGCAGGTCCATCAGGGGTGGGGAGCTGAGCTTGGAGAGCCCCTTTTGGTGGGACTCCATAGCACCCAGCAGCACTGGAGCAACTTGGGTGTCCAAAGTCAGATTTTTAGCTCTGTGTGTGGTGGAAATCCTGTGAGGAGACTGCGAGTATCTGGCAAAGCAAGCATCCCAGTTTCGGCACCGTGGCATTTCATCGTTTGGGGAGCGTGCAGGGTGCAGCGCTGTTTTTCACACCACCACAAGTCTGCTCTGATGGCACATCTGTTGAGGAATTCTCCAGATTTGTTGGTAAAACAGAGAGAAGAAATTGGCTCAAGGAGCCAACAAATTTGCAAATGAAATCTACGTATGTGTGTGCTCTGCTCTGCCCTGCCTATATTCTCTGTATGTTGCTTTACTGAGAGTTTCCTATCAGGTCTTACAATACAGCCATCACTTCTAAAAATAAATATTGAAGAATCTGAGACCTGGGCTGTTGATTGTGGTTTTGAGTCCCAAGCGTAGCAAGGAAAGCAGCTCTCGGTGGGTTGCCCTTGCCATGTAGCTGAGGTGGAAGAGCCATGGCTTACAGCCCACCCTGCACATCCCTGGAGGAAACTGGGCGATGCTGGCATGGTGCAGGCTTAATGATGTCCTCATCTATTTTAGAAAAAAGGAGGATAATTCAGCAAAGACCTGCACATCCCCTGTAGCCTCTAATAAAAGGGGGAAAGAAAAGTATTGCAATATAAGCCCATATGTGACGGTATAGAGGAAACGATGCTGCTGTTTGTAGTCTTTAAATAGAAATGGTTTTCCTTTCTAATTGCATGCCTTTGTGTTGGAGCAGTTAATTGGGCTGCTTTACGCTAGGACAAAGCATGATGACAGCGAGAAACATTCCTGGGTCTTGGCCTTGGTTTTTCCCCAGAGACTGAATTTTTCTGGTGTGACAGTGGCACTGATTGTTTTCCAGCTTTATCCAATCAAATAAGATGAGATGGAGCATGGAGTGAGAGAATTGGTCTTTAAATTTTCTATTAGTCACTGAATTATTCCCCCACATTTTGAGAAAATGTGAAAAATAAAAACGACAGAAAAAAAACCTTCAACCCTCCCATGCTGCTTGTAATAAAAACAGCAAAAAAACCCTCCCCAAAACCTTTTCTTCAGTAAAGGGAACAAAAAACAAGTTACTGGAGACTAGACCTGTTTGGATTGCTAAATGCCAGCTGCTTTCCAACACTTGTTGGATAGCTCAGACATTTCAAGAGCTCACCCTTAGTCTTTAAAAGTGCTATTTTGGTTCTGCGCTACAAATCCTTTTGGTCCTGTTGCTCATCTGTTTTCATGGTATGCTTGGTTTTGGTTTGTAGCAATGCTTTTTTGGGGCAAGCAAGCAGTTCTTTCTTAACTGTTGTGATATTTTGCAATTGTCCTTGCAACGTGGCTTATCTGACTTTTTTATTCCCCCCGAGCAACAGTTAGCAGCGTACAGAGGCTTAGGTACAATGTGAGCTCACGAGCATCTGCAGTTGTGGACCACATTACTGCCTTCTCCTGTTCCAAGTTGAGAGGGCGAGAAAGCGACACGGTGTACTGGATTAATTGCACATTAAGAGCAAAATGTTGGCAGAACAGCTTGTGTTCGCACTAAAAAAAATGCTCTCATAAAGAATTAAAGGGAAGAGAGGTGGGAACAAGCTAATTGAAGAGAAATGATGCTACGTGAGCATTATTCTTTTGCTTTGGGTCAGTGAAATAAGGCCACTCAGATGATGTCCCTTGAAGGGAGGGTTCTTGGGAAGGACTACAAGACAAAGTGTGACAAGCCACTGATTCGTTGTAGTTCAAGGTCTCAATGAAACAATTGCGTGAACCTTCTGTTTCCTTGTTTATTCTTCTACAGTGGCTAAAATGAACTGAAGTTTAACAGTTACAGCTGGTGTCATAAGATTTTAAGTGACTAGTATGTACCAAAGCACTGCAATAAAACTCAAGGTAATAGTTTAAACCAAGGAAGAATCACAGGCAGCAAGAACAAAGATAGCCCTTAAATATGAATTATGGCTTTAGGGTTACGTATGTAGGTGCCTGTCCCAAAGCACACGTGTTTGGGAAGGTGCAGCCCAGGCACCCTCCCTGGATCTTGGTTGTCATCACTGTTGATCCAGCAAAATCTCTTTGCATTGTGGCCGTGAGCACTGTGGTAGGACTGGCCTTTCTTCCAGAGGTTTTATTCCTCTTGCCAGGAGAGCTGTTGGAGGAGCAGTCAGTCTGCCTGCCCTGATTTGTAGCTCATGTTGGCAGTACCTGGGAAACAAAGTTTTTAGTAACGCTCGCAGATTTACTGTAGGGGGTTTAGCCTGCCCTTTTGTAACCCTTCTGCTGGTACCAGGCACTGCCTGCCCAGCGTGTGCTTTCATGTCACTTGTTGTCGTTGCTGTGCAATGTCCACCCACCGTTCTTTCTCCCTGAATAAACTCTTCAATGATCTTGGTGAAGTTAAATATGTATTTTTAATTTTTTTAATATATTTTTAATATTTGTATAGTTTTTATTTTCTTTTCGCTGATGGGATTTGTGGTGTGATCTCATGCATCATCTGCTTGAATGCACCAAAAGAAACCAAGCCAAAGTCAGGGGGCACGTCGCATGGCCCTGGGATTGCAACCAACACCCAATGGCATCAGGGCCATTGGCGTATGCAGCGTAAATTAAAATAGCGGACAAAAGCTTTGGCAAGGGAGAAATATGAAAATCGGATGTGGGAGCTTGAGAAGCAAACCCTATCTTAGTGGCAGGCATCACTTCCAATCAGCTTTTTTCATTTCCCTTTCAGGCTGTGACAGTGCGAAACTCCATGGCTAAATCGCTGTACAGCGCCCTGTTCGACTGGATAGTGTTCAGAATTAACCACGCACTTCTCAACTCAAAGGACGTGGAAGAAAGCACCAAGGTAACATCTTGCCAGCTCTTTTGGCTGTAGTCTTGTGTTTTTAAAATAGGTAACTACGGGATAAAACATTACCCAAGCACATCACTTAACATGAAGTTAATTTTTCCTCGGTTAATACTTTAGACTGAGTACATCGTTACTTTAAGTGGCATTTGCTGAGCTGGGAAGGGTGCAGTACCTTGAATAATATATCCCCAAAGCAGCTGGGGAAGAGGTTTTGTTGTAGCCACAAAAGCCTGTTCCCACACCCCCTCCAGGAGCCATGCCAAATAATTTTCCTCCTTGTGTGTGAAATATAGGACCGTATAAAAATGAGGGGGGGGGGGGAAAAGGGAAGCCGTGCTAACTGGAGGTGTTTTGATGAAGTTGCTCCATGAAAATAAACAAGCTGTGGTGTCCGTAGGTACTGAGGTAGCACATCTACAACAAGCAGAAAAGTGAGATTAGGGGGGAAAAACGTCCCGGTGGGAAGAGCAAAGCCAGTGCGGTGCTGACCCGCTTTCCCGAGGAATTGATGGAAAGGATGACGTGATGCTTACTGCAGGTGCAGGGACTGGATGCCGCGACCCAGGACATCCTCTCCCAAATCTTTCCTGCATTCATCCGTGCTCATTGGGAGCATGTGTTGGGAGGAGGCTGACCCCCAGACGCATGGCTGTACGGATGCACCCATGCACACGTGTACCTGCATCTTGCCAGCTACCCTGGGCCAGCAATGGGGGGTGGCAGGAGGGCAGGTTCAGGGGGGTTGTACATCTGAGCTGAAGCTGCAGCTGCCAAAAGGAGAATAGTTTTGCAAAGTGCTAACATGACGTTTGAATTATGTTGTAGGACCAAAGTTGCAGAGGCTTGCAGTGTAGTTGGTCCTTTATGTAACTGCATAGAAATGCTTGCGGAGCCTAATTATAGACTGGCAATAAATACATGCATATAAAAGTTGGTAATATGCTTTTCTGACAAGAAAGGTTGTTAAAGCGAATAACATCCAGTGTGTCTTATGACTGCACGTGCTTCCTTCCCCTCTGTTTAATATTTTACCCAAAATGTTGTGTTCTTTCCTGATGTTTTTTTGCAAGTCATCAAAAGTTTTGTCTGGGCTGTCAAGAAAAAAAATCAAATTCTGTTCATGTATTTGGCAAAGCAGAAAAGGTGGATTTGTTTTGACAAGGAAATGCATCTCAAATACAGATTCATTTTTAATGATCCACTGACAGTTAAAAAACATCTCTTCCATGAGATTTAAATACAAAATCAGACTAGGATGCTATTGTTGGCTTAGTCAACATGTCTGTAATAGCAGGGAACAACAGTAGGTGTTTACGGGCCATTAAACTTCCGTTGCCAACCCCAAATCTCAGCAGGTAAGAGCCAGAACAGCCCAAATTTGTGCTGTTTGCCAGCATTGCCGCTGCATATTAACCCTCTGCTTTCTCCAGCCAAGAATGCTGTGCAGCGTAACCACTTTCACCCTGCCCATCTCCTTATATCGTCTCACAAATTCACAATTCACAGTTTTCTAACCCATTTCTTTTTGCCCAGGGTCGCACAGTGTAGCCATAAGGTGCAGGTCAGGCAGCAGGCGCCTGAGCGGTGCTGCCCTGCGCGAGGGATGCACTCAGCATCCGGTGCTGCAGGAACGTCAGGCTCCCACTGGCAGAGGGGTCCAGCAAAGCGGTGCTGGGCTGTATGTCGGCCAGGTTTGCTGAAACAGGAAGGTAGTGCACAAAATACTGAGAAATATATATTTCTAGAGGCGGGAGTGTAATTATTTTTCTCTTCAGAGTTCTCTATGAACGTTGATTGATTTTTCACAAGTCACTCCAAAATCATGAAAATGCACGAATCGTGCCCGTTCTATGGGTAGGGAGGTTAAAGAAGAGAGTGTACGTGTGTTGCACAGAGCTGCCAAGAGCGGCTTCGTTAAACATTGACTAGCTAATTTTCTGTCAAGTTGTTCCAGAGTCACCTCCTCACCCCCGTTTTTTTAGCCCCTGACTTGGGTCCTTCCAGCACAGAGGGAGGAGAAGCGCCTACCTGGACTGGGCAGGGCTGGGAATACCTGCTCCTTTGCTCTTGAGGAATGATGTCACTGCCATTGAGTGGCCAAGGACATCCCAGGCGCTGAGACACCAGCCAGCAGTTACCACTCTTCTCTGCCCTAAAAGAACCAAGTTGATGCTGATTAATTTGGTTTTTCCAACCACTTCATAATCCTCTTGAAATCCTTTTCAGCTTGTGCTTGAAGAACCCCCAGATGAGGATATAGGTTCTTCTTAATCTCCCATGTGTGGTCTTGAGGTTACGCAACACCAACGAGTAGCTGGAAGGTAGACTGGAGCAGGGGCATCTCTGGACCCTGGGAATAGGTCCTTGCTGCAAGGCAGGATCTCAGCACTTGGATGATGTCTACTTGCTGGCATCTACCAGCTTCCTTAAAAAAAATCTTCTAAATGCACAGAGTCTCTAATTTATGAAAGAAAAATACAATCTTGCACCTCACCACAAAACGTTGCTGACTTCTGAGTTTGCAGTGGGTGAGCAGTATGACTCACCCTGCAGCAACTGTCCTCACTTAATCCCAGCCCACGCTTGCCACCAATATTCCTCTGACATTTAAGAAATCTTCTGAAATAATCCTGTAGGTTGTAAAGGCTCAGGTTGTTGGATGGTGGATTTTTGGCAGAAGGCTTTCTTATATGACAGTTGTGTTTTGCAGAGGTAAAATAAGACTCAAAACCATCGGAATTCTGAGTATATATGGGAGAACTGCACCTGAAGTTGATGAGAAAAATTAATATGAAAATATATCTCCTCATGAGTGTAAATTTTTATTTCATTGGTCATGCTCAGCTGTCCTATAAAAACATTCATGGACACCTGTGCGACCTTCACAGACATTGGCTTGACCAGAGCTACCCTTCATCTGGTTGCGGTAGCGCAGGGTTTTGACGTGAAGGCTGGAGGTTGCAGAAGACAATAAATACTTACGGATGCACGTACAGCATCCGCGCGATCCCAGGTTTGCTCTCCACCGTGGGCTGTGGCAACGCGTGCAGCCAGCCCAGCCTCCAGCAGCGTGCTTCTGCTGGGGCACAGCAGCTTTACCCCAGCCACCTGGGCAACTGGTGCTGGCCAAAACTCACATGCAGCCAGACTGGTGCCGGAGGTAACCGCCATGCAGGTGGGATGTGGCGGGGAGGCCGTTTATAGCTAGTTAGGGCTATTTTATTGCAGGTGGACGAGGTGGTTTAGTGATAGGTGGGAAGAAGACCTAGATCCTAACAATGTCCAAACCCCAGGAGAATCTGGGACAATGGGAATGAAGACAATTTTCATATCCCAATTTGATGTCAGCAGTAAGAAGATCAAAAGATGAAGCTGGATAAAAAAAAATAAACACCCAGCCATCATTCTTCCACTGTTTTTCAAGCAAGTATTTGGAAGATGTAAATCAGACCTTTGATATCCAAATTTAGTTAAATGTACAGTGAATTATTTCGGGAAAACACAGCGGGATTTGGCTTATCTTGTTTGCTGACAGGATTTGTAGCATATTGTTTCTGTACTGAGTTGTGAATAAGTTATTTGATATGGCTTGTTTTATGCTTGTAGCAGTGCTGCTGTGTATCAGTTTCACTCTGACTCCATTTTCCTTGGTCTTCTCTCTTGCTTTTAGCTTTTTTGATGTTCTCATAATCCTCTACAAACTGTCTGAAATTTGACCTTTATCAACAAGGTCGAAGACTGTTCCTCCTCTTGAGAGCTAGATTACTAAACCTCAGAGAGTCTCTTATTTAGTTCCCCTTCTGTAAATTAGGTTAAGAATTGTTAAAGTCCATCTTGTTGCGTAAAATGATGATGTAGTGTAGATCATGGTAGACCAAAAAGCATTTCTTCCAAGGTGTGTTTTTTTTAATTTTTCCCATTGGTTCTTGTGAAGTGTCTTAATTTCTTCCTAAATACCCCTGCTGCTGTTTTCAGGTGAGGTGCTGTGTATGTGGCGATGGTGGTGAATGCTAATGCACGGCCTTGAAGAAAACTCAGGGTTGAATTCATGAAGAGTTCATGACTATGAAGAAAATAAATTTAAATTTAATAAACTAGTTAATTTTTGGCTATCTGACCTGAAACAGAGGAAGAATTGCTGAACACAAAACGGGTTTAATGTGCATCTGTTCATTAGCTTTAGGTCCCAGTTTCCAAATTTGTAGCAAATCACTGCCTGTTCTGACAATGTAGATTGGAGAAGGCCTTTTAGATTTAGTGGTGACAGGGTTTTGGGTTGGTTTGATTCTGGTTTTTTTTTACAGTAGTGGCTTTGGAATATTGTTTAAAAAAAGATACTTTTTTAAACACAGATAAAAAAATATTTTTCCCCAGATTTTGAACCAAACCTATTTGAGATTGCCAAAATATACTTCTGTGGTGGAATGACATCACAGTGTGTGTTGGGGTGACGTAAATCAGCTCCAACGATTCTATTTATTAGTGGTTCGGGAATTAGAGAGCGTCTATTCAGGTGCTTCGAGACTGTCACTTGCCAAAAGCTCTTAAGGCTCCTGCTTGGTGTTTAAATGTCACAGCTGTGACATTTTTAGAAAAGCATGAGGTCACTTTTTATCATCTCAACCAGAAAGTCCTTACTGAGCCAGAGTTTGCCCAAATTCTGAAAATCCTTGTATACATACACTTATAATTACAGGAATTTTGCTATAGATTTGATATACTTAGTAATACGGTGGTCTGCCACAGGCTTGTCTGTGCTGTGTACTTGTTAATCTTAAATGTTAGTTTTGGTAAAGGAAGAGCATTGACATGTAAACTAGGCTTGGCTAGTTGAGGTCTAAATCATATTATACCTTAGCATGATTTCCTTATGGCACTCATTCAAACTGTGAATTTGAAACTGGAGAATTAGAAGATTTGTTAATGTAAAATTCTTTTGATTATTTTCTTTAAATATTGGACTGCAAACTTCATCTTAAAAACAGCCAGATTACAGGCTTTTGTCAGGCGGTTTAACAAAATAATTTCATTTATGCATACCTCAATGAAAATAATTTTGTTTCACATTGATATAAGAAATGACTCTGTACTGGTAGATTTGGGCTGCTTTGTAATCGAAAAAGTGATATAACCCTTTTACATAGGTACCATGAGATTCTGAGGGGGGCAGCAGAAGGTAGGAAAATAGCCATAAATTCCCGATTTCTTGTTTTTAAAATCCTTACCAACTTACATGTGTTGGCCTCTTTCTTTCACAGGCTCTGTGATGCTGGCTCCTGCAGCAGAGGGCAGAGAGCCTGCTTCACCGCAGAGCTCTGCCCTGCCTTGTCTGGCGTGAAACCCGTATCTCCATATGAACCCCACATCTCCAGTGTGTGTTCTGGAGGTGCTGAGGAGTTCTCCACATAGTGATGCGAGGAAAACACTTGGTTTTCCCTCTGTGACAATGCCAGGATTCATTCTCCTCCTCTTGTACACGTGGTTTGATACCTGCAGTGACTTTGCTAAATACAGATATATTTTTTCTTAGTTCTATGCATTTTACCTGTCTGAGCTTGTTTAATTTCAGTTGTCAGCAAAAAATTATTAAAAGACAACTTCAAAATATAGTATTTTTAACAGGATTCTTTTATAACTGAAATAACTATCAGGAAAAGGGTGCTTGACCCTGGAGACGCAAGGAGTGAGGGCAAATCCCTCTGCCAAGCTCAGTCCTTGGTCTGGTGGCTTCCCAATTTCCATCTTCTGGTTGAGTGGCTGTTTCTCATGGGCATTTTGCCAAGTGATGTGAACTTCTGGGAAGCTGGCCAAGGACCTTCAGTAGTCATCTTTGTCATGGCATGGGTAGGCATGAGGAGGTAGACTCTGTCTGGCCCTGGGATAGGGAGAAAAGCCTGGACGAAGGGTAAAGTAGCCAAAGACCTCTTGGGAAAGTGGGTTAGGGTCTTACCAGTGTGCTTGTATGCTGCTTTGTTTATTGTGTTTTCACTTGTTCCGGCAGCCAAAGCCTGTATCGTGGGGAGGTTCAGCTCGGGAGCCGGGTGGCTGCTCTGCCCACGGCAGCTGCGTCTGCCCCAGCTGTAGGTGGGTCCCTGCTCGGGAGTCGAGCACAGAAGGAATATTTTCTTCCCACGTTATATGATCTGTTGAAAACAGACAAAGTGCAGCATAGATAGTCTGAGTGGTATCTCTGGCAGTGGAGTTAGGCTAGTCTTATGAAATCCAGAGTGCAGATAAGACCAATAAAATTAAAACCAGTGTGCCAACGTTAAAGCCAGGTTGTTCTGAGGTGGTCAGAAGGGGGTGTTTCTCCTCCCTGCTTAAGGTTTGGTTCATTGACCAGTGCTCATGCTTTTACCTCTCAATATTTTTATTTAATTAATTGTAACGTATGAACAGAGCCCGTGTGTAAGTGAGATGGCTTTGGTTAGACCCCAGTGAGCGGTTCGCTAACGAACTGCCACTGGAGCTCTCCATGCACGTGTCCTTCAGGCTCTTCACTCCTTTTCTGATGACAACAGGCTCGCTAGGTGAACACAGTCTGAGTTCTATTCGTAACTAATTATTAATTACTTGTTTAACAGAACAGTCATGTACAAGCTTGGAAATTGCAGCAAAAATTATACCTACTTAAGGCTCTTTTCACCCTGGCTCTGTGTCAGTGAGGTTTATCTGCTGTCACATCCCCATGCCCCTCTTCTGCTGGATTTACCAAATCCATCCAAAAGTCAGAGTGCTCAAGTTTTATGAAAACCAGTACCTACACAAAGTAGAAAGGTCCACGTTTCTACTCCCATGAAGGGAAGGAGGGATAATCTGAGCCAGGAGGTGATGGGTTGCACTTGCTTGTGGGCCAGAGTACATGTGACTGGGGGTCTGCTGCTGTGCCTTGCCTGGCTGGCATGGGGGAAGCAGGGTTGGTTCAGTGAGGGGGGAGGGGCAGGGGTTGCAAAGCAAGCTGTGAATTCACAGCAGCATCGGCCTCGTTTTGCCAACAGAGAAAACCTTGGTGCGCTCACGTCTTGATGAGCATCTCAAGATGTTATTGTAGGTAGAGGGGAAAGAGGAAAGACTAAACAGGCTTTGGCTCTTCAATTTGGAGAAAAGGCTGGGCTGGGATACGGTTGAGCTTTGCAAAATTGTTAAAGTGGTGGGAAAAAGGTGATTTAGAACTGTAATTCACAAAACCGTGCAATTTATGTTGTGGGGTATGGATTTAGTAAAAGAAAACACTTCTCTATCATGAGCTTCTAGAAGTTGGCCTGAGAGACTTGAGGGATCGTAGTGTCAGTGGGTTACCAAGAAGATGGGATGGGTACCTCTTCACACGTCTCTTGCCTGTGAACTAAAGGGAGCACAGAGGTGCCTTTCCATCTCCCTCATCCCAGAACTGTGGGTGGTGGTAGAAGAGGGGTTTGGACCGCAGAAGGGCCATGCTGACATACCTAGGTGTCGCAGGAGAAGAGTCAGAGGTCGCCCAGGTCTGAGCCAGTAGTTAGTTTAATGAGTTCTAATCAGTAAATTTAGGTATGTAAAATATTAGTAAGTACAGATGGATTGGCGGTCAATACTTTACAGTTTACTACACTTAAAATTAGTGTGGGATGCGGAGATTATTGCTGAAGCTTACTGTGTGTACCTTAAATGTTACATGCACGCAAAGAATGTCACTTACCAACCCACTGATGCCTGGTGGTCAGCTAAGGGATGTCTCAGCCTTGAGGGGTAACCTTGAAAGGCTCCAGGGGACATCCCTGCCGTGCAGCCAGCGGCTGTGGAGGGAGAGCTCAGTGGGCCTGGAGGGCTGCAGATGCTCATAGTGTAAAGCAGGTGATTTGCCGTCACATTTTCTGCTGCGTTAATGCAGTTTCAGCTGCTTATCAGCTCAGTTTCCAGCCAAACAGGTTTTTTTGGGTTTGGTGCTGAGCTGTAACAGATAGCCTCACACAGCAGGATTAACTTTGGTTGGGCTTACTTGCTGAGCACCTGCCTGCACCAAAGTTCAGGGGGTTTAAACGGGAGGAGTGTATCCGTCAAGCCAGGGTGGGATGTCCTGCTGCCACGGCTGGAGGTGTTGGGCTGGTCCTGCAGAGCATTTCTTGTGTCCTGGTGGCAGGGGCTGGGATGGCTGTGCCAGAGCGTGGAGCCCTAGGACAGCGGTCCATGGGAAATGAGGCTTGGTTCCCTTCCCTGCTCAGAGACCTCCATTCAACGCAAGCAGTAGCCAAGTCTTTAAAGGGTGCAGAAGGCAGGGAAAGCACGCTCTTGGGTCTTTAGGTTAGAAAAGGAGCTTTTGTTTTATATGCTCAACAGCTCTGTGGCTTTAAGTTTTTGATTATGAAGGAAACTTACTCGGGGTGGATTTGAGCCCGTTTTTGCAGCAGCATTACTATTTTTGCGTTCCTTTACAATCCCCTTCAGTAAGGCGAGAGCGACTCCACATTTTCAAAAATCAGTCCGTCTGGGTTACGCTTCTTAGTAGGAAACAGTCGTCTGATCCATCTGATATGCAAGGTGGATGTTTTATGTTTGATAGTATTGTACCTCTGACCAGACTTACTTGCCTTCATTGCAATGGATTATTTCCGTGCAAACCCCTGCTGTGTACGTGTTTCTTCAGAAGGCTTGCAGCCCAAGCATGTTAGCCTAGACATCCTGTATTCCCCTTGTAAGCATGTTTCTCTGGACTGTCTTCGTGGTGTAAGCCTTTTTTTCCAGGCTCTATCCCCATTATCTCAAAAGATAAATACTGTCTTAAATCCAATCGAATAACTTGGAACTGGGTTCAAGTTTCTTCAAAGATGGCAATTTGTCTATAAATTAAAAACACCAAACCACTAACTCTAAAAGGACTTTTCTTTTAGAAAACAGCAATCTACCCAGATACCTCAAGTTACATGTTGTCTCTCTGATGTAGATGAAGTCTTTTAGATGGCATAGTATCAACAATTCTAGTAACAGTTAAAAGTCCTGCTATTAAGTATGTTTAATTCTGTTTGTATGCTTTTGGTTATGTACTGTGTACAAATAATCCATTTATGGGATTTTATTCTAATCCTCATTCTTACTTTTCTTGCAGACTTTATCCATTGGAGTACTTGATATTTTTGGGTTTGAAGACTATGAAAATAATAGTTTCGAACAGTTCTGCATTAACTTTGCCAACGAGCGCTTGCAGCACTACTTTAACCAACACATCTTTAAACTTGAACAGGTAGGTCTGGAAATAATTTATTCTGACGCCAGTGAGTGTTGACATGAGTTTGTGGCACTGATGAGGTTCTGAAATTGTCCCTTTAATTCTTTTATGTTAAGGAGTGTACACTGAATTATTCAAATTTAACTTCTAATTTAACATACGACTTCCTGCTAACTGTAAAATAAAATCCAGCCAGAGATTTGCTGGGTTTCAACAAACGTTTTGGGATGTGAGTATCCTGAAATGCCATGAAGACCTTTACCGTTGCTCTTTTGTCTCCTTCTCATATGCTCAGAGGGCTCATCCATGAGCAATTTCTTTCTTGCCTTTGCTTGGACTTGCTGCTCTGTCATTTAATATCACATAAAAGTTATTTTTCAGCATCTGTTGAAAATGCCATCCGAATCTTCTGGGAGTTTTTTGCTTTCCAGTGTTAATTCATGGGAAGGGAGGGGAAATGTCTCTGTCATACGTGTTCTGTAAGGTCAGGCTTGAGGTCCTTATGACCTCCGTGAGCCATGGCAGATTAGGAGGGGTTGAACTTTAGGCTTTGCTTTAGGTTTGTTAAGACTGGGTGTTGCTTTCAAGCCTCAAATTAATGTGCTGAGAGAGATACAACAAAAATACAGGCCATAGTTTAGCGGGTAACATATATGATAAGATGGCATAGTCTATTAATTAGGATGGGAGGAGGCTTCTCCAAACACCATTTGTTATCTAACAACAAGCAAGACAAGAAAACTGCTAAAGTACATGTTGTTTCATGGATGCACAACATATAATTGGGATGTCTAATGCAGGAAATATGTTATAGACCTTCAAAATTACCTTTTTTGTTTTTAATGCCAGTCTGCATGCCTTCCCTTTGGGTGAAATGCTTCTTTGGGTGAGGTCAAGGGAAATCCTCCTTATCATTAGTTTCGGTAGAGCTAGTATTTGATAAACAGTGTTCTGCAGTCTGAGTCCAGCTGAGATCAGAGAATTAAATCTGCCCTTCCCAGAAACCCTGATAGTTTCATTTTGGGCCTCTACAGTGTTATAAGAGATCTGAAAAGTAAGAAAAAAGAAGCTTTCTTGAGTATGAGAAGGGTCAGAAATAAGCAGTATAGCCTTGAATGGATCATTTGGGGAAGTTTGCTCCAGAGTTTGATGCTTCTCTGTTAATGCTCTTTTTTTTTTTTTTTTTCTTCAAGAAAGTGGAGCAGAGCTGCTCAGACCTGTTTTTTAGCTGGTCTTTGTATGTGGTTGTACCCTACTCAATAGATGCTTTAAGAAGTTAGTAGGACAACCTGTCTGTATTTCTAGGAATAGGTCTGTTTTACCATTTTCTACCATAAAAATGCAAACTAAAATACTATTGCAAAGCAAATACAGCTATTTTTTTCTATAAATGTAACTGATAAGCTTTCTAGAAGAGGCTTGGGAAAGGAGGACCCTTCCTGAAAGCTGGAGATGGTACCTCAGTGAGGTGGGATTTCGGGACATGAGGGTTTTGGCAGCCTCCACCAGTTTCATAGGAGGGAGCCGAGCTGCTGTCATCCATAAGGGAATTCCGGTGCTTGGGCTGGGATTTCTTAGCAGGTCAGTGCTCCTCCCTAAGCCTGGGGTATATGCAGAGCTCCTGATTGCAGCAATCTGTAGTTCTTCTTGGGCTGGCTTATAACCAATGACCTAATTAGCTTTCTCCTATAAATCTGTCAAGCACACGAAGTCATTAAAGTCAGTATTTGCTGTATGGATGAGAGGAGATGTTGCAGAGGCATCTGATTGCAAAGGGCTCGTTCCAGTTCTTAATGTCAGAGCACGTCATCTGTCTAGGGCTGGAGCACTGCAAGCTCTGCTGGTGGAAAATATGGTCATCTCTACATAGTTTGCTTTCTATAAATATAAATAAATGTACAGCTGCATGAGCACTAATCCTTCGGTGAATTATTTGTATGGTTTAACCATTTCATTTTCCTCTTCTCGAAGTTATGTGCTGCATGTGGAGGATTGGATTTGATGGAAAGAAAACAGATGATACATATTCAGATCTTGGGTCTTCAGAATACCCTTCCTTCCCAGCTCGCCCAAAGATTAACCTCTTTTTAATGATAGTTGCCGAATTACAGGTGAAGACTATAGGGAGTTAATATTGTGTTGGCAAAAAAAAAAAAAAAATGGCGAAATAGTTATATTACTTTGAATTGCGAATTTATCTGAGATATTTGTGGCTTTACAAGGGTTTATTTGATGTCTTGGATGGCTGAAAGACAAGTGGGGTTATTGATGATGGGCACCTGAAGTAGAGAGGGGTCTTCCCTTGTACCCAGAGATATGCTGCTTTTATCTCCAGAGCTTGCAGGAGGCTGCAGACAGATTGCTGAGGTATTTGGACATTTCTGCTAAAAGAAATGACAAATGTAAGTATTCGCTAAGGATTTTCTTTAAATCGTAATAGAATTTCTGTGCAAGAGCGGTATTTAGCCGTGATGTAATTGTTGCTGTGGCATACTGCTGATGTTATGGAAACCAAAATACCTCTCGCAAAGTCATCTAACAGAAGTGAGGGATTATTTTAACTTTTTTTTTCCTTGATGAAATCTAATACAGTGTGCCTTGAGAATCTTTTAAAAAAAAAAAACAAAACAAAACCTTCTGCCTGAAGACAACACTATTTCCAGTGGTTTGCAAACAACCAACTGAGGCATCCTCAAGGCGGTCTGGCTTCAGCCTGATGCTTCCTATAAATGCAGCTGCTGTTGTGCTGCGTACCGAGAGTCTTCAAAGGTCTTTGCAACAGCAAACTCCTCGCTCTGAGCCGCCCCTGAGAATACGGATAAGGCATCTCTGCCTGCTATTTATAGTAAAATAGGAGGACAAGGCAATAAGTGGTAAATGTTAGAGTTCTGCCTTGGATTAAGTGAGTTACTGATGTTTCTTTACCATTTTTTTTTTTAAACGGACTGTTCTGGATCGCAAAGGAAGATTTAGTGATGATTCACGATACATGGGAATATGCTTTGGCAGATGATGGAAGAGTACAAGAAAGACAAACCTGATGAAGCGGTAAAGCCTCAGGCTCATAAATCCCAGCCTGTCTGTGTAGGCAAACTCTTGGATTCAAACCAATAACAATTATTTATTAATCTAGAAAGATTGCTGTTGCAGGAATCATAACTTAAATACAGCCTGCCCCATCACATAGCATGGGTGGTTTTTCTCTGGCCTGGCAGAGCCCCCCCCGGCCCATTCTCCAAACTTTGTCATCTTTGACCTCACTGATCGTCCTCCGTCCCTGCTCAAGGCTCACCCAGTGCTCAGCTGTACAGTTACCCCCATGCCAGCCACCTTGCCCTGTTTCAGCTGATGCCTTCAAAGGTTGAGAAGTCATCCTGTAGCTTTCTGTCCCACAGATATTGCTGTTTAAGTTCTTTTCTACCTTTTGTTTACCCACCAAACCTCAATTTTGAGGACATCGGTTTATTGTTTTAAAAAATTGATGAATAACTGAGGTTGAGTCTGAAAAAGAATTTTTTTTTTTTTGAAGCATGATTAGCTGGCATGAGCTCAGGTGTTAAGCGAAGTGTATTTTCTGGTGGGGTGGGTCCCTGTTGAGCTTGATGCCCCAACCAGCAAATCTCAGCCTGCTCAGATAGAAAAACTTAGTTTCATAAAGTTAATGCATCCTATGAAATGTTTGCTCAGCCATCTAAAGCTCCGTAAATATTTAGGCAAGTCTATAGGTTTTATTGGTCCTGTGTAATAGGTGGAGACATCTGAGAGTCTGGTCTAAATCATGAACATTATAACCATTTGCTCATCGCAATCGGAGTGAATTAATTAATTGATTTGTCACGGGACGCAGTGATAGGTAGTTTATTTAGTCTGTGAAATGACTGCAATGTCTGTGATACTTTAAAGCATCTTGTACATGCGAGGTTTCTCAGGCTACGCTGCTTTGTTTCCCAGCAGCCTTCCATGTCATTTAGGGTAAATAAAATACAAAAATTAAATAAGGAGAAATAAATTGTTTCATTTAATTTAAGAAAATAATTAAAATTAGTTAAATTAAAAATAAATCATGAAAAAGGATCTTTCTCTTACCGCTTGGCATATTTTCCCTTCCTTCCAGTAAGGGTTTTTTGTACCTCATTGCTACAGTTAAGCATGAATGCCTCTTTGTTGCCTCTGAAGACAAAAGCCAACCATCAGAAGTCAACTGTTGAGGACTAGGAGGCTCAGTTCAAATTTCTGTTTTCGTTGGAGGTAGGAGAGCGGATGCCCTCCGAAAAACGCTGCTGTCAGCTGTGTGCCATATGTCACATGGAGGAATACCAAGCTGCATAAGTTATTGATTTATTGTTTGGCAACACGCCACTGCATGTAACTCACATTTGGGGGGAAAAAAAGGATGCTTAGAGTATGTAACTCATATTTTTTAAAAAAGATATTTAAAAAGGGTACTTAGAGTTGTTTAAGTGTTATCTTTAGGACAGGAAGATTTCAAACTACAGGACTGAAATAAAACACAACTGTGGTTATCACTGGTCCCCCAAAGCATTGCCTGGGGTCCTTCCCCCCCAGGGTGGTGCATGGCCAGGACGGGATCCAGGGAGGCTCCATTTGCCACCCTGGGGCTTCTCCAGATAATGAAAGTTCATAATATATAATACATAGTAGAGTATTTTATAGATACATTATATAATGTCATAGAATACTTTGAGTTGAAAGGGACCTTAAAGATCATCTAGTTCCAACTTCCCGCCTATAGAATATGTACTATATGGATCCCCCATGAGTAGTGCTCTCAAATATGTGTAGTGGCATACTAGGTAGGCAAATTAGAAAACATGCTTAAAATATCATTAACAAATACTCTAGCAAGCTTTCTTGGTGTGACGTACTGGTGTGAAAGACTCAGCAGTTTTCTGCATTTTTTGTACATTAGAATTACATATCGAAAAGAGACAGGGTCTCATTGCTCTTGTTTTTTTTTTAATATGATTCTGTGACCTTCAGTTTCAGACCAGTGCAGAGAAGTGGTGTATCTGTGTTTTTGTGAAAATATCATGATTGTGGTTGGCAGCATAAATTTCTTGAGATAAATGCACAGAGCTCCTATCTGCAAGTTGGGCAATGGGTAGTTTTAAAGATTCAAGCTCACATTTTGCCTAGTGACTTAGGAACGTGGACTGCTTTACAAATTGTCTTGTAGTAAGGAAGAGCAAAGGTTATATCGATAAAAAGATTATCTCAGCGCTGTCCCTATGTCTTGGCTTTTGCTGATGTTTTTGTGAGCCAGACAACCTAAGGGGAATGTTACCAGGCATCACACAACATCTGAGCACATCCCCAGGCTGTGCTTGCAGCGCTGCTGTGTCTGCCCCAAACTGCCTCTGTTCCCCTTATTCGGATCTCCTCTTCCATCCCTCATCCCCACCCTCCTTGCTAGAGCTCTCCAAGTTGCAGGTGCCTTGCTCCAGGTGGCGTTATCCCTCTCCCAAGTTGCCATCATCTCTTGAGCCCCTTTTTTCCTCTTTTCTAAGCTGGTTCCTTGACTTTTCTAGTTAGATAATGTTTTCTGCTGATTGTGGTTCCTATTCAAATACATTGGATAAATATATATGGGTATGGGCTGTGCCGGGAACAGTCCTGTCCCCCTAACCCAGCCAGAGCCCTGCACCACCGGGGTTGGGATTGACGTGGGTACACCGAACCTGACTGTCCTCTGGGACCTGGCCCTGAGATGCAATCCAAGACATGTATATTTATTTATTTTCAATAGATAGATATGTACTCATGTATGTTATGAAGCTCCCCCTGAAAAAAAAAACCCAGAAATCAAAAAAGGATGAGATAAAGATGAAATAAACACAAATTTTTATTTACTAATGATACAAAAAGTATTTTCTTCCCACACCTTGCTTTGGAGAGCATTACATGTGATCTAGGGTGCTTCTGTACTAGTCTCCTAGGGCTGGGTCCTGGGTGTTAGTCCAGAATTATAGTCATGGGGAAATTCTTGCACATTCCCAATACCTATGAGCCAAATTAGGCAAGGATGTAGTGAAATCTTCGGTTATATCAGAAAGAAAGCACTAGCAATACTTGTGAGCAACAGCTTTTTTTAAAAATAAGACCTCAGTGCATGTTGCTGGATTTTCCTAGGACAGCATTGTGCTGTGTGAGCTCCCTTCTTAAGCAAGAAGATGAGTGAGAAACCTCTAAAAGCCTCTAAAATACTTCAACCCATCCAAAAAAATACCATATTGAGGCAGAACTGGATGGACCATTGTGACCGTGGCTCTTCTACTTGTTACGTGTGAAATTCCTGCTTGGACAGTTGGTTTGGCACAGTAACAAGATGTTTATAGGGGTAGCAGAAGACAACTATGTGTGTGTATATATATACATATACATATTAGGGAGTACTGTGAGCCCACTGTAAGTGTGAATGAATGAGAAGGGAATCGGGATCAAGTGTATTTATTGGCACAAGTTTGGAGTGGGACTGGAAGAGGAAGAAGACATTTAGCCTTGAGGACCAGTCTGGTGTTGACCATGACCACTGTGGACATCCTCTTCATGCTTCCTAAGCCTGATGTATCTTGCAAGAACTGCATTGATACATATATATTTCTTTTCCTCTTTGATAGCAAGAAATTAAAGAAATTAATGTGCCAGCAGATCACACAGAATTGTTAGGCTCACGCTTCTCCTGGCTGTTGTAAGAGCAGGTTGGGAAGAAGGATGCTCCTGGAAAGAGAGTAAATGGGACCGTGGCAACGTGTATTTTGCTAGCCAGATCATGCAAAACCTACTTTCCCCATTTTGAGAGAAAAATACAATTTATGACTGAAACCTACTGTTGCCACTGAAACGCAGGAAGCTGATTTGAGCTTGGAGACGGGTGCTGCAAAGCTGGTGTAACACAGCCACGTGTGTGAAACCCTGGGCTGCACCTGCTATTTTAAAACACTTTATTTAATGATGGACAGTCTGAATTAAAATAAGTCAAAATCTTAGGCTGCGTACATGCAGCAAACGGGAGGTTGTCAGTAGCCGAAGGATCAGCCCCAAAGAAAAACCAAATTCACTTGCCATTTGCTGAGGAGCTACTGAGATAGTCACCTTGAAGGAGAAGACCATCTCGGGGAGCACCTTTGCTTCAAAGCCATCTGCCAACGCTCCATAAGTGGTTTGTAACTTAAAACAGGCGGCAGAAGCAGTGCAGTGGAAGGCTGTTTATCAGAACCCCTATGTTGCCATATATTATCATTAAAATAGAGCGGCTTATAAACCTGTTTATAGATTGTGTATTTATAAAGCATGTGGGGATGCATATTTATATATACTGTCTGTGGATGCATTATTTTAAAAAAAATATTTATACATATGGCTGTGTGTATAAAATCCTTTTCTACTTAAATTGAGAACAAACATAAAAATCCTTGTTCATAAACGAAAGTGTCAGCATTGTCAGCCTTGGCATCCTCTTCTGGAGGGATGTCAGGAACTCGAGGCATCTGTGCTGTTTGCAGTGTGTAAGTGCTGGCACCAAAGCAGACGTTGGTCTCATTCATTTGGGAACTCCCTAATAGTAAGGTTTTCACATCTCAAGGATTTATCTTATCAAGCTCATTTTAATTATCAAATTATGCCAGGGTGATTCTGCTGGGACTGGCTCTTGGTACCCACCTGCACTTACTGAACAAACAATCCTCCATGGGATAGATGAATTCCTGAATGAACGGATCCTGTGTGGATCTCCTGGGTGGAGGGATTTCCCCACACCTAGCTGCTGTTTCCAGCTTTGAAAAAGCTTTCCCAAGCTCCCCAAGATGGATGGTAGGGTATATATGTATATAGACATATCCAGAAAGGAGCTTTTACAAGGTTTAGCTCCCTTAGTTTTTCATATTAACAATGACCTACTGTAATGTAATTTTTAAAACATTAAGAATTGTACTCTTTCCTGGAGGGTTTTCAATGTAGTTTGCAAAATACGGCTTCATTTCTCATTTTTGACCTAAGCTTTTGGAGACATCCTATCTTACTGTCCATCAGCATCTGCAAGGCTGATGGTACCTTGTTACTACCAATCAAGAAAGGAAAAATGTGTATGCTTGGGTTTAGTGGCTCTAAGCTTGCATTTGCAAAGGTTTATATTTTTGGGGGCGTCAAGTTGACTTGTAGTATTTTTTAAATAAAATTTTGAGATTAAATTTAAGCTGGGGAAATTGGCTAAGAATGGAGAGACGTGAAAAGGGATTTAATTCCTAGTTTCTCACTTTCCAAACACTGCCTGAAGCTGAAGCAGACGGTGTTAAGAGTTAAGAAGAGAGGAATTTCGCACCCTTATGTTTTGTCATGAATTTTTAGGCAAAATATATACATTTAGACATCCCATTGAAGCATATGGCTCTGGATTATGTGAATTTTTGTGAGAAGAACATGAAGGGAAGCATTCCCATGTGGAGATACACTGGAAAAAAGGATTTTTCAGTCGATTTTCTACTTTATTTTGGGAATTTTCGTTGTATAAATAAGGTTTTCCTATGCCTAGGCAATGAAAGGCTCAGGCAGATAACCTCCTGGGGCTTATCTAGCTCTGTCCCGGCGGAGGTGAATGAGCTGGTGGGGTTTTCCTCTGCTGTTGTGATTTACCCGAGCATTTCTGAAGCAGGGTTGCTATGCTTCTGGGAAACAGAGAATGCCATGTTTCCCTTGCACGAAGTTCCTTGCAAATAATTATTCATTATGTTTTACATTGCCTTCTAATATGCTTTAATTTCCTAGTTGGACTTGATACAAGTTGAAATAGCACTGCATGCTACATTTTATCCCTCTTTTTGCTGTCAGCCTTCTCCCATCCCCAAGAAAGAGGTGAGAGCATCATCCCTGGTTTTGGGTTTAAAATGTTATTTTGGGGGGCTGCTTCTCGATTTTCACTGTGACTAATAGCAATATCCCAATGGTATAAGATGTCTGCCTCCTGCGCACTGAAATGCTGAGATATTTTTGTGGCTCTTAGCTTGCTGCAGGCTGTGTGGATGGATGCCCAGCACCCTCCAGACCTCTTGAAATCACAGCAGAATTTTTACCTTTGATATCCTGTGATAGGGTAACAAATTTCATGTATCATGGAAAAGCCCCCACCTTTGTATTCGGGCCTGATTTTTCACTGCCTTGTGATTTGAATTTACTAATCCCTTGGTTTTGTGCTTTAAGACAGATGGGAAACTTACTGTTTTTTATTTTGTATTTTTACCATGTCTCTCCAGTTTCATTTCTTCTCTGGGTTTCTATGCCCCTTGTCTCTTAAATTTTTCAAGATCCTGATCACTCCCCTTCAATCACCTCTTAACTTTACCGTTTGATTTTGGGGAGCATTAGCTCCCAATGAGCATGGTACTGTAGATAAGTGTGAGCTTAAAAATAATATTTAATGCTTTCTCCTCTAATTATGCTTTTTAGCTTTTGTTTTTACTTACTGTTGACTATGGCTGGATATGGAGTAATTCATAATAGAGCATGTGTGGACATGCAGAGATGTTTTCCAGCACCTCCAAGATGCTGTTAGGCTCATGGGTATATAAAGATATATATAAAACTTTAATTCTGCTGCAGCTTAGAGCGTGTTTGTTTCACTTAGCACCAAAATAAAGTCCTGATAACAGAACTGATCCAACGCTCCTGTAAAGATAATGGGACTTGTTTCTCTACATGTTCAACTATAAAACTATGGCTGATTTCTCTTTGTAGCAGTAGGGTTTCCATCAAGCCTTGCGACCCAGTTGGGAAGGATTTCCTGATGCTCAGCATGCATATTTTAATCTTAAATTCATTATTCTGAGTGGCAGAAGCAGTGTTTGAGCTCTGGGGTCGGTTGTAGGCAGGCAGGGTTTCTCTTTAATAGTGCTTAGCTATGTCTTTACTAGAGTTCCTTTAATCTTCATATGTAAAAAATGCTGGATATTCTGCCCTATGCTGGTTTTTTGATGCCCCAAATTTGACATGCTCTTATGCCTCAGATAATGCTGTATCCAGTAAAGATATTCAGTAAACATTTATGTTCATGTTCTGAATATATGCATTTCAAGGTCTGGATCCACATTTTATGTCTTTTTTTTAATGTTTGAACATCACAAATTGTGTTTTATTCAGATCAGCCTGAGCATTTTAAGCTCTAAAAAGCATCCCTTTTAAACAAGAATAACTCGAACTAATGCTGCCTTTTCTTATGAGCCACCTCCCTGCTTAAGCCACATCTTTCTAAATATTGGATGCAGTAATAATGGGTTTTTTCCCCTTAAAGAGAAGCAAAATGAAGTCACTAACCCTCTTCTCTCTTGCGCTTCAGCTGAGTCAGAGGCCAAATCCACGTTACAGGGTTTTGCTGAGCTTGCTGCTGCAGCGAGCGTGCCGGTGCAGCTGTGGCAGCTCAGCCCTGCTCTGAGCTGGGTGACGGCATCCGAGAAGTGAGTGTGCTCGCGCCGCCAGGACAAGTCCCTTCGGTGACATGTGGTGCCGACGTTGATGTACTGCTAACATCATTGTGGTCAGGGCAGCAGAATTGTTTCTAAATGCACAACTGGGAAGTATCAATCTCCTCGTGGTGAACATACAGGTCACCTCAAGAGCAATCAGTAGCATCTCACCCAGTAATTAAATGAAAATATGAAGCTGCTGGACTCAAAAAAAAAACCAACCCTGAATATCTTTTTTTGTTTGTTTTTGCTTAATTCCTTTTGCCAACTTTGAGAGCTCATTGCTTTCTTCTCCAGTGAACTTGCATTGCTCCACCTTCCAGCAGGCCAGGTTTCAGCTATCCAGGGATGGGAGGAGTATATCTGTACATTTTTATTGGGAGTAAGGATGCCAAAAATCAGACTCTGGACTTCACTGCACTAGAAACTCTTGCATATAGTGGTAATGTCAGTGGTTTGGTTCTCGGTGTAAAGATGGTCTTCTAGGAATAGGACATTTGAATTTGCCCATAAACATAGTTTAGTTTTAAGTCAAGGTAGAAGTCTAAGCTGGTTTTTAATTAAACTCCAGTTTGAGGGGGTTTTGTTTGAACGGGCTATGTTTCATATTGTCTTCATCTTGTTAAATGAAAACCTCATGTTGTTTGGATGTAATTCCTGAATACTCTGCGAGGACCCTGCATCCATCAAAGGATGGCAGAGACTTTATTGTCGTACTCAGGAGTGAAGAATATTGTGGAGGCAGCCTTTCAGGGTGTCTCCTGAATTCTGCAGAAAGACGGTCATTAGAAGGGGAATACAGAAATCATACACAAATCATATAGAAGATTAATAGCTGAAACTTAATTGAATACGTCTAACGTATACATATGGACAGCAAGGATTTTACCCTAAAGCTTCTGCTTTTATGTGGACAATTTGCACAGTGTCCTGCAGACCAGCAGCACCCGAGGAATTCGATTGGTCAGTCACAAAGCCGCAGTTACTTCTCCTGGGTTGTGATTCTGAAGGCAATCCAACCAATAACTGGAAAAATGCTAGGAAAGAAGCAATAAGGGGATTTTTTTTTCCATTTAAGCTTTGGAGCAATTGCTCTGGAATAGTTCCTGCTGCTGCGTACCCACCTGTCTTGAAGTGGGAGCGTATATCTGAGTTATTGTGGAAAAGGTTATTAGTTGAGGACTTTAATCCCTCTTCGTATTTGGCCAACACAGCAAGAGGTTGTATTGGGGATGGAGGGGAGGGAGGAATGGACGGACAGATGTGGGGAACAACCCCACAGCCTGGGAGTGAGTGTTTCTGACCTAGCCCAGGGGAAAAAGAAGAGCAGAGGAGAGAAAATTAGCCAAAACCCTGCAGCTGAAGAAACCAAGGCCAGGAGGTATGTGATGACTGGCCCTCAGGTCACACACTATCTGTGGCAGAGCTGAAAAAGCCTAAAAAAGTAGAGACATTGAAAGAACCCTGGTCTTCTATGGTCATTTACTGGAGTATATTTAAAAAACCGAGAGCTAACATTGCTAATTTGTTATTTTGCACCAATCTTAGGAGTAGTAGAAGTTTTTAGTCTGGGCAGAAGACTTTCACGGCAATGTTCATTTTGCAGCTGCCAAATGTCGTACGTGGAGCTGGGGATGTCAAGAGGGCTTCTAGAACAGAGTGATGGTGTGGTCCAGGTTAGAATTATGCAAACGTAAAACTTGAGATAATTGGGGGTTTTGGGGGGAGAAAAATTATGTAAATCCCCCAGACAAGTAGTTCAAAAAAGTGTCATAATAATAAATATGGAAGGCAAGTAATGGTGTAGCAGGCACCCATCACCACCAAAATAAAGGTCTTCTGTTATCATCACAGCAAGGTTTATTGCTCTCCAGGTGCTCAGGACCAGCCCTGAGCAGGCAAAGCTGGGGCTAATGGACCCTGCATGTGATTAAGTGGCTGTCAGAAGCAGGCGGTTGATAAATGATGCTGACTGCTATTACTGCTGCACCCATCACTGTCTCTCTTCTAAATCACTTAGGAGAAGCTCACGCTCGCTCAAGAAATATGCAGTCTTTTACATTTGACTGGACTGCCATATAGAAGGATTTTTCCTGACTTGTGCTGAAAATGCAATGAGTCTTAGTCAAATATATGATTTTTAAATGCCTATAGTTTAGTAGTGACTGGTGAATGTTATTCTGCATGCCTACTGTGTCCTGGTTGCTCTACAGGAACCTAAGGAAAAAAGAAAAAAAAAAAAAAAAACGAAAAGAAAACATGAAATTCATAATATGGAGTTGTTCCTTATTTTCAAGATTATTTTTTTTCCAGTGGTATGTGTTACGTTTTGAACCTGAAAGGCTTTAGGGCTGTTAGAAACTCCTTCTATACCTGCACACATATGCATAGAGCGTGTATCATTGATGTAAAGGTATATGATGTTTCAAATAGTGAATTCAGGACCTTCTATGTTTTTTAGCAAAAATTTCCTTGTGAGTTGTGTCAAAGCACTTCAAGCTCTAATTCTAAAAATAATATATGTTGAGTTCACGTTAATTTTGGATGAGGAGAGTTGGAAGAACGTACTTCATTTTGAAGTTTTTTGCTGGTATTAAAAATAAAAGCAGAAGCAGCAACAAAAATGAATCGGATGGTTATAAAGGTGCACCATATTAGTGCAATTTTGATAATTTTTCCCTTTTTTTCATCAATTCTACCATCGAAATGTCTTACGATAGAGAAGTAAAAATGCAGCTTGGATTGGTAGGACTTTTTCCAACACATGGAGTAAGGTGCACTTCCAATATCACTGTTCCAAGAGTGAGTCATAAGTCTTGAAAGTGTATGATAAAAATTACGATTTTTAGACTCTGCTTTCTTCCAGATGCCCAAAAATAATCTGTGCAGAAGACTTCTCGAAGTAATCCAGTTGAAAATATATCTTGGAGGAGAGAACCTTTATAAAAGAGCAAGGGTTGGAGTTATTTTGGTGGAAAATAAAGAGTTTTTTTTCCCCTCAGCATTGGATGTGGGGACAGATCCTCACTTTTACTGTCAAGGGCCATGGCTCTGCTCATCTTGGAGCGGGGATTTCTACTAGCTGGAGCTCTCTTGGTTAGCCCTTACAGCACCAGCCAGTAATAGGGTGAACTACAGGAGAGTGGACCCCAGCGAAGCAGGAAAGGCTGTTCTATTGCTGCTCCTTTGTAATTAAATTATTATTTTCTTCTAGCAACTAAATACTAAGTATTAATTGATGCAAATACATCATATAGCGCATTAACAGCAAGCCAGGAAAAGCAAAGCCAGATGCAATGATGCGCAGCATCTGCAATAGGCATGGTCTGCCATATACCTAACCTGTGTCTGAACAAAAGTCTGGTACATCTGGAATTGTAAAATGCTGCATGGTTCCCTGTTGTCCAAGTGGTTCTTTATCATTTTCTTTTGCATCAAAGAAAATATTGGTGGTATATTAGCAGAAGAAATGTTCGTTTTGGTAAATGGTGCATCGGCTTCTGCGAAACCCTTTGAATTTTAGTTGGTTGGTTGTTTTTTTTTTTGCTTGCATACAATATTGTTACAATATCTGGGGGTATTTTTTAGGAGGAATATAGAGCAGAAGGAATTAGTTGGCACAACATAGACTACATAGACAACTCCAGCTGCATCAACCTGATCAGTAAGAAGCCGACGGGCCTGCTCCATCTGCTGGATGAGGAAAGCAAGTGAGTAGGAAACTGGTTTTGCTGGTGATATTTGTTTTTTCACATAAAATGTGTTTAGGTCTTACCTCTTGTGGTTTTTCCCAGAAAGATGCTAATAGCTCCCTGGGCTGATTTATCTGTGTCTCTGGTTTTGTTTCCAAGGTGGTAATGCAAACAGTGGAGACCCAGTGAGCTGAGCAAAAAGCCTTAACAAATAATAACTAAAATTCTGTTTCAAGAATTTCTTCTGTTAAAGGGAAAGGCAAAGGTTTCTGCTACTTCTCTCCTCGTATCTCTCCCTGTCTCTTGCGGTGTAATCATGTGAAGATGCTTGAAGTGGAGCAGAGTGAAGGGAGATCCAAGCACAGGAGTTAAAGCAGGTTGTGTGGGTGCTGTTACAGATATTTAAGGTGGATTTATCAATTTACTTTTAAAAATTAGGCCAGAGTGAACTGAGGGCATGTACATAGGGGCTGTGCTTCCACAGGATTTCGTGGGCATCAGGGTTGCAGCTCAGATTTCCATCCTCAGTTATATCCATCCAGCTTGTCCCACTAGAAGCTATCAGATGAGCACGTGGCTTCTGGATCTGCCTTTGGATGGAAAATTGTGAGCGTAAGGGATCTCTTGCGAGAGGCGCGTGCCAGTTTTCTCCATGTGAAGGGCCAGGAAAGGCCAGGTAGTTTTGCTGGTATCACCTTGGATCCATGTGGCTCCAGTCCAGGGCACGCGCTCGCCTCCCACCATTTGCTTGCAGGTTTCTCCTCCGTTTCTTGTCTTGTTGACCAGATGCACGGCAGTGATGCTTCCCCGGTGCCCAGTGGTACTGTACCAGGCTAAAACAGCTTAAATTAGGTAAAGTTGAGAAATATACCCCTGCCAAGCTGGAGATTTACATAAAGTTTGAGGGTGGAGAATTGGCTTGCTTTTACCAAGAGGCTTCCTCTCTCCTGTGCCAGGATCAGTCAAGTAACTCCTGAAACTGAAGTGAGGTTTGTAGGCAGAACAGCTCAATGTTTCATAAATGTGTGAATACCCCACAGAAATACAAGCAGTCTGAGCCTCAAAACCAATGACAGAAGCTTGGGGTTTCAAACACAGCTGCCCTGAATAATTTCCATGCAATGAGCATACAATGCAGTATACCACAATAAAAATATACCTATTTTTGCTTTTATAACTGATTTCAGACCATTACTAAGTCAGTTAAGAGTTCTTCAGACACCAGATATACCTTTTGTGTATTTGTGTATAACCACATGACAGCATGCAAAATAGTGCTTGCCTAGTTCTTCAGGCACAGAAGTGGAAGCTCAGAATATCTCTGTTTTCCTGTTTGTGGCCAAGGAAGATGTGTAAAACCTTTTTCACTGGGTTTACAGCTATTTTGTTTTTAATTCTTTCCACTCAGTTTTCCTCAAGCCACAAACCAGACACTGCTGGACAAGTTTAAGCGTCAACACGAAGGGAACTCCTACATTGAATTTCCAGCAGTCATGGAGCCAGCTTTCATCATCAAACACTATGCGGGCAAAGTGAAGTACGGAGTGAAGGTCTGTCACCCAGCTGTTCCCCAGCAGTTGTTTTCATTTAAATCATCTAGCTGTGATGGTGGAAGGAGAGTCCCAGAGGCTCCAGAGGGGCGTTTTGGGGAACGTTTGGCTAGAGAAGAGACATGGGGGTCAGGAGGGAAGTGTTTGGTGAAAAGCTTGGCTGAAATGAGAAGGTGATGGGGATTGTGTCTTCCTGATCTCTTCCACTTTGCAAGCTCTGTGTGTTGGCATTTTGGGGAAGAGTTTAGGGACTGCACTGAGTTAACGCTGTGTCCCAGGAACAGGTTGAAATTGGGTGTTTGGTAGCCTTCCGGGGCTTGGTTTGTGTAGAAAACTCAATGGTTTTTTCATCCTTAGCTGTTTTATGATACAAGTTACATGAACATAGGTCTCAGCATCTCACTGCTGCAGGTACTTTTTGAAGTCCCATGCAAATGATTTCAAATTTGACCCTGTTTCTATTCATGCCAACTATCAGCAGAAGCAGTTCTGGTGGGCAGGTGAGCCTGTATGAGAATCAGCCCTAGGATTTACAACTGCAAATCTGTAATTGTGTTTCTGATGCAATGAATGCATGTGACAAACTTAAGCATCAGCTTTGAGATGCTTTGCAGAGTGGTGCTTTGGGATAAAACAATTGTTTTCTGGACAAAAAGAGACATCCAATATGGGGGCAGAAAAAAAAGATAGCAGCAGGATTCAGTAGTTGTGCTGTCCCAGGGACAGCCTGGCAGATCTTACCCAGCGTATCTTGTAGATACTGTTTATTTTCCTTTCTCTCCTTCCTTTTTCTTCTTCTTCAGGATTTCCGTGAGAAAAACACTGATCATATGCGCCCGGACATTGTAGCTCTCCTGCGAAGCAGCAAAAATGCCTTTATCTGCGGCATGATTGGGATTGACCCCGTGGCCGTCTTCCGATGGGCAGTCCTGCGGGCCTTTTTCAGGGCGATGGTTGCTTTTAGGGAGGCAGGAAAAAGATACGTGGAGAAGAAAACTGGTACGTGTGCTGATCTCCTAATCCTAGCACCTGATTTTCACCAGCAGTTTAGGTCTAATGTATTACTACAGTACTTTAAGTAGCCTAACATCTTAGGAGCTCTTAATCTATTTTTTAAAAAAATAAATCATTAAACCAGTGTTTAGATTTTTGCTATGCAAAAGTCACATCTTAAGGTATGTTTGGATTTTAACACATTATAAGAAAATATTTTCACTTTATTGCTGCTTTAACTTTTCCTCTTTGTAGGATGCATGTGTAGGAAAACCTGAGTGATTCAGAGACATAAAAATTATTCAGCAAATAAGGCAAATTATTTTTGCTAGGATTTCTTGAACTGTTAGTTACGTCTGGAAACAAAAAAAGGCAATAATTCTTCTCTATAATTTTTCATGCTGTTCACCCTTTAAGCTGCAAGGGACCGTGTCTCTTGTCTAGCAAAATTCATTGCTTTGCAGTCATCCAGAACCACCTCATGCTGAACGTGGGGGCATTAAATTAAAGGAAAGTAATGGTGCATCATCATGCTGTGGCAGGCAATACCTGGCTGTGCTTTTAGACCATTTCTCTGCATAAAGCAATTTCCAAAAGATGGGTACAAGCTATTACTATTAATTTTTGGGCACAAGAGGGCTTGAAATTCATGATGAAATTAGAGTCTCAGCAGGGAAAATGTCAGCTGAGTTAAAATTAAGCACGGGGCTGCACCATGATGTTTTTTTAGTCTGAGAGCTGTGCATCAAGAACAGCTAGGGAGCCTGGGACAAGGAATGTAGATATGGAAACTGTACAAGTGGAAAGAATAATTTTCTTGTTCAGGGCAAATAATAGCATCCCAAGAAGAGCAGGAGGCAAAAATCAGCTTTCAGCTCATGAGGCTTTTCCTCTCGAACACTCAGGGGCAGCGTAAGAGAAAAGATATTTCTCATGAACCAGGGTCTGTCTGATAATGATAAAAATCTGTTCACAATCTTTGGGAGTAAGAACTAATTTCAAGCCCTGCTTCACTTTCTGTATCTCTGGCAATCAGTCGTGCCTGCCATGCTCACCTTCCCACTAGCTAGCTTTCTGCTTTTCATTCTTGATTTTGTGGCAATAATTTGCTTCTATCTATTTATATCTATATATATAAACATATAGGTATAAAATAGTCCAGAATGTTTTCAGACAGTTCCAAGACTCGGTTCTTGCATTGCCTTTTCTTTCTGTAGCAAAACTAATGAATATCAGGTAATGACTGATTGTATTTCTATAGATTCTATACATTTCTATGATTTCTAAACCTTTTCTATCCTGTGATGCTTCTTTTTTATCTATCTGGTATCCTTTAGCCTGCTTTCAAATGGTTTTGTGCTTTGTAACCCCTGGGTTTTGAGAAAGGAAAAGAAAAAAAAAAAAAGAGGGGAAAAAAAAAACCCAGAAAGCTGGGTAAGATTGGTCTTAAGCTTCCCAGCAATCCTCAGATAATTTATAGCCTGAATTTCTTTCTACGTGCATCTTCAGCCTGAACTGGGGAAAAGTCACGAGGAAGTCACCATTACATAGGCAGAACTAGTGGGAAGAGATTACCTAAATCTAATTCCTGTATTGAAGTACGCCATATCCTTGTAGGGAAAGCTTGCTCTAGCCCTACAAGTGATGGTGGAGCTGGGACTGCTCATGTCCAGCTGCCTCTGCCCTCACCTGTCCCCTCCTAGCGTGACTTCTGCCCAGGCAGCACTTAGCGAGGTGAGATCCGTAGCAATGTTTTCACCACACTTTTGCTGGTGACACCTCATGCCCATCTCCTGTTCAGTTGTCCTCCAGACCGCCCCCGTCCTGCCAGGGCATCACAAAGCGGATGGCTGTAGCAGAGGCAGGCCTGAGCAGAAGTCTTGGCTGGTGTCCCGCTGGTGGGGCATGCTGGTGCAACACGGCACATCCACTGCTGGATGCTGGTGGTCCCTCCTGCTCCCCAAAATAATGCAGAAAAGCCCCAGTCTGCTGCTTTGCATCTATGGCAGAAGGCATTTGTGAATTATTAACGAATTGCTAAAATTACCCCATCTTGATAGCCAAAAGCAGGCAACCAAAGACAGCATATGCTTTAGGTTAATTTTGTTCTTTTACCAAACCTTGCTGGCTTTAATTAGCCTGATTTGAGTGCCTTACTGCCCATGGACTGTGGAGCTTTTCATGAAATTACGGTAGATTAGCTGAGAGTAACTTCACACCTGTACAGTCATCCAAGTGTGCACGCTTAATATTTATGCCTAAGTTTGGAAAAGGCGTGCTGCCCCGTCCTGGGTTTCTGAGGTCCTGTCTGCTGCTGCTACCATCCATCAGGCAGGTGTAATGCTGAGTAGGAAAATATCTGAAGTTTTTTTTGTTTTTTATTTAATGTCCTTTGCACTCTTTTGTCTTTACCTGTCTGAAGGCATGTCCGAGTCATGCTTGCAATACCCAGTGGGGATTTTAATGAAAAATCTCCGGCTTATGTGTAAGCAGCTCTGCAAAATTTTGCTCTGCTTTCTTTTTGCATCATCCTTTTGGTTATCTTCTCTGTGCCAACCAGTACTACGGCTGCTTATGTAAGGATAATCAGCACTTTTTCCTGCTAGCTTTGGGGACTCTTTCTTTTTTTCATGCTGCTAATATCCTCGTAGTGCAGCTGTTGGTGACTGTGCAATCGTTCTTGGTAACCTGGAGGTGAAGAGCAGCAAAGCGGGCATCACCGTGAAGTTTGTTGTGTACCTTTTTCTTCTGCCTGAGAGATACTTCTTACAGTGCTGCCAGCCCTCCTCGGATTAAACATGCCAGGATCTGGCGAGCTGCAATTAGCTGAAGGGTGGACGACTTCAATAATTAGATTTTTTTATTATTATTAAGTTTATCAGGGAGGATTGAGATGGTCCAAAACAACTACATGTTTGAACTACATTTGTTAGTGAACTTTGATTAAAGGAACATTATCAAGCTTTTTAGGAAAGAAATCTGGCTGATTGACATTTTTTTGCTATATCATTGATATTAATTTATTATACAAAAGCCCCTAATTATTTGTTAGTGAAAACTTGATGGAAGAGCTGGCACTGTTCATATAAACCAGGCTGCGGAGACTCCCAGCTTTCTCATCTTGGTTTTGCTGGACACAAACCTAAATCCTCGCTCTGGTGAAGGGTTCGTGGTCCTGGGGCTGTGCCCTCCCTGGACGGGCTCTGCATTTGCACAGCCAGCAAGGATTGCTCCTTGGGTTAGTGCCCATTGCAGCTGACCTACACGGTAACCCCTTCTCGAAAATGCTCCCATTGACTTCTGCAGATTTATTCTTGATGCTGGGCACCAGAAAACCACCACTACCTCCCCCACCACGCCTCCTCCCCAAAAGAATTAAAAAAAACCCTTTGTGTTTGCCAAGGAAAAGTGACAGCACAGCAACCAAAAAATTGGTCTTTGAGGTCTCACTGAGCAGCATGAAGTGATGTTAATGGGAGGAACATGCCCCTTGACAGTTCCTCTGGCAAGTTCAGATTGGTTCTTTCTGATGATTTAATGCATTGGTATGAAATGCTTCCGTACATGCTGACACAAGGTGGCTCCTCGGTGACCTCATTGCCCCTCAACGGGAGCATGGCGTATCCCTTGACTTGGCCATGTAAACAATGACGGAGAGGTGCTGCCCATGGCACAGCGACCTTTTCTGTGGGACCTCCCCTCCAGCCTGTGATCAGAGCTGGGCTGTCAACCGTCCTCTTGCCCAGGCAGTGATGGTTTCTTCCAACTTTCGACCTCACAGCCATCCTGCCTAACTCCAGACTCTGTGTCCTCTTCCCTTGAGGAATATGGAACCCTTGTTTAATACAGATAATTTCTGGTTTTCCTTCTAATTGCCAAAATCTGAGCAAGATGTGGCACTGGGATGCAAGATAAGAATTTGAGGTGGCCATGTCCGGGAGCATCTGCACAGTGAATTGGGTATAACACCTGGCAGAGGCACAGAAAGGATTTTAAAAAACAATTAATAAAAATAAAGATTTATCTAGTCATCTTTTTTTTGCCCAGATAATCTCCAAGTGATTCTAAAGTGATTATGCTGTGGCTAATAAGGTTTATAAGTAGGGCTGGGATGTGGTCCAGCCCATCGCTCCTGTGCCATGGCACCATGTCCAGAGGACACCAAAGTTAAATTGTGTCAAGTGTGAGAAATGCGTGACCTTTGAGCTCTTGTGTCCTTCGGGCTTGTTCTTTACCCTCTCCTGATTTCTGCTTTTGTAATCTTTCTTTTCTCTCCTTTTTTTTTTTTGTTGTTTTTATTTTGCTTCCCAAGGGCATGATGATGCAGTGCCATGTGCGGTTTTGAAAAGTGTGGATAGTTTTAGCTTTCTCCATCACCCAGTTCATCAGAGGAGCTTAGAGATCCTGCAGAGGTGCAAGGAGGAGAAGTACAGTAAGGCTCCACCACCCACCCTTCCCTCTGATATGACACTCACACACCAAGAAATGGAAACCAGGTGCATTCAGTGTAGAAAGGGTAAAAGAATAAATGCCCAAGAAGCCTTGCAGGATTGAATCATCTGCCTTATAGCAATGTTGAGCATATTGGGAAATTATTAGGCAGAGTTCGGAAAGTAAAATTAAATGCAAGCCCGTGTCCCTTGAGATATCACGTCATTTTGTTGGTGGTTTCCCTGTTTACTAACTGACGTTAAGTCAGGATGCTGATGCTGGGGTATTTTTTGTGTGTTTTATTGTTGTTATCACGTGTGTGATAATAAGTTCAAATCATTGCAGGTCTGGTAGGAATATTGCTGATATAAGGCACATGGCTGATACAGCTGGAATTTAACTTTATTCTGATTTCATTGGACTTGAAAAATAACTCTAGCTTGTGAAAATACTGTCTCTGAGGGCTTTTACTTAAAACTAAAACATTTGGCAAAGTTATTTTACAGAATGAGTCAAGATGCACTTGGTCTCCGTTTCTTCCTCCTCACTCCTCTGTCACGTAATAAACTCATCCTGCATGACAACATGGACGCTCTTGCCTGCACTACTTTATTTTATATACATATATTAAAAGAATGCATATTTGGTGCTCATATCTTTAGGTATATAATTTTTCTGCCATTATTCTCTTCCTTCGTGTTGCACATTAAAACTTACAGAAATAGAGCACTGCTATGTGCAGTCTGCAAGGGCAGATCCTCAGCCCAAGTAGCTAACTTAAACATTTTGCAGCTTAGGTGTAAATGCAAAACACCCAGGTTTTTTCCGCAGACCTGAGCACGGTAAGTAAAGTAGTTGCATGTTAAGCCCCCACAAATACACTTTTCCTGCTAGAAACCTTATATCAGGTGTCCGTGCTTCCTGCAGCATTTAGCACTGGGGGGAAGCAGAGGTGTTTTAACTGTTAATTTAGACTTTAATGCTTAATTTAGACTGCATTACTTTTTTTATATAAGTTCCCACCATTGCCACTATTGCTACAAGGAAATACAAAGCAGTAATGCAAACACAGCACTAGCTTTTATTAAGTGTTGGTGTGCTAAGTGACCTTGCTGACACTACTAAGAAACTATTGAAAAAGAAGGTGATTATGAGTAATTTTAATTGCAATCAATTCATCAATTTAATTGTAATTTGTAAGTTAGCTTGGCAATATAGGAAGTTTGAAGGGGGGTAATTTGCAGTTGCTTAGGTGTGAAGAGGGAAATTCATACAACTCGAGACACTTCGTGCTTTAATATGAAACGGTGACATTGAGCTCAGTGTTGAGCTCAGCATTTTAAAACCTCACTCCTTCTAGACTAGTCGACGCAGATTGGTCTCTCTTAAGGTAAAACCAGTACATGGATCTGAGAGTAACATTGCTGTAGTTTGTGAACTGGCCAAGAGCATCTGACCAGACAAACGAGTAATTCATGTTCTGCATTCGGAAATCATTCGCATCTTCCCACGGGGTGTGCTCCTGTGAGCTGCTTCCCCAGGCTCCATGGCTTTGGCAGGCTGAGCTGGGGTTGGAGCATGTATAATTTTTCAGTCCTGAATTCAGCGGGCTTGGAGGCCCCACAGGCGAGGATGTTGGGGCTGAGGTTGGCCCTGGGGACTCAGCTTTTCCCAGGAGTCAGGTAAGGTTACATCGATGTCATCCCTGAGAGAGGGACCAAGTTGGTCATCTCCTTGAGATCAACTCAAGATGAGTTGTGCAATTACTTCTAGCTGTGCACACAGAGAGAAAACTAATTGATTTGCTGAATATATTGAGATTCCATTTAGGTCACTTGGTATTCATCTTGTGTAGCCAGCTGATCGCCCTTCCCTTACCATCTGAGCTGCTTCACTGGTGTCTTTCAGTCTATCAGTTAATTGATGGTCTTCCATCAGAGCAGGGCACTGGGTTTAGACATCTCTGAGTTCAGGACCAAAGCTCTGTGGGTTGATGTTCATGGGTAAGGAGTAGACTGGGATTATCCAAAGCTCTTCTCAGTGAGGGCAAAGACCTATTAGGCATATCAGTCTGTCTTTCTGAAATGATAGAGCTGAAGAAAAGAGAATGTGCTTGAAAAATCAGAATAATTTTATCCCTGAAGTGTAAAAAAGATCAGCTTGCATCTGAGCAGGGCAAAGGGAGTGAGTGGTTTTCACTCACACCACTGTTCCTTGCATGCAATGTATTATTTGTATAATATGTACAATTCAGTAGCCTGTATTCACTGTACAGAATTCTCAAAGCCACATGCGACTCATCAGCTCAAATCTAAAACCTTTTTACCTTTCATTTCTAAAAACCCCTACTCTGTTTTCCAGAAAAGGGGCTACATCAATATGACAACTTCCATTCAGCTGTGGCATGTATGCGTTTCTTCTTTTAAGAGCCAGGTGATGGCACAGTGTAGGGAAGTGGTGCTGCTGGCAGGTCGGCTGGGTTTGGTACAGCTCAAGCAACCATCTAACCCTGCTTGTGACTGTAACTGTCATTGACCAGAAAGTCACTTAAGGTGCTAAGCTTGCAGAATCATGATGCAGTGTTAATGCAGCTGTTATCTGGAAGCTTGCAATAGAAATTCCCTGCTCCCGAGCAATGCAGGGTGCAGGTGCAGTAATATTTTGACACAAACTTGTCTTCCCAACTTCAGCCTGACTTGTTAGATTAGAATGGTGGTTTGGCCTTTTTCTTTCAGGGATTCCTTTGCTGGGGCATGCGGGGAAGTAAAGGAAGACAGTTTGCTCCAGAAAGAAGAGCATGGACAAAAAAAATCTTAGAAACACCAGTGAAAGACCATTTCTCATGGAATGCTTTATGTTAGAGAAGCCTTCTGTGCCTTAATGCAGAAAGTATCCAGGCATATATACTATATATAAAATAGATGCAGCTATATGTTAGGTGCTTTCTTAGTGTAAAAATAGCTACAAAAAATACTAATCAGCTTTCTGATTACTCCCATTTCTGCCTCCCCCTTTACAATTGGGTTTTCTGTGCTCTAAGCAAGCAACTTTTGGCACATAAGTCCCAGCCTTGAAAGAGGTAAAAGAATGCGCCTAGGATAAGAAATGTAGCAAAAAATGGGTTAAATGGCAAAAAGAGGGATTAAAAAGGAGGTTGAACTCTAGGCATAGCTAGGTACTTGGATAGATTATTTGGTTTGCTTTCTAAAATCCTCCAGAGCTGGAGATTGCAAAACCTTCTCATGCAGGGGTGATTCGGTCCTGCCTTGGAGCACAGGCAAGATCAAAGATGACCTGTGGCAGCACATTCCTGAATTTTCTTTTGCTTGGACCTCTAGGATATTTGGACACCTTTAGATACAATAATTTAACCAAGTGGAACATCAGCCTTTTCAGGCACTGCCTGCCCAGTGTTCCGGCTTCAAGACAAACCATTAAAAAACCTCAACAGGTAAAGGACAGTTGCTGTCCCATTAAGGGGATATTGCCTGCTGAGGTTTGGTAGGAATTCATCTCCTTAGAACTGTCAGGCTCTGAGGAACCGGCACACCAGCAGGACAGGTGCAGACCTCTCTATTTGCTTTGCGTTCATCTTCAGAATAAAAGGGTCCTTAGGACACCATTTAGCTCAGCATCTGGGCTATGTTAAATAGGAAGATGATAAATGTGGGGAGGAGGGGTATGCTATTGCTTCTTCCTGTTCTGTTACAAACTATAGTTTAGACTTCTTTCTTTGGTAAAGGAATATACTTTTTGCCCATGTTCAGGTGAGCGCTGCGATGTTTTCTGTCTCACAGAAGTGATTTCAGGACAGTTAAAAATTGCTTAGTGGTTTTCATGTCGAATTTTACTTTATCGGGTCTTTAAATATCTGTAGTTTAGTGATTTGAAAAGTGTGTTGTTGTCTTCTGTCTTCCTAAATGCTTGGTTGCAAAACATTTCTACTTTGTGGAAGCTAGAAATGTCTGCTTCTGTAGCCATGCATGATAACTTTCTTGGCTATTTATTAAATATACATTTTTCTAAAACTATCCCTATCAAAGGATATAGGTTCAATAGGCAATAAAGCCTCCCTGTGCAGCATATACTACTTGCCACACATGTCCCTGTCCATATGTCTGCAGGAAGGGAAGAAGCGTACAAGGAATAAACTACCATTTTTCCAGGGATCCTACTTACGTTCAGGTGTTTGGCCCATGCAAGCAACTGGGGTGTCCCATGCACAGTGGAGAGCTTAGGGACATTTTGGACATGCAGGTCACAGGTGGCTGGGCCCCCCAACACAGCAACCTCTTCCTTCACCCCATTTGCTTACTAGCTGGGGGACAGCGTGTCCCTAGCACAACATGCATGTGTGGGTGGGGAATTAGTAGGCTTGAGCAAACAGCATTACTCATAAGGGTGATGACTGAAGCAGAGAGGTAGAACTTAGTAGACAATGGGTATGTCGGCATCCTTGGCACCCTTGTATGCGCAGCATATGCCATGACACGTACATGCTCCTCCTTGCTGTAGTCAGTGCTAAGCTATGGCTGTGCTAATTGCTTTTTGGCAAAGAGCCAGGCAGAAACATCTTTTTTTATGTGCTGTTTTAGGTATTACTCGGAAGAGCCCGCGGACACCGCTCTCAGATCTCCAGGGAGTCAATACCATCAACGAGAGGACCCAGCGGTAAGCCTCTTGCTTTTATGTTGGCACGGCAAGGAAATCTGGGGTGGGAGAGCACTGCCTGTTGTTAGCAATTATTGTATTAATGTTTCTCCCAGCTTGCTTATTGATTTTGTCTTCTCTTCATTCCTTCTCTGCTATGTGATCATATCTAAATATCTTTCCTGACTGAACAGCAGGCAGGGAAGGCAACTTCCCTGCATCAAAAGGCAGCACTTGTCATTGGTGTGGTGTATGAGGTGGTAAGAAGCTTGCAAAAAAAATTAATGAATGTGCCACTGTCAAGGAAATAAATATTTACCAAGGATTTTATTGGTGCAAAAACCCCAATGATGTGTTTTGGTACAGAACTGCGTGCAAGTGGTGTGGAGGATCTGGGAGGTTGTGAGGCTTGAGATGATACCCTGTTAGATGCTTGCTTGTTTTTATGGGAAAGAAACATGCTAACTTCACAAATGCTTTTACAGTTTCTATGTACAGGTTTAGTTTTTAATCATTCCTTGAAGGTTCTGGCCATTGAAACAACTACTTAATAAGATCTTTTTGTTTGAGAGTCAGGTCTACGCTTTGAGATGCATCTGTGCCTCTTCTGCAAAAAGTATTCCAAATCCATTTCAGAATTAAATTGCTTATGAAGAAAAATACCTTCATTTTAAAAGGGATATCTGGGCACTGATCCTCCTCCTTTTCTCCAGCTACTCATGTTATCCCTCTGCAGACCCCAGAAAGTCCAATTATCCAAATACCACCTCTAAAGGGGTATGGTGCCTCTCTGCTTCCCTCTGAACAGATGTGTGTGTGTGCTGGGGAAAGATATGATCAAGCATCCTCAGTTCTTTAAAATGATTGCTTGGAGCTGCAGACACTCAGGTGTAACTTCATGGCTGCTCTGAGTTTCACAAGAAGTCTGCAACAAGTCAAGAGGAGTCTGAGACTGTCTCCTGAAACATGTCCATCAAATGCCCTGTAATGGTCCTTGCATCTCGGTGTGCTTCCCTTCCACCCAAAACAAAATATCCTCTAAATATATTATAAAACCTAATTTTTTACTGACTTTAATGCCAAATGGCCAAGACAGAAATCAGATAAATGTTGTTCCTTTTTGTTCTAGGGGAACAAAAGTGGCTTTTATTGTCTAGCTTTGTTTACCACATGCCCTCTTGAGTGCTAGCAAGACTAGAATATCCCTCCTGCCCTGAATGTCCTCCCTTTGAGAGTGGTGGTGCCGCCCTGCTGAAGGAGAATTGTATAAAATTCCATAAAATTGTTGGATCAAATTAATAAATTTGTGCCAGTTCTCGAGTTTGGGCAGAAATCCAGCTTGTGCAAGCAATCTCACCCTGTCATGGGAAGGTGGTGCAAACCCTGGTTGTCCTCACACATCAGTCTTTCCCACCCCTCCTTTTCTTTCCCCTAATGCTGTAGCTGCTACAGCTTTAATCTGTTGGGTTAAGAGGGTAGTAGGTACATTGTAACATTTGAAGGAGAGAAGGTTGATGTCTCCAAAGGTGACGTTCACTGTTTCTAGCATGTCTGGTTGCACAGGTTTCCCTAAATATGATGTAACGTGAAACTTTGTCCATGTGGAGATCTTCATGTGTAGATAAGAGAAGTTCTGCAGTTTCTCTAGCAAGCCTTCAAATTTGATGTTGCTGTAATGAAGAACATCTGTGAAATGGGATGGGGCTTTTCCTGACTGTCCAGGTCCAGTTTTGGAGGCACGTCGGTGCAGGAGCTCGGGCTGCCGACATTTTCATAGGCCAGAACATTTCAGTTATCTCAGTGAGGGGCCATTGTAAAGGCAGGGAAACTCCTCCTGTCCCAGGCACTGAGGGGGATGTAGTTCTTTACTGTGTGGTTCAGTCTGTGGTCAGCTCTTTTTATTTGGCTTAACCCAAACCAGCACAGCAGACAAGTTGCCTTAAACAGCTGGGATCAAGGGCAGCAGCTACTGTGTCTTCCTTCATCATCCTCAGCAGTTGTATCCTAACAGGGTCAGGACAGACATTTTATTCCCTTTACTGATGTATTTGCAGAAAATATACTTTTGAAGCTGTTCTAATTCCCATGTTCCTCCTGGTGTGTCCTCAGTAGCATGGTCCATGATCTTCGATTCTCTTGGACATCATCAGTGATGGGTCCCCAGATGTCATCCGTGCCTCTTCCTTCTGAGAGCATAAACCGGACCTCTCATAACATCTCTACAACCCAGCCTGCACTTTCAGAGTAGGCAGAGGATTTTGATCTCTTTCATTGTGGATGAATTTGGCCTGAAGAATCATGTCACACTTGATAAATGTTGGTATTTCAGTTAAATTGCGCTTGTTGAGCAAGAAGGGGTAAATACAGGGGTGAAGGTAACACATGTAGAAGAGAGATTTGCTTTAACAGCTTTCCAACAGATAGACAGGCAGGTGATTTATGGAGCTAAATTAAACAGGAATTTGCTTTCAAAGCCATCTCATGATCATGCGGTTGCTGATAAGTCTGCGTTGTACATCCAACCCACAGGATAGCCTGGGGCTTGCTTCTAAAAGCAGATCTGAGTTATGACATCATGCAGGAAGTCACTGTGGAGGCTTTAGCGAGCCAGGCGCTCTCCTCTGATCTCAGGAGAGAGCGACGGGTGGTTTGCACATGCTGGCAGGGGCGGATCAGGCTTCAGCGGGGCGCTGGGAAGCCAGCGTGCCTTGGAAGCACCTGCACTGCCCGTCGAGTAATGAAAGCCATGCCATTGCTAACCCAAACCGCTCGGGCTGTCGGTTTTCCTGATGGTTTATGTTCATGAAACTTTTGTGTGCAGTGATGTCTAAGGGGCCTGCAGGAAAGCAGGTGTTGATCAGACTGTCTTGAAACAGTTGGTTGGGCTTGGTGAGATGATTGACCTCCCAAGTACAAGAAGGGCTACGTCGATTGCTATGTGCGCCGTCCTAAAGCGTCCATAATAAACAGAGCTCTTGGTTTATGTCTTTTTTTCCCCTCTATTTTTTCTTCCCCAAGGCCACCTGGGAGTTTCTGAGTTTTTCTATTCCTTGTTGTCTTGTTGTGAGTCCATATATCCACAGCCGGTCTCAAGCCTGGGAGTGCATTGAGGTCAGCCACGATTGATGATGGGTTGTAGATTCCAAAAGTGGCCATTGATGTTCAGTGGTACCCATCAACTGGTGATTTTTGTTTTCCTCCTGCAAATAGGAGGTTTGTGATGGATGGGACCTTAGCTGTAAAGAGACAGAAGGTGGACAGGGGAGATCACCTGGATACTAACACTTCTTGCTGGCCTTCCTTTAATTGAACAGGCTGCTTAAAAAAAGTAGGTCCTGGAGCACTCAGCTAGAGGTTTACTTTGCTGTGATTCATCCTTTCTGTTAATAGTGGTACATGTGAAAATACTGATTTCATGGGGCTAGGAAGGAATTTGGAAAGTGCTGCAGTGAGGCAGCAAGGTGACTTGTACTCCAGCATCATGTTGCTCCAAGGCTGGCTCCAGGAAAGAACAGATTTACAGGCTTTATTTTTTAATTTCCATGTGGCATTTGGTATTTGCCTTTCCTTCAAATCCAGACTCTAAGGCTAAGGGCTGCCTTGTTGCTAGACCTCAGAAGTGACCGGTGCCAGGGGGCCTTTTTAAACCACCATGTCCTTCAGCATCAGAAGACTGGTGCTGCGTTGAGTCTCCTCCTATTCCTATTCCTCCTGTCTGAGGTAGCTTGGGGGGCAGGTTGCAGACCCCACATCCTTCCTTAGATCATCTTTATTTCATATGATGGTTTACACAAGGCTGACAAAGAGTTTAAAATATTAGGGGGGGAAAAAAACCAAACAACCCACAAACAAAGAAAAAAAAAAAAAAACAAACCCCATCACCAAACCCGAAGTATTGCAGTTGGGTGCAGCCCAGGAGAGGCTTTGCATAACCCCAGACACCACAGGAAGGCTCCTCAACTCTGGAAATTACTTGCCCTGATGTGGAGTTTTGTTGAGTACCCATTTCCTTTCCTCCAAGAGAGGATTTTGGTTCCTCTCACCATTCCCTTCAGTCCTTCAGGCGAGCATTTTGGGACACCAAAGCAGCTCTGCTCCATGGCAGAGTGGACAAAATTTGCCAAGTGATTTGTGATCAGGGACCAGTGAGTGTTTCTGGGCCAACCCAGTGGTGCAGCTGGGGCTGGCATCCTTCATTTGCGGCAAATGATTAATCTGTCACAAATGATACTTGCTTTTTCTTTTCCTGATGAAACGAGTGCATGAATTGAGAAGACAAAGTCAGCACCAGCATCATCTGAAGTAGTGACTCTGTTAATGATGGCAAGGCTGATAGGAGGGGTCATCTTGTATTCTTCAGATCACTGAGGTGTCCGTAGACCCAAGCCTTCTGTCTGGGCAAGCTGGAAGCTGTTCTCCTGCAGATAGTTCGATTCTTTTATGAATATTTGATTTTTGAAAGGTGCTTAGGTAGCCGAATGTTTCATCCGGTGTCTGGCATCATGAGTTCATCCCATGGGAGCGAATGAATGCTGATAAGAATAAAGCGGCGACTCTCATTTTCCACTGATGCACTGATGGATTATTTTATTATCTCTTTTTTTTTTTTTTTTTTTTTGGTCGTAGAACCAGGGGGGTTTATATCTTCCTAACACTGCGTGGTGTTTGGTGTTGCAGTGATGCCTATGCGGTTGGCTGGAATGGCCGGATGGGGATGCGGCACAGCAGGCTTGCCAGCCCAGGCACCTTCCTAGACAAAGATGGGATATTTGTCAACGTGACCAACAGCAAGCTGCTGGAGAGGGCCCATGGCATCCTCATGTCAGTACAAAAGGAGGGGATTTTGGCTTTATTCCTGGAGCTTAATGAGCAGCATGGGTAGTTAAAGGAATGTAAATAGCCAGAATATAAAAATATCAGGGTTTCCAGTAGACTTGGAGACGTTTCACAGTTGGGTCAAAGCGAACCTGGTGTTTTATGCACCTGATTTATTTAACTCTTATCATTCATTTGTAATGACAGACGCAGGGAAGAGAGAGAAAGAATGAATCTGCTGGTCAAACCAGTCTCAAGATATGACAGTGATGTAATGCAGTCACATTTTTTAACATAATATCAAAGTTTCCATTACGAATTAGGTGGGGAGACAATGTTGATGATTCACACTGCAGCCTCATCAGAAGTTTCAGAGAACATCGCCAGGGTGGCTGGAGTTCACACGGGGTATGAGAAAGCAGGAGGGTGGTCAGTCGTTTTGCGATGCCGCTCCCTTACTTTACCCAAATTACCGGCATCCCCATCATTTCCAGTGTAAGGATTCCTTTTAATTGGATACCTTCCTCTCAAACCTGTGCCACTACATTTGTAAAACTAGTTTGTAGCATGCGGAAGCTGCCCAGTTTCAGTGCAGGTTATAGGAAGCAGCTGCTAAAGGGGACTTGGAAGGGCTTGTTTCATAAACTCCTCCATCCTGCCGTTGCACGTGTAGATTAACCTGAGCCATTTATTATCTCCCCAGGCGAAATAAGAACTTCAAAGCCAAACCCAATCTCCCAAAGGTGAGCGTGAAGCAGCATTTTTACCTGCTGGTCCATGGGTTAAGGCTGTAGGTACAGTGATGAGATGCTGATGGGTATGAGGAAGATCATTTGTGTCTACATCAAGACCTTTGTCAGCTCAGTTGTGTTCAGAGCTGTTTAATTTACAAAAAATGAAAGGATTTCAGCCCTGATTTGTGCTGGAAGAGTATTGTATGAGCACTTGCTCATACTTTCTTGGACCTGCTATGTCTCCTTTTTAATTCCTCCTGGGAAGGAGTACATAGGTGCTGGCAAAATCTGATAATCAAATCTCTAAACTAAAATGAGCGCGTAGGTTATGCAGGAGGGCTGGTACCTGATAGACAACAGGCTTGTCTGATTCAGTTTCCTTCCATCTTGGCTGCATTTACTGTATTTTACAAGATGCCAAGAGATCTGTTGTATCTAGAATAATGCTTGTTGTGATCCTTGCTGGTGCTGTGTCTGTCAATGGTCAGAATGGAGGATCAGGAGGAGCAGACTTTGGGTTTATGCATGCACATTGCACCCAGATTGGCACAGATACAGTTAATCAATGTACTGCTCATTAACAGTGAATTGTTTGTCTGCAGCCTTTAGTGGGTGGGAGAGCCAAAATTTCCTGTGGTCAAAGATGCCCTTGGCAAGTCCTCAGAGGAGCTTGGGAGGAACATGATGTGGGGAATCTGGCTCTGGCTAAATAGAGCAGAGCTACATTTCAAGCCATCCCTCATTGTTTCCCAGTAAGATTAAGTAGGGTGGTCACCTGAGGAAGCCCTGCAGAGGATATAAAGAGGGATAGAGCAGACAGCATGGTGATAAGATCCAGTTATTCTTGTATTTATCAAGAACAAATGGAGTCTCTCTTTTTCCACAGCACATGCTGGATGTGAAGTCCCTCAAGCACCTAACCAACCTGACGCTGCACGACCGCATTACCAAATCTCTCCTTCATCTCCATAAGAAGAAAAAACCGCCCAGCATCAGTGCCCAGTTCCAGGTAATCCTTCGCCTTTGATACAGAGAGGTGAATTAAAAGCAAATACCTGTTCTGGGTCCCCAGGGTGCCTAGGAGGATGCTTGTAGGCCCAGTCCTGTCCCATCCTCACCACCTTTTAGAACATGAATTCGGTTGAGGATGTGGTTTTGTTAGGCTGGGAGACATCTTGCAGGTATCTAGTGTAAATGGAGAGAAACAAGAGCAGTGGTGGGGGATGATGCGGTCAAGCAAGTGTGCATCCCTGTCCTCTGGTACCTCACTTTCCAAAATATTGCATCGTGGCACTTTGCCACATCCAGCAACCACAGAAACCCAAAATGACATTTTCCCAGTCTTTTTACTTGTATTCAGTGTCTGAAATTGAATCTGTTTTTAAGCCAGCCAGAATGTGAATTTTAATAGGTAGGGGTGGAAAGGTCAAAATATTGCTGCATTCTCTCCGGGCAGGCAGAATAATTCAAAGGAGGGATCAATAACAGCATTTTTTGTGTTGTGGGTGCTGTGCACCAGCCAGCCAGCCCTAGGAATAGCTGCAGTGAAAATAATCCTCCAATATGTGCATCAGGGCCTGGAAACTGCTAGAAGACACATGCACAGGCAGGTGGTAATATTAGAAAGCAGCTTTTCAGTTAAACATTGGTTTCTAAGCAAGTCTGGCTTGGTTTTGACTTGAAATTTTGGGTTGGTTTTTCTGGTTTTGAGATGTGGCTCATTTTTAGAAAGTCTCTGTGTAGAACTGGGTAAGATTAAGTAATTAAATGCATACAGACACACACACATATAGAAGCCTACTTAACTATAATGTGCAGAATACACATCTGTGTGTGAGTGTGTGTGTACATATATATATGTAAAGCTTAGTATAGTCTAATGGTACGCTGGTTAAAATACACTTCTGCAGAGTTTAATTCACACAGTACCACAAGAGGATGAAGCAGGGATGTCTTGGAGTGAAATGCCTTCCTGAAACCTGTTTGTCCTTCAGACAAAACCCTGAAAAGCTTCAGGGGGTGTGATTGAAATTTTTTTTATATATTTTTTCAGTGCATACAAATAAAAGAACACTCAGTGCTGTGAAGATTTCCCCCCTGCCCCTGTGCAGCAAAGCAGATCGTTCAAATACCCTTCTTAGACTTTCTGATGTTCCCCAGCAATGACTTGACAACGTAGGAGCTGTGCCTACTACACAACCTTTTTTTCTTTAAAAGAATAAAAACATATTTAAGTTGAAGGCAGCTTTGGTGTGACTGCCTGTGTCTCCTCTTAGACAGATGCTGAGCATTCCAGCCCTGATTTCATTTAACACTTGTAAGAGAGAAGCATTTTCTCGAGAGAGCAGCCTGGTGCAAACCAGTGAGATCACTTGTTTATCAAGGGCAGGCTAATACAATTGCTGTGCATGGAACTGGGTCACAGGCAGAAAATACAAATGTTTCCTATCCTGGGGTTTTGGTGGGTTGGTTGGGTTTTTTTGCTGATAAATGCTGCCTTGTGGCTAATGCCTGAACACCGGGCTTGCCATCTCCTATTGAACACCATCTCCTATTGATTTTAACTATACCTATACTTAAGGTAATCTATAGGTGAAATAGCTGTATTAGAGGATGCTGTAGGAGCAGTGATGGCTTTCACAGTTGAAAACTAGACTGCTGGTACCTAAACTGCAGCACGGCAATTTATAGCCTATGCTTTTATCCTGCATGCAGGCTGTTGCCCTGTCTAGCACGGGGTGATGCTGAAACAATTCGTCACACCCTGAAAGACCAAATACAGGTGGTGAAGGAGCATGTGGGTGGAAAGTTTTGCAGGCAGAGAAACAAAGGAGCAGGGTACAGGGTTAATCCAGGGACCTTGCGTGTCCTTTACAGATTCCCGATGACCAGAGCTTGCGCCAGATGGCAGAGGGTGCCTGAACCATCTGCCGTGTGCAGGATGTCGCTGGCTGCTGATGAAATGGAAATACCCCCTCCTACGGGGCTGGTGATCACAGTATGGTCCAATTTCCACAATTGCCAGTGCCAGGAGTGCTTTGCTTGCCGGGCTTGCGGCAGGACTTTGGCAAAGGGGTTGCATCCCATGTGTACCCCGCTTCCCTCCCACTGGCCCAGTGTGGGTCACAGTGGGATGGTGCAGCATCATTGCTGATTGATATCTCCTCATAGGCTTTTATTTTCTTTTTTTTTTTTGTAAAAAAAGTGATTTCAGTCTACTTTTAATAAAACCAGGAGCGTGCCAGTGGAGGCCTTCTGCGTTGCGGTGTTCCCACTGCTCCCTGGGACGGGAACGACAGGCACATTTGCATGCAGTTAATAGACACACAACGCAGCTGCACCACACATGCATGGATGGATCCCTTACTCTTCCCAGATCCTGGATGTACATAAATTTTTCTAAACATGAAAGGCTTCCCATCAAAATGTCTTTTAAATGATCAGGAGTAGAAAAGGCTTCCTGCAAGCAGATCTGTAGGCGAAATGCTTCTTTCTAATATCACGCCATTTTATTAACATATATATTCAAAAATTTATAACTCTGCTTATAGTAAATATGCAACAGAGTATCTTTTACACAGCTGAGTTTTAAACACTATTAAAAGCAGGAGTAATCAGCTCTGGAGTACGTTACTAATACTATGTCAGTAATGTGCTCAGCAATTGGAGATACTAGAAGTATTTATAGGGCACAGTGAAAAAAATGCAGTCAAGGAGCCTGGCCAGCCGCAGACTGACTCAGCATGCTCTCATTTTCAGTATGTTTTTATTCAAAGAGCTTGTGCTTCGTCACAGAGGAGTCAAAGATTTGCGAGGTGGAGGAATAACTCAGATTGATGTCCTGCTGGACATCAGTTGGGTTTAGCAATGATGCCAATATAAATTCATTTTTATGGGCTAGACTCCTAATGGTGATGCAGAAATAAGGGGAAATATAAAATGGGAACCTGGAAAACCCTCAGTTCTCAGTGATCACAATTGTGCATTTCAGCAGAGAAATACGGCCAGGAATATGCCTGCATTAAAGTTACTCTCCTCTAAAAACGACCTATGAAGTGTTAGGGTTCACAGGCTTCAAAAACTATTGCAAATTCCAGATTGCAGATCATGGTGAATTCCAGATCTTCCCCTTGCAACGCTGTCATTAAGAAAATTCATTTTTAAAGCAGCAATAAATGCTGCGTGGACTCACTTTTGATAAGGGAAAATTTTATTTATATTTAAAAACCATCAGTGGTTATTTGGTGCAAGGTGTGACTCCTTGTCTTGGGGCTCCCACTCAGGTCTAGAAGAGGTTTGTTGCAGAGCAGGGTGTGACTTTGGGCTTCAGTGGCTGGTGTGAAAAGGTTGAACCAGGGATCTTGAAATACAACCCAGCATTATATTTCTCTCAAGCTAATTTGGTGGATGCAGAGATAAAGCCAGCCAAGTTGCTTGAGCGGAAATACTCATTTTGGGGAAAGATTTCCCGTATGCCTGGTTTACTCATCATTTATTCCGATTTTTATTTATTCTGATTTAAGCCCTTGGATTTTCATTATTCATTGTAGTCTATTCTCCATTTCCCAACTGAAGATGTCTTCTCTGTTGCAGGCATCACTCAACAAGCTGATGGAGACCCTTGGCCAAGCAGAACCTTATTTTGTAAAGTGCATTCGATCCAATGCCGAAAAGGTAAATGCCGTCCTGTGGAAGTGGTCCAGATAAAAATAATCTTTGAAATATTTTGTAAATTTTTACAGGGGGGTAGAAAGAAAAGAAAGCCTCAAATCAAGTCGGATTTAGAAGATATTTGTATATGAGCAATGGGAAGCGTAGATATTATCCCTTGTGGGTTGCTCCTGATAAACTGCACTGGCTCTTCTTGTAATTGAAGAAACATGCAGATGAAAAATGTATGAGTTGAATTTGTGTGAAAAATATATTGGTTTTAATAAATGAATTTGACTCCTTTGAAGCTCCTGCCATCTGTAATAGAGATTTACAGAGCCGTGAATTCACTTGTGCTGTTACTAAGCCCTAAAGTTTCTTTAAAGTAAAAGTTTCTACAGGTAAAAGCAGATGCTTTTAGAGTAAGCTACATTATTCAAACTTACTCAGTGATGCATTGTATTTCTTGAATTTGATTTTAAGCATTTGTCTCATGGGCTAAGGACCCTCAGTTTAGAATACACATCAGTTGTGATGCTTTCTTGTGGGTTAATCCTTCAGAGTTTTACCCAGACATTTAAAGATGAAGCTTTATGCCTAGGAGATTGTTTAGTTGTTCGCAGTCTTACCTATTAGCTGTGGCCTTGGGAGGTCTTATTCAGTTTGGGAGCTCCAGAAAAACTTCTTTATATCTTTTTATATCTAGTTAGCTGTTTGAAAGTCCATCTGATGGCTGCTTGGAAGCAAACAGGATTCAACCCTGGTGGGATTAGTACAGTTCCTGGGGACCTGTGTTCCCTCCCTCCCCTAGTATCATTGCCAACGTGTGTGTCGTGCAGATGTGTTACATCTGCTGAATCCGTTCACCCATCCATGCAGTTAAGAGCTTCAGTTAAAGGAAATATTTGCTCATTGTTGACCTGTTTTTTCCCTTTCAGCTGCCCCTGCGGTTCAATGACAGCCTGGTGCTCAGGCAGCTGCGGTACACAGGGATGCTGGAGACTGTTCGCATTCGCCAGTCCGGATACAGCTGCAAATACTCCTTCCAGGTTGAGTAAAATATTTTCCATCTTTCACCACCTTTAGCATTATTATCAGAGTTATCTGAATGTTGATAGCTCTATTTTTTTAACAAGGTAAAGAATTTGTAACTCACACAAGGCAGTGGATGTAATGAGCTGAAGTCTGGCATGACGCGGTCCTCTGCTGCGCTGCTCATTTCTAGCAGGCTGGTCTAGGTGAAGGCTGCAAACCCCTCTGCAGATCATGTCATGGGTTTTGGACAAAAGCAGTATTTTTTTTTTAACATGGGCTTCTTTTTTGCAAAAAAAAGGTATTGTTTGCCTGTGTTTTGGAATCACCTGGGAATGGCATTCACCCCACTGTGTTGGTGCTGACTGCGTCCCATCAGGAGGGTGACTGGCATCCTCTAAACGGCTCAGGAGTTATCCAGCTTTTCCTGTTTTCTTCTTTTCTGTGTGTTTGCCAGGTTTCACACAAATGTCAGTCCTTTTATGCTATGTTGGTGCTGGTTTGTTCCCTGCTGGCAGCTGCTTTTGGCCAGATGTTGTGTCCTGCGCAACAGCTGTTTAGAAAAGGAAAACTGCTCAATTTTTTTTTTTTTTTTTTTTTTTTTTGTGAGCATGGATCCCAGCCTTACTTGGCAGATCTCTCCTCTCATCCCTCCTCCGCTCTCTGAGTCCTCACAGCAGTAACCGATGGAGCACCTCAGAGATGCTTTGAAGATGCTGGTAACCCCCTTCCTTAGTATCCCTTTCTGAGGATTTGAAGCATTTTTTGCTCAAGATGACCCCATCGGTTCTGCAGAACCTCTCCTCCCACACTGAAAGATGTTTGAATGTTGCTTGTTCCCTGCTTTGATGTGTTTCCCATCAGACCACAAATGGTGGACAAAACTTGGTGTTCTTCAGTCCATAAAATGCTATCTGTCCTTCTGCTCACTCCATAGATCCCATTTCATGTGGAGCAAATCCATTCTTCAGGGAAGAAAGGAACACAGTAGGACCCATCTAAGCAAATCTTGATGTTGCTGTATTTTTTCTTTCTCAGGATTTTGTGAACCATTTCCATGTCCTTCTGCCACAAGGAATCAGCCCATCTAAGCACAATATCCATGATTTCTTCCGGAAAATAAAACTTGATCCAGATAATTACCAAGTTGGAAGGACAATGGTAAATATTTATCCTCACGTCAGGCTTTAAGATACAGATATAACATTCACTTGCATTTCTGTAATGATAAATTAACATCTTTATATGTGGTTTTAATTAATGAAATGATTTTTTTTCAGTTTGCCAGAAGTTAATGGCTTAAACAAAGTTTTGAATATCGCTAACGCAAAATAGTAAGGAACATCATTGTTAAACCAGCCCCAGATCGAGTTGTAATGAGGCAGCCTTCAAAAAACTATGTCTGTGTGTAGACCCAGCTTGATACAGTAACTATTATTTTGCCTCCCCTGAAGGGAAAGCAGAGGCTCTGTAATTCAGAGCTTGGACAGTTGCAGGGTGTAGATTAAACTGCAGAAACCTGTTAGCCACCTGGCTTTAGTAAAATCAGCTGCTGAACTTTCTTCTGGGCATCCAGGACACAGAAACCATAAGAATTAAATCGTTTGTCATGTGGGTCTTGGAAACTTTCCGTGCTAGTGATTTTGGGGTGGGTTTTTTGACCAGGTTTTCATGAAGGAGCGGGAGCGGCAGCTTCTGCAGGACCTGCTCCATCAGGAGGTACTGCGGCGTATCACACTGCTGCAGCGCTGGTTCCGCAGCATGCTCTGCAGGAGGCAGTTCCTGAGCTTAAGGCAAGCTGCAGTGATCATACAGGTAGGTAATGGTGCAAATTATAATCCACGAATCCTACAGATACAGCTGATGGGTAAAATCTGGTCCCCTCTCCGAAGAAGGAGCTTACAATCAGGATTTGAATCCTGGTGCCACAATAAGTTGGGCAGACAGCTGGAGAGGTTGCATGGAGGCGGGTGCTCTCCCATCCCCATGCAACACCCGTTAGAAGGAGCTACCTGCTGTCTTTGCAGAGATTTTGGCGTAGTTACCAGAGCCGAAAGCAAGGTGAACCATCCCCGGACCCTCTTGTCCTCAGCAAAGCCGCCCTTGTTCTCCAGACCCACTGGCGTGGCTTTGTGGAGAGGCGGAGGTTCCTGCAGATGCAGTTTGCAGCCCACCTCATCCAGAGCTGCTGGCGGGAGTACGTCAAGCGGCGGCATGACGCAGCCACCAGCATCCAGGCAGCCTGGCGAGGACACCGTGCAAAGCAGTCATACACAGCCAGCAGAAGCAAAGTTGTCTGCTTGCAAGCGGTGTGCAGAGGATATTTAGCACGACAAAGGTAACGCCTTGGCCTTGGTTAAAAAAGAAAACGTTATCTGATGATGTTTGTTGGGGAGGGAGGTGATTAATGCAAACTTGGGCACTGCTCAGACTACGGTGACTTACAGAGGATGGTGTCCCTTTGTAGGATCCCTGACCCTATCCTGACCTGCTCTGATCTTTGTTTGTCTGTGCTTTCTAACAAAGGAGTTTGTTTAGCTGTATGTCCTACTCTTAGAATAAGCAGCAACTATTTCAGGTTGGAGCACGTAGGCAGTGGAAAGCTGAGGCCATAAATACTTCTGAGGGCTTTTTTCCCCTTGGCAGCAGCAGCAGTTTAAGTACCTATTTTTAACTCAGATTGCCTCACCGATCTGGTTGCTGCGCTGTCTCGCAGGGACAGAAGGTATTGGAGAGAGCTGCTGCAAAGGGGAGAGGGTTTCCAGCCATGTGTTGGCTTGCTGGCCGTGGGGCAGGTCTTGGTTCATTCCCCAGAGGTGCTGCCTGCAAGGTGTAGAGCACCTTGACATAAGGTGGAAGATTTGGGAGCTGCAGAGAGTTCTTTGGCACAGGGCACGAGCCCCTACTAGCTGTACCAGAGGCAGCCCGGGCAGGATGCTGAAGATGGAGAAGACAAGGGGGTGCCGTGGGTTAAGCTTTTCTGGCTCTGTCAGCTTACAGATGAGCTAGACCAGGGATGGAGGCTGGAGCTGCTGCCATCAGCACGAGAGGACGTTTCAGGTGCGTGGGGGCAGTCCATGAATAGGAGATATAAGAGGAGAAGGCTGAAAGCGAAACATGCACTCCCACTGTCTTGCACCAGATGTGCAAAGTGGGCTGCTTGAGATGCTGACGGTGGCGAGGTGGTGGTGGTGGTGATGAGGTGCCACCAGTGCAGTGAATTGAAGGGACATGAGTGGGCACAGGGCTACAATATGCTGGTTTTCTGCTTTCTTGCAGGTTTAGAGCTTTGAAAGAGCAACAATTAAAAGCGATGCAGCTGGAGAACAGCCTGTCAGTTAGAGAAGAGGATGTACTGGAAGCAGATGATGCTTTGGAAATTAAGGGCTCTGACCCATCTAAGTGGGAGGACGGCTCATTTGAAGAGCGAGTGAGAGCTATAGAGGAACATAAATCACTGATGGAGAATAATCGAGTAAATCACATGGACCCACTGGATACTTCTGCGAATTTATTGTACAAAAGACACGAGAGAGCCAGTAGCCAGAGTGGGATGGACACCGAAGAGGAGGTCGTTGTGAGAGAGAGACCCAAGTCGCTGGAGGATCTTAACCAGAAAAAAGTGGTTCGTGCAAAAAGAGAAAGCCGGAGGATGCGTGAACTGGAACAGGCAAAATTTAGCTTGGAGCTGCTCAAGGTCCGGTCCACTGGTGGGCTGTCGCCTTCAGAAGAGCGGCGGTGGTCCACTGAGCTTGTATCTGAGGCACTTCATTCCCCTCAGGGAACCCCAGAGAGCGAAAGTTCTCAAGGAAGCTTTGAGATGTTAAGCTGTGAAGATACCCCAAGTAATAAACTTGTTCACTTAGTTTTAGATGAGCAAGATGTGCAGTTGTTTTCCACTGACTCTTTGCCCAGCAGTCCCCAGGCTCACCTGCATGAGAAGCCATTCTGTGCAGCAGATGTGAACAGCAATTTACCTGGTTGCAGAAGGATGCCTTCAGACTTGGAGCTCCCTGATAACCTCACTGTCAAAGAGCACATGGTCTGTGACCCCCAGAACATCATATACAAGGTGCATCCAAGAGAAACCTCCATTTCCAGCAACCTACCTACTTTCTATGTTCCACCACAAGACAACGTGAAGGTGAAGCTGATGGAGAATAACCTGAGGAACAAAGCAGTGGAAAGAGAGGAGAGGACAGTTACGTTCTCTGAGGTCAAGAAGGACTCTGAGCCAGACCAGGGCAGAGCCTTGGGAAGGGAGGAAGAAAAGCCCTCTACCAAGAGGGAGGAACGTGGGACAGTGACTGCGACACAGGCCCATTCTCCAGACTCTGTCATCAAGAGACTGGAAAAGCTCAATGTGGAAAAGGAGGAACGACAAAAGCAGCTTCAGCTGCAAAATGAGAGGGAGATGATGGAGCAGATCCGTCAACAGAAGGAAATTCTGGAGAGACAGCGCAAAGCCTTCGAGCAGCAAGGCAGGGTGGAGGCTTTGCAGAAGGCTGAGCAGAGCAGAATGAAGGACCCCTCCCTCAAACCAACCAAAAAACCAGACAGCCGGCCTCAGTCAGTCCTCATCCTGCACCCCCAGAGCAGAGGGGAGCATGGCCCCACCACAGGTGGGACTCCAGCCTCATCAGTGGATATTAAAGGTCTCACCATTGGGACCAGGGGAAGCTCTCCAGCCCACAGTGTCCCCAAAGACAGACCTGTCAGCATGTTCATGGAGCGAAGAGAGGGGCAATCAGGATCAACACTGGAACCCCGGTGCCATTCCAGACCAGCTTTGGACCCCAGGGACTTCCTGGGCAGCCACTTCTCAAGGACAGAGCGCCTCCGGCAACCCCGAATGGCCAACCAGGCCACTGAGGAGATGAGGGCAAGCACTATGTTCTTCACACCAAAAGACAATCCCTTTGGCCTCCAGTGAGTAGAAAAAGATGGTGGGCTTTCTCCACAGGCTTTCTCCATAGGCTTTTTGTTCTGCTAGAACTAGAGCATTTTATACAAATGGTCCAGAATGTTGTTTCTGGAGACTGTACGAAACCCCTAGCTAAATGAAGATGGGTTTCGTGATCTTCTAGCAACCAGTGGGCAGAGATCAGAGGAAAAGGAAAAAGAACTGGAAATACAGTTTCTCGGTCTATGATAGACATTATGTAAGCCAGGGGAAATAATCATGGACATTAACAGGTGAAGTGAGTTAATAGAAAGAGGGTGGACACTGCTTTTGTTTACCCTAGATGAGCAGTGATAGGAGTTTATTCCTCAAGGTAAAAGATGAAGAAAAAATTCTTAGGATTTTGGAATGGTCAGAGTAGAAATGACTAGGTAAGGCAGAAAATTTCAGGATTTTTCTTGTTTACTGTATAGTTAACACAGCCAGCAGAGCCATTCAGACAATCTTACCATTGCAAGTTGAAAAAAAGCAACTAAGAGAGTTTGGAATGCAAACACACTTTTGACAGCATATCACTTGCATGTATAATCACATGTGTAATGGGCTTAGCAGTCATTCAGCTCCGTCACATTGCTTAAATGATGGGCTGCTCCAGCACAGGGTCTAGAGACCACAGCAAGATCTTGGTACAACATTTGATCCCACCCTACCGTGTTGCTTAAGCTGCCTGGGCTAATTTTGGAGATGTTTTGGCCATTTAGCTGAAAAAGGACATAACCCCTGTCCAAATCCTGCTGCGCCCTTTCCAAGGCAAAAGCTACTGGTGAGTGTTTGCTGTTGATAATCCCAGGTACCCCCAAGTGCAGTAGTCTTGTGGTTTGTGTGTTGTGATGGGAGGAGATTCCGATTTAATTTATGCAGGAACTTTAAGTCCTGACACAAGTGATAGGAAAGAGGGGCAGTCAATAAAGGAATAGCCCTTTGCCCCGCCCCGCGCCCCCCCCCCCCAGTAGAGCCAGCGGCATCCCTTGCACGTGGGTACAGTGAGGGTTTTAATCAGAAGCGATGGCAGGAAGAGTTAGCTGAGCAAAAAGCAACTTAAGTGGGTACATTTTTTTAATGCTGTGTTAGGTGGAAAGTGAGGATGCTTTCCTACTGAACCAATTCATATGAAAATCTGGAAGAGATCCTGGAGGATTGGTCTGGAAGTAGGTATTTGAGAATAGTCTTCCCCAAAAAAAATTTTCCATTTCTTTTCCTGGTTCATGCACGGAACAAGCAACAGGAAAAAAATATATTAAGATTTTCTGTATTGTACTACTTACTCTGCAACAGAACAATCACATTCAGGAACCCAGAAGTGAAAAGGTACCATCTGTAACCACCTTGATGGGTAGAGTTGGCAGGCAGAACTTTGTATCTTCTTATCCTTTGGTATTAACTCAGATCCTGAAGAATTCAAAGCAATTCCAAAACCCCATGACCTCAAACTTGCAATTTTGTTGATTGCTCGGGCTCTGCACTTGTACGCTCCTGCAAACTGGGCTGGCATGGTGGAAAGGCTTTTAGGAGAAGACGAAACATCTGTGTTCTGTTGTGTTTCAGCAGAGAAGCAAATCATCAAAGCCTTTCCAAGGGTGAGCTAGCTAAGAAGCCATTTAAGATGCCGGGGTCTGGCAGAGGAGAGGTAAGTTGTGGGTTGCTTATTTTCTCTTTTAATTGAACAGGAGGGGAAAAAAACCACCTTATTTTGCCAGTTTTCCCAAAAAAGCTTCAAAGAAGGGAACTGTAAAGCACAAGAGCTACTAGACATAGAGAAGGGGGATGTCACGGTACAGCAACCTTCACACCTTCTCTTAAAAATAGAAAGCCCCTGTAACACTATTTCATAGCAGCTCTGGAGAAGAAGGATCTTTTGGTCCTGATGGCAAACACTGTCCAACACAGTCTTGTCTTGGTTCGGTTTAATGTACGTTTGAGTAACATCCATAGCTGTCCATTTTCACTGTGCTGTCTTGATTTTTGTTTTTCCTGGTCCTTTTTCTTTTTGCACTAGATATAATATTGTGTGCCCTCCATGGGTTGCAGTGCCACCCAGAGATTTCTTAAGGCTGTACTTGAGCTACTCTGTGACACAAAGTGTCGGTAGAATCCCTTTTTATTTTAAAAACCTTTTGTTTGTTTGTTTTATCATTTGGTCAAGCAGGTTCCCAGACCGACCCATAAAAAGAAAGCCCGCATGGCGCGGACGCGCTCCGATTTCTTGACTAGAGGTACTTTTGCTGATGGGGAGGGGGATACGGAGGAAGATGATTACGATGGCCATTTTGAGTTCCTTCTCTCCTCTGACCAACCTCCTCATCCCGAGGTGGTGCCTGCAGCCCGGCTGGGGCAGGCCTGTTACAGTGACTCCGAAATGGTAATTTTTTCCAGCGTGGTGGGGGAAATAGGGGAGCGAGTGGAGCTGCGGGAGCCTTTCTTTGCTAACCTTAGCTGCACTGATCCCTCCACTGCTTCTTCTCCCACTTCCAAGGATGCTGTAGATGGGTAAACTTGGCAAACAGCAGAAATGGATGCGAAATGGGAAAATCATTTCTATTTCTTGACTGTGGGGAAATTTTCTGTCTTGATTTGATATCAGCTACAGTTTGAATACCTTACTGGGAGCATTGCAACTTGTATTGCACAGCTACCTTTTTTTTTTGTTTTTTAACCGCAATAGCAAAGTCCACCTAGGATATTTTGGCTCTAAAAATGATCTATACACACCCATAGAAAAGCAACAGACAACCAAGAAAATTATATAAATCTTGCACCTCCTATTGCTTCTGATTTTGTATCCTTAGCCACAGCATCCGATGATTATTCAGTCCTCAGTTATCGGAGCAATGCTGGCAGGCAGTGTCTTAGAGAAAGCAAAAACATGTAAATTGGGCAATGAAAGTATTGTGAGAGTGAAATAGTGGGTTTATAAAAAAAGAAGAAAACAACAACAAAAAAACAACCTTAGTGGCTTTTTCAAGCACATTAACTGGTGTCCCTTGGCAGGTCCACGGGCTGCTGCACCGTGCTACGTGAGCCTGCAGAGCATTTGCATCTCAGGCTTAATCTCCTGCCTGAATAGGCTGCTTTCAGAAAATCACAAACAGAGACGTTTCAGGAGTGGAAGAGGCCAGCTTCCAACCCACGCTTTTTTTTTTTTTTTTTTTTTCCCCTGGGGTGGTGGAGATGTTCCCATAAAGTGTGGATAAACACCAAGAATTGTCATTGTCTTCTGCCGTAAGAGGTCAGGTGGAGCGCTGAGTAGAGCTGCCTTGGTCCTCTGCTTCAGCTATGGTGCTGGATGTGAAGCTGAGTAGAAAACCAAAGAAAAGCATGAAAACCACAGTGATTTATTTTGCGCTACAGTGTTGCTGTGGGTCCAGCTAACATCTTGTGCAATCCTAAAATCTGCTTTTCCAAGAAAGGCAGATGGCCAAGGAGGCCTTTTCATGACTTCTGTTAGAAGCTTTTATTATAAAGGATAAATTTTTCCTAGGATAATTTCCTCACTGGAAGAAGGCAGAGATCTACAAATTCCATGAATTTTTAAGGTTGTTCTTGATAAATTTCCAGGAGTTTTGAGCCAGAAATACTCAAAAGCTCATTGAAAGACATGGCTGTATGAACTGAGATTGCTTGGCTGCATCTTCATGTATCTCCCTGCTTGTAGATCAGGAAAGGGAGAATTTTGTGTAAAATGTAGTATTTTATATAGCCTGGCAAAAGCCGTGGGCAAGGGGCTGTGCCATACCTGGAGTGCCATGCTGTGTTCCTGGAGGCCACCCTCTTGCAAGGCATTAGGAAGTTTTTAGCCATAGAAAACTTTCCTGCTGGGATGTGGAAGGTGCTGGGCTGGTGCTTGGCAAGCTCCATCCTTGGGAGAGCTCTGGTAAATTCCACTCTTTGGAAATGCTCCTTGGGACTCTGCTCACCTGGTTTAACAGCTCTCACTGCATGCCAGTAGTAGTAGGCGCCAGCTGTGTCATCTCTCCTTTGTCCCTCTTCTCCTCTGCTCTCTATCACTAGCTCTAACTGGTGGTCAGTGCTGTCATCCCTTGTGTGGTTGAATTCTGCTTTCTAGAAAACGCTCCCCATGAAGTCGTGTGCTCAGTGATACCCTCCATCTGTATGTCTTGATGTGTACAGTGTTTCCATCTGTATTCTGTATTGCAGGTTTGGGACCAGCCCTTTGGCTTGTGCCTTTTCTGGGCCAGGATAATCACAAGTAGCAAAATTTAGGGAATGTTTATTCGTATTTATTAGCAGAGCCTGGTGAGGTGTTTTAGATGGTGGAGCATCCTGTGGTAGAGCAATGTCAGTGCATATTGGTTTGGGTACAAACCGATGTAGGTTGATGTCTATGTAGACGCATTCGTTGTGTCTTGTGATGCTCATATGAAGATGGGTCAGGCAGCCACCATGTGCGGGCTGGTTTCCATGCTAGTGAATAGCTTATTCATACAGCTCCTGCCCTCAGCTACGACTTTGCAAAAAAGCCTCTTTTAATGTGCTGCTCAGCAGCCAAGGGCTGCTGGATAGACAAAAGAGAGACCATGTGCAACCTTGTGAAGTCGAGCATGTGATGGCTTACCAGCTGCACTGGCAGGAACCTGCCTGTTTTGCCCTTTGGGTTCTTGACCATCAAGTCAATGATCGTGTATCACCAGCTGGTAAGCAGAGCTCCTCCAGAAACCAATGCTTCTGACCTAAGTCTGCAGTATCCCAGAGCAGCAAAGACCAAAGGCATCTTCAGCCAGAGCTGAAGCCCAAGGCTCACCAGTGTGTAAGGTGCCAGCCCCAGTTGTGGTTTACTCCAAGGTGCCTTTAAGGCTAAAGGGCTTCCTGACAGGACCAAGCCCTCGGTGTTTTGGCTAGTGAATAGCCGAGGATTAACCTAACTTGTGGTAAGGCAAGTACAAGTGGGAGGAGTAGCACTCAGCTGTGGTCAGCACATGTTAATACTGCTCCTGTTTTGCACCTAAGCTTGAAGAGCTTTTCTGTGGCAGATAAATGGAAAGCCTTGGTTAGGGAAACCACACCAGAAATACCTTCTGAATACATCCTCCTTCGGCAGAGGCTCTTAGAGAGAGGGACCTGGATAACAAAGCAGTAATTTTGCTCCAGCCTCCATACTAAAGCTGCAAATTGACAAGCATCAGTCCAAGTATCTGTCGCCAGCAGATCCCAAGCATGCCTGAAGGCCAACACTGAAAGAAGATCTCGTCCTAAGCCCTTCAGAGGGGGCACTGCGCTTTGGGAAGCTCTTCAACGCAGCACGTAGCACTGCTGCCTGCTGGGACAAGTCGCTTGGCCATGGTTACATGTGGGGCTTGTGGGGGCAGGGGTAAGATACAGGTTGCTCTTTCAGAGGAAAAATATTTAGTCCCCTCTTCAGGGGGGGACCAGGGGACAACTCCAGGCCCGCAGCTATTGGCATTTGCCCACATGTGATGCTTTGTGGTGTTCCCTGCCCAGGGATTTTCTTATTTTGACATCTGAGAAGGTCTCCCACCCAGACAAGGACCTTTCTCTTAAGAGCTTTTGAGGGGAGTCCCTTAAACAGAAGGATCTTGTGCCAAAAATGCCTTTTAATCCTTACTTCAAAAAGCTGGAGAGGTTGCTGTGGTAGCAGAGGAAACGCTGAACAACAGTAGATCAAGAATTGGGGCAGAGCAAAGAGGTGGTGATAGTAGTGGTAAAAAATCCTTCTTCCAATTTTTTGTAAAAAGGTCATTACAGAAGATTTTGATGCAGTCTTCTGCATGAGCCAGGTGTTTCACTTGCTTTGCTCTACTCCAAAATCTGTATGCTAGATCTGCTTGAAGAGTAGATATATTTTTTTTTTTTCAAAAAAAGTATATGTGGTGTCCTATAGAGCAACCTCTGCATACTCCAGGGATCCCCTTAGCCTGCCTGGCATGGTCAGCAAATACCAGTCTGCTTTAAATGGCTTTGAAACAGAAAAAGGAGTATATTCCCCCACAAAATACTTTAAAAAAACAAAACAAAACAAAAAAACGGAACAAAGCACTGAAAGTAATTAAAAGGTTGAAATTACTCAAGAACAAAACTATCATGAGGGTAGGGTGACTATTTTAATAAGTAATCTTTAAAAGTAGTAAGTTTGGGCTGCACGGAAATCATTTTTATGGGTTTTGAGGTGTTTTTTTCCCAATGTCCATGCACAATTTATGTGTGATCATCACCTCAGTGTAAGAGTGACAGGATCAAGAAGCCCTTTGATGGTTTTAGGCAGTTTCTTTCTTTCCCAGTGGCAATTTTGCCTTATGTGCTGCCCTCTCATGGCTGGTGGAGAGCTTAGTCCAGGCTTGAAAAATAAAACGCTGAAGACAAGTAAATGTCATAAATATGACTCCTCTGCAGCCCGTATTTTTTATATTTTATTTGAAATATTTTTAATAGAAGAAAAAATATGCTTAAAACGACAGCGCATTCAGCAGAGACACGGAGGTGATGGGAAAGCCACAGGAGAGATTTGACCGTCATCTCCCAAATCCTTTCCTACAACCTGGTTCCCGGCTTTCCTCATGCTGAAAATCTCCTGCAGGAGTCCAACCTCAAAACCACAGCTGCAACTGGAAAAAAAAACCAAAAATTGCTGTTTTTTTTAAATACAACAAGACTGTTTCTGGGCTATTTCATGGAATCCCAATAGGCTGAATTATTCCAAATTCACTTCACCCTTAAAATGATCCCAGGGCATTTTAAGTGGTGGCAGAAGCGGAGATCCTTTGCATTAGAGCTGCAAAATCTTATTTCTGAAGGTTTCATTTTGACATGACCTTGGCGCAAAGACTTTGGTCGTCTTCTCTGTAAAGTCCTCAACACGAGCGGGAGGAGGAAGCTCTGCTGGGACCAGTCCCTGTGGCTGCAGGTCCCTTTGACGCCTGGAGCACGTGGCTCGCTCGCCCGTGGCTAACGTGGCTCCTAACGTGAGCAGGCCCGTCACCAGGCCGGGGGCCGGCTGGGCCCTGGGCGCTGTGGGGTGACGCTACATCCCGCTGGCACCAGGCACACGTGCTGCTCCCCAGGGCTGTCTGTATCGAGGATCTGGGCAAGGGGTTGGGTGCCCCTTTGGTCAGGTCACCGACAACACCCAGCTGGGGGGCTGATCTGCCCAGGGGCAGGGGGCTCTGCAGGGGGGCGCTGGGCAGGCCAGGCCCCAGGGCCGAGGCCGCTGTCTGAGGGTCCCCGGGGCTCCGTGCCAGGCCCTGCCCGCAGGTCACACCAGCCCCAGGCAGCTGCGGGCCAGGGCACGGGGCTGGGGAGCTGCCAGGGGGAAAGGGCCCAGGGGGGCGGTGGGGCACGAGCCCCCAGTGTGCCCAGGTGGCCAAGGCGGCCAGCAGCACCCTGGCTTGTGTCCAAGCCAGCGTGGCCAGCAGGGCCAGGCAGGGATCGTCCCCCCATACTGGGCGCTGGTGGGGCCGCATCTGGAATCCTGGGTTCAGCTTTGGGCCCCTCACTGCAGGAGGGACATGGAGGGGCTGGAGCGTGTCCAGGGACGGGCAGGGGGGCTGGGGCACCAGTCTGATGGGGGAGCTGGGGGGGGTCAGCCTGGAGAGGAGGATGGCTCAGGGGGGACTTTATTGTTCTTTACAACTGCCTGAAAGGAGGGTGTAGGGGAGGTGGGTGTCAGCCTCTGCTCCCAAGTAAGAAGCAACAGGACGAGAAGAAATGGCCTCAAGTCGCACCAGGATTTAGATTGGATCTTGGGAAAAACTTCTTCACTGAAAGGATTGTCAAGCACTGGAACAGCCCGCCCAGGGAGGGGGGCTAGCATCACCATCCCTGGAAGTGTTTAAGAACCATGCAGCAGTGGTGCTCAGGGACATGGTTTAGCAATGGGCTTGGCAGCGCTGGGTTAGTGGTTGGGCTTGATGATCTCAGAGGTCTTCTCCAACCTAAATGGTTCTATGAGGACCTGTGATTTAGTGCACACTGATTTTCATCGTTGGTTGCTCAAGGAGAAAGGAGCTTGGACCACGATTGTAGATCGTAGAGCTAGAGCAAGGAAAATGCCTTTCTTTTTTAGGACTTCTAAAATATTTCTCAAGTTGTAGCTACTCATCAGAACTGTAGGTTTTCACCTGTAGGCAGATAGAAATAAAAAAGTCACAGATTAAATATGTAATTGTTTGCTAGGAAAAAAAATAATCAGCTGGCATCCCAAGAGCTGTCTCATTTTTAAACACTTCATGCTTGGAATCATTACAGACGGTGCAGCGATTTGCCTCTGGAGATGGCCAAACAAAACTGCACAAAACGATGTCTCAGGGGGAGATTGGGAAGCTGGCAGCTGCGCAGAAGAGCCTGGCTCCAGATGGGAGGTAGGAAACATGGCTGAAGATGAGAAGTCCCTCCTGTGTCCTTACACTCCATCACCTTGCTGAACCACCCCAGCTCCTTTGGAGCTACACCGGGCAAATCCAGCCCACAGGTTACTTGTCCCGGCTTTCCTACATGACTGCACATGCCCAGTTAGAAGAGGTGTCCTGCTCACATCCCGATAAAGTTTTGACGACATGGGCTAGATGTCCCATCCCACACCGCCCAATTGCATGTGTGAAAACTTGAGTTTCTCGCCTTTCCTGAGGACAAGTAACCTGGTTTCCCCAGTAGAAGTTGTGTGGCTTTAACTCCTCCTCAAACACCACTGAAGGTCCAGGAGATTCAGGGTAGTTTTGGGTAGAAGGACTTTTTCCTAGTTAAGACGGTTCCTCTTTCCCCAACTTATTTTCAGGCCTCAGCGAGCCAAGATGAGGTTCTGGGTAAAGGGAAAGCAGGGGGAGAAGAAGACCCCACGGGAGAAGCTTGCTACCCAGTCTGAGCTGCTGGAGCTGTACGCAGAGCAGGAAGCCCCCAGCAGGGAGGTGATTCCTGGCTTGCAACTTGGTGAAGGTAAGTGGTGGGGTGACAGTGCTGGTATAAGGAACAGAGAAATTGTGTTCACCCTTATGGCAGAGGGAAAAGCAAGTGCAAATCTGGCTTTATGCTCCAACCAAGCGTAGCCCAATATATAAGGGCTTGGGTAAAGATACAGAACTGAGGAAGGTCAGCTTATCTATAGGGTGATATATATATATAGGTATCTGTATATAGGTCTCTGTAAGTGACAGTATCGTGTATAATGGTGGGGTCCAATTGAGGCTGCTGTGGGAAAACAGTTTGGGAACCTGGACATACCAAATGTCCACGCTGGTTCGCATCTCTTGATTTCATGGGCAGCCTCAACACAAAATAGTAGTAAGTAGGTTAGAGAGTGGGATCCAAAACAGGCCTGGAGGAATTCAGTGTTGCTAATCCTCCCGGCAGCCATTTGGACATGAGCAGATGTTTCCCCTCTTGACAGAGGAAATAACCGAAGGAGAAATGACATTTAATCTTCGCATGAGTACCACACAGTGCTTTTCTCCTCTGCAGATTTATTCTGATGCCCATCTCCCTGTTTTAGTGGCAGAACTATTTTTCATCTGCTCTTCAATCTCTTTCCCCCTTTTTAATTATCACCCGCAGAATTGGGTCCTCACCACCTGACCCCCCCACGGAGTCCTGAGCTGTCTGGTATCTACCGCCGGGAATTTAAGGAGAACAAGGAGCCCTCTCCCAAAGTGAAACGCAAGCGCAGTGTCAAGATCAGCAGTGTGGCTCTGGAGCCTGTGCAATGGCAGAACGACTCACTGCAGATCATAACAAGCGCTAGCGATTTGAAGAGCATGGATGAGTTCCTCCTGAAAAAGGTAACTCCTATCCTCACTGCTCCACTAAATCATCAGAGAGCCCAAAGAGCAGACAGAAGCAGCAAAGCCAAAATTGTCCTGAGGGCAGCAGTAGCAGTACTAATAATTCATCTAAGGGGGCACAGCATGCACCAGGGCAGGCTTAGGAGAAAAGGTGGGCACGCTGTGCATGCACTGTGTGGTCATTCTGCATGAGCACAGCAGCTTCAGAGCTTCCATTGCTTTGAGCTGCCCCTGGTGGCATCAGAAGTGGGTGACCTGGGAGAGCAGGAGTTGAAGGCTGCAGGGAAATGCTCGTGTTTCTAGTTTACACACAGGAGAAACCATCTTGTAATCATTATTAACATCATCTGCCCATGGTGGAGCAGCTGCTCGTTAGGGCTGCTTCATCTCACATGGTGCTCTGCCACAGCAAAAGTGGCATGGGTGCATAAACTCCTTTGGTTTTCCAGATGAACGAACTGGATAATGAGGACAGCAAGAAAGACACGCTGGTGGATGTTGTGTTCAAGAAAGCGCTGAAGGAATTCCGGCAAAATATCTTCAGCTTTTACTCCTCGGCATTGGCGGTAAGTGATCAGATGATGGCTGAGAACTTCCACCTCCAGGAGAAATGAGATGCTCTGGGTCCTCCTGGTGGTGGAGATGTTGCCAAGCCTTCCATTCCTGGTCTGCTCATCCAAAGGATGGATGCTCTTCCTTTGTATTCAGTCCCATGAGCTGTAAATTTGGAATAACTCTTCCTCGTTAGCCAGCTCTCAATATACGTTGAGTGGAGATTTCTGATCTCCTGTTACAGCTTGCTCCCAGCCAAGTGGGAGATGACAGTACATCAGCAAACCCCTATTTGCCAGACCAGGTGGCTTTGTGTTACATTTGCAATGGTGGAGACATCTGAGCCACCTGAAGCTCTGCTTTTCTGCTGCTTGGGAATCTGAGCAATGATTACTATGGCTTGTGATCACGATGATCAAAAAAAGTTATTTTATTGCCCAGAATGTACAAAAAGTTCCCTCAAAAACTTGAGCTGATGCTTAACATCCTCCTGCTCTGCGCACTGAGAAGCCACCCTGCCAAAGGTCATGAAACAAGTCTCTACTAGATGATCCTTTTTTCCTTCTTTTAATCATACTTGGACTTTCCCCGAGCAGTTGGAAGCCGGTCAGGCTGAAATAGTTGTCTGGAGCAGAAGAGGCAGTCTGGGGTGTATAAAAATCACTTTTCTTTTTGCTTCTGTTTCCTTAAAAGATGGATGATGGGAAAAGCATCCGCTATAAGGACCTTTACGCCTTATTCGAGCAGATTCTGGAGAAGACCATGAGACTTGAGCAGAGGGACTGGAGTGAGTCTCCAGTTAAAGTCTGGGTCAACACCTTCAAAGTCTTCCTGGATGAATATATGATAGAGTACAAACCCCTGGACTACACAGCAGTGAAGGTAGTTGGCACTTTTCTTAAGCCCTTTGAAGATTTGGGAACTGTCTTTCTGTGGAGTCGTGCTCTCTGTAGGCACATGGGAACCTCTGTGGTCTTCTCTGCTTTAAGCTGAGGTGGACGTCAGGTGGCACACAGGCGTGATTCATTGAGTGCATTTTACTGGGCTTGCAAAGCCCAGTTCACACCTGGGCTGAGCTGGGCCTTGGCCAATGCCAATGTGTAAACATTGTCCCCAGGGCAAAGCTGCAACCACATGCAGGTGGTTGGAAAGGTAGCTCCTGGTGCTGCTTTTTTAGTGTTGTGGGGGTTGGGGTTTTTGAGGGAAAATGGAATAGATGCAAGCTTTGAGGGGAAGCAGAAGAGATACAAGCTTTCCTTGTCTCTTGACTGCATACTTCACTATCAGTTGAGGTGCAGGAGAAGGGGACATGGGCAGTGGCTGTCCTTGGGGTCCAGGTGTGGTTTTTCAGTTGCAGTGTCCCTTTCACAGACATGATTTCCTCGCTTTCTGCTCCATATTATCTGCAAGGACAACCACAGGGTCTCAGGCTGGGCTTGGGAGATGGTGTTTATTGTACAAATGTCCCATCTTTAGGCTCTTCTGCTCCGAGTCTTCCCCAGGCTCGTCTCCAGGATGGTTTTCTTTGAAGCAGGCTGAGCATCGGCTCCAGCTGCAGTGGTGTGCCACATTTTTCTTGGGTGTCTTGCATGAGATAGGAGAGCTTTTGGTCACTGATGCTGGACTTGGAGCTAGAGCAGCAGCTAGTCTCAGCTCTGAGGTGAAGATCTGGACAGTTGTCCAGAGAATTTCTGAAAATGGGGTGATCTGTAGGAGAGTCTTCTAGAGTGACTCTCCTGGGGCTGCAGGTGTACTGGAGGACTGGGCTGGAAAGCAGTGGGCAACGTTAGATACGAGCCCTCTGTACGCTTTACCTGGGGAAATTGCCTGTAAATATGCTTAAATCTCTTTCTAATACCAGGTGCCAAAAACAGAACGAAAAAAGAGAAGAAAAAAGGAAGCAGATGTGGTGAGTTGAGCACTCTGTGCCTGTGCATTAGAAAACTAATGTCCTTGTGGCCACAATGACACGTGATACAGACCTGCTCATGGTGCATCCTGTGTGGAGATCTGAACATTGATGAATACACAGCCATGAAAGGACGTGCTAGAAAGATGGATGAGGTGGATTGGGTTTGCTTGGTCAAAGATCATTGTAGGTTGTTCTCTGAAAACACATCCTACATCAGTCAAGACTGTAAATGTAATGTCAAGCCTTATTATAGAGGAACTCAAGAGTGAAACGAAGTGTTCTTCTGGGTTTCTGCATAAACTTACAGTGTGTGTTTTACATCTCAAATATCAGAGATGTAGGAGATTACATCTCCTTTTTTCCTAAAGGATATGATAATACTATGAAGGATGCAGGTGCAGAGCAAAAAGGGGCCATGGATGCACAGATCTTCTTAACATGGAGAAGTTGACCAGTCAACCTCAGTCAAACAGTTTCTAACCTGCCTGCATGATGGTTTGGTTCCCATACAGGCTCGTTGTCTGTTTGGGTTGCGTATGAGGTTATTGGGCTGAAAAGGAAACAAAAATAGCAAATAAAAGCAAGTAACAGTTAGAAGTTGGAGTCTGACAGTGTTCATCTTCCTGTTTTGCAGCAGACTAAGCACTCATCTCCTTTTTCTTACCACCCAACCTTTATCATCGCAGGTGGAAGAGCACAACGGTCACATTTTTAAGGCGACCCAGTACAGCATCCCCACCTATTGTGAATATTGTTCCTCCTTGATCTGGATAATGGACAGGGCTTCTGTTTGTAAATGTAAGCATGCTCTCTTTGGTCTTTTTTCATGTGCTTGTATCACAGTGATGAAGTTTTGGATTTTGAAAGGGTTTTGCTCTCAAATAATTTGGAGGTTTTCACATTAGAAGAGTTGTTGGGACAGATCTGAAGGGTTTCTGAAGCCAACTCGTAAGTCCATCGCAGCAGTCCTTCCAGTCCTCATGGTACAGTTAGTTTTATGCATGGGAGCTTTTTATTACATCTCTTATCCCATAAGGTCATACAGTCATCCCATGTGGTCAAACCATATTTAAGCGTCATGGTAAGAAGGACGGTAGAGCTGGGTATGGCAAACCGGCCCTGTGGCTTCTGCCCATAGGATGCCTGTGGGATGTCTTGTGACCATGATGAATTCATTTGGCTTAGCCCATTCGACCTCTAGGCATGTGAATTTGAGGGGAGATCAGGAAAATAGAGGAGGACCAATGGGAAAAATTGACACATCACTTTGGTTTTTCCAGCATTTCTTTGATTAGGTTGGAAGTATCAGCCCTGGGGTATTTCAGGCTGATGTCCAGTGCAGGAAGAATACAGATTAGGTGCTATTTCCAACCACTTTGCGGGTACCCATGTCTGATAGCTCAGAGTGAGTCATGGATTATTTTCTGCTTCGATGTATCAGGGTTTTTTTAATGTTTCAAGGACTTAAATATGAGACCTTTCTAACTAAAGGCTTTTTTTTTGTTTTGGTTTTTTGTTTGAGAGGATCTAATATAGTCTTGGCCCGTGGAAACTGCAAATTCAAAGTGCTTTTGACCTCCTAGTCCTAAGAGGAGCTACTTAATTCGTATACATTCATCTTTCTCTAGCAATATGACTTTTTGGATTACTAAATACTATTTTTCTTCGTTACAGTATGTAAATATGCTTGTCACAAGAAGTGCTGTCTTAAAACCACAACCAAGTGCTCCAAAAAGGTAAATGTCTTCTTTTCTTTCATTATATACCTTTCAGACGGTGATCCCAAGCTTGTATAAAAAATGTTTGCAGGCACGCAGCTTGCTATAATGCTGGCAATAGCCCTCCTTCGAGCAGGAGCTTGGACCAGAGATACTTGAGGTTTCTCCAGCAATGCATCATTATACATCTGCCCAGTCATGCAGCAGATGCTGCAGTGATGTTCCCACCTTGTATCCCACCTTGCAGTATCCCACACTGCATAATAGAAAGCTGCCTCATTTGATAGCTTTGAGGGACTTGGAAATGTGGGGTTATTCTTGGAAATACGGGCTATTCTTCACCCCACTGGTCCCTGTTCAGCTTACAGCGCAGTCCCCAAACAGCAGTGGCACTACAGCTGAGTGAAGAAGCGTGGGTGGAGGATGCTCAAGCACTCACTTGTGCTCCTTAGAGGGGAATTAAATAGTATTTGCTGGGTTTAAGGGTACAGACGACAGTGAATGAATGCAGCAGGTCACCACAGCTAACAATTAATCATCAAGATTTGGTGATTTTTCTTTTAAATAGTTTATTTTGTGCCCAAAAGACAGACAATACAGCCAGGATAATAATGTCTGCAAAGCTTTATCAGCTCCCTAGGAGGCTTCTCAGGGGAAAACAGCCTCCATGATATGCAGCCTCCATAAAGCTGCATGATTACATTTTTCCCAATAAATAATTTGAATATATACTTTGAATATATATATATATGTATATATTTGAATATGTTTGTGATTTGAATATATACGGTATTTTTGCTACACTTTCCCTTTCTGGAAGTATTTCTGCAGGAGCTGGGAATGCCTTATAAGAGTTTCTGCTCTAAAATCTGGGAAGTTCAATGAGATCTCTGACTATTTTTTTTTCAGAGATGCTTGGAGCCTTCTTGTTTCTTGGGGTTTCTCTGCACAAGGAATTTTTTTTGTTCTGTACCCAAAGAAGCAACTTCACCGTGTCTCTGTGGCAGTTTTCCACTTGGGTAGTTGGAGGTCCTTCTCTAGGAGGGCTCTGGTTTGTCTGTGCTTGGTGGGTTAACATTTTTAGAGTTGTTTTCAGCAAAGGGGAGCTACAAACCATCTATTACGCTTTGAGAAAGAGGTCTGTATTTTCTGGCAGCTGTTGATTTTTTTAACTGTTAGCCTTGTCCCAGACTGGATCTATTTCTCCACATCTATGGGAACGCGAGCAAACACCAAGCTCATCTCTCTCGATGGCCATAGAATTGCTTTCACCCATGCTTGGTCCTCATCTCAGAGCTACTTGATTTGAGTGAAGTAGCACATGGGTTTTGTGGTATCACATTTGCTGATGGTTTTTAGCAGCCAAGCAGGCTGGTTGAACAGCAGTTGATGAATTTCAACTGTTAGCTGAGTTCAGATGCTCCTGGGGAGGGGGGAGGGGGTCCGTAGAGCATGAAACAGCATGGGCATTTTCCCCACATCATGTCATAAGGTTGACAAGATCAGTGGAAGGATGGCAACAAAGATGCAGGAGTGGTTATAAGGGGAGCTGTGACCTGGGTTGTGGTCACCACTGTCTTGCTGATGATGAGCTGCAGCGTGTGCCATCTCACGTTCCTTTTGCTGGGGCCAGGGCATTTGTGTCAAAATTTCATTGGGTCTTTTGACTTTTCCCATCCAGAATCTGCTGTGCAGGAGGACTTTGTCTGCATTAGAATTTGCCGGATATCAAATCTTCAGTGAACATTTGTAGCTAGCAAGGGTCTCTCCTGACAGATGTACTTGGGTTTTTTCATGCTCTGATTTTGGCATCATGTTCATTCACAGGCATTTTTTAATTGCCAATGATGTGAGTTGATCTAAGTACCCCAGAGACAGATTTACCTGTTCTGCTTCATGCATCCTCCTTGCGGGGTGACTGTGACCAGCTGCATTGGTTCTGACGGGCTTATAATATAACCACGGTGGGGTAGTTAAAGAAAATCCAAACTTGTATGGCTTCAAGTGCATGTCCAGAAACTGATCTAGAATCGCAAGACGTGCATTGCTGGCAGTCCTGTCCTGCTTCATTAGACTGACTTGCAGGTCACCTGGATCAGCTGAAGAAGTCTGAATAGCAGCTGGATCAAAGTGTTGCACTGGCATTGCTTCCTAAAAGGATTTTAAACCATTTTTTCTTTTCATCTTCAGTATGACCCCGAGCTGTCATCCCGGCAGTTCGGCGTGGAGCTCTCCCGGTTGACCAGTGAGGAGCGTGCAGTGCCAGTACTGGTGGAGAAGCTCATCAACTACATCGAAATGCATGGGCTGTACACAGAAGGCATTTACAGAAAATCAGGGTCCACCAACAAGATCAAGGAGCTGCGGCAAGGACTCGATACAGGTAAAAGGATGGAAAAAAACCCACATGGGGAGAAAAATCTCTGCAACAGCAAAGGTTGGATGTAAGGATGGTGGGATGCTTCATCAGGACAAAACAAGGGAGTGGTCCTACCTTCCGTAACTGCAGGCTGTGCGAGTGATGCTTTCACCTCTTAAACCAAAACTCAGGTCACCAACTCATGCTTTTTTGGGTACAATACATGAAAAAGTCATTTCTAGTTGAAGGAAAATGCTGTCTTACTTACACCATAGCAGTTGATGCCAGCAAGAAAAGAAATCCTGGTCTCACCTTACTTGCCCTGGAAAATGCATTCCTCTCTAATTTTAGCACATGGAGCTGAAATAAGGTGCTGTATTTCTTGCCATTAACGGCAGTGTGGTTTTGGGGTGGCACGTGAACATTTTCTGTTGTAGAGGAGTAGCTTTGGGTTAGAAGGGACCTTTAAAGGTTCGCTAAAGGCTTCATATTGATCGCTGCCTCGTTGTGGTTTTTTTTTTTTCCTCAATCTGCTGCTGAACTCAGATATCGATAATGTAAATTTAGACGACTACAACATCCACGTCATCGCCAGCGTGTTCAAGCAGTGGCTCCGAGATCTGCCCAACCCTCTCATGACCTTCGAGCTTTATGAGGAGTTTCTGCGGGCAATGGGTAAGGAGCCTCCTTTGCTGCGCCATTCCCTTGGCAGAGAGAAGCAGTGGCCACTTTTAGTGCCAGACTTTTTATTTACTCCTTAGGCCCAAACCACCTGATTTCGCCAAATTATATTTACCTGGTTTCAAAGACTGATTTTTTGGCTATAAGGTGTTTTTTACACAAAGCCACTGGCAGTTTGATCTCACCTTTGGTGGCACACGTTTGTATTGTGGTTCAGCAAATTTTAGCCCAAACCATTAGCCAGAAGACCTGTCTTTTAAGTAGTAAAAGTAAGTAAGTGTTAAGAAGGTGTAGTTTTAAATAGGAAGAAGTGGTAGAAGCCACCCCTAAATGCTGGTGCTTTCTCCACAGGCCTCCAAGAGAGGAAGGAGACAGTGCGGGGAGTGTATTCGGTCATTGACCAGCTCTCCCGCACCCATCTCAGCACCCTGGAGCGTCTCATCTTCCACCTGGTGAGGTATGCTGGGCCAGGGCAGCTTCAGGGAATGGGCAAGGGGAGGATGCTCAGGCATCCTTCACACTGAAATAGCTGAGGCCAAAAGCAGGTGGGCAAGGTAAAGGGAAGAGCTTTCAGGTCCATCATGCCTCCCAGGAGGTGGTCCCAGAGCTGTTTCTCTAAATGATGCTTGTATTGCCAAGCAACGTCCACAGCACTCTGGTCGCTTGTGATGTGTGTGAGTCCATGGTGCTTCTTGCCACGGCAGGGGACAGGTTTTTTGGGTGGAACACACCAGTTGTTTGCCTGCCTTGGGAACACCTGAGATGTCTTCAGATTTGGCTTTCTCCATCGAGCAGAGCAAAGGTAGGGGCAGAGCTGTGTGCTTGCTAGCAGAGCAAGATTGCACCATAGGAACATCGACTTTTCTATTCATCCATAGCCATGTGGAAGAGGTGCAGTGGAGGTGCCTTCACCTCTTGCTTCTCTCTTAATCCCTATTATTTTTCAGGATTGCCCTCCAAGAAGAGACCAATCGCATGTCAGCTAATGCCTTGGCCATCGTCTTTGCTCCTTGTATCCTCCGCTGCCCCGATACGACAGACCCGCTGCAGAGTGTTCAGGATATCAGTAAAACAACCACGTAAGAATGTGGTGCTGGATGATCCAGCTCTGTAACCATTACCATGTCACCACTCACATCTTGATAGCCCTTTGTATGGTCAAATAGCTCAAGAATAGAGAGCTTTAGCGTGGAAATTATAAACATGTATTAAATGCATCTTCATGAGTATATTTCATATTCTCTCAATGCCCAAGAGATTGTTGAATGGGATTTTTTAAGCTATGAAGGATCCATGAGAACAGATGAACTTGCGCTCCGGCCCAGCACATCTCAGCAGGAAAAGGTGGAGCTTGTGCTTATGTGGTTTTGTATTTAATCCCATTCATGGCAAGCAGATGTTTATGCTTACTTAATTTTGTCTTTTTCATTTGAGGAGGTGAGCTTATTTGGTGTGCAGCAATATTAATATGGCATACTTGGATTTCTTTAAGGTATTTGACATAATTGTAAAGGTTTTACAGAGAAAAAGTGAAGCACTTGCCCAAATGCAGTCTGGCTTGTATTAAATAGATTTAAAAATAGATAATGGAGACGATAATAACGGAAACCATCCAGTGAAGGGCTGAGCTTCTGAAAGAGGTGGTTTTACCTCCAGTAAGTATTAGAATTGTTGAAGACCAGAACATGCTTGGAGACGCAGCTGGTAGGAGCACTCATACTCGTTTGTAATTTTTTGTGATTTCTTTGTAGCCTCTCCCTTAGACTTTAGCTATAGCATATCCTCTAATTCTGTTACATGGAAAGGATTATTTTATTCCCCAAACACACTCCTAACAGCATTAAACAGTCAGGCTCAGCCGTTATCTCTTTTTAAGGGAAGTTCCACTACCCTTCTGTTTCCAGCTGGAGCTTTCTCCCTCCATACCTTTCTATCAGGGCAGATCTTTGGGCAAGACAGAGATAGCTCAGATCAAATAATTTCGTCCTCCCATTTTATCTTCTTTTGGGTTTTGTCCCCTCTTAGTTGTGTAGAATTAATCGTCATTGAGCAGATGAACAAATACAAGGCTCGTCTCAAGGACATCAACAGCCTGGAGTTTGCAGAGAACAAAGCCAAGAGCCGCCTCTCTTTGATCCGCAGATCAATGGTGAGATGCCAAAGCTACCTCTGTCCCCTCCTGTCCTCTCCATGCCCCTGAAGCCACCCTACCTTATCTCCTCCTGCTTTTCCCAGCCTTCCAAACCCCTTGCAACCTCCCACACCATCTCCCTCAGGACAGGGACCCTCAGCCCCATGATGGCTTCTGGCCTTTGCAGGGAGTCATAGCAAAGCACAAGGAGGTGGGAATGATCTGTGGAAATATGGCTGCTCCAGCTCAGATGCTTCTGATCAACATTTCCACCTTCATTTGAGCTTGTTTGGTCCTGGGTTGAATCAAGCCTTTCACTGACTGGCTTGACATCGCCCCATGGAAGACCTGGACCATCCCTTTTTGCGCTCAGTCGCGTTACCTGAACCCAAAATGAGCTCCCCAAAGGCGCTCTCTGCTCCCTCACCACCTTTTCGGGAGTCTCAAATCCATCTCATTGAGCTTCCATGCTTCCCGGGGGGCCGGCGGGCTGCAAGCTGTGCTTGGCTTGTTGGGCTGCAGGAGAGGGACAGACTCAGTGCAGCGTGGTCGTCCCAGGCTTGGGCTAAGCAGCTGAACAGCCCCTTCACTTTGATCTGCCCACTGTGGCCCTCAGGGACACGTTGCTCCTGCTTTTTTGGGGATGAAATCCAAGCAGGGGCTGGCCAAGGTTGTGGGGCTGGTGCTGCAGAGCTGCCCTGCTCATCCCAGCTAAAAAGAAAAAAAACCCAAAACATAAAAATTAACAAAATCGGGTTTTTTGGAGGGGTGACGGCATGTGCACTCTAACCTTCTGCTTTCCTTTTCATCTCCTCTCTAATCCAGAAACCCGTACTAATTGCAGTTAGATTTATGAGCATAACCCGCAGTTCAATCCCGGTATGTATTAACTGCAGCGCGCCCTGCGCCAGGCGCCGCATCCCTCCATTGTGTGTCACCGCCGCTCATTCCAGCCCCGTCCCACCGGCCATTGTCCGTGACGTTGCCTGTCTGGTCCCCGAGCAGGTGCTGCTCCTGAGTGCCACCTTTTTTCCTGCAGGTCCCCCAGGTGGCAGGAGTTTGGGATGGCCAGGGCTCCACCATCCCTGCACGCAGCTCCTCAAAAAAACACTTCCTACCCCTTTTCCCCTTCCTACGATTTTTTTCTATTTTATTTTCTTTTTCCATCTTGTGATTCCCTCTTTTTTTGCTTTGCTTGACTTATCCTTTCCCACCCTAATTTCTGCTAGCTCAGGGTGTAGTCCAGCATCAAGTTGCCTTCACAGTGCTGCTGTATCTTGAGATGGTGGATAAAACCCTCAACTTGGATGCCTTGGAGACCATGAGGCATCTGAAGGTCTCCTCCACCTTCTTGGAGGAGGAGCACCACCCCCACCTTGAACACCAGGTCAGGACACCCAGGTTTGAATTGGGAGGGGTCCAGCAGCCCTTGTATTCCCCAAGTCCATCAGCTTGGGTCTGGGTTCCCAGTGAGACCGTGATGGTGAGAAAGGTGCCTGCAGGCTTTTGGGAATGCTTGTGGGGCTCTTTCCCTTCCCACCAGCTTCAGCCCACAGCGCTTCTCCCCATCCTTCAACATCTGCAGGGGTCAGGGGACAAAGAGCAAAATTCAAGCTCTGCTCTCCTGATGCTGTTTTGCAAGCACGCCAGTGTTTTGCAAGCACCTTAAGTCCATGGACCGGTGAGATCTTTGGGATCTCAGGCATTTTGGCTAATAGGACTCAAGTAGCTGTGCTTCAGCTCAGGAGCCCACAGAAGAAGGTGGTGTCAGAACACTGGGGCACAGGAGCGGTTTTGCTGCCAAAGAAAGGTCTGTGAGAAGTGACATTAGAAGATGAAAGGGGTAAAGTGGAGCAAACCTGACTTTTAAAGAAAAAAGGGAGCTTCCTCTACCGTGCAAACCTGCTGTGGGCACTTGGATTATCAGGAGGACCCAGGGATGCCGCAGCTGCAGGGTTTAAATAGTCCTACAGGGAGAAAAGCTGCGCTGCAATGAGCAATTCAGCCACAAGGAGATGCAGGTTCATCCTGGGTGATGGTTGTCAGGAGGAGGCAGCAAGTGATGGACACTACTGGGACTGGTCGACACCTAAGTCCTGATCAGTTCAGGATCTTTGGAAGATGAGACGTGTCTGGTTATGACAGTGGTTAAGATAAAAGCTTTTTTAATGTCTGTGATGTCCCTCATCCCCCCCCAAATCCATCTTTTTTATTCTACTCCGTGGAGCAGATCTGTAGAGCTGGTCCTCAAAAGATTAAAATGGCTGCATGTGTAGTATTCCTCTGTACATACTACCCCCGTTGAGTCCTTTTTCATTGTCGCTTTTAATATTTAAAAAACTAGATAGTTCTTCAGAGCTGCATTAATTCTCCCCATTTAACTGTGCACACAAAAATTCACATTTGTTGTCTTATAATGGCCGACTGGAGGTGGTCTTGATTTCTGGATCTCATGTACATGAGACCAGAGCATGGGCCACATGATTAGGTGTGAGTTACAGTTTGCTGAAGGAGTCAGTGAGACCCTTTGATGCTCAGTAAATACCAAGGGTGGGCAAGGGAAGGATGTGAGACACAATCAAACTGTAAAGTGAGAGCCAGGTGCCCTGAAGTCAAAGTCCTGGTGATGCTCCCACCCAAAGCCAACACGGCCACCTGGCAGGTCAAGCTTCTTATCGCACAGGCTGTGGGCTTTGCGGAAACCCATCCTGCTGCCAGCTGGGCTTGCTTGGAAGTCCAAGTTGCGCTTGGTCCATCAGTGTCATCCTCACCACTTCCACCCTCACCACCTCCATCCTCATTCCCTCCAATGTGTTGAGTCCTTCTGGTACTTCTCCCAGCCTGGGGTGAGATTTCAGAGGGTCCTGAGTGCGACCGCCGGCAGTGCACTGAGGACTGATGGCCGGGGCCGTCTTCTTCACTCATCAGGAGAGCAGTGTGGTTGGCACCTGAGATGTGTGCAAAACTACCTTGGCTATTGGTAGTGACACTGTTGTTTCTCTTCAGGGCAAAGGACGTGTGCGACGTGGTGCCTACCCCAGCCCGACATCTCCTGTTGCTGTGCGCTTGCCTGTGGTAACAGATGTCCCAGAGGAGACCATGAGCAGCGAGGAAGCCATGGAGATGGAGGTGACAGAGCAGCAGCAAATGGCCATGCAGCAGGAGGAGAAGGTGCTGACTGAGCAGATTGAGAGCCTGCAGAAGGAAAAGTGAGTGTGGCCAAGGGTCCCAGCCATGCCCCCTAGCTATAGGTTACCTATGGATGTTGCTTGACATCATGTGGTTGACATGCTGCTCTAAGGAGACCTGGAGGACTCAATCCCTCCATGGTCTCTTGGTGTACGTGCATCCCTTTCTCCTCCCCACCTTCTTGGTCCCGTTGGGTCAATGGCACTGGGTTGGTTTTGGCAGGGAGGAGCTGACGTTCGAGATGCTGACACTGGAGCCCCGCGCCTCCGACGATGAAACCCTCGAGTCTGAAGCCTCCATCGGCACTGCCGACAGCTCTGAAAATCTGAACTTTGAATCCGAAGGAGCTATCTCTGATCGCTCAGGTATATCCAGGCGTTCTGGGGTTTATCACAGAATGGTTTGGGTTGAAGGGACCTTCAAAGATCATCTCGCCCAACCCCCCTGCCATGGGCAGGGACACCTTCCACTAGGTTAGGTTTCTCTATAGCTTCAGGGGGCATCTGTTTGGTTTTTCTTGCCTGCAGAGAATGTAAATGGGTGTAAAGAGCAGGGTTCAGGGTTAAGGCCCGTGGACCTGGGGAGGTGGGTGGTAGCACCCAGGGTTTGGTGGGGAGGTGAGCACTCCTCCATCAAGTGTGTCATCTCAGGTGGTGCTACCTCTGATGAGATGCTGGGAATATTGTCCTGGCTTCATGGCTTGTGTCCCCGGGAAGCTGCACCGAGGTGCTGGGTGTTTTCAGGGTGTTAATCCTGTGGTGATCCTTCCCTCCACGCAGAGAGAAGCATAGCACTTACCTCCCTGCGCCCCATCAAGCCAGAGGGGCCGAGCCGGCTGCGAAGGCACCCCAGGACGCGGCCGGACCCAGCAGACTCAGCCGATGCCTCCATCTCCTCCTCCTCCCAGTCATCCACCTCCTGCTTGCCCCACCTGCCCCGAAAGCGCTTCCAGATGTACTCCAAATCGCCTTTCTACAGAGCAGGGGGGCTTGGCGAGCACCCCGAAACCCGGGCAAGCCCCGAGGGCTTCGTGGGGCCTCTCTGTTATCCCGAGGACCGGCCTCAGTTCACCACCCGCGGGACTTTCAACCCAGAGAAAGGCAAACAGAAACTGAAGAGTGTGAAAACTTCCCCCCCAAAAACCAAAGAGCCCCCGGATGGGGGGATGGGGGGGGGGCACAAGAGGAACCCCGAGGCTGACTGTGCCACCACCCAGCCCCTCGTCCTCCTGGGGAGCAACGAGTTCATGGTCTGAGATGCTCTGTCCCAGGGATGCGGTGCACGCCCGAGCGCATCCTGCCCATCGGCAGCACCGGCAGCGCTCCCCATGGCTTCCTCCTTAATGCCAGGGGGAGGAATTCTTAATTAAAAAGGCTGGTGGGGGACGGTTTTAACGGTGGCCTTAATGGTTTGGGGGGCTGAGACCTTCGGGGGGGGGTGGGGGGGGTGGACCAGGGATGGAGGGGCACTGGCTGGCCCCTGCACCTTTCCCTTCAGAGCATCCCATGTCTCGGAGCATCGTGCTGCCAAATCCTTGTACTGAATCGCCGTTGCTGTCAGTAGGAGAAAACCAATCCTAAAAATCCTGTGGGAGCATCCCAAGCCAATGCCGGCTCCACTCCAGCCAGCCAAGCCCTCTGCGCTTTAACCACCTCATCCACACCAACGCCAAGCGCATGGAAAAGCGTTAAAATCTGCCAAAAATCACTCTATTTTTTTTTATTTTATTTTTTAATGTGACCTAACCACCTTTCTGCTTTTTTTTTTTTTTTTTTGGAGACCATCAGTATTAAAAAATAATAATAATAATAATCAAGGACTACTTGAAGCTATATTTGTTTATATGGCGGTTACTGGAGTTTCTTGTAAATATATATATATTTTTTTTAATATTTTTCCCCAGACAGAACTACTTTTTTTTTTTAATTATTATTATTTTTTGGCTGGGGAGGAGGGAAGCGATGGGCTGAGCCGTCCTGCCAGTGTCACCATCAGTGTCACCGTCCATCACTGCCGCTACCACCTTGCTCTATACACTGAGTTTTATTTTGAACAAGAAATCCCCATGATTTCAAAGCTGTGCCCATGATAATATTAATTAGCAACACTAGCTAATGACTCAGCTCTTAATCTCTCCTGTATCATCATCATAGTCACCCTCGATGGTACCCAGAGAAGCTCTAGGTACAGGAAAATCTCTGGAAAGGTGAAATTAGGAGCCCCAGGGCGCTAATTAGATTAATGAAGGCTGGATACATCCTGTCATATGGGCTGGGAGTCACAGGTTGAGGCTCATCCTTTCCCAAAACACCACTGCAAAGAGGGAAAATGCAGGAAAATGGAGTTTTCCTGATAATTTTGTATTTTGTCAGGCATTCCCACATCCCCGGGTTTAGCTGAGCCACCCTTTCGTCCCCTCTCCCTCTGCCCAAAGGGCCGTTTCTTTTGAGGGATGGTTTATTTATTGTTGCTTTTTGGTTTGGGGTTTTTTTTACTTTTGTTTTTTCTGTTTGGTTTTGGTTTTTTTTCCAATGGGGAAAAGCAATATATGCCGCAGGGAGAGTGAGGGCATGGGAGCAGTGTCTGGCTGGTCGCTGCATCCCAGGCGCAAAGCAAAAGACCAAGACAGTCATCCCCCATCCATAGGGAAAATGGGATTTTACCATCGCCAGATGTAAAACCAGGGATTTGGGGACCGACCCGGGATGTGCTGGGAAGGTGAGTGGTGGCTGTGAAAGTGAAAGCTCCTGGGGGCCACCCCAGCCCCCCAGAGCTGGAAACAGCAGGAGCGCCCGGTGTCCCGCCAGAGCCAGACCCCTGGGAGCCCCTTGGGAGCCCTTCAGCCAAACCCGCAGGAAGTCCCTGCAAAGTGGCCAGGCTGTGGGCAGGGGGGCTGGGGGGGAGGGGGCAGGGGGAGTGGGGAGCCTCCGGCCACAGCCTGCTGGCCCCGGCAGCGCGGGAGCCACAGGGACAGGGCTTCTGCAGCGCCTCCAAACACATATATATGTGTGTATATTTCATTTGAGAGAGAGATATATTTCCCTTATATATATATTTTATATATATAAAGAAAATATATTTGAAAGAATATATATTCTATATATAAAGAAAAAATATATAAATATATATATTCTCTCTATAAAGTATATATAAAAGAATATATATAAAGAATAAATATTTCTTTATATATTTCATATTTCTTATATATAATACATCTTTATATATAAAGAAATATATGATATATATACTATGTATAAAGAATATATATATTTTTGTGTATATATTTTTATATATTTTTGATATATAAAAATATATAAAAGAAATATACTGTATATAAAGAATATATATTTCTTTACATATATATTTTTATATATTTCTAGGTAAAGAAATTATATGAAGGAAATATATACTATACATAAGGAATATATATTACTTTATATGTTTGTGTATTTCTTCTGTATGTATAAAGAAATATATGTTTGTATATATTTATATATTTCTGTATATAGACAGTGTATTTCTATATAGAGAAATATATGAAATATATACTATATATAAAGAATATGTTTATTTTATCTCTGTTTCTTTATATATATAAATGTATAGTGTATATATAGAATATATATAGAGAAAATATATTTCTTTATATATATAATGTATTTGTGTGTGTATATATATAAAGAAAAAATATATAAAAGAAATATAGACATATATATGTACATGTGTGCAAGACCCTGGCAAGAGCTGGGCTGGCAGTCAGTGTGGGGGCCCCCGGGACTCGGGTGGGGGACGAGGGGTCCCAGGGTCCCCGGGCAGCCCCCAGCCCTCCCCCTGGCGAGGGGCTGGATGTGGGGGCAAAGCCGGCGTTTCCCAGAGTGGCGTGAATGTACTTACTACTGGAACGGAGAGGGGCTGCGTGCTGTTCATTATTATTATTTTTAATGGACATTTTTTTAAGTAATTTATAAGTCTGCTGCGTGTAAATTAAAAACAAAGTCTGTATTGTAAGAGGGTATATTATCCTGTGTCATCCGTGCTAGAAATTGTTTAAAAAAGGAAAGGAAAAAAAAAAAAAGAGAAATAAAAGCGTAATTCCGTCTCGGCGCAGGGTTTGTGTGCCCCGCAGCCAGGGGTGCTGCCGCCTGTGCACCCTGAGCGGGGGCTGCCTGGGGACCGGGGTTCCCCCTGCCCGGCACCGCAGCATCTGTGAAGTGCAGTTTGTGGATTTTTTTTTCCGCACATCCTCCCCCGTGACTGTACAAAGCGGCTTGGCAAACGCTGACCTCGTGCTAATTAAAGAGCTGTAACGAGGCGCGCCTGGCGCTGGGTGCTGTGTTTGATGCTGGGGGTTCCCGGGGGGTCCCAGGGGCTGGGGCTGCGCTGCCAGCTCAGCCACGGCGGTCGCCTCAAGTCACGCTCAGAGCTGTCGCATTGATGGAATATTTCTGCTTATTTCTATGCAGATTATTTCTATTCAGATTATTTTCAGTTTATTTATATTCAGATAATTTATTTCCATTTTGTTTATATTCATATTATTTCTGATCAGATTATATTTATCTTATTTCTATTGAGATAATTTGTTCTCTATTTATTTGGTTTCAGATTATTTTCATTTTATTTCTATTCAGAGTATTTAAATCAGATTATTTGGGTTATAGTCTGATAATTTATTTTCAATTTATTTCTATTGAGATTATTTTCATTTTATGTGTATTCACATCATTTCTATTAATCTTATTTATATTCAGGTTATTGAGATTATTTATATTCATCTTAGCTTATTTATACAGAGTATTTATTTTCAGTTTATTTATATTCAGGTTATCCTATTTATTTATGTTCAGGTGGTTAATATTCTGCCCCCCCATCCGAGGGTGGGGTTCCTAAGCCACCAGTGCGAGGAGCCTGGCTGCAAAAGCCTCTTTATTCAGAGCACAAATTGGCGGAGGGGGAGAGCAGGAGCCCCAGGACACAGGGACAACAGTCTGTCACCATGTCCCCCAGGACCACGGAGCTGAAGTCGTGGGGGGGGGGGGGCCACGCACAGTGAGCAAGGGGCAGCTGTGGCGGCTGGGGGGACACCCATCCCTGGACTAGCATCACCCCCCCGGGCCAGTGGCACCCCAGGGATGATGATACCCTCGGGCTGGCATCAACCCTGGATGGTGTCACCCCTGGGCTGGCATCACCCCCAGCCAGTGTCACCCCTGGGCTGGTATCAACCCCAGGGTAGCTGTCAGCCCGGTGGCCAGTGTCACCCCCAGGCTGGCACCATCCCCAACCAGGGTCACCCTTGGTCTTGTGGCATAGCCTGGGCTGGCGTCACCCCTGGGCTGGTGTTATGCCCCAGGCTGGCATCATCCCCAGGTGAGCATCACCCCCAGGCTGGTGTCACCCGTGGGTGGCAGTGGGTTCCCATGGGTGGCAGTGCCACAGAAAGGGCACTTTGCCTGGGTCCATGGGTTTGGGACAGCAGCACCCATCAGGCACCCCCACAATGAAGTGCTCCCGGTGTGTATGGCACTCACTTGGGGACATCCCCCTGCCACCAGCTGTCCCCAGTGAAGCTGGTCCCATGTCCCAGCTGCTGGTAGCATCCCCCAGTCCTGGCCACCACCCTGCAGACAGGACCATCGACACAATCACACCCTGCAGCATCCCAGGGTGAGGACAGCTGGGCTGGGGGTGACAGGGTGCCAGTGCAAGGTGACAAACAAGCAGGGTGACATCGGGGTGGGGGAAGTCAGTTCTTGAACATGTCACACAGCAGCTTCTCCATGGGGGTGTTGCCGATGGTCCGGCGGAAGAAGAGCAGCTCGACATGCTCAGAGGAGATGAAACGCAGCGCTGGGAGCAGCAGCAGCAGCTTCCCGAACCTGGGGGACAGAGCGGTGGCCGTAGCTGGGTGTCCCTACCCCTGGTGTCACCCATATGGGGACATGGGGACAGTGGTACCTGACCAGTTGCCCAGGGTAGTGAGAACGGTTGTGCTGGCCAAGCATCACCTGCGACTGGTCCTGCAGGTTCTCCACCTGCTCAGGGTCCTTCAGGCCACGGGTCTCTGCAGGGACAAGGGGGTGACAGGGTGGGGTGGGGACATGGTGACGGGCAGCGGCACGTGCTGGTGGGTCCTCTCACCTGGTTTGAAGAGCACCACGGCCTTCATGCAGGCGAATTCAGTGGGGTCGACGGCCAGTGCCTTGAAGCGGCTGAGGGTCTCCTGCAGCACCCGGACGTCCAGGGCGGCCGGCAGCAGCTTGCCCGGGGCCGGCTCGGGGACAGCCAGCAGCGGGCAGCTCTCCAGGGGCATGGACCACTGGATGGCACAGAGCAGGAACAGCTCGCTCCACGCTTCCTCCAGCAGGATCACCTGGGGGGCAGGGAGGGGGAGCCCCAAAACCCTTGTCACCCCCAAAGCCTCCAGAACCTGCAGCCACCACCGCTGGGTGGGCTGAAGGGCAACCTGGGGAGCGGGACCCCAAGACTGCGGTTAATGTTGTGGGGATGCTCCAGCCCTCCCCATCCCCCTAGTTGTCTGCATTTTTTGGGGTCCCTATTGCCCCATAGGGGCATCCCCGACCCCACCTGGTCACGGAAGGGCAGGTTGGAGAAGACGGGCAGGTTTTTGGCCCATTTCACAGCCATGAAGAGGAGACGTGCAGAGGTCTCATAGACATTTTCGGGGCTGGACGCTGGGTATGGTGCCACCTGGTACTCGCCAGCCACCCGCTCTGGCTCACTGCCCGTCACATCCACTGTCTCATCAGCTGTAGGGGTGAGAGAGGATGCTGGTGGTCACCACACCATGGGGACAACACCCACCTGTCCCCTCATCATGGGCAGCCACCCACCATCCTCGGGCTCCAGCTTGGCGCAGGTCTCAGCCGTCATCAGGCTGGCCATGAAGCGATGGTTGGTGGGTGGCGTGGGTGCTCGGGGACCCAGGGTGACAGTGACAGTGGCACCGGGACCATGGGGATCTGGGCAGGGGGTCAGGGGGACCTCACGGGTTGTGGCCACATGCTCGGGAGGCAGCTCGGCATCCAGCTCGATGCTGTCCAGCCGGACCTGGGCCGTGCTGCGGGGCTGACGTTCATTCTGCACAGCTGCAGGGACAAGGTGGCATCAGCACCAGCCGCCCCACTGTCACCCTGCACCATCCGTTACCGCGTGCCCCCCCCCATCTCACCATCCTTGTTCATGCCGGCTTGCAGGCACTTCTTGAGCCGGCAGGCCTGGCACTGGTTGCGGTGCGCCTTGTCCACTGGGCACAGCCCCGTCCCTGCCTGGCACCTATGGGAGAGGTGGCACTTGGCTGCAGCCCCTGAGGTGTCCCCTGTCCCTGAGGAGTGTCCTGCCCCCGTGGGTGCCATGTCCTGGAGGTGCTTTGTCCCTGTTGGATATCTTGTCTGCGCCAAAGGGCATCCTCCCCAGTGGGCACCCTGTCCCCAGAGGGTGCCCTGTCCCCCATGCATTCGCCCTGCCTTGATGGGTGTCCTGGCCCCATGAGGGTGCCCCCCCTGCCCCACTGGGTGCCTGTTGCCCGCCTCGGGCCCTGCCCCACTGGGTTCAAGTTTCCCTGGGTCCCCCACCTCATTGCCCATGCCACGGGGTCCCTGCCCCGCTGGACGTCCATCCTGTGGGACCCTACCCCACTGTGTGCCTGTCCCCTGGGGTCCCTGTCCCCCTGGGCATCCATCCCCTGGGTCCCTGCCCTGCTGGCTGCCTGTCCCCCCACTCCACACCCCGCAGGGACCCTCCAGCCTGTGCCCACCTGTAGATGAGCTTCCTGCGGACGCTGCGCTTGAAGAAGCCGCTGCAGCCGTTGCAGGCGTAGATGCCGTAGTGCTTCCCGCTGCTGGTGTCCCCGCACACCTTGCACAGCAGCACAGGGCTCAGCGCCTTGCCGGGGGCCGGGCTCAGCCCTGTGGGAGTGGAGCCACCACATTCAGGGTGACTCGGCACACCCCAATGTCCCTTGTCCCTCCCACCAGTCCCTGCTGACCCTCAGTATCCTGGTGATGGGTCAGGTGGCTCCTGTCTCCACCAGATCAGACCAGGGACATGGATGGGGACACCCTGGGGACTCTAGGGATTTTGGCATCTCCCCACACCCCAGCACCCAGCATGCTGCAGGACAAACTCTCATAGAACTTTTTAAAAATAAGGGGATGAAATGGTGTCCCTAGGGATGAGGACAGTGGAGTTTCAGTGAGGGGACTCTGGGCATCCCAGAGAAGGGCCACAACCAGGGACTGGAGGTGTCCTGGAGAAGGGCCACATCTTGGGGACACTGGGCATCCCAGCAAGGGGCTGTGGGTGTCCTGGGGAAGGGTCACAGCAGGGGACCGTTGGGACTCTGGAGAAAGGCCAGGGACCAAGGGCCTCCAGAAAAGGGTTGTGGCTGGGGACTGCAGGCATCCTGGAGAAGGGTCATAGCTGTGGACCCTGAGGGTCCTGGAAAAGGACCATGGTGAGGACTGATGGACATCATGGGACGGGTTGGGGTGGGGGACTGCAGGCATCCCAGCCCAGAGAAGGACCATGCTGGGGACCTTCAACATCTTGGAGAAGGGTGATAGCTGGGGACCCCAGGCGTCACAGAGAAAGACCATGATGAGAACCCCAGACATCCTGGAGGATCACAATAGGAACCCTGGTCATCCAGGAGAAGAACCATGAGGGGGACCCCAGGTAAGCTTGGAGAAAGGCCACAGTGGGGAACCTGGGCATCCAGGAGAAGGATTGAGACTCCAGCCTTTCCGGAGAAGTATCATGATGGGACCCCGGGTATCTTGCAGAAGAACCACAATGAGAACCCCAAACATCCCAAAGAAGAACTATGATGAAGATGCTGGGTGTCTTGGAGCTGGACCATGATGGGGACCCCAGCCATCTTGGAGAAGGACTGTGATGGGGACCCCAGGTATCTTGGAGAACGACCACAATGGGGAACCAGCCATCCCAGAGAATGACCCCACCGGCGACCGCAGTCCCACCATGTTGCACCCACTCAAGCAGAACACCACCTCTTACCCGTGGGGCTATCACCCAGCCCGGCGCTCACTGCCGACCCCGCCGGCGATGCAGCCATCCTGTATCCAGTGTCCCCCACCTCGCCCTCCAGATCCACCGCGATGGGTGCCCAGGGTGTGGTGGAGCAGTGGGTGCTCCAGCAGCTCTGCGGGCAGCAGGGCTCTTGCCTTGCTCTCTTCAAGGCAGCTTAGCGGCGGGCGCTGTGTAAGCAGCCGCCTCTTTGTCACCCTCTTAATCTTTAGTGTCTGCGCAGGGCGGGCGGGGGATCAATCAGCCACGCGATGAAGAATTAAAAAGGTGCTGAGCCCCAGCCCTGTAACCCTAAACCCCGTGACACCCAAGCCACCCCCCCCACCCACCCACCCCCCCCCCGCGCCACCACAGGCCACGGTGGGGGTGTCACCCTGCCACCACGTGTACCCCCACCCGGCACTGCGAGGCTGAGATTGTGGCGAAGGCGGTAGAGGGGGGTTGGGGTAGAGACCCCCATATGCGTTCCCCCCTCTCGGGACCCACCGGCTCTGTAAGCGCATAAGCCCTTCGCTAAGGCGGTTAGAGGGGAATAACAAAAAGTGGTAATTAAGGGGAGGTAATTTCCCTACCCCTAAGTAATTAATTACCAACCCTGATGGCGAGGGGCGGGGGGTTGCTCAGCGGGGCCTCGTTGTGCCTCAGTTTCCCCTCCCGAGGTGACACAGGGCCCCAGGCGTGCTGGGCCGGGGCTGCTGACGGCGCAGGGGTGGAGGCCAGGTGGCCCCCGGGTTACACAACCGCTGCTAAACCCTCGCCATGACAGGGCAGCACAATTTGGGATTTGAGGGCTTTAGCCATTAAACCACCCCCCCGCCCCCGCCCAGCTCAGGGCAATGGTGGGTGGTCACCGTCACCCGGCCCAGGTTCTCCCCAGGGATGGGCCAGGCTGTGGCCGGGGGTCCCCAGCCCCGTGTCCCTCCCGGGGGGGCCCAGACTGTGGCCCCGGGGGTGTTGCTGCCATCTGTGGCCCCAGCAGAGGTGTCCCAGGGGACGGGCCTTCAGTGGGTCCCTGCTGAGGGCTGGCAGCAGTGACATCTGTGGATCTGGGCCTGGGGGTCACCCCTCCATCGTCCCTGCCCGCAGCACGGCTCCATCATCCCTGCCCGCAGCACGGCTCCATCGTCCCTGCCCGCAGCACAGCTCCGTGTTCCCTGCCTGCAGCACGGCTCCATCATCCCTGCCCGCAGCACGGCTCCATCGTCCCTGCCCGCAGCACAGCTCCGTGTTCCCTGCCCGCAGCACGGCTCCATCGTCCCTGCCCGCAGCATGGCTCCATCGTCCCTGCCCGCAGCATGGCTCCGTGTTCCCTGCCCGCAGCACGGCTCCATCATCCCTGCCCGCAGCACGGCTCCATCATCCCTGCCCGCAGCACGGCTCCATCGTCCCTGCCCGCAGCATGGCTCCGTGTTCCCTGCCCGCAGCACGGCTCCATCATCCCTGCCCGCAGCACGGCTCCATCGTCCCTGCCCACAGCATGGCTCCGTGTTCCCTGCCTGCAGCACGGCTCCATCGTCCCTGCCTGCAGCATGGCTCCATCATCCCTGCCCGCAGCATGGCTCCGTGTTCCCTGCCTGCAGCACAGCTCCATCGTCCCTGCCTGCAGCATGGCTCCATCATCCCTGCCCGCAGCATGGCTCCGTGTTCCCTGCCTGCAGCACAGCTCCATCGTCCCTGCCCGCAGCACGGCTCCATCATCCCTGCCCGCAGCACGGCTCCATCGTCCCTGCCCGCAGCATGGCTCCGTGTTCCCTGCCTGCAGCACGGCTCCATCGTCCCTGCCTGCAGCATGGCTCCATCATCCCTGCCCGCAGCATGGCTCCGTGTTCCCTGCCTGCAGCACAGCTCCATCATCCCTGCCCGCAGCACGGCTCCATCATCCCTGCCCGCAGCACGGCTCCATCATCCCTGCCCGCAGCACGGCTCCATCGTCCCTGCCCGCAGCACGGCTCCATCATCCCTGCCCGCAGCACGGCTCCATCATCCCTGCCCGCAGCACGGCTCCATCCCCATCACTCACAGCATGGCTCCATCCCCCCTGCCTGCAGCACCCCTCCACTCCACAGCCCCTGGCCCGCAGTGGCCCCCACCCTGACCCAGATCTCTGACAGCCGCCATCTGCGGCGGTGGCCGCCCTCCTCCCTCGGCAGCATTATGACGCTGGGCTAATGCGGCAGGAGCAAGCTGTCACCCTGCGGGGCTGCTCTGCCCACAGCTTGGGTGCTCCGGACCCTTCAGCAGAGCTTCACCCATAGGTGACACAACGCCCGGCGCCCGACGTGGGGGCGCCAGGAGCACCCACAGCCCAGGGTGCCAGCCCACCCGTGAGTGACGCTGGGACCTGGGCGCCTGTGCCGGCGGCGCTGGGGTGGCCGGCGTGGCGATACACGCTGAGTCGGCTAATTTGCCCGTCCAGGTCCAGTCCTCCCTGTCGGGTAAAAGCCAGCTCTGGAGCAGGGATTTGGGAGGGGGATTAGCCCGGCCAACCATCTGCTGCCAGCCAGCCACCAGCACGCCCAGGAAAGCCAATAACGACCAAAATGTGGTTTCCCACCTTGTTTCTCCATTATCCCCAGCTGGGTGCTGTCCCCAAGGTGGGGCCTCCATGGAGCAGCACCCCATCCCCTCCCAGGGCTGAGCACCCCACAAGCACCCAACCCAGGCCCCCAGGAGGCTCGAGCCAGCCCGTGTTGGGAAGTGCCCGAGCAGGCCTGACGCCACGGCCAAGGGGCTGCAGGTGGGGGTGAAGGAGCAAACGTTAAAGCCCGCAGCGGGGTCGTGACTCGGCTCAGTGACAGACGCTGGGGCAGATGCCACAGGATTACCCAGCCTAAACCCTCGGGATCTGCCCCCCTTCCCCCCCCAGCAGGCAGAGAGCATTTAATTACTAATTTACTAATTACCCAAAGATGCTTGAAACCTGTGGTCGGGAGCAGCCCCAAGGCTCCAGCCGCCCTAATCCCACCGGCCACAAGGAGCTGGTGGGTGCACCCTGGTGAGGGGACAGCTCAGCTGGGGACATCAGGTGACCCAGGGAGGCACTGCTGTCCTGGCAGCCCTACTTCTGCCAGCAGTGGCACAGGGTCGTGAGGAACAGGAGGGGACAGTGGGGACAAGCAGGGGATGATGGGAACTAGGAGGAGATAGCAGGGATCAAGGGGAGGTGGTGGGGACCAGGAGCAGATGATGGGGACCAAGGAGACACGGACCAAGAGGGGACAACAAGAAACAGGAGGGGATGGTGGAGATGAGGAGGAGACAATGGGGACCAGGGGGAGATGGTAGGGACCAAGGGGCGGTGATGGGAATCAGGAGGAGCTGATGGGGATGAAGTAGAGATGATAGGGACCAGGAGAGGACAGCAAGGATCAGGAGTGGGGTGATGGGGACCAGGAGGAGACGGTCAAGACCAGGACTGAATGATTGGGAACCATGAGGAGATGATGGGATGAGGATAGGATGATTGGGAGCAAAGAGATGGTGCTGACTAGAAGGGGATGATGGGGACCAGGAGGAGATGGTGGGGACTGGGAGAGGATGAGGAGGATGAGGAGGGAGCAGTGGGAACCCGGATGTTTTGATGGTGACCAGGAGATAGTGATGGATAGTGGCGATGAGGTTACAGCAGGGAGGAGGAGGGGGTGATGGAGATCAGGACAGGACAATAGGGACCAGGTGGGAACAATGGGGACCAGGTGGGTGCAATGGGGATCAGGGAGGGGCACTGGGATGCAATAGGGGTGGGTGGGGATCACGAGGGGATAGTGAGGACTGGGATGAGACGATGGGGACTAGAAGGGGACAACAGTGACAAAGAAAGGCCAAGGGAACCTAGAGGGGTGATGAGGACCAGGAGATCATGATAGACCCCAGGAGTGGCTAGTGAGGACCAGGCAGAGACCAAGAGGGGATACTAGGGTCCAGAAGAAGGTGATGAGAAACAGACTATACATCAGTACAGGACAGTGGGGACCAGGAGAGGATGGTGGGGATCAGGAGGGGACAAGAGCAACCAGAAGAAGATACGAAGGGCTGGCAGGGTACAAGATGGCTGTGGGACTGGAGATGGCTGGGAAGGGTTAATGTAGCCACCCAGCACTGAGCCTCATCCAGGCCAGGCTCTGGTTTCACCGTAATTAGCTCTTGTTTATTGTCGGCTCCTTGACAAATGATGCTGTGGAGGTTGCCTGATGACAGAGGGTGACAGCTCCCACCTCACCTGCCCCAAGCCCTGCCAAAGCCTTTGCTGACCCCCGGCACAAGGATTAAAGTTTAATGTGGCTCCAGAAGTGACCCCGGGCACCCACCACTCTGGGGACACAGGCCTGGGGACAGGCTGGTGGCCGTCCCTTGGGCCACCTTCAGGGCAAGAGGCGTTTTAGCACCAAGAGGTGTTTTGGCACCAGCCCAGACACCACAGGGCCATTTCGTGACTCCTTTGGGGTCACCTAAGGTGTTCACTGATGAAATGTCACACCAGGTTGGGTCTGCCCCCTGGGGCTGGCCCCGCAGGATGGGCTCAATGCCACGGTGGGCCGGTCGGTGTGGTCCGGGCACATTCCTGGGCACCGGTGGAGCCACATGTGGGTGCCAAGAGCCACCGCAAGCGCTCACCGGGGTGGGCTGAGGTCCTGTACTGTGGCCAGCTTTGGAACAGCAGTTACTTGGGGACCACAGTGGAGTGAGGGGACCTTGGAGGAATCCCCAAGGCAAGGAAGTAAGGTATGGCATGGGTGCCAGGGCTGGCATGGTGCCCAAGGCTGTGGCTTGGCCTTCGGTGGGGCGACATGGCACCACAACCATCTGGGGACAGAGAGGTCCCTGAGGTGGGGCTGGGCACCGCCTGTGTCCCCAGCTCTCCGGACAGCATGTTTTCTCCTTGCAGATGAACCTCCTCACCCAGGTAAAGGGGGAGACAGCGGGGAGGGCACCCAGGCAGTCCCTCCCCTCCACCATGGCACCTGGCGCCCACGGACCCCACAGCTGGGACCTGCCTGGTGCTGAGTCGGGGGGTTCTGGGGGTTGGGGGGTATTGGGACATTGCCCTGGGCTATGAATGGGTGCTGGTAGGCGTGGGTGCTGGCAAGGGTGGGTGCTAGCATGGGGGCATGCTAGCAGGGATGGGTGCCAGCAGGAATGAGTGATAGCAGGGATGGGTACCAGCAGGGGATGGGTGCCAGCAGAGGATGAGCGTTAGCAACGGATGGGTCCCAGGCTCGCTCTGCCCCCTCTCCCCACAGGTGAGCACCCTGGTGCAGACCCTGCAAGCCCTGGATGGGTCATTCCTCCAGCCCCAGCGCTGGCTGGGCTCCTGGGTATGACACGTTTGGGAATGCTGGCATGGGGACCCCAAGCAGGGACTCAGGCAGGGAGATGGCAGCAGTCCAGGCAGGGGCTGAGCGGTGATCCTGGTGTCCTGGGTCCCATCTCCCCAGTGCCACCGGGGCTGACGCTGGGTGTTTGTCCCTCCAGGTGAGCAGCTCCAGGCAGGTAAGTGCCAGTATTCCCTCTGCACCCCGCACCATCCATCTCACCTCTAGCACAACAGGGCCAAATCCTGCATGCCCTGCCTTTTCATCAGCACCCATGGGTGCTCAGCACTTAGAGGAGGTGGCCCCTCCTTGGAGGGTTTCCCCATCCAGGGACACACAAGCTATGTCCAAGCTACCAGGGATGGGGATAAGCCAGCAGGTCGGTGATGCTGCTGGTGTGCCCCTGGCACTGGTGGCCCTGAAAGACAGATGGGTCCCCAGGCGGTGGCTGGGGCAGTGAGCACGGCAGCGTTCTTCCTCTGTGAGGGGCTGCTAGGCCAGCATTTCAACGCGGTCCCTGATGGAGTGGCCAAGCCCCAGCCTGGGGACCTCTTCCTCTTCCCACTGGCCTCGGGGGGTCCTGCCTGGTGTGGCGCCCACGCTGGCATCTACTGCGGTGACGGGGAGATCATCCACCTGGAAGGTGAGCCCCAGGAGGTGGTCACAGTGTGGGGACATCCTCATGGAAGGGACATGGGGTACAACGTCTCCTCCACCCCACAGGCAGCTCAGGGACATCCCCATTGGGGATCGTGGCCAAGCACAGCAAGAACCACCTCCTGCGGACACGGGGTCCAGCCAAGGTGCTGCGGAGGAAGGAAGGGCTGGATGTGGCCGCCCTGCAGAAGCGGATTCGAGTGGCCATGGACCAGGCAATGGAGTACAACGCTGTCACTTGCAACTGTGTCCACTTTGCCCTCTCTCTGCTGGGGTTGGGCCAGATAGCCAGCACCATGGTGGGTGCCACCACTCCTGGGGACTCCAGCACCTGCTGCGGCTGAGCATCACCACAGCCCTTCTTCTCTCCCAGGTGTCCCCAGCACTGCAGTGATGGAGGCGGTGATGTGCCTGGAGATGCAGGGGGCTGGAGCCTCCTTCCCTGGGGCACCAGAGCTGTGCCAGCAGCTTTGGCCTCCCTCTTGCATGGCAATAAACAGGTGCACATGGACAGCCTGTGCCCACCCTGCTTGATTTGTGTTTTCTGCTTTTGCTTTCCTTTTCCCAGAACCTGCTGGTGAGCCAATGCCCTGCCTTGGCACATCTCAAAGTGAGCGGCCACTCTTTGCTCCCCATGGCCTCCTGAGACAGATGCCTCTCTTGTTGCTGTCATTTGATTTTAAGCATCAAAATAAATATTCCCTGAGCTTCTGGGTTGAAATCTGACCAAACAGCTTGACCAGGTCTGGTTGGGAACAAGTCACTGGTGGTGTATCCTGGGGTCAATACTGGGTCCAGTCCTGGTTGACAGCTTTATTACCGGTCCGATTGATGGGGCAGAGCAGACCCTCAGTGAGTTTGCTGCTGACACCAAACTGGAAGGGGTGGCTGATGCACCAGAGCGTTGTGCTGGCACCCAGAGAGACCTGGACAGGCTAGAGAAAAGGGCCAACGGGAACTTCATGAAGGGGAAGATGCAAAGTCCCACCCCTGGGGAGAAACAACGCCAGGCTCCAGGACACACTGTGGAGGGTGACCAGCTGGAAAGCAGCTTGGCAGGAAAGGCCCTGGGGGTCCTGGGAGACACCAAATTGACCATGAACAAGCAAGGTGCCCTTGGGGCACAGTGAAAGCCAACAGCATCCTGGGCTGCATTAGGAGGAATGTTGCCAGCAGGTCAAGGGTGGTGGTCCTTGCCCTCTGCTCAGCACCAGTGAGGCAAATCCTGGAGTGCTGGGTCCTGTGCTGGGTCTTGGGGATTCTTGCAGTTCCCACACTCATGGGAGTTTCTGGGAGGCTTTGCTCTCACCAGAGGGGAAGTGTGATTGCCCAGCGAGGGGGGAAATGTCCCCATGGCTTCTAAGGGGAAGGGAGCCAAAACGCGAGGCTGGGAACCTCAGCAGGCTAGGGCTGGAGGAAGGTGTCTCGGGGGGGGGGGGTGGGACATTGCTGCACAACATGCACTTTTGGAGATTTCCTGCAGCTCCTTTGACTTGAGTTTCCAGAATCTCTGGAGTCACCTTCTTGCATTCCCAGATTTCACTTTTAAGGTGGAATTAGCAAATTAACCCCAGAGCTTTAAGAAGTGGGAAAACCCACCCGGGGTTTGCTGGCATTTGTACTGCTTTGGGGTTTTCCTTTCAGCTTTTCTCTGCCTCTCACGTACATCAGGAAGGATGTGAAGTCAGGTTCAGCGCCGGCACCTGCCGGCCCACCACCGCTGCTGCATTTCCCGCAGCCCCTGGCAGAGGTGCCAGCAGCCCAGCTCTGTCACCAGCGCCATCCCAGAGAAAACAATGCTAAGTAGCAGCAGCTGGCAAGGTTACTCCCATCTCTGCACCCCGTTGCAGGCAGCCATCATTGCACCGGGACAGAGAAGGGGGACAATGAACCAGGCTTGTCCTGGGAAGCCTCCAGCTCAGTGAAGCCGGGCAGGACAGGCGTCTTTTGCCCAGGTGAAGCCCTCACACCCGGCAGGAGCAATCACGAGTAAGTTGTGATGGCAAGATGGGACCCTGCCCCCTGAGCATGGGCAGGACAGCACAAGCAGAGCACTGATGCCCCATTTCTGTTTCTCTCTCCTTGCAGATATCGAGCAGCTTTGTAAGTAGGAGCTTGGTGAACCTCCACTGGCAGCACGGGGGCCACAAGGAGGTCTGAGACCCCAGCAGGGCCAGGATGCCCAGGATGGCTGTGCAGTCAGGAACAGGTCTCTAGTTGGGCTGAAGTCCCTAAACGGGGCTGGGGTCTCTGAGAGCCCTGTGGGGTCCCCAAAAAGGACTGAGGTCTCCAAAGAGGGCTGGGGTCCTCAGGAGGGCTGTGAGGTCCCCAGTAAGGCTGGGCTCCGGTTGCCAGTGCTGGTGGGGGCCCATCTGCACCAGGCAGGCAGGGCAGCGGGTGGGGGGACCATTCTGGGGGGAGGGGGGCAGGTCCTTTCTGCTTGCTGAAGCTTGATTGCCATGCATTAATTAGATGCTTTATCAAATTTTGCTACCCAAAATGTGCCCATTTTCTGTGGCTGCCTCACCGCTGTGTGATAGGCTGAGCGAGCGGCCTGGCAGGCAGACAGCCTCATGGGGTGGGCAGCTGCGGGGGACAGGAACAGCTGAAATGCCCACCAGGATCAGTAATTAATGGTGAAAAAGATAATAACAATAATAATTATTGATGTTACTCTTATAATAATATTTATAATAATAAATGCTATTATTTAATACAGTATGTAATATGTCATATATATCATATAGGGTAAAATGTAGAATATATAATATGATAGAATATAGAATATAGAGTATGATTAATATAACCAACATAATATAGCATAGTATAACATATAACATATATAACATGGCACATATTGTATCATCTAGAATGTAGAACGGATCAAGTATGATATAGTATGATAGACTATAGAATATATAATAGAATTAATATAATCTGTAATATAATGTAATGTAATACTAACATAGTCTACAGTATGTAGCATATAATATATAGTATGTAATGTATACTACCTAACGTATTCTGTATGAAAAATAGAATGTAATGTAACATGACATATGTTGTGATATAATGTGCTTGAATACAATAGCATATAGATAGCATATATTATAATGTAACTATGTACAGCTGTACAGTGTCTGATGATACATGTGAGATACACACCACACAGCCAGCCCCGAGCGGGGCCGCTGCCCCGGTCCCGAGCTGCGCACCCCCAGCCCCGCTGCCGGGCACCCCAGGCTGCGCGGGGCCGGGGACCCCTCCGAGGCCGCAAAGCCCCCCGCTGGGGGCGCGGGCGGGGCCGCCGGGGGGTGGGGGGGGCGCCGGGTGGGCGGGGGGCCGCCGGGGCGGTTCCCGGCCCCACATCACGCTGACATCAGTCCCGGCATCCCGCCGGCCGCATCCCGGCGCATCCCGCGCCATGGCGGCCAGCCCGGCCTACGGGGAGGAGAAGGGGGGCTCCTCCAGCCTGGGGGAGCCCGAGTACGGCCACGACCCCGCCAGCGGCGGCATCTTCTCCTCCGACTACAAGAGGTGGGGACGGCGGCGGGGCCGGGGGACAAGGGCCGAGCCTGGCCAGGTGGCCGCCACCGTGGGCCTCGGCCGCCGGCCCCGCCGGGGATGTGGTACCCGACCGGGGGGGGGGCAGGGATGGGGACGGGGCAGGGGACGCAGGCACGCCGCCGCCGCTGCAGGTTGCAAAGGCCAGGGAAGGTTTGGGGGGAGACCTGCAGGGTGCCGGAGATGGGAGGGGGCGGGTGATGCACGGGAACCCCCACCCCTGGGCTGGGGGCGCCCTGGGCACGGCGAACCTACCCGGGGCTCTGCTGACTCCCACGGCTCTCGCGGGGTCCCCGGGTGATGGCATCTGCCACCAGGTGCCCAGTTTGAGGGGGGGGGGGGGAGGGCTGAGAAATGTCACCCCTGTGTGGGGCAGGCTGCTGGGGCAGGGGGGGAGACAGGGATGCAGAGGAAGGTGGGGGGGATCTCTGCAGAGCTGCAGGAATATGGGGGTCCCTTTGTCTCCCCAGCCTTGGCAGTGTCCCCCATTCTTGATGTGCCCCCCACCCCGACCTGCTGGCAGTGTCCCGCCATCCATTACCGCCTGATCGTGATCCCCAGACTGGCAGTGACATACACTCCAGCCCTGCCCACCGGCAGTGTCCCCAAGTCCAGCGGTGTCCCCCATACATGACCCGCTGGCAGTGTCCCCCAGCCTGGCAGTGTTCCCCTGTCCCTACATCTGACAGCGTCCCCTGACCCTAACCCCCACTGGCAGTGTCTACCAGTCTGGCAGTGTCCCTCCAGCCCTGACCTGCCCTCAGTGTCCCCCAGTCTGGCAGTGTCCCCTGATTCATGACCTGCTGGCAGTGTCCCCCAGTCTGGCAGTGTCCCCCCCATCCCTGACACCCTGGCACTATCCCCATCAACTGCATGCTGCCCTTTGCCAGAGCCCATCCCCTTGCAGCCACACCAGATCTGTCACTCTCCCTATGAGCTGTGCACGGTACATGGAGCAAGAGAAATGGCCCCGAAGTGCCACCCCACCACCTAGGTGGGTGTCCCATCATGATGGGGGGTCCCTGGCCAGGACTGAGCCACTCAAAGCACCCGGGGAAGGAGCTCCCTGCAATGTCCCTAAGTCCCACCTGCAGGATGGGGGTCACCTGGGGTGTGGCCTTGTCCACCGGGAAGGGCGTTGCAATCGAGGCTGCAACCCAACCCTAGCATCAGGTTTCAGCCAGCAGCGGCAGGAGGAGGAGCGGGGCCACAGCCCTGCCACTGTCCTCAGGGCCACCACGCTCGGCCGAAGCCATGCTGTCCCTGCCTCCAGTGCAGAAGCTGCTGCGGCAGCTACCGGCGGGGACAGCCGGGCAGCCAAAACCACCAGTGGGTGGTGACACGGCTGAGGAGGTGATGAGCCCGGTGCTGGCCACCGAGGCTGGACAACCCACCTGCTACAGCGCTCTGCGAGCTGACGAGCTGCGGCCACTTGCCGGCCCCGAGCCCACAGTGGCCACTGGCACCAGGCCACCATCGCGGTAAGAATTCCCCAAGGACTTCCCTCGGGACCCCCCAGTGATGGTGGCTCTGGACAAGCGTTGCCCCATGGATGCCACCCCAGCTGCTGGGGGTGGACACAGCCTTGCAGGTCCCCCTGGTTTGGTGGGAACAGATGTCCCTTAGAAAAGTGGACAGTGGTGACAACCAGTCTTGTAAAAGGCTGGTGGCATTTTCCTAGCCCAGGGAGTGGACCAGGGAAGGGCTCTGCGTCAGGGCGCACTGGCACATTCACGCCAGTCCCCATGAGGGGACAAGGGACACCCAGACAAGCTGGGCTGGTGGCTGGGATGGAGACAGTGATGAGTGCCTGCTCCCTGGAAAGGAATCTGGGGACATCCTAGGGTGACAACACAGCCAGGCTGGGACAGGGTCCTCATCCCTGCACCCAGGATGGAGACAGAGCTGGGTGCCAGCACCGTGCCGGTCCCTCCGACTCGTCTTTCACCTGGCTGTAACCCAGTTCCTGTCCCCATAAATATTGCATGGCAAAGGGTCATGTTGCCAGCCTGGTAGCCAGGCTGGGAGAAAAAAAAAGACTAAAAATGGTTACAAACAGCTAAAATTGGAAAATGGGAATTTTTTCCCTGGTGCGGTGCAGGCATGATGACCTCAAGGAGATGCTTGATAGCAACAAGGATTCGCTCAAGCTGGAGGCCATGAAGAGGATCGTGGCGGTGGGTGTTGCTGCCACCGGTGGGGACCACTGCCGGTGCCAAGCCATGCCGTGCTGAGCCGTGCCATGTTACACTGTGCTGTGCTGTGCCAGCTGCCTGGTGTCATGCTGCTCCTTTACTCCCCAGATGATTGCACGGGGTAAAAACGCCTCTGACCTCTTCCCAGCCGTGGTGAAAAATGTTGCCTGCAAGAACATTGAGGTGAGGAAGGTCTTGGGTGGCCCTGGTGGCATCCATGGGTGTCCCCAGGGTGTGGCACCTCCCTTGCAGGAGGGTTTTAGGGATGGGCTGGGTTTTGGAGGCCTCTGAGGTTACCCCACCATCTTCACCCCACAGGTAAAGAAGCTGGTGTATGTCTACCTGGTGCGCTATGCAGAGGAGCAGCAGGATCTGGCCCTGCTCTCCATCTCCACCTTCCAGCGAGGACTCAAGGTGGGCTGGTTTGGGGACCCTGGGGATGTGTCTGGGGAGGGGCATTGGGTCCCCCACAGCTGTGCTGCAGCGCCCTGCATGTCCCTGCCAGGACCCCAACCAGCTGATCCGTGCCAGTGCCCTGCGGGTCCTCTCCAGCATCCGTGTGCCCATCATCGTGCCCATCATGATGCTGGCCATCAAGGAGGCTGCCTCAGACATGTCCCCATATGTGCGCAAGACAGCTGCCCATGCTATCCCCAAGCTGTACAGGTAACGGGGGGGCTCAGCTGCTAAATTCTGGGGGTACCAGTAAAGGTGCAGTGCTGGGGTCTCAGCTGCTTGGTGCAGTCAGAGACAGGCAGGGATGGAGGGGAGTTTGGTCCAACCACACGTGCTCTGCTCTTCCCTTGCAGCCTTGACTCAGACCAGAAGGACCAGCTCATTGAAGTGATTGAGAAGCTGCTAGCGGACAAGACCACGGTGAGTAGGGTGCTCCGTCTCCCCTCCCCTAAATCTGGGGGTCCTGTCCTCATGGGGATGCAGATGTCCCCACCAAATTGGTGTCCTTGTGCAGCCATCCATGCAGAGCGGGCATCCTTGCAGTGATGCTGCTGTCCCCACCAAGCCAGGATCCTCATGGGGATGCTACTGTCCCCACTGATATGGCATCCTCATGGCAATGCAGCCATGCCTGCAGGGCTGGTGTCCTCACAGAGATGCCATCATCTCCACTGATCCAAGATCCACGCCACGATGCAGCCATCCCCAGAGCCAACATCTTTGTGGGGATGTCACTGTCCACAGCAAGCCAGCATCTTCTTGAGGATGCCACCATCCCCACTGATCCAGCGTCTTCACAGGGATGCAAACATTTCCACCAAATTGGCATTCTCACAGGAATGCAGCCATCCCTGCAGAGTTGTCCTTGTGGGGTGCTGCTGTCCCCAGGGGGCCAACATCTCATGGGGAATCACAACATCTCCACTGAGCCGGCATCCCCATGAGGAAACCACCATCCCCACCAAACCAGCATCCTCACAGGGATGCCACTCTCCCCACCCAGCTGGCATCCTCATAGAGATACAGCCACCCCTGACAAACCAGCTTCCTTGTGTGGATGCCACTGTGCCCACTGACTGAGCATCCCTGCAGGGATGCAGCCACCCCTACTGAGCCATCATCCTCACAGAGATGCCACCATCCCCAACAAAAAAAAGCGCTCTGGGCTTTCCCTCCCCAGCTGGTGGCCGGCAGCGTGGTGATGGCATTTGAGGAGGTCTGCCCAGAGCGCATTGACCTCATCCACAAGAACTACCGCAAGCTCTGCAACCTGCTTATCGACGTGGAGGAGTGGGGGCAGGTGGTCATCATCAACATGCTGACCCGCTATGCGCGCACCCAGTTCCTCAGCCCCAACCAGAACGTGAGTGTGGGAGCCTCAGATTGCCCCAGGAGCCTTGGGGTGCCCTGGGAGCCCTCAGGGAGGTGGGGGTAAAGGGGGGTGCTGTTGAGGGGGTGCAAGGCATCTCACCTACCAGCAGGAGTCTTTGCTGGAGGAGAGCACCGAGAAGGCTTTCTATGGTTCCGAGGAGGAGGATGCCAAGGACGCAAAGGCAGAGGCGGCCTCAATGGCAAAGCGCAAGCCCTACGTCATGGACCCTGACCACCGCCTGCTCCTGCGCAACACCAAGCCCCTGCTGCAGAGCCGCAATGCTGCGGTGAGTCCCCCACTCCAGCCCTGTCCATCCCCTGAGGCCACTGGTGGTGTCCATCAGCCTGGGCTCATGATGTCCCCATCAGCCAAGAAGCCATCAGGGTGCTTGAGAGACGCCCAAGGATGGGCATCCTCAGGGTCAGGCTTCCTCCAGGTGCTGCTGAGTGGGACTCTGGGGGACACAGCCATCCCTTGGGGTATCCCGTGCCTACCAGAAGACACTGAGGTGTGTCCCCACAGGTGGTGATGGCTGTGGCACAGCTCTACTTCCACCTGGCACCCAAAGCAGAGGTTGGTGTCATCGCCAAGGCGCTGGTGCGGCTCCTGCGAAGTCACAGGTCTGTGGCACCTGGGTGGTGGTCATCCCCTACCCCACCACCCTGGTTGGTGGGGCCCAGGGGGAGCCCCAAGACCCTGGGAGAGATCCCCAAAAAGCCGATCCCCACAAGGATGTCAGGTTGGGGCAAACTGCCAAAAAACCCTGGCTTTTTGGCCCGGCCCAGTCCAGACATGGAGTGGCAGCATCATGGTGGCACCGGCCTGGTGGTGGGTCCTGCCCCATGTTCACAGGGACTTGCTGGGTGGGTCTGGCCCTGCCCTGCTGATGGTGGTTCCCTCTTTGTTCCCACAGCGAGGTGCAGTATGTTGTGCTACAGAACGTGGCCACCATGTCTATCAAACGGCGGGTGAGTCTCAGACTTGGTGTGGGAGGACTTGGCCCTGTTGACTCTGGAGCAGAATGAGAGGTAGCCAGCAGGATCACCAGGGCCAGTTGCCTGCAGGTGGCCTCAAAGAGTGGGGGACAGGGACAGCACTAATACTGCTGGCTCTGCATGCAGGGGATGTTTGAACCCTACCTGAAGAGCTTCTACATTCGCTCCACAGACCCCACGCAGATCAAGATCCTCAAGGTGAGGTGGAAAAACCTGGCAGAACCCATCACTGGTGGCTTTGGGTCTTCATGTACCCCTGCTCTGTGGGGCAGCTGTCCTCTGTGCCCTGTTCGCAACAGGAGAACAGCAAGGACCTGGTGCCCTGGCACCATGCCCTCATGTTGCCCATCTCTTGCTCTTTCCTGCAGCTGGAGGTCCTCACCAACCTGGCCAATGAGACCAACATCTCCACCATCCTGCGGGAGTTCCAGGTATGGCATGGCCATACTGAGGCCACCAGGGTGCCACCCTAGCATGGCTCTGGGTGCCAGAACACCACCATGGAGGGGACAGAGGAGAGTCCCACCTGGAGGAGTGGGCTGAGGCCCACCCAATCCCATGGGTGGCTCCAAAGAGTCCCAATGTGTGACCACCACATGGGGGAATGCCCAGCACTGGCATGTGGATGACATGTCATGTGTCCCCCTGCCATGCCCGCACAGACCTACATCCGCAGCATGGACAAGGACTTCGTGGCAGCCACCATCCAAGCCATCGGGCGCTGTGCCACCAACATTGGGAAGGTACGGGACACCTGCCTCAATGGACTGGTCCAGCTCCTCTCCAACCGGGACGGTGAGTACATGCAGTGGGAGTGAATCAGGGGCTCCATCGCTCTCAGGGAAGGACCCCACTGAGGCCAGGCCTCTGCCTGCAGAGCTGGTGGTGGCTGAATCCGTGGTGGTCATCAAAAAGCTGCTGCAGATGCAGCCAGCCCAGCACAGTGAGATCATCAAGCACATGGCCAAGCTCACCGACAACATCCAGGTGGGTCAGGGTGCTGTGTGGCCCACAGGACCGGGGGAGTGGCAGCATTGCCATATGCCTGGGGACGTTTTGCAGGTGCCGATGGCGCGGGCCAGCATCTTGTGGCTCATCGGTGAGTACTGCGAGCACGTGCCCAAGATCGCGCCCGATGTGCTGCGCAAGATGGCCAAGTCCTTCACCAATGAGGAGGACATCGTCAAGTTGCAGGTCATCAACTTGGCAGCTAAGCTCTACCTGACCAACTCCAAGCAGGTACCTGGGACATCACCCAACAGCAAGCTTCAGTTTCCCTACCAGGGAGGGAGAGGCTGGCCCTGAGCATGTTCTCTGGCACAGAGCAAGCTGCTGACCCAGTACGTCCTCAATTTGGCCAAGTATGACCAGAATTATGACATCCGTGACCGGGCTCGCTTCATCCGCCAGCTCATTGTGCCCACCGAGAAGAGCGGGGCCCTCAACAAATATGCCAAGAAGCTCTTCCTGGCCCAAAAACCTGCTCCCATCTTGGAGTCCTCCTTCAAAGGTACCCACTCCTGGTCACAGGGCATGGGGACACAGGGCCAGCTGTCACCGTGGTGCTGCATGGCTGTCCATGAGCTGCTGCCACCTCTTACCCCACTATAGATCGGGACCATTTCCAGCTGGGCTCCCTGTCCCACCTGCTCAACGCTAAGGCTGTGGGCTACCAGGAACTGCCTGACTGGCCAGATGAGGCCCCTGACCCCTCTGTGAGGAATGTGGAGGTGCGTGGAGCACCCCAGGGTGCTGGGGGGCATGGGGTGGCCAAGGGGGGGGTCATTGTCTCAAGGTCTTAGGAGAGCCTCAGAAGGTGCCCAGATGCTGCTCAGCTGCCCCATGTCCCCTCTCTGGTGCCCACACATCTTCTTGGGGACAGGAGGGGACAAGGGCTGCAGTTTGGGCCCCCCACCCATGAGCAATGGCCCCACTCCATCAGCCCTGTGTCGGCAGGTTCCTGAGTGGACCAAGTGCACCAGCCGGGAGAAGAGGAAGGAGAAGGTGGAAAAACCTTTCTACTCTGACTCAGAGGGCGAGTCAGGGCCCACGGAGTCAGCAGACAGTGGTGAGGACCCGGTGGCACAGCAGGGCATGGGGCAGGTGCCACTGTGGTGGGGCATTGGGCAGGGGTCACTGTGGCAGGGACATTGGGCAGGTGCCACCACAGGGGGCATGGGGCAGGAGCCACCATGATGAGGCATCAGTTGAGGGACAACATGGTGGGGCATAAGGCAGCAGCCACCACAGTGGGGCACCAGGCAGGTGCCACAATGGCGGGGCTTCGGGCAGGGGACACTGCAGTAGGGACATCCCATCATGGTGGGGGTGTGGCAGGGGGATGTGGGGATGCAGGGATGCAGTGGGATGAAGCGGAAAGATGCAGGGGAGCATCCCCACTGGGATGCAAGGACATGGTGGGATGCAGTGGGAGGAGGTGGGGATGCAGCAGGATGCAGTGGGAGGCAGCAGAAGGTGCTGGGATGCAGTGGGAAGCTGTAAGAGGATGTGAGGATGTAGCAGGAGGATGCAGTGATGCAGTGGGAGGATGCAGTGGGGATGCAGCAGCAGGTGTGGGCGTGCAGTGGGATGTAGTGGGACACAGCAGGGAGCTGTGGGGGAAAGCAGCAGCAGGGCTGAACCATGCCCCCTGCAGAGCCTGAGTCCGTCAGCGAGGAGAGCAGCAGCAGCAGCAGCTCCAGCAACTCCAGCTCCGGCAGTGAGGAGGAGGAGGAAGAGGAGGAGGAAGGCAGTGGGGAGCAATCGGAGGACAAGGAGGAGGAAGAGAAGAGGCCAAAGAGGAAGGAGAAGGAAAGCTCCCAGAAGGCAGCCCCGGGGAGCGTGGGCAGGTACCCCCTGGGAAGGCAGGGTGCCCCTGGCCAAACCCCCACCCCAGACCCCCTGAGCCAGGCTCTCCCCACAGCCCCAGCGAGGAAGAGGAGGAAGAGGAGGAGGGGGCAAAGAAGGCCAAGAAGAAGCCACCACAGGGGAGGAAAGGCCGTGCTGAGACCTCGTCAGAGGAGGCCAGTGCCTCCGAGAGCAGTTCCTCTGGCTCCGACTCTGGTTCTGAAGCGGAGGCCAAGCGGAGGAAGGCGGTGAGGGCCGGGTCATGCTGGGACCAACACGGGTACACCCAGACCCCCCCATTCACATCCCCCTGATCTCTCTGCCCCCTTGCAGCCCCCCAGCAACAGGGCTGGCCCCAAGGAGATCTCCCTGCTCGACCTGGATGACTGTGAGTGGCTGCCCAGGGTAGGAGGGACGGCTGTCATGGTGGTGCTGGGGAAACTGAGGCACAGGCACCTGCCCTGGTGGGGTCAGGGCCCCGCAGGTCCTTTGAGAGCTGCGGAGTTGGGACAGGGACCAGTGGGGTGAGCGGTCCTTGTCCCCGGAGGATGGCTGTGGGGACAGGTGGCTGTGCCAGCAGGGCTGTCCGTCTTGGGACTGTGCCTGTGGGATTGTCCCCATGGGGCTGTGCCACATGGGCTGTCTCCATGTGGCTGTCCCATGGGCTATGCCACTGAGGTTGTCCCCATGGGAGGCTCATCAGAGCTCTGTTAACCCTTTCCTCCCCCTACCCCTCCCCACCCCGCAGTCACCCCCGCTCCTCCCCAGCCCATCCCCTCCAGCAGCGTCGTCTCCACCAGCCTGGTGACTGACCTGGAGGGCCTCACGCTCACTGACACCTCCCTGGCACCCACTGTAAGTGTCCCCCACGCCCTTCCCAGGGGGGGTCCCAGGACACCTGCCACCCGCTGGGGCCGCACAGGGTAGTGTGTTGGCAGCCCACACCAGTCCCTTGGTCCCTTGCAGCTGCTAAGCCCGGCGTTCGGCGCAGTGAGGACCTACGAGCTGCTGCACCGCATGGCGGGTGAGGGGCTCTCGGTTGAGTACTGCTTCAGCCGCCGCCCCTTCCCAGGGGACCCCCACATGGTGGCCGTCCAGATCCAGATCTCCAACAACACTGATGCCGAGGTGAAGAACCTGCGGGTCAGCGAGCCCAAGCCACTCTCTGGCATGCGAATCCAAGAGTTCCCCGAGATCGGTATGGCACGGCACGGCACAGCCGTGATGCTGCAGGGGGAATAGGGACAGGGGTTGGCTGGTGGAGGGGACATGGGATGCAGTGGCAGCCCTGTGGTTTCAGAGCACCTGGCGCCTGGGGACACGGCCAGTGTGGTGATGGGCATCGACTTCTGCGACTCCACCCAGGCGGCCAACTTCCAGCTGTGGTGAGTGCCCAGCGCCGGGCAGGACAGGACAGGTGTCCCAGGGGTGGGGAAAGTGGGATAGACACCAGCATCCCTCAGAGGGACATGGAGCAGCAGGGGACAGGTGACAGCTGGACAGGGCATGGGGTAGCCCAGAGGACAAGGGACAAAGGACAGTGTATGGGGTGCTCCAGGTCATTGGGGACAGCCAGACAAGTACCAACATCCTTCCAGGGGACAAAAGATGGCAGGAGAGGGCATGGGGTGCCCCAGGGGACGGTGGGCAGAGTCCCTCCAGGGGATGGGGGACAGCAGGACAGGTACCAGGGTCCTTCCAGGGGAGGGGGGACACTGAGATGGATGCCGGTTATTTGGGGACAGCAGGAAAGGCACTGGGCTCCTGGCAGGGGACAAGGACAAGCTGCCCCAGGTCCAGCCTGATGGGTTCCCCCTATTCCCAAGACCTCTTGCACCTCAGTTTCCCTCCAGCCACACCTTGCTCAGAGCAGGAACAGGAAGTGGGACACGGTGGAGGGGCATTTTGAGCACATGCCCCCTCACCCACCTGTCTCCCCAGCACCCACACGCGCCACTTCTACGTCTCCATCCAGCCACCTGTTGGGGAGCTCATGGCCCCGGTCTTCATGAGCGAGAATGAGTTCAAGAAGGAGCAGGGTGAGTCGGGGACAGGGACAGGAACAGGGACATGGCAGTGCATGGGTACCCATGACCCCAGTGCCGACACTCACCCCCCATTTTGTCCCCTCTGCCGCCCTTGCCGTGGCCCTAGACCACCTCACACGGCTGGGTGAGGGTAAGTGGCCACTTGGCAGGCCCCTAGACTAGCTCTGCTCCCTTCACCCCCCTCCTGCGCCCCGCAGCCTGCGGGTTGGGGTGGCCACCCTGGTGCCAGGGTGGCCCCACCAGCTCCCTGCACAGCATGGAGGGCTCATGCCACCCCTGGCGCTCCCAGCACCATGTCTGGTGAGTGATGAGGACACCCTTGCCCTGTATCCCCGTGCTCCTGGAGCAGCAGCATCCCCACCCTGGCCCTACGGATGGGCATCTGCGCTGAGCAGTGGGTGCTCAGTGCCCTGAAGCACCCAGCCCCATCGCTGCCAGTGACCGGAGTCCATCCCCAGGGATGTGGCTGTTGCCATGGGGCAGGGACGCAGCGACAAGGCCGGCAAGGGTTGTGGAAAAAGGATTTTCTCAAATCAGTCTCTGCTGAGCTGGAGAGAAGCAAGCAGGACCGCCAGTTCAGGATGTCAGGGACCCAGACACAGGGAACTGGGGGCTGGAGGGGCTTGGTTTGGGGACAGCAAAATAGGGCCCAGCAGAGACACGGCCACCGGGTGCCTGGCCGGAGATGAGCAGGTCCTCTGCTGCCTGCTTCAGGGAAGCTGACAGGCATGAGCGAGATCACAGAGAAGCTGACGCTGCCCGAGAAATGCCAGAGTGACCACACCATCGTCCAGCAAGTGACCTCGGCTGCCAACGTGGGCCGTGTGCCCTGCGGTGCCGACAACGAGTACAGGTAGCTGGACCCCCACACCAGGACCAGGAAGGTGCTGTCACCTCTCTGGTCCCACCCAAATCACAACGGGAACACTCAGGGCTTCCTTTAGGACAAGGAGCCTGCATGAACCCGCACGTGACAGTGGCTCTGGGTGGCAGATGCCTCCCCAGTCCCCACCAGAGGATCCCCAGGGACAGGAGGGGGACAGGGTGACAGCTCACCCTGAAGCCCTGTGTTCACTGGTGGGCAGGTTCGCGGCAAAGACAGTGACAAGTGGGAGCCTGGTGCTCATCACCCTGGAGCAACGGGAGGGTGCCGCAGCCCAGCTGACTGTCAACAGTGAGAAGATGGTTATCGGCACCATGCTGGTGAAGGACATCATCCAGGCCCTGGTGCAATGACAGCCGGACCCTGCTATACCCATGGCCCTGCCCTCTCTCACCCTTCTGCCCCACACTGCTCCCCAAAACACTCCCTGCACCGATTTCTGCTGGGTTATTCCCTGCCCCAGTCCCCAGAGGGGTGGCAGGCAGCAACCCCCAGGCCAGCTTTGCCACTGGGAGGAAGGAGCAGGATGGGGCGGATGGGATGCAGGATGATGTCCTGCTCAGAGGGGCAGCAGCAGCAGCTCCAGCGCCCATGGGAGCACAGTGTGCATCTAGCCCCCTGCCCCTCGTCACCGTTTCCCAGTGTAACCCCTATTTATTATGGCCAGGATCTCCCAATAAAGCTCTTCTCGAACCTGCTCCGTTCCCCCCCCTCTGCTCTGTGTGCACAGTGGCCGCATCAGCCCCAACTTGCCCCCATGCCAAGCTCTGCCAGCCTTGCTGGGGCAGCGGCAGGGGACACCAGGGGACCAGCCACCCCTTAGGCAACTGGGAACATGTGAGTTCCCTGTGGATGGCAGCTTTTGAAGGAATCCCCCCTGGGTCTCGGTGAAGGGCAGATCTGAGGAGTCCTGGGAAGTTTCCAGCTATTTATTCAAAGCAGCATTGCTCGTGCTTCGTGCTTTGACCGCAGAAATACCTGCTAAGTCAGGGCTGAGTCTATTCTGCAGTGTCACTGGAGGGATATCTGGGGACAGCTCTGGGAAGCTTTTCATCTCCAAGGGTGGAGGGGTGAGGGGGAAGGAAATTTGACTCTTAATCAAGATCTCTCCTCCCAGCACGGGTTGGGTGGGATTGAAGAAAGCCAGAGACCCAGCTCTTCAGTTCCAAAACTGCAGCACAGTGGGGAGGCACACCTGGCACTGGAGGAAGAGGATGAGCAAGGGACATGTAGGAAGGTCTGAACCCCAAATTGCCGTGACTCCAACCCCTTCTGCTGCTGCAAAAAGGGTGAGGGGCTGCTTTTTCCAGGGATCAAACCTCCTTTGATTTTTCGATGGGTGAGGAAACACTCTCCAAAGCAGCATCACCACAACCACCTGCTGGGTGTCAAGCGTTTGTTCCCCCTGGGAAAAGTCCACTGCCACAAGCACCGGGCCTGGAGCCACAGCGCTGACCGCTGCCTTGCTCCCAGTTGAGGCTGAAGCTGGGAGCCAGCCACGCTGCCACCACCCCATTGCCCCTGGGGGGGTCCCATTCCCCTCACGGAGGGGGCGGGCGGCGCCAAGCCTGTGTGTGGATCGATGCCCGCGCTGAAGCGGCCCGGGGGGACGTCCGCCCGCCGCCGGGCGTCGTCAGGAGAGAGCGAGCACCGCCCCTGCGCGGGAAGCAGCGCGCGGCCCCCGCCCCGCGCGGGGCATGCCGGGATAGGGGAGGAGTAATGCGGGGGTGTGCCACGCGGCGGGCGGGCGCCGTGCGCATGCGCTGCGGCCCCTCCCCTCAGCTGCCCCCCTCACACCCCGGCGGGGCGGCGGCCCAGAAAAGCCGGCGGGGCAGGCAGGGCCACCCGCTGCTGTCGCTTCCCTCCGCTCCGGGACCCGCCTGCCCGCAGCGCCGCCCATGGCCTTCCCGCCGGTGAGGGGGCAGCAGGCGGGACACGTGCCGGCCGGCCCGGCGCCTCACGGAGCCGAAGGCGGAGGGAGGGGAGGGGAGAGGCGGCGCGCGCGGCCCCTTTGAGGCCGCCCTGTCACGTGGTTTCACACGTTGGCAGCGGTCGGGGGAGGGGGAGCGGTGCTGAGGTGATTTCCCGCCCTTCCGCCGTGCCCGGCCGTCCAGCGGGGATGGCGCCTTCTCGCGGGATCCTCCTTCCCTTAACGGAGCGGTGGAGCCCGGCCGGGGGCGGCTCAGCCTCCGCTCGCCCCCTTCCCCCCCCCCCCCCCCGCCCCGGCCCCGAGGTCGGGCTCCGCTGCTGAGTGAGGCCCCGAGGGGGCGAGGGTCTCTAAGCGAGTTTCGCCTGGGGGAGCTCATCACCTGGCTCGTGCGGTCTCCAGCGCTGGAGCCGGTACTGGAGGAAGCCCAGTGGTTGCAGCCCAAAGTGGTGCCTGTGTTTGTCCGCGTCCCAGGTTATCGGGGGGGGGGGGGGGTGAAGCTGAGCTGGAGGTGCTGAGATCTGCTTTGTGATAGTGGGGCATGTTTTTGCTTAAGTGGGAGCTTGTGGTCTTGCAAGTGGTAGTTCTGAGTGTTTCTAAACTGTCTCTTTGGCATACAAAGTGAATGGAGCTGCTTTTTTAGTCCTAAACCAGGCGACTGCATGCTCCATGTTGTAAGGCTGGCTTTTCTTGGTGACCCAAGAGACTTGGTCCCTAACTGTGCTGTATGGGCGAAGACAAGAGAGAAGACTCTTAAAACCAAGGTTTTTTTGTTTTGGTGGTTTTTTTTTTTTAGCCTCCAGCTAAAACCAATTAACGGTCGTTGTGGCTGCTTTTGTGGTAGTCTTAACTACGCTGGAGAGTTGGTAAGGGGCTCTAGCTAGAGCTGTGCAAAGGGTGGGAGCTGTGTTTGCTGATCGGGATCCCTTTGCTTTGCTGTAGTTTATCTTAACTGGAATAGTTTCCCTAAACCAACTAAAACATTATTCTGTGTTGGTAATGTGCTGAAGTAGGTAGCTGTGATACTGCTTGTTTCCAAAGCTACTTGAGTGATAGCTTAAAAATGTTTTGTTCCCCCAAAATGGCAAAAAGTAGGTGCATTGACAGGGAAACTTAATTAAAAACAGGCAGTTTGGCAAAATTGGTGGTGTTCTGAAGGCAGTGCTTCCCTTATAAGATAATACCATTAAAATCCCTTCCAGTCCTGATTCCAGACAGGTGTGTTCAAGACCCCATCCACGCAGTAAACTGTGGGAGAGCTGGGTAAGCTTGGCCTTGCTAATGGTGAGAAAGCTGATACAGCCTAGCCTAACCCTGTTTGTGGTGGCTGGGGCGTGCAAGCTTGTTGCTTTGTTAGTGCTGTTGCTTGGTAGGAACAGTTAAAGTAATACTGCCCTTCATATTGCTGTAGCTGACTTCAGCTTGGGAAGCAAAACATACCTATAAAAAAAGGGCTTTTAGAGCTACCTTTCATCAGAGTATAGAACCATCTTGGTTTGATTATGTTGACACTGACACCATTTTAACAGCACCTTAAACTTTGAATTTTGTCTCAGGATTCAAGGCCCTCTTGGCTGTAGCTACAGTGCTGAGAACCCCTTTGGACGTCGGTGTGGTGCTGCCCCAGTGGGATTTCTACAAAAGACTTAAAAAGCAAGGGTTGAATTTTATCTGAGGTAGACGAGCCTCATCCCCTCCAGAGTTTCCCCAGGAGCTAATGCACATCTCTTCCATACTGATGGCTGAGCTGTTTAATGACTTCCCTAAGGATTAGGATATCCTAATCCTGTGACAGTGCTGTTGTGATGCTGGGGGTTCTGCCTAGCCCTGGGATTTCATTATCTGTAGGTTTGCTACAGGTGTGTCTGCCTCAGGGCTGTGGAGAGGTGCCTTTATTTCCCCTTACCTTGGACATCTTTTGGTGGTGGTTGCTGCTGCACAAGTGTATGTCGTTCCACTGACTGAGCTGCTGCAGGCTGTGTTTGTGTCTCTGGAGTGGGAGCTCCTGCAGGTAAACAGCAGGCTGCAGCTGTGGGGTTTGCTTAGGGCTGATGGCATGGGAACTCCAGAGACCTGACCAGTCACTGTGCATTGGCTGCAGGCTTCTCAATGCAGAGCCAGTACACAAGAGCTATCTACCATGGTGGTAAGGTTCATTGCTTGTCTTTCTGTTACTCTGGGGGAGTGGAAACTCCTTTTATTTCAAGTCAAGCCTGACACTCCCAGTGTCCTTTGTTTTGAGTGCTGGAGGTGCCTGGAGCCTCACAGTGCCCTCCTTGAGGGAGTGTCCTGGGAATGCATCCTCATGCTCGGACATGGGATCTTGGCTAAGAGTTTGGCTGAGCCAGGGTAAGATAGACTGTATTCCTGTCTGAGATTCACCTTGCTGTGTCTGCGTGCAATGCTTCTTGGGTCTGTTCACATGTACCACAATTATTTAACCTGAAGCTGCTAAATTGTTTGCTCTGTGTGCCTACTGCAGGGAACTGAATTGCCTTCCTCATTTGTTTCTGATCTAGGAACATCCCTAGAGACTTAGCTCTTAAACGGACACTGGGTGTCTTACCAGGCATCAGGAAGCAGTGTTTGACTCCTGATTACTTTAACTGACCTTTCTGCTGGATCACACTTCTGTATTGATTTGTTTATCCAGTGGCTGCACTGATAAAATGGTGTCCTCTCCTTTGGATTGGGATTGTGTGCTGTAGCAGGCAAGACTGATGGAGAATGGCTGTTGTTGGGTCCCTGGTTACACCCCAGTGTTTGACACAATGTGCCAGGTCATTGCTGGGGACTGTGGAAGGAGAAGGACCCACCAATTTCTCCTGGACTGGTGCCTCAGTGGAAGCAGAGGGGATCACCAGCTCTGAGCGTGGGCTGTAGCTATAGTTGCTGCTCTGTGGAGGACTTCTAGAGAAGCCTGCAAAGGCAGTGTGTGTTTAACTATTGCAAAATCCTTCAAGATGGAGAATTGAAAGCTAATCCTTGCTGGGCTCAAGAGTGCTCCTTTGCTTGTCTTGGCTTGGGGATGCAAGAGTGGAGCTGGTTGTGGAGAATGCAGCTTCAGGCGTGACATTTCCCTTTGCTTTGGTATAAACTCTGTTGAGACTAAAGGATATGAGCGTATTCTCAGCTACGCATTTGTGGACTTTCCACTGGACTGTCCAGGCTGCTGAATCGTTTGGGCCCTGCATGCTTTGAAGACCTGCAGAGCTCTTCTCAAAGGAATATCTTTCTTAGGGGTCCAGGGAGGAGGGCGAGCTTTACCAGGGAAGGTACAGAGATATGACCCACTCCCTGAAAGGGATTGGATGCCAGCTCCTGTGTCCAGGATGCTTGCAATATTTTTGGGCTATCCTTAACAGTCTTAAGGTTAAATGTTCTGTAAACAGAAGACATTTTTGTGAAAATGCTTTGTCGTTGTACTCTTACTGTTTTCTATTCTTGTTTGTAGCAGAACTGGTGCTGCCAGTTGTGGGAAGCATCAAATGCTAAATGAACAGGAATGGGTCAGGCATTTGGTTTGCTGCTTGGGTTTATTTTTGTCTTGCTAGCACAAACTTCTAGGGAAAAGCTTTGCCTCCTCCTGCTGTAAGTGGTTCTTTAGCAGTAACGGGCGTAGAATATGGAGTTTCACACTTGTGCCAAAGCAGCCTGATATGGCACTTATTAAAGATGACCGGCAATATTAAATTGAGCTTCTGTACTCCTCAGCTGCTTTTTATAAAGATGACTTAAAGCTTTCACTGCCTGTTTCCTCTTGCCTGAAGCTTGTTTTCAGCCCTACCTGTTTTTACGCTTGGCTTGTAAATGCTCCTGGTTTGTCCCAGGACCTTATCTGTGGGTCAGCTGAGCCTTTCAATAGATGTTAATAGCCTTAAACGGGCTGAAATCCTGAATCAATTGTTCAGGTTCTGCCTGAAGGCTTTGTGTGAGTTGACAGTTCAGTAGCTTTCTCCTGCTGCTTCCAGGACAGTGGATTATTTTTTTTTTTTTAGCAACATGGTGGGGGGGAAGCTCTTTGTGGAGAAAACTGTCAGATCAGATGTTATGGCAATAAAACTGCTCCACACGACAGGGTTAGTGGGCGGGAAATGCAAGTCCTATACTTGCTGAGCTAAAGTCCCCATGTCCATGTGAAATTCAGTTTAGACCTGCCTTCTGCCACATCTTTCATATGGGAAAGATCAGTAAGGGATGATTTGAAAGTATAACCAGTTTGGTGCTTCAGGCTTGCTAGTAGGTGAAGCGTTAGGAGAAACGTGGGAGAGGTCAGGCCCAAAACTCTTGCAGGATTGCATCCATAAGGTAATGTATTAAATGCCTGCATGACAAGTACAAAGGGCTCAGTTTAGAGCTGTAGACTTCTGTGTGTCTTGGAGTAGCAGGAGCTTGTGTGCCAAACTTGTTGCTATTCAGTTCTTTGAATTTGTCTCTAACTCTATTTGTTTAATGGTGAGGGTTCTGCTCTGGAGGCCAAGACTGGCAAGCTTGTGCCTTCCTGCTCTTCTCTTTAATGTGGGTCTTAATTCATAGTGATACCATTTGCTCAGCATGTTCAGGAGCAGAGTTCTGCTGCAGTGGCTTTTGGATGGCAAGAAGACCTGCCTTTGGTCCAAAAATGCTGGTTAGAGATTAAGTTGAGCAGCTTCTAGATTGGCAGAGGCTTGAATGTTGTGCAGCTGTGTTGAAACAAGCCTGGATGTGAAAGTGGCTTGCAAGCAGGGTTGGGGGAAGCAACTGTTTTGCTGGTTCTCTGGACCAGCACCAGGAAGCAGGAGGGGTTTGATTTGTTTCATACAGAGGAAGCTTTACAGAAGCCCTGGTTATTTAAGGTGGTCTCAAAACCTTGACTCTAGTAGATCAGTGCTTGTGGAGGGTTGTACTAAAGCAGAGCTGGCTTGGAGTAACCTGCCTTTGTGGTTAGGAGCTGCTACCTAAAGGGAAGATTGGGATTTGCTTCTCTGCCTTTCCAAGGGACACCTCAGGATGCAGGGCTATGTTTGATTAGCTGGGAAGCCATGCTTTTTCTGCAAGCCTGTTTTCTGAAGCAATTGTGTGGCTGCTGACTTGAGCCATTCCAAGATGATGTTCAGAGCTCCCAAACATGGGTGGTAAAGTGAGCCTTGCTCTCTGCTGTTGTGCACAGGAGTTTCTTGTGGTGGCTGCCTTGACCATGAGCATCCTCCTTGTTCCTCAGTGTCAGGAGGCTGATTCTGGGGGGAAGGTGCATGCCTCTGTTAATCAGATCTCTACTTCAGTGTTGTGATGTGGAGAAAAGCAGCAGGGGAGCTCGTGTTGGCAACCAAACTAGATTGGGTGATGTGGCTATTAGTCTAAAGTTCATACTAGCTGTGGTGCACCAGTACCTCTTTGTGACTGGGGCAGTTCTGGTCTGATGTGCTGTGCTGACAAATTGCTGACCCGTTTGCTTAACTGTTTCTTTAACGCCAAGAATTGTACTTGAGTGTTGCTAAGACCTGGAGCTAAAGCTAATCTGAGTATTGGAGGCAATCCAGACTTTCAACAATGTGTTGAAAGCAGAGTGGTGAGTACTAGTCTGTTTAACATGAATACTTCTTTTTTACCAGAAAGAAGATACTGGGAGGAGTGTAAAAGACTGCAGGGATAGCCTGGATGCCCCTGCACTTTCCACTTGCAGCAATGCAGATATATTCCGCCGAATAAATGCAATGTTGGACAACTCTTTGGATTTCAGTGGAGTCTGTACCACGCCTGTCACAAAGAGCAAACGTGATGTCCTGCCAGGTAACATGTTTGGCTGGGCTAACGGTGAGCTTTTGTGGGTCTGGGGCTGATGGAAGGCAGGAGTTGCTTGGTGGGACCTGACGAACATGTGGTGGTATAGTCCTCAGTGGTGTGGTAGTGGTTGTGTGCTTGTGATCGTAGAGGTGCTTGGAGTCAGGGTTTGTGTTCTTCTGGTACTGGAGGCTTTGTTTCTGTGCCTGAAATGGATAATCCAGATATTCCCTGGCAGTGTGGAGGTTCTGGGGAAGGCTTGCTTAAGCTCCTTGTGATGCTGTGGGTCGCTGTGTGGGCAAGATGTGAGCTCTTGCTGCCTGACCTGCCAGCTTCTGGTGTAGATAGTTCCGGCAGGCTCCTCTAGCCAGCCTCTGCTGGATGCAGGATCAGTCTGTTGATGGTTAGTATGTCTGACCTGCTGCATGCGTTAAAAATGTAAAATTTTGAATAACTGTGTTTGCTACAGGTCAGTTAATTGTGTATGTAAGAGCACAGCAAAGCAGTACATGTACGTGAAGACTTTCTTGCAAAGCAAGCTTGGTATTAGGTATTATGAAATCAGTGCTGCTAGTTCTTGCTTCCCACAGGCTGAGGGGAGCGGGCATAGTCTGCTGTCTTGCACTTGATGTGCCTCAAAACAGAAGGCTCTGTGCCAAAGTAAAGAGTGTTGGGTCCAGTCTTATTTTTATGCCAGTGAAGGACATGCTTTTGTCCCTTTACAGTAGGCAATATCTGCCAGTAAATATACCTGCCTGATGTTCCTCTTGCCAGTGTACTCCTATGCAGTGGTATTTGCGCCAAGGATTTGGACACTTGAATTGCTGTTGCTCCTCCAGCCTCTGAATTATAGGGTCAATAAACACTTTGGCCATTATTGGAAACTGACCCTCTGGACTTGTCCCAAAACAAAGTGGGAAGGGAAAAACCTCACCAGATGGTGACCTTGCAGCCTGCTGTAGGTGAAGCTTTCTCTGCAGTCCCTTGGAAACAGGGTTGTCTTCTGCTAGTGGTTAATCTTGAGTTTTAATCAAATGGATGTCTGGGCATCCTGTGGGGCTGTTTGATGCTTATACCGTGCAACTTTGTTCTGGACTAGCAAAATGACTGCTACTAGATGACTTCCAGTGCAGCTTAATCTCCCGGGTATTTGAAGGGTTTAGCACTGTGAACGAGGGGCTGATCTGGCCACGTGATCCTGTGCTGGCATTGCAGAATTGCCAGAGGAAGTGAATCGTTTGCTTCGAGGTATGGATCTATAGCTGTAGCATCGCTTGAAATGTGCATAGTAAAACGGTATTGGAGGATATGCTGGCTACTCCTGAGCAGTTGCGTAGTGAATATTAACTAATTCAGGTCAGTGGTGTGGTTAGTGGTGCATTTTTAGAGATTTGCTGTTGTACTGAGCTGTTCAGACTTTTTTTGTCCCTTGGCACAGTAGTAGTGAGTATTGTATGTGATCTTGATGCACTGGAAGCATAAGGGAGGAATAAACCTAAGTATTTTCCTTTATCTCCTTACATTGAGCTCATGAAAGAAGTTTTTTCTGGCTGCCTTGTTGAAATCTTAGCTATAGCCCTTCATGTTCTGTGTATGATTTGAAATGAGTGTGTTCCCTAACTAAGTTTCAGCTCACTTGCCAAAGTTAACATTATTGATAAAGGAGCCATCCCTGTCCACTAGAGCAGATTCATCCTGGGAAGATGTGGGTTAGTTCTGGGTTTAGAGCTGGCACATCCATTTTAATTTGCAGTACTGTCTTCCAGACTTCTAAAGCTCTTCTTTGAGGGACTGTGGTATTCACCTGGCAATGAAAGGAACCTGCTTACTGACCTGCTGCATGTAAATCTCTGCTTGGTCTGTCAGTTACTGTGATGTTTCTAATGAACATTTGGAGCAGAGGGTCTTGCTGGGTGTGGAACTACTGAGAAGTGGTGACTTGATTGGAAACTAGGTGAATTTCCTTTAAGTGTTGTTAAACAGAGTTTGTGTTTCAGGCTGTCATTGAGTAACTTCTATGGAAGACCTCTTGAAGGACAAGTACAATGGGACTTGCATGTAAAAAAGGGAGGCAAACGTTATTTCTGCTGCAGGGCAACCAAAGTTTGTGTTTTTTGGGATACCCTAAGCAGCTGCTCTTCTTCCTGATGTAGAAGTTGAGGCCAGCCTCACACGTGAGTGCTGGCTGCTTGCATAGCCAGTTGTACAGCATGGGGACCCTGCTCAGCTTTAGTTAACCTGAGAGGAGGCTTTTAGCTTGTATCAGCTCTCTTGTGCAATGGTACAAATGCTTGTGATGGCATGAGGAAGAGGCTTGCTTGCTTCCCAAAGGATGCTAAGCGATGCTGAGCCAGGGCTAGGAAGTGGCTGCCTTGGGTGCCCTCACCATTTAGGCTAATGGAAACGTGTGATCTTTCAGAAGGTGCCTCTGGGCTATACAAGAGACTGATAGAGTACAACCTGAGCTACCCTGGCCAGGCCAGCAGTTATCAGCCATAAATATATGAATGAGTCAGCATCTGCCAGTGCATCAGCAGTTTGGAGTTACTAGTCTACTTGGAGTCCCAGCCTTGTTTTGTTAGCATCAGTTAGGACCTCTCAGCAGGTAATGAGGGCCTGAATGCAGCAGTCCTGCAAGCTTTCTTCTGTCTCTGGATCAGAAAAGTGCATGAGCTGCTTCTACTTAATGTATTGCTAATGAGCATTTTCTCCATGAAGAAGCTGGCACTGTCAGCAAGGTTGTGAATCCTGGGACAGCTGTGATCTGCAAATGGGGGAGGTGCTTCGGTGCTTGGACCCTGGCCTAGGTTGTGGCAGGCTTCTGCAGAAATTCCTGCCTGGTGGCTGTAAGGCTGAGCATCTGAATATAATGCAGCTGACTGCCCCCTGTACTGGGCAGATGGTTTATCCCAAAGCAGGCTGTTGAAGCAGTTTACCATGCTTTTGAGTGAACAAGATGAGACTTTGCAGGACCAGTGTCTTGCCTTCAGTCAGCCTGGCTTCTGGGTAGGTGACCAATGGAGCAAAGACCCTTGATCTCATGTGGTCTTGTCACTGCTCCGAGGTAAATCACTTCTGAACAATTTTGTGAGTCTGTGGTGCTTTAACTCAGTGCAGGAACTATTTGTGTATTGCAGTTAGGCTATATTTTCATGAAACTTGATGGCTTGGGCAATCTCAGTGAGCCTGGAGACCCATCCTTAATGTAGTAGCTATAACAGGTGAGAGGTCTGTCTTTTTACAACTTAAACTCTTCTGGTGGGAGAGCTTGTGGAAATAATTGTACTTCAATCAATTCATGGTCCTTCCAGCTTTTTCATTGTCTTCCTCAGGTCAAACTAAATTTATCCTGGATTGGACTTGTGTTTAAGAAGCCCCTTTCAGCATTAAGAGGATTACATGTGGTAGAGAAGGGATGGCAGAAGTTCATGACCTTTCACTAATGCTATTGGGGAAACACGTGTGAAGACACCTTGCTGTGCACCTCATCATACCAAGTAAGATGATGCTGATGAGATCAGTACAGCAGCAGTCTGAGCAATGTGAGAGAACAAGCTTATTCAGCAGTCCTGGATCAACACAGTTGGAGAGCTATCCAGAGCTGTGTGGCAGGAGGGACTGCCACTGCAGATTTAGCTTGCTATACCTAATGTTAAATATCTGTAAAGATCAGTTTGCAGTTAATGATAATCCTTGGTGAAGTTAGTTGCCTTGTCAAAACGATCTGAGTTGTCAGGCCCAGCCTGACCACTGCCGCAGTGGTTCATGGGTGCTTGCTCCAGGAGTTCCCCAAGCACTAGGCTTAGGTTGCTAGCCCAAACCAAAGGGTACAGTCCAGCAGTGTGGTGAAAGCTGTAATTGTAGAACCTGTCTTGCAGCTTCTGGGACAGGATTGCATGGTGCTTCAAAACACCTGCCTTTGAAGCAGGTTCAGCCTTCTCTGAAAAAAGGCATAACTGCCTCAGCAAGGTTGTGTGTAGTACAGACATGAACCATTAGTGGTTTTTAGTGTCATGTTGGAGGTGGGAGAGAGAATGTGGCCTTTATAGAGGCAGGAGACAACATCTACCACCAGCTCAGCTCCTGCCAGTGATGGAGTGCAGCCTGTCCTTGAGAAACTGCTTCACAGAGAACATTGTTCTCTTCTCCCAGGTTTAAAGCTGATCCACATGTTCATCATGGGTCTGAATGAGACTGAGCAAAGTCAATTACTTGAGGGAGCAGGTAGTTTTTGTCAGGCTTTAAAGCTGGGCCTTGCTGTGTGGAAGTTGCTGGTACCAGATTTAAAAAAAAAAACCCAACCCTAGACTGGCTTTCGAAATCATCATCCAGTTCTGTAGGCACGATTTCTAAGTAGAACAGTGAGTAAAGCTCCTGCTTTGGTTCTTGCATGCCCATTTACTCACCTGGCTAAGCTGACTGGCTTCAACTGAAGGCAATGCTGGCTTAAAACAAATGGTTTGCAAGGATTGTAGGTACCCTAAATGTCCCAGCAGCACTGATCTTTCCTTTCATTAAGCTCTGCTCACTTAACTGAGATAAAGCAGCCATTATTTTGCTCTAAGTTGACAGTCCATTGTGTGAAGAAATGGGAGATGCTTAAGCGACTTCCTGTGGATGGGAGTGGCTTAAGGTGCCAAGTTCACTGTGAAGGCTGTTAGTTGTGGCCCATCAGGTCCTAATGATTCTCAGTGGCTGCTCTATTTAAGGAAAATTGAAGGACAAATGCAAAACCAGACTAGCTGATGTCCAAATTGGCTTACTGTTTGCTCTCAGCTGCAGTCAATGACCTATCACTTGTTTAGCCACCCAAAAAGTCCCCTCTAGTATAATGTAAATTCCTGTGCCCTGCAGCCATGAGGAAATAAGCCAGACAGTGCTAGATGCAGCTGACCTGATGTGTGTGGCCTTGGATGAGGGGACAAAATGTTATAAAACAGAGACTCAAAATGTAGCACTGCTTGCCTGGAGTGCATGGGGTTAATGGGGTTCCTGAGGCAGAGCAGAGCTCTGCTCTGTTAGCAGGAGTTCACCTGGAGCTGGCAGCTGGGAACAATTCTGCTTGCCCCAAATAAATGCTGTATGCCGGGTATGCACTTGCAGAGTGGTGAAATTGAATACCTGTGCCCCAGAAGAGGTGCACGGCTACTGCCTTTGGTTTTGGCCTTCTTATTTTAAGTGTCACATTAATAGGTGTTTTCCTACATTGGTACAGTGCTTTTCTGTACTGGAAAGTAGCTCTAGTAAATGTTTGTTTTTTCATCAGATCTGCAAATGGAGGCAGATCGTGGTGTTCTGCAGACAGCAGGGACTTGGCCTTGAGCTGTTGCACTCTGCGGTGGTCACAAATTGGATGGTGTAGCTGAAGATCCATCAAGTTTCCTGACAAAATGTGCTCTGTCATTCAAGTTTTGGTGCTATAATCCCATGGCAGTCTCTCTTTTGGAAGAGGTAGACAGAGCAGCAAGGCTAGTCACAGTGCCCTCTTCCTTAGTTTAAGTAGTTGCTTGCCAGCTGTTCCGGTGTCTGTGGTAATGGGAATAGGGCAGACTTCTTCATCTGGCTGTGAAACGGGTTGTGCAGCAGCAAGTGTTCCTACTTGAGGAATTTTTCAGATTACAGGGAAGATGCTTAGTTGTGTATCAAAACTTCTTGTAACTAGCAGGTTTATGCTTAACAAGCTTTGCTAAGACCCTGATGATCCCCACTGTATTTTTGGGATACAATTGGCTCATCCTCTAAAAGCTTTCAGTTGAGATGTGCTGCTTTAGTGTGCAAAATGTACTTGAGAAGCTTAATTTTCAGGGATGTGCTTCCCAGCCTTTACAACTGGAGGTGTAAAGGGGTGTGAAAGGCAAAACTGTTTCTGCTGTGAGCTACCTTCCTGTTTGTGGTCTGAAGGCTGCAGGAATGCTGGCCTTGCCTCTTCTCTGCGTTTCATTTGGAAGTTCAGCCTTGGTCAGAGCTCTAGTTCACAACATAGCTGCACACAGAGGTGAGTCTGGTTTTGTCATTGAACAGAGTTTACAGCTGTTGTGCTTATTTTTCCCCTGCTCTGTACACTCAGGGGCCTCTTTCTTGGAGGGGCTTCCTCTGTATTTGGGCTCTGCTAGAAATTAGCATGTGGGAGCAAAAGGAGACCTCTTCATGGCTGTGGAGGTGGTGGGAGTGGGATCTAGCTTGCTTTGTTCATGTTTGCTTGACCATTCTGTTTCCTTCTTTCTCTGTATTTTTCCAGTTAAGATAAAACCCATTTGCTGGATTTTTAGCTGGCTTTGCAAATGGCCTAGGTCTGGAGGGCTCAAATAGCTGAATGTCTCTGAGCTTGATTGAAGCATCAACTTTCAAGACTGATGGCACAGAGATGCTGGTGCCATGGGATGGGGACTGGATCACACTCGTTCTCCCCATGCTACCTTAACCCACCTGCCACAAACTGCCTGTGGATCACAGCTCCTGGTGCCAGTCCCTGCTTGTCCCCTCTGTGCAGGCTGAGGCTGTAATTTTCTAAATATTTTCCTGTTTCAAATGCCTGGTTGATGCAGCCACACTGCATACCAGATCAGGGGAATGAGCCAGGCTTAAAACTAACTCCCTGTGGCTTGGTTTTAACCAGATCAGCTCCCCAGCCCAGCTTCCTGTGTGGAAACTAATCTGCCTAAACTGGTGTAAGTGGGGATGGAGTGCTGGGGTGGGGACAAGTGGCTGGGGCTGTAGCTTGTGTAAGCTGTCTGGGCTGGTAGGGTTTAACTGCAGGTTAAGAACTGAACTGTGTGGAGACGCTTGTCTTTAAGAAGCCTTTGAAATGTCTTAAATGCAGTGCTAACACTTGAAGGCAGAAAAACGCAGCTTTTTTGCCCAAGCAGTATGGAAAGTTGTCCAGCCTGTGCTGTGTCCTGGCTCCAGGGATCTCCTGAATAGACAGGAGGATGTCATCCAGGAGAGCTGCCTGCTCTGAGACTGGCACAGGAATGTTTCACTGTGGGCTTTCTTCTCATGATGCTGTTGAAATCAAACCTAACCGTCTCAGGGGGTGGGAGCTCAGTCTCTCTTAAACACTCGGGCACAAGCCCAGCACAGTGTGGCTCCCTCTGCCAGGATGGTTGGCTTCCAGTGGCAACTCCAGGGAAAAATCCAGGTTGGAAAGACTCATGCTGGTTCTTGGGTCTTGGAAAAGTCTGTGACGAAGTATTTGGGCTGGACTGTGTCAGGTTGCAAAGTGAAAATGTCTACCAAATATTAAACAATTACTTATTCATAACTTGAGGTTATGACTCTTTAGACTGAATTTTTGTAGGAAATGAATTCTTCCTGCCCTAGTAGCCTATTATTTTTGTCTGCCTTCAACAGTTGATTGCTTTGTAACAAATTTCCAGACTTGGAATTTTAAAAAAACTATTCCAGAAATCTGTTTAAATTCTAGTTAAGCTGCTGTTTTTCCTTGATGACCATTATCTGTCTTTCAGTGTGGCTGGGAGTGTTAAAGGGGGAAGCAGGCTTGTGCTGGCTGTTTGCTTCAGGTGGGAAAAGGCCTAATTAAAAAATGCTGGTTATCTAAGCAAGTACTACTCTGTGCTTCAATAGTTGTAACTGAATTGCAGGAGCTTGTCTTTAATACAGATTGAAGTCATCAGAGGGAAACATAGATCTCTTGAACTTGAATCTGATTGGGATCAATTAAGCAAAACAGCTTATTTCCTGAAAAATGCACATAACCAGGCAAAATGTGGCTGGATGCTGTGAAGTGAGTGCTTCCTGTAACTGATAAATCTGTTCACTATTTTCCTTGTTTCTTCAGTGGTGGGTTTCATCCAAGATCTTGGATCCAGGTGGGATTCAAGTTCTGCTGTCTGTCAATGTTCTGTTTGTGTCCATGCTCCCTAGAAGATGAAACTTGGAGGGAATTAATCTTGAAGATGGCATAATGCCCAGCAAGATCCTGGTCCCCAAAGGGAAGGTAGCCTCCTACTGCCAGGGGTCTGGGCTAGAGTGTGGCACTTCTGCATTTTCATAAACACAGAAATGTTACATATGCATATGGGCAAGTCATGGTTGCTGTGGGAACTGAGTAGTCTGAGCAATATGCCTTTATCCTCTCCTCCCTACAGCTGCATTATAAGTGTTTTTAGGGCCTGTCCAAAACAAGTAATCTGAAAACTATGCCGGAAGAATTAATGCAGTGAAATACTGTGCTGAAGATGCAGCATGATGCTTTTGGAGGAATATTTGATGATGTTACAGGTGCTTGATAGTAATGTGACTGAATTGGTACTACGGCTTTTACTAGTACTACTAGGGGAGTAGGAAAAAAACCACCCAACGCTGGTGGATGCTATTCTGATGAAGTGCCATGGAGGAGGCTGCAGCTGGGAGGGGTGAAGGCAGCATGTTGCCAGCAGGTATAGCTCTAGCTGCTCTCATCTTGACTGCAGTGCTTCAGCCCCCTTGCTGTCATCTGGGAATGTTGGTGCTTCCCAGATCACCATGGGGCAAAGGTGTGGCGTCCTGCTTCTGGTGGCTGCAGCAGCCTGTTTCTCATGTAGGGTGCCACCAGCCATTGCCTGGACTTTGCTAGGTCACGGGCAACCAAGTGGCACAGGATGTGGATGTGGAAAAGGAGGCCAGGAACACTGTCAGGCTGTCTGGGGTGGCCGGGGCTGCACATGAGGGATAACGTGACAGGCTGGAGTCACTGCAGTGCCTGGCTGAAGAGCCGGGAGTGGTGTGTGTGAGGTGTACATCTGATGGCACAGTGGGAGGGTGTGGGGGCAGGGGGAGGAGGAGGAGACAGCTGCTGCTGCTTGGTATCTGGCTTATAAATGCCCTCTGACTCAGATTTTGGGTAACACAGCTGAGCATCTTGTGGTTTCAACAGCCCCCAGATCCCCACATTAAACTGGAATTCTTAGACTATGAACCTGCTGTGTTTCCTTAGGCTGTTGGCACAGGCTTAAACAGAGGTGAGAATCTGGTGTCTCCAGTACTGTAGGCTTGTGAACACCCTGCAGGGGAGGGGAGGGCTGGGAAGGGAAGCAGGGGGACCAGGCAGGCGGAAGGTAAACAGGCCATGAAAAATTCCTGATGTGAAATGGGTCCTGTGCTCCAGCCAGTCCTCCTCTTCCTGCACCAGCATGGTGTGCCTGCTTAGGCTGGACCTGGGATAATGGGCTTCTCTCTGGGTAGTGGGGGGGTTTGAAGGTTATCCTTGTTACTCAGTGGTAAACAATGCAGAGTCAGTGAGGCACGGTGGCCAAGTTGAACCAAATAGATTATGCTAGCAGAATTGTGAAGCTTTGCATTGGGCTCTGAATTGGAGCCAGCAGCTGGAGTCTGTCCAGGACTAAAGTGTTTTTTGGGTTTTGTGGGTGGAGGGAGGCGGGGACAGGAGAGCTGGGTAGCACTAAAACTGTCTGCTCTGTCGCTGCTGCTGCTATCATCGTTGCTGGGGGGGTTGCTGCCTCAAGCCTGTCGTCTGCCGTGCCGTATTGTGGAGCCCTGCTTTTGTGCTGCCTGCCTACCTTGATTTACTGGAGCTGCACCTCTCTCCTCCTGCCTGCCGTCTTTTGGGGGAAATCTTATCCTTTCTTCTTACCTTTATTTTGTAAGAGCTGATGCAGTTCTCTTGCATGGCTGAGTGACGTCACTGTCAGCACAGTAAGCATCAGCAGCCTGGTCACATGCTGACCCAGTCAGTAATGCAGACGGGATAGGAAGGTGGAGGGGCTGAGGGGGGTGGGGGACTGGTTTCTGGACATATGGTAGCCCTCCCTTTTGGGGTGCAACTGCTAGTTGCAGAAGCCGTGGCTTCAGAGCAGCACGAGACCTGGCTCGGGGCTTAACGCTTCGGAAAACTCCTTCTTTAAAAAGAAAAAAGCAGCCCTGAACTCTCAAGCTTCTGTTTGTTCTCAATCTGAGCAGACTTCCAGGACTGTGAAGAAGCAGTGGCAAGCAGGATGCTTTTCCCCACGTCCACGCAAGAGTCTTCCCATGGCCTCCCAGACACCAACGATCTGTGCCTTGGCCTGCAGTCCCTCAACCTGACAGGGTGGGACAGACCCTGGAGCACCCAGGACTCTGATGCTGCAGCACAAACCAGCACACAGTCCGGTGAGTCTGCTGACACACACAGCAACAGTTGTTGGATTCCTTTTTTTTTTTTTTTTGGCCAATTTAAAGCTAATGTGGAGTCATTTGCTTGTGTAACAGGGTGCTGGCAGTTAACTGATGGGAGCTTCTCAACCCGTAATGCTTGTGTAATGTGGTAGTTGAGTTGGGGAGGCTGTGGCTGACTGTGCCACAGCCCCCTCTGCTCTGCTTCTAGTTCACTGCAGACAAGAAGTGCCCAGGCTTATCTTTTGCTTGGTGCTGTAATGCTGGTGGAGAAACAACCTCACTGAGAGAGCAGAAATCCTCTCCCTGCATTTGGAGGGAGTGGGTGGGGGATGTGGTGTCAGGAGGCTGAACATGCTGGGTAGGAGTGAGGCTGAACTTTGCTCCAGCAGCCTGAGAAAATCCCTGGTGGCAGGTAGCTCTGCAGGTGGGGGCAGGGGGTGTGCTTGCAGAGGGACCCCTCTGCCCAACTGTAAAAGTCCAGGCAGCATCACTCATTCCCGTGCTACGGCAGTGGCAGTGTTGCCTGCTGAACTCTGCCTGTGGGGTGTGGTAGGTGCAGCTGGCACCTGACTAACAACTTCAACTGGCAGCTCACAGGCTGGGTGGAAGACTTGGAGGGATCCTTCTCCACTCCCACGTTTGACTAGAAATAGCGGTCTGTGACTAGCAGTGGGCTGGAGGAGATGCAGTGGAATGGCTTCTTGTTTTAACTCTTTTGGTCCAGCACAAACCTATGTGATTGCAGGGTGTGGGCTTGCAGCCACATGCTGCTGGCTGATTTGCCCTTCCCCCTCAATCCTCTCTGGTTTGGTTCTAAAGCTGTGATTGTATCGGGAGGTTTTGGGGTGCTGGGTGCTTTGCCTGGAGTGATGCAGGGTTCAGTTAACTCTTCGAGAGGCACCAGCCTTCTCTGTAAAATCACTGGAGGAGAAAGGAGTGCTGCATGTGCAAACTTAATGCATCTCTGGCCTGATGACAGAGCAGGGGGGTGTAAAACACAGGAAAGAGTTAATTTCCTAGGCTTTGAGGGCTGTAAAAAACAGTTTCACAAATGGTAGTGTGTTCGTTCAAGTATCAGTCCGTGGAAAGATCTAGTGCTTTGGCAGAGTTTGTACAAGTTCAGCCTGGTTGCTACAGAAACTCATCCCTTTATAGCAGCATGCTGCTGCTTTGTTGAAAGGGTAGTGCATCTCTGCACAGACTTGGGTGACACAGGAGGCCCCAGGCGTAAAGTTGTTGCTGACAGGAATGTAGATAGCTTCTGGGGTGGGCTGGGCAGTGTGATTTGCCCATATAGGTGTTTGTGGGGGCAAGGGGGTGCTGTCAACCACCTCTAATGTCCAGGGGATGCTGCCCTCTGGATAGGAAGAGCTTCTGGGACACAGCCCTGAATGTTGCTGCATGAATTGTAAAACAAAATAAATAAAAAAAAATCACTTGTGGGGTAGTAGAGATTGAAATGGCAGCTTCCTTAGCACAGCTTGCTTGAGTTTCTGTATCTGATTTCCACAAGAGTTGGTGTGCAGGCCCTAGCACAGGCACTTGGGGTATGCTTGCAGTCAGGCTGCAGTAGCTTTACCAAGCCTTGCTGTGCTCCAGCACGTGGTCCTGTGGGCTTCCCCTAATGAACCAGGGAATACCACACACTCAGTATCTGTCATCCTTTTGTTGCTAGGTGAAACCTTGAAGGAGGAGGGAGAAATGGAAGTTACTAGTGTGCAGTGGGCTGAACAGGTGCCTTGTGCTGTGCACTGAGCCCCTTATGGTTGTTGGCAGACTATGGGGCACTGAACCTGTTACAGGATCCTTAATGTAAAGAGTACAGTTAAAGCAGGCAACATCCATACGGAATACTCCTGCTGCTAACAACCATGACACCCGCAGCTTGGTGCACAGTGGTGCTGCAGAACAAGGGCTGTCACACAGAGGCGGCTGCTCTGTGCGGATGTCCCAGCCCCACCTGATCCACTGTAGCAGTCTCCAGCACTCTCTTGGCCAGCTTCCTGCCAGGCTGCCTTGGCAGAGCACGGATGTCTCTGCAGTGCTCTGGCAGGCAAGCAAGTAGCGCTCACACAAGCCTGTGGTAGGCTTTGCACCTCACAGGTTGGGTGGTGGGGCCGGGTGGACACTGGTAGTGGTGGAGGTTCACTTTCACAAATTAAGGGGCTTGTGGTTTTGGGAGGAAGATTCGGTTGATTTGAAGGTGCTCTGGTGACCTCCCTGTTTGCAGAGGGTGTATCTGGTGTCAGGTGCCCCCGCTGACTGCAGTGCATCGTGCTGGAGCTTCTGCCTGCCGCAGAGGCCTGGGAAGAGCTGTAGAAAGGATCTAACCTCAAGCAGTGCCCTGGGCTCAGGTGATCTGCTCCTATTGGGTGTTTGTGACAACTTGTGCTAACAGCTGCTGGAAGATGGCACCCAATACTGTCTGGGGAGGCCTGTTTCCTCACTTCTTGCTCCTGGCATTCTCCTCAGTACACAAAGCAGGGGGGATGGCTGGGGTGTAAATCCAGCCCAAATGCAGCTGTGCTGTTTCGGCAGAGGAGCCTCTGGCCTTTAGAGGCTGTGCAGAGGGTCTAGTGCTATATGGCTGGGGGTGTCATGGTCCTGAGGCCACATTCTCCTCTTCAGTCCCACCCCTCCCTTCTTGGGTGTGTGGCAGCTGGGCTAGGAGTGCTCCCTGGTCTGGGCTGCTGTTACTCCTGCTCAAAGAGCTGTGGGGATGATGTACACTGGCTGGATAAGTGAGAAGAGCTGATAGCTGTGCGCAGCTGATGTACTGCTTCAGCCTGCCTGCAACCTCTCATGTCTGCAGAACCTCATCTTTCTTTCTTTCATAAGGGCCCTGGAGTGGTAATGCGGAGCTTCTTAGCAGGGGAGATCTTGTAGTTCAGGAGTGTTTTCTGACAGGCTGTGAAACAGTCCTCTCTGGGTGGCAGAGGAGTGTCTGAAAGCTGTATGGATCTGAGGAGTCAGCAGATGCCAGTGCTGCCAGGAGGCCTAGCTGTGCTGTAACAGAAAGAGGAAAGATGTGGACAGGGTGCTGCTGTGTCCAGAGGTTCCTGATGTGCAGTGCTGAGGCCTGGGAGGGTGCAGCTGGGGTCTTCATCAGGGTGTCCTGAGAGCAGGTGAGGCTGCTTTGGTGCTGGGCTGTCTCTAGGTTCTTCTCTAAGGAAGGGATGGCGCTGCCAAGCAAAGCTGTTGTGCTGCTGGTGCCCAAGCATTTGGAAGGTTCCAGCAGTGACTCAGCTGTGCGGATCCATAGGGAGATGGCTGGAAGGGTGGAAATGGAAAAAAAATCCCCAAAACAACCATCTAACAATCAGGCTAAAAATATTGCTAATGGGGTCCCCTGCTGTACCTGTGCTCAAGTACTGATGAGCTGGGACCTCCTCTCCTGTCTGTGTAGTCCTTGCCAGTGTGTAGATTTCTGAGCCTGGGAGGGACCCTTGACTGCAAACCCTTCTGGTGTCACCTTGCATTCCCAGGGGCAGTGTCACCATGTAGCTTGGTGCAGTGGCATCAGGTAGGTGCCTGCTGCTGGCTGGATCTGTGCTGGAGGAGGCTGGAGAACAGCGGGGCTGGTTTGTACACTCTGATCCTGCTTGTGTCCCTGCTTCTTGAAGGGCTGCTGAACCCCTTGCACCCAGGCAAGGTTATTTGTAATGAGTTTTTCTTCTGGGCCTGGCTCTGTAACGCACTGAGGATGTGTGCTTAGCCCTTGAGAGCATACCAGATGTGCTGCCAGTTCCTGAAGCTGGTGTCTGGAGAGAGCCTCTCTGGGAGGCAGCAGCTGCTGCAGGCTTAAGCCGCCTGCATTTATTTGCCATAGGATTGAACTGCTGTCTCGTAGCAGGAAAGGAATCTCAAATCTGCTGCTGCCACTAGATCTGTCAGGCTGGAAATACTTAAGCAAGTCCCAGGAACCTGCTCTGTGACCTGGGGAGGGGCTTTTGCAGGAAACTGGCCTTGAACACTTCCACTCCTGCCATTCCTAGCTGTGTTTTTTTGAGGCAGCATTTCCCCTTAAAGTAGCCTTATAGTAGGTAGATGCTTGTGTTAAGACCTTAGAGTTCATGACTCTGCAGAGGCAAGGAAAGGTTAAGTGAATTGGGACTGCCCTTGATGGTATCCTTTACCTTCACTGTCCTATTCCTCAAGGAGCACAAGCAAATGGGGTCTTGATCCAGTTTTTGCCTGGAGAACAGGTGACAGCAGTACACAAGCAGATCCATGTGTGGATTTTGGGTCTCCCTGGCTGTTTTTTAGCCTGTGTGCCAGCTGCTTGGTCTGGCTGGTCTGTCCTGCCCTACATCGGGAGCCTGTCCTATGTGGGACAGCAGACTTGCCTGCTGGGAAATCATCCGAAAAACAGTCTGTTAATACTAAGTATGCAGTGCTAACCTGCAAGGTGGTTTTGGAGGGATCAGCTCTTCTGAAGAGGATGTTGGTACCTCTAGATGAGCCCAGTCTGAGCAGGTGAGCTCTTCCTGATGTCAGGGGGACCACCTTGCTGTATCTGCCTCTCCACTTCTGTGACCCTAAAATGGCTTGTGCAGCAACAGATCTGAGCTTTTCCTTGGATCTGCTCTTGAGACTGCGGCTCCAGCCTTGTCCATGCCCTCTCCAGGGTGGCTGCTGCTGTCTCACTCCCTAGTCTGCAAGGTTACAGCTCCAGCCTTTCTGGTGCTGGAGAAATGGCCTGTGGTAGGGAAGCAACACAAAATCTTTCTAGCCCTTGGTTCTCCTGCTTCCCAGAGCACACCAACTTCTTTCTGCAATAAGCTTGAACATGCTGATTATCTGTAGTTGCTTCAAATTTACTAGGCTAGAACTGCAGGCAATCTGTTGTGCTTTGTCTGCAGAGATAGCTGAGGCCTCTGAGTACAAACCACTCAAGTCTTCAAGGCAAAACCCTATCTCTGAAGGACGAAAGAAAAGACCTGTTGCATAGAAGGAAGCACAGTTATTGTGGGCTCCTAGCCTTTCCTCTCAACAGCAGGAGGGATTTGTAAGCTGCTCCCCCAGGATGGTCTGTTTTCAGACTGTCCTCAAATATTGTGTGTGGTAGCAGGCACCTGAGGAAACACTCCCAAGTGAAAGTTGCTAATCAGTCTGAGGGTGGTTGTTGCTGGCAAGTACAACACAGGTTTCTGGCCTTCCTCAAGCTGTTGGTTTGAGTGTTCAGCTTCAGGGCTTGAGGAAGACCCTAGAGGGGCAGAGGGCTTGGACAAGGGGGGTCCTCCACATCACTTGCTGTTCTCCCTGGCTGTTTAGTTTGCTGCTAGGCTAACGTGTGCTGCAGCATGGTGCTAAGTACCTGCTCCATAGAGCTCTCCCTTGTGGCCCTCAGCAGGTCAGGGTTTCTCCCTGCTGATCAACCTATTGTCTTTTGGACAAGTGGCTTCAGAAGACAGTTGCTGCCTAGGTGTGCCTTCAGCTCTTGCATATTCCTGCTTGGCTGTGTGAAAATCCTTCTTGTGCTAGAGGAGGATTTCAGATCCTCATTCTGATGGAGGAGGGCTCAGCATCTGGGTGACTCCAGGTGGTCACCAGTGTCCAAGAAGGATTTTTTCTGCTCTGTAGTGAAAGGGGAGCTTCAGGTCCAGAGAGTGAGCACTTCACCCAGAATGAGATTCACTCAGATTTAAGCCAAAGTCTGCCTAGACAGCTCAGTGAAAGGTTCCTTCATACTGCTGATGATATGGCTGCTTATGCTGGAGCAGGGAGGCAAGACCACCTCTTGCTGGCCTCAGACCTGCACCTGATTCAGGCAAATGGGCAACCAAAGACTGGGTGTGGGGGTATCCTGAGCTCACAATGTTCTTGGTGTCCTTTGTTGCCTTGAAAGGAAGACAAGCTTTCCTGGCAGCTGTGCATTAAGCCCTAGTCCTTCTGGCTACTGTTCAGAGCTTAGTAGTAGAAGCACAGGTATGGTGGTGGTGCCTTCTGTATGGAGGTTAACTATGGCAGCAATGTTGTCAGGGAGGAAGGCTGGGGGCTGGCTTGACTTGCACGATCTCCTGCTTGGTGGTTGTACTTCAGGAGCACCTGAGATGGCCTTACTAAAAGCTTGCCTCATGCCGTCTTGTCTCTCTTAGGGCTTTTCTGTGGATGTACTTGGTGTGGATGCTTAATGGGCACTTGTTTCTTGAGCATGTTTCAGTAAGGGCTGCTCACACTCCATGGGCTGATTTCCCAACTGCTGGCTGGAGCTAGCTATGCTGTGGAGTAGAAAGCAGGGAGCACTTAATATCTGCAGACTGCTCATTCTTAACAGAATAAAATATGTATCAAACAAGTAAAACAAGTATCAAACTGAGTTTGCAATTGGTTTCTAATGGAAGTTGCTCTTAATCCACCTCTTAAAGCTTCCATTTGAGCAGCTTCTCCAAAACAGATTTATTTTTATTTATGCTGATGCTGTAGAGTAGTAGAAGGTGCAAATAGGCAAGTAACTGGAGCAGGAACCTAACCAGCATTTCTGCTTGTATCCAGCTAGAATTGAAGTGGGTCAGGGCAGCCTCCAGGCTTGTGCTGGAGATTGCTTGTGGTAGCAGGCACACACCACCCAAAACCCTCCCCTTGACTTCTGGCAGGGAAGGATGTTGTATTGAGGCCTCTAGAGCAGCCCTGAGGGCTGCCTGCTGCTGCCTGCGTGCTCTGTGGAGGTTATCATGGGCGAGTGTGGGTGCAAGGAAGGCACAGACTTCTTAAGCATCTGATCCTGCTCAAAGCTGTTGGCGATGCAATGATAAAAATACTCCAGCAGTGGCAGATCTGCCACTTCATAGACATGCTGACTGGTGTTCAGCAGCCTGGCAATGCTGGTGTGTACAAATCTGGCTTGTGGAGCTTGCTTACAAGCTTTTGACTCAGGTTGTAGTCTAGAGCACATGCCTCTTGGCTAGCTCTTGAAGTAAGCCTTAACAAGCATGTTCCCTTCAGAGGAGAGCATTGGAGCTGCTGTTTGGTGGCTCTCAGCTGCCCTGTGCATCTACTGGCTTAGTCTTTCTCATTGTGATTGATGTCAGAGGTAGTAGCAGGGTCGTTTAATGTGCAAGCTCTGGTCTGGGGTAAGAGTCATCCCCAGAACTGTGCCAGTCAAAGATGGGGCAGCTAGTTCTTTCTCCAGCTCTTGTACTGCTATATGTCTAAGCAGCAGATGGGGTGCTTGTTTGCAGGGCAGAGCAGATGTGAAAGACTATCTGCTACATCTTCATCAGTAGTAATATGGGAGCTTTCTAGAAGAGGCCCTGAATATGTGTTTTGGCTCTGTGCCTTTGTTACAACCTCCACAATACGTGCAGCTCTGTGTGCTTCCACTTGAAGCTGGGTAGAGGAACTGTCTGGACTTCAGCATGATTTCTGGTGCTGCTCTCCCAGGGTGCTTGGGCTGCCTGTTGCAGAAGGTAGGGGTGATGCCTGCTCCTCCCCTTCTCCAGATCTGGTAGGACAGGCCCAAAGTTCAGAATCTGCTCCTGCCTCAGACCTGAGTTTGTCTCTGATGTGTCTGGGTACAGCATGCTGCCCTGATAACCAGGCTGTGTAGTGTGGTGTTGCAGCATGATCTGTCATTGTGGTGATACTAGGGGCAAGGCCAGTGAGCCAGTAGAGTGTTTGGCCTGTTTATACAGCTGAAATTAGTCTAATGGACTTCTCATGCCATGAATGCATGTGGGACTGCTGGAAGATGACCTCTTGGGCCTTCTACAGTGCTCTTGACAGGCTGTCTTTTTAGGGTGGTAGGGCAATTCAAGTTGGAAGGGACCACTTGAGGTTATGTGGTCCAACTTCTGGCTCAAAGCACATAAGAAATCTGCTGAAGGGTCACAAAAGTAGCATAGCCCAAGGGGGCTACATAAACTAATTCATAGGCTGCCCCAGTATTCCCAGAACAAGGCCTGTTTAAATGGGCACCTGCACTGAGCTGGCTCTGAAATGATCGGCTTCTGAAAAGTGCCGTGGTCCTTGAGCTGTCACAGCACAGATGGTGCTGCTGTGGGGCTGAATTGACAGTCTCCCAGAGGGTGTGGGCTGAGGGCAGGGGTGCTGAGCAGGGTATCTCCAGCTAGTGCTGCATCTTCCATCTCAGCACCTTGTACCCATGTCTCTGGGCTTACTTGCCTTGTGTGTAGTCCCTTAGGTGCTAACAAAACAGCTGAATCACAGGTGATGTCTAGGCTACTGCCAGCTCGGAGGCTGCTCTCAGACACAGCAGCAGCTGCCATCCATTTCAGGTGGCCATGGAGAAATGCCCAGCTTCCCTGCTTGCCCCTCTGGCTTGTTTTCTCTCTAGGAGTACAGAGGGAAGGTGAAGCATAAACCTCTAAAGCTGTGATTCTCTACCTGAGGCTTGTAGACCCCTGGAAGGTAGCTGGGAACCTGCAGGCATCACTGGTGGTGCTGGGTGTGCCAATCAAGTGATGAAGAAGGTGGCTTTATGCCAGTTGAATGAATGCCTTAGTGAGGCTTTTGTGCAGTTTTTCAAATAAGATTGCATTTGGGGCTAAAGCCTGTCTTTTTTTAGTTTCTTTCTTTACTGCAGCTTGCTGCCTTGTCCAAAGCAGTATGGCCAACAGCCTGATCCCCCTCTAAAGAATATACCTTCTGCTAGCGGTAGTATCCTGATGGACTTGACACCCCACACACTGTGATGCAGCTGAGTAGTAAAAATGAGTCAGTCTCATCCTTGTTAGCATATGAAGTAACACATGCTGTGGAGTTTGCACCCTGGACATTGCAGCAGATAATTGAGAGGAATTTAGTACTTAAATATAGAAGTGTGTGTTCTTGAGGCTTGCAAAGCTGAAGCTTGTTGTGCAGAATTTCACCTGAATATGTTGGCTTTTAAATATCTCTGGGACTGATATATGTTAAAACCTGCTGTATTTCAATGTTCTCATCTTTTTAAAGATGAATACAGTTGAGGCAGTCTGCTTACACTTTTAATCCTGAATCGTGTTTTAGCTGTCTTTACTGATTTTTTTTATATTTACCTTGGGCATCTGTTTTCCCTTCCCAGAAACACAGTAGTAAACTCACTGCCTCAAGAAGCAGTGAGGCTTGTTGTCAGCCAGGTCCCACTCTCGGCACAGGAAGAAGACTTGTGCTCTCAAATGTTAATGCAATAAGCTTCTCTGTTCTGAGTTCTACTGCTGTTTCCATTTTTCAGGGCACGCTAGGGAAGTGACTTACTCTCTTGGTGCCAGAACCAAGAATAGACCTCAGGTGTCCTAACTTTAATTCTGTGGTTCAGCTGTGGGATCATGCTGCCTTTTTTTATTCCCCTGCCCCCTTCTTAGCAAACCAGAAATAGCTCCCTGAATATCCTCAGTTCTTCTTTGCCCCAAATGAAGAATCTGTCAGGGCAGAGGTGGTTCTTTTGTAGTTCAGAAACAATAAAGGGCTGTGCCATCCTTATGTAGATGGTGATTACTGCTGGTTTGATCACATCTGCAGTTCTGGGAGCTGCTTTTCATGACAGTTGGCTCAAGATGGTTGAGAATTCTGTTGTGACATACAGCCCTGAAGAGGATGTGTGCCTTTGACTTCAGGTGGCTCTTCTCATAACAGCAGTGACTTTCTCCAGTGGAGTGATGAGAGGATTTGAGCTGGCCATGTCTGGTGTGCTGCTTGGACAAGCTCTGAGGCCTAAAGACAGAGTTCCCTTCCACCTCTGGGCCCTGTCCCATGGCTGTTCCACTTAAGAGGAAGAAACCTTTGCCATTTCTCTTGCTGCAGCTTTTCCCTGATTCTTTGTGCACCTGTAAGAGCTTTGCTGTTCCTTCTAACTCTCTGTTAGAGTGAATAGAGGGGGCAATCCAATGTCTGCCTTCCCTGTGCCAAGCAAAGCCTGTTCCTGGACTGTGTGCTGCAGCCCCACATCTGTCACTGCAGCTTCTGCTGGGTTTGGTTCCTTGCTGGCTCCATGCAGGCAGCGCAAGGTCCCATGGCTGCAGGTGTGAAGTGCTAAAAGTTCACTTAAGATTAGCCTGGAGTATTGATCACCCCTTCCGCTGTGATGAGTGGGTCCTGTTTTAAGCGGCTCTGTGCTTGTGTGTGATGGAGAGGGGAAAACTCACTCTGGCAGGTTGGCTGGCTGTGTCACTGCTGAGATGGTAACTGTAGCTGTAGGAGATGGTTAAGGTGCCATTTGCCTTTCAGACATGCAAATGTTTTTCTTGCCATAAAGTTGCTTTGTGTCTGTAGGAGGTGCTTCTTTTTGGCTGACTAAAACATTCAGCCTGCTCCCACCCCACCAGGGCAGAGTCTGGCTGGGTGGTAAAAACTGCAGACGAGCTGTTTTTCTGGAACTGCAGCAGGCTATTGTTTAGGACATCAGCCTTTTTTTTTTTTCTTTACAAGCTTATTTGATGAATGACAAAAGAAACTGCACTGTGTTCAGTCTCCAGGGCCTAGGTCACACTGCTTCCCTCCTCCACTGCCCTGCCCCAAACATGCATACAGCTTCAGCCTCTGGCCATGGCAGGTGTCACTGAGTGGAAGCAGAAGCATGGTGGCACTGAAACCCAGCTCTTCTGCCCTGCTTCTCTTGGTAAGAGCTCTCCTATTGATCTCTTCACCCCTGCCTCCATAAGGAGATCAAGGCAGAAGGGTAGACTTTCAGCACACGTAGCAGTTGACGGGTGAAGGGGAGGTCTTGACAGTCTGCCATCCTTCCTATGCTGAGTAATCTCCCAGCAGGCAAGCTTCTGGTATCTCCTCTCTGGACATTGAAATGTCTCTCTGTCTAACCTTGCTGGTGGTGGCAGCCAGGAAGAGTGACCCTCTGAAAGCCTCTGCATTGTAGACCTGCTTTAGACAAGTCCTGGTCCCTTCTAAATAGACTTTTTCTAGCCCTGCAGCAAGCTTTTAAAGGCTGGAACATATCTTCAGAGCATGACTTCAAAAAGTGTGTGCATGTGCTCATTGTAGCGCTCTATGTCACTGCCAAACAGTGTTGAACTGTCTGTGCATCAAGCATGCAGGTGCCAGACATTGCTGGTGGTGTCTGAATCCAGGGCCTGGCATGCTGTGCTGCTCAACAGGAGTTTGTGTGCACGCATGCAGGTACATGTGCCTTCAGGCTTGTGAAGATGCTGTGATGTGCATCGCCTGATGTCAAATGCTATTTTCCTCTATGGAGAAGCTTCCACTGATGCTCTTATGGGGTGAGAGGGAGAACTCGAGGAAAAGGACCTGAACACCTGTAAGGTGGGAGGTGGGTTTTTTTTGCTTTGGACCAGACTTGGTTTCTCAATAACTTGGCTGAAACTGATGCACCAAGGAGCAAAGAGCATCAGCACTGCTCTGCTAATGCACAGTTGCTTACTCTGCTGGGTGGTCACCTGCAGACCCAAGCTAAAGCAAAAGTACTTGTTAAGAGGACAGCTTAATGGTGACAGTTTTTTGTCAACTCCAGCTGTCAGGAGTAAACTCAGTGGATGGTCTGTGTGTAGTGCTGCCCTTGTCTTAAGGTTTTATTCAAGGCACTAAAGTGTCATTTGTCATCAGCATGGTGGTAAGGTGGCTTATTTACTCAGAGCCCTTCCCTGAGCTGCCACCATTAGTAAGCATGGCTCCTTAGGGCTCATCTTTACATCCATCTCTTATAAAATGGGCTTGGTCAAAACTACCAGGAAGGTCTAATTCTTAAATGGCTGCAAATTATAGTATGCAGGGAAGAAAGTGGTATGCTTCAAGGTCCTGGGCAGGTGCTGAAAATCTTAAATTGCGAGTCTACTCAGCACACAGAAGAATAAAAACTGATCTAAAACTGACTGGGTTGGATGTATTGCTGTTGGGGTGTCTTTTGTAAGGTGCATGCTATGGATTGCAGCTTGTGCTAATGGAGCGATCTGCTTGAGACTAGGTAAATTGATGCTGAATGTGGTAGCTCAGTGGTTGGTAACTGGATTTTAAAAGATAATTTGGAGTCCACAGGACAGAGTTGGCCTGAAGAGCTGAAACCAGCTGAGCTGTGAAACCACCACCATGGGCTCAGTGTAGCTGGGTACTTCTGCAAAGTGTCTGCCTTGAGTGCAATGGGTCCAGACTCTTGTGTGTGTTCCCCTCAGTATCTTTAGGGCCTCCAGGATGATGCAAGAATTAAGAGGATATATTGCAACAGCATTGTGCTGAGAGCATTTACTAGGGAAAGCTCAACTGAGGAGGAGTGGTTCATAAAATGCTTGCTCTCTAGAGAGCAACCTGAGTGCCTACAAACTGGAAGAGTGCCATGCTGGTATCGAGACTGCTCCACAGAGCTCTTAAATCTGTCAGCGTTTGGCTGACATGCTCAAAGATGGAGCATGCTGGCTCTGAATCCAGTCATTAAAGCTGCAGCAGCAAGTCAAAAGTCAGAGCTGAGTTTCTATTAAAAGCTACATTTTTTGCTGTCCCCTGCAAAAGAGTGTTGGCATGTGCCTCTCTTGCAGCTCTGAGCAGAGGCGTGAAAAGTTCCAGAAGCCCTCTACAAACTGTTATGCTCTGGACAGCAGGGCCACTGTGTATGAGCAGATGAATGGGAATCATGGTGACCCTTGAGTTAAAATTTCCCTCATAAAGGTAAAAAATATGTAGTTATTCGCACTTAAGTTTTTTTCCTTTAGTCTGAGTAGTTACCTGATGTTTGGTTCACTTTGGGATCTTCAGGGATGCTTTTGACACCAGAAACTTCTGATGCATCTTGCATGTGCATTGGGAATGTTTTTATTTTCTCTTCTGCAAGCTGTCTGTTTGAGGTGGGAGACAAGTCCAACTTCCCTGGAAAAGCTGTGGGTTTGAGTGGCCCCAATGACTTGAGGGCTTTTTTTAAGGTGAGCAACCTTTATCAGGCTCTTGTGTCCCATCCCCCAGGAGGAGGTTCAGTGGGTTAGAGCAGGATGCCTTTGGGTTTGAGGGGCTGAGAAACATGACCTGTACTTTATGTTGGTGTTGCCTGGGCTACCTGCAAAGGCTGGCTCCAGGGGACACAACCTGATTGCTAAGCAAGTGTAAAGGAAGAAAGGCCGAGCGTGGCTCATGGCTTTTCCTCCTGATGTCTTTGTGAGTAACTGTAGGTACAAAGTGAAGCTGAGTCAGACCCACTGGCGTGACATGGGGTCTCCCACAAGCTCAGCATAGCCCACAGAGCATGTAACGGAGCGCTGCCTGTGCAGACCTGTCAAAGCTTCTGGAGTGGATGAAATCCATCTGTATTAACAGCAGGATGTCAGCACTTCCAGGACATGAGGTTAGGAGTGGGTCAGTTGTAGCCAGCAAGATTTTGTTTGGTAGGTGCTGAAACTTGGGTGCCCAGACAGTAGAACCCTTTAAAGGCCAGTAATTCTGCTACTTGAATGCACTCATACTGGCCTTACTGGTTTTTTGAGGTGCGGTGAGAGCTAAGCAATCCTGGGAACAAATGTGTAAGCAGTGGCTGTAACAAGCCAGAGTGGTAGCAGAGGAGGGTGAAATAAGTGGGGCAGAGGAGTTGGACCCTGTAGTGCCTTTGGGAGCTTCTGATAAGGCCCTGAACCCTTGCTGATGTATCCCAAAGAGCATTCTTGCCCTGTGTTCCCAATAACCAGGAGCTGAGGTGCAGGACAGCATTCCCTGGTAGCAGTCTGCATGGTGCTTGCTCCAGGTCTCTAGGAATGCTGTGCATACTGGGTCAGCACAGGGCTGCTTGCTGCCTGGCGTTACAAACCCACTGTGCTCAATGGCTGAGAAGGAGGGTGTCAGTGCTGGAGCATTTGTCTGCAGTGAGACTTGGGCCACGAGATCAGCTGCTTTGCTTTGACTCTTCTACTGTTTAGTGACTAATCAGATTTTTGAGCCTGTTTAACAAATTCAGCTGTCTCCCTTGAACAATACACTGGCTGTATTTTTAAACACATCACGTGGCTTCAGAGAAGTCGGCAAACCAGCATAGTGCGGTTTGCCTGGGCTGGGAGATGCTCTGCCCTGCTCTGTGCTGTGACTAGGAGGGAGCAGTCTCCTCCCCAGATCGAGCTGTCTACAGCAGCTTTCCCTCAGCTACCCACCGCTGCTGCTGGGGCTGCTGCCATCCAGGCTCTGCCCAGGGTAAGTACTGTTGGGCCAGTGAGCTGCTTTTGTGGCTGTGGGGCTGGGTGTAAGCACAAGTGCTACTGTCAGGGAGAGCCTGACAGTATTCAAAGGGCAGGAGGTCACTTTCCAAGTGCAGTCAGAGGTGAATTCATGGTTCTGTGCTGTAGCCAAAATGAGTCTGAGCCTGGGGAAAACTGCAGGGGTAAGGCTCAGCAAATGTGGGCAGATGCTATAACTGTGGCTGAGGGCTCCTGCAGACCAGCTCTGCCTTGGGTTGAGGTAGATGCTTCAAATAAAGGACTCGCCTGTACCTGTCTGGGGTTTCTGTTGGTGTTGTGGGGCTTTTCCCTGTAGTGAGAAGCTAGAGCTGCTAGCTCCCCAGCAGGTATGCCATTGGATAATGCAGCTTGGAATGGGTATATCCCAGCATCTTGCTTTGGGCATGCTCAGCAGTTTTCTGACACTGAGTTAATACTAGTGTTTGACAGTAATGCACTCGAGCATGATGGTGGTTTTTTACTCACCTAGGCAGTGTTTTGGATTTCTTATCCTCTGCAAAGAGCCCCTGAAAATCTGGGTTATTAACTTCGTGGTCCTAGCTGGTTGAGATCAGGTGGGGCTGGAGGATGTCAAGTGGATCCCAAGCTTGCTTTGCTGAAAACTGAAAGCTTCAGGGCAGGTTGCCTTGTTTTGCAGCCTTTGAATAATTAAAACAATTTCTGAATGTGTTGCTCTTTTAATTTGGTTTGGGGACATGTTTAGCTTGCTGAGACTTGCTCCTTTTGAATAGAGCTGGCTGGTGTTGGGCCCCTGTGGGATCCCACATGGCTGAGCCTGCACTACATTCCCTCTCCTCCTGGGCGGCAGCTGGCCCCACACCACTGACCCACAGAGCAGGATGGGACTTCCATGAGCCTTCAGTGGCCTGGTGCTCTGCTTGGGGGGGGTGGCTCTGTTTGCAGGAAGGAATTTGCTTGCCTCTATTCTCCTCAGTGGGAGGAAAGCCTGCTGCTGTGCGAGGGAAGCAATCTGGCGCATACTTGTCTGTCGGCTCTTGGGCAAAGACCTGACCAGACAGGCTTGTTGTGAATGCATACTGGGGACAGTGCTCAGTGCTAGCCACTGACTGTGAAGCGTCTCTGTTGTCAGCAGGCCAGACTGGCACGTTGCTGGCTGCCTGTAGCCAGCTCCTGTCAGGACTGACGACATGTGTCCTACCTCCAAGCCTGCAAATGCCTGCTAATAGGCCAGGCCTTGCTCCTCTCAGCCTGGCTGCCAATATGTGCAATGACTGGCTGTGGGCCCAGTCTGTGCACCCCATCACTAAAACTGTGTGGGTAGCTGCCCCCCTGGATCCTAGCTTCCTCCAGCACAAGCAGCGAGAAATGCCAGCATCACTGCATGGACTGGGCAGAGGGGCTGGTCTGGAGTACCTGTATGAGGCCCATAACCAGGATGTGGGGTCTGTGATTCTGCTCCCGGATGACATAGGATTTCCGGGCTGATCTCAGCTCTGGGAGAGTAACCCACCCTTGTGTTTGCTAGCCCCACACCAGGCTGTTGCTGGTGGGTCCAGATGTGCAGCACCATGCTGCAACTGATGGCAAAGCAGCCTTTCTGGAGCTCTCTGGAGGCTTGATACCTACCAGGTGTGCCACCTCCTGGACAAGCTGCTTCTGGGCTGATAGGAGCCCAGTACCCTTCTGGGCCTCTGCCATAGAGCTGGGAGGGAAGGAGGTGTGTCATGCTGCAGCACTGACAGACTCTTTCTCTGTTGCAGTTCTCAGCATGCTGAGTAACCCTCTCGGGAACATCCTGGGGAAGCCCCCGCTGGGTTTTCTGCCTCTAGACCCCATTGGTTCAGACCTGTCAGAAAAATTTTCCACACCAACGCTGAGGAACTCCCGCCTGGATTCCCGCTCCCTCCTGGACTCCCGTTCCAGCAGCCCCTCGGACTCAGACACCAGTGGGTTCAGCTCTGGCTCTGACCACCTCTCAGACTTGATTGTAAGTTTGGATCTTGCACCCACTCTGTGGTTCCTGGTGTCTTGCTGTACTTGGGAGAAGGGGGGGGGGGGGGGGGCGGGGGCTGTAAGATGCAGCCCTGCCTGCTCAGGAAGGGAAGAGAGTGCTGGAAGTAGTTGTCATGCCCACACTGACAGGACAAGGTTCTCCTGCAGCCCAGGGTTTGGAAGAAGGGCTGCTGGTGCAGTCCTCCTTCAGCACAAACTAGTAGCATCTTTTTTTTTTTCTTAAATAATGTTTTAGCCTTTTGACTTTGTGCTTGTAGCCCTAATGGGTTAAAGTAGCTCCCAGAGGAGTCTTGAGTGCTTGAGCTGGTGTGTGGCAGGAGGCTGTCTGTGCCCTGATCCCGGCAGGGAGGTGGTTGATCAGCACAGCTGTCTCCAGGCTCCCACCTGGGCTTCTCAGGAGCTCCTGTTCCTGCCTTTCATTGCCCTTCCCATTTGCTGACTGCACTTCTCCATCTCAGGGCTGTTTCTTCTAGAGAAAACTGGGTCTAGCCTGCTCCCATTCCCTAAAGCACAGCTAAATTTGGAAGCCAGTGAACAAGGCAAGTGTCTGTCTTGCTGACCCAGTCTGTGCTGCTGGGTCCACATCACAGTGTGAGCAGCAGCTCTGGGTGCCAGCAGGACAGCCTGGCTCCAGCCAACTCTGTAGGTGCTGCTGCAGGGCTTGTCCTCAGCACCTGAGGCTAAAGCCAGGGCCAAGCTGCTCCTGGCTCCGATGTGGTGCAGCTGTGGCCTTGACCCCCATATTGGGTTTGTTGTGAAGGATGCAGTTGGCTTGATGTGGAGTTGGTTCTGCTATGATCCACCCTGGAGAATCAGGATCTCAAGCAGGGATGCTGTAAGCAGCTGCAGCACCCCAGGCTCTGATGATGGCAGGCAGTGTGGGGTGGCAGGGCTTTGTGCCAGCCTTATTCATGAAGGTCAGGTCTTCCTCAGCATGGCCTTGGTGTGGGCGGCTGTGCTGCAGCAGCGCACAGCTCAATCCACAGAGCGGCTGGCACTCTAAGCTGCACAGTGTCTCACATCCCTGCTGTTTTATTAATCTGTGCTCTTACTCCTTCCACCCTGAAAGAGGAGTGTTAAACCTGCAAACAGTTGGGTCTGCAGCCAGCTAAGCCCACACCCTGGTCAGGCAGGCCTGGGAGCTGGTGTGTGGAGGGTGAGAGCCAGCTGCCTGCCTGCAGAGCTCATGGGTGCTGCCAGTGAGCCCTGCCTGTGGCAGGCGGGGCCTGAAGCAAAACATGAGGCTCTTCCTGGAGTAGTTGTTGTTGCCTGGATGGGGGGTGTCAGCTGTCCTTGAGGCTGTGCAGGCATGGGGAAGCTGTTGGTCTTGTGGTCTGCGAGGTGTCTCCTGCTTAACTATCTCTGCTGATAATAATTTGGCATGGGTTCAGTGGGAAATGGCTGCAGGGGCAGGCCTTTCCCAGGGAAACTATGCTCCCATCAGGCTGCTGGGATAGGTGAGGTGGCTCCTTTCCTGCCTGTGCCAGACCTCAGGGTCTCAAGAGAACAGGAGATCACAGAGCCTCTTCTGCTGTGGGTGAAGTTGGGGCCCTGGTGTGATGCATGACCTCTAGTATTATGTGCTCTTACACAGAAGCTGGGTTTTAATGTGGGCTTTCTTTTGCAGTCAAGCCTTCGCATCTCTCCCCCTCTGCCCTTCCTGCCCCTCAGTGGGGTGTCAAGAGACCCCCTAAAGATGGGAGTGGGGTCCCGACTGGATCAAGATCAAGCTGCCCTGGCTGCAGTAACTTCCTCCCCAGCCAGTGCATCAAAAAGATGGCCTGGAGCATCTGCATGGCCTTCCTGGGATCTCCTGGACTCTCCAGAAGACCCTTTCAGTATCGAAAGAGAAGCCAGGCTTCACAGGCAAGCAGCAGGTAAGTTGGATGATGGATCTCAGCAGGCTTCAGTGTATGATGATGGTCCTGTACTTCTGTGAGGGCACGCAGGTGGCCTCTGTACAGATAATGTGGCTGGATGTTGAGTTTGTGGCAGATCAGACCTTTCTCTGTGCACAAGCCTGACTGTTGGCAGGTAGACCCGGGAACCGGCCGGCTGTTTGGGCAGCTGCCTGTTGCTGCTGCAGCTCTGTCTCCAGATCACTTACAGTTCTGGAATATGGGGATTTGCTTGGACACCTATGGGAGAGTGGAAAGAAAATGGTCCCGTACTGACTGTTGCTTGTGCTTGTCCAAGCTGTGAATGAAGCAACCTGCACCTGGAGTGGTCAGCTGCCTCCCCGAAACTACAAGAACCCTGTCTATTCCTGCAAAGTGTTCCTGGGAGGAGTCCCATGGGACATTACAGAAGGTGAGCAGCCCCTGGCCCTGCACTGAGGCCTTGGGTTTTGACATCAGGAGGGTGTATAGGATAGAACTTTTTTGGGGAAGACTGACTTCTCTCCTTCTGACTGTAGCTGGACTGATCAACACCTTCCGTGTTTTTGGCTCACTGAGTGTGGAGTGGCCTGGTAAGGATGGCAAACACCCACGCTGCCCTCCCAAAGGTAATATGCCTAAAGGTAATAGCGACACGGTAGGGTTACTTTTTTCCCATGCTATGTTACAGCACAGATGCTGGGATGGTACGGCTGCATGCTGGTGACTGGATGGTACAGAGCACCTAGGGTAAATGTCCCGCTCTCACTTGGGTCAGCACCAGGGTTGCAGAGCACTGTCATCTCAAACCTGGCATCCACACCCATACCTAGCAGGGCTGAGGTGGGGGAAAGTCTCTGGTGCTTCTGGAGCCCCAGATCAAGCTGTCTTGCTCTGGGCAATAGCTGCTAGTCCCCACTGCCAGCACAAGCACCCAAAGTGTGCCCACCCTTGGCATAAAGCGCATGTGGTGAATCCAAATGTGTCTGTAGCAAACTGGCAGGCTGTGGGGACTGGTGAGCTGAGCAGCACCTGGGGCATAATCCTGTCTGAAGTAGCTGGGCTGATGTGTTGTGTAAGTAGTAAGAGTTACAGAGTAAGGAGTAGCTGGTGTGTAGGCTCAGTGGTGTCTTAATGGCCTCATTTTGTCACCAGAGCGATGGAAGGTGGAGTGCTGGCACTGACAGGAGTGACTTTAAAGCCCTGAACTTAAATTTCTGGGCTGAGACATTCTAAATGCGAAGCAGAGTCTGTTTTCCTGCAGAGTATGCAGTGGCCAGACTGGTGGTGCCCACCTGTCATGTCTGGATGTGCCTTTGTGCAGGGGGCACAGTGGCACACATGGCATAGGATGTGGGCAGCCTGCTTCCAGTGTTGTGCTGAGTTTGGGCTCTTTCCCTGCTTGGCTGGACTCTGTGCATCATTGGTGGAGCTCATACATAGTCTACTGAGGCAGGTGTTGCAAACTGCTGCCCTCCCCTAAAAAGGAGTTGGGGACAGCAAGGAAGATGCAGTGCAGATATTTTGGGCGGCATCTGAGTGGTTGGGGTTTTTTTTGTTGAGGGTGTCTGCAAACTGGGATGATCTTTCTCCTCCACTACAGTTCTAACAACCACTTTTTTCCCCATTTGCATCTAAAGGATATGTCTACCTGGTGTTTGAGTCGGAGAAATCTGTGCGTGCCTTGCTCCAGGCATGCTCCCAGGACCTGCTGAGCCCTGATGGGCTCAGTGAATACTACTTCAAGATGTCCAGCCGCAGGATGCGCTGCAAAGAGGTGAGCAGACCCGTGAGAGCAGCTTTAGAGATGGCAACAGGGGGTCCTGGTAAGATCCTTGGAGGCGAGGGGGCATGCACGGTGTTACTCTGCTCCAGGAAAGCAGGGCTAAAACAGAGCAACAGAAGTCAAACCGGCTCTTTGAGGCCATCTTTAACTGATGTGTTCCTTCGGTGAGGCTGGATGCAGGCAAGGACGGAAGTGTCAAATTGCAGTTTGTCCTTCACAACAGCTTGTGTCAAACTGTGACCTGGAGTTCCTGGATCTGGGGCAGACCCTGGCTTTGTGAAGCCAAACAGCTTCAGTTAGCTGGAAAGGAGCACGGGAACAGGGAGTTTACTGTTTCTTTCAGCACACTCTTGCTTGCAGAGACAGACTCTGATCCTTTGGTGCTGCTTTAGGCCTTGTCTGCTTGCAGAACAAATGGCTTTCATGCTCACTGCAGGCAGATATTTTGGATCCACAGCTGTAACTGCAGCTGCTCCCCAGCAGAGCTGTGGCTGGCTGACCTGTGTGCTGAAGGTGCTGAGGCTGCCAGTGGCCCAGGCTGGCTTTCCTGTAAAGGGGACCTTAGCTATAGATCAGGTACAACTGTGTGAGTTTGTGGTGTTAAAGAATTGAGATTCTCTTATCTAGACAGGCAGAAACTAATTGCACTCCAGACACCTCTCCTGGTGTCTGGCTATTGGCAGCACTTTCATGCTTGGTGATTTAGCTCTGGCAGAAGTTTCTCCTCTTCAGAGCCCTGTATCTGCTGTTGAGCAGATGGAAGCTCCTGCTGAAATTGATAGTGGGTGGGTTGTTCCATTGATCTCCAACAACAAGCTCCTGTGCATGGAGGCATCTGACTGGGCTGTAGACATAGGTGCAGGCCGTAGGTAAAATCTACTTGTACACAGTTTTCTGGCTGCTGGCCCCTGAGGGAGCAGTGTTTTGGATTCAGTTTTGTCTGGAAGCAGAGTGGTGTGGCAGTTTTTCCCTTGAAAAGGCCTTGTGGGCTCTCTGGAGGTGTCTGGAGCTCCAGAGCTGTAGTGCCCTGGGCTGCAGGCCCTGAGCAGCAATAATAAAGTGATTTTGCGGGTTGGGGGTGAAGTCAGAGAGTCTGGGATGGCCTCTGCTGTCAGCTGAGGGCACTGTGGAGCAGCACAGCATGTGGCTCTGCAGGCCCTTGGCTGACCTGACCTGCTTGTGTGTGGTTTCAGGTGCAGGTGATTCCGTGGGTGCTGGCAGACAGCAACTTCGTGCGCAGTCCATCCCAGCGGCTTGATCCCAGCAAGACTGTGTTTGTGGGGGCCCTGCATGGGATGCTGAACGCAGAGGCCCTGGCAGCAGTCATGTATGACCTGTTTGGAGGGGTGGTCTATGCTGGCATAGACACGGACAAGCACAAGTATCCCATTGGTAAGTGATGATCCTGCCAGGAGCAGTAGTAGCCTACAGCATGCTCCAGGGAGGCTGCAGCAGTGACCTTTGCTTGTTCCCTCAATGGGGAAGACTGCCCAGGGTGCCAGGCTCTGCTTCTGCCTGCTCTGGGAGTATGTGTCCAGCCAGCCTCTTCCACAGGTGATGCTCCTCACCTCCCAGCTGTGGGGAGGTAAGACCAGCCCTGGAGAGGGCTGGCAGAGCTGACCTGCCTGGGAACTGGCAGGACCTAGATCATTGCAGAGTAGGTTGAGGCTTTTAATATCTCTTTGGGCATTGCTGAAGGGGTTTCTGCCCTTGTTCAGTGCTGTTAATGGTTGTTAGATGCTGCTTTAGCTGCCTTTCTGTCCCCAGAGCAAAGACAGCTGTGGGTCTCACCTGGCTTCTGCTGCCTGGGGGGGCAAACTCAGACCCACTAGCTGCTGGCCCTTGCTGCTGGGGTGGTGCCAGCTGCTGGGCAGCAGGAATAGGGCAGGGGTGTGGGCAGGGTCCTGGCCCTGCTGTCCTGTTGGTTCCCCTTCAGGGTGCTGTTGCTTTGGGCTTCCAAGGCAGCTGGTAGTGCAGATGGAGAGGGCCCCTGCTTAGTCTTCTGGCTGGGTCTGCTGGGGAATGGCATGTCCCCCTCAGCTCAGGGCTTCAGCCTTCCTGGAGTCAGAGGTGCTGAAGATGGTGAGTCACTGTTGGAGAGAACACTCCCCCTGATGGGGCTGAAACCACAAACTGCCACAGGCAGCAAGTCTGCTGCCTGTAGTTCAAGCTGCTGCCCTGAGCCATGACCTCTGGTCAGGTAGACTTACTGTACTCTTGCAGGTGGAAAAGATGAAGCCCCCTCTGGGGTCCCACCTCCCAGAGAGGGCTGTGTGCCTGAGGGGCAGGTCACAGGTGCAGCCTCTGCAGTAAGTAAGAGTAAAGTAACACTTCTGCATGAAGAGAGCAGCCCTGTGCCCTGCTGAGACAGCCTCCAAAAGGGGAATGGAGCTCTTACCATTCATGTTGTAGGAGCTGAAATGTCACATCATGACATCTGTCCCCTGTACCTCCCTGGTGGCCTTCTGGGCCAGGGTATAGCACTGAGGTGACTGGTCTGTGTGGGGAAAAACCCTGCAGCTTGGGCATGAGGACTAACTTTCCAGGCTCAGGCTGCAGCAAGTTTTAAGAAGGGATCATGAATCTAGTGTGTGTTGCCAGGCAGGAACAACATCAGAGCTTGGTAGTGTAGAGCTGCCTGCTTGTCACTGTCTTTAGACAGCTTTCAGGCTTTTCTGGTCAAGGCTTCGGCTTAGGACATGCTTGTCATGCTGCAGTGGCTTTGAGGTGACAGTCCCAAGGGGTTGGGAATGGAAGTATGAGACTTCAAATTCTTAGTATGAGCATGGATGAAGTCTTGCACACCAACCTGCCCCGTGCTGGCACTGTGAGGTCCTAGAGCATGACCTCAAAGCCTCCTGTGGCTTTGTGCAGAGATTGCTTCCTCAAGTAGCTGAGATCTCTGGCTTACAGCAGCAGACTGGCACTTCAGCACTCAAAGTTGTCTTAAAGCTGTAGCAATACAAACTCAACTTCAGTAACTAAACCCTACCCTAATTCTGTGTTGACTGAAGCATCTCCTGTGCTGAGATGCTGCCTCAGGCTTGCCTGACTGCTGGCCCTGGCTTGGCAGAAGGCTTCTTGGGGAAAGACCTCTGTGTGTAACCTGCCTTGTGCCAAATCATCTCGGGTAGGGGATGACCCTGCTGGGGGCGTGCACTGAGAAATCCCTGACTAGTTAAGAGGAGCTGCCTTTGAGACCAGCTGATCAGCGTCAACAGAAAGCTGTTGTCCAGGCAGCTTTCATGGAGTCACACTAGGAGGTGGGGGGGACCCTCTTGAAAGGATCCCCTGAGTGCAGCTGCAGTCCCTGTACACAGTGTAACCCCAAACCAGATCCAGGCCCTCCAGCTTGGGTCTTGTGTGATCCTGCAGGGGAGGAGTAGATGGGTTCTGGGTAATGCTTTGCACTGGGGCTGTCAGTGGTGAGCTGAGGTCTAGCAGTCTGCCAGCATGCATGCAGGGTAGTCTTGTAACAGCCAAAGCTCCCCTTACACCAAAAAACCTCACAGGTAAGCACAGATACGTCTTTCTGGAGCTTAACAAAACTTGACTGGAAGCAAGTGGTACAGGAACGCTGCTGACTGGCAATGAAGCTACAAAATACAAGGCTCCAAATGAGTGGGAGTCTTAAAATAAAAGCTGCTGAGCTGTCTCAGCACTGACTTATTTCAGGTGCAGGCATGGAGCCCGCTGCTGCGTGGCCCTCAGCAGTACCTTGGCATCTTGGGAGTGCTGCTGCCTGTAAGCTCACATCTTAACCAGCCTGGAGGGGTCTGTGGAAAAGACTTTCTGCTCTCCACTGCCTGCTGTGCTTTTGTTACTGCCTGGGGAAGGAGGCAGGCAGGGCCACCAGGCCCTGGATACAGTCTCACTGCAAAAGCTGCTTCCCTGCTTGTGGCTGAACTGCACTGGGGGAAGGGGTGGTGCTGGCAGCAGGGCCTTCTGGGCCTCCACTGATTCCTCTTGTAGGTGCTGGATCAGTCTAACGCTTCTGCTCTGGCTTGTTCCAGGGTCTGGCCGTGTCACCTTTAACAACCAGCGCAGCTACCTGAAGGCAGTGACTGCTGCATTTGTGGAAATCAAAACTACAAAGTTTACTAAAAAGGTGAGTGGGGCCAAAGGGGCAGCCTGGGGAGTTGAATCCATGTGTGACTGGTGATACCGCTGGGAGCACCACAGTGTGCAGAGCCTGCCCCGTGTCCCTGTGGAGGCAGAGTGAGGTGGCGAGCTGCTGCTCCGCCAGCTGCAAGGGGTGGTGGGTTTGGAGTACCCAGGGCAGTGGGTTGGGGCTGCCCTGGGAGCAGGCAGTGCTGGTCTGTGCCCACTGCCTGGTTCTCCTGCAGGTTCAGATTGACCCGTACCTGGAGGACTCCATGTGCCAAGTCTGCAGCGCCCAGCCTGGCCCTTTCTTCTGCAGAGATCAGGTGAGGCTTTCCCTGCCCAGCTGTGCTTGGCTCTGGGCTGCAGCGCCTGGGGGATTCCTCAAGGAGGGGCAGCACCATCGACTGCAGCCGAGCACTGCAGTGCCTGGGGATAACCTGCTGTCCCTCGCTGAGTGGGGAGGATGAAGCATTGGCACAAGAGCCCCGTGCTGGAGGAGGTGCAGCCCTCCTGGGGGGCAGCTGCAAGGCTCATCAGGAAGCAGGGGCAGCTTTCCACCCTGCCTTGAGCCAGGGATGCTGTGGCTCCACCGGCGCTGTGCCTGTAGTGCCAGGGCCCGCCATGGTCAGCAGTGTGCAGCAGGCTGTCCCTGAGAGGAGGCCACTGCTCTGTAAGCTGTGACAAGCTGGAAGTTAGAATGCTGTCACCCTGCCATGGGTCCTGGGACTGCCAGAGATGTAGGGAACTCTGGCTGACCCCCACTTGTTACGGGTGAAGGAGCTCAGCCAGGGTCCTGCGGCTTCCTGTGGAGCCTAGATGGAGGGTGAGCGGCACGCTCCGCTCCACTGGCAGCAGGGACACAGTGAGTGCTGGCAGAGCCTGGTTGCTGCCCCATCCCTGCCTGCGAGTGCCCGCCCCCCCCCCCCAGTGCTGCTGCTGGCCTGTGCCTGCTTATGGGTTTTCAGATCTATCTAGAAGGGGCTGTGCTGGGAGCTGAGCAAAACCTGCCCTCCAGCAGCGTGCAGAATTCCCTCCCTGCACTTCGCAGATCAGCTGCACTGGCCTGGTCTGCAGCCCTGCGCAGGGAGGGATAGGATGGGGCTTTGCCAGCGGCCGCTGTCTGCTCACCTTGCCTGGAAGCCCCTGCCCCATGGTGCTGCCTCTCTGCTCTCCCTGCAGATCTGCTTCAAGTACTTCTGCCGCTCTTGCTGGCACTGGCAGCACTCCATGGAGGTCCTGCGTCACCACCGCCCGCTGATGCGCAACCAGAAGAACAGAGACTCCAGCTAAAGAGGTTGCTGAGGCTCGGAGGCTGCCGCAGGCGCAGGAGAAAGTCCTTTTGTTAACCTGCCAAGTGGAGAGCGCACGAGCGTGCCTGCTGGTGCCAGACCCAGGCTGGGAACGCACTTCCTGAGGACTAATGGGGAAAAAAAATTCTTACATTCACGTTTGCACTTGCTGGTCTTTTTGTTTCTGCACTAATGCACAGTGAATTTTGTCGGGTTTTGTTTGGGGTTTTTTTGAGGGGGGGGAGCGCCCCTCAAGCGATTCTGCAGTTCCCAGACTTTGGTTCCTAGTTTGCTGATGAGAAGCAAAAAAAAAAAAGGGCCACGTGTTGAGAAGGTGTTTATGTAGATGCCTTCACCTAGGTTTTTTATTTATTAAAGGCGCTTTTTTACATTCCTTGCAATACTGATGGTAATAATGCAGGTCTCATTGGCTCCATTTTTTTGCAGTTGCCATACAGTGCCTTTCCATTCATTTAACCCCCATCTTCAGATGGCATAAAGAACTGAATGTTCAGCTGGTGTTTTTTACTGTAACAACAAGGAGACTTTGCTCTTCATTTAAACCAAATCATATTTCATATTTTACGCTCAAGGGTTTTTACCAGTTCCTTTTTACACTCTTAAACAGTTTTTAAGTCGTTTGAAACGAGAGATTTTTTCTTTCCTGGCAGCTTTTAACATTATTGCAATTTGTGTCTGGGGGCTGCTGGTGGAAAGTTGTAAATCGAGGGGTTTGCAACAGGACAGGCTTTTTTTGGATTTGAAACTGGACCAGATAAACGATCTCTGAGCTGCTGTATATAGTTTTAAATAGTTTGTTGCACTTTTTTAAGTTGCACTTAAGGGGGGGTTGATAGAGGTTTTTAATCACAAAGTCACAGGACTTACTTTTCTTTTGTAACTAGCTAAAAAAGGGCTGCGTTTCGGTGGACAGATGAAGGTTCATAGGAGCCCTTTCTCTTAGAGGGGACAAGTACTTTTCCTTTCCTTTACGAAACGTATGGAGTAACAGTGCAGTCAATAGAAATGCTGCTGCTGGGATTTGAGAACTTTATTACTTTTTTGTTTTACTTTCCCCTCTATTGGAAGCTGTGTGCCAAAGAACCAGTGTCATAATTTCTCCCTTTTTTTTTTTTCCTGCTGAGCTGATGTTGCATTGTTGCATATCCCAGCTGCTCTTTGTGGGGTTTTGTGAAGCTGTGTGTGAAGTCTCTACCTCATTGTAGTATATGCAGGCAAGACTGCACTCTCCTACAGATGCGTGGAGTAAGCTGTGGTGTAGTTTTTGGCACATAATAAACACGTTGCAGCAAAAAAAAAAAAATCCTGACCTTCTTGTGCTCCTTGCCTGTGTGCTTTGTGTGAGAGCCCTGTGACTGCTGCTGGCTGTGCTGTCTCTTAGCCTTAGTTCTTGGTGCTGCGACAGCGGGGAGAAGCGGGGATGCGGCCTGGTGGGGTGCTGGCCCAGCTGGAAGGTAGTGCTGTGCAGGGACACGTCTTTGCCCAGGGCCCCACGCAGGGGCCTGTAGAAGGGGAGCTGCAGTCTGAGCCTGGCTCCTACTTACAGCAGTGAGTTGGGGTTAATTGGAGTGTCCTGTGGCTCCCGGTGTGTTCCCACCTGCTCGGTGGAGGAGGGTGGCCTGCTGGACTCTCCCACAGGGGAGAGGGACTCCAGGGGTCCCGCTGACAGCGTGTCAGAGGGCTGAGCAGAGCTTGGGGTGTAGTGGGGCTGCCTATGCTGGGTGCCCCGTGCTGCCGGAGGGGGACTTTGGGCTCACTCTTCCCTCCCCCTTCCCTCTCTTGCAGCGGCTACTTCTCGTGTTGCTGGGTGGGGTGATGCTCCGGTGGGCCGAGGCCCCCTCGTGGGTGTGCTGAGTTCGAGGGGGCTATGTCTCTCCATCACAGCCTAGTGTGGAACCAACTGGTGCCTCCTGGGGCACCTGCTTTCCCCTGAGGTGCCCCCTTGGCTGCCGCGGGGAGCGGGGCGGTGCTGAGGCCGCTGCAGCCCGGGCCCGGCGCTGGACGCGGCCGCTGGGGCTCCCAGCCGGGCCCTGCGGCGGGCGCTGGGACCCGGGGCAGCGCGCGGAGCCCCGCCCCCTGGCGCCTAGCCCCCTCGGGCCGCTGCAGGCGCCCTCCGAGCCGCTCGGGGCGCTGCAGGCGCCGCGGGCTCCCGGCTGCCTTGCGCGCCTCCCGTCATCCTTTGCTCTCTCTCCGCGGCTGCCGCCGCCATGGTAAGTGATGCCGATGCCGCCGCCGCCATCCGCCGCCATCCGCCGCCGGGGCTGCTCCGCCCGGGGCGTGGGGCGGCTGCCGGGAGCGGGGCAGGGAGCGGGGGCCGGGCGGGCCAGAGGAGGCCCTGGGGAGGGGGCTGGAGAGAGGGCCGGGGTGAGGCGGCCGGCGGGGGCCTGAGCGCGGTCCCGCTGCCTCCCACCCGCCCAGGGACGCGTCCGGACGAAGACCGTGAAGAAGGCCGCCAGAGTCATCATCGAGAAGTACTACACCCGCCTGGGGAACGACTTCCACACCAACAAGCGGGTGTGCGAGGAGATCGCCATCATCCCCAGCAAGAAGCTGCGCAACAAGATCGCGGGGTGAGGCGGGGTCAGGGGGTTCCTGCGAACCTGCATCCGAAAGTGATCGCGGCCCCGCCCGTGGCCCGGTCACCGATAGTGCAGGGAGAGGAGCCCGACCGCCTTCCCGTGCCGGGGGGGCCGCCCTCGCCCTCCGGGCCCTGTTGCGGTCGGACACTTGCCCAGCCCGGGGAACCCGGCCGCGCAGTTTGGGGAGGTGGGGGGAGGGGCTCTGGCAGTGGGGGGAGCCCTGGACGGCGCCGTGTCCCCCGCAGGTATGTCACCCACCTGATGAAGCGCATTCAGAGGGGACCCGTCCGAGGCATCTCCATCAAACTGCAGGAGGAGGAGAGGGAGCGGAGGGACAACTATGTCCCCGAGGTGAGGCTCTGGCTGCGCTCAGCGGCGTCGGCACCTGTCGGTCCCGCCCGGGGGTGCCTCCGTTAGCGGCCCCTCCTCAGCCCGGGAGCCGGTGGGGCTGGGGTGGGTCGGGGTACCCCCTCCGAAGCTGCTGCCGGGGGTGGGAAAAGCAGTTCGGCACTGCTGCCGCTCAGCAGATGATCCCCGTCCTTGATTTTCCTGGCTTAAAAGGAGGGAAAAAAAATAACTGGATGGGATGCAGGTAGATATTTCGGAGTGACTTAAAGCCTACTGTTCAGCAGATGTCACTGAAGAGGGAGTTGGTGAACCCCCCTCTTGCCTTAAACCTGCATCCTTAGGGGGCTGGTGTCACCCGGAACAGGATTGTTAACAGCGCAGGGCAAGGTGCAGGGCGAGGAGCTCCCTGTGTTCAGTGGTGTCGATCCCGTCTCCACCAAACCCTGTAGCCTTCAGACACGGTGCATCTTGCCCCCCTTCCAGATCTCCCTGATCAGCTTCTGGTAGAGCTGCTGAAGGCAGGATGAGGTGGTGCTGGTGGAGGAGGTCGCCCCTGCAGGGACCCGGGGTGGGGAAGCTGCTGTAGCTGTTGACGCAGTGTTAGCTGAACCTGTGTTATGATTCTTACAAAAATACTGGTGTAACGTAGCCTCTTGGGGAAGGAAGCATGTGGAGATAAAGTTTGGGGTCTGGAGAGGGCTGGAGGAGGTTGCTCAGGGATTCAAGAGCTGGAGGCCTCATGCATTGAGGGTGGGACAGCCCAGATGGTCACTCATCTGGCACTGTGGTGGTGGGGCTCCAGCCCTGGGGACTTACATCACAGGATGAGCGTGAGTGTTGGTGGTGACCACTAGGACTGGTGCTGCAGTTGTGAACCCAACCCAGCTTCTCTGGGCAGCTGTGGTGTGGAGCTGGTTTGGCCTTGGGTTCCCAGAGACTTGCTGTGGAACAGGCTCTGCTCCCTCCGCAGGGCCTGTGCTGCTGTGGGGCCTCTCACAATGTTTTGGCCAGAGGGCTGGGTGCCAGCGGGGTCCTCCTGACTCGTTCTGTTGCTGGAGCCCTTCCCCGCAGTGGGATCTTGTTTGCGGTGGGACAGGACTGTGTTGTGGGGACAGCCTGGTGGCAGCAGGGATGTGGCTGTGGGGCCTCCTCAAACTGTGTCTCTCTCTCCTTTGTCCCCAGGTCTCTGCTCTTGACCAGGAGATCATCGAAGTGGACCCAGACACCAAGGAAATGCTGAAGCTCCTGGTAAGTGGCCCCAGCTGTCCCCAGCCTGGGCAGCAGTCCTGCAGCCCCGAGGGGCTCTGGTGTTGGCTGAAGGCTTTGGCACTCTGGGCACGTGGAGGGGGTCCCTGTGCCCTGCAACCTGCAGGTGAATTCATCCCCATAGGGCTCTTGGGAGGGGAGCAGCATGGTGGCTTTGCCTGGGACCCTGCTGGCAGGGCAGGTGTGCTCCTTGCCCTCCCCTCCTCCTGCAGCACCCTAGGGTGCTGACCCAGGGGCCGCCCTCTTGGCTCGCTGGGTGGGGGTGAGTGTGGGTTCATCCATAAAAAGTTCAGATTCCCTCACCAGTGAGCCAGTCTCTCGAGTGGGGTGGTCGTCTCCCCTCTTACTGGGCATGCAAGTGCATCCTTCATGCTACCACAGCCTGTTCACGCTTCCCACTCCTCTCTGGCAGAATCTGCCGCCACCATCAGCGGGGTCAGGCACAGATGGTGGGCAGGGTAGTCGAGTTGGACTGATTCCAGTCCCTCACTGTTTTCCAGGACTTCGGCAGCCTGTCCAACCTGCAGGTGACACAGCCCACCGTAGGGATGAACTTCAAAACGCCCCGAGGAGCGCTCTGAGTCAGTCGCTGTATTGTCACTTTCCCAATAAACGTGAGGAATCCATCTCAGCCTGCCTGGTCTTTGGAAGCCTGTGTCTGCAGGGTTGAGGGAGGGCTGGTTCCTTGGGGTGCTGTGTCCCAAATACAGGTGTCCAAGGCTTCAGTGGCTGAGGAGGAGTCAACACCTCTGTATTTGCTGGCATACTTTTGGGTTCTTTTCTGGCTGTTTGGGGTATTGGGTGCAAAGCTGTTACTTTAGAGGCTCTCCTGCTCTGGGCACAGGGAGAGGATGACCATGGTGGCTCCTCAGGGCTTGCTGGAGCTCCCTACCCTTAGCACCTCCTGGAATAAAAGTTGCTTTTTGTAACCACGTTGGTCGCTTTGACGTGCTTAAGTGGAAAAGTTTTGTTGCTGGTTTTTGTTGTGTGAGGGGAGCGCACTGGGCTGGGCAGGGCGTTGTGCTTGAGGGTGAAGCCCAGTGGAGATGGGCACTGGTGAGGCTTGTGCTGTCCCTTCCCCACAAGGTGCTCCATCCAGCAATTTCCCCAGGGTGCAACTGGTGTGAAGAACTTTGGGGTTCACCCCTCAAAGCTCCTGTCCTGTGCAGAGGCTCTGCTTGGAGGCAGAGACCTGCAGGTCCCTGCTGTGGCCGTTGGCATCACCTGGCACCAGGCCTTGGCAGGGGCAGGCAGCACTCTGGGGCACCCAGCGGGGCAAGGTCCCTGGGCTTCCCCTCCCTGCCTGGTGGGTTTTGCTTAGGGGGGCTCTGGGGCCCTGCGCTCAAAACTTCGGCAGACCCCGGAGCTCCATGTGCGCCCTGCCTCTTCTGCCAGCCCCACAATGGCTCCCACTGGTGAGCGTGTGCCACGGGTGGCTGTGGCTGTGCCATGGGGTGACTTCTCCCTGAGGGGAGCCCTCAGTGTGTCCCTCCAAGGAAAACTAGTGTTTGCATTCACATCTTAAAACTGCCAGTACAAATAAAAAGGCAAAGGGTGTTCTGGGGACAAATGTCTATAAGTTTGCTGTGAAGTTTGTTTTAAAGTGTTATTTAAAGAAGAAAATGTTTACAGAAAATGTAGTCAGGTATTTAAATATACATCAGATGCACTGAGCTGCACTCAGGATAAGCCAAGCAGGGATAATTTATAAATCCCCTGTGTATCATGGAGATTTAACTCAGAATTTGCAGCTTGATACCACCTATCTCTTCGTTGTCTAGCTAAAACATGGGGAGAATGCAGAGTGACAGGCAAAATAACCATCAACCTGCAGAAGGGAGCGAGCAAGGAGGCATCCCAGCACCTCAACTATGGGATTGAATTTCCAGACACAACCAATAGCTCTCTGGCAGCTCTTAAGTAAGTTTTTGATGTGAACAGCCACCTGTCACTTACAATTTTCTCTTCATTCTAGTCTTCACATCAGAACAAATGTTGATTTCGTTCTGAATCCAATACACCGTGTAGCCGGAGGTGCCAGGAATGAAATCGTGGAGCTCTCCAACGTATTTCTTCATGTCATGAGCAGAGGCATAGCCTGTGAGGGGAAAGCGTGGGTCTCACCAGGGGAGCTGCCTGCTTCTCTGACACAACAAGGACAATGGAAAATGAGAGTGCGGAGGGAAAGGGAGTGATTCCAGGCACACTGTCAGGATTTCCACTGCTCTAAGTACTGGGAGAAGGTGAGGAGCACGCGGGGGGTCCCTGTTTCACCCGTGGCTGCTTTCAAGCATATTTTCCACTCCTTAAAAATATACCAATGCCGAATGTTACCTGTCACCATGTTATTCATCGGGTATTCCTGGAGGGCACGGTATGGAAATTCCCCCTGGACTGCTGCTGCGAAGCCTGTTCCTTCTCCACTGCTGTGTTGGGAGGGTGGGGGGAGATCCATATGTTATTTCCTATGCATTGGGGATCTCTTGAAATCTGGGGGGCGTGTCCAACCAAATCCTACCACTGAGGGCAGGAAAATACCTTTCGGCCAGGTCTAGCATATCCTCCTCTACTTCCTCACAGCTGTTCCTCGCTGCCTCTGGTTCATCCATCAGATCTTCATTGGGCTGCAAGTATCAACACAGAGTTGAGTTAAAATTGTGCCCTGGGTACCCTGAGATAGTACCTGGGTAGTCTGAGAGAGTGGTATTTTCAGGACTTGTGATTTCAAGCGTAATTTACATATTACATAATGGAATTTTAGATTTAATTAATTTTCACTGTACAAAACAAGAGCACCGAGAAGTTGCTCTGAGCAGACAGCAGGCAGTGTTTTGGAGTTACATGAGGAAGGAAAATGCCACACAAAAGGGCTGAGCTCAAACTGCAGCAATTGGCATCCCCAGAAGGATGTGCTGGGGAGACCAGACATCTGTCTGGTTGAGGGAGCAATCCCTCCTGCATGTCCCCTTGGGATGTCGCACTGGGAAGGACACACAGTGCAGCAAGCAGAGGGAGGCTTGAACCCATGTTTGGGCTGAGGGTCTGGGATGAAAACCAGGTTCCCTGAAGTTCATACAAGGATATTTTTTAAATCTGTTCTTCCTGTAGTATAAATCTCTCATCTTACCTGTTCTGCAAGTGAATCACCCACCTGCTCCCAAATAAAACTACCAATTTTCCTTCTGATTTCTGCAAAAAACAAAAAAACAAATGACTGTGAGAGCATCAGATAATGAGACGGTGCAGCTGTCACTGCCCGTGCAAGCCCCCACCTCTCGCAGGTGCTAGCAAGGGCGCTCAGGAGCCCTGGCAGGAGCGCACAGCACCTAGCTGCTCGCTAACGCCATCCGGGTGAGACCAGTGGTGAGTGGTGTCCCTCAGGGGTCCGTACTGGGACCAGTATTATTTAACATCTTTGTCAGGCAACATGGACAGTGGGATCAAAGGCACCCTCAGCAAGTTTGCTGACACCACCAACCTGAGTGGTGCGGGCAACACGCTGGAGGGACAGGGTGCCATCCAGAGGGACCTCGAAAGGTTTGAGAGGTGAGACTGTGCGAACCGCATGAAGTTCAACAAGGCCAAGTGCAAGGTCCTCCACATGGGTCGGGGCAGTCCCAGCCACAAGGACAGGCTGGGCAGGGAATGGATCGGGAGCAGCCCTGAAGAGAAGGGATTGGGGGTGCTGGTGGAGGAGAAGCTCAGCGTGGCCCAGCCATGCGCGCTTGCAGCCCAGAAAGCCAACTGAGCCCTGGGCTGCATCACCAGCGGCATGGCTGGTGGGCTAAGGGAGGGGGCTCTGCCCCTCTGCCCTGCTCTGGTGAGACCCCCCCCCCCCAGTGGTTCTGGCTCTGGGGCCCCCAGCATAAGAAGGACACGGAGCTGTTGGAGCGAGCCCAGAGGAGGCCACGGAGATGCTCAGAGGGCCAGAGCCCCTCTGCTATGGAAACAGGCTGAGAAAGATGGAGCTGTTCAGCCTGGAGAAGGGAAGGCTCCAGGAGACCTTCCAGCACCCAAAGGGGCCCACAGGAAAGCTGGAGGGGGGCGGGGCTGTGTGCAAGGGCCTCAGTGACAGGACAAAGGGAAACGACTAAGCTGGAAGAGGGTACATTTCAATTAGATATTAGGAAGAAATCCTTCCCTGTGAGGGCGGCAAGGCGCTGGCACAGGCTGCCCGGAGAGGCTATGGATGCCCCATCCCTGGCAGTGCCCAAGGCCAGGCTGGACGGGGCTGGGGGCAGCCTGGGCTGGGGGGGGGTGGGGGGTGTCCCTGCCCCTGGCACGGGTGGGACCGGGTGATCTTTAAGGTCCCTGCCAACCCAAACTGTTCCATAGTTCTATGTTAATAGATAGAGAATGTAATAGATGGAGCATCCTCTGCCGGCAGGGAGGAAGAACCATTCCCAGCAGAAGGAAATTCCCTCCACCTAGAACAGAAGTAACTGGAGGTTCTGGTTTGCACCACGAAAAGGCTGTGCTTATGGGGGAACCCCCAGAAGAGCAAAACCCTGATGGGCTTTTTTTCACCCTGACCTTCTTGCAGGCAGGCGGGTGGCAGGACAAAGTGGCCCAGAACCACCAATGGGTTTGGTCCCACGCTGGTGTTCCCCCACGCAGAGAGGTAACGAGAGTGAAAGACTGTAGCTCTGTCCTCCAAGTAATCAAGGCTCTCATATATTCTGGAAAAGAAAAAGACAGCTGGTTTCCAAAGGTAAAAGGGGAAAAATAAACAAACAAAAAAAAAACATTTCAGAGGGATATTGTAATTCAAACTAACCTGCTCCAATATTTTTGCCAAAAGCACCTAATTTTCTGTAGTTGTCTAACTACGAGACTCTACCAGCAACACCCCGTTGCAGTCCCAGCTGCCAGCACCTCGTGAAGACCAGCCTGGAGGAAGGATGCCAGGGACCAGGTAAACACATATTTTTAGCGACTAAATGGCACTGCTTCACACTCTGCTCTCAAGATGAGACTGGTTCTTTTGAAGGGGGGAAATGTGTTTTTTATTTATTCTTTACCCTTCTGATCCCTGCTCAGGCTCATGGTGCAGTCCCCAAACAGCAATGGCACTACAGCTGAGCAAGAAAGGGTGGGTGGAGGATGTTCAAGCACTCACTGTGCTCCTTAGAGGGGAATTAAATATTGTTTACTAGGTTTAAGGGTATGAGTAATGATTATATTTTCAAAAAAAAAAATCTGAATATATCTGAATATATATGTATATATTAAAAAAAAATTATATGTAATTCCCCTTGGGGGAACAACCAACCCAGTCCAGTGGGATGTTGTGGCAGAAAGAAGGTCATTACCTTGGGTCTTATGGGATTCCCCTCCTGCAGCTAGAGTGGGTGGCTGAAGGATTACAAAAATCTAAGCCAGTTTTAAGCGATCATGTTAAAAAAAAGCTGTTTGGTCCAGCCTAGCAAGGCCTGCTGCAGAGCACTGCAAGAAAACATTGCAGTTCCCTTTCACATAAATATATGCACATGAAATTGAATATATAGAAATATTCACAAGCTGGAGGAAGACCCTGAATAGCCTTTCCTTGTATTTGTACAAATGTTGTTGAGCTCTCTGATTTTTTTATATTAAGCAAGCAGAGGCAAAATAGCAATTCAGCCCTTTTCCAGCCATTTTTACCCCCATGCTTGCTTTCGGAGTTAACTCACACTGGCTTTTTAGCACCTGGTTCTTTCCTTGAGAATGGCGTTGCCTCTGATTTAGACCCTGAGTTTCCCAGTAGATCAATTCAAAGGCAGCAAGAAAACCAGCACGATTAGTTTAATTTACACTAGAGTTAAGCCAGCCTAACATATAGATGGTTTTTGCAGCTGTTTTCTGGTTTGTCTAGCTACAGTTAGCATGGGTGTGAGTTTTCAGACCCCACTAAGCAGTAAAACCCCAGCAGACCTGCACCAAGCACTTTAAAACCACCACCCTGACTTTTAAAGGATGCTGGCATCTATTTAATACTTTAAATACATTAAAACTGTTATCTATGCCTTCATTGGTTTTTTGCTCTCTACAGATATTGTGTGGACAGGGCTCAATGTGAGCGTCAAACAGGGCTGCAGGCATTTCCCTAGCAAGGAGGGTGCTGCTGGCGTGGGAGTGACGTGGAGGGGACAGCTGGGGGACACGGCCCACCTGCAGGTGTCTGGGTGGGTGGCATCGCTGCTGAAGAGGTAGTCGGCATCCCGCCAGTGGGTGAACGCCCCACCACCAGCCGCTGTGAGGGTGAGAGGGGGGTGATGGGGACAGCTGCCCAGGCTGGTTGTGGGGCCACAGGGCTGCACCCCAGAATGGGAGCTGTGATGAGCCTGCCATGGCTGTGGGTCTCCCACTGCCCCGTTGAGGAGGACTCTGGCCTTGTCCTCAGCGTGGGGGCACTGTGGCCTGCCCTGGCACTGGAGGGACCTGCCAAGCCCATGCTTTGCCCTGCTCTGGGGTCTCGGGCCATGCCCCCCCTGCTCAGCCCCACTGAGGGGTGATGGGGCTGTGTTCCTACTGCCCTACCCCACTGAGGGGTGACGGGGCCATGCTGCCACTGCTCAGCCCCACTGAGGGGTGACAAAGCTGTGCCCCCTGCCCTGCCCCACCGAGGGCCTGTGTCAGCTCCACACCCCCGGGGCTCACCCCGGGACCCCTCACCCCACAGCTCCCGCGGGCGTGGGCTGACACTTTGTGAGAACCAGGCGCGGTGGCCCCGGAACATCGGGAAGCGGCGGCGGGAGGAGGAGATGCCCTGAGGGGTGGCGGGCGGGCGGGCGCTGAGGAGAAGCCCCGAGGGGCGGCGGCGGGCGGGCGGGCGCTGAGGAGAAGCCCCGAGGGGCGGCGGGCGGGCGCTGAGGAGAAGCCCCGAGGGGCGGTGGCGGGAAGCCCGAGGGGCGGCGGGCGGGCGCTGAGGAGAAGCCCCGAGGGGCGGTGGCGGGAAGCCCGAGGGGCGGCGGGCGGGCGCTGAGGAGAAGCCCCGAGGGGCGGTGGCGGGAAGCCCGAGGGGCGGCGGGCGGGCGCTGAGGAGAAGCCCCGAGGGGCGGCGGGCGTTTCCAGGCTGGCCTCGCCCCCCCGAGTCGTTCAGGCACCGGCCGGCGAAGTCGCGCAGATACCGAGCGGCCCCCCAGGCTCCCCCGGCCCCTGCTGCCCCAGCCCGTGCTTGCCCGCGCCCCGCGGAACGCCCCGCAATGGCGACGGGCGGCTGCGCCGGGACCTCAGCGCTAGCGTCCGGGCCGTGCGGGTGCTCAGCTGCCTCTAGAACCCGCCGCGGCTCCCACCAGCTTGTGTCGTCCCTGGAAAGGGGACGGGACGAGCCATGGAGCAGGCGGCACCCGCGGCTGACTTGCCCAGGGGAAAGCGCTGGCAGAGCCGAGCAGCCGCCGCCGGCCTGGATCCTCCCTGCTCCCGTCGGCACCACCTCCTGAATCTCTTCCAGCTTCTGCAGAAAGGTGAGGCGAAAGCCCTCGTACCGTGACCACCTTCACTGCCCAGCCCCAACCCCTTCCCTCTGCCCCATGGGGGGAACGAGCTCCCCTGGAGATGTTCTGTAGTTTTTTTCTCAGTAGGTGATGGCAGAAGAGGAGGTACGGAGAAGAAAGCAGCATGTCTTTGCCCAGATTGCATGTTACCCCATGCCGTCTGCTGCATCAGAGCCTGCAGCTGCCCACCAGACCCTATCCCCTTCAGACGGTGCATGCATTGTGCTGTGGAGGGAAGAAGCCATCCTGCCAGACAGCATGCGATCACCGAACCTGGTGAATACGGAGCAAGCCCAGCCCAGCAGGGCACACGGGTGAGAGACAGCCACGTGAGGGCTCAAGCTGGTCTCCTCTGTGCTTGGACTTTCTGCACATCCCAGGGGAAAGATTTGCTAGTGCATATACTTAAGCAAAGCTGAATATGCCCTACGAGGTCATAAGGTGTCAGCAGTACTGAAAAGTGATACTGAAAAGCCCCTGGCCTTTGATTCTTACTCATTTTTAATTAAGTTTTTACACAAGCTGAAGAATTAGTTCTGCTTGCACTTGCCTTCCCACGAAGGACTTGGTAATGGTGGCAAATTAAAGGAGAAAAAGGTAAGCAGAGATGTTAGGCCACACTTAACTGCTGTGTGGTGCATGTAAGCCAGCTTAGTTGAGCTGAAATGGGCCAGCCTGTGTCAACCAGCCAGGACTAGTGTGGGGCTGTGCAGCCTTCCTCTTGCAGTAGGAAGAATGAATGTTCTGGCAAAACCATGCTGTGGCTATCCACCTTTACCCACGTCCCTGTGAGTTGCTTGCTGGAGAATGAGCACATGGCAAATGCATTCCCACAGAGCTGGAGCTGTGGGGGCAGAGCCAGGACTGGATGTGCCGGGACTCTTTCACTTGGTTCCACTTCTGTTGGAATACGCCTGTATTCAGCCATGTGTCTCAAACGATTCCCCCCTCCTCTTGCACCCATTCCTTCAGCTGTTCTTCTTACCCACAGGAACTGGTGAAGCTTTAAAAGCTCCAAAGAGACATGATATTGAAGAAATTGGTCTTCAAAAAAGTTCTCTTAGAGAGAGAGTTAGTTACTCTCCTAAAAACACTTGTATTTGATTGACTTAGGAAGTAGTTTGCTTGCAGCAAAATTGCTTGTATTTCATAAAACACAAATGAGGCTTGTTTCATGCTTGTCAAGATATCCCTTAACTCCTCCATCCCCTGGGAAGTTTTGCTGAAAAGCCAGCAGCAACAGTGCAGCTACCCCTTGGGTACCTTCGGACTCCCCAAGCTGCACCCCAAGGATGCCTGATAAAACAGAGGTTTTTCTAGGTACAGTCCTGAAATTCAGATGTTAATCAAAATTAGCCAGCCTCTGGGATTGTCATGCATTGTTCTCCCCCAGAGGGGGGATTTTTGAGTAAGCCATCAAAATACTTCCTAAGTTAAACCACAAAAACCCCACAGATGTAATCAGGGCAAAGACTTCCCTGGTGTGGGAAGTAAGTTTCCTTTGGAGAGGTGGTTGTCTCATTTTGCCTGTGCCACAGTGTCTTCAGCTTCTGCAGCTGACTCCACTCACATCCTAATTGGGATGAAGCTTTTCTGTTGATGTGATGCACTCAGCCATTACTCTGGGTATAGTAAAGAGCATCTGGGATGCTCTTGGGTATAGTAAAGGCAAAGCTGAGGTGGTGGTAGGCACTTTGGTGGCTCTTTGTGATCCAGAGGAGGCGGCCAGGATGTGGCCTTGGGCTCTCACAGCAGGCTGTGCTGCTCTGCTGGGGTTTCTGGAGAAGCCCAAACCTTTTCCTCCCTCCCAGACCATCTTCTGCCACAGAAGGACCGCTGCTGGGGCCAGTGCGGTCCCTGGCTGGTCTCCAGAGCATGGCTGGTGTTGCAGGGTGAGCTGTGTGGTGGCTTTGCTGTCCCATGCAGGCTGATAAGTGTTTGGCATGACCACCTAGCAGTGACCTTCCCACCTCTCCTGTTTGAATGCTCCTCTGATGAGCACAAAGGGATTCCCATAACCAGTCCCTTCACCTCAACAACCTCTGACCTGGGTGTTGGAACAGCAACAGTTTGGATTTTTCCTAATCCTTAACAGAAAATGTAGCTATACTGGGAAAAGCTGTGAAACAAGCAAGAGATTCCTCAAAATCTCAGGTGCATGCTCTGCAACATCAGTCACAACGAATCTTAATATATTTAAGAGACATAAAATAGATGACACCCATTGGGTTGCCAGGAATCCTTGTTCACATGAGATCTGCACAGATTAGATCCTCCTTGATCCAACACTCATCAAGCAACCACACCAATTTCTTCATAAAATACAAGTGGGCTGAGGGAATTCTACAAAGTAGCACCATTTTTGGGAAGTGCCATCAAACCCCCAAGGTACAGGGAAGGCTGGCCCCCAACAGGGCTTCCCAGTGGGGTCAGCCACTTGCAGAAGAGAAAACCAGAAATGAAAGTAACTGACAGGCCTATCCGCTTCCCTCAGCCCAGTTTTACACCACATACTGCCAAGCAGTGTCAGCTGCCTCCTCCTTGAAGCAGGCACCAGAGCCTGCTCCACCACCCCTTTTCCTCTCACCCAGCTTTAAGATGAGATCTCATGTCCCCAAGGTTACTTTCTCCCTTTTATCCCTGTGCCTTCCCTTCAGAGCCACCCAGGAGCCTGCGGCCATGCAGATCCCACCCAAACCTTTTATTTTTTTTGTTTGGTTAGGTGTTTTTTTTTGTTACAGAGAAGTGTTCCTGCACCTTCACAGCAGGGTAAAGAAAGTGCAGCTGAGTGCAGTGCCACCACGGTCCTGATTCACCCTCAAGCCAGCAGCCATCAAACCTCATAAAATAAGCTCATCATAGGACTGAAGAAACATTTTAAGGACTGAAGTTCTCCTATTTTATTTAGATAAAAATCCTGTAAAATTCAGGCATCAAAGAGTTACAATGGCTCTTCAGCTATAAATATCCACATTAGTGATTACGTGGCTAAAAGACTCAGTTTACATACCCCTTGGGGTGAATGGCATTTTAATGATAAGCATTTAATAAAGAAGGATTTCTGCACTGAAAATAATTGATCATCATCATATCCGCAAGCGTGATGCGAAGAAGTGACAGAAGCTCAAGAAGATTCTTACTTGCAAGGCAGAATTTTTCAGACCTGCGTGGGGGAAGAGGAGATTGACATCAGTCACATGTTCAGGTAATTATTTTAGGAAAATAAAAGTTTTACACAAAGGAATTCCAACTGCAGAGTCCCAGCTGCAGGCAGGCAGACCCACCTTCCAATTACATTTAGACAAAAATCCTGCAGAAACAGTTTTTCCATCCCCTCCTTGGTGGGGATTCAGGGTTCAACAAGGAATCCTCTGCCAAAGCAATCCCTGTTCTCCACCCCAAGCACCAGCTGCATAGATATTCTCCTTCTGTCCTGCTCTCAGCTCCTCCACCCCAGCTCAGTAAATCCCTGTCTTTTCCCAGGAAGAAACACCCACAGCAGTTTTTCTGATTTACAAAGTTTGACTCACAGTATTGTCTTCAGTCTAAAAGCCTTTGATAATTACCTTCTGGTCCACTGTGAGTGGCATATCAAGTAAGGTCTTGCCAAGGCTTGTCCTGAGTGCTGTTAATAATTATCCAGCCTCTACCAGGGTACGTAACTACAGCGTTTCAACCAGCATCACAACTGTCAGGTAGGCTACATACCTTTAGTTTTCCTTTCCCTATCAAGGGTTATACTGATAATTGCCCAATTGATAAATCTAGATCAGTTATGCCGAGACAGTTTGAAGAACCCAGAGCCCTCAGACAATGAGGCTGAATAAAACCAAGGCTGCTTCTGGTTTGGCAGCAAGGCACTGATTTGTGCCTTGTACATCCCACATTACTAAGCCACCATGCCGCCTGCTGCAGGATTAGCCAGCTGCCTCCCCCAGGTCATGGGGATTTCCAGGCACAGCAACCTCCTCCCCAACAGACAGGAGATGGCACCGAATGGTCTGGAGAAGCACTGCAGGACACATGACAACCCTGAACAATATCTGGCAGACACACCAAAGCCATGTAGGAAAGTTTTGCTTCAAAGGGCTTTCTTTGGAGCAAAGGAGACTCTTGTGAGTAAGGTAAGGCTGAGGACTGGCCAAAATAGCAGGTAGAAAGGGTGGGGGAACAGCCCTGCTGCTCATCAGTGGCAACACTGTTGTTTTTTTTTTGGGGTGGTTGCTTTTGTTCCTCCGCTGTACAAGCTACAGACTCCCCCTGGCCCCACGACAGAAAGGGGTCCATGTTCCCCTTATCAGCACAGCATAGAGCACCAGTGCCACTCACCACGATTATCCCAGACACAGCTTAGAAGTCTGCATCTGCAAGGAAGAAGGGCAGAGCATTAGGCTTCAGGGCAAGCAGCACCCCCTCCCACCACAAGCCCACCCCTGCCAGAAACAGCCCTACTGCAGTAGCCAGAGCTGCCCTTGCTTGGCAGTGTGCTTGCTGTAGCAGGCTGGGTCACCACCATCAGTCCCCACTACTATATCCTTCTTTATATTTACCAAATACAGAACCAAAAATCACCGTATCACCCATCTCTTTCTCAGCAAATTCACCCAAAAGGATGTTAGAGTGCTCCACTCAGAGTCGTCAGACACAGCACAACTGAATACCTACGGATAATACCAAGGGAAGTCTTCCCAGCCTGCTACTAACCAACGATTTCACAGGTACGTATACAGACCCTTTTCAGCATCCCAGCTGCTGCAGTTAACCAAGCTCATTTTACATCTATAACACAAGACCTTCAAAATCCACCCCATTATAGCACCCTGTTTCCTAAGAAGGGGAAGAGACGCTGTGGATATAACCGAGCTGTGGCTTCTGCACATGAACAGTGGCAAAGCTTGAAGAGGAAGGGACACGATACCCCATCGGAAAGACTGCGGCTCTGGGAAGGCAGAATGGGCCACCCTGCAAACGTAGATGTCGCCCTTCCTGGGGGTGAATGTCACATATGCCAGGCGCTGGAAATACCACTTGTCATTGAAGGACATGTCTGTGTACTTCACGTTGCTCATGGGCTCCCCGTTCTTGAAAAAGGAGATGTTGATCTTTGGAGGGTGAAAACCACTCACAAAACAGTTGAGGGTGTTTTCCTCCCCGTCTACACCATGGTTGCGTGAGTACACCTCCACCTTCGGCGCCTCTGGAGAGGAGGAGGAGACGACAGTGAGAAGCAGGGCTGCAGCTGGCACCCGCCCGCCCGGACACGCTAACAGACGCCAGCTCCCCCCCCCCCCCCCCCCCCCGGCTCACATCGCCAACAGGCCCCTCACCCCTCCCTCACGGCGCCTGCCGCCCCCCAACCCGTACTGGCATCAGGGCCTCACCGCCCCCCCCCCTCCCAGTACCGAGCCCTCACAGCACCTGCCCCCAGGCCAACCTGTACCGGTACCCGGGCCCTCACTGCGCCCCGCACCCCCATACGCAGTTGCCCACCGACACCCCCGGTAAGCGGTCCCGGAGCCTTCACTACACCCACCCCCATCACCAACCCGTATCGATACCGGGCTTCTTAACGCGCCCCCCGCCCCCGCCCCATCACGCCGCCCCGGGCACTCGCCATCCGCCTGCCCCAGGCCGAGCAGCGCGGCCAGCAGCAGCAGCAGCGCTGCCCCAGCCGCCATCCCGCCGGCCGCGCCCCGCGCGCTTTGGTCTGCCTCGCTCGCGCGCCGCCTTTTATAGCCCCTGTCGCGCGCAGCCAATGGCGGCGCGGCGCTGCCCGCGCGTCATCGGTCTCCAGGCGGAGCGGCAGCGCGGAGGTTGCGCGACCCGTGCTTTCAGTTTCGGGCTGAGGCATCGCCTGGGGCCCGGTTGCCCCGGGCGGGGGGGCTGCCGGCACGGCCGGCCCCTCAGGGATTGAGGCACCAGAAGCGTGAGGCGGCCCGGGCGCCAGCCGGGCCTGGGTGGCGGCTCCCCTGGGCTGGATACCCGCGGTCAGGAGCCCCCGCGGGAGCAAGTCATGGCGCAGCGGCTACAAGGTGCTTTCCTGACTCCGGTCCCTCCACAAAACGGGGGTAAAACCCACCTCTTGCGGAGGATATTGCAGCCTGGACCGGCATCACCCTGGTAGGCAACACTGGCATGGTCTGGCCACCCTTCTTTCTGAGCCTTGGTTTGCTCTCTTTCGAAGCCTGGGCCGGAGCACCTCAGTTCAGTGGCCACAGGCTGATGGGTTGATTGTTGTGCAGGCACAGCATGGGCTGCCCAGCGTCAAACACAAGAACCTGAAGGTCGAAGAACTAGGGTTTCTGGTGTCTCCTCTAGAAAAGACGTGAGAACCGAAGCCTGGCTAAGCTAGGTAAGGCTCCAAGTGGCCCTGAAACGCTGCTTGGAGAAGTACAGCAGCTTTGAATAGCAGCATTAAGAAAACTAAGGTTAAAAATGGAAGATGAGCTGTTATTAAAAAACACATAGGTATTTTTATATGCCTAGGAGTTTGTCTGCTTGTGGTCCTACATGTCATGGTACTGCTTACCTTTAATTGCTGTTTCAGACTAGGAAGCAGATATGTGTGTATGGTCTTCTATCTAGCTATGTAAGGATTAAAAAGTTAAAAAACTAAAGGAAAGAAAGAAAAGCCACTAACAGTGGGAATAAAAGAGCAGTATCACAGAAATTCTCTAACACTGGGCATCTTTAAGGCTTATCTTCTTAATACATCACATTTAAAAACCTAACTTAAGTCAATAAATTACAAAGAATATCCCCCTCCCAAAGGCAGCCAGTAGATCAGCAGAGGCCGAGCAAAGGAAAAAAACCTGCAGATACTTCTTATCAATCTCCCTTGGGCCAGCTCAGACCAGCTCTTGCTACATTTGTGAGCTGCCCAGCCAGCAGTGCCAGCAGCCATGCAGCTGCTGCTGAGTGGACTTGCTGATAGATAAGGGGATGCAGCTGGTGCCAGAGACCTGAGATCCTTGGTAAGGCTCTGGCAGCAGTAAGCCCAAACTGCTATGTTCACAGCTGAGCTGGTACTGGGGGTCACCGCCTTGAGCCTGACCCACAAGCTAGCCTGGCTCTGCTCAGGTGAGTGACCCCCTTGGCAGAGGCTTAATTACACAAATACTGATTGTAGCACATGGATCCTTTATTTGTGCTGACACCCAGGCTCTGCCGTTTGGGACCAGGAACCCTGGAGAGGACTCTGCCTGAACCAGCAACGCCTCACAGGCTTTCCCTGTAAAGAGAAGCTGAACTACGAGCTTCTTCTATGGGATGTTTCTAAAAGGCTACAATGGTTTGGTTAGAACAGCCGAATCTTCCTCTTTCAGGGCAGAGAAAAATATTTCAGGGGTGGGTGAGGTCTGACGCGGCTGGGGCGCTCCCGGTACTCGAGGCGAGGGCAGCACGCCGTGCTTCGCTGGACGCAGATTTACAGTGTCCTCGCCTCAGTTTTCTCCCCTGTGCTGCCAGATCTCCGAGCCCCGCTTCCAGCCGGCGCTGGCACCGTGGCGGCTGCAGGGGAGCGAGGGCTCGGGGTTCCTGCGCCCCGCCGGGCACCGCCCGACACCCGCTGCGGCAGGCGGGGCCCCCGCGCCGCACCCCAGCGCCCCGCCCGGCCGAGGGGCGGGGCTTGGCCGAGGGGCGGGGCGCCGCGGCCGCGCGCGGCTCGGCTGGGCGCCGCCATGCTGTACGGCAGGCGCATGCGTGGCGGCGCAATGCCGCCGGAGTGGCGGCGGACCGTAAAAGGCGGCGGCGGGGGCAGTCCGGCCCTGTAGAAGGACGCGGGCGGGCGGGCGGTGCCGCGGGATGGCGGAGGGCGGCGAGCCGTTTGTGAGTGCCCGCCCTGCTCTGCCCGGGCACGCTGCTCCGTCCCTGGGGCTGCCTCCCCTCCTGCTTCCCTGGGCCACGCCCCCTTCTCCTCGGTGCCGGTTCCCCCGGGGTTGCCTCTCCCCGGAGCGGTCGGTACGGGAGAAGACACTGCCCTGGAGGTCCTGGTGGGGTGCCCTTCCTTGCCTTGTGCTTGGGTGCTGTTCATGCCCCGGTAGTGGGGTGTTAACTCTGAAGCCTAATGGTGTCCCTCAGCACCATCCATGCTTGGCATCCCCTTGCACTGGCCGGGGTCACCTCCGGGCAGCCACCACCATGGTCCTGGCAGGCTTCGGTGGGCTCCTACCCTGCACTGAGCCAGTGGGTTCTGCCCTTGCTGGCAGTGCTGGTGGCTCCCACTTTTCCCTTCCCAGCTGTGGAGCAATTGTGAGCCCTGGGTGCTATCTGGCCCCACCAGTGGGGTGGGGAGGAGATTGGGTGCCCCCTACTTAAGGAGCATGTTAGGGTTACTTCTCCCTTAGTGGGGACCCTGCTGCTTTCCACTCTAGATTCTCAAGGGCTACCTGCTGGTGGAAGATGCACCTCTGCTACAGGAGATGGCTGAGGATGATGAAGAGCTCAACATGTACAATGAGATGACTTTTGGGCTAGGTAAGAGTCCCAGTGTTGGGGAGATTGGCCAGCACCTAAGGGGGTGAGGAGGATGGAGGTGGGTGAGTGAAGAAGGTGTTCTCCTGTCTGGTGAGGATCTGGGTTGGGAGCAGGGACCCCAGTGGGCACTGCCCAGGCTCTCACCCACCCTGATGTGCTCTCCTTCCCCTCTCCAAGACCATGACTCCACTGAGGAGGGCACCGCAAAACCCCTGATGTCTCTGGAGGTGAGCCCTGTGTTGAAGGAAGAGGTGGCAGAGGAGACTGGGGAAAAGCTTGAGCCTGGAGTAGCTGAGCAGCTGGAGGAGCTGGGAGAGCCCCAGGAGGAAGGTGGGATGGAGCTGGATGCTGAGCAGATCTGCTCCGAGTTGGAGGAAGAGGAGGAGGAGCTGGGGACTGAGGAACAGGAGGAAGACCAGGAGCCCTATGAGGAGCCCAACAACTTGGGAGACCCGGCGGTGATGAAAGCTGTGCAGAGCAAACCCACGCTGGAGGTGATGTGTGAGCGGAGAGGGAGGGGACCCACACCTGGTCAGCAGGCGGAGGGGCTGGTGGGACCCTGCTGCTTCCCCTTCCATCCTCACACCTGCCAGCCCTGCCCCACGGAGGCACCAGGGGGTAGCTTGGTCCCTGCCTAGGGGAAAAGGACCTGCCCCGCAGGGCTGAGTATGTGCCTGTAACTACTTCTTTGCTTACAGAGCCAGGACTCAGCGGTGCTGGACAGCAAGATTGGTACTTGCTGGGCAGAGTTTGGCAAAGAGGATATGGTAAAAATGTTCCCTCCCATCTAGTGACAAGGCTGAGTGGCCCCTGCAGTGTCCCCTGCCCCTCTTCTCCTGTCTTCCTTCCCTGCACTGACCATCTCCCTGTCTTCTAGCTGGCGATGGATCCTGCAGTATGGGGTTCCTGCCCTGGTAGCATCCCACCCCACCACGTGCTGGAGGTGGGTACTCCCAGCCAGGCCCCCAGGGAGCAGCCGAGGGCTCCCTGGTACCCTGGGCCAAGGGTCATGAAGGTGATTTGCAGTGACCAGGGGACATCCAAACCCTCATCATGGGTCTGGAGGTGTATGGCTATGTCTCTTGGGTGCCAAGGCTCTGGGCAGAGGTGCCCACCCTAAGCAGAATCTGGGTTTGAAGGCAAAGCTGTTGAGTTTGGGGGGACTGGCGGGTGCGTGGTCTGATTGAGCAATGACTGAAGATTTTGGTGAGCTGCCTGCAGCTGGTGGAGCTAAACTGGTTCCAGCTGGGCCCCATTACCACCTCCTGCTGCATCCTCCCTGCAGGATAAAGCCATCCTCCAGGTCCTGGAGAGGCCCCCACCATCCACCAATGTGGCCCTTGACTTCCTCGGCTCCCCCATGCAGAGGAGCTACAGGGGATCTCCCCGGCTCAAGCACCCTGACTTAAGACTGATGTCTCCCAAGTCCTTCCCCCAGCGCTTTCTCCAGCAGGTAACAGGTTTTGGGGGGCTCTTGCATCCCCTCTTTCTCTGCCCTCCCCTCCCCAGGGGTGCAGCCTTGAGGACAGGCTTGTCCCAGCAACACCTCCCATCTCCTGCCCTGCAGCAGTCACCTCTGATACCTCTCTCCCCGTGCTCCCCTCGGCCCTTCACGCTGGCTCGCAGACCTCTGCTCTTTGCTTCTAACCAGGTAACACATCAGGCTATGACCGCTCTGAGGGTGGCCCTGGAGCGGCAGTGAATGGGGACAGTGCCTCCCCAAAGCTTTGCTACCCGGGGCAGACTCTGCAGCTCTGGACCCTCAGAGGGGAAGGCTCAGACACTTGATCACTTCTCTTTCCCCCTCCAGACCACAGGGTATGCTCCTCCAACGCCTTTCCGGCCCATGTCACCTAACATCGGCAGCCCGCCACGGTCTCTTGCCATGCACTTCGGTCCCATGTCTCCCTCTTTGGACCCTGCTCTCTTCCTCAGTCCATCAGCCAGCAGCCAGCTGAACCTCAGGTAGCAGGATTGCAAGTGGAGTGCCTGGGTGGGACTGGGGGAGCCCCACAAAGCAGCTGGGGGGTGTCTCCCCTCTGGGGACGGCTCTAGTGTGGGTGCTGAGCCCCCTGACCCTGTCTGGTCTCCTTTGCAGCACACCCAGCCATATGACCCAGCTGCACCCCCAGCACCAGCGGATCCTGACCCAGCGGCAACAGCAAGACGAGCAGGCGCAGAGGTAAGGGGCTCCTTGGGGAGCTGCGGGGTGCTGGGAAGGCTCTGGGCAGTCACAGCAGGTGGCAATCTTCTCCTGTGCTAGTATCTCTCCCAAGAACCTGTGGTCTCCTAAAGTGGACCCTTATGCTGGGCTGATGACCTCCAAGGAGAAGGACTGGGTTGTCAAGGTGGAGATGATCCAACTGCAGAGTGAGAACATGGATGATGACTACTACTACCAGGTGAGTTCTCACCAGCAGCACTGGTGGCTTTATTCTCCTCAGGGTTGGGACTTCATCTCTGTGGGAGCTTTAGGTGCCAGGGTTTGTGGTTCCTCCTCTGCTGGCTATGCCTGTTGTTACAGACGTACTACCACCGTCTGGAGCACAGGCAGGCAGAGGAGGAGCTGTTTGGCGGGCGCAACAAGCAGGAGCCCCCCAAGCTGGTCACGCCATTCATCCAGAAAGTGGAGATGTATGACTCTGGTGAGGAGCTGGGGTGGGTGGCTGGCAGCTGGGCAAGTGGTTGTGGGACATGGTCTCATTGTATCCAATCTCTCTTCCAGTGGTGCGCATCGCGGGCTCGCTGGGCCAGGTTGCAGTGTCCACCTGCTACAGCCCTCGCCGGGCCATCGATGCTGTGCACCATGCCCTTGTGGAAGAGGTAGGTGAGGAGAAGTGCGGCTGGTTGGCTGGGGGATGCTGCTCTAAGCTTTCCCCGGGCCCTGGAGCAGCTTTAGCTGGAGCTTTAGGTGCTGCTGTGACTGCGCATGGGTGCTGCCCCAAGTCACAGGATGGGGGGCACACAGTTGGAGCAGGTGTCACCTTAGTGATGGCATCTTGTCCCCAGTGAATGGATGGGATGCAGCTCTGGGCAGTTGGAGCTGGCCACAGCCTCCCTGTGGGATTGCTCAGTATCCTGAAGCCACCTCTGATCACCCTTGGGATCACCTGGCCCAGTGCTCTGCTGCTGGTGGTGGTGTCAGGTGCTGGTTGTAACTGTTGTGCCTTCCTTTCTTGCCTCCTGAAGGCTGCGGGGAGCCACCGGCTTCGGGCGCTGCACAGGATTGAGAAGGTGAGTGAGCCACAAATCAGGGTCAGGTGGGATGGTGCAGATGCTTGGGTTTCATCCGAAGAGCTCTCTGAGGGGACACCTACCTGGGTAGGAGTCTTGGACAACCAGTTGGTACAAGATGCTCCAAGCTGCCCCCTTACCCTGTGCCATTTCACCAGCTCTTTGTGCAGCTGCTGGAAGTGGAGGAGGCACAGCGGAAGATGTCCCTGGGCTTGGAGGAGCAGCAGCAGCCCTCCTGTCAGGAGCAGAAAAGCCAAGAAGTGGAGCATATCTACCAAGCTTTGAAAATCAGGGCTTGCAGCAGTGAAGAGTGAGTTTGCACTCTGGGGAGAGGGGAGCAGGCAGCATGTCCTGGTCCTTATGGGGCTTGGGTGGTCATGGATGAGTAGTTCTAGATGATGGGGAGGGTTGGATCTTGTCCTCAGTGTGTCACTGTGTGGCCTGTGCTGACCCTGCCCATGAGCCCCATCCTCCACCAGAACTGATGCTGGTACTGTCCGGATGGACAGAGATGCTACAGGTCCCTTGGGATCTGTGCCAATGGAGCCTTTATCCTCAGGGAGGCAGAGGATGAATTCCTGCAACTCCTGTGTGTGCGGAAAGGCAAGAAGCTCACAGCCAGGCTGCTGCCCCACCTGAGCCGGGAGCAAGCAGAGAAGATCCTGCTGACCATCACCCACCACCTGCCTTTCCTCATGAAGAAGGATGTGTTGGACGAGGCAAGTACCTCCAGCCAGGGCAGGGCCATCCCAGACCGCTTCCTTCCCCCATCTGCTCTTGCTGGGGTGCACCCTGGGTAATGGGGGAGGGGGGCCCCTGTCTTGCTGGGTCCCAGCATGGCCAGGCAGCTGGTGAGGGTGATATGAGACAGGAGACTCTTTCTTTTCCTCTGGAGGAGAAGGGCCTCCAGGAGGGGTTCAAGCAGTCCTGGTGGCACTTCCCACTGGAGGTGTGTGCAATGTTGGCCTCTGCCCCCCAGGTGCTGGGATGGGGCTGTGGCCATGACAGGTCAAACAGTCTCAGATCCCTGCTCTCCCCTCTGCCCTGCCCAGTCTCTTCCCCTGCTCTACAGCCCGTTGAACGAGGTGGTGGGCAGGATGACCTTCAGCAAACTCATCAAGATCCTGCAGGAGATGACCAGGCCTCTCCATGAGTCCCCTGAGCTCCCCCTTGCCATGGCCTTGAAGAACCAGGTACAGGGCCCTGAGGAGGGCAGAGCCTTGTGGCATTCCTGGGGTGCCACTGCTGCCAGCCATGACGCTCCTCCTTGTGCCTCCCTGCAGTTTGGGATCTCCTTGCTCTACTCTCTGCTGAGCCATGGCGAGAGGCTGCTGTCTTCCGATGTGCCGCTGGAGCCATGCAGTGGGGACTTTGAGACATGGTGAGGGACTGTGTGAGCAGTGGGATATGGGGTTCAGTGGCTGGTGGGGAGCTCACCCTTTGCATCGATGCCCCCAGGACAGACACAGTGTTCCTGGTTGCCCGGGAGCTGTCACAAGTGCCTAAGGCCTTGCTGGTGGAACCTCTCTTCTTGCCCAGCAACCTTCTCTCGCTCTTCTGCCGCTACCTGGACAAGCAGACTGTCCACCACCTGGAAGCCAAGATGGAGTGAGTACTGCCTAGCACTGCTCTCTGCCTCTCCTGGGGATCCTCCAGGAGAGGAGCAGTGGACAGCACTGGTCTCCCTGCTGCTGTCCCCTTGGACATGAATCTACAAACTTCCACCGGGCTGAGCTGATGCCTGTGGCTTTGCTACTGCTTTTTTGGGGGCAAGTCAGCATCAGCTGCTGGCAGTGCAAGTGTGACGGCCTGATGCTCCAACCTCATACTTTCCCTGCAGGTGCTCCCCGCTGCCATCGGAGGCAGCCATGCCATGCTGAGCCCCGGGAGCTGGGGATGGGAGCAGGGGTCAGTGGTGCCAGGAACAGGCAGGGCCCAATGCTGTGACTTTGAGTTTCAAAGTAAACATTTACCCTGGTGCAGGGCACTGTGGGTGAACCGGGCACTGGCAGGGCTGGCGCTCAAAGTCTGATGCTGACCTGCCTCGGTGCCTGGGAGCACAACACTGGGAGGCGGGTAATTTATTTTGGCCTTGCACCCAGCAGCGGTGAGCGCTGGATCACAGTGGGTGTTGAGGCAGGGTCTGCACAGGGGCGCTGGGAGCACCTGGGGGTAAGTGACTTTGTCTACAGCACTTGAAATAAAAGTGATTAATGAGCTCCTCTGGCTCCTGCAGGCAGTTTCTGCTGTAAGCACAGGGGTCCTGGAGGCATCACTTTGGCAAGGAGACCCCTGATCAGGGCATGGTGGGGATCTGAGTGTGCAGGAAAGGGGAAGGAGGAGCAGGGGGGGATGTGCAGAGGACAGAGAAGGAGGATAGAGGGGCATGGAGGAGAAGGCAATGTGCTCAGAAGGGAGCAGAGGGAATCAGAGGATCAATGCGGTTGGGGACAGAGGGGAATTGAGCCCCCCAAGGGAGAGGAATGGGCCAGAAGAAAAGGGATGTGGTGGGGAAGATGGGGTCAAAGCTTTTCCCTGAGGGTGAGGAAAGATCTGTGCATGCAGGAGGATGCATCTGGGTGCAGATGCGAAGGATATGGGGCATCTTAAACATAGGCGGGTGGGTAATAAAGCACCTCTTCTCCCTGCTGAGCTCTCAAAGTCAAATTAGTCTAAAGGCTTGTAGAAATGGTTGTGATGGGAGTACCTTGAAGAATCTTTCTTGGGGAATTTTAACTGACCATGACTACCACAAGCTGACCCTCACTTCTGCATTATTAGGGCTGAGGTGCGTGCCAGAGTGCAATGTCTGGTCTCATTGTAGAAATCTTTGTGGCTCCTGCCTGGCTCTGTGGTGGGATTTCCCCTAATCCTAAGGGACGTCTGAGCCTAGGCCACCGATATCCATTCAGAGGTCTGAACTTGATGCCCAAAGCTTGCGGTACATTCAAACAAGGCTTGTGCCAGAAAATTGTCTCTTCCTCAGGCTGGTAGCTATCATGTGCCCGAGCTCCAGCCCCATGTAGATGAGAGCAGATGAAACTCTTCCTTTAAACTGACACCCTTGAGGCCAAACTAATGCACAATGAGAACCTGCAGAAAATAAGGATGTGACTGGTATGTCTGAGTGGTTGGGTGGGATTTATCTCTGCTGTTTAACAAAACTCATGTGTCAGCTTCTGAAACACGCTTCAGAGGACCAGCCAAGATGCCCGAATACAGCTGTACAGAGATGAGATGCCACAGATGTGATGCAGGACCTGGGAGGACCCCTGCCCTTTGTGCTAGAGGTGGGGTGCAGGCTGTCAGTCACCTAAAAGGGTGCAAGGTCTAGCTGGAAGGAGCTCTGGATCATTCTGGCAGCTGCTTTTGTCATCCTGATGCCTCCTTTGCTCATGTTGGTGTTTTCAGGCTCAGCTTTTTCTCTGTTCTCAAAATCGGGTTTGCCAAATGTGGTTCAAAGCCTTCTCCACTTGCTCTTTGCACTTTATTGTTGGAAAGGTCTTTGGGACAGCTACATCATGTCAAAAGTGTGACACTGGCAGGTTATCATCAGGGTGAAACCTGTAGTTTCAAACCCACTGAGGCAATCTGGGAGGATACCTGCACGGTGACCCCCCTGCCAGCAAAAGGGTGGAACTAGCCACTACAAACCCTAGGGATGATTTCGGACAGAAGGGAACCAGCAGCTGCTTACTGATTTGCAGGAAGAGAGGAGGACACGGAGTCCTTCAAGATAAGGATAAGCAATGTTATATTTTCAGCTGGCAACGGAGCGGAGTGCAGACCTAGCACGAGTGCTCCTCACCTGAGAGCCCTTTCTGAAGGAAGAAAGCGCTGTGTGATTGCAGCCATGTACAAAACAAGTGCTCTGGTGTAGAAGGGCTGGAGGTCTCGGCTGGCTTTTGCTGCCTTATTGCAGGAAACAGCTAAGGTGAAAGAAGGAAAATCCATCTCTTTTGGTTACTGTCCCATAGTGGAGGGACCTGCACCACCCAGCAGTTTCTCAGCCCTTCCCATGTGGGGAAAGAGACCCTCTCTCTGGGGCACCACCTGGTGAATTAATTCAGCTGAGGCGTGTCTGGCAGGTCTGGGACCCTGTCTGGTTTGTTGCATTGTGAAACCTAAAGCTGATGGAAGTCCAGGGTGTCACACCTGGCTCTGCTCTACCTACTGCCCTGCCCGGCTCCTCCCAGCACTGTCCGAACCACCAGCCGCGTGGGGTCATGGCCACCCATCACCATGCATAAGCGGCTGGGCCCAGGGTAGCCACTGCCTGGGGGGTGGGGGTTCATCCTGGGGTGTTTTGTGGGTGTGGGATGTGGGGAAGGGTATTTTGGGCTTACACAAGGCTTGCTATAGCATGTTTATGGGGGGAGGCAAAGGTGGGGGTAAGGAGGGACCGAGGTGGTTTGTGGCAGCATCACCTCTCGGGCTGCTTCTGGGGCCCCCCAGCTGCAGAGGTGGCCATGGCTGTCCGGCTTCAGGTGCTGAGACCACCACAGCCGTTTTGTCGGAGCACTGAGGGAGGACCAGGCTGCCTGAGTTCAGGCATCCCAGGAGGGAGGCTGGGGCGCAGGGAGGACTGTGGCCAACCTCAGCTGGGACATCACAGGCACCGGGGCGTCTGGGTGAGGGCACTGAGGGGTTGGCGGCCACCTCACCTGGGGCGTTGGGTTTCCTCACCTGAGGAGGCCACAGCCGGCTGGCTTGGCGCACGGAGGGGATGGCCGCTGCCTCGGCTGAGGCACTGAGGAGAGCACAGCTGGTGGGGCACAGGAGGGACCCTGGCCCTGCCGGCAGGGCGCTGAGGGACGCGGGGTGCCAGCCCAGGGGATGCCGGCCCTGCCGCCCGCCACACGCAGGGGCCCCCTCAGCGCCCCCAGCCCTGGGCTGGCCCGCTGCCCCCGGGGGACACGCTCTCCCCCTCCGCCGGTGCAATGGTATGGCCCGGCGGGCCGCGGCCACCCCCCACCCGCCCAGGCTCGTGGCCGTTTCCATGGGGACGGAGAGACGCCTGCCAGCGGAAGAACACTGTGGCGTTCATTGAATTCCGCTGGTGGGGGAGGGCGGGGCAGGCGAAGGTACAGTCCAATCCGAAGGCCGCCCGCCCCTCCGGCCCCGCCCCGGCTGGTTAAGGCGGCGGCGGCGGTTTCCGGCGCGGCGGTCGCAGGCGGAAGCGGCGGCTGCAGCACGGACATGGCGTCGGGCGGCGCCTGCGGCTCCCGCTCCCCCTCCCCCGCTGAGCGCCTTCCCCCGCCCTTTCCCGAGCCCCATGGCGGCGACAGCGACGCGCCGGGGGCGGCCGACAGCGACACGGAGGGCGAGGACATCTTCACCGGCACCGTGAGTGTGGGCGGGGTCGGGGGGCAGTGCCGCGGGGCAGGCCCGGCCCGGCTGGGCTCTGAGGGAGGGGTTGCCCGCTGCCCGCAGGCGAGCGGTGTGGCATCCTCTGGGTTTGGTTAAAAAAGGGGGAAACGCCCCACAATAAAAGAGGCGGGGGACAAGGCCGCTGGGCTTTTGTTCTGCAGGGAGCCCAGCATCTCCTCCGGCCCCGAGAGCACTTCGAGCGCCGTGGGTGGCTGAGGGGGGCAGGGCTGGGGGCCGGGGGTTGTCCGGGAGGCAGGGGGCTGGTCACAGGCAGCCGGCTTGGCCGTGGGGCTGTGAAGCAGCTTAGGCCAGGCTGCCCCCTGGTTCCCCGAGGTTATAACCTGCTAATTCTTGCAGAACCCAAGTGTCTTGAAGGAGCCTGCCCGTGTGAAGGTGTCCCTGTGTGGCTTGGGCACAGCACGGGGGGCAGCTGCCTGCTTCTCGATATGCCCCCCAGATCGGGGTCAGAGTAACTCGTGAGCAGGTTTCCTCGCTAGTCTGAAACCCAGTGACAGCCACAGGCTCAGCGTCTTTGCTGTGCAGCTTGTGAGACTTCACGGGGAAGAGCCCTGTCTTCCTTCCCCCAGCATCGGCTCTTGTCCCCTCAACATCCAGAGGGTGCTGGTGTGGCCGATGTGGTGCTTGCTGCCTTCAGTTTGGTATTGGGGGATGAAACCCTGCATGCAGTGGGGGTGAGATGGCAGGAGGTGCCCACTATCCCCTGTTCATGAAGAGCAGGCTCACCAATGCCTTGATGGCTCCCTTGCTTTGTACTGGCACAACTGGCTGCAGGAGGGTCTAGGAAGGTTTGGCTGTACTTGTTCAGCAAACCAGATCGCTGGTGCTGCACAGATTCCCTGCTGAAAGTGGAGGCATGAGTGGTGGAGGGCTTTAGCACCTTTTCTTGTTCCTAAGTCTCCTGTGCATAAATCCTTGGTTGTTGAAGGCTGTTGGCATTAAATCATGCCAGCTGTGCCAGTGTTTGATCCCAGACAGTGACCAGCAAACAGAGTTAAAACACTGGCTGGTACTTTTCCAAGCTGAATCCATCCCCAGCCAGCTGCTGGCCTCAAGTTCTTGGGTTTGGCATCTGCGCTGAGTGAGGGGCAGCAGGAGGTGGCTCCTCCAGCACATTGGTTGCTTGAACGCTGCAGGTGCTAGGGCTGATTTCCTAAGCTCTGCAAGCTGAGGCTGGTCATGTTGTTCCCTGCAAGGACTGACACTGTAGCCTCTGCCCGCCTCACCCAGGCTTTTTCCAGCCGCCTGCTCCTGCTGGCAGGGCAGGAGGAGTTGGTGTCTGTGGCAGGAATCTCTCCAGAAACCTTCACCTGTCTGCAGTTTCCCAGCCCTGATGTTTTCCTTGGGCAGGGCTCAGGGAGGCCTGGAGCAGACCATGGCCATGCACATGCGAACCTGCCAGCTGCTGGGAGTGGATCTGGCCTGGCTAAGGTTCTCTGGCCACTGGCACAAAGCTGGAGTTGTCTCTGGCCTGTTTCTGGTGGGGCTTCTGGCTTGGTGCTGCTTGGTGTTCTTGAGCTGTGCTTGCTCAGCAGCAGGCTATCTTCTGCTCGTGCCTTAGCAGCAGGGAACAAGGCAGATTTGGGGAGATGTGGGTAGATTCTGCCCTGTGTGAGCTTGTGAGGATGAAACATTCACGCTGTTCTGGGCAAAACACACCAGCAGGGTCATATATTTTGGAAATAACGCAGAAAAATGCAACCCAGGTTTTGCAAGAGGAGGATGCTGGTACCTCTGGCTGGCACCAGGATGTGGTGATGGTCTTGATCTTCTTGGGACCTTTCTTAGTTGAAGAACTGGAAGATGTAGTAGGTAGCTCATTGCTTTGTGGTAGAGGCAGCCTACCAAAACAGCCGAGTGCTAGCTGCCATGGGCTTTCAAGCAAATAAAGCGTCCCTTTGCTGAAACTGGAGTTTGTTAAGCTAAAGCAGCTTATCAGGTGCTTATGTTGTTGTTGAGGCAACTGTCATAACTAATACTTGGCTCTTCTGTGCAAACCAGTGGCTTTGCTTGTGTGTGTGCCCTTGAGCATGAGCAAAACACTTTCTGTGAAGCAGGGGAGTTGGGCTGGTGAGGCAGATCCACCCGGCTGCCAGCCAGTTCAGGTGGCTTGACAGCACTTAGCTGTCTTACAGTAGCCAGTGAAGAAGCATTTGGGTTAGACACAGTATAGGTGGAGCTGCACATCATCTGCCTGGTGACAAAAGCTGTATCTTTATGTGACCACAGCCCTCTCTAGGGATGCCCTCAAAGGCTAGCTCTTCTGATGCAAGGTCTGCTTCCCCGTGGTAGGTGTCAGGCTTTCGCGGGGGGACCCAGGGAGCTTCTGCCTGCACGCGTTATGGTCGGTGTGCTGTCAGGCCTCTGAGAGGGCGGGTGTTGTGTCATGGGCTGATCTAAAAGAAACTGTGGCTCTTCTGTGGTAGCAGATGGAGAAGTAGGAAGAGGGTGTGTTACTTTCATAGTCTTAGAAACTACATTTAATGCAAACTGAGAACTGGTCACAGTAGAAAAGCAGATAGCCCTTTTCTGCATTTGAGAGCTGGGAGACTCATTAGGGAAACTTTAGAGACCACCTTCCCTTGTCCATGTAGAACAACGTTTCTTCCAGTTTGAAGACCTCCTGCAGAAGCAGAGGATCTGAATGAGACCTGCTACAGATGTCTCAAATGTAGGTGGTAGTAGTCCTCTTGTTGGCTCAGCTGCTGGCTGGAAGAGGTCCCTGTGGCAGTAGCGCTCTTGTTGGCTTGGGTGTCAGTCTGAAGGGCCCTGGGACAGGTCTGGGTGTGCTGTTTGGCATGGGTCTCTCTGCTCCCCATTCTCCATCACTAGCAAACATAGCTCATGCCTCTAACTGTCGTGATCCAAGCTGGGAGTGGTCCCAGCTTTCTCCTCCAGGAAACATCCTAAAATATGGGAGAACCCTTCATCAGACAGTACTGGTGGTTGATGTACCCAAGGACTTGAGCCCACCTCAAAGGGCAGCTGCTCCTTCAGGAGCAATGGGAACCGATGATGTTTCCTTGCTGAAGACAGTGGTGGTTCAGAGTCGCTGCTAATAGAGCTTCATTTACTGGCCGTCAAAGACCTGTTCTGTTCTCTGCTAGGATGTTAAAGAATAGTGCTTGCTGTCTGATTCTTGCTTGGAATAACTTGTACTTGCTTGTCTGCCTGCAAAATGAGGGATGATTTGTGATGCCAGCGTCCATAGCTCTTGCCTGCAGCAGGAATGAAGAAATAACTCTGCCTTCTGGTGTGGTGGGCTGGTTGGCTTACAAGCTCTCAGATGGGCTTTCACCTTGTCCCCACACCTGCTCCCAGTAGCTGGGACAGTCCAATGCAGCTCCATGAAGCTGTCTCCCAGCAGTGCTGGGGCCATAGAGTCCGTGAGCTCCTCTGGCACCATTTGGAAGTGAGCTGCTGCACCAAAGCCTGGCCCAGCTGCCTCCAGGCAGGCCCTAACCAGCCCTCTGGGGAAGGGCTGCTGGGCTTGTGGTGGCAACCAAATTGCTAGCACAAGTTCAGCTGCTGACAAGGCTCCTGTGGTGCCCAGTGCCTTGCCTTCACGCAAGCAAATTGCTGTGGGTCTCTGCCACCAGTGGTGACAACTCTGCTTTCCCAAGGGTTCTGTTGGCTGCGTGGCTGGCTCCTACGGTTAAGTGCAAGAGGGTCTCTAGTGCTGCCTGCCTGCCTTGTTGCAGTGTGAGTGCTGGTGTGTGAGGCACTACCTGGAAATGGCACAGCTGGGTGTGTTATGGGTGTGTGAGCAGGAGCACTTGTGCGTACTTTGCCTGCTGCTCCTGACACCTGTCGCGGAAGGACTGGGGCTGTGGTGCTTGGTCTGTGGACTGGCGTGTACCAGTGACCTGCTAGCTGCTCCTGTTCTGCTAAAAATCAGGATCAAAACTGCCTTTGAAGTTTCATGTGATATTTCGTGTCCCTAACGGCTCAGATGCCTCACTACAGCCTGGCTGGCAGAGATTGTAACACTCAAGGGTGGGTGGAAGGGAAGCCCTGTGATATCCTCCAGCCATGCTGCTCAGAGTAGTGACCCTGTGTCGCAGCAGCTAGGAAGGTGAGCTGTTCGGTCCCCCAGCCTCCATTCCTCAGTGTAAACGATGTCTTATTGTCGTTTAAAATGTGGTTTTGATTCTCTTACAGAGCAGGCCCACAGCACCTAAAAGGGAATCTCTTCTCCCTGTGAGCAGCACCTCCAAAGAGAATGGGGTTCATGTAGAGCAAGATGATCAGGACTTATTTGCAGGTGAGTGTGTATCTACTGGGTGTTTGCTGGAGCTTCTGAACTTTAAGGCTGGAGTGATCTGTTTTTAAGCATAACATGCAGGTCAAGGATATTTCTGGACTATCACAGGTTCTTATCTCAAACTCATGTTCCAGCATGCTCTGGAAGCACTGGTGGTGTTTTGGGGAAGGTCAGAGTAGCCTCCTCCAGGTCTCTAATATAATCATGTGGCAGGATTAACTGTTTGGAAGCTGAAGAGCATTAAAATGGGGTTTGCTTTAGTTTTGTTGCCTTAAACTGTAAGGTGGTGAGTGTCCTCTTAGAGTTAACAGGCTTTTGTTCTCTACCTTCTCCTCCCTCTGTGCAGGTGGAGGAAGCATCTCTGACAGAGATGTGGCTGTTCCCAAGGAACAGGAAGCCTAACACTCCTCAGCAGGGGAAAATGAGGAGGGTCAGACCTTCCCCAGCCCTGGCATGGTGGGACACCTCTGGCAGAGGCATCTGAGAGTTAGTTCTGGAGACATCTGCTAGCAGATGGAAATTTTTACTTCCTCTGGGTGGAGAAGCGTACTGGGAAGGATCCTGCCTTCCAGGCTGGCCTATGTGCTGTGTAAAAATCCAGCTCAGCTGTAGCTGTTCTAGTGTGCAGCTCCTCCCGCACGCAGCAAGGAGGTGATGCCTGGCTCCTTCTAGAATAAGAAGTTAACTGGATTAACTTTGTATTCTCCAGCAGTTTCTTACTCCAGTGAAGATGCATTAAGTCTTGCTCTTCCCAGTGCTTACAGGTGTCCTCCCTATGGAAGTTTTTTGCTAATTAAGATTATTGTTACTCCCTAGATCCCATGAACCTCTCTGAGAATACTGAAATTACCTTTCCAGGAACCCAAAGTAGAGAGGCTGACCCTTGCAAACTTCTCTTGACAGATGCCACTGTAGAATTGTCTCTAGACAGCACGCAAAACAACCAGAAGAAGGAACTGGCCAAAGCATCCAATCCTGCTCCCTCATTAGAAGTAGCTGCAAGCTCTTCTTCTAGAAACCCTCCAAAGAGCTATGAGGAGGTGAGAATTGCTCTGAGCTTTCCTACTTGCCCTGCTGGTTTCAGACTGTAATTGGCAGGAACCTGTCTGTTTACTTAGTTGTAAACATGCATCTTAAATGATGCAATTAATGTAATTGCCATATTGGATGCCCTGGCTTGTGTATCAGGCCATCAGTCTGGGACTGATACCACTAAATTGGGGTTCAGGTCAGCCTGATGGCATTCTTGTTTGTGTGGTGGTGTAGACTGCCTCTGAAGCTGAAGTAGCAAGCAGCTGATCTGGTCCTGAAGGTCTGAGCTCTGACTTGGAGCTCTAGCATGCTGTATTGCTGCAGATGAGGCAAGTGGTGTAGCTGCTCTTGTCCATGTTTTTCAAAGAAACAGTCTCCTGGGTGACATGAAAGCACAGGGCCCTGAAGTGGAACTTGTAGTCTGGTTGCCAAGCCCAGTTAATCAGGTTGTACTTCTTGGCCTAAATCTGGGGTTTCTCCTTTAGAGAGACTGAAATCATTTTGGAGACAAGGGAAGCGCTCCCCAAACACTCCTGAGCTCATGAGGATGGACTCTGCAGTGCCATCAGGAGCAGTGTCTTAGGCTGACTTCAGACTGGCTTAAGTGAAGGAGCAATGCAGAGCTAGGGCAGGATGCTGGGCTGATCAGTGAGCTGATAAGCTGTTGCCTTCATGTTCACAGACCAAAGGTCATTTGAGGCTGGTCTCAGCTGTGCTTCACCCAGTCCTTTAACATAATTCCATTAACGAGGCACTGCAATGCTTGCTAAGCAACCCCGAAGCCTCTGTGGTCTGTCACCCACTGGCCTTTCGCAAAGCAGGGTATGACGAAAAGACCTGTCCAGACTGGGTCTGCTTCTTGCTATCCTGGTGCTCCATCCCCATGTGCCTATACACTACAACTTAGCTTCTGTATAGGTTCAGTATCTTATGCTGGTTCAGATGAGGACTGAAATCGTGACATAAAAGAGCTCAAAGGGAGCTATCTTGTGCAGAGCTGAGCCTGGCCTCTGCAGAGTTTCATCTTGGGGCTGAGCAGTTTGTACGTCAGTCTGTGCAGATAGTGGTGTAGTTTGGGATCCTTGGAACATGTAGTCTGGACACAAGTGAAAACCTTGAGGGATTTACAGAATGACCTTGGCCAGACTGAAGTGCCAAAGATGCCCTGGCAGTGTGAAAAGCTCACTGTAATGTATGGAACTTCATGGTTTAGGGTGGTTTGAAGCCTTGCTTTCTAGTTTTAACTTGCTGTACTTGTGTGCTTACTCCAAGCAGCTGGAAGAAGAGGAACAGGAAGACAAATTTGAGCTGACTGTAGGAGTGAGTGATCCAGAGAAAGTTGGTGAGTTAATGTCCTGTCCTGCTGCACAGTGAAGCACAGTTAGACAAGCTAGGCTTTACAATAGGACTGAATGCAACTATGACCTCCACGTGCCATAGCCCCAGCTTTCAAGCTGTCTCTGCAAGTGCAGACTTGATCCTGGAGTAACGTCTTCAAGGCTTCTTTCAACATCAAGAAGAATTGAAGCTACACAAAGCAAAATCCTAGGTTGCAAACAGGTGATGCGGGAGCAGGTTCTGGAAAGTGAAGGACCTCAAAGGCAGTGAGCCAGGAGCAAGTTTTTTTGGAGGGTGAAGTGTGATGCTTACAGTAGCAGAGTTTGTTGCTTGGAACTGTGGTGACCAGCTTGGCTTGACCTCCAGGCAGCGCTGTCCTGTGTGCAGCTGGCAAGAGGGAGGCAAAACTGCCTTAACCTAAAACTGTATTATTCCATGCTCTGGCACCTTCCCTAGCAGCTATGCTTGCCAGGGAAGCAGCTCTGACTTCAAACTGAGAAGCAAGAGGGTTTCTCTCTTGGAAGTGAGGGTCAGTGGAACTTGGCCAGCTATGTGGCAGTCTCTAGGGTGCACAGAACCCAAGGTAACATCAGGGTGGCTCACGAGTGGCAGCTTGCTCTCACTCCATGGGTTGTGATCTCTGGAGCTGGGAGGTGCACTGACTTGTAAATTGGAGGTCTGTTAGGGGTAGATCGGACTTCTGAGGCTGCCCTTCAGTTGAACTACCAGGTAAACAAGGGGATTTCTGTGTTTGCTGGAGAAAACTGCCTGTCATGTTTCAGAATCCAACCACATGCAGCCAGGGGCCTTCTGACTTGCATACTCTGAATAGACTGCTTCATGTGCTGTACAGCCACCCAATTGTTGCGTGCTGAGCAGATGCATGGAGTCAGCCCAAATGCTGTCAGTGTAACAAGCGCCTGATTGTCAGCATTGGCTGCCTTAGGAAGTAAAAGGAGGGCTAAGCAGTCAGGTTGGGGAAATGCCTAGTGGGCAGGGGTCCAAGGTCCCGCAGTGAGATGCTGCCTGTGGTTCTGTGTGGAGATCTGGGGCTCTGTCAGGCTGAAGATGAGAACCACTGAGGCAGGCAAAAGCCAGGAGATTGCAGGAGCCTTATGCTTCACATTCAGGTGATAGTGGAAAGTGCTGATCTTGTGATACTAATGCCTTGTTTGTTTTCCACAGGTGATGGCATGAATGCGTATGTAGCCTACAAAGTGTCAACACAGGTATGTCTAACTTGTTGCTCCTGAGATGGGGTGCCATTATTTTTCCATGTTTGAAGGCAGCTGGACTGTCTGTTCTTAGCCAAGCCAGTGATGACCTACATAGACAGGAGGTCTGAATGCCTTGTTACATGGATTCAGGGGTTCTAATCCACCCCTGCAGATCAAAGGATGAGCCTAGCTGAGAAATAGGTTTTTGAATCCATTTGAGACTGTCTTTTTTTTTTTTCTTTTTTTTTTCCCAGTCAGTTACATCTTTGCTGTCCTGACTGACACCGATGCTCAGTGTTGGAGTGAGCAGCAGGAAGGATATTTGTTAGGGAGAGCCCCAGACACTGGGGCCATTGCTAAAGGTTCTGTGCTGACAGTAGCATCAGGTTAAGCTGACCTGAACTCAGCTGTAGCTGAAGAGCTGCTGCTGTAACTAGTTTCGTGTCAGGACCTGCTCTCCTGGGCTAGTCACAAGAAATTGAGCCTTCTGCAGCTACTGCCCTGCTTGGAGCTTTGGGATGCTGCTCTGAGCTCTGAAAAAAGTTGTTCCTAGCTGTCTGTACAGCAGCTGTTGGACTACAGGCATCTTGTGGTCTGAAGCTGATGGTATGCGAAGGGGACTAGGGACTTGTTAGCCTCCACTCCTGCTCTGCCAACACAGTCAAAAGCCACTGCTGGGCCCTGTAGTCAAAGTGATAAAGTGTGACCTGACAGCAGTCCCTGTTCCTGGGTGGAGCAGGGATGATGGGATTAGGCAATAGGCAGGGCTTATCAGGCAACCTGTGGCTGAAGTAACAGCTGCTCTGTTATTTAGTGTTATTAGTACTGCTACTTGGTCCCAAGGAGAACTGTTAGGAGGTACATTGCTGAAAACCTAGACCAAAGCTCGCTCTGTTCATTCCTTGTATCTTGCAGAGCTCAAGCTGTCCTACTTCATCCCCAGAAGTGACAGCAGATAGAGTTAGCAAGGCTGTGCGTGCTGGGGCAAGCTTCCCTGTGTGGGCCTGATCAGAGTCTCATCTCCTCCCCCCAGACGAGCATGCCCATGTTCAGGAGCAAGCAGTTTTCAGTGAAAAGGAGGTTCAGTGACTTTCTGGGTCTCTATGAGAAGCTGTCGGAGAAGCATGCCCAAAATGGGTTCATCGTTCCTCCACCACCCGAAAAGAGCCTCATAGGTAAGTGGTGGAGGTGCAGAGCACTAGAACTGGTCCTCTGATGCTGAGCTTTGTGCCCGAAGGAGAGGCCTGCCTGCAGTCTCAAAGCTGAGAGGGAAGCTGCAGAGCAGCCTTGGGAAGCAGGTGTGGAAAATAATCTGGGTTCTGTAGCACAGCCAAAAACTCTGGTTCCATACTTGGGGCTCTGGGCTTAAAGCCTTGTTTGAGTTTGGTGATACTTCTACACCTGCTTGATGGTAGGATGAAACCTTATCCTCTGCACTGTCGCTGAATTGCTGTTCACTTGAGTCCAGGCCTGTAACTATTCCAGTCTTGCCTGTTGTTGCTTTTTCTCTTTTCTGGATGTCGACTTCTGCTAGATGTTAGGTATAAGCAGATTTTAAATTCCAAAATAGCTCGTGCTGATGCAAAGTCTAATTCCTGTTGTAAAACGCCTCTCCTCTGCTGTCCCCTGGTAGTCTGTTCTTTGTAACAAACCATGCTACCTTGTGTGTTGAGTTTGAAGCAGCTCATTAATTGCATCTTCATTCTGTGCTAGGAATGACCAAAGTGAAAGTTGGGAAAGAAGACTCCTCCTCTGCAGAGTTCCTAGAGAAAAGACGGGCTGCTCTAGAGAGGTACAGACCCCAACAGCTATCCCCTTGTGTCTGAACCAAGCAAGGGACCTCTGAAAGGTCAGATTGGCTGCACTCCCCTCCCTACATGAGAAAAGCAGTCTGCTTCTGGGTTTGCAGCAAACCTGGAGGCCACTAAAGAGTTGCAACTGCAGAGAGTTGCTTTGACTCTGTAAAACAATCTCCTGCTTCAAAAGCCTCTGTTGGTGTTTGGTCCAAATCTGGCCAAACTCCACTGAGAAGGCAGGGAGAAAAGTGAGCTGTCTCAGGAGCCCCAAAATAGGTGTTAAGTAATTGTACAAACAGCACAGATCAGGTGAGAAATAATTTGATCTCTGTCTAACTTGCACCCTAACTCCACAGCCATAGGTGGCCTTTGCTGTGCTGCCTGTGTTGACTTTTGTAATTGGCACGAGGATGCTGATCCCCTCCAGCTTCAGCCTCTGAAAGATCTGTTGAAGTGTTGTTGTTAAGGATGTAAGACTGGATCTTGATCACATGGCATATCAAGTAACTCTTGCTCTAGCAAGTGTTAATCAAGAGGTTGGCGGGTCTGGTCTGGCAGGCTGGTCTCACTGAAGCCCACAGAGAGGGAGGACTCTGCGTGGGTGAGTGAGAACAGCTTGTTGGGCCTGACTTCCAGCTACCCAGCTGCCACTTCAGAGTAAATAACAAGTGTGTTGCAGCTCGGTGTGATAGCTCAGAGCCGGGTTTGCTACAGCCAAAGTAACACCTGGTGTGTTCTCCACAGGTACCTACGGAGAGTTGTCAGCCATCCAACAATGCTGCAAGACCCAGACGTCAGGGAGTTCTTGGAAAAGGAGGAGGTCAGTAGTGTGGGATAATGTAGCTACAGGTACCTTGGAAGTGCAGAAGGAAAGGGTACACAAGTGGTTAATGAGGCATGATGCTTCAAAGCTCAGCCAGAAGTAGCAAGAACCCTGTAAGAGCTCTTAACCAGTGATGATGAGAACAGATGTGGTGGGTTGACCCTGGCTGGATGTCAGGTGCCCACCAAAACCACTCAACTGGACAGAGGAGAGAAAATAAAAAGAAAGGCTCATGGATCAAGATAAGAACACGGAGATCACTCGGCAATTACTGTCTTGGGCAAAACAGACTCGACTTGGGGAAAATTAATTTATTGCCAATCAAATCAGAGTAGGGTAGTGAGAAAATAAAACCAAATCTTATAACACCTTTCCCTCTATCCCTTGGTTATTCCAGGCTTAACTTTACTCCTGAATTTTCTGCCTCCTCCCTGCCAGCAGTGCAGGGGGTTGGGGAATGGGGGCTGCAGTTGGGTCAGTTCATCACTTGTTGTCTCTTGCTCCTTCCTCCTCAGTGGGAGGACTCCTCACCTCTTCCCCTGCTCCAGCATTGGGTCCCTCTCATGGGAGACGGTCCTCCATGTACTTCACTGACCTTGGCATCTGCAGAGTTGTTTCTCTTGCATATTCTCACTCCTCTCTCTGGCTGCAATTGCTGTTGCACAGTAACTTTTTCCCCTTCTTAAATACGTTATCTCAGAGGTGTTACCATCATAGCTGATGGGCTCAGCCTTGGCTAGTGTTGGGTCCATCTTGGGGCCGGCTGGTATTGGCTCTGCTGGAGATAAGGGGAGCTTCTGGCTGCTTCTTGCAGAAGTCCCCCCTGTAGCCCCGCCTGCCCCTACCAAAACCTTGCCGTGCCATCTCAATACAACAGAACTTTCTCCTGTGTCACTGCTTGTCTAAGCACTGTGTGCTTGTAAAGAGCTCTGGCCTAGCATGTGTACATCGCGGTGGGGGCACACGTTGAGAACACGTGTAGTCTGTTTTCTGAAGTCCATGACAGGAGTGCAGCCTGCTGTTGAGAGCTGAGGGGGAATCCCGTGCTGGCTTGCCCTGATGCTCAGATGTCGAGGAAGAGCTGGCTCTGTACTGAAACATGTGCCTGATGTGGTCCCTGCTCCTCCGAGGAGAGCGTGACCTTGTCCAGCTGCACACCTGATGTGGAGAAGTCATTCTTCAAGAAGCTGAGCCCTGGGGAAACCCTACCCTGAGTGATTCCAGTGCTAATGCTGTGCTGGCGGGCTCTGGTGTAAGAGCAGGCATGGAAACATCCCACATTGCTGCACGTGCAGCTCTGTCTGGAAAATAGTTGTGGCTGGTGTAGGGTATTTCCCAGTGTCAGAGCACCACACTACTCTGTGTCCCCCAGCAGTACAAACTGCTGCTGGCTTTTGGAGTGCTCTGAGACACTTGTACGTGCCCGTGTGACTGGTGGCAGCTTGGACAGCCCTCGGTTCCGGGATTCCTGTAGCATGGCAGGTTCTTACAGATCTGTGTTACCTTGGCCAAGCAGAACGGGCAGACCCCAGATACAGTGTAAGGTTTAGGAACTGCTCATTTGTTTGAAAACCACTCCGGTCCCATTATTGGAAATACTGTACAGGCTATGCAGCTGCTCAGATGGTGTCTAGCTAATTCTTTGCCAGTAGCTGTGGTGTACGTGTTGCTGTGTGCAGGGAAACCTTGCCTGTTAAGGGACCTCCAGGGGAGAATGATGCCACTGTGGTGACTGCTCGCTAAGCTGCTCTTACCTCCTGGTAAAGCAAACTTTTTCTCTTGCTTTATAGCTACCGAGAGCAGTAGGCACCCAGACCCTGAGTGGAGCAGGAATACTGAAGATGTTTAACAAGGCTACGGATGCTGTCAGTAAAATGACCATCAAGATGAACGAATCGGACATAGTAAGTATTAGGACACCTCTGGGCTATTCTCGTCCTCGCTCCAGAGCTGCGTACCCTCCCCAGCTCAGGCTTTGGGTGCGAGATGCGAGGAAAGCCCTGTGCTCCTGCAGTGATACCATCTGTGGGAATCAGCTCTGGCTTTACCCATTTCAGTGGTTCGAGGAGAAGCTGCAGGAGGTGGAGTGTGAGGACCAGCGGCTACGGAAGTTGCACGCTGTCGTTGAAACGCTAGTGAACCACAGGAAAGGTAACAAGCTTGGTACTACTTGCCGTGTAGCTTGGCCTCTAACATTTGAGCCTTGTGCGGTGCCTGACTGGAGGTCACCAGTGTGCGGGTGTCCTAGGGGCACCTCTGAGAAGATAAGATAGTGCTTCCTTACTGTAAAGGACTCAGCCTCTTCATCATGGGAGACAGAAGTAAAATGGTAATCCCACCTCTTCTGTCCAGCCCTGCAAGTTTAGGATGACAATGTTGAAGTGAACCAGTGTCCTGCTGGATGGAGGCTGCTGTAGCAAACCTGAGCAGAGCTGATCTTATTACTAATTCCAAGCTGTCCTCTGGCAGGGAGCGGGGATATTTTTCTTCCTCTGCATGTTTTGGCTGACTTCTGCAAAGCTGTGCCTCCCTCCTCTGCTGCTTCCCTGCTCCTCCCTGGCTGGAGTTGCCTAGCCCTCCTCCTGCTGTGCTGCAGAAGCTGCCAGCTCTGACCAAGACAGTGCTGGCTCTTCCAGCTGACATCTCCTGGGGCTACAGAAAATTAGCGGCTGGGGCTTTACTTGCAGAGCACCTGGTGTAGCGAGGCCCATCGGCTGACTCTCTTAATTCTGTTCACCAGAGCTAGCGTTGAATACAGCCCAGTTTGCAAAGAGCCTGGCCATGCTGGGGAGCTCGGAGGACAACACAGCCCTGTCCCGGGCGCTGTCCCAGCTGGCTGAGGTGGAAGAGAAGATTGAACAGCTGCACCAGGAACAGGCTAACAATGACTTCTTCCTTCTGGCCGAGCTCCTGGGAGATTACATCCGCCTTCTCTCAGTTGTAAGGGTAAGCACTCCTTTGGGGCAAGCTCTAGGCTATGCTGCTGGTCCTAGTACTGATCTTTAGGCTTAGGTGTGCTAGGAGGGCAGCTAGTCTTCTAGATTGAAGCACGGGGCATGGCGTGCCTCTGACCTCTCCAGGCAAGAGGGCAAACTTGTCCGGTTGTGCATGTCCAGTTGTGCATGTGTTGGAGTGCTTAGATTGGGAGAGCAGGTAGGTAAGGCCTGGCTGTGCTGCTGTTCTCTAGGGGAGATGTAGAGCAAGTTCATGGCTCTACACCTTCCAGAGGTGAAGGCTGTGGCTGCTGCAGAGGTGGCGAGCTGTTGATAACCTCTGATCTGGTGCTGCAAATAGATCTGCCAAGCACCTGCTGGGGGAGAGCTTGAGTCTTCAAGTCCATGCAGCCTGCCTGGTGCACTGGCCTCCTTGCTGGAGGCTGAAAGAAACAAGTCCCAAGTGAGCTGCAAGTCTGGCAAGCTGACTCATTCCTGTCCCAAACATGTGCTGCCTCTGAGCAGTTGTTTCTGAAGGCTGCAGAGGCCAGGATGCAGCCTAGTGAGTAGGCACAAGCCCCCCTCTACTGGGCAGTGTGGTGGGTGCTCCAGAGCAGGACCAAGATCTTTGGTAGTGCTGGAGGTACTAAGCCTTATCTTCTGGTAAGGAGCCTTAGCT